>NC_080025.1:145800178-147000178 GCF_030020395.1 Manis pentadactyla
CAACGCGACTCCACCACTTTGGAGCAGCTGCCGGAGCCAGGCCACGCCCACAGCAACAGCGGAGATTAACTCCATAGCAGCCGGGCAGGAAGCAGAAGCCCTGTCTGCGCGCAGCTGCGCAGCACAAGCCACTAGAGGCCGCTGTTCTCCCAGGAGAGGAGGGCCACAAACCAACAAGAAGGGAAGTCCTTCCAGCCGTCACTCGTCCCAGCTCTGCAGACTATTCCTATTACCATGAAAAGGCAAAGCTACAGGCAGACAAAGATCACAGAGACAACACCAGAGAAGGAGACAGACCTAAACAGTCTTCCTGACAAAGAATTCAAAATAAGAATCATAAACATGCTGACAGAGATGCAGAGAAATACGCAAGAGATATGAGATGAAGTCCGGAAGGAGATCACAGATGCCAGAAAGGAGATCGCAGAAATGAAACAAACTCTGGAAGGGTTTATAAGCAGAATGGACAGGATGCAAGAGGCCATTGATGGAATTGAAATCAGAGAACAGGAACGCATAGAAGCTGACATAGAGAGAGACAAAAGGATCTCCAGGAATGAAACAATATTAAGAGAACTGTGTGACCAATCTAAAAGGAGCAATATCCGTATTATAGGGGTCCCAGAAGAAGAAGAGAGAGGCAAAGAGATGGAAAGTATCTTAGAAGAAATAATTGCTGAAAACTTCCCCAAACTGGGGGAGGAAGTAATCAAACAGACCACGGAAATACACAGAACCCCCAACAGAAAGGATCCAAGAAGGGCAACACCAAGACACATAATAATTAAAATGGCAAAGATCAAGGACAAGGAAAGAGTGTTAAAGGCAGCTAGAGAGAAAAAGGTCACCTATAAAGGGAAACCCATCAGGCTAACGTCAGATTTCTCAACAGAAACCCTACAGGCCAGAAGAGAATGGCATGATATATTTAATACAATGAAACAGAAGGGCCTTGAACCAAGGATACTGTATCCAGCACGACTATCATTCAAATATGACGGTGGGATTAAACAATTCCCAGACAAGCAAAAGCTGAGGGAATTTGCTTCCCACAAACCACCTCTACAGAACATCTTACAGGGACTGCTCTAGATGGGAGCACTCCTAGAAAGAGCACAGCACAAAACATCCAACATATGAAGAATCGAGGAGGAGGAACAAGAAGGGAGAGAAGAAAAGAATCTCCAGACAGTGTATAAAACAGCTCAATAAGCGAGCTAAGTTAGGCAGTAAGATACTAAAGAGGCTAACCTTGAACCTTTGGTAACCACGAATTTAAAGCCTGCAATGGCAATAAGTACATATCTTTCAATAGTCACCCTAAATGTTAATGGGCTGAATGCACCAATCAAAAGACACAGAGTAACAGAATGGATAAAAAGCAAGACCCATCTTTATGCTGCTTACAAGAAACTCACCTCAAACCCAAAGACATGTACAGACTAAAAGTCAAGGGATGGAAAAACATATTTCAAGCAAACAACAGCGAGAAGAAAGCAGGGGTTGCAGTACTAATATCAGACAAAATAGACTTCAAAACAAAGAAAGTAACAAGAGATAAAGAAGGACACTACATAATGATAAAGGGCTCAGTCCAACAAGAGGATATAACCATTCTAAATATATATGCACCCAACACAGGAGCACCAGCATATGTGAAACAAATACTAACAGAACTAAAGGGGGAAATAGACTGCAATGCATTCATTCTAGGAGACTTCAACACACCACTCACCTCAAAGGATAGATCCACTGGGCAGAAAATAAGTAAGGACACAGAGGCACTGAACAACACACTAGAACAGATGGACCTAATAGACATCTATAGAACTCTACATCCAAAAGCAACAGGATACACATTCTTCTCAAGTGCACATGGAACATTCTCCAGAATAGACCACATACTAGGCCACAAAAAGAGCCTCAGAAAATTCCAAAACATTGAAATCCTACCAACCAACTTTTCAGACCACAAAGGCATAAAACTAGAAATAAACTGTACAAAGAAAGCAAAGATGCTCACAAACACATGGAGGCTTAACAACACGCTCCTAAATAATCAATGGATCAATGACCAAATCAAAATGGAGATCCAGCAATATATGGAAACAAATGACAACAACAACACTAAGCCCCAACTTCTGTGGGACACAGCAAAAGCAGTCTTAAGAGGAAAGTATATAGCAATCCAAGCATATTTAAAAAAGGAAGAACAATCCCAAATGAATGGTCTAATGTCACAATTATCGAAATTGGAAAAAGAAGAACAAATGAGGCCTAAGGTCAGCAGAAGGAGGGACATAATAAAGATCAGAGAAGAAATAAATAAAATTGAGAAGAATAAAACAATAGCAAAAATCAATGAAACCAAGAGCTGGTTCTTTGAGAAAATAAACAAAATAGATAAGCCTCTAGCCAGACTTATTAAGAAGAAAAGAGAGTCAACACAAATCAACAGTATCAGAAACGAGAAAGGAAAAATCACGACGGACCCCACAGAAATACAAAGAATTATTAGAGAATACTATGAAAACCTATATGCTAACAAGCTGGGAAACCTAGGAGAAATGGACAACTTCCTAGAAAAATACAACCTTCCAAGATTGACCCAGAAAGAAACAGAAAATCTAAACAGACCAATCACCAGCAACGAAATTGAAGCGGTAATCAAAAAACTACCAAAGAACAAAACCCCCGGGCCAGATGGATTTACCTCGGAATTTTATCAGACATACAGGGAAGACATGATACCCATTCTCCTTAAAGTTTTCCAAAAAATAGAGGAGGAGGGGATACTCCCAAACTCATTCTATGACGCTAACATCACCCTAATACGAAAATCAGGCAAAGACACCACCAAAAAAGAAAACTACAGACCAATATCCCTGATGAACATAGATGCAAAAATACTCAACAAAATATTAGCAAACCGAATTCAAAAATACATCAAAAGGATCATACACCACGACCAAGTGGGATTCATCCCAGGGATACAAGGATGGTACAACATTCGAAAGTCCATCAACAACATCCACCACATCAACAAAAAGAAAGACAAAAACCACATGATCATCTCCATAGATGCTGAAAAAGCATTTGACAAAGTTCAACATCCATTCATGATAAAAACTCTCAGCAAAATGGGAATAGAGGGCAAGTACCTCAACATAATAAAGGCCATCTATGATAAACCCACAGCCAACATTATACTGAACAGCGAGAAGCTGAAAGCATTTCCGCTGAGATCGGGAACTAGAAAGGGATGCCCACTCTCCCCACTGTTATTTAACATAGTACTGGAGGTCCTAGCCACGGCAATCAGACAAAACAAAAAAATACAAGGAATCCAGATTGGTAAAGAAGAAGTTAAACTGTCACTATTTGCAGATGACATGATACTGTACATAAAAAACCCTAAAGACTCCACCCGAAAACTACTAGAACTGATATCGGAATACAGCAAAGTTGCAGGATACAAAATCAATACACAGAAATCTGTGGCTTTCCTATACACTAACAATGAACCAACAGAAAGAGAAATCAGGAAAACAACTCCATTCACAATTGCATCAAAAAAAATAAAATACCTAGGAATAAACCTAACCAAAGAAGTGAAAGACTTATACTCTGAAAACTACAAGTCACTCTTAAGAGAAATTAAAGGGGACAGTAACAGATGGAAACTCATCCCGTGCTCGTGGCTAGGAAGAATTAATATCGTCAAAATGGCCATCTTCCCAAAGCAATATACAGATTTGATGCAATCCCTATGAAACTACCAGCAACATTCTTCAATGAACTGGAACAAATAATTCAAAAATTCATATGGAAACACCAAAGACCCCGAATAGCCAAAGCAATCCTGAGAAAGAAGAATAAAGTAGTGGGGATCTCACTCCCCAACTTCAAGCTCTACTATAAAGCCATAGTAATCAAGACAATTTGGTACTGGCACAAGAGCAGAGCCACAGACCAATGGAACAGACTAGAGAATCCAGACATTAACCCAGACATATATGGTCAATTAATATTTGATAAAGGAGCCATGGACATACAATGGCGAAATGACAGTCTCTTCAACAGATGGTGCTGGCAAAACTGGACAGCTACATGTAGGAGAATGAAACTGGACCATTGTCTAACCCCATATACAAAAGTAAACTCAAAATGGATCAAAGACCTGAATGTAAGCCATGAAACCATTAAACTCTTGGAAGAAAACTTAGGCAAAAACCTCTTAGACATAAACATGAGTGACCTCTTCTTGAACATATCTCCCCGGGCAAGGAAAACAACAGCAAAAATGAGTAAGTGGGACTATATTAAGCTGAAAAGCTTCTGTACAGCAAAAGACACCATCAATAGAACAAAAAGGATCCCTACAGTATGGGAGAATATATTTGAAAATGACACATCCGATAAAGGCTTGACATCCAGAATATATAAAGAGCTCACACGCCTCAACAAACAAAAAACAAATAACCCAATTAAAAAATGGGCAGAGGAACTGAACAGACAGTTCTCCAAAAAAGAAATACAGATGGCCAACAGACACATGAAAAGATGCTCCACATCGCTAATTATCAGAGAAATGCAAATTAAAACTACAATGAGGTATCACCTCACACCAGTAAGGATGGCTGCCATCCAAAAGACAAACAACAACAAATGTTGGCGAGGCTGTGGAGAAAGGGGAACCCTCCTACACTGCTGGTGGGAATGTAAGTTAGTTCAACCACTGTGGAAAGCAGTATGGAGGTACATCAAAATGCTCAAAACAGACTTACCATTTGACCCAGGAATTGCACTCCTAGGAATTTACCCTAAGAATGCAGCAATCAAGTATGAGAAAGATCAGTGCACCCCTATGTTTACTGCAGCACTACTTACAATAGCCAAGAATTGGAAGCAACCTAAATGTCCATCGATAGATGAATGGATAAAGAAGATGTGGTATTTATACACAATGGAATACTACTCAGCCATAAGAAAAGGGCAAATCCAACCATTTGCAGCAACATGGATGGAGCTGGAGGGCATTATGCTCAGTGAAACAAGCCAAGCGGAGAAAGAGAAATACCAAATGATTTCACTTATCTGTGGAATATAAGAACAAAGGAAAAACTGAAGGAACAAAACAGCAGCAGAATCACAGAACTCAAGGATGGACTAACAGGTACCAAAGGGAAAGGGACTGGGGAGGAGGGGTGGGTAGGGAGGGATAAGGGGT
This sequence comes from Manis pentadactyla, assembly GCF_030020395.1. NCBI lineage: Eukaryota > Metazoa > Chordata > Mammalia > Pholidota > Manidae > Manis > Manis pentadactyla. The sequence goes on from NC_080025.1 coordinate 145,805,409, forward strand.
GGGGGAGAAGTAGGGGGTTATTAAGATTAGCATGCATGGGGGGGTGGGAGAAAGGGGAGGGCTGTACAACACAGAGAAGGCAAGTAGTGATTCTACAACATTTTGCTATGCTGATGGACACTGACTGTAAAGGGGTTTATAGGGGAGACCTGGTATAGGGGAGAGCCTAGTAAACATAATATTCGTCATGTAAGTGTAGATTAGTGATACCAAAAACAAACAAACAAAAAAAAAAGGGCAGTTCCTGTGTGGTGACCTCCAATGAGTTCTACACAAGGGTATAAAGGGCATATAAAAGTGTAGGCAAAGGGTCTGTTTGTGTTTATACCGAGGATCAAAGCCTAATTGGGCTACCCCGAAAATGAACTAAGATACGATATGAAAAAGAACTTCCAACGTCAGCACTCTCTGAAAGACTCATGCCAGAAGATGATCATCAAAAAACCCCAACAAAGATCCATGCACTGCTACAGCTGTAGATGCACTCATCCCACCAGCTCCTGGACTTGTCATGGGAATGAGGAAGGAGATATCTAAGCTGGCCTGTGCATACAGTAAAACAACAAATTTGACTGGATCTATACTGTTGGAACTCAACCAAGAATTTGGAGAAGTGCAAATTGTAGCACTCCAAAGTCTTACAACTACAGACTATTTACTGTTAAAAGAACATATGGCATGTGAACATTCCCCAGGAATGGGTTGTTTTAATTTGTCTGATTTCTCTCAGACTGTTCAAGTTCAGTTGGACAATATCCACCATAACATAGATAAGTTTTCACAAATGCCTAAGGTGCCTAACTGGTTTTCTTGGTTTCACTGGAGATGGCTGGTAATTACAGGTATGCTTTGGTTATGTAACTATACTCCTATTATGTTAATGTGTGTGCGCAATTTAAGTAGTAGCTTAAAACCTATACATGCTGAAGTTACTCTACAAGAAGATATGTCAAAGAAATAATCAATCTTCCCATGTTTTCTTCCGCCTGCTACTTCTATAGCTTTTCTTCTTCCCTCCTAATTACAACCCTTAAATAGAATTCGTGCCTCATATCAAATTTACCGAGTATCATAATTCTTCCAAGTGGTAAAGATACCTCAACACAAATGCTGGGCATAGAAGCCACAGGGCATAAATATGCAAAGAAGTAAAAAGCTAACCATTTCAAACAATAAGGCTTCTCTCTCACTTACCAACTTCACATTCCCCTGTATGGCCCCGGAAGATGACTGGTTAGCCAGAGACGGGTAAGATTCCTCAAGGGAGGAACAACCTAAGACAGGCACAGTCGCAGGGGGGTCATCAGGTGAGAAATTGGGGATCAACAGAGGTGAGGCTTAGAACCTCACCCCCCCTGTTCTGAGAGAAATCTTCTGCATACGTGGATGTTTTATTGCCCTTGTCTAGCTTGGATTAACACTTAGTCTACAGGCACACACCTGATCATCTACATTTGCTCTCTTACAACACTAAACTCTGTTTTCTACCTTTATCTTGTATCTACCTACCACTTCAGCATTTTATTAAAAATAATAATAATAAAGAGAGAAATGTGGTATCCACATATAAATCAAGTATAAAAATCAAATGAGTATTCATATTTGAACTGACTGTTTATAGTTCATAATGCATGAGCAAAACCAAAGGTTTCTGTGATGACTGCCCTTGTACTGTTCACCATGTAAGAACTTATTCACTATGTAAGAATTTGTTCTCCATGTAAGAACTTGTTTGTTATGCCTCAGAAGATTAGAGACTGATGAAAATTAGGCTTGGGGTGGATTAATGATTGTGCATTGAGCATTGACTCCCCTATACAGAATTTTATTGTTGCTAACAACCATTTGATCAATAAATGTGAGAGATGCCCTCACAAAAAAAAAAAAAAAAGAAAAGAAAGTACACACTTCCAATTGTAAAATAAATAAGTAACCGGGATGTAATGTATAGCATAAGGAATATAGTCAAAATATTGTAACAACTTGGTAGGGTGATAGCTGGTACCTAGAATTATCATGTATATAAATGTTGAATCACTATGTTGTACACCTGAAACTAATGTAATGTAATACTGTGTGTCAACTACCCTTCAATAAAAAATAATTATCTACAAAAAAAAAAAAGAAAGCACAGGAGATGTCTTATTGAATTTGGATTAGGCAAAGATATTTCAAAAGGGACCAAAAAAGCATAATCATAAAACAAGAAAATGATAAATTTGACATCCTAAAATTTTAGCACTTTGGTTCATCAAGAGACAATGTAAATAAGATGAAGAGGCAAGCCCCAAATTGGGAAAATATTTGCAAAACATGTCATGTAACTGATGAAGGTCTTGTATCCACTATGTACATACATATACACATACACTCACAATCCAGTAACAGGAAACTACAAACAATCTGATTTTTAAAACAGGCAAAAAAATCTTGAGTAGAAACTTCAAAACAGATCTGATTGAAAAAACACTGAGGTGCTTAATATCATTAGTCATGAAGGAAATTTCTAAACTCTCATGACATGCTATTAGATAATCACTGGAAAGTCCAAAATTCAGAAGACTAACAAGTTTTGGTGAAGATGTGAAGCAACAACTCTCATTGATTGCTGGTGGAAACGGGAAATGGTACAACTACTTGGAAGACGTGCTGATAGTTTCTAACAAAGTTAAATATATGCCTATCATATAACTCAGCAATCCCATTCTTAGGCATTTACCCAAAAGAAATGAAAATATGTTCACACAAATACTCATACTCAATGTTCATAGCAGTGTTCTTCATCTTAGCTCCAAACTGAAAACAACCCCAAACCCATTATCTGGTAAGTGGATAAACTGTGGCATATTCATCAAATCGAATACTCCTCGTCAATGACATTAAATGAACTCTTAATACATGCAACAAGCACCATGAATTTGCTAAGGGTAGCCAAATACATAACGCATTACATTAAGAAGGCAGAAAGAAAAAAATAAATACATACTGCATGATTCCATTTATATGACATAATAGAAAAAGCAAAACTCTACTGTATAGCAGATTACTGATTACCAGAGAGTTCAGAGAACACTTTTTGGAGGGACGGAAATGTTCTCCATCATGATTTTGGTGATGGTTACCTGACTACAAACATCTATCAAAACTCATCAAGTTGTACCTTTAAAATGGTGACTTTTATTTTATATTTTAACTCAAGTCTAATTTTAAAAACTCACGACGCTGGTTTGGTAAAGCTGTCAATTAAATAAAGCTAATGGTTGAGCTTGGGCTTTATAAATTATAGGTGCTTCACGGATCTTCTCAAGGGAAGAAAAAGACACTGTGCCCTCAAGCTGCACCGCAGGCAGCCCAAATCGGCGTCTCCACTCAATCCATGGAAGCTCGGAGCTGGCAGGCCTTCGCTCCCTCCCAGCCCCGGGGCACGGATGGTGCTGGGCTACCCAGGCAGGCGAGTGAGGCTCACATCGCCCTTCCAGAGGGAACCTGCCTCTCAGCCAGCCTCCACGCAGGCCCTCCCTCACCCACCCAGGGCCACGCTGCTGGCGGCCGGGCAGGAGGCCTAGGGCTGGGCTCTCTGCCTCTGCGGCTCCTCTGGCGTGAGCTGTGCACTCTGAGCCTCCCCGCCGTGGGTATCTGAGACTTCTAGGTCTGCTCTGTAGTCTGTGTCTCCCACTGTATGTTCTGCTTCATTGGTTTCTTTTCCCCCTGGTATTCACCCCTGAGGACCCTTCTGAGATTCCTAACTCCATCAGTCCGCCTGCTAACCAGAGACCCAATGGGACACCCTTAGAGAATAATAGAGTTCTGCTTATCAGTCACTGGGCCATGTCAAAGCAGGGCTGGTCCAGCAGCCACCCCAGGACATCCAGTGTGTTAGGCTGTCATGCCACTGTGTGTGCGTGCATGTGTGCACGCACGTGTAACCCTCTTTACAGGCAGGAGTATGTACTGCTGTCTGTGCATCTGTATAGAAGGGGTAGCCCCCCTACACACAGAACCTGGTAGAAGTTTGCAGTTAAAATGCCATTCCTTTGGAAGAAATTTATTTTAAGCTGTGGCCAGGTAGACAGATGGATAACTCAGAGCCATGAGAGGGAGAATGATTTATGGGGCTTCACATAAAGCGGAATGAAGGATTCTGCCCAGGTAAAGCACTTCTTCCCTAAATCAGCCACCTGTGAACCAGAAGAAAACCGGGTCTCTATGACTTTGCAGTGAGCACAGCAGACAGTGCCTTGTCTGCCCATTCCAGCCATGGTCTTTACCTGCCAACTAGACATTTATGTGTGGGATGAACCAAGATTCTCTCCATCCCACCTGCTTCTTTATTTCTATCTGGAGAGAAATCAAGGGATGAGAATGAACTCCAGGTAGCTTGCAGAGACCCAGTGTCAGCTAGTGCAGGGGTGCATGCATACATAGAAAGAGAAATATGCAAAATTAAAATGCTTCCTCAGCACGATACTGCAGAGCTAACGGCTCCCCAGGATCGGCTCAGATCTCTATTTTGCATCATGTGAGACAGGGCTGGTTTTCTTTGAAAGGAAACTAATACTTGATATAATATGCATACCTCTGGTAAAGCTGAAAGGTACCATTATCCAGTTTTCAAATGTGAGGATCAAGATAGAGCCCAAAGCCATCCTGATACAAAGAATGAACCAGAAGCAGAAACCTAATCATGGAAACCCTTTCCTTCTCTGCTTCGAAGCTGCTGAGAGACCAGCAGAACTGAGAAGAGGGAGGGAGGAGAAAGAAGGCGGGTGCAAAGACCTGTCCTGCACCCCACTGACCGCTGCAGAACCAGGGCGAGAGGTTAGTCGGGTCCAAATGCTTGGTCCTGACACCGCATGACTCCTGGCTCTGAACCAGTACGGACGAGGAATTCTAAGAGGAAGTGATGGAATATCCAAGCCAAACACATTTTGAGGAAGAAGTCCTGGCTCAGGCCAGTGAGCCTGGAAAATTCCAGGTGCAGGGCTGGGGTCACCCTGCAGCGTCTCCGACAATGGCCCATGATCCCGTTTGCCCCACCACGCTGTTCCCCACACAGTGCTTCTCCCCACCCCAGCCCAGCTCTCACCATGAGGTGACATGGCTGTGGGGGCTTTGGCTGCCACACAGCTTCACATCCAACAGAATCAAAAACACATGTATATTCTGGGCCACTCTCTCTGGTTTAAATTGGGTAATGCATCCATTCTTGAACCAAAAATCACTGTAATCAGAGAAGATGTTGATTAGCATTTGAGGGCTGATCCTGGCTGGAGGGAGAAGGCGGGAGGCCGGCCCTGTGGGCCCCAGACCACATCTGACCAGGAAGAGGTTGAGGGGATGGTGGGTCAGCTCAGTGATGTTGTGACAAGAACATTGCTCCTCTAGAATCTTCTTTCCGTAACAGAAGAGCTTACACCAACCTCAGAGTGCTGGGCATGGCTGTGGGGGAAGGCTCGGCCGGGCCCAGGGAGGGCCCAGCTGGCTGTGCGCAGAGGAACTGAGTCAGCCCACAGCTGCCAGGCATGGAGATGCGGGGTGCTTCCTGGGATCCCCTCCAGAAGCAGGGAGCAGGGCCAAGCCTCCCCTGCAGGAGAAGAGGCTGTGGGTGCTCTGGATTCTACTCTGTCCCGACACAGGTCAGCCAACAGTAGTGACTCAAAATGTAAACCACCACCTTCCCCACACAAAGAGGACTTGTGGCTTCCTAATGACACAGCCTTTAGGGATTAATAAGTCTCTGACTCCAGAGAACAGAGATCAACTTTTTGCGGCGGGGGGAACCTCCCTGGTGCTGGTGGCCTTTCCCTGGTGTCCATCTTAGCATCAGCCCTTCCAACAGCCTTTGCCCGATAAGTAAGCTGATTCCCAGCTGCCCACGGTCCCTGTTGACTCACAGAATGTCCCCGGCCCCCAGGCTCGCAGCTGCCAGGGAGGCTGCCCTCGGCCAAGTGCACAGAGGCTGGGGCCGGGTGGGATGCTCGGCTGGCCAGGGCACAGCCCTTAGGAGCCCACTGTCACACCTTCATTTTGCAGCACAGGGAAAACGCTGGACTCCTCTCAGCGTTCCCTGGAACGACAGGAGAGGTGTCGAAGGCAAGCCCTGCACCTCCCGTGGAGTCCTCCTCACTAGCTGAGGACTTCCATGGCCAGCGGTGGGATTTTTCCCTGGCAAAGAGGCCTCTGGAAGCGGCCCCACAGAGGGCACCCCAAAGAGCAGGAAGTCGGGCTCCACAAGGGGCTCATGCACCATAACGCGTTTTCAAGCTCACTCTCTCCTGTAAAATCAACACATGCTCCCTGCAGACTTCCTAGGAGTTGCAGAAAAGCAGTGGCGAGTAAAAGCACATATTCATTCCATCACCCAAAGACAGTTATTATCAATAATATATTTATTTCCTTTTGGTTCTCATCCTATGCAAAGGTTTTCCCACTGACGTTTTATGTTTTACAGGTCTGAGATCACATCACCCTAAAAAGCAGGGTATGAAATTGCACGTAACATCACAAATGTTATGATTCATTCAGAGGAAAATAAAATCACGCTTCCTTGACTGTGAAGTTTAAGAACCCTTCCAGTTCTGTAAGGTCATGACTTGTTGCATGAGAAACACAACATCAGACATTCAACCACTTTCTAGAAGAGCTTAAATAGGCAAAAACATTCACAAATGTAAGCAATTGCTTCTTTTAAATATGATTCAGCCCAGGATAATTACCACTGAAGTGATTCATTTTCAAAATTGGGACAAAAGGAAAAATTAAACATTGTCGCACTGGGAAGACTTCCCAAGACCTCCAACGCCTGCGCCTGTGGGGATTTCAGGGGCGGTCCCCGTTCACCAGTGGGAATCCCGTCGCCCGCTAACCCTGGCCCGTCACCTTCCTCCAGGCCCCTCCCCCCTGCGGCCGCGCCACCCGGTCCCACCTTGTGTGGTCAGTTGCTTCCCACTGGGCTTCTTCCTGGAGGAGGCAGCCAGCCCATCTTTGTTTGCGAATCCCAATCTGTAATCCCACCACCTGGCAAGCGTCTGGCTCCAAAAACTCCTCAATAAATATTTGTTAAATGTTGATTTTTTAAAAAATGATTTAAACTCCCGCAAGAATACTGCAAAGGGAACAGGGAGGGAGACCCCCAAGTTCAGTCTCATTTAGTCAATTCAGTCGGATCCGATACTTCAAGCGGCCACTTGCAGTGACCTTGCAGTGACGTGGGCCCGCCTGTTAGATTTCTCCCCTGCGTCCATTGGTTCCACCGGGCCCGGAGGTCAACGGCGGGGCTGCGGGGGCCGGGTTTCCGCTGCGCTCGCCACCCAGACCCCTTCTCCACGCGTTTCCTCCGTCTGGGCTCCGGCGAGGACGGCCGTGACCCGCAGACCTGGGCCTCCCTGCGCTGTGGCTTCTGCCTGGTGCTGGCCAAGGGGCCTCGCTGGCGGGAGGCAGGAGGGCGGGAGAAACGGCGTGTCTGCAGGTTTTCCTCCCGTCTCTTCCCTGCCCCGCCAGCGCGGTCTCCTCCCGCTGGGCCGCCCCTCGTCCTCGCTCCAGCCCCGCCAGGCTCCAGCGGCTCGGCCGCCCCCCCCTGCTCCTCTGGCCCAGGCGTGGTACCCGCTTCCTGCTCCCGCCCCTCTGAAGGTGATCCGGCGTCTTTTGTCTGATCTCTTAAACTCACTCGCCCCTCTGCAAGAGCCACGTTTCTCGATTCTCTCCAAACTCTGAGCTCTCTGCATTTTCTGCATCTTCCCGGACCCCTGGATGGTACAAGGAGCCCATCTGTCCACCTGGCACAAAGCGGGCGGTGCGTTCTTGTCGCCTCGTCTTGTCGCCGCGTGTAAACACTGACTGGGCAGCCCTGGGACACACTTACTGCCGCGCTGAGACCCTCGGCCGGAGCCTGTGGCCCTTCCCCTGAGTCGCGGCTGCTTTCCCTCGGGGAATCCGACTGATGGATTCCCAGCCATCGGCCCAGCCTCTCTTGGAGGCCAGCAAAGATCTGGGTCCCCCCTCAACCCCTCAACATCATGCAGAGTCACAGCGTGTTTGAATTTGTCCCTGCCCTGCCCCCAAATCCCACAAGTCTGTCCCCTCTCAGGTTCTCAGATGGGGAGCTGAGCAAAGGTTTTTACGCTTTCAAGTATTTTTCAGCTCTGCAGCCCAGCATAGGGTCCGTTTCTGGCTGGGTCAGTGAGACACTGCTGTTTCCATCCCTCGCCCCCACCTTCCTCTGCCTCTTAGGCCGAAGAGCTGGATGTATCCTTCCCGTTCCCAGCTTGTCAGGATGACTCCGGTTCCTGAGCCTTATTCTCTCCTTTCCTGAGGTTCCAACCACTCTCGGGCTCCTCTTTCCTTTAAGGAATTTCCTCACACAGCTGTGGGAGCTGGCAGGCCCAATATCTGCAGGGCAGGCTGGAAATCCACGCAACAGTTGATGTTGCTGTCGTGGGTCTGAATTCCCCAGGGCAGCAGGTGACACCAGGCACAGTGTCTCTTTGAAGTGTGGAGGAGAATCCCTTCTTCCCGAAACCTCACACTGTGCTCTTAAGGCCTTCACCTGATTGGATGAGACCCCACGCCCCTCCCTGGGGAGTCATCTGCTTTACTCAAAATCCACTGATTTATGTTCATCTTTACTCAAAATATACCACTTTAAATGTTAATCACATCTAAACACAATACCTACACAGCAACGTCCAGACTGGTGTTTGACGGGCACCTGGGCACCACAGCCCAGCCAAACTGACACATAGTATCAGTCACATGTATTTATTTAATATTTTTAAAAGGAGGCTGTCCCCTCCTACTTTAGTTTGTGAGCTGAGCAGCAGACACCAAGATCGCTGTAGACATGCCAGAGGGCTTACACGGGAAGGGTGTAGCAGGAGGCCCGCAGCAGGTCTGACGCCCGCAAAGGAGAGAGGAAGGCGGGCGTGTGGGTGTGACAGGCCTCTGGCTGCGGCGCAGCTCCGAGGACAGGCTGGAGGGCAGTTGGGGAGTCCGTAAGCCAAAGTCGCCCACTGGGGGAGTCTCATCTTCTGCTAACATGGGCTTGCCTTTTTACCCCCACACTGCCCGATACCTGGCTGGGAATGGCCTGGAGGCAGCATGGCTTCCGAGCACAGAGGGGCCAAGAGGGGGAACAACTTGTGCCTCCAGCCAGTCATGCTCCCCACAGCAGGAGGTGGGGTATTTCCACGGCTGCCTCACCTCCCGTTGACAGAGTTAACTCCACAAGGAGAGAGCTGCATCCAGGCACCTTCCTAGTACAAGCATTTAGAAGAATTCCCTGTGTAGAAATAGATTAAGCTTCAGTAGAACTAGAAAATGCTGCTGCTGATGGAGTTTCACAAAGACATTTTTAGCAGGGAAGACATTTTTTTAAAAATTAAAAGAAGAGAAAATAACCTTCAAATAAATATTTGTAGCTGTATGTATGAGGAACCTGTCTGTGAAAGATCAAAGTGCAAACCAGGACAGAAAGATTTCATACTGTTGGATTTTGTTCTGTGTTTTCTTGTTGGTTAGATTTATGTCCTTGAGCAATGGAAAGGAGGGGAATATTTCCTATTCCTTTATGCAGACGGGTGCTGTCTAAATGTCCAGATGAAATGGGGTCTGTAGTCACTGAGGGGATAGAATGCGTATATTTAGGTTTAACTCTTGTCTGTGATTATTCCTTGTAACTATCTGATCAATATAAAGAAATCGTGCAGCTAAGGTAATGAGAAAAAATGAATTTGTCAGAAAATTATACTGCATTCACGTAAATTAACAAGTAGGTATTTACTTAGAACTCAAGAGACTTTAGTTTGGTAAGCAATTATATAGTGGAGTTGAAGCTCCATGCATTTATTTGCTTATACTTTCTGGAACATTTATAAAGGCTGCAAAATGATTTAAGATATTATTCTGATAATACTTTCTATGAGCATTATAAACCAAAACATAAAACCTGAAGAAAACATTCAAAACACTCATATCCTGTCAAACCTATTGAAATGTAAGAACAATATATTTTCTGGAGTCAATCCCACTTTTATTTCTTCACCAGTCTTAAGGGGAAGAGGTATGATTTGGACCCATAAAGAGACTCACCTTCAGGGACTACTGAAAGCCAACCACCCCATAAGGTCATACATCATCACTGTGTGTGTGTGTGTGTGTGTGTGTGCGTGTGTGCACATGCTCGCTCATGTGTATACACACATATGAAGGCACAGACAAGGGACACATGGAGATCAAGCTGGACATCCCCCCCCCTACAGCGCTCCTCACCACTTCCCTCATTTCCTCACACAGACAGTCGTCATGTTCTCTGTCTTATGTGAAGTGCCAATTGTACTGATACATCTAAAGCTGGGATGTCCTAGGGTCAGTTTGAAACCGATTCTTTAAAAGAGACCCATCAACCAGATAGACCCCTGTGATGTGCCCTTGAGGTCATGTCATATCTGAGAAGAGTATGACACTGAGCTCAGCCTTCCAATGTTTGGGTACTTGAATCCGTCAGTGGTACACGAGATGCCTAGACAACATGGATGTGTGAACATTACAACTGTACAACCACTGGTGAAAACCACACTTCAGCTGTAAAATGATAACAACAATCATAACAACAAAGGGAAATAGTGTTCTAGCCACATCATGCAAGACATGAATGGCCTCAGGTGTAAACCCCACTTCTCATCTATTTTATTTTGCTATTTCCATTGGGAAAATTTCCGAAGCAGTTAAATGTGAGCCTGCGGGTAAGGGAGCCCAAGCTCTTCTCATGGTATTCAATGGACATCTCCCTCATGTATGTGAAATGTGAGTTTCACGTGAAATAAAAAGAGGGGGAGGATATCACATTGTGTATACTCTGTAACTCCCACTAACATCACTGTGACGTGCTTATGATGCGGTTAGCATGGCCACTGTTGCAAAGACTGTGTGGCATTTTATTGACTAGAAATGCCATTCTCACTCAGTTTAGCTATTGGAGAAAATCTAAACTGATTTGTTAATGAGTTCTGCTGATATTGCAAACCTCTTATATTAAAGAGAGTTATCAGATTCCATTTGTGCTGTGTATTAAGCATGTCTGTGGTGATGTCTTATTTCCATACATGCATACCTAAAATTTTTCATTAATACTAAAGTTAGCAGCAATTCCATGCCAACAGTCCCAAAGAATTTGCTTTCCCAGTATTGACTGTATCAACCCCTTTCTATATTTCTCTACATTTCTGCAGTCCTTTCCACTCTTCTGAAAAAAAACTGAAATGAGCCACATGGTCTTGACTTCAAGTCCATCCTCTTTGCAGCCACTTGGATTCCTCTTCATCCCCACGGCCCCACACACGCTCTCCCCAGGCTCCCAGCAGCCTTGCGACCCCATCCTACCCCGTGTTGATTAGAAATGATAGTTAAGTTACATGCTGTTTCCCCCTGCATTTTAAATGACTATCAATCAACAAATAGTGAGCTTAATATTATTATATGAGAGGACACCTTTTATTGGAAGATACTGAACTCATCTGGAAGTTACTGAAGGGACAAAACCACAGGACCCAGGCACTGCTCTCTTTTCTTCCTGGACGGCTGACTTCACCGGATCCAGCGCCAGACCCTGAGGCCCGGGAGCCAGGGCATCACCAGGGCACAGGAGCTGGGGCTTCGGAGCCTCCGCCTGGGTGACCTGAGCGGGCGCACCTGCGCTGAGATTTGTGTGAATGCGACACAATTCCGCTGGCTGAGGCCACTAGATTCACAATGGTTACAGCAGTTACCCTATGCTGACTAAGACGTAAATTTGAACCCGGAATGCAGAAAGAGAGGAAGGAAGGGAGGGAGGGAAGGAGGGAAGGGATGGAGGGCATAAAGTCCCAAATAGGAGACAGCCCCATGATGGGTGGTACAAGGAGAAACCTGACAGAGGACGTGTGCTGGGCAAACGTGTATGAACCCCGACGCCTGCAACAGGTTGGGAAGCAGACCACGGTTCTGCTGAGTCAGCCTGAGCAGAAATAACTGAAAAGATCGGAGTCCTACTGTGTGAGGCTATCAGTGGACACATTTATCAAGGTGTTACCAGAAAAAAATTCAGTTGAAGAGAAAATCAGAACACCAGGAGACCAGTACACTGAGGCCTAAAAGGATTATAGTGCTTCTCATCCCAAACAGTAAGAAATGGGATGGAGAAGGTCTCTGAGTGACTCTGGGAGCCCAGGCCCCGGGCGCCCAGGGCAGACGGGGTACGCATGGTGGCCTCAGCCATGTCAGGGTGGCTGCGGTCACGCTGAGATCGAGTGACGAGAGGCGATGAGGCAAGGAAATTGGAAAACTGGAAAAGGAGGGGCTCGGCAATAATTTTGGGGTACGGTTACTGGTTCTAGGAACTGGTCAGAGCAAACAGACTGAACCACGGTGTAAAGGGAATGAGCAGTTAAGACATAAACACGCGGCTGTTTCCCCAGCTTCTCAGGAGCGAAAGGCAGGTGGGAACGTTTCTAGCACCCTACAGGCTGCCCTCCCCGCAGCGTCAGCCGCAGCCGAGCTAACCGGGCGAGAGCCATCTGCTGGAGGGGGCACGAAACCTGGGGAGCCATGCACACGCTTTCCCCGGACGACGGCAGGACCGACTGCGAGGAGGGCAGAGTGCCAGCCTCAGTGTGCCAGCCCTGCTTCCACCAGCCGCCAGGGCGGCAGCAGCTCCCCTCCCATCCACCCCCACCTGGAGGTCTGCAAGAATGCCTGAAAAGAGCGGTCTTTACCTCAAAACACAGAATATGACATTCCGGAGGCTCCGTGACCCATGTGAAGAGCACCGCCGTCCACGCGCTCACTTACCAGGACCAGGTGCTCCCCGGGCACTCTGCGCAGCACCTGCACCGCGTGCCACCTCCACACAGGAGCTGCAGATCGCAAAGCGTGCACACCTGGGCTGGGAAATGCCCCACGGAAGGTCGCTGCCGGGTGGAGAATCTGGAGGAGGAAGCACAAGAGGTGTGAGCAGCTAACAGAGTCAACATGAGGGACGCCAAAGAGAAGGGCAAAAATACAGGACTCAGTGCTGGCGTCCCCAGACGGAACTCGCAGGTCAGGACAGGCATCCTCCCCATCCCAGCAGAGGCACCGGGCTGACCCAGCCCGGGTTCTCCTGCTCAGCCTACGTTCAAGGCTGTGTGTGTGAAACTGCCCCCTGGCAGCCGGCTGCGCGTCCACAGCTCTGTGCTGTCATTTCCCTTAAAATACTGCACCATAAACTTGAATATGCGTGGGTATAAGTCAGCTCTAATTTACACCTGGACGGGGCCCCTGGACATCTGAAACGTCTTCATTAGGAAGAGCCTCGTGGGACTGAGCTTTACGCAGAGGCTGACACTGGCTTTGGTGCATAGCTGCCTTGGCAGACAGGCTGTCAGGCAGAGCCCTTGACACAAAAAACCAGAGCTTTGTGATTTTGACTTATCTGTTCTCTCTCCACTAAGTCTGGCTTTCAAAACTATTTTCTCACTGGACAAAACAAGTCATCTTTGAGACTCTGAGAGCCCATTCGTGATGTCAAAAGCCGAACTCTATTTTTCCTTCTCTTTGCATGTTGAGTGTAACAAATCCTAAATCTCCGTGAGGCACATGGGTTCCTCCGGCCCAACAGAGGTTACAAACAGGGAAATGCAAACGAGAAAGCGGTCATCTCAGGACGCATAACCCCTGCCCCACAGATGCCGCCCGATCCTTCCTTCCTCCACAGTTTACCTTCTTGAGCTAGTTTTTCCAGTTTACTGGTGCCCAGTTCTGCTTCTCTGTTGCTCTGAAATTGCTGCCACCAAATGTCCCCAGGAGATGCTCATCGCTAAAGCCTGTGGACCCTGTGGCGGTCCAAATGTGTGCCCTTCCACACAGGCAACCTCAAGTCTCAGGCGCTGAAGGCAGCCACAGCCCTTAGATTCCCAGCTTCCCAGTCCAGTGGGGAAACGGCTCTGCTCTGCAGTCACCAGGGACCCGCATCAGCCACGCTCACCCTCTGAGGTCAGCACAGACTGGGACGCAGGCAGTAGGGTGACTAGGGGCATGACCTGGGGCCAGGTGGGCATGCCTGGCCTCGATGGCCGGTCTCCTGCTCTGCTGTCGTGGGGCTGGGAGTCTGGCTGAGGCCAGAAGGCAGGGTCCCCGTGGAGCCCCCAGCCCTGTGGCTGAGTCTGTCCACCCCTGCCAAGATGCTCTCCCCTCCTGGCTTTGGAGGCCCCACGCCCTCATAGTCTCCCTGCATCCTCTCTGGACACTTTCTCTGAGCCTCTTCCTCCCGGACCACGGCAGTAAGGAAGTGCTTCCTGGCTGGCCCTCTCCTGAGCAACCAGAGACCCAGGCCAGCACTCGGCCTGGGCCTCCACTCAGCCCTGGCCTCGTTCCAGGGGTGCTGCCTGCTGCATGCCCTTAGCAGTGCGCGGATCCCACCCAGGCTGGCCTGCAGGCTACCCTGCTCGGCACCAGGCTCCTCTGCTCTCCCCTTCACTCTGCGTTATGCTCCTCGCTGCAAAGGCCTGATGGTCACCAGCGTCCCCTCCCCTAGTTCACCCGTGTGACCTCCTACCCCCAGCGTCCCACCAGGAAACCACCACCACTGGCCTGGGTGCCTTGTCTCCCCATAGGGACGCCTGGCTCCAGTCCCCCAGGGAGTGGCCGCCCAGCAGACACCCGGCCACACCTCCCCAAGCTGCTCGGGTCTGTGGAATGGCTCTGACTCGCCTTGTCTCCCCGTGCCAGCAAAGCAGATCTATGCTTGGCCACAGTACCCTCTTCCTCGCCAGGTCGTGGCCGTTCTGGAGGTGGGGTGCCCAGGGCCCTGCTCCTCCTGCTTCCATTTCACCGAGTCCTGTTCACACCAGGAACCCCGCCCTCCAGGGCTGCATTCAGGCCTCCACTCCGGGGGTGCCTGCAGAGCATCCAGCGCTGGCTATGTGTCTGAGAGCGGCCCCTGCATGCCTCCCGTTCTGGGTGGGAAGACAGCAGGGCTCAGCACACGGAAGGGAATAAATGAGCAAATCACAGCAAGAAAGGAGGGGTGGACTGAAGACGGGGGAGAAAGAACTCAGAATTAATAACCTGGGGCACATGCTGGTATAGTAAATCCAGATTATGCTGAAAATCAACATAATTCTGAACTACAAATCCTCCAGTAAGTAAACTTACAAATAAATTATGTGTAATTAGCATTAAAGAGCTTTGTCGGATAGTCTTGGGAATGTTCTTAAAGTGTATCTAAGCTCCAAATTCATTACTTCTGGATTATCTTTAAATGAAGAGACCCTCAAATGTCCAGGAATAAAGGCCTGCAATAGAAGCTGCACCAAATTGGTATTTAACTCTTCCACTGAAAGCTGTTTTCTTAACACATGATTATCCATTTCATTAGTACTTGAACAGTTTCTGTTTGTTTTTTGTCATAACGGTGGCTACAGTGAGCAAGTGTTATTTTTTAATTCTATGAAATGATGTAGAATAAAAATAATTTTAAAGCTCATTTTCTTCTTTTTTCTTCAAATAAGCATGGGGGTAACAATCTGGCTGTGTAAACTTACTCTGGCTTGCCTGTATTACTAGAGAGAGACCACATTTTAACCACAGAATGCATCACAGCTGGCAGGAGCATTGTACGTCACAGGGGCAAGGCCTTGTTTCTCTCAGGAGGAATTTCGCCTGACACTGTAGCCCTGTGAGTTAAAGAGAGCAGGGATCCCTGGCCCATTTTACAGATGAGAACACTACGCAAGAGGAAAGACAAGAGTGATTTATTTACTGGACGAGGCTCACAGGCAAGATGAGGGCCCAGGGGTCTGGGCATCCTCCCTGGGGGTTCTCCCCGACTCCCCCACAGCTCTCTCCTCCCTGCAAGGGCATGAGGCTTATTATGCTCACAGAGACCCAGCGGTCAAGTGTATGGTATAACTGGACAGGTATCTAGGAAAGACCGCATCACCCACCTAGTAACACCTCCATCAAATAGGAAATGTCACACCAAGTCAAAATAGGGCCACTGGGTGTAGTGGTCAAGCCTACCCACCGTATGGCTCATTACCCATTTGTCCCTTACTAGATTGGAACGGAGAGGACAGAAACCACAAAGTGCCCTTTTGTCTTCCCCCTTTCCCTGAATGAATGGCATAAAAAGGGGGCAGCCTCTGTGCATAAATAAAAATGCCAGGAAGCTATCAACAGATGAATGATATTTAGATAGATAGATAGGTAGATAGATACATGGATGGACAGATGTTGGTGAGGATTTGGCTGGTTCTGTGGAAAGCTGGGGCCAGGACCAGCCGTGTGCAGCTGAGCCAAAGGTCATGGGTGGAGGCATGCATAATTGGCTAACAAGTGTTGGCATCTGGGAGGGTGAAGGTTACAGAAGGCCTTGGCACCTAAGAGCAGCTAAGAGAAGGTAAGTGGGTATTGGTTTACATGCTTACAGAGGGCTGCCCCGTGTGCTCAAGGGGGCTCAGTCATGCCCTAGATTCTTTTCCTCCAGGCGTCTTCATTTCAAGGTAGCTGGGACGTTATTGTCCCGCATGTCAGCAGCTCCTGATGAGTCCATGTATACTTACCACAGCGATATCATGAAGCTCTATTAGGCCGCAGCTACAAACATTTTTCTTATCGTTTGTTCCTTCTGTTCATCTAACTGACATATTGTATTTGGTTCTGTATTATATTTGGTGCTTTACGGCAAAATGCCCACATTTCTCATGCAGCTACCCCAAGCTGTTTCTTGAGAGCAAAAGACAAAGATAATGACCCTCTTTATGAGAAGAGGAACAGTATCCCAAGTCTTTCCAAATCTGTGTTCATTGCCATATGCCTGGGTCACTGGCCAGAGGGACTTCAGAGCTGACTGTGATGCTGATCTACAAAATAAGAATTTGGGAGGACAGAGAGCAAATCTATCTTTGTGAAGTTAGTAATGGATCTTCCCTGGTAGAAGTGAATAATAAGACTATTTTCACAAAGACATAAACGCTGTTTAAGAAACAGCTATAGAATTAAGCTATTTCAAAATTCTCTTTTCTGAAATTCAGATCCTTCATCATGAAATCATTGAATTTCCAAGCTACAAGAATCCAAGAGACGCGATCTAATTCCTTTTGGTCTATCGATCCAAGAGTCAAGTACCGGCAAAAAGCTTGATTAGTGCAAGACAATCTAAGGGAAGAAAAAGCATCTTAACAAATTACTGATAAAATATGAGGGCCACCCCAGCGGCCGTGAGCGGCTCCCTGGTTTCAAGGAGCCGGATACCCCTGAGATTCCTGCCGCTCTCCCTCGCGTCCTGACATACCCTGTGTGAGCTTCCCTCCGCGAGCTGCCTCGGCCGGGCCGACCTGTCGATGTCTGATACTTTCCTGGCACATAATCGTTGCCAGCGGGGGCTGAAGTTAAGTGCAGAAGGCGCCCTGGAAATTCAGGTATGAGCGCCGCCGTTCGGGTCATGGAATTTGGAGACGCAGAAGCTACCTTCTCAGGGCCTACCTGGCCATGCTCAGAGGCGAAGCCCTAGGAATGAGGATTTGGTTTCTGCCATTCAAATTCTGTATTCTTCTTGTCTGGGCACAAAAGGGCAGCTGCTTCTTTCTCCTGCTCTGCTGCTGTCCTCTCTCTGTGACCCCTCTCCCACGAAGACCGTGCTCTCGTTCCGTAAACGGCAGCTAACGTACAGGCATGTGGGGCCGGCATCCTTCTCTATGGTCCAGCACTGGCTGTTAGGTTAGCCTGTCTAATGGTAGATTTAATGGCAGGTTAGTGGCCATGAACCTCCTATTGTTTTGCAATTCTATATCTTTATATGTTTTCCATATTTTGAAGTTATAGAATTACATGGATACACATTTAAAATTCGTATATCTTCTTAGCGAAGCAATCCGTCAACATACAACTGATTTTTATATTTTATATTTATATTTAATATAAATTTATCTTTATATTTAAAATGTTCTCCCCCCCTTGGAGATATATTTCTCTGATGTTAGCATAGCTTCGCCAGCTGTGTATATTACTATTTCATTCGCTTTTTCTAAATAAAAATAAGTTAGTGTTTGTCTGACATATCTTTTCAGGTTTTTCTGGGTTCTCATTTTGTATCTTTTAACTAGAGAGTTCGGGCCAATATTGTGATCACTGGTATGTGTATGTTTGAATTCATTTCTCCCATATTATTTTTTCTTTTTATTTATCCGACTTTTTCTCCTTTTCCCCCTGAATTTGGAGTGAGGTCTGTTTTTGTTGTTTGTATTTCTTCATTCCATTTTCTTCTCTACAAGCTTGGATGTTATTCTTTATCTTTCAGCAACCTCCGAATTCTAACATCAAGTTCTTCTGAAAAAATTTAAAGGCCAACCAATATATTTACACATTACATCGATTATAATGTTCTAACTCTGTCCATTCCTGACTACCATACTATCAAGTTTCTAAATCCAAAGATTGGTTTGTTTCAAAATGCACTTACTGCTCTTTTGAAATTCATGTATTGGCCCGCTATTTTGTTTCCTCATTACTTTTACATGTCAAACCTTTTCTTCGGAATGGTTCTTTTTCCTGAAGCGCACCCTGAACCCTGCCTTTCCGTGCGTGGTCTGCATGTCCGTGCCGCCCTGCACACCGTGAGCTCCTGTTCACGACGGGGTGAGGCGCTGGCTCCAGAATGCAAATCGGCTTCGTGTTCGGAGCTCTGTGTATGAAGCCAGCATTCTCTCCCCGGCGAGGCTCTCCGCATGGGTGCTGTCTGCTCGTGTACATCCGCACGGAAGTTCCGTCCTGTTCTGGGCCAACTGGCGCGAGGACTCAGGCTGCTTTAGGAGGGCCTCTGGTGCGCTGCTGTTCCGTTAAAGTCCCACAGCTTTTTGTTACTAAGTGTCTTTACTTTGTCCTCCTTGTGGAGAGGAAGAGTTTTGTTGTTTAAAGCAGTATCAATTGAGAGATTTTTCTCTATTTGCAGGTTGTGCGGTTGGGAAACTAGCTCCCAGCCGGGTTCGGTTCCTCTGCAGATCACCTGGTCCCTGGACAGGTGCCCTCAGCCTGCGCGGGTCTGCGCTCGTGCTGCTGTGCCTGGGTGCGCGCGCCTTCCTGACGCCCCTGCTCAACAGGTATGGGGCTGCCTCTATCTGAAGACTGGCCTTCAACAATTATAGAGAATTCCTTTCCATTATCTTCAAACAAGATTTTTTTCCATGTTCTGTATTGTCTCTGATACTTTGGATGAATTTTAGAACTTACTTAATCCCCTCTGACTTCACCCTGACTTTGTGCTGACCCAGTTCTCTGCATAATAAGAGGGGACTCCCTAGAGACCTCGCTCCTGGTCAGCAACTCTCTAAGAGCATCATTTAGCCTGATGCTTGCTGTGAAGTTCACAGATGGATGGCCGGCTGAGGGACAGAGACAGAGAGAAAGGCAGGTAGAGACCGATTCTGTGGGGAAGCACGAGGCCTCCTGCTCGGAGTGCTTATTCCCCACGGAGCATCCGGCCCGGCTCCCCAGTGCCTGGCGGTGAGAAGCAGGTGTTCACCAGCACACACCGTGGACTCCCCAGGGCGCATCAAACCACCTGCCAATCCTCCAGAGGCCCTCGCCCCGCCCACCTGTCCGGTTCTCTCCTGTAGGAGCCCCTGAGCCTCTCACCATGTGGGTCTTGCCTTCTCTCTGTGACTCCCCTCAGGTGCCACGTGCTCCCAGCAGCCCTGTGTGAGCCTGTCTGTGGCTGTGGCACCCGGTGCTCACCTCTGTCAGAGCACTTACTGCACAGTTTGCCAGTTATCAGATTACTGTCTGCGGATCTCACTGCACTTCATGCCCACTGAGGGCAGGAGGTGGCTTCTCCCTCCCGGCCTCCCCGGGCCTGTCCTGTCTGAAAGCCGGGCGCCTGGCAGGCCTCAGCATTCCCACTGCTCTGCCCAAACTGTCCTGCTCTCCCTTTTGCTAATTTGTGTTACTATTTTGTAAGACTGTATGAGAATCAAAATGTCAGATGCATTGTCTTGCATTATATAAATTTGTTATATTTAGAGTTCATTTTTGTCCTAGCTTTAAGGACTGATATCGAGTAGGATACTCTCAGCCCATGTCATGGACCAATGCAGGTTTCAGTGCCTAAATCTCATTTCTTGGGAGCAAGGAAAGGTATCTAATAGCAAGAAGGAAAGGGGAAAAAATGGCCACTGGGTAACTGAAACACAGGGTTTGTCAATTTATTGTCATTCTGCCCTCCTAGAAATGGCTCAGTTTGGAGAAGGAAAGTATTATAGACAAGTCTTTCTGTTTTAAATATTTCCCTTAGCTTCCATTATTGAGCACCATGTGTTGCCTAAGTTGACAGAACAGCGACTTGAGCTCATTCACGCAAGTGTACTGTGATTTGCATACTTTCATAACCTGTTAGCATCTGCTCATTGATAATTCCGAGCTTGTACTTTCCTGCTGGTTTTTACTGCAGAGGTGGGAAAGCACTAAATGGCAATTTGTTCCCTTAATTTTCCTGTGCAAACAAAGTCAGAGAACAAAGCAAAATGCACTGTGACTGTAAAATATCATTATTATTTTATCAACAATTGTAACACAGTGCTCCATTAGAATGACTCCTTAGTAATAAATGAACCTAAGAGCAAGATAGTGAGGAGATGCAAAGGGTACATTTCCATAATGCTACATTAATTATTTTGCATAGGGCCCGCTGTAGCCCACTACTGCCTAACAGATTGAGAATTTTGCAATTCTATATCTCACCAGCTTCGGAATGTGCGTTAGCTCTAACTGAACTGACTATGCAAATGCGGGCTGATTCTAGGCATAAGCGGAATTCCTAGTACAACTTACTAAGATTTCAGGGGCCATTGCTGGAAATTTCTTTAAAAGGAAAATGAGATCCCTTGTGATATAAAGGTACCTCTCTTCTGGTGATAAAATGTATGGGCTTAAATGTGCTGTCAGGTTAAGCTAACAAAACATGAGGTACACTTCCAGCAGAAGGAACAGTCCGGAGAGTGCACAAGAAAATGTCATGCTTCAAGTGAAAGGGGGAGTCTGTGAAAGAATATGGAGGAAAACTTGCATCTTAATCTCCTTTAATCACTGAGATTCAGCATCTCCTTCAGCTACAAAGTAGGCAATAGTCATTGTTACATTAGCAATGCCTACGGCTTCATTACCTTTAGAAATCATTGATTATTTTGTCTCGCATTAAAATTGGTGCAAATATCTTGAAATGTTTATTCTCAGCACAGGGACTTTGAAATTATTGTCCACATTTTAATAAAATATCACTTTTCTAGATCAAAATTTGTTTCTAAGGTTTGATAACTGAAATAGCAATGTAACCCTTTCCTTTGTAATCCTGTGGTTTTCTTTTTTTCTTCTCTTTTTGCAATTAAAAACCTCATTCTCAGGAGGGTCTAGGTGGGATCCTCCTAGACAAACGCCACCTAGACAATATGTGGAAAACTTTGCCAGATGGTCTAAGAGGGGGCTCATATATCAGAAAAAGGGTAAGAACCCTGCCTTAAAGGTCAAAGAAGAAAGGGGAAGGCAGGGATTCTCATGATAAAGTTCTCCAACTTCACAATTTTGCTCTTGGCAAAAAAAAGCAGATGCTCCCTTATGAGTACACTAATGCACAATTTAAAAAATCAATTTCAGAGTAATGATGGTGAGCACAACTTCCAAACAGAACCCTGGCTGTGCTGCCAGCCAATGATGGTCCAGACCCTAAGCCTGAGAGGGGGCCAGAGGCCTGAGCTCTGTACCAGGAAATACCCGCTGCATAGGAGAGGAGCCTGGTTTCATAAGGAGGGAGAATTATTTTGATTGGTATTAACTGAGGAGTAAAAAATAAGCACAAAAATTTAGCGGGCAGCATAAGGAATCAAGGGAATGGCCTCTTTTCCAATCACTTCCCTTCCCCTGCGAGGAAAGCATGCACGTAAGGGAACTAAGGCTCCTGCTCTACTTGCCAGCGCAGCCAATCCCCCCCCAGTCCCCTGGATGAACGTTCATGCTATGAGTTTCTAGGGACCTGTTTTTCTGATCAGGCCGCACTCACTGTTAATCAAAAACCAAATACAGAATCTATCATTTTTCAGTGCAATTCTGTGCTAGACACGCTGCTGAATAAACAAATGAATATTGCTGTGCCAGTTATGTTTCTATACCAAGGGTCAGCAAACGTTTCCTCCAAATGGCTAGGCAGGAATATTTCACATTCGGCAGGTTGCACCCGTCTCTGTTGCAGCTGAGTGATTGCAAACGCAGCCTGGACAATATGTGGAAAATGGGTGACTGTGCTCCAGTAAAGCCAGATTTACAAAAAACAGGCCTTGGACCGTATGTAGCCTGTGGGCTGTTCTAGATATTACAGCAGTGAGCCAAAGATACACGGTCCCTACTTCATGGAGCTTACGTTCCGGCACAGGGACGAGTTAATTACGTAGCACATTTTAAGCTGACAGGGGCCCAGATGAGGGATCAGCAGGGATGTAGCACGGGTGTCACAAGGGGAGATAGCGATATGAGCTGAGGGCCAGGGAAGGCCTCTTTGCAAAAGTGCTATTTGAGGACAGTTTTGAAGGAAATGAAGGAGCAAGCCATGGAAAAGAGAATTCCAGGGTCCTAGATCATTACAATGACCAGGCAGCCTAAAAACAGGCTTTCCTGACAGAGGAAGCTGAGGCTTCCAGAAGTTAATTTATTTATCTAAATACACGTGCCCCCGCCCACCCAGACCCAGATGTCAGTATCTCCGGGAGTCATCAAAGGCCTTGCTACTTGCTTAAAGTGCCTGGTGGTTTAATGTCCAGAAATGACTGACAATCTGCACTAGGCCAGAAGGACCTTTAAGGTATTAAAGTTCTTTTAAAGAAAACAAACTAACAGAAACACAAATGCTTTTACATGCAAAATAATAAGCTAGAAATGTCAGATGCTCTATACCTTCTGAGATACTCATTGTTTTGGTCAAGATATTCTGAAAAGCAGATAACAAAGACTAAACATACAAGCAATTCATTAGGGGAAACCCCTGTGATAGACAGTGGGGTGGCTGGGAACCCCCAGACCACAGTGCAAGAAGGGGAGAAACCAAGACAGCCCAGAGAGAAAACACAGGTGAGAACCGCTGCCCACCCTCAGCGGCTGGGAGCTGTTTCTGCTGCCTTTACTAACTGGAACGGAAACGAACATGTTTGCCAGATCAATGGCTGCAGACAATGTACATGAGGCCACACCCATCTGCTTTTGCAACAACACATGTCTGGCTGCAAGCACAGTTTACTCATCAGTCTGCGTTAGCCAACAGATTTTTTCCAGGATCTGTCTGGTTTTTCCAGGAGCAAACTGGAATTAAATGGAGACATGGTAGGGGTCACTTTCCTCGTTTTCTTTGAGTCTTTAATGGAGGCACAAATCTTTGCCTTGTCCCCTGGGACTATGGTGATGCTCCTGCATTTACCACCTTAGCAGGGGAGTGAGGAGGGATCTCTGGGGCTTTGCCTTTCCCACTCTGATGGCTCTCATCCCACATTCCAGAAACCCAGTGAAGGGGTTACTCCAGGAACCAAGGACACTGATTCCTTTTATGTACTTGGGAACTGGAGAAATGACTGAGGGCATCCGGGCACCCAGTGAATCACTGTGAGGTGAACATTAGCCAAGACTCCATATTGTACCTGGTTCCTGCAGGCCCCGCTCTCTAAGCCGGGCCATGATGGGTGCCCGGATCTCTCAGGTGTCAGTGCGGACCCCGTGTTCACCGGGCGTGGACCTGCCAGGTTCTTCCCCTCCCCTCCCCCCGTCTGCTGCCTCCTGACCACCTGGTGCTGCCCGTCTGGCCCCACGTGGCCCTCCCTGTCTCTAGGAGCTGAGAGGTTGATGAACTTTGCTCTTCCGAGTCTCTCCTGACTGCCCGTCTTGGAACAGAATGCCAACACGTGGCCTCCCCTGGGACACTTCCCTGAGTCCCCACCAGTGAAACGCTATGCGACTCAGCCAGCGCTTTGCCCCGGGGACTCTCCACGCTCCAGCTATTGACCAGCGGACATCATCACCCGCACGTGGAGGGCGAGAAGCGTCACTTCCCCGACTCACCGCCCAGCTCCTCAGGCCCCTCTCAGTACCGCCTGTGCCAGCCCAGGCCCTCGAGCAGCAGGCACTGAGAGAGGATTAAACGCGTAAGGCATTCGGTAGGGGAGATGCTTGGGGGAGCGGGTGGGAGTGAGGAGAGGCTGGCAGGCTCCAGAGGGAGAGGAGAGGCCCTCCTCCAGCTGAGGAGAGAGGGAGGAGGGGAGGTGGCAGGTGTG
The DNA here is from genome assembly GCF_030020395.1 of Manis pentadactyla. Lineage (NCBI taxonomy): Eukaryota > Metazoa > Chordata > Mammalia > Pholidota > Manidae > Manis > Manis pentadactyla. Next base: position 145,829,717 of record NC_080025.1, read on the forward strand.
CCTGGATTGCAGGGAGGTCCTGCAGAGAGCGTGCCACCCCCGTGTCCTGGCCCCACTACCCCCATGCGGGCGGATGCCCTGGAGTCGCCTTGTACCTGGGTCCTTGGCCTCACTGTACCGCCTGACTTCCCCTGCACCCCGGGACCGTGGTCCACCCCCGCAGGGCACCCCAGATGCTGTTCTCTGGATTTGATTCTGCTCCCGGGCCGCTCCGGTGGCTTTGCCCCTTGGTTGGAGGGACTGAGATCTTTTTCATGCTCTTAGTATCATTACTGATTCTGCTTCACCATTTCTGAGCTTGTCTGCCCTGGAACATTGATCTCCATGTTTTTAAGTTTCATTGAATTATAAGCGATACACAAAAAATTGTGCACATTTAATGTCCGCAGTTGGATGAATTTGGACATGGGCATACACTGCGGTACAGGCACCACAATCGTCCGTCACCTCCCAACATTTCCTGTGTTCACGTGTGTGTGTGTGTGTGTGTCGTGGTAAGAGCCCATGGTGAGGTCTTTCTTCTTAACACGTGATCTCTGGTGTCTGGATGTTTCCACTTCCAAAGGAGCCTGTTGCACCCCGTTTCCCCCCGACACAGCGCACGTGGCAGCACGGTGTCTCGGCCTGGTGGTCCTTTCTGTATTTCTCTCTCATCTTCTCTCACAGGAGCCTCAAAGGTGAATAATTTAGCCCCACTCCTCTGCTCACACCAGGACAGAAACAAAAGATGCGGAGAACCAGGGTCAGTGAAACTGCGACCTTCATGTCATGTGAAGAACAGCAAATGCCTGTTTCCAAAAGCTCTTCCCCCAATGATGAGACCTGGGCCCCAGGAAGTTGAGAGAAGTAAGCAGTGCGTTGCCGCAGAGCAGGACACACAGATGGCAGGTGCCGGCAGGCCTCACTGTGGGAGAGAAGGACTCCTACCAGGAGGGCCAGGGGCCCGGGGAGGCGGGAGCCTCTTCGTCTGGACCCGGTGGGGGGCACGGGGAGGACGGGGCCACAGAGAGAGGGGCTCCTACCCCCACACGGGGAATGAAACACAACCTGTGGTGCATACTCTTGGGTGTGAACAATGACTCTTGTCACATGCAGAAATTACTTAAATTTCCATTTCAAAACATGTGATTTCCTTTTTGCGTAAGTTCCTACAATATTCTTTGCCTGGTCAAATAAAATCAATAAGTAAACTTCAGATTTACACACACACACACACACACACACACGCGCATGTGCCCTTGGTAAGAATCAGGGGAGCCAGGTCTTGGATAAGTCACACTCTGAGGTGACAGCATTTGTCTCTGTGGTGAGTGGTCATCTCATTTCGGACATGGTGCACTGCACACGGCTTCTCGTTTGCTCTGAGCTGTGTAGAGTCGTCTCTTCACTGTCCAGTTTCAGGGGAGCATAGGGTCTCCTTGGCTTCCTTCTCTGCCAGGGGTGTGTGTCCCTGCAGCCAGCCTGCTGGGTGTCCTGAGCACAGGTGTACACACCTGTCCCACAGTGGGTCAGTCCCTAAGTCTAGTTTCAAGGAAAGAATATGGGAGTTTATTAGCATTCAGGTCAAAACCTGACTCAGTCTACAGAGGGGTGTGAGTCAGACATGACTGGACATCTTCCTGGTCTGTCAACAGGCTGATGCCTTTATGATGCTTCATAAGCCTAGAAAAAAAAATGCAAAGGAAGAAATTTCCCCACAGAACTTTGGGTGGATTTCCAATTGCCCCAGGAAGGAAGTCCACCCTGGCAAGGGGCATTTGCTTCCATTACGCACCCTGCCTGCGGGGACTCCCAGCCTGGCCTGGAGCTGCAACGTTTCTTTTTTCTAGTTGTTCAAAATTTTTCCTGAAACATGATGAAGCAAACCCAGGAACTGACATACATATTCTATAATTATGATGTTTTTGTTCAAAGCATCCTGTGGGCAATTTGGCTTGAGCATTTATTTAAATGTCATATAAGTCAACTCATTAAAGCTGCAAAACCAATTCCCAGCTTGGTACCTATTACAGAGAGGCAGAAAGGTAATAGAACAAGCCCAGGTCCCCTGGGAAATGGCTTTAGCTCAAAGGACTACAAACATTACATTAAGTACTTTATAATTGATTTGGGAATTACTGTCATGTGTTTATCTTTCTAATTATACCACAGGATCAGGGTTCCAATGTGCAACGAGACCAAAGATGTCATTCCACACACCCGCTGGTCCTGCCAGCCACTCCCCAGGACACCACCCTCTCCACTGGGGGCTGTCCCTGAGCGGCAGTGACCCCCTCCTCTCTGCAGCACCCAACACTTACATGTATTCTCAAGTTTAGGGGATGGGACAGCTCGCTCATCATGAAAATGCTGGGCCGTAGCTTAGCTGTGACGTTCCCAGTGTAAACGGTGGAGTGGGGACATCAAGGTATAGTACTCAAGAGTGCATTGAAATGAATTCTCAAGTTTTCAAGTTCAGACTTCTCTGGACCCTACTGACTCTGAATCTATAGACAAAGATACCCTTGAAAGTGCTGAGAAGGAAAACCCCACCCAGCCGCCCCGCAAGGAAGTCGAGGTGCAGCGCGTCATACCTCCATCTGGCAGGTGTATGCTTCAGTGCCCCTGGGGGGTGTGAGATAATTGCATGGCATATTCTTTCAATTATTATTAAAAGCAATTCCTAATTGGTAGTTTACCTCTAAAATGTATCAACATGTAATTGAGAAAAACTGCATAGACGGTAGGTGAAGCTTCATCCTATTTGTTACTGCCCCAAATGACTGATTTCCACCTTGGGACATCACAGTTGCTCTTCGGTACCTTTGAGTTAGTTACACGGTGCCACGGAGGGAACTGTGCCCGCCTGCCCACTTACTCCTGCACTGACACCCTCACCCCCATGTGGTGGTATTTTTGGATGGGGCCTTTGGGAGGTGACTCAGGTCAGAGGCCTTAGAGGTACTGGTGCCCTGGTAAGGGGTCACCACCTGCAGACACGGTGAGGGCAGGTCAGCGGAAAGGCAGGAAGTGGGCCCGCACCGGGGAACTGAATGGTGGGCACGTGGATCTTGGACTCAGGCCTCCAGAATGGTAAGAAGTAGATTCCTGTTGTCTGAGCCCCTGGTCTGGGGTGTCTTTTTATGGCAGCTGAGCCGACTAATACACATGGGATGAATTTCATCCTCTTAACTACAAAATAAATCTATAAGGAACCAGAAATACATGTAGTCACCGAGGAGACAAAAAAGATCTCGGGGAGAGCAGGATTGATGACAGTCTGACAAAAGGTATCGCTGCGGTAAAGAAGCACGAGCCACAGCGGGCCTGGCCCAGATGTCCTGGAACAGGGAGCCAGCACACCTCAGCCCGGCCAGGTGACAGCGGGGCCAGCTCGCCTCCGAGTCCAAAAAGCTACATGGACTTTAAATTTTAGAGCCTGAAGACGTGTACAGGGGTTGACTCCATCCCTGCAGAAGTACTTGTGTATTTCAGAACCAGTCAGAGATCAAGAGGCGGCGTGACCCACCTCCCTGTGCAGCCGGGGGCCGTGTGGCGTGCCCACAGCACGCCTTTACACACCGTCCCCGCCTTCCGGGAGCACTCGTAATTCAGCTTTGTGAGGTTCCAAAGTGGCACGTGGGCTATAAAAGGCGCCCGGCTGTGGGGAGGCTCTTTCATCCATGGCAGGCAGAACACAGTCAAGAAGGGCCCCCCCCCCCCAAACCAGGGCCTACAGACTTTTCTGTATCACCCACAGCTGGGGCTGGGGCTGGGCCAAGCTCTCACACATTATGTCATAGTAATAAGAAAATATACACCCAGGCATTATTTCACCTAAACACAATTTAAAACCGATTTCATTCTAGGGCACATCTTGCTCCCACTATTTTATTTTTAAAATACTATTAGGCATCCATAGCAGTGTTAATGTAAAGATATTTCCACTTCACTATTAGCTCTGATGATACCAGGTATTGTTTTATGCAAAGTTTTTAAATCACAATAAAATAGTTATGTAATGGCAATATCTTAGCGGTCTTTGCCCATTAGCTTTCAACTGCATTACATTACTCTAAAATATTTTGTATATCGTAAGTCTACTCACTCCTTATTTATTTTCACCAGTGTTTACAGTGTACCTATTGTCACGTGATCCCCCTGAAATAAACCACCTTGTTCTGCGCCCGTCCAAACTCTGACCGTCGTCACCCTCCACGGCCTCCAAGAAACCCTTGTTTGACCACACTCATCTTCACGACAGGGGCAGGACAGCAAATCTCTGTGGTCAGCCTTGGCTCTGTTACACTGTCACGTGCCTTAGAGTTTTGTGCACAGAGGATGCTGCTTTAGAATGCACTTTTTGGAGCCAGGGTGATGAATACTTTATATGTCCATGTTCCCCAAAGAACTTAAGAAAATGCTGACACAAAGTAAGAGTTTTGGAAATATGTTGATTAAATAATCCATGACAATTTGAGAGAATGAGCATAGGGTTTTTTTAAGTGCAAACACACACACACACACACACACACACACACACACACACATATACACACACACACAAAGGGAATTAACTTAGTCAAACTGAAAGGCAGACTTTAAAACACTAAAAGAGAGGTCCACCAATTTTCATTATTCATGATAGTTAGAGTGTATAAAGTCTCCCTGAACACTGAATTAGTGAATATCGAACTATTTTTCCTATGAAAAATACAGGCTTTGGTTCCTGTGAGCCTCTGGTTACAACATTTTCATCAACCAGTCAATAAACAACCCTATTTAATGTATACTTTTGATTCATTAACATCAAACTCATAGCCAACAGCTCTACAACTCAGCCTGAGCAAAGTACCTCTAACACACCTGTTTTCCCCAAAAAGCACATCACAGCCTTCTTGAGATGAGCAACACCAGACAATGCTTCAGCGCTCTGATTATGGGCCTGTTTAAATCATCGACAAAGAGCACAAAAATGCAGAAAATGTGTCACTAAATAGGCGGTGACAAGGACACTTGTTTATAGCGTGAGCTGGAACAGGAAGTCAGGGTGTTGTCCTGTCGCACCTGCGTGGGGAACTACATCCTGGCAGCCCGATGTTTGTGGCTCTGTATGTGCCTGCAAACAACCATGGAGGTGCAGGAGCCCTGATGTGGGGAGTAAGTATTTTTAGTGAAAATATGGGATCCACAAATAATGAAGATCAACTCTATATGAATCTCCTTCTTGGAGGTTGTTCAGAAGTCCTTCCTTGGACTCTCTTTTGCAATTTTTTTCCTAAAAACCCATCTACACCCTTGCAAGGGCATCCTAGGAAAATGCAGTGGACTCCAAGTGTGAGGCTTCTGTTGCAGCCCAAGGCCCACCAGTCACACAGTGTTTACATGTGAGCCTCCATGCCTCCACTCACAGCATAGGACTGGGCAGCCGGGAACCCCTCTGCTTCCTGTATATTTGCATTAAATGATATATGTTTCCGAGGCACATTATTCAGGGCTTAAAATAGTGTGGTTTTGTGGTTCCTCCATAAAACCAGTTTGTTGATTCATGTGATGGCTCACACAGTGTGAATTTCCTACAAAAATTGAGACCCTGTAGGGCCCCATTTCTCCATAGTAGAAACTTTTAGAGAACAGCAAGGAGATGCAAATGACCTCGAACCCGTCCAGGGAGGAGCTGCTCTGTGATGATTAGTAATTAAAGCTTTAGCGCCAAGGGATGGTGGCTGTAGAAGGAGGGAACACCAGAAAAACAAAATAAAAATGATATTGATAACTATAATAATAAAATAAACATGAGCTGAGGTTTACAGCTGAGAAATGAGAACAAAATTTAAAAGAAAGGAAGCTCATAGGATTGAGTTCGCGACTCAGTGGATGTGTTTATATGCATCTATATGATGTCACATAATACGCTGGAAGTTGGCAGAGGGCAGCTGGAACTGTGATAGAAAAGCTACGAAATGGAAACCAAATCTTTGTATTTAGATTTTCTTCTTTATTCTTTTTTTTTTTTTTTTTTTAGTTTTGGACGTTTTAACTTTTTTTTTTTTTTTTAAATAATTATTTTTTATTGAAGGGTAGTTGACGCACAGTATTACATTACATTAGTTTCAAGTGTACAACACAGTGGTAGAACATTTATATACATAATTCTAGGTTCCAGCTATCACCCTACCAAGCTGTTACAATATCTTGACTATATTCCTTATGCTATACATTACATGCCAGTTACTTATTTATTTTACCATTGGAAGTCTGTCCTTTTTTTTTTTTTTTTTTTTTTTTGTGTGTGTGAGGGCATCTCTCATATTTATTGATCAAATGGTTGTTAATGACAATAAAATTCTGTATAGGGGAGTCAATGCTCAATGCACAATCATTAATCCACCCCAAGCCTAATTTTCGTCAGTCTCCAATCTTCTGAGGCATAACAAACAAGTTCTTACATGGAGAACAAATTCTTACATAATGAATGAGTTACATAGTGAACAGTACAAGGGCAGTCATCACAGAAACTTTCGGTTTTGCTCATGCATTATGAACTCTAAACAGTCAGTTCAAATATGAATACTCATTTGGTTTTTATACTTGATTTATATGTGGATACCACATTTCTCTCTTTATTATTATTATTTTTAATAAAATGCTGAAGTGGTAGGTAGATACAAGATAAAGGTAGAAAACATAGTTTAGTGTTGTAAGAGGGCAAATGTAGATGATCAGGTGTGTGCCTGTGGACTATGTGTTAATCCAAGTTAGACACGGGCAATAAAACATCCACGTATGCAGAAGATCTCTCTCAGAACGGGAGGGTGAGGTTCTAAGCCTCACCTCTGTTGATCCCCAATTTCTCACCTGATGACCCCCCTGCGACTGTGCCTGTCTTAGGTTGTTCCTCCCTTGAGGAATCTTACCCGTCTCTGGCTAACCAGTCATCTTCCGGGGCCATACAGGGAAATGTGAAGTTGGTAAGTGAGAGGGAAGCCTTATTGTTTGAAAAGGTTAGCTTTTTACTTCTTTGCATATTTATGTCCTGTGGCTTCTATGCCCAGCATTTGTCTTGAGGTATCTTTACCACTTGGAAGAATTATGATACTTGGTAAATTTGATATGAGGCACGAATTCTATTTAAGGGTTGTAATTAGGAAGGAAGAAGAAAAGCTATAGAAGTAGCAGGCAGAAGAAAACATGGGAAGATTGATTATTTCTTTGACATATCTTCTTGTAGAGTAACTTCAGCATGTATAGGTTTTAAGCTACTACTTAAATTGCGCACACACATTAACATAATAGGAGTATAGTTACATAACCAAAGCATATCTGTAATTACCAGCCATCTCCAGTGAAACCAAGAAAACCAGTTAGGCACCTTAGGCATTTGTGAAAACTTATCTATGATATGGTGGATATTGTCCAACTGAACTTGAACAGTCTGAGAGAAATCAGACAAATTAAAACAACCCATTCCTGGGGACTGTTCACATGCCATATGTTCTTTTAACAGTAAATAGTCTGTAGTTGTAAGACTTTGGAGCGCTACAATTTGCACTTCTCCAAATTCTTGGTTGAGTTCCAACAGTATAGATCCAGTCAAATTTGTTGTTTTACTGTATGCACAGGCCAGCTTAGATATCTCCTTCCTCATTCCCATGGCAAGTCCAGGAACCGGTGGGATGAGTGCATCTACAGCTGTAGCAGTGTGTGGATCTTTGTTGGAGTGTTTAGATGATCATCTTCTGGCATGAGTCTTCCCGAGAGTGCTGATGTTGGAAGTTCTTTTTCATATCGTATCTTAGTTCATTTTCGGGGTAGCCCAATTAGGCTTTGATCCTTTGTATAAACACAAACAGACCCTTTGCCTACACTTTTATATGCCCTTTATACCCTTGTGTAGGACTCATTGGAGCTCTCCACACAGGAACTGCCCTTTTTTTTTTTTGCCTTGTTTTTGGTATCACTAATCTACACTTACATGACGAATATTATGTTTACTAGGCTCTCCCCTATACCAGGTCTCCCCTATAAACCCCTTTACAGTCACTGTCCATCAGCATAGCAAAATGTTGTAGAATCACTACTTCCCTTCTCTGTGTTGTATAGCCCTCCCTTTTCTCCTACCCCCCCATGCATGTTAATCTTAATACCCTCCTTCTTCTCCCCCCCTTATCCCTCCCTACCCACCCATCCTCCCCAGTCCCTTTCCCTTTGGTACCTGTTAGTCCATTCTTGAGTTCTGTGATTCTGCTGCTGTTTTGTTCCTTCAGTTTTTCCTTTGTTCTTATATTCCACAGATAAGTGAAATCATTTGGTATTTCTCTTTCTCCGCTTGGCTTGTTTCACTGAGCATAATACCCTCCAGCTCCATCCATGTTGCTGCAAATGATTGGATTTGCCCTTTTCTTATGGCTGAGTAGTATTCCATTGTGTATATGTACCACATCTTCTTTATCCATTCATCTATTGATGGACATTTAGGTTGCTTCCAATTCTTGGCTATTGTAAATAGTGCTGCAATAAACATAGGGGTGCATCTGTCTTTCTCAAACTTGATTGCTGCGTTCTTAGGGTAAATTCCTAGGAGTGGAATTCCTGGGTTAAATGGTAAGTCTGTTTTGAGCATTTTGATGTACCTCCATATTGCTTTCCACAATGGTTGAACTAACTTACATTCCCACCAGCAGTGTAGGAGGGTTCCCCTTTCTCCACAGCCTCGCCAACATTTGTTGTTGTTTGTCTTTTGGATGGCAGCCATCCTTACTGGTGTGAGGTGATACCTCATTGTAGTTTTAATTTGCATTTCTCTGATAATTAGCGATGTGGAGCATCTTTTCATGTGTCTGTTGGCCATCTGTATTTCTTTTTTGGAGAACTGTCTGTTCAGTTCCTCTGCCCATTTTTTAATTGGGTTATTTGTTTTTTGTTTGTTGAGGCGTGTGAGCTCTTTATATATTCTGGACATCAAGCCTTTATCGGATGTGTCATTTTCAAATATATTCTCCCATACTGTAGGGATCCTTCTTGTTCTATTGATGGTGTCTTTTGCTGTACAGAAGCTTTTCAGCTTAATATAGTCCCACTTACTCATTTTTGCTGTTGTTTTCCTTGCCCGGGGAGATATGTTCAAGAAGAGGTCACTCATGTTTATGTCTAAGAGGTTTGTGCCTATGTTTTCTTCCAAGAGTTTAATGGTTTCATGGCTTACATTCAGGTCTTTGATCCATTTTGAGTTTACTTTTGTATATGGGGTTAGACAATGGTCCAGTTTCATTCTCCTACATGTAGCTGTCCAGTTTTGCCAGCACCACCTGTTGAAGAGACTATCATTTCGCCATTGTATGTCCATGGCTCCTTTATCAAATATTAATTGACCATATATGTCTGGGTTAATGTCTGGATTCTCTAGTCTGTTCCATTGGTCTGTGGCTCTGCTCTTGTGCCAGTACCAAATTGTCTTGATTACTATGGCTTTATAGTAGAGCTTGAAGTTGGGGAGTGAGATCCCCCCTACTTTATTCTTCTTTCTCAGGATTGCTTTGGCTATTCGGGGTCTTTGGTGTTTCCATATGAATTTTTGAATTATTTGTTCCAGTTCATTGAAGAATGTTGCTGGTAGTTTCATAGGGATTGCATCAAATCTGTATATTGCTTTGGGCAGGATGGCCATTTTGATGATATTAATTCTTCCTAGCCACGAGCATGGGATGAGTTTCCATCTGTTAGTGTCCCCTTTAATTTCTCTTAAGAGTGACTTGTAGTTTTCAGAGTATAAGTCTTTCACTTCTTTGGTTAGGTTTATTCCTAGGTATTTTATTTTTTTTGATGCAATTGTGAATGGAGTTGTTTTCCTGATTTCTCTTTCTGTTGGTTCATTGTTAGAATATAGGAAAGCCACAGATTTCTGTGTGTTGATTTTGTATCCTGCAACTTTGCTGTATTCCGATATCATTTCTAGTAGTTTTGGGGTGGAGTCTTTAGGGTTTTTCATGTACAGTATCATGTCATCTGCAAATAGTGACAGTTTAACTTCTTCTTTACCAATCTGGATTCCTTGTATTTCTTTGTTTTGTCTGATCGCCGTGGCTAGGACCTCCAGGACTATGTTAAATAACAGTGGAGAGAGTGGGCATCCCTGTCTAGTTCCCGATCTCAGAGGAAATGCTTTCAGCTTCTCGCTGTTCAATATAATGTTGGCTGTGGGTTTATCATAGATGGCCTTTATTATGTTGAGGTACTTGCCCTCTATTCCCATTTTGCTGAGAGTTTTTAACATGAATGGATGTTGAACTTTGTCAAATGCTTTTTCAGCATCTATGGAGATGATCATGTGGTTTTTGTCTTTCTTTTTGTTGATGTGGTGGATGATGTTGATGGACTTTCGAATGTTGTACCATCCTTGCATCCCTGGGATGAATCCCACTTGGTCATGGTGTATGATCCTTTTGATGTATTTTTGAATTCGGTTTGCTAATATTTTGTTGAGTATTTTTGCATCTACGTTCATCAGGGATATTGGTCTGTAGTTTTCTTTTTTGGTGGGGTCTTTGCCTGGTTTTGGTATTAGGGTGATGTTAGCTTCATAGAATGAGTTTGGGAGTATCCCCTCCTCCTCTATTTTCTGGAAAACCTTAAGGAGAATGGGTATTATGTCTTCCCTGTATGTCTGATAAAATTCCAAGGTAAATCCATCTGGCCCGGGGGTTTTGTTCTTTGGTAGTTTTTTGATTACCGCTTCAATTTCGTTGCTGGTAATTGGTCTGTTTAGATTTTCTGTTTCTTCCTGGGTCAATCTTGAAAGGTTATATTTTTCTAGGAAGTTGTCCATTTCTCCTAGGTTTCCCAGCTTGTTAGCATATAGGTTTTCATAGTATTCTCCAATAATTCTTTGTATTTCTGTGGGGTCCGTCGTGATTTTTCCTTTCTCGTTTCTGATACTGTTGATTTGTGTTGACTCTCTTTTCTTCTTAATAAGTCTGGCTAGAGGCTTATCTATTTTGTTTATTTTCTCAAAGAACCAGCTCTTGGTTTCATTGATTTTTGCTATTGTTTTATTCTTCTCAATTTTATTTATTTCTTCTCTGATCTTTATTATGTCCCTCCTTCTGCTGACCTTCGGCCTCATTTGTTCTTCTTTTTCCAATTTTGATAATTGTGACATTAGACCATTCATTTGGGATGGCTCTTCCTTTTTTAAATATGCTTGGAGTGCTATATACTTTCCTCTTAAGACTGCTTTTGCTGTGTCCCATAGAAGTTGGGGCTTTGTGTTGTTGTTGTCATTTGTTTCCATATATTGCTGGATCTCCATTTTGATTTGGTCATTGATGCATTGATTATTTAGGAGCGTGTTGTTAAGCCTCCATGTGTTTGTGAGCCTCTTTGCTTTCTTTGTACAGTTTATTTCTAGTTTTATGCCTTTGTGGTCTGAAAAGTTGGTTGGTAGGATTTCAATCTTTTGGAATTTTCTGAGGCTCTTTTTGTGGCCTAGTATGTGGTCTATTCTGGAGAATGTTCCATGTGCACTTGAGAAGAATGTATATCCTGTTGCTTTTGGACGTAGTGTTCTGTAGATGTCTATTAGGTCCATCTGCTCTACTGTGTTGTTCAGTGCTTCTGTGTCCTTACTTATTTTCTGCATGGTGGATCTATCCTTTGGGGTGAGTGGTGTGTTGAAGTCTCCTAGAATGAATGCATTGCAGTCTATTTCCCCCTTTAGTTCTGTTAGTATTTGTTTCACATATGCTGGTGCTCCTGTGTTGGGTGCATATATATTTAGAATGGTTATATCCTCTTGTTGGACTGAGCCCTTTATCATTATGTAGTGTCCTTCTTTATCTCTTGTTACTTTCTGTGTTTTGAAGTCTATTTTGTCTGATATTAGTACTGCAACCCCTGCTTTCTTCTCACTGTTGTTTGCTTGAAATATGTTTTTCCATCCCTTGACTTTTAATCTGTACATGTCTTTGGGTTTGAGGTGAGTTTCTTGTAAGCAGCATATAGATGGGTCTTGCTTTTTTATCCATTCTGTTACTCTGTGTCTTTTGATTGGTGCATTCAACCCATTAACATTTAGGGTGACTATTGAAAGATATGTACTTATTGCCATTGCAGGCTTTAAATTCATGGTTACCAAAGGTTCAAGGTTAGCCTCTTTAGTACCTTACTGCCTAACTTAGCTCGCTTATTGAGCTGTTATATACACTGTCTGGAGATTCTTTTCTTCTCTCCCTTCTTATTCCTCCTCCTCGATTCTTCATATGTTGGGTGTTTTGTGCTGTGCTCTGTCTAGGAGTGCTCCCATCTAGAGCAGTCCCTGTAAGATGTTCTGTAGAGGTGGTTTGTGGAAAGCAAATTCCCTCAGCTTTTGTTTGTCTGGGAATTGTTTAATCCCACCGTCATATTTGAATGATAGTCGTGCTGGATACAGTATCCTTGGTTCAACGCCCTTGTGTTTCATTGTATTAAATATATCATGCCATTCTCTTCTGGCCTGTAGGGTTTCTGTTGAGAAATCTGACGTTAGCCTGATGGGTTTCCCTTTATAGGTGACCTTTTTCTCTCTAGCTGCCTTTAACACTCTTTCCTTGTCCTTGATCTTTGCCATTTTAATTATTATGTGTCTTGGTGTTGCCCTTCTTGGATCCTTTCTGTTGGGGGTTCTGTGTATTTCCGTGGTCTGTTCGATTACTTCCTCCCCCAGTGTGGGGAAATTTTCAGCAATTATTTCTTCTAAGATACTTTCCATCTCTTTTCCTCTCTCTTCTTCTTCTGGGACCCCTATAATACGGATATTGTTCCTTTTGGATTGGTCACACAGTTCTCTTAATATCGTTTCATTCCTGGAGATCCTTTTGTCTCTCTCTATGTCAGCTTCTATGCGTTCCTGTTCTCTGATTTCAATTCCATCAATGGCCTCTTGCATTCTATCCATTCTGCTTATAAACCCTTCCAGAGTTTGTTTCATTTCTGCGATCTCCTTCCTGGCATCTGTGATCTCCCTCCCGACTTCATCCCATTTCTCTTGCGTATTTCTCTGCATCTCTGTCAGCATGTTTATGATTCTTATTTTGAATTCTTTTTCAGGAAGACTGGTTAGGTCTGTCTCCTTCTCTGGTGTTGTCTCTGTGATCTCTGTCTGCCTGTAGCTTTGCCTTTTCATGGTGATAGGAATAGTCTGCAGAGCTGGGACGAGTGACGGCTGGAAGGACTTCCTTTCTTGTTGGTTTGTGGCCCTCCTCTCCTGGGAGAACAGCGGCCTCTAGTGGCTTGTGCTGCGCAGCTGCGCGCAGACAGGGCTTCTGCTTCCTGCCCGGCTGCTGTGGAGTTAATCTCCGCTGTTGCTGTGGGCGTGGCCTGGCTCGGGCAGCTACTCCAAAATGGTGGAGTCGCGTTGGAGCAGGAGCTGCTGGGAGGCTATTTATCTCCGTAAGGGGCCTCCCTGCTCCCTGCAGCCCAGGGGTTAGGGTGCCCAGAGATCCCGGATTCCCTACCTCTGGATTAAGTGACCCGCCCTGCCCCTTTAAGACTTCCAAAAAGCACCCGCCAAAACAAAACAACGCCCACAAAAAAAAAAAAAAAAAGAAAAAATATTTAAAAAAAAAAAAAAAAAGTTTTTAGTTAAGAAAAAAAAAAAAGGTGGTCGTTCGTTTTTCTTTATTCTCCGGTGCCAGCCTCAGGCCTCTGCTCACCGGTCTTTCTGCCCTGTTTCCCTAGTATTGGGGTCCCTATCCCTTTAAGACTTCCAAAAAGCGCTCGCCAAAACAAAACAGCAAAAAAGCAAAAAAAAAAATGGTCGCGCACTTTTCTTATGTCCTCCGACACCCAGCCTCCAGTGCCTGCTCACTGTTCTTGCTGCCCTGTTTTCCTAGTATCGAGGGCCCTGCACTCTGGCCCGGATGGCGGGGGCTGGGTGTTCGGCAGTCCTGGGCTCCGTCTCCCTCCCGCTCTGCCTGCTCTTCTCCCGCCGGGAGCTGGGGGGAGGGGCGCTCGGCTCCCGCGGGGCCGGGGCTTGTATCTTACCCCGTTCGCGAGGCGCTGGGTTCTCTCAGGTGCGGATGTGGTCTGGATATTGTCCTGTGTCCTCTGGTCTTTATTCTAGGAAGGGTTGTCTTTGTTATATTTTCATAGATATATGTGGTTTTGGGAGGAGATTTCCGCTGCTCTACTCACGCCGCCATCTTCCGCCCCTCTCTTCTTCTTTATTCTTTAGTTGGTATGGCTTAGATTATTTCTAATAATAAATAATCCTTTTTTAAGTTAAGAACTATGTCCATTATCAAACTGTAGTATTCCAGGGCTGGCTTTTCCCCATACTTTCAAACCCTTGATACCTAAATGGTTCCTTGTTACACGGCCTGCAAGGAGCTTCCCAAACCCCTTGGTGCTGGTTAACAGCAGCACGGTCATGACCACCAGGAGGAAATCGGTGACTCGCAGACGTCCCTCGACCCTTCATCACGATGGGACCATCACACGAGGCAGATGCAGATGCTGAGTAGATATTTAATACAGTATTTAGGTATCTGATACAGTAGATCCAAACACCGGGTCATGAAAATGAAAAGGGCGATGCTTTGGCGCAGTTTTGTGCTGCAGAAGTAGAGGTGCCGCCAGCACTGTAGGTTTCCTGCCCCCGCGACGGGGGCTGTGGTCCAGGAAGCCAGGCTCCACGTGGTAAGAAACGTGAAAGGCTCCTGGGGCAGCTGCCGGACGGTCCCCCCCACATCCTTTGCTCAAGACAGGTTGGACGCTCAGTCCTACCCAGCCCCGTTCCAAGGCTGGCAAAGAACCGGGCAAGCCATCACCCAGGAGATGAGGTGTGTGGAACATTCTGCCAACGTTCTTGCCTAGGTTTCCACGTGAATACTTGGCACGTGTGCTTCTCCACGTGGGGAGCTGGTCTGAAACACACATGCAGTCACCGTTCATAGTAACTGTGATAGGTGAAGTCGCGGGCCCTCATTTCCTCTCCTGTGAGTGACTTCTATCTCCTCTGTGCCCCTTTTCTGCTGTCAAGAACCTGGGCACCCTACTTTTTCCAGATCCTTACTTTGTTTATGTATTTTCTATATGAAAAAAATAATCAATTATGTCCGAAGATGTGCACGTGTTGTTAAAATGTGATATCCTTCCTGGAAAACTGCCGTCTTTCAGATTGCAAAGGAATACATCCCTAATGGAGTAATGTCCAGCCAGACAGCCAGAGACTCAGGGGCAGGGATGCCAGCCTCCCCTCTCACCCCTCAGAGGAGTTTCCAGCATGGTCCCCTCAGAGGCTCGCTCTGCCCTCCTGCAGGGCGCCGGGGCGCTGCCCTCTTCCCACAGACACCCAATGCCGCAGACGTCCAACACAACACAACAAATTCACCAATGGAGGAAATGGGTTGGTGTCTGCAGTACTCAGGGACGCATCTACCTTCTCCAAGGCAAGTGAAAGCAGGGTTGTTTTGAAGAAAAGGCTCTCCTCTTCCCCCTTTCCCTACATAAAAGGTAGAAAACAGTGGGAATTCCAGGATTCGGTGTTTTACCCACGCGTCCTGCATCCTCTAAACATGGATCATTCCACCTGCTGGAAAGGAGACTGATTTGGGGAAAGAGTGACGACAAACTGTCAGGCTAGTTGGGCCCTACTGGGGAAGACTTTGAATGCCAACCTGAGTTATTGGACAACTACTGGCCAATTTAATATCTCAAATTTTTAGTCATGAAATCCTCTTGTCCAACAAAACATGTTATGAGGCCTAAACGTATCAGCAGCAACACGGTTGGTTTTCAGGGTGGAGTGGAAACCGAGGTGTGGATGGCACACATATTCCCCAAGGGCGTCCCTTTGCCCAGGGCCATGGTTCTGAAGGGCATCCTGGAGTTCAAGGGCTCCTCAGACCTTTGAAAACCACTGCTACAGATAATTGGGGATTTCACTCTGTTCCTAATCTGCATATGTCTGATGTCTTCTGGACATCTGGTCAGTATTACAGAGCATCAGCTGATCAAGTCCGAACAACTCTGGGCAGGCTGGTAACCAAGCCATAACCCATTTGAGTGACCTTGGGCCTGACACAGCCATAGAAGTGTTCATGCATGCAGTCAACAAATACACCAGACCTACTGTGTGCCATGCACTGATGCAGGCTGCAGGGCTACAAAACAAAACCCTGAAAAGCTGATGGTGTTAACTATTGTCAAGGAACAGGCAGGTTACTGTGACAGAGCACAGTGGGGGAAGATTCACTGAATCTATACAGGTGGTCAGAGAAGGCCTCTTTCAGGAAGGACTGCTGAATCTGAGACGTTAAGGTGGAGAGCACAGGTGGGGATGGCGCCTCTACGACGTCTTATCGCAGGAAAGTGGTACATGCAAGGACCCAGAGGATGCTGCCTGGGCCTGGGGGGCCATTTAGTGATTAGGCCAGAGGAGGGCCCTCACTATTAAAGGGTGAAAAGATTGCAAAACACATTATTCCTGGGAGGTACCAGATGGTTCTGCTTTTTAAGTCTGACACATCTATAGGCATGTGCACACATAAACATGTGTACAGATGCACACGCCCGCTTGCACAGCTGTTTCCAGAGGTTGCTAGGCTGGAGCTGATTTTGACAAGCAGCCCATCCTCATTGCTCACAGGTCTGTATCTGCAGATTCCCCCAAATCAATTCACATGGCACTTTGCAGTCATTCCCAAACACTCACAAAGCGGTGAAAACTGAGTTGCCTTCGCCCCCCTTCCCAGCTGAGGTCAGCCTCGGCGAGGCTCTGCCTCCTGTTTCAGCTCAGTCTGCAAGCCAGCATCCTTTTCAATCTAGTTAGTGCACATCTGTTGAATTTCTGTGCCTCTTGTTGGTGATTTCTCCCCTGAAAACAGCCCTCAGGTGTAGCGCTGAGGCGCAGTCTGACAGTCCTACAGGCAAACAGGCTGTGCTGCACCTTAGGGAACAAATGTGTGTGTTAGGTGGGCTCCAGGCCCGACTTACAGGGCTGCTGGCTGTAAACTCGATGTTAGTGAATCCACAGTGTGCTCAATGTGGGGCTTTTCAACAGAACCACACGTAAAGGAAGGCTATGCCCTGACTGGCTCAGGAAACCGTGACCAGGCACTCGCAGGAAATGAACCGTGTGTTTCTCCCAGTGGCATGGTTCAGCACTCTCCACTTGAGTGTCACGAGACTTTATAGAACAGGTTGTTGTGAACGACGAGAGTCAACTGCAGCAGATTTGCCTCACTGTATGTGACTGGGAAGAGCAGTAGGTAGCTGGTAAGGGATGAAGCCACAAAGGGGAAGGGGACATATTTCAGTGCATTGAGCTTTATATTTCCGTGCATGTACTTTATAAAGTATGTTTATATACTTTGGGGATATAGGCCTCATCTGAAATCAGCCCCAGATTTGTAGAGGCGGCCAAGTCAGGTTCAACCTCTCTCCTAGGGGCTGCGTAGGGCTGGTCACTCTCCCCACCTGCGCCCCCTCCTGCAGTACATTTTGAAGCTGGAATACGATGCTTTCCAGCAACCAAGCTAATTAAAAGAACAAACCCTGAATCATGAACCTAAGACAACTAACTCTCATGGGACTTATCTGAAGGAATTTGAATAGTACCATTTTGAACATAATGTTCCTTAGACTTACATTTTTCTGTGCAGTTGCTTAAAGATAAAATTTCTCAGTTGAGAACTACCTACTCTACCGGAAGCCAGATCATTACCTTACTCACTGAACTACATTTAATAAAACTTCTAGTAATAGGCTGTGAGACTGTGTGATCTGATCACTGCTTTATTTTACAACTCTTTACTTAATTATAAATTACTTGAAACAAATGGAAGCGTTCAGATGACCAGAGGTATGATCTACCAGGTATTTATCCAGTGTTGACATGTTGTCATATTTGCTCCAGATCCTTTTAAGGAGATAGTACACAGATAAACGAGAGCCGCATCCTCTCTGTCTGTCTGCTCCTTCCCCTCCAGGGCAGTGCCCTCTGCCTGGGCGAGGTCCCTCTGACGCCTCCCTGTCTGATGCCATCACTCCATCTACCTGGAGGTGCAAAGAACATGTAATGGGTTTGGCTATCTTTATATATATGGCATCCTTCTCTACATTTCCTTCCATGCACTGTTTCAGTAAGCGATCTGTTCAATCCACTTGCCAGTCTCTGCCCTTTAACTAGCATATGGAGACCACTGACATTTCAGGCCTTTGCTAACAGGTTAGGGCCTAAGTTACCCTTTTATTTCTCTTCTGTTTCTTTCCTCTCTCATTCCTGTTTCTCTTTCCTTCCAACCTTCCTGCAGGTTATATGACACTTGTAAGATTTCACGGTGATGGTTTACAGTCTATTTGAGCATATTACTTCTTAGGGTTTCCTCGGAGGATGCTCTGGGCGTTGCAATGACAGATGTATAACCCATCACAGTTCCCAGTACGGAAGTCTTCCCACTGGATTAAGGTACAGGGACTCTTACCTCGCACCTGGCCCCCTCCCCTCCCTGCACTGTAAGTCTGGTTGTCTGAAGCATTTCCTCCTCATGCACTGAGTGCCGCATCACAAGGAGTTGCAATTTTGCTTTAACCATCAAATACAATTTGTAAAGGTTGTGAGGAATAAGCTTGTCCATTCTCCTTGCTCCTATTTCTGCCCTCCCTGTGTTCTTCTTTCCTTTCTGAAGCCAAAAGCCTTCATCTAATGTCTCTTTTCTGCTTAGACAACTTCCCGTGGCCCTTTCTTGAGGGTGGATTTGCTTGTGACCATCACCATAGGCTTTGGCTTGACCAACCAGGCCTTCACTCCCTGCGTTCCGGAGGCGGTTGTCTGTCGACATAGGTCACAGCTGGTGGCTCTGTTCTCTGGCACCTGAAGCTGTGTCCCCTTCTGGCTTCCACGGCTCAAGCAGAGAAGCCTGCCCCCCTTGATTCGTGCCCTCCTAGAAGAGATGTCCCTCCCTGGCCATGTTGAAGGGGCTCTTTTGTCTGAGACTCTGATGGCGTGAAGGCTGGCTCCATTTTCCCCACAGAGGCATCGACTGCCCATTCTGTTTCCTTCCCTTTCTCTCTGTTGTTCAGATGGGGTAAGTTCTACGGATGCATCCTTCATCCTCTGTCATCCACTGTGGAGCCCATCCAGTGGAGGGGTTGGGTTTGATTTGGAGGACAGCTTCTTAATTGCATTTTTAGTTACATAATTTCCTTTTTTTCTCATTTTAACATCTGCTTCTTAGCTGAGATTTTGGGTCAACTTTTTGGATATTATGTTGAGACTCAATCCTCTCTTGTTTTTTCTTTTGCAAACAGCCCCCTGTTGAGGCCCAAATGGGTGGCTATGTTCACTTCCCAGTGGGCCCCTGGACACCAGTGGAGTTGAAGGAAGAGAGGATTGATGTCCCCGCTCACACCGCTTCCTTTCCTCGCATGAAGCCGGAGGCAGTGGAGGCCCTTCCGTGCTGCACCTGGCTGACACTACTCTGAACTCTGACAGGGACTACAAGCCCGATGCCTGCTTTCCTGGGCGGGAGTCTGGCGGAACATCAACTTCCACGCTGCCCTGCTGAACCAGAGTGAGGGTGGGCTCCATTCCCATTTGGCTGGAGCAGCACAGGCATTGCCAATAAAGTTTTACTGCCAGGCTACCCTCTCCCAGGCCCTGCGGCCAGGTGGCTGGGCTTTCCTGCGAGGTTTCCTTGTCTGCACTCACCGATGCTCTGGGTCGGATGTGGGCAGTGCCCAGGAAGAAAACCCAGGGACCTAACTGCCCTGTCATTCATTCCACTGCCCCAAGGCACCAGGACGGCCCACCTGCACCTTCCTACCTTCCTGGCTTTGGGGCTTGTTTGCTGTGTGTTAGTTGTCCGGGGAGAATCTGGGGGAGCAGCACGGATCCTCCCTGATGGAGTGGTGGGCAATATTCCCCAAGACCGTGCACACTGCTGCACATGGGCTTAGCTCCTCCAGGCTCATTATCATTGCCAGTCTATTCTACAGACACAGTTTTTTTACCCTTTTTCTTATTCATAGACGTTTGCTTTCCCAATGATTTCTTTTATCAACAGTGATAGACTGCGCATTGTGATGGGGGGGCAGGTCCTGAATGCATATCCAGACCTTCCCTGGAGTGACATGGAGGGAAATTACTTGTCATTTCTGCCCTTTCTCTGTTCATCTCCCTTCTCCTGGTGTTTCTGAGATTGCCTCTAGTGATTTCTGGGCCCCCTAATCAGAGGAGGTTTTATATCGATGCGCTGTTCCCATCCCATAGATAAACCCATGTCAGGGATCTCATACATGAGTTGCTGAGCCAGGGAAAGCTGAGCCCTGATTCTGACTTGGAGGTGACATCAAATCCCCCCCACCTAGCTCCCCGCACACATAAAGAATTGATGACAGTGTTTTTCTATTACTCACTAACCAGAAGGGACCAACACCACCCAAGTCCTTGGTGTAAAGCCATATGCCTGGGCAGCCCCCACCCGGCAAGCTTACTTTTCGATTTGTTATCGGTAAGGAAATGAAAGTCACTAGGGACAGGACGCTCACCTGATCCTGATCCACTTGTCGTGTGCACATGTGCAGCGCTCACAGGCGCATGCATGCATATCCGCTGGCAGTGAGCCGTAATCGTCTATGTTGCTATATAAAAAGCTGCCCGCCCCCCATCGGAGGGAGAGGCCCGGAGGCAGAGACGGGACTGGCTGCAGGCTGACTGGTCTGGGGCAGATGCAATTCTAGCGCTCTACCTGCCATCATGAGAATAAAGCTTGGTGGATGACTCTTCAGCCCCAATGACCCACTGTTGTCACTCGGTCTCACCAAATCCAGACTAAACTTCCCTGAGACAATATCCTTGTACAGACTGAGCTCCCAGCTGCCTTCATCCGCTCAGAGACGGGCAGAACGGCACTTCTGGCCTTGTCTCTCTCCCTCGTTTGCATACCACAGAGACGTGTATTTTGCTTAAAACTAGCGATGTCTCTTAAACTTTCTCCACTTGTGTTTTCGCTCTGGTTGCTGTGTTAGAAGAAGGGGTGGCTTTGGGAGAGTGGCCTCAGGGTAGGAAGTGACAGGGCCCTGCTGCCAGGAGTGCCAGTTGTCAGTGCCCAGGGCAAGCAGGCCATCTCTGTGCCACTTTAGCCTGCAGACTATTTTCAGTTGGAAACAACCAAGGCCCAAAAGACTCAGGGAGAAACCTTGACTTCCTCCCAACAGCCCAAAAGGCCTCCGAGGACCTGCCCCAGGCAGGGAGCCCTCCCCGTAGACACTGTGTGATAACTGAACTATGATATGGCCCAGCTGGAGGGAGCTAGGGGCCTGGGCCTCAGGGGTGGAAGGTTACTGAACACAGTACACTTAAAGACACTTCATCTTTTGAAACAACGTGCAATTCACAGGAAGACGAAAAGGAGTAAATGCTTGGTAAGCGGGTATTTATAGAAGCAATGGGATACAGGAGTTTTAGCAAACAGGCTCTGCCAGGTTCCTCCCTGTCTACCTCCCGAAATTTGTCAGATTCCCAGTGCCATCAATGTTCTCCTCCTCTCCCTTTTCCTTCTATAAAGAAACCCACAGTAAAGAAAAGCTCCGTCAGCTGTTTACACTTGGTCGTGACTGACACCCAAAGAACTTCTTGAGGGAAAACTAGGGGCCAGGCACTCTGAGGAGCCCAGGTGGCTGTGCCCCTATGGTGGGATCGGAGAGCTCAGCAGACGCCCAGGTTCTAAGCGCACGCTGTGCCCGGTGAGCGCCCCTCACGCCCCGTGACTCCGCCCTGTGACCTCACCCGGGGAAGCCAGGGCCAGCTGCACAGGGAAAAGGAGCTAATTGCCTCACTCTTTTCTTCATCACCAGCCACGGTGGCAATTCAAAGAACTGCTCGCTGTTTTAGAACTTCATGATGAGCCTATGAGGTTATTAACGATGCCAGTGTGAAGAGCAGGAATTGTATGGTGGCCCCATTCAACTCAGGTGCTTTAACCTAACCCCTTGCAATTCCTAGGAGCTTTGTTTTTATTTCCATCTCAAGTAACACAGGATAAAACGACCAGTGTTGGTTTTCTATTCATTTAGTTGCCTTTAAAATGAATGTGTGTTGTTTCAAAAGATGAAGTTTCTTTGCGTATACTGTATTCAGTAAGCTTTCCACCTGATTCAATGTGTTGTCACGGAGAGGGTTCCTGGAGACGATGGCCCACCACTGAGCATCACAGTGTTGGCCGCAAGCCCCTGGTGCCCACAGAGAGCCTGTGGCGCAGGTGACAGGCACCCCCCACCTCTTCTCTCAGTAGCGCTCTGTCTCTCCCTGGCAGGGTCTGCAGCTCGCCATCCCTCAGCAGCTCTGCCTGCAGCTTTCCTGCGTCCTGCACAGCGGGAACCATCATTACCAGAGTATTGCAGAATTCCCCGGGTGGCTAGTCTTACAAAACCCAAGGCAGAGAGGCCCAGCCAACTTCCTCCTGAGGGCTTGCCTTTGAACTTTTAGGACATGAGAAAGTGGTATGGAAGCTGAGTCTGCAAATTCAAATGGAGAGTGAAATCGGTTCTTTAGAATCCAAATAGCACACTCTGCCTTCCTGCTAAGACCTAGTGGCTATTGAACCAATTCCTGCCTATTAACTGTGAGATAAAGTCCAAGCTCTGTAGTCAAGCATTCAAAGAGCCTACCTGCCTTTTCTCTACCTAATCACTTTGCTGGAAGGAGACCCACCTGCCTCATTTACCAAGCTTGGATGTCAAATTCTTTCCTCCCACCTTTACATGAGGCTGATGGCTTGTAAAGACCTGAACCACTTCCCTCATCTTTCAAAATCCTTCTCAATGCAGGCAAATTCCCAGAGTGGCTCCTCCATGCCACCTCCATGCCCCACACCCATGTGCATTCTGTGGTCTTCTGCATGGATAGCTCTGAAAGGCTGTGCCACTAATAAGACAGCAAACGTACAGGCTGACATGTAACCAATGGTGGCATTGCTAAGCAGAATTAGCCTGGACTAAAATTTAAGATTCCTGTTGTGGGGGTATTGCACATAGTCACCAATATCTGGTTGGTTGTTTCCTTTCTGGGCCCACAACATAGCAATCCCCAACTCCCTTGCCATCAGCGAGAGCTACATGACCGATTCAGTCCAGGGGACTCTGAGCAGAGGGGAGCATTCCCTTCTGTGCAGCCCTCTGGCTTTCTGCTCCCCAGCTGGGGTGACCTGGGAGCTGCACTGAGATGACACAGCAGCGGAGTGAATGGGGCTGAACCTCTGAGTCACTGTGTGGCCCACAGACGGCTTTAAGGGGATTAAAATAAAAACCTCTGTTAGGCGAAACTACTATTTGGCAATAACTTGTAACCATAGTAAATCATCAGATTCTAGTTCTGCATCAGCCATTCACTGCATAACTCGGACAAAAGGACTCCACAGCCCCTGACTGAGAAGGAATTTGTTTCATGAGTGAGGGATGAGCTGGAACCCCATCCCTACAGAAGTTTTTGCTCATCTACTGCTGGCTCTTCATGTGTATTCACACATTTGCCTTCTCTGCTCTCCTTGTAAAGGCCACAGAGATCACTCTCGATTCCCCATCATTACAAGCAAGGCTGTGACAATGTTCTGGTGGGCTCTGAAATAGGATCTTTGATTAGAAGGACAGGGTGTCCATTTGGCATGGTGACAAAGCTCTGGAACCCGATCGTAGCAATGTCGGCACTACATCGTGAATGCACTTAATGCCACTGAATTGTACACTTTAAAATGGTAAATCCAATGTTTTATGTGTTTTGCCATGGTAAGTAAGGTAATTGATGTGCTAAATTGCTTGAAAACAATTTTTCTCTCTTAAGGAGTTCAGTTTTGTTTGCATTATTGATTTGCTTAGTCAACCTCTTCATCAGAGAGAACATAAAAGTAAGCCAGCCCGGATTTTTGCCAAATGTAAGATTCCATCAAATGAAGCTTTAGAATTCAAAAATCATTAACTGGAGGAGGAGTCCAGCCAGATTCCACCAATACCAAAAGAAAGGGCCTGACTTTTAAAAAAATGTAATAACTCAGCCGTTTTCCTGAAAAAAATAGATGACGCAGAGCAACTTTTTATGTCTCTGCACCAAAATATTTCAGTTCTTCCAATGGGTATAGTGTGATTACTTTCAGAACAGTAGATTCTTTAAATATTGGCCATCAGTACATTTTGATACAAGTTCCTGGGAGATTTGTGTATTAGGATCAATAGCATTGTTCTCCCCTAAATGTGCAGGTCCTACTGAGGAAGTGAGCATGGGTCTCAGTTCTAAGGCAGTGGGGCAGAGAGTGATTGTCACTGATGGAAGGAAGCCATCGGGGGGGCGGTGTGCCCGAAGTACAGACCCGGGAAGGGAAGGCATGTGCGGCGGTGAGCAGGTGTATGTGAGCTGGTGTGTGTGGTGGCCGAGAAGGCCGGCAGATGAAGAAAAAAGCGGTAATACTCAATGCCATTTTGCTGAATTCAACCCTTATGGTTTTAACATCTAATTAAAATAGTAAAGCCTACGGAATGGACTTTTCATATGAATATTTTATAGAACTGCAAAAATAATAATTTGGTACACTGACTTGACTACACAATCAATTAAAAAGACACCCATATATTTTCAGGAGTGCCACATAATCAGAACCCAGGACTGAATAATGACTTGGGATTTATTAGTGGAAGGAAAAGGTAGTGGGGTTGGATTCCCTTATTCACAGCTGCATGGTTTATTTAAGGCAGGGAAATGGAACAGATCACCATTGTCAAAAACTTCCCATTATTACATCTCCTGTGCAACTGTCAAAACAATTCATGTAACTTTACTGGAGAGGAGATGAAGAGGTGTGAGAAACTATGCCCCATCTCCTTAAACAATGCCACTCACAGCAGCTTCTGAGCACCATTTAAAGAAGCTATGCACAGGTGAGTACACTGCTTTACCTGGGCAGACCTCAGGCTGTGGTGTCCAAGCTGCAAGGGACGTGCCAGTGCAGAGCCCTGGGGGCCCTGGGACCTCGGGCTGCTGTGCCAGGGTTTGTCAATTTGTAAGTGAGCTGCCAATTCAAATTACTCTCTAGCAGTTTGTTTGGAATGATTCCTTTTGTAGCACAGAGCATAGATCTATACTACTTATGCTCACAATGATGATCGGAAGTCGTATTCTACTCCCGGCTATGCCTCTACTGAGACGAGAGGTGAGCTGATTTTTCTGTCTTCATTTGAAACATGAAGCTACCTCTCCTCCGAGACCTCTTCTAGTTTGAATTATTATCTGACTTTGTAATATGATAAAACTAAGCCAAGGCTGTGGTTGTTAGGCTGTACCTCCTAATGTGCTTTAGTTTGGGGTTCCTCCAGGAACAGACTATTGTGCGTGAGGAGCTAAGCTGGATGATGGCACCAGAAACCCCACGAGGAGGGGGGACCTGAGATGTGTTGGCCCCCTTCCTTAGGAAACAGACCACAGGCTGGTAATGAATAGGAGGAACTTGGTTAGGGGAACACCTGTGTGAGGGCAAACGGAGAGGGTGCCCTGGAAGCCACCAGACCACCATGCAGGTCTGATCCCAGCAAAGGAGCAAAGGGGAGGACCTTGGGTGCCTTTTAGAGTTGAGGATGTTCTTCAGGGAGTCATTGCATGAAAATTAGCCAGCAGCAAGGTCCCATGTAGCCCAGAGCAGCCCAGGGTGCCATCCCTGCCTCCATACTACAGGCTGGGTGGAGGGTTCATGGCCTCTGCACAAATGCTTCTGTGGATTGGGAAGTGCAGCAGCGGAGCCGCCTGGGGCCACTCCCTGAGGTCGAAGGTCTGCTGGGCTTTTTCATGGTTACAGCATGAGAAGCAGAAGGGAAGGGAGGCCAACACAACGCATTATTATTCTAGTTACCAGCATGGATGAGATGGCAGAACTTGCACTCAAGGCTACTCTAGCCTAGGTTGAGGGCTGGGGTATCTCTCTGCAAGCCCCACTGGCCGCTTATGTAGGACTGCCAGCAGAGGCAGGAACCCCACGGCCCTTCCAGCCTGCACACACCTTGACAGAGTGTAGAAAGCCCTCAGGCAATGACATGTGTTTGCAGATGGAAGTCCGGCTGGCGGGGCCGGCACTGAGGAGGACCTTCTAAAGGTACAGTGTAGTCGGGATTTGCTTTGTGTAGCCACTTTACCATGTGAACATACTGTGGACTTCCCCTCCCCTCCCCACTGGCTTTTGCACCAGGATGCAGAAACCCTGGGACAGCCCCCTTTCCTGGAGGTTAGGGACTTGTATCTCTTCCTATCACTGCCCACCTCAAGATCTGAGTAGCCCATTTTTCTTTATGAAATGCAATGAGAAAGCTGTTATTGAGGAAGAACCAATAGGCCTGAAGAAAGGAAACGAAGCCCAGCACAGTCAGGTTTCAAACAAGAGCAGAGCTAGCCTTTCAGGGGGCCCTTGGGGCCAAGGTGGGACACAGTCACACTCCAGGGACAGGTAATGGCTGTGACATGAGTCTCCCACTAAAGATTCTGGAGAACAGGGTCCAGAACAGATGTCTCATTGGTGGGCATTGTTTGCCAAAAGCGATCTGGGACTACTTCCCAGGGAGCCTGGGTTATACAATCAACTGATTTTTACTAGTGGCTGAAGGTGCCGAAGGAATCCACATGGCAAGTTTGGCTGCAAGGAGGACATGATATGCCTGTGAATCCACAAATATCCGTCACCGCGCCTCGGAGCAGAGAGCTTTCACCCTTTATGCTTGAATGGCTGGGAATTTTCTCATGGCACTACTGAATTTAGGAATTCCAGAATTGTCCTCGATGCCAAAGTGACAAATAAGTGCTTGGTGTGAGTGTTCTGCAAGAACATCAGCTCCGTAAATTGCCCATGAAAAGTTTGCAGATGTTCAATAAATATTAATGACTTAATGCTAAATTAATCTTAGAAGTGGTAGGTGTTCGCCATAGGAAAACCTTCATTGCCTGAATGCATTTCTCTCAGTACCACTTCCAGGCCGAAGAGAAAGAATAATCTACAGCAAGTTCAGTTCAGTCTTCTCTCAGATCCAGGGCTGGAGGGAGGACTGCCAGCATTTCAGTCACACTGCTCATGTGCCTGGTTTCTGCTTCTGCCTCCTCTGCTGCAGAGGGTGGATGTGTTTGCCTCACAGGTGCTTGAACTAAAACTATCCCACTTTGCTGAACGAGATTATTACAGATAGGAATTTTAATCAATAAAAATGCAATGTACAAAATGTCATTTCATTTTTGTTGTTGTTGTTGTTCTGCAGCCTGCTTAGTATGGTGTGAAGAGTGGCCAATGAAAAGACTAAGGGATCGATACACTAACTCCTGCTGCAGAAACACGGAGCCTTCAAAACATGGGACTTGCCTCACAGCCTGGGCGGCCCAGCAGTGCGCGACGGCCCGCTCACTGGAGCAAGACGGCAGAATCCCAGGTGCTCTCTAGTCTCAAAAACAACCATTCTTTCCTCAGATACTCAGCCTTCGTGTGTTTTTTTAATTCCTAATGAAAGTTTTTTAAAAAACAAAAATATGTGATTGTTAAGCAAGGAAACAGTAGTTGAATGAAGCCAATAATGTGAGGCTCTGTTTAACTTTGTGAAACTGAATCATATTCAACTTGTTCTACATATTGATTTCCTATTCCTGGTAGGAAGGAAGTTGGAAGTGTAGACAGGTGGTCCAAGCTTTCCCTTTGAGAACTCCTCTCTTACACCAACCTGGGGTGCTGCTTGCTCCCACTGAGGGCAAGTGAGAGATGCCTGAAGGACATGGAAGGCAGCAACTTCCCTGCAGAGTGACCAGGACCCAGCCCACTCATGTCCAGAAAGAAGGAGAGCTGTGGGCAAGGGCCTGGGGAGTGGATGGAGGTGCAGGCAAGCAAAGGTTTAGGACACTCCACTCATCTCTTGGTTACTTGCTCCTCTGAGCCTGGCATAGTGTGATCTCACGTGTGGTATTGTTTATCCAGGCCTGGAAAATGGGTCACTAATGAAAACTGCCAGATCTATAGCTCCACATTTTACTATCAAAAAGGTGCAATTTACTAGCAAAGCTGGCCATGCTACATTGAATTGTCTAGCCTTCTTAATAATCATTATTAATCACTGAAAAATAGTGACATGGGTTAGAGTAGGCTGCTTCTAAGATGGCCCCAGTGAGCCCGTTGTACGTGCGACGTTTATTGTGAAGTATCAGAACGTGCTTAGCAATAGTGTGATCTGCAGTGATGCCGAGCACAGAAGAGGTTTTCTACTGTTATCTAATAACCT
Source organism: Manis pentadactyla (assembly GCF_030020395.1). NCBI lineage: Eukaryota > Metazoa > Chordata > Mammalia > Pholidota > Manidae > Manis > Manis pentadactyla. The sequence continues at coordinate 145,857,956 of NC_080025.1, forward strand.
TGGTCATTTGGCTGAGGGGATCTCTCAGCAGTGGGGCCGTGCCAGCTGGGTTTTTCTTGAGAAAATAGCGATGAGAGAAGAGAGATTCACTGAGGGAATAATTATTAAACAAAAAGAAAATGAGACCCTGAGACTAAAGGTACCCCCAGGGACTTCTGGACTCAGCCTGCACGTGCAAAGAGCTTAGAAGGCAACCCCCCCACCTTTACAGCAAGAAAAGCCTGAATAAATGGAACACCCATGACCTTTCCTGGGCCCAGAAGAGGGGAGGTCCCAGGGCACTCAGCTCCCGGGAATCCGCCACGGAGGGAGAACTAAGCGTCACTACTGAGGTCAGCTTCACTCCGGCACACGCGCTGGAGACACGAGGGGGGTGGGTGGAGACTTCCCTGGCAAAGCTGGTGAAGTGCTGGAGGCTGAGGGCAGAGTCGAGTGAGAACACGAAACACCCTGGGGCCACACGTTTGGGGCTTTACTTCAGAAATGAGTGGAATCGACAACAGTGTCTGCAAGCTCCTGTGAAGGGCTCCCAGTGGTCCAGGCAGTTGATAAAAAGGATAACAATGCCGTCTGACGGATGCTTACTACTGTGTTCAGCACCTTCTACACACCAATATTTTGGAGCCTCAGCCTCCTTCCCGGGCATACAGCGCCGTCACGCCTGCCTTAGGACTGTGACGTAGATGAGAGAGACTTCACCCCAGGAGGTTCCCTAGGAGAGCAAAGGCCAAGATGCTACCCAGCATCTGCCCCGTGGGCACCCGCCCTCCACTGTGACGCACCCAATGCCCCCAAACGTGCCCCCACGTTCCAGAACAGAGACGGCAGCAGTTGCTTGTGAACTTCAGTGGGCAAAATCCACCGAACAGGATAGTTTATTGTACAAAATGGAGATTCTTCCTATTTAGATTTGGCACGGCTGAGCAAATGACAAAGAATGTTGGCAAACCCCTGCGACTGAAATCCTTTTACTCTGAAAGGGGCTGGGCCCCCCCGCTGGTTCTCCCAGGTGAAGCCAACTCCTTCCCCCACCTTACAGACGACGAAACTGAGGGCGTGGGGCTCGGAGAGGGGGAGACAGAATCACGCGGATTGATTTTCCATCCTGAATTTCCAAACTCACTATCTCTACCTGGATCGGCCTAGAAAAAAATCTTCGGTGTGGCTAAATGGCAGGGCAGCACCCCGACGTGCCCGGCCCACTGCCCAGCCCCTGATGCTGGGATGTCGCCCTGCGTCCTGCCGGAGCAGCTGTTCTTCGCTGTTCTCAGTCCCCGGGGGCCCCTTGCCCACCCCCAGGCGAACGCTGCCTGATCAGAGCAAGACTGGACAGGCGCCCAAGGAGAAGCAGCAGCCCCGGGGAGCGGCCCGGCCGTGCGGAAAGGAGCAGGTGCCTCGGCTGCGCTCCCCCAAGACGGCCAGCCCCGTGGCCTTGCTGCGCTCGGCGGCCGCAGGCGGCGACTCAGCCAAGGAGCCGGGCACGTCCCCTCCGCCCGTGTGGCGGCGCCTGGCAGAGCCTCGCGTGCCACCTCCCGACCATCCCGGGAAGGCCTGGCGGCCGCGGCGGCGGGGAGCTGCGGGCGAGGCGCCCTTCCCGGTCCACCCGGCGGGGCGGTGCCGGCCCACCCCCCGCCCCCCGCGGGCACCTACCTGCGCGGCGGCTCTGACGGAGCTCCGTGGGGCGGACGCGCGCCGGCGGTGCCAGGCGCCCGGACTGCCGCCCTCCTCGGCGCCGCGGGCTGCGGCTGCACCGTCCCCGGGCGCGGGGCCCGGCCAGACCCGCCGCGGGAGGACGCGGCCCCGAGCGGAGCGCCCACCTCGCCGCCCTCCGCGCGCCAAGGAAGTTTGCAACGTGGAGCACCGGCCTCCGGCTCGCTGCGGACATGAATCAAACAGCGGGAGCCTCCAACAACGTCAAGTGCCCCCCGGGGAAGGGCCACAAGGTAGGGGACCCGACGGGGGCCGGGCTGGCCCGGGGGAGCAGGGCGAGGGACGCCGGCCGCTCCGGGGGCGCGGGCGCGGGCTTCGGGCGAACAGGTGGTGCTTCCCGACGCAGCGCGGAGCCGCGCCCGCCGCGCACCTGCCCGGGCTGCCCGGGACCCGTGGGCCGCGGGCCGCGCGCGGCTGGGGTCCCGGGCACACGCGGTTGCCTGCCCCGACCGCCGAGTCTGTAGGGCGGGGAAAGGTCAGCGGTGGGGGGCAGGCCCTGGTCCGTGGCGCGGGCTCTTGTCCGTGGCTCAGACACGTGCGTAATTAATTTCAGTGAACCGACGCGTGCCTGGAATGATTTCCAGGAAATTACTGACGTTCAGAGAAAGGACAGCGGGCAGCGGGCTGAGGAATCTTTGGGGAACCTCTCTAGTAGCAAAGAAACAGAGGGCCAGAGAGGGCCCCGGCTTCGCAGGCGCCCTGTGTGGCCCAGCCTTGCCTGGCTGGAGCCAATCCTCCTCTCTCTCACCTAGCTGCGGCTCCCCTTGGGTTGTAATTAGTCTGGAAGGGAATTCCTCACCTGGGTTACACAGGGAAGCCACGTGGCAGTTGTATCAATGTACTTTTAAAATACTTTAGAGTATTTCTAATTTTAACAAAAGTGAAAGAAGGCAAGTACTTTGAATCTCAGATGTTTGATCTGTAGCCTGAATCTGTGCTCTAGTTTTTTGTCTTGTGTTTGCTGCATTTTACATTTACATCTATACATTTTTATATACAGAGAGGCATATATGTTTATAAGCATGTTATTAGATTGTTCTGCTAATACCTGTTTATTGGGTGTTGGACATGTGGAGTTAGAGTTAGTAATCATATTTGACTCATTAGTGTATGAAGGAACTCCTGGTTGAGGTATGTAAAATGAGGATTTGGGACTGAATTCCTTTATTTTCTATGAGTAATATCCATCATTTTCTACTCAGTCAGGTCTGGGTGAAACATTTGAATCAGCAGGTCATATCTCTGAAGTCCATTCTCATTAACTATGATTTGAGTGGTTACACTTTTCACATTTATTTTATTTAATATCCATAGGAAATGTCTATTTAATATGTAGTAGCTGATATTATAAGATTTTAAATTAAAAATAATAAAGTTGCACACATCAGTGATTATGTAGTAGAGACATCTGTGGAGTTCAGAAGATCATTCAGTAATTTCTTTTTAAAAAATGCCTTTGGTTCCAGTGTTAAAGTGGCTTCTTGGCAGAGTTAGATTGCAGGGTATTGACACCAATAAAACTTTCTGGGAAGTGTTTGAACCCACAGCAACAATTTAGGAAGTGCTAAGGAACCTGTTAGTCACCAGGAGGGATTATCCTCTGCATGTAGCAAGTGCCCCACAGGTGCTCAGTCCATTGCATTATATTCATTCAGTAAATAATCATACTCATCAAGTATCATTCACTTAACAAACATTGTAAACTCTTACTCAGGTATAAGAACTGAGATCCCACATACAAGCTTAGAGATTGCCTTCAATCTCTGGAACGACGCTCTAGTCATACGTATCCCTCATGCCCTAAAGTTTTTAGTGGTCTCCATTGCCTAACGTGAGTTTATTACTATCCATCTGCTGGAAGAAAAAGAAAGCCAATTTCCTTCCTCAAAGAAGAATCACTCAGGTTGTAGCTGCCTTTGAAGTCTGCAGATACATGGTTTGTAATTTGGCTGCAGGGAGGTGGCAGTGCTGGAGACAGAGTCCATGAGATGTGAGAGGGTGTTCTGGAGTGCCTGCGGGGCGTGTGCCCGGGGAGGGCTGACAGTCGGCACTGGCCAGACCACATGGGGCTTAGAGTGCAACCATTTTCCATGAAGTATAATATGCAATTATATCAGTTTATTTTATTAAAAGTTGAAATAAGTTTGTTTCCAGCTTATGCACTGTTCTAAGGGCTCATCCTGGGAGGAAAGGCATCTATCTGTCTTGGAAAACGTTTCAGCTGGGCTCACCTTTGTGTGGTCTCGCTTGCTGATTTCTGTTACAGTCATTTACATGTCGCAGATCATGAGTGGGTCTTGTGCAGGTATTTCTTGGGAAGCATTTATTGTCTTTCTCCTCTAGGGCGGCTGCTCGGTGGTTGAGGTTAGCCATCTTTACATGTGTTATTTACTGCTAGGTTCCTTGCGGTTTCCTTGCTCCCGATGGGGTGGTAGTCAGCATGTGCTAATGGCTGCTAAGGATCACAGAGGGCAACCAACCCAGTCACCCCTCATGCTCTAGGCAGCGCCACTGCTGCTAAGATATCCCCAGAGTTACCGTCACATGGGGTTTGGGGACTTGAACTGTCCCTGTGGACTCACGCAGTCATCCCTACCCCCTGCTGGTCCGGTGCTGGGCACAATGATCTGTATTCATCAAGTATTAGTCAAGCACTAGTTAACAACTAAAGCCGTCTACAAATAGTTGAGGCCTAACAATTGGATGCTGCCCATTGACCAACTGAGCAAAAACCCACCTTGAGTGTTGCCGGTGGGGGGCGCTCTGCAGCCGCAGGGGCTAGCTGACTCTGTCAGCTCTGGAAACTTAGTATCTTTTTGTCTTTCATTCTGTTTTTAAAGATACAAAATGTTGTACACTTAATGATACTATTTACATAAAAATACACGTGCAAAGAGAAAAGATAGTAAGGAAATACAGAAAAACGTTAACTCAGAACAGTTGTGATTAACTTGGAATTAGGAAAGTAAGTCATTTTCACTATATTTTCCACTTGTTTTCTATAGTCATAATGTATTGTGGGGTTTTTGAGTGCTTAATGTATTTTGTGATAATATTACTAAGTAATATGAACATTCAAAAATTTGGTTTTGAAAACTTACATATCATTTGTGGATAAAATGAAAGTTCCTGTGGCCAGGATTCTCACCTGGCCCTGGTCGGCTAGCTCACTACACAGGTGTGGGCAATGCATTGTTATTGACTCTGTATAAAGAGCTCCGCCCAGTGCTCTGCGTGACCCGGTGGCACAGCTGCGAGAGAGCAGAGCAGAGGCTGGAGTGGTGGCAGTGCCGAGGACGGAGGCCCAGAGGCAGAGATGGGCTTGCAGCCTGCAGACTCGCTCGGAGTGGACAGGATTTTAGTGACTGACCTGCCACCATGGAAACAATAAAGTTGAGTATAAATAATCCTTTCACCCCAAGAACATTCTACTGTCATTTCTTTGGTCACATTGAATCCACAGTGAACTTGCCCAGGGCTGAAACCCATCGGCAAGACATCATTGTACAGGATTAATCAAAATCCAATATAACCTTTATAAAAAGAAAAGCTGTAGTTCTATTATTTCTACAAAATGTTTGTAATTCTTTTTTTTTCATATTCTACAAGACACTAAAGTCTTCCATGATAAAGGTGTTGGTTACTGATACATCTTCATATTGTAGAATGGACAATTTAAACTTCAATATGCAATAGTTCAGTGGTATTCCAGAATTATTCCTAGATTTGTTGTTTTAAAATTTTCTTCCTTAAATTTTTCCCATAGCTCTTAACTTACTACTCCACTAGGCTTTCTGTCATTGCTTTTTGACACATGAGTGTAATGGCACATAAATGCTATTGCTACTAATATGGGGTAGATATCTTCAGGGGTGCAGGTTCAGTCCCACATTTTATTTTCTGACCTTCTTGCTCAGGTATTAAATTTCTAATGGCATTTATATGTAGAGGAAAATAAACTTTTGTATTTAAAATAATTACTGGAAGCTAGATACAATATTGTATTTAAAGCTCAAATTTTGATTGCTTTATGCAAGGCGTTGGTAATGATTTTTGGAGGTCACGGAAGGAACATGCTTTCTGGGTGACCCTGCAGCTGGACCCAGGAGATGGGGGGCTCCCCCCCACTGCCTTTGTCCTTGGAACCCATGCCTTGCCCAGTGTTCCTGAAGCAGGAACTGTTTCAGGAGGCAGATTGGAGAGAGTAAGGTTTTCTTGGGGACCATTTGGACAGCGTTTGTACCTGAACCCTTCAGTTAAGGCCCCTCCATGAACTTGTAAGATTGGGGCAGGTAGGAGCAGACACCTCCTCTCGCAGCCACCACCCAACACAAGCCTGTTCGTACGTCCCGCCGCCTCTTCCTCTTGCCACCTGCCCCTGCCCGTGTGTGGCCGCCTGCGCCTGCCTTCTGTCTCTCCCCATCCACCAAGGTTCCGGCCAGTTTCAGGAAGCTCCCATGCTAATCCCAACAATAATCCGGCACTTTAGGCTCTCTTTCATGAATTTAGTTTCTTATTCCCTATGTACTTCCCCTTTCTACTTCTAGTGGTTCTTCCCCCAAGGACAGGGCCAGAGAAGAGGGCCTGTGGGTTCACTTCGGCTTGGGTCTCTGCATTTTCCCTTCGGACATTAAAAAAAATCTACTGAAACCATTTTGGTTCCACAGGAACGCATTTTGTGAAATAATCTAGCTAGACCCACCCGCATTTTCACTTCGCTTTCATTCTTAAAGGCGTTTTTTTCTGGTTATAGAATCCTCAGTTGATAAGATTTTGGTTTCTCGCTCACACTTTAAGAGACAGCCTCCCACAAACCCTGGTCTTGATTTTTTTCTACCGAGAAGTGAAGAGCTAGTTGATTCGTTGTTCCCTGTGTGTAACGCGCCATCTTCCCCTGCCTGCTTGCAAGGTAGTCTTACTCTTTGTGTTCAGCTTTGGAGCGTTACACGCCTTAGGATGGTTTTTTTCATATTTGTCCTGCTCAGATTCAATGATCATCTTGAATTTTTAAGTTCACTACATTTGGGAATTTTGTGGCCATTATCTTTCCAAATCTTTTTTCTGTCCTATCTTTAATCTGTTGAGATGAGAATTATTCCCATGGAAAGCATTTTATATTGTCTTGCAGTCTGTTCATTTCTTCACACTTCTTTCCTCTTCTCAGATCTGATCATTTCTGTTGCTCTGTTTTCCCATTCAATGTCTCTTCCCTCTCTCTTCTCTATTATACTGTTTGCACGTCCAGTGGTTCATTTCAGATGTTGTATTTTCAATTCTAGATTCACTACTTTGCCCTTTTTTCATGGCTTCTATTTTCCCTGTTTAGCTTTGCTATCTTTCAATTAATTATGGGTACCTTTTTCCTCGAATGGGACTCATTCTAGCAGCCACTTAAAAATCTTTATCTTCCACCATCTGGGTCATTGTGGGAGGTTCATGGAGACTGTGCCTCTTTCTTCATAATTTTCTTCCTTTCTATATTGAGTAATTTTTTATTTTACCCTTGGTATTGTGAATATGAAGTGGAAAGTCTGGATTCTATTATGTTTCTCTGAAGATTGTCTTCAATTTTCAGTGAGCAGCTGGTGGAGTGGCAACTTTCACGTAAGTTTTGCTCTTTTATCATGATCTGTGCTGCCTGGAATCTCCCAGTGTTTTCATGGCTCAGGGGCACCCTGCCTTGGGCAGCACTTATACACAGGATTTGAGGCTCTCCTACTGATTTTCTTAATTCTAGAATTCCCTGCTCACCTTCCTGCTGTGGCAAATGCCTCAAACTCTGTCCTCCCCAGAACCTGTGACTTTGGGCTGTTCTCCGGCACCGTCGGAGTGTCTGGGTTGTACTGTGTATAGAGACGTAGGGATTGTGTGTGACAGCTGGTTTGACAACTCAGCCATTACTGGTTGGGAGGGGGGACTCCCCATCTTTTCCATCAGTCAACTCAGTGCCCCAGCTTTAGAGTTGGCAGTTTGGGGGCCTCGTCTGCCATGGCCCTAGAGCTAGTGACATCCAGTCTGTATGCTAACAAGTCACTACACTTACTAACTGAATTTTCCTAAACCTTGCGTTAAAACCTAGTGCCCACCTGCGCTTGGGTCTGTGTCTGGGGAAGACGGGCTGTCTGGGTGCTGTTCTGATGATGTTGCCGTGACCTTCCTCCTCCTCACTGAGGCTTCGTGTAGATGCTGTGAGCCTCTCCCTCTCGCTGGTCCTCAGTCTCTCTCATTTCCTCTTCTACCAGCTTCTCTCTCCTCCCCACTTTCATTTTCCCAATGTGTTATGTTCTCCAGAATTCACATTGTGATCTTGTCTCACTCAATCTAAAGGCTCTTACTTGTTCCTTTATTTCTCATAGAAAGCAACCCCTAGCTCAGTGCTCCCCCTTCCCATTCTCCATGCCCTTGTAAGTCAGCAGACCCCCCTCATACCCCCCACCACGGGCATTTCATCAACTTCCCAAACTTCCCCTCCATCTACATGGTTCAGAATTACACATCCTCCGCCTCCTTTCATGGGCTAAAGGATTTCCCTTCTGGACTGAGGACACAGCTTACTTCTGGAGAAGCAGTCCCCAGATGATCAGGTCAGCCACGCCTCGCGGGGTCCCACGGGCAGAGCAGACCACGCGGGGCTTGTGCGCTGTTGCCACTGCTGCCCTGACGCGGTCTGTGTCCAGCCTTCCCTTGCCCCTCGCACGTTCTGCCTCAGACCCCCGTCCCTGTGCTGGGACTGGGCACATCCCGGAGCCACAGCTCAGCCGGGCAGATCACCACCACAATCACGGCTGTGGGGGACACTGTCCAGCTTGTTTTGGGCTTGAATTTCAGGCCCTCCCACCCGCGCAGAGCCCTGGGCCACACCATCCCTGAGCCTGTAGCTCTCCCTGATCCACAGCCTTCCTGAGCCTGACCACTGAGGTCTGTCACCTTTCAGGGGTAATACCTGATTTAGCACACAGAGCCCTCCCTAATAGGTAGCATTTCAAAACAGGATCTAGCTTTGGAGGTAATTTTGTTCAATTCCCTCTTTTCATAAAAACCGAGACCCAACAAAAACAACTGGTTGATGAGAGGCTAGACAAACCCTCAGCTCCCTGGCTCCCAGTTCTGGCACATTCCATTATACCGAGCTGTGTCATGGTCTGTCTTCTCCATCTGAGCACAAATCAAGGGCCACATCTGCTGCACACTTGTCACATCACACAGTCAGCATGAAGGGTGCTGACATTTAACCTTAACAAGAGCACGTCTGGTTCATGGCTTGTCATGACCATAGCTCTCCCTGCTAAACTGGAAGCTTACTCGTCTGGCAATTTCTGAAAGAAATAGGAATGGGAACCCATATAAATAAAAAATGTATATTATTTTTACTACCCAGACTCTAAATCATTCTGAAGAATTTTAGAAAGTTAATGTAATGCATAAAACATAAATTGCTTTAATGACTTCCAGGATATTAGCGAAAATCTATTTATGTCATTTTCGTTTTACATTTTATTGATTTTGAAAATTTTAATTGTCCTCGTTTTCTCAGTAAAATACATAAAATGAATATAAACTCATGCATAAGTTAAATTTCCAGGAACAGAGGTCAGTAAACAAGTAGTGATTGCTTTTCTGGTTTAACTTGTTAGATTATTTCTGAAGTCAAAAGGTGTACCTCCAATGCAGTATTTTAATTATCTCACATCTTATACCTCAAGAAGGAACTAGATCAACTGGAATTTTGTAGGCCCTAAATCTGGTATTATTTTTGTTTAAGGGTCTACAAATCTGTGTTTCATACACAGAAGTGGAGGAAAGCTATCTGACTCTTTGCTCATCCTCTTGCCTACATTTTTAAGGCCTTAGAAGTCTGCCTTACTCTCCTGCTACACAGACATAATGTACATGCTTTTTAGTGTCTAGAACTTCCTTTTTTATGAAAATTTCAAAGGCAGTATTAAGATATCAGAAGACATTTAGACATTACTGTCTAATTAAAATTTGTATCCGACAAAATGTAGACTCAAGAGAACAAGTCTGTAATTTTCATAAAGTAAAAAAGATGGGCCTTTATTAAAGTCAGCTTAAATGTTTGAGTCCAGGTGTGGAGTCCAGTAGAGGATTCTGTACTGAGGTATCCTGGAAATAAGGGAAAGGAATCACAAGACTGGAGGCCAGGTCAGTCGAGCTGAGCCTCGCTTTTGGGTTGAGTCTCAGGCAAGTGGCTGGAGCTCTCTGAGCCTATTTTTGCCCTGTCATCTGAGTTGAGGAAGTCACCAGGCTTCAAGACCCTGTCAGAGTTTTTGCAGATATTCCATCCTGAGGAGCCATAGGCAAAGCACTTGCTGTGATTAAGGCATTCCTGGGCATAGACATCCAGGCAATTTTTGTAGTAAAATACAGTTAATGTAAACCTAAGCTGTGGGAGTCCTTCACACGTTAGTATAAACGCATTCTCCATTTATCTGACATAAACTTGAGGCCTGAGGATGAAAGGTGTGTATGAAATGAAGACGTGGTCAACAGTCTGGGCTCCCTTTCTCCATCCTTTTACTTCTTACAACTTTTTCATGAATGTGATCTGATTTGATCTTCACAACAGCTACTAAGATAGACAGGGAAATGTTTGTTTTTCCTTTATGTTTTAACTGAGGAAACTGAGCTACATGATTATATGCAAATCACTTATGGTCACAGGGCTAGTAAAATCAAGAAAGTGTTTTCAAACGGAAAATGTATAAATAATGAATAATATTGAATCCTTTATTCAGTAAATCTCAACAATACTTCTTTCCACCCATGAGTCTATCTAGTAATTTCCTCAGTGCTAAGTGTTATTTATGTATTTCATAAGCCTTGGACTCCTTGCTTACAATTTTCTGTCCTATCCTCATAGAATTATCACCCAGCCTAAAGACTTAGTGAGACAACCTTTTTCTGCTTCCCCAGGTGATGACTAATCCTTGGTAGCCAAGGGGCCCATCGGGTTTTAATGGTTGTTATGTAACATTTTCTGTTTTTGCTTCTGTTGATTTGAATTTGTGGCCACTAACAGAGAGTCTAATGCTCTCCAGTACAGGAATTCTGCAGCTTAACTTCCTCTGTATAACAGTCAAAAGTCTGAGAAATCATAAGAGGGACTTGATATGAAAAAATAAAGACATTTTAAAAATAAAGCATTGTTTATCACCGTCTTCCACACTACCCCCAGCTTTGTAGTGGTGCAACATTTCTTTTGTCTTCATCCTCTGCTGCCTGTGGGATGTCTGTGGGATACAGATGCTGTCCTCTGCCTCCTGAGCCATTTATCTTCTCGAAGAGGAAGACCCTGCCCCCAGCCTCCTCTTCTCCCGCTGGACACACGGCCCTGCCTCCTGGGTACGGCTCCTGAGACCAGGGCTGAGCACGCGTGCCCCAGGGCAGGAATCCGCAGACTGACCTGCGCCAAACAGACACTGTCTTTTGGAAATTTGAACCACGAGGCACAGAGAGGGCCATCGCAGGATAGGTTCTGACGGCCATGTGCGGTCGGGACACTATGGGTGACTGAGAGAAAGGGCAGGTGGGGAGCAGCCGAGATGATGGAAGTGACCGGCCCTGAAGCTTGGAGCACGTGGCCTCGCTCTCCGACTCTGCTTACAGTTCACGTGAAGCTTGTCTCTATTTCCCTGTATTTCCCTTCAGCCTCTTCTGTATTGTGAGATGTGCCATTGTGGAAAATGGACAGAAAATGAGATAATCTTTATATACTAGCAAGATTTCCTGTTTTTGTTCCCATTCCCCATTAGCAGCAAACAGAACTTTTTTGTTAAACTTTGATAAACTTCTTTGTGTTTTAACTTTGTGTCCCAAGAGGCACAAGTGAGGATTAAAAAGTCACTGAATTGCTCTCTAAGCAGGAGTGGGAATGATGGCTACCTTCCAGGTTATTATTGGACAGAGCTCTGCCACAGCCAAATTTCTCAGAAAAATAGAGGGTGTCTGTGAGGCTTTGTGGCAAGAGATAAAAGAGAGAAAGGCAAAAAAAGATGAATTGCTGGTGGCCAGGAGGTATACCTGGGGAACAGGACAGAAATGTTGCTGTGCTCTCTCCCACTTTTCGGAGAAGTGTCAGTAACCACCTTCGGGTTCACTAATGTGTTGTGTAGCTAGACCTTTGTTTTCTTTCACAACTAGAATTGGATAATTTGATGCAATGCTGAATTTAGATCCAAGATGGGGTGGCACCAGATTCTAGACTGCCAATGAGGAGCTTAGAGAATCTAGATTACATCCATAATGCAGTCATTTGTTTTGTTTTACTTGCACTACATTGTATGGGTGTCCACTTGTCTTTCAATCAGATGAGCTCTAACAAAAATGATGTGTGGCGTGTATAGCTCCTGGAGGCTTCAGTAAGCATTAGATGTGACCTCCTGCCTTGAGTGAATTCCCAGTCTTATACCAAATGTTTAGGCTTGCAGGAAATGATGAAACAACCTTATTTTTTTTCCTCCAACTGTGACTTCAAAATAATTTCTTAGCTAGTCCTGTTTGTACCCAGATTTGTAAAGATAGTATTGCTTTTTCTCGTCTTTGCATTACAGCTAGTGAGACTTCAGAAGGTAGAATGCTCCGCGCAGTCTAATGTAATACCGAATCCAAAGCCCATTCCAAGATGGGTTTCTCCTGCCTCCCCCGCACCTGCTGCAGTCTGGAAGCCTGCAGTGGGGTGGGGGGGGTAGGTTCTCCTTCCTAGCAGCGCCCTAACCCTGGACTCACAAGGCCCCACTTCTCACTCCTCCAAGGTTGGCTTCAGGGGAGGGGGCAGGGAGGAAAAGGCAGTGCGCAGCGCGGTGGCACATGGGCCTCTCTGGATGTGACAGCTGCACAGAGCTGACCCTTTTCTCATGGGGAGCCTGTAGGAGCTTCCTTAGGACGCTCTCTACAGGCTGCTGAGAGAGGATGGTGACTTTCCTCCAGCTGGGACACCCCCTCAGCCTCTTGCTTCCAGTTGGCACCTCTGTGAGGTACTTTCTCTGTTGGGTGGGGTCCTTTCTAGTCGGCTCGTGGCTTTCCCATCCCACGTGGGCCGTCCCATTTCTGGTTCGCCTGCACCTGCTGCCATCAGTATTACTGACGCACCGCGCTCCCAGGTCAGCCCCTGTGCTCACACTGGGCTGCTCAGAGAAAGTTCTGGCTCCAGCTTCTCAGTATGAGCTTTTCCCAGGTGGGGTCTAGGTAGATGCTGCCCATGCTTCCCAGGCAGCCCCTTCCAGCTCTCTGACGAGAACCGGGACCCTGTCAGCTGGCTCGTGCTGAGAGGCAACTCACAAGTTTCCTTGGCCCCCTGGGCCCACACGCTGGGCCGGCCAGAGGGTGGGGCCAGCGCTCTGCCGCGGAGGCTTCCGCCCAGGTGGACGCTGGCTAACGCGTGGGAGCAAGTGCAAACCCTCCCGCCGTCTCCTCCCTCCGTGGCCTGGCAGACCGCCTCGGGCGGTGGGGGTCCTCGGTGGCCCGCTGTTCCGTTCCCATGGGTGCCTCGGGTGAGGCCCATCCGAGGAGCAGGCTGTGAGGCTGCCCAGCTTTCTGCCCGTGCTCCCCTTCCACGTGCTCCTCTTCCGTCCCTGGGGTACCAAGCAGCGGGGCACATGGAAATAGCACGCGCTGTCTACGCACCCTGTGCATTTTGGGAGAATGCATTTTGGCCTTTGTGGTTCACGGAGGGCTCAGGGACGAGCCGGGTGTCAGTGGGGCAGCGGAGGACACCGCCCTGGCCTTGAGACCTTGTTTTACTTGAAAAGCCGAGGCAGCAGCCTCAGCAAGGAGGGGCTCCCATTGTCTTTGCATGTCAAATACTGCAGTGGCCTGTGTGCACATGTGTATCCAAGGACAGAGGGGGGCTCTGGGTGACTCGCCCTCCCTACTGAACCCGTGGGGGCGCCTCTCAATGTTTCCTGCACTCCAGTCACCCAGGGTTCTTGCTAAAATGCGGGTTCTGACTGAGTAGTTCTGGGGCAGAGCCCAGGGATCTGCATTTCTTAAAAAGGTCCCGGGCGATGCTAATGCTGCTGGGCCTCAGAGCACACTGAGCAGCTAGGCTCTCTTGCTTTTGCTGAATAAACATTCTGTGATGCATGATGCATTTTGCTGTGTGATTATGACAAGTCGTTGAAGTCTTTCATTTTGGGAAAACAGTCTAGTTGTAGTTTGCATATAACAGCCTCTCATTTCTTTGAACCACGATTAGAAATTTTGAGGCCACTCATTTGGAAAGCAGGATGAAACAGGAAAAAAAGAGAATGGGGTCCCCACTGGATGCTGTCACCTGGCTCATGGCCATTACCAAGTAATCAACATCTCCAGAGTTTATTATGTTAAATAGTTTGTTGTGTGAAGGTGGCCTGTGGGGCCCAGCAGAAACTAATATTGTGTTTCTAAATGTATCTTATGCTTATCTATCAGCTATATTATTTTAAAAACTCAGGAGTTACATCTCTATTTTTACATATATTTTTATTCCTGGAACAGAAGGTAGAACCTTGCCCTTAGTGCATGCTTAATAAATATTTGTGAATGATGATAATGCAGAAGAACTTGGCCAGTAGAGATGGGAGAGTGGATGAAATAGTGTGCAGTCCACGCAGTTTGTTAAGTCTCTGCAGCAGATCTTATTGCTGAATGATGTTGACCTGCTAAGGTGAAAATAAGTTCCGTAATATTCATGCGCACTGATTTTCTCACCTCTGACCAACTGGGGCTGACAGAGGCGACCCTTTCACAACCCAGATCGGATCAGTGGGATTAGAGAATATAAAACTCTATCATTATAAATAAAATTTTTTGAAGAAACAGGCAAAGAAATATAGGCACAGAAAATATATATTTCCTCACTCTCACACATTTTAGTGATTCTATCAGTGAAACTTCTTTCTAAATTAGAGTTCACGGAGACATTACCAAAACCACTTAAGCTTTCAAAAGAGCTGCTGTATTCTAATTTCTGAAAGTTGTCTATTTTGATTCAATTGACACCATTCTAGACAACAGGGAAAATATAGTCTGGAATAAAAGAATGCACATTTATTGTGGCACAGGTATTTTTAACTTCCTTTGGTAAAGTGCAGCAGCCTGGAAAATGATGTTTTCCCAGGAGGTGGTTAGGGCAGAACAGGAAGGTTTGTCTGCAACTGGCAGGTGCAGTGCTGTGCCCACCTGTGCTCCATGCCACTTGCCCTCCCGTGTCCCAGGTGTGCTTCCGTGGAGAGGACGCCCAGACATTCAGCAACTTGCCTAAGGCCAGGTGTTCATTAAGATGCAGATCTGGGCTTCCGACCCGGACTCGGAGTCTCCCTGCTTAAATCTACCAGCACTCTGTAGAGGAAGTGGTGGAAAGGAAGTAAATTAATGAAGTGGTTGTTTAGCAATTTAGTCATTAGCTGGACTGACCATCAAGTAAATAAAGTTCTTCTACATTAAAGGGATAGTATCGCACAGTGGGAGTATCCCACCAGATTTTATGGCTTTGAGTTATTTGCTGAAAGATCACTTATTTTCACAAATTGATCTAGTACCCATTAATCTCATAACCCTCTCATTGGTTCTAATAATTAGTTTTTGCTGATTCTGCATATTTGGTCATACTATGTGCAAATAATTACGGCTTTATATGGCACTTTCCATGCCCTATTGTTTCTACAAAGGGATAGCTTTTATTTATTCTTTATTTATCTTTTGTTACATTCTTGGTCCAGACTTCTGGTACCATCAAGCAGTAGTGTTTCTGGTGACCAACACTAAAAATTCCAGTGTGACTGGTGCCATTAGGGAAGAATGAGGGAGGAGGGTCAGTTACCTGTGGGACCCAGCCAAGTCTGCAAAGAAGTTTCCTGCTCTGGAAAGAGGTAATTTTAGGCAATTTGGACTTGAGAATCATCAGCTTGAGTATTAATTTGAACTGTGAGATGATTTTCTAGCTTCTGCCCAGGGATGTTCAGAGCAGGAAATGGGGTCACCCACTCTTACAACAGAAAAAGTAACTTAACATGCAAGTTCATGACTTTTTTTTTAATTAATGAGAGAGGTGAGGTTTCAGGACAGCCATTTAGCCCAACCCTAAGGAGACATAGGTGACTGCTGGCAGGACAGGGCGAGAACACTTGCTTACTTGGTTCAGTTAACGTCAGGTGTCACTAGGGAGATTCTAGCTGGAATAGTCAGCAAATTGGTGGAGGTCAAGAGCAGGCAGGGGAGAAAATGTGAAGCCCAGGGGGCTGCGTATGCTGGTTGGGGGAGGTTCACACTCTCACAAACCAGACCAAGTTATCTCATGAGTGATAACTGAATGTACTATGGATCCAAGATTGGATCCTGGAACAGAAAAAGGACAATTTGTGGAAAATCTGGGGAAATCCAAACACATTCTTTAGTTTAGGCAAGAGTATTGGGGTGACATCATTTCTTGACTCTGTATGTGTCCTGTCTTACAAAATATTAACATCAGGGAAGATGTGCGACAGGTGTACAGGAACTCTGTCCTGTAGTTGCAACTTTTTTGTAAGCTTTAGACTATTTCAAAATAAAGGCTTTAAAAAACAAGAGTTCAAGGATTACAGAGAAAAATCATGAAGAAAAGGGTGAACTGGTTATCATTTAAAAAAAAGTGCAAACAGAGGAATGAACATATGGAAACAGAATGAATGTTTAGAGAAGGAAAGCAGTGAATCAAAAGAAAACAGTGTCTTGCAAACTAAGAAGACAGCACTGCTTGAAATGCACCCTTGCCGAGCACCCCCGTGAAATGACCCCTCCCCATACAGAGGTGATCCCATGATTATATAAGTCTGGGGAAAAGTCCATCTTCGTGACATTATCAGCACGTGTGAGCACAAAAAAGAGTTCGGGGAGGACTTCACTGCTGAGCTCTTTATATTTTGAAACAAAATTTGATGTTTTCCCTAATTATTGAGTACTTTGTAATTTTCAAACAGCCCTTTGATATCAACTTCATGAAATCAGGATGAGGTCTGTTGGTGCCAGTTATACAGACACAATTTGCAGCCAGCAATAGGTGTTTATTCACAAGTGTTTATCACACACCTAATAGCATCCTCTGGACCCTGGGTTCTGGAGGATACATCTGGGCAAAACATAGATAGATGCAATAATGACAAGAGGGAAGTGGATTTGGGGCAAATAAGAGAGGATGACCCTGAGAGCAGAGGTAGAAAAATAAGGAACAGTTCTATCTATAGCCTGGCGGTGAGAAGGATGAGAATCTAGATGGGGAGTGAGCCCAGCAGGGCGTGTTGTGGTGGCCAGATGTGGTTTGTAGGGCGGTTAATTGTACCTACTGGGCCTCCAGGTTCCCATTTGGACTTCGATGCAAAGGTGTGCTTCCCCATGGGATGGATCACAAACTGATGTTTCCTCATAATCTTGGATGTGGAGAAAAGAAAATGTCTAACAACTAACTTAACTAACATAATGTCCAACTGCTAGAGAAGGAATAAATGAGAAATACTGAAAAATGATCACTATGATAAATCTCCCTGAAATATTTATTACAATTCTTTCTGGAAACCTTGTGAGGGAGACATTGGTGAGGCCTGGACCATTTTGCACACTTTGGCACTGTGGATAAAATAAAGGCTCCTGGGATTCTCACCTGGCCCTGGTCAGCTAGCTCACTGCACACCTGTGGGCAATGCATGGCTGTTGACTCTATAAAAAGAGCCCTGCCCAGTGTTCTGGGCGCGACACGGTGGCAGGGCTGCAAGGCTGCAGGAGAGCAGAGCAGAGGCTGGAGTGGTGGCAGTGCCGAAGACAGAGGCCCAGAGGACGGCTGTGAGGGCAGAGGGGCCCAGAGGCAGAGACCAGCTTGCTGCCTGCAAACTCGCTCTGAGTGGATGGGATTCTAGTGACTGACCTGCCACCGTGGGAATAAAGTTGGGTATAACCCTTTCACCCCAAGAATGTTCTACTGTCATGTCTTTGGTCACACTGAATCCATAGTGAACTTGCCCAGAGCTGAAACCCACTAGCAGGACAGGAACATTCTCTGGGTTGTTTGAGAGGAGAGAGTTTTTAGTGCAGGCAGGACAGTGATGTATTGTGGTTGCACCCGGGTCTGCGTCTCATCTTGCCTGAGCAGATTGAAGTCTTCCACGGACACTGGCTGGGCCACCTGTTGGGTTAGATTCCTGAAGCTTCTATCCGAAATGAGAAATAGCCCAGCAACTGCCTGGACCTCTCATTCTTCCCAGGTCAAAATTCCCCAGGGCGCTGGGGAGTTATTCGCGCACAGCAGGTGCTCCTGGGAGCTGGGCTTGCATGCTCGGGGGGCTGACTCGGGGAGGAAGGACATGCCAGCAGCTTCCCGAGGACCAGGCATGGCTCCCGTGAGGACGGCTCACACGTGCTCTGCCCCTCCTCTCAAGCCGGGCGGTCTGAGAAAAGTCAGGCATTGGAGGCTTGTTTGCCCTGTGGGTGTTTTCTGCTCTTCCTGGGGGTCTCTTATGGGACTGAAAAGGTAGATTTGCTCCCCTGCAGTCAGCCGTCCCCACGAAGGACACTCCGTCCATGCCGGTGAGGCGTGTGGACACGGGAGCTGATTTCGGGGCACAGGAGAGGGTCAGGTTAACACTATGATCTGCGTGGGGCCATGCCACATCTTTCCTCCACAAAGATACAGATGACACCTGTTGAAAATAAACTCAGTAATCTTCAGGATATTTGAATTTTAGCCTAATTTACACTACATTGTTTTTTCAGATATTAAGACACGTAGTCACATCATAAAGTAGTAATTATTAACTATGTTAATGTCTCAAATAACTATAATAGTCTGAAAAAAGCTATAGACCTTCTTTGCAGAGAAATACACGCATGTACTTAGTCATACACACTCCATCTTTAACAGTGACTAGTCAGTCTTGAAGGAACAGTCAGGATCTCTGTGGTGGGTGGTTTTCTCCCCAATATCTGTGCCACCCTGTCTTCGTGGGCACTATGCTGTTTGAGAGGGTTTAGTCCCAGCCCCATTTTTTGGGCAGACCAGATTCATCTAAGACAATTACAGTATCTCCCCTAATCTCCCCCAGTAACTCATGCCTAGCCAGTTGGTCTGTGACTTTCCCCAGGCCATGGGGGGTGTGGCCCTAAGAACTTGAACGGCAGGCCTTTCTGCTGGGAGCCTAAGAAACAGCTGCTCCCTGTCCTTTAGTGCACTGGTGGGCAGGTGCGACACCAGAATAACTCAATTCCTTGGGGTCACAGAGGAAGAGGCTCCAGCACCATGTTGTGAGCGGGGCACCTGACAGAGCCAGGCCGGTGTGGACGGGTGTTCAGGTGCTCCTAACTCATATGTTTATTTTTTAAATCACATCTCACTGTAACGTTGTCAAGTCATAAAATCTATATTGATGTAAAGATCAGAAGTTGACAGTATATGTGGTCACTTTGCACTCTTCAAACCCTGTTAAAAAGTTAAAATGGCAATAAGAACTGCATACTCTGAGAACTGGAGGGTGAATCAGGACAGTTATTTTGGAAAACCACCATTACATACCTGAGCTGAGCAGGACCACACCCTTCTACCCAGCAATGTCACTCCAGCGTGCCCACATGGGCACCAAAAAACCCCCATGGGAATATTCGTAGCGACATTGTTATCTGAGCCCCAAACTGGAAATGATTCTGATGTCCATCAAAGTAGACCAGATAAGTACATTGTGGTATTTTTCATACATTGGAATACCATTAAGTGGTGTAGAAAAATGAGCCATAGCTACATGCAGTGACATGGATGAAGCGTACCATCACATGTTTTAAAGGAAAAGTATCCATAATGTATGTTTAAACATATAGTACAGTGCCTGGAACACAGTAGTCATTCTATAAATGTTAGTTTGGCATTGCTTTTGAAATTTAAAAGAATATGAGGAGTGCTCAATAAATGAATTAAATGGGTTTTCCAGTTTTCAATCTACCTCTAGCATGGCATGGATAATGAAAGTGCCCCAAGAAACACAATGAATGTATAGTGAGCATTTTGCAAAGAGCATTCCCATCATGTAATCTAGCCTGGTGTGCAAATCCTAGTTTATCATCCTGGAAACAAAAATATGCATTCCCTGTATTTAGCATAAATTTAGCTGTAGAAGATGGGGGGTCCTGAATTTTACATGATAGTAAAAATAATAAAGGACATTATTTTTTAAATCCCAGAATGGATTCTACCTTGTTCACTAATATTTAGATAGCATTCAGTCTGTAATCTTTTATATCTTTGGGAAGAATCAAATTGTTTGAAAGGTAGATATTTGATAACACCAAATGTTTTAGTTCCTCTTCTTTTTGAAGAGAATTAGTTTTGGATGATTTATTGTGATAAAAATGACTTAATTTCAGGTGAAGATATGCCTTATGACTTCCATTTGAAATCTTAAACACCCACAGAGTTAAATTGCAGTGAAGCCCATAAAATCACCATCTGTAATTGCTGGGACATTGGAGTTCTAATGATATGCTTTAGGAGTTGGAAAAGATCTAGTGGTCCATTATTAATAGGTCACCCAAAATAGTCTTTTTTTTTTTTCCTGAAATGCTGCATTTGACAAGGAACAGGCAGGTGGAGAATGGTGGCAAGTGGGTATAAATTTTACTCATATTTTCTAGATTTGAACAAAATTATTTTAAGCTGACCTTTAAAATTTCAAACCAAAATTGAAGATTGACTAAGCACCCTTAATTACTGAGAGATAAAATCTTTTGTAGCATATACCTAATTTTTGATTACCCAGGGCGCTGGGATGAGAATGAAGTTGTAACTACCTCTGATTCACAGGTGACCCAGAAATCCAAATAATAAATCCACAGTAATCAAAAACAGGCTTTAGGATGTTCTTCTCACCATTGTTCTTTGATCGGTGGGGAATGTACAGCTGGGACTTGTGACGAGCTTAGATCTCAGGAAGGTAGGAGAGAAGCTTGGTAAAGAGGAAAAGAGCTGGTTATCAAGGGTTATCGCAAACCCAGACGCCCCTACACTCGGGTCTGTTGCGGTACCTTCGCTCGGCTTCCTCCGTCCGTCCAGCTGCATGTGATTAGCAGACTGTCTTTGCTGGACCGTGAGATCCACAGGGGAGCCGGCTCTTCGTCGGTCCACCCGACTGCCTAGAACAGGGTCTGGTGCAGGGCACATATTTGTTCATTGAATTAATTACACACAATTTTAGTGTTGTGTAGGGACAATTTCATCCTGTTTCCCATCTTATCCACTCATTAATCTTTTCCAAACATTTACTGGGTGGCCTTTCTTGTTTTTCGCTTTTTCGAATTTACTGTGCTACATTTTTCTAATTTCAGAAAAGCTTCATTTTTGATCTTATGGTGGCAGTTCCCTGAAAATCCATCTATAATTCTAATGTGTTTCTCATTTGAGTTCTCTCACTGAGCAGTGGGTGCTTTCTCTCTCCATTTTTAAAAGTGTTTTTTTCTATCTTTAGAACTTGTTTTCTTCACAAAGGAATAAGTAAATTCATAGGATTAAGTATTTAAATCTTTGTTATTATTTCCAATAGAAACTTGTATCCATTTCCTATTTTAACTGAATATATTTGCTAAGACATCCCTGACTTTTATACATTTATTTTGTAATTGGCCATGTACCGAACTGACTTAGACCGTGACTAATAGGTTTTCACTTGAGTGTTCATACTAGACATTCATCATTTTTATTTCTCTCTTGCAAAATTTATACTTCAATCCTTCTACATTAACCCTTCTTTAGCAGTATTAATGGCATGTGACTAGAAATGTTAGTTAAAAATATCAATCTAAGCAAATGAGCAATGACCTGTCAGTACAAATTTGAACCTGGTAAAAGTATGTAATAGTGTTAACTAATCCACAAAGCAATACTTCAAATGACAAAAACATTATAAAAATGTTCACATGCCTAGTAATTAAGAACATGTAAGTCAAAACGAGGCTACTATTTTGGTCCATTAGCACTGGCAAGCCATTCTTTTTAAATTTACCCTGGTGTTCTTGTCAGCAAAGGGAAAAGTCGTGCCATTGCTTAGGGAGGTAAAAAATGTGTGCCCTCTAGAAATGGACTTGGCACTATCTGTAAAAAACAGTGGGAAGTGGAAAGATGTCCCTTTTTGAAATGTGTCTCGAGAAAACACTTGGATACATTATACAAAAAGGTATTTGTAAAAAGATATTCATTATTATAGTAGAAAAGCAGCAAGGAAAGTAATAACCAAGCTCAGCCATATTCCAGAGAGGGTGTCCTTTATAGTCAGTTGAGAAAGCTCTTCCATTTTACTTTAGTAATTATACATCAATATGTAAAAATTTTGTCAGAAAAAGTTGGCTTACCGTGGCCATGTTCACACATCGAGTTGAAGGTGATTGACACTGTCTGCTTTCCTGTGTGCTCATCTATTTTGTCTAATTTTCTGTAGCAATGAACTGAATGGAAATGATATTACTTATGGGAATGTCTAGTTATTTATGGGAACCAGAGCAATGGAAGAAGAAAAATATTATGGAGAGTTATTAAATATTAAATAAATAACTGTTATTAAAAGACTAGTGGCTCAGTTATTGGTCATTCTCGGGCTGGCTAGATTCAAGTGACCAACCCTTCTCTACCTTCGTTAGGTTTTATTTTCTGGCAGGAAAAAACAATTCTAAATCCTTCAAGACTTGGAGAGTGACTTATAATATTTATTCCATGGACAATGACCCTGAAAACCCCAAAGCTATGCTACTACATTTCAGCCTGTAGGTGTAGTTTGGGGGATTTCTTTTCTTACATTTTGGAACACACCTAAGCCACTGCTCAGAAAAGCCCCCAGGAGAATTCTTTTGGCTCTCCTTTAGAATTCTTTCTGATTCTGTTGAAGCATGGATCCAGGAGCCTTTTTGTAGCATTTAGTGAACTATGATCTGTAGCTGCCAGTTGAATGACCTGTCCAACATCAGGAGAGTATAGACTTTCTGGGCCAAACTGGCTAGAAGGGCAAAAGTTTCACTGGAAAAAGAGCCAGATGAGAAGAACTCTATGAGCTCAGTGGTTCCCAGACTTACCAGTTCCAAGACCCACTGTAGGGAAAACCCCATGTCATTGCTTCGCACATCAGCCTCTCTGAAAGCACATGTGCTTCACAGTAGTGACATCTCACAGCCAGCGATGGGTGTGTGGCCAGGCTGTCATGCCTGTTCATGCGTGTGCTCCTGGCCGGGGCTGTTCACCCTGTCCTGAGTGAGTGCTGTGGGTTACTGTAGCTGCTGTGTTGGGGTCAATTCACATCAAAAATGCCTTCCAGTTTGTTACCTGAATGCTTCCAGTGTACGCCTCTGGTACCGAGAAGGTGCCAAGGTCAGTACTTGTGCTTGGAAGAAAACCAAGGATCAATAGTGAGCAACCTTTTAAGAAATACTGTATCACTTATGCTCTGATGGTGCAGAAATGATGCTCCGTCAAAAATTACAAGTCATGAAAGGGCCTTGCCTCATAGCTTAGTTGCAGTGTGTTTTTGTAAAATGTCTTAACATAAAATAATGTTGTGTCTTACAATCAATAGTGTCTTAGATTCAGTCTAATAAAGAATAGAGTTGGTAACATCCTCTTTACCATCCTGAAATAAAATTCATAGATAGATAAAGCTACCTGCATACCTAATTTTCAACAATCAATGGAATATCTATCTCCAGTATGACAGACAAATAAAATAATGTGACAGATATTAACAGGTATTCTGCATGAAAATGATTTGGCACAACCATACCTGAATCCATAATGGCGAGTCAGATGTTTATATCTGCCTATAGTGGAGAAGGCTGCATTCAGAGAAACGAGACAATCAGAAGCTCTTCTTTACAAGAAGCACGTGACAGTGAAGTACACAGGCACAGGTGGGTGCCTGAGAGGGAGGGCAGGGTGGATAATAATAAGAGGCATTTGTGTTGATAAGACCAAGAAGAAAATAACCTTGAGGTAGAGACAACATACTTTGGAAAATCATAAACTGTTGAAGTGGAAATAATGATGAAGTGTTTTCACAGAGAAGCTGGGTCTTATTTACAAGTGTATTCAACATAATTGCCTTTGATATAACGTGGGATAGGATCGTAACAACTATCACTGAAAATATACTTACTCTTAGGAAATTCTATGGAAAGGCCAGGTGTGCGTTCAGTTCTCCAAACCTTCAAAAGACCTTGGAGACAATAAACCACACTCTTCAAAGGTCAACTGGAGAAAAAAATTATAATACAGGAGCCTATGGAGGATTTGCATGTAGACCTCTGTGGATACCACTGAGTAAGATGGGAAAAAAGCAGTCAGTTGTGGAGCAAGTAAATAATCCCAGTAGCTGATTTTTGTATACATTTCTTTCATTGTGCTATGTAATTTTTAATATGTGTAAGTTGGCAATAATATGAAATATTTTTAAAATCACCTTTATTAAGGAAATGCAGTGAGATCTCTGCCTGTCCTGTGACTTCATTGGTGTGATTGTATCTGCCTATAAGTCTCCCAAACGGAGTCTCAAGCCTCTATGATGTCATTGTAATTGGGCCCATATGCTATTGTGTAGCTTTCGCTGTTGCCCTTTTCTACTAAATATGGCATTGAAACGTAGACAAGACGTTGAGTAGATGTATGGAGTGAATGCATTGTTCTGCTGCTCAAGACAGTATCTTTAATCCATTTGATCGCTCCTCTCAATATATATGTATCATAGATACATAGGTTAAAAATTGTAAATAATCTTCTTTTCCACATCTGGTTTCATTCTGGAGGTGTTGAATATACATGGTAATGTGCCAGTGTGTGACAGGACCCTGCAGGGAGGGCTGGGGCAGAATCAGCCAGGTAAGCGGGAGACCTTCTGCAAAGACATTGGAAACCACTGCATTCTTGGGGACAACACGGCCTTTTTTTCTCTGTGTGTGTGTATTCTTATTGATTAGAAGATAATAGAGCTCAGAATTATTTGTCATCATTTGTGTATTTCTAAACTTTATCTGATGTACTCTGCAATATTCGTGCTTAAATCTAATTTTATTTGAGATCTCATATTAGCTTAATGTTTTGAAACAGATTTTGGTATTTTTTATCCTGTCCTCTGCTCAAAGTGAAGAGTCATGATATGGCCATCACATTAGAATTCATTCATTTATCATCACTTTTGGTCATCACAGTGGGAGGTAGTCTAATAGTTTTGGACTGTGTGGGATTCTGTCACACTATATTCAATTTATTACTCCCTCCAAATCTGAGATTTGTCATGTAAACCAATGTTCTCATGTTAACAACAAAATGAAGAATGAATGGTATCAGCTTAGGTTCTTGAGAACCTCAGCAGACCATAGGCCAGCATTCAGTGCCTCCTGTTTGCTGTCTCTGTGGTGCATTGTTTCGGCCAAAAGCTCTCATTAGGCTTTGCTGGGGCTCTGTAATCCTGGGGAGATGAGATGTGCATGAAACAATGAGGGAACATAGAGCCAGTGAGCCTCAGAAAGTTGGAAACAGTCTCTGCTGTATTGAGTTTTATGAAAGGCAGCTACATAAACACAAAGTGTGCGTTGAAATTCGCACCCTAAGCCACTCTGTCCTCACGCTGGCCGGGTCGCTGGAGGCTCACCTGACTCTCTCTGTCATACTTTCTTCTCACTTGCTTAAGTTCTCATCCATAACAGGCTGCTTTATTTTCAAATGCATTCCATTAGGGAGGAAGGACTGGCATCCAGCTCCTCATCTCTACAACGGGGGCACATGCCTGGGGAAGGTAAGCATCTTGCCAAAGGCCGGATCGTTTGTGGAGGCCCTAGGCAGGTGCCACACGGCAGTGAGCTGGAGGGGGAGCCCCACAAGTCCAGGCTTGGGTTGTGTCGGGCCCCAACACGCCACTTCCTCGCACGACCTGCCTGCCAGCATCTGGCTTGCCTGCTTGTGGTGAGGGGCTAAGAACCTCCCAAGGAGAGGTCCCCAGGGGGGTGGGTGAGGTTAAAAGCCATCAGGGAAAGCTCCAGGCCCAGGTCAGGGCCCCAAGCCTGCTGGCGGGGAAGTCCACAGGCATGGAGTCACCTCGGGCTTTATTGGAGGGGGTTCCTTGTTGAAATTCCAAAATGATGTTGGCTTGGACACAGTTAGTGTTTCCAAGTAAGAATTCTATCAGTATTGCAGAAAATTGACCAAAGGTAAGAAGAAACAAATGAACAAGAATACTGACTTTTGGCTGATCTCTGAAATCAGCTCGACTGTGACCCAAAGCATATCTGGATTCGCTCCCTTATGGTCCTTTACTCAGTTATTGGTGCTTCCAAATGCACTGGAGTTTTCTATTGTGGGGCTGCCTGTATTTCCCTTGCCTATTCAGAATACACACAGGGAAAGGAAATTTTAATTCTTATTTTGCAGATGACTAGGTTTACAAGTTTAAAGATTGAATAGTTGAATAAGAGACACCCCCCTCCACTGCTGCATTTTTATTCTAAATAATCTAGAAGGAAATATTTCAATGGGTCAGGAAATCTAGAATCTGACTGCTTCTCATCACCATGGTTGCTAATTGTCCAGTTCAGAACCACCAACCTGTTACCCAGACGCCTGCAGTAGCCTGGTGACTGCTGTGCTTCTCCCCTTATCCCTCCACATGCTCAGCGTGGCAGGCAGGGGGACCCCGGGAAACAGAAGCTGCACCTCATCGCTCATGTCCGAAGCCTGCAACTCCTACTCAGAGTACACCCAGTCCCAGCAGCTGACGAGGCCCTCCTGGCCGCCCTGGCCTTCCCCTCTCCCCTCTCCCCACTGGCCTGTTTATTCCAGACACATCAGCTCTGTGACAGCATGGCCCAGCCACCACGGGCAGAGTCTTCATCCATCCAGTATTTGCGAGCCTCACTTGCCAGCCATTTCCGATCTTTGTCCAAATGTTAGCATCCGGAGGGGCCACGTCTGTCCCCTCCATCTGAAACTGAGCTCTGCTCCCTGGCGTGCCTGATGGCTCTGGCTGGGTTCTGCTAGTATTATTTTTCATAATACCCCAATTCATCAATTCTAATGTGGAGGTTATGTTTCAAATTTTACTGTCTCTAAAACGTTGTTGCCATTTCTTGTCCATTTACATAAAAACTTAAGCATGGATGTCTGAAGCGGATGAGAAAATCCCCTAGATAATAAAACAGTCTTAATGGCACAGGGGACAATATCGTGCAGGGAAAAAATGACAGTGACTTGGTCTGCACAGAAAGGTGACTCGGAATCAACACGGAGCATGAAGATGTCTTAGGAATATGTTAATCATTTTCCTTTTTCATTATTGACAAGAATAATATATGACAAATAATGTGTAAACAAATCTAAAGTATTATTTTAACAAAGACAAGTGGAAATAGGTGTTTAAGACTTTACATGTAAAAATGGCATTTCTTTCTCAGTGTAATATGTTTTAAGGGTCCATTTTACAATCTGACATTTTTTTTTTTGAGAGGGCATCTCTCATATTTATTGATCAAATGGTTGTTAACAACAATAAAATTCTGTATAGGGGACTCAATGCTCAATGCACAATCATTAATCCACCCCAAGCCTAATTCTCGTCAGTCTCCGATCTTCTGAAGCATAACGAACAAATTCTTACATGGTGAACAAATTCTTACATAGTGAATAAGTTCTTACATGGTGAACAGTGCAAGGGCAGCCATCACAGAAACTTTCGGTTTTGATCACGCATTATGATCTATAAACAATCAGGTCAAATATGAATATTCGTTTGATTTTTATACTTGATTTATATGTGAATCCCACATTTCTCCCTTTATTATTATTATTATTATTATTATTATTTTTAATAAAATGCTGAAGTGGTAGGTAGATGCAAGATAAATGTAGAAAATATAGTTTAGTGTTGTAAGAGAGCAAATGTAGATGATCAGGTGTGTGTCTGTAGACTATGTGTTAATCCAAGCTAGACAAGGGCAATAAAACATCCACGGATGCAGATTTCTCTCAAAACAGGGGGGGTGAGGTTCTAAGCCTCACCTCTGTTGATCCCCAATTTCTCACCTGATGGCCCCCCTGTGACTGTGCCTGTCTTAGGTTGTTCCTCCCTTGAGGAATCTTACCCGTCTCTGGCTAACCAGTCATCTTCTGGGGCCATACAGGGAAATGTAAAGTTGGTAAGTGAGAGAAGCCATATTGTTTGAAAAGGTTAGCTTTTTGCTTCTTTGCAGATTTATGCCCTGTGGCTTCTATGCCCAGCATTTGTCTTGAGGTATCTTTACCACTTGGAGGATTTATGATACTCGGTGAATTCGATATGAGGCACGAATTCTATTTAAGGGTTGTAATTAGGAAGGAAGAAGAAAAGCTATAGAGGTAGCAGACGGAAGAAAACATGGGAAGATTGGTTATTTCTTTGACATATCTTCTTGTAGAGTAACTTCAGCATGTATAGGTTTTAAACTACTAATTAAATTGCACACACACATTAACATAAAAGAATACAGTTACATAACCAAAGCAGATCTATAATTACCAGCCATCTACAGTGAAGCCAAGAAAACCAGTTAGGCACCCTAGGCATTTGTGAAAATTTGTCTATGATATAATGGATATTGTCCAACTGTACCTGAACAGTCTGAGAGAAATCAGACAAATTAAAACAACCCATTCCTGGGGACTGTTCACATGCCATATGTTCTTTTAACAGTAAATAGTCTGTAGTTGTAAGAGTTTGGAGCGCTACAATTTGCACTTCTCCAAATTCTTGGTTGAGTTCCAACAGTACAGATCCAGTCAAATTTGTTGTTTTACTGTATGCACAGGCCAGCTTAGATATCTCCTTCCTCATTCCCATGGCAAGTCCAGGAGCTGGTGGGATGAGGGCATCTACAGCTGTAGCAGTGCGTGGATCTTTGTTGGGGTTTTTTGATGATCATCTTCTGGCATGAGTCTTCCAGAGAGTGCAGATGTTGGAAGTTCTTTTTCATATCATATCTTAGTTCATTTTCGGGGTAGCCCAATTAGGCTTTGATCCTCTGTATAAACACAAACAGACCCTTTGCCCACACATTGATATGCTCTTTATACCATTGTGTAGAACTCATTGGAGGTCACCACACAGGAACTGCTTTTCTTTTTTTTTAAGAGAAAGGAATATTATCAGAAAAGTGTACCTCCATAGCCGATCATCTGACACCCTTTAAGTGATCAAAATTAAGGATATTTAAACCATGCATTAATCTTTGATTTACAGTTAGGTTTATCCTATCAAGGAGTAATCCCCCTTCTCTTTCTTTCTTTTTTTTTGTTATCTTTAATCTACACTTACATGAAGAATATTATGTTTACTAGGCTCTCCCCTATACCAGGTCACCCGTATAAACCTCTTTACAGTCACTGTCCATCAGCATAGCAAAATGTTGTAGAATCACTACTTGTCTTCTCTGTGTTGTACAGCCCTCCCTTTTCTCCTACCCCCCCTTGCATGCTAATCTTAATACCCCCCTTCTTCTCCCCACCCTTATCCCTCCCTACCCACCCATCCTCCCCAGTCCCTTTCCCTTTGGTACCTGTTAGTCCATTCTTGAGTTCTGTGATTCTGGTGCTGTTTTGTTCCTTCAGTTTTTCCTTTGTTCTTATACTCCACAGATGAGTGAAATCATTTGGTATTTCTCTTTCTCTGCTTGGCTTATTTCACTGAGCATAATACCCACCAGCTCCATCCATGTTGCTGAAAATGGTAGGATTTGCCCTTTTCTTATGGCTGAGTAGTATTCCATTGTGTATATGTACCACATCTTCTTTATCCATTCATCTACCGATGGACATTTAGGTTATTTCCAATTCTTGGCTATTGTAAATAGTGCTGCGATAAACATAGGGGTGCATTGGTCTTTCTCAAACTTGATTGCTGCGTTCTTAGGGTAAATTCCTAGGAGTGGAATTCCTGGGTCAAATGGTAAGTCTGTTTTGAGCATTTTGATGTACCTCCATACTGTTTCCCACAATGGTTGAACTAACTTACATTCCCACCAGCAGTGTAGGAGGGTTCCCCTTTCTCCACAGCCTCGCCAACATTTGTTGTTGTCTTTTGGATGGCAGCCATCCTTACTGGAGTGAGGTGATACCTCATTGTAGTTTTAATTTGCATTTATCTGATAATTAGTGATGTGGAGTATCTTTTCATGTGTCTGTTGGCCATCAGTATTTCTTCTTTGGAGAAATGTCTGTTCAGTTCCTCTGCCCATTTTTTAATTGAATTATTTGATTTTTGTTTGTTGAGGCGTGTGAGCTCTTTATATATTTTGGACGTCAAGCCTTTATCAGATCTGTCATTTACAAGTATATTCTCCCATACTGTAGGGATCCTTTTTGTTCTATTGATGGTTTCTTTTGCTGTACAGAAGCTTTTCAGCTTGATATAGTCCCACTTGTTCATTTTTGCTGTTGTTTTCCTTGCCCAGGGAGATATGTTCAAGAAGAGGTCACTCATGTTTATGTCTAAGAGGTTTTTGCCTATGTTTTTTTCCAAGAGTTTAATGGTTTAATGACTTACATTCAGGTCTTTGATCCATTTTGAATTTACTTTTGTATATGGGGTTAGACAATGGTCCAGATTCATTCTCCTACATGTAGCTGTCCAGTTTTGCCAGCACCATCTGTTGAAGAGACTGTCATTTCGCCATTGTATGTCCATGGCTCCTTTATCAAATATTAATTGACCATATATGTTTGGGTTAATGTCTGGAGTCTCTAGTCTGTTCCATTGGTCTGTGGCTCTGCTCTTGTGCCAGTACCAAATTGTCTTGATTACTATGGCTTTATAGTAGAGCTTGAAGTTGGGGAGTGAGATCCCCCCTACTTTATTCTTCTTTCTCAGGATTGCTTTGGCTATTCGGGGTCTTTGGTGTTTCCATATGAATTTTTGAATTATTTGTTCCAGTTCATTGAAGAATGTTGCTGGTAGTTTCATAGGGATTGCATCAAATCTGTATATTGCTTTGGGCAGGATGGCTATTTTGACGATATTAATTCTTCCTAGCCACGAGCATGGGATGAGTTTCCATCTGTTAGTGTCCCCTTTAATTTCTCTTAAGAGTGACTTGTAGTTTTCAGAGTACAGGTCATTCACTTCTTTGGTTAGATTTATTCCTAGGTATTTTATTCTTTTTGATGCAATTGTGAATGGAATTGTTTTCCTGATTTCTCTTTCTATTGGTTCATTGTTAGTGTATAGGAAAGCTACAGATTTCTGTGTTAATTTTGTATCCTGCAACTTTGCTGTATTCCGATATCAGTTCTAGTAATTTTGGGGTGGAGTCTTTAGGGTTTTTTATGTACAGTATCATGTCATCTGCAAATAGTGACAGTTTAACTTCTTCTTTACCAATCTGGATTCCTTGTATTTCTTTGTTTTGTCTGATTGCCGTGGCTAGGACCTCCAGTACTACGTTAAATAACAGTGGGGAGAGTGGGCATCCCTGTCTTGTTCCTGACCTCAGAGGAAAAGCTTTCAGCTTCTCGCTGTTCAGTATAATGTTGGCTGTGGGTTTATCATAGATGGCCTTTATTATGTTGAGGTACTTGCCCTCTATTCCCATTTTGCTGAGAGTTTTTATCATGAATGGATGTTGAATTTTGTCAAATGCTTTTTCAGCATCTATGGAGAGGATCATGTGGTTTTTGTCTTTCTTTTTGTTGATGTGGTGGATGATGTTGATGGATTTTCGAATGTTGTACCATCCTTGCATCCCTGGGATGAATCCCACTTGGTCATGGTGTATGATCCTTTTGATATACTTTTGAATTTGGTTTGCTAATATTTTATTAAGTAATTTTGCATCTACATTCATCAGGGATATTGGTCTGTAATTTTCTTTTTTGGTGGGGTCTTTGCCTGGTTTTGGTATTAGGGTGATGTTGGCTTCATAGAATGAGTTTGGGAGTGTTCCCTCCTCTTCTATTTTTTGGAAAACTTTAAGGAGAATGGGTATTATGTCTTCTCTGTGTGTCTGATAAAATTCCAAGGTAAATCCATCCGGCCTGGGTGCTTTGTTCTTGGGTAGTTTATTGATTACCGTTTCAATTTCTTTGCTCGTAATTGGTTTGTTTAACTTTTGTGTTTCTTCCTTGGTCAGTCTTGGAAGGTTGTATTTTTCTAGGAAGTTGTCCATTTCTTCTAGGTTTTCCAGCTTGTTGGCATATAGGTTTTCATAGTAGTCTTTAATAATTCTTTGTATTTCTGTTGGAGTCTGTCGTGATTTTTCCGTTCTCATTTCTGATTCTGTTGATTTGTGTTGATTCTCTTTTTCTCTTAATAAATTTGGCTAGAGGCTTATCTATTTTGTTTATTTTCTCAAAGAACCAGCTCTTGGTTTCATTGATTTTTTTCTATTGTTTTATTCTTCTCAATTTTGTTTATTTCTTCTCTGATCTTTATTATGTCCCTCCTTCTGCTGACTTTAGGCCTCATTTGTTCTTCTTTTTCCAGTTTCAATAATTGTGATGTTAGACTATTCATTTGGGATTGTTCTTCCTTCTTCAAGTGTGCCTGGATCGCTATATACTTTCCTCTTAAGACTGCTTTCGCTGCGTCCCACAGAAGTTGGGGCTTTGTGTTGTTGTTGTCATTTGTTTCTATATATTCCTTGATCTCTATTTTAATTTGTTCCTTGATCCATTGATTATTTAGGAGCATGTTGTTAAGCCTCCATGTGTTTGTGAGCCTTTTTGTTTTCTTTGTAGAATTTATTTCTACTTTTATACCTTTGTGATCTGAAATATTGGTTGGTAGAATTTCAATATTTTGGATTTTGCTGAGGCTCTTTTTGTGGGCTAGTATGTGGTCTATTCTGGAGAATGTTCCATGTGTACTTGAGAAGAATGTATATCCTGCTGCTTTTGGATGTAGAGTTCTATAGATGTCTATTAGGTCCATCTGTTCTACTGTGTTGTTCAGTGCCTCTGTGTCCTTACTTATTTTCTGCCCGGTGGATCTATCCTTTGGGGTGAGTGGTGTGTTGAAGTCTCCTAAAATGAATGCATTGCAGTCTATTTCCCCCTTTGATTCTGTTAGTATTTGTTTCACATATGCTGATGCTACTGTGTTGGGTGCATATATATTTAGAATGGTTATATCCTCTTGTTGGACTGAGCCCTTTATCATTATGTAGTGTCCTTCTTTATCTCTTGTTACTTTCTTTGTTATGAAGTCTATTTTGTCTGATATTATTACTGCAACCCCTGCTTTCTTCTCACTGTTGTTTGCCTGAAATATGTTTTTCCATCCCTTGAC
Organism: Manis pentadactyla; assembly: GCF_030020395.1. NCBI lineage: Eukaryota > Metazoa > Chordata > Mammalia > Pholidota > Manidae > Manis > Manis pentadactyla. The sequence goes on from NC_080025.1 coordinate 145,890,952, forward strand.
TTTTAGTCTGTACATGTCTTTGGGTTTGAGGTGAGTTTCTTGTAAGCAGCATATAGATGGGTCTTGCTTTTTTATCCATTCTATTACTCTGTGTCTTTTGATTGGTGCATTCAGTCCATTTACATTTAGGGTGACTATTGAGAGATATGTACTTATTGCCATTGCAGGCTTTAAATTCGTGGTTACCAAAGGTTCAAGGTTAGCCTCTTTAGTATCTTACTGCCTAACTTAGCTCGCTTATTGAGCTGTTATATACACTGTCTGGAGATTCTTTTCTTCTCTCCCTTCTTATTCCTGCTCCTCCATTCTTCATATGTTGGGTGTTTTGTGCTGTGCTCTTTCTAGGAGTGCTCCCATCTAGAGCAGTCCCTGTAAGATGTTCTGTAGAGGTGGTTTGTGGGAAGCAAATTCCCTCAGCTTTTGTTTGTCTGGGAATTGTTTAATCCCACCATCATATTTGAATGATAGTCATGCTGGATACAGTATCCTTGGTTCAAGGCCCTTCTGTTTCATTGCATTAAATATATCATGCCATTCTCTTCTGGCCTGTAGGGTTTCTGTCGAGAAGTCTGATGTTAGCCTGATGGGTTTTCCTTTATAGGTGACCTTTTTCTCTCTAGCTGCCTTTAAAACTCTTTCTTTGTCCTTGATCTTTGCCATTTTAATTATTATGTGTCTTGGTGTTGTCCTCCTTGGATCCTTTCTGTTGGGGGTTCTGTGTATTTCCGTGGTCTGTTCGATTATTTCCTCCCCCAGTTTGGGGAAGTTTTCAGCAATTATTTTTTCCAAGATACTTTCCATCTCTTTTCCTCTCTCTTCTTCTTCTGGAACCCCTATAATACGGATATTGTTCCTTTTGGATTGGTCACACAGTTTTCTTAACATTGTTTCATTCCTGGAGATCCTTTTGTCTCTCTCTATGTCAGCTTCTATGCGTTCCTGTTCTCTGATTTCAATTCCATCAATGGCCTCTTGCATTCTATCCATTCTGCTTATAAACCCTTCCAGAGTTTGTTTCATTTCTGTAATCTCCTTTCTGGCATCTGTGATCTCCCTCCGGACTTCATCCCATTTCTCTTGCGTATTTCTCTGCATCTCTGTCAGCATGTTTATGATTCTTATTTTGAATTCTTTTTCAGGGAGACTGGTTAGGTCTGTCTCCTTCTCTGGTGTTGTCTCTGTGATCTTTGTCTGCCTGTAGCTTTGCCTTTTCATGGTGATAGGAATAGTCTGCAGAACTGGGACGAGTGACGGCTGGAAGGACTTCCTTTCTTGTTGGTTTGTGGCCCTCCTCTCCTGGGAGAACAGCGACCTCTAGTGGCTTGTGCTGCGCAGATGCGCGCAGACAGGGCTTCTGCTTCCTGCCCGGCTGCTATGGAGTTAATCTCCGCTGTTGCTGTGGGCGTGGCCTGGCTCGGGCAGCTGCTCCAAGATGGTGGAGTCGCGTTGGAGCAGGAGCTGCTGGGAGGCTATTTATCTCCGTAAGGGGCCTCCCTGCTCCCTGCAGCCCAGGGGTTAGGGTGCCCAGAGATCCCCGGATTCCCTACCTCTGGATTAAGTGACCCGCCCTGCCCCTTTAAGACTTCCAAAAAGCACCCGCCAAACAAAATAATGACCACAAAAAAAAAAAAAATGGCCGCTCGTTTTTCTTTATTCTCCGATGCCAGCTTCGGGCACCCGCTCACCGGTCTTGCTGCCCTGTTTTCCTAGTGTTGGGTTCCCTGTCTCTTTAAGACTTACAGAAAGCACTCACAAAAAAAAGAAGAAAAAAAAATGGCCGCTCACTTTTCTTTTGTCCTCCGGCGCCAGGCCTCCGGTACCCGCTCACTGTTCTTGCTGCCCTGTTTTCCCAGTATCGAGGGCCCTGCACTCTGGCCCGGATGGCGGGGGCTGGGTGTTCGGCAGTCCTGGGCTCCGTCTCCCTCCCGCTCTGCCTGCTCTTCTCCCGCCGGGAGCTGGGGGGAGGGGCGCTCGGCTCCCGCGGGGCCGGGGCTTGTATCTTACCCCCTTCGCGAGGCGCTGGGTTCTCTCAGGTGCGGATGTGGTCTGGATATTGTCCTGTGTCCTCTGGTCTTTATTCTAGGAAGGGTTGTCTTTGTTATATTTTCATAGATATATGTGGTTTTGGGAGAAGATTTCCGCTGTTCTACTCATGCCGCCATCTTGGCTCCTGACATTTTTTACTTGATATCTTGAGAAAATATCATATGCTTTCTATCAGAGGATGTCCATCAGAATCAGACTCCCTGAGGAAGGGGACGCGTTAACACCTGAGAGGGTCATGGGGTTCGGAATGTTCCCTTCCCCCTTCCACCTAGCTGAGGGAAGTGCATATATTTGAGGCATAGGAAGAATGAAGTGTTTGTAGCTTGAAAATAGTTTTTACGTTCGGAATGATAAGGTTCATGGGCAGAGTTGGGGGGACGAGCCCCTCCTTGCCTGTGTTCATGTCAGTCCTTCAAACTAGAATCCTGCCCTGACCCTACACCTTGCCCACCTATGTACCTCGTGGAACCTGACCAATTTGGTGTCCCCGTCTCCAGTGCACCCTCCCCATCAGACCCTCACGGAAGTCCCCTGCGGAGACTTACTAGCTTTGCCTTCTCTGAATCCTAAGCACTTTATAGTCCTCTGACTAAATATGTAAATCATTTATTCATATATTGGTTTACTTCCTTGACAAATATTTGTTGAGCACCTGCTTTGGGGCAGGCACTGTTCCAGGCACTGGGAATGCAGGGGGAACAAGGTGGGATGTATGTATGGGGCTCATTGCAGCTATGTTCTGAGTTTCTATAAGTTAGAGATGTAGCCTTATATTTATATTTTAAGTCCCCATATCATGCCTTCCATAGAAGTGATGGCTTATAAAGGATGATGAGTTAGCTATCTGTTAATTTCATGTGTTGGCATTTCTGTGTAATTGCAGTGAACATAAAAATCGAAGTGCCTCTAAATCCTCTTTTCTTTCTTTTTTTTAGATTTTAACTTATTCATTTTTTCTAGAGTTCCTTGAACATGACATGTTTTTTTTTTATTATTGAGATATCATTGACATATGCCATCATTATTTTCAGGTGTAAAACATAATGATTCAATATTTGTATATATTGCAAAATGGTCAACACAAGTCTAGTTTAACAGCCATCACCAGACATAATTAAACATTTTTCTTGTGGTGAGGACTTTTCAGATCCTCTCTCTTAGCAACTTTCAAATATTCAATCCGGTGTTGTTAACTGTAGTCCCCATGCTGTACATCACGTCCAGGGCTTACTTACCTTACAGTGGAAGTCTGTGCCCTTGGATCCCCTCACCCTTACCCCCACTGCCCTTCCAGCAACCTGATCTCTGTTACTATGGGCTCAGATTTTCTTTCTTTTAAATCCTCTTTTCCTGGTTAAATCTGTTTGCGACATTGGGTCTTTTTTGAGCAGCTGTGGGTTTTATTCTCCTGGCTTGAATGAACCAGGAATGCACATTTCTCTGTGTTGGTGTTGTCATGTGGGTTGAAACTGACTGAGCTGGTTTCAGGTGGAGAAAGGAGAAGCAGGGAAAGATGGATGGAGACAGGAGGGGGTTCCCTTTGAACGTGAGTAAATATTACTGTGGAAACTGGGTTCACCAGAGTGTCCTGGGAATTAGACTTGTGAGTATTAAATATGATTTTACTGAGACCCCACAGCCTTTTTATTTCCATCTTTTTCACTAGGAATCTTTGTGAGATTGCAGAATCCTTTTCCTCCTGTCTCAGTAAGGAAGGCTCAATGTCACATGTGACACTTAGAAAACTGAAAATTCTGTGAGAAATTAGAATATACCAGTACCTCTTACCTTAAAAGACAACAGAAGTAGAGTTTAAAGGTTTGAGAGATTTGACTGAATGTGCACTGATGGAAGGCATAGCATCAAAAATAAGGTGTTGGGTTCAGTTCTAAAATCAGCTTGCTTTCTGGAGACTTGCCCACTTTTCCTGGAAATTTAAACAAAGAAAATGTTACTTATTTGAGGTGTAAGCTGTGTTTAGGTGGGATGTACCTGATGAATTATTCCTTAAATGCCCGGAGACTGACCACATGTTCCGTCCGGATGCCTGCAGCTGAGCAGCGGGGGGACAGGCAAATTCAGCCAGAGACTGCTGAGTGCCGGGGCTAAATTCCTTCTGTCATTCCCCCCTTTTCATTCCAAACACCCCATCAATTCCTTCCAGACTCAGAGCGATCCTGTGGCTTGAAAGAAGCCTGTGCCTGGCAGCTGCGGGGAGGGACAGGGCAGAGGGAAATCTGCTAACGAGGAGCAGCGAGGGGGCGGAGGCGGCAGAGGCACCGGCCCGAAGAGGAGGCGGCAGCACACGTGTGCTTCCTCCCCGTCCGTCCTAACTCCCTGCTCCCTCGGGCCCCCCGTGCCCACCCCACCACGCTGTGGCCGCCACTTAGCCCGCAAGGATGGCTGCACACCCCACAGCCTGGCGAGGGCCTGGCTCGGAGCGGAGGTTCGAGCGATGATGGCCAGTGAGCAGGTGAATAAACGCGGCTGGGCGCTGGCCCCCGAGTGCGGTCTCCCCGGCCCGGCTGCATCTGCCCCTCTCCTGTGACTCCTGCCTGCAGTGCTCACGCTGGAAGGATCTTGCAGCCCCTCCTGTGCCCTAAGGATGGTGGTTAGCTCTCCCGCTCTGGAGTCGTGGTTCCTGAAGCCGGTGGGCAGCGGACTGACCGTGGAGCGCTGAGGGGCGGTGGGGTGGGCAGGGGGCCGGCCTGGGTCTCTTTCCTCCTCAGTCCGGGCAGGTGGCCTCTCTGAGCCACTTGCTCGCCCCTTGCAGGTGTCCGGTCCCTTCCTGTCCTCTTCCCGGGGCTCCTATAAGGACCAAACGAGTTAATTGATGGGACAGCTTTCCAATAAAGGCACATTCCTGGGTTAGGGGTTCTGTTATTCAGGCTCCCCTGGCCCAGGGAACGTGTTTGCATCTTAGTCAAAGTCTCCAGGGCCCTAAGGAGTTGTCGTGGAAGGAATCCCAGATGAACTCTTGAGGGAAGTGCCCTGGCGTCCTGGTGGGCCCTGGGTCGCCTCTCCCGCCTCCTCATGATGGAGCTCTGGACGGAGCTCGCTGGCTGAGGGACACCAGATAGACAAGGTCCACGCCTGTCACCCGTCTTCTGTGCACTGCGGAGCCCTGTCCGCATGATACTTCAATTTCAGGGAGCAACTGAAATGCCATCAGCATTTCACAGCAGCTCATGACAGAGGACTCGGAGGGTTGCAGGGCTGGAAAAGAGCTCAGAGATGGTACCTCTAGGATGTACCGTTAGCCAGCCCTCCGTGAGCCGGGCAGTTTTTAATAAATCATATACCACTCTGGACGGGGATAAATCCATCTTCCCATACTTGTTTTATTCTAGCCCAGTCGTGATTCTGATACACAGCAGAGGCAAGTGTGAATATCCTGGCCCAAGAAATAAGAGGCTCTTAATGCAGGAGGTGGTAGGGAAGAACGTAGCAAATAGGTGTGCATCCTATATGGGCTCTGGGAGGAGGAAAGAGCATTTGTCCAACTAGTGCAAATCTCAGGAATGGTAGGAATTTAAATGGAATGGTCTTTTCCCCATGTCTCTTTTCTGCTATCCATTTTCTCTCCAAAATAATCCAAATGTCTGTCTGTCTGTCTCTTAACAAGCACTGGGATATCCATCCTGTGGCGTGTTCTTGATAAGGCTAAGATACAAAAGTCTAAGTCCCAATCAAGTCTTATTTTTGTTTCATTGAGAGTTTAAAAATTAATTTAGTGATAATGATAGAATGGTGGGAAATTGGCCTGATAGTCTGAGAACAAATCACACAATATAACTGTGTTGATAATACTTGGGATGTTCTTCTTTTGATGAGCTGTTGCATTAGAACATGTTTGCAAACATGCGGTCAGCCTACTGGTACTGGACTTAAACACACAGCTCCAGATGAGGGTCTTACTCAGCTTGGCCTAGGCTGTTATCAGGATGCACTGTCCGTCCTCTAGCAAGGACACATACCCCAGATAAAAAGGGCCCCAGGGGCAAATGACTCCTACTGAGTCCGGATGCTGGGCAGTGAAACGTCTCAAAGAGCACACGGTTACCAGAGGAAGGAGGCCGGGTGCCAGTACCCAGCCACCGACCTGAGCTGTGGCCGCCTACAAGGCTTGAGGTGAAGGATGCTCACCAGCTTTCCTCTCCATGTGTGATGTTTCCTTCTGAACAGTGACATCTTATGGTTTTTTGCCTTCTCAAATGCCCTGTTTAAATACATCTGGGGGTCTGGCACCTTGCGTGGATTGTTAGGGCCAAGCTCTCTTCCCTGTGAGAAAGCGCAGCACCCCAGGAAGAGGAGGACCGAGCAGAGAGAGGACGGTGGGAGCCGCTGCCTCGTGACTCTCCGTGTGGGTCCCCTTTATCCCTGCAGGGCCCTCTGCTAGTAGCAGGCAGCATGCTCATCATTTCCAAGCAAGGCAATGGGACCCTGGGGGCATGAGGTGTGAAGTCAGAGAGACCTTGGAGATCACGAGTCTGAAGTGCATGACCCAGAGGTGGGCAGCAGAGGTCTTGGCTCTGCTCTGTGAATGTCGTGGTTCCTGCTGACTTGTGGGAAGCACATTTCGGTGCTCGCAGAGCTGCTGTGTGTCTGCTGCGTTGTCCCCGTCCCCCCTACGATGCCTTCCATAGGATCTTGGGTGTCCCGGAGGAGGGTGGATTGCAGCACCAGCTGGCTCAGGGCTCTGCTTTGCTGGTGGTGGTCGCTTTGAGGGAACACATGCACCAGATGACCTGCAGAAGCATGGAGGTCGTCGAGTGGCTGGAGGCGCGGCCACCTGGAGCGGGTGGCTCAGATGGTGTCCGTCCTGCCTGCACGCACAGCCCATCCCAGTGCCGCGACTCAGCCAGCCCTCCGTGCCTCCCCAGGACTCTGCAGGTACTTTTTTCTCTTCTCTCTACTGCTTTTTCTCCTGCTCAGCAAAGTGCTCATACAAGAGCCCCTATTGTGTGGATTCTGCTTGTCTTCCAGAAGGAAACCCACTTCCTCTGATCCCCTCTCCTAATCTGATTTGCCTTTTCCAAGGCAAATTCTTCCAGGGCTATGTTCTTTGAAAAACTGTGCCAGGGAAGGAAGAGGGTCCTTAAAATATTCTACCCATTTCCATGTCTGAGGAAGTTTAAATAGGTTTTTGCAGATTTGGCTAATATTCTTGCTGGCCAAGTTCCTTACCCAGCCGGCTCACTCTGCCCTTGAGATTCAGCGGGGTGGCGGGCATGGGTCTGGCTGGCATCTGGGAATGACCCTCGCAGGCCTTGGCCATGGCTGAACTGCTGACTCACAGGAGCAGTTGTGTGATAGGAGCATCTTCTGGGTAGTGACTCAGGAAACCTGTAAGTACTAAGCTCTGAAAAGAACCAGAAGAGCCCCTGGAAAGCTTTTTTTACAGAATGCGTGAGTCCCGGCTTTGTTACTGTCTGTCTGGTGCCAAACCCAGGCGCCTGACTCCACAGGGAAAGCGGCTGGGGTGGAGGCTGGGAGGACTGATCTGGGATTGGGGTTCCTGGCAGCAGAAGCCCTTGGATTCTGTGATCTCGCAGACTGACAAACCACCCTGTTATCAGCCTGCAGTGCATTCCGAGAAAGCCTCATAAACGTGAAAATATGTAACATCCTGCAATGAAAACAGGACCTTTTTTTAAAAAATGGGGAAATGATCCTCACACGCATCACTAAATGTTAATGGTAACGAAAACGAATTATTGAAAGTATTGTAAGATTCCGGAATCCTACGTCAAAATGTCTAAAGATAAGCTGCAAATCATATCCTCACTGCTGTCATTACCAGGGTTAGCCTTTCTGACACAAAAGCCCAAGAGCACCCCAGTGACCCTCAGCAGAGGCACAGACTCCCAGGGAGCTCATCTGCGGTGAGACCAAGCGGAGTGTGAGGTCCCTGGCGGAGCGCCCCCAGGGCAGGGCAGGCTGGAGACAGGTCAGCTCTGTGCAGGGAACGCTTTTCTGCATTTCACTAGCACTTTCCAGCAAAGCTTGTGAAGATTCGTTCATCTCCACAAATTGGCATTCTAAGTTATTGTGAGTCTACAGATTTTATTAAAAGATATTTATGGAAAGAAATTAATGCATACTAAAAGAATATCACAAATTTGTAGAAGATGGAATGGCCCATTTCTTTCAATAACCTAGCTAATTTCCTCCATGTCACTTATTATATAAAGTTTCTTACCACGTATCATACCCACTCTTAATTCCAGATTGACTCAAGTAGCTAAATATAAAAGTAGAAAAAAGGACAATATTGTGCCATTAAAAACTAAGAAAAGTGGGGACAATTACCTAGTATCTCAATAAAGAACAACATTCTTAGAATTAAAGCAATAAGATGACCACAAGGAAAAAATATTCTTAGATTTTTATCTCATGATCATATTACATATTTAAAATATCTAGCAGAAATAAAGGAAAACAAACCTGGTAAAATACGGGCAACAAATTCCACATGTTAATTTACTAAGAGATCAAATACATGCATTAGAAAATTGGGCAAAATACATAGTCAAGATGTTCTAAACAACAGAAACATATTTGAAATCATGAATAGCTATTGTGCTATTTATAAAACTGAAAAGTTGGAAGTAATGATTTCCCCTATGAGTTAATATTGACAACCATATGCAAATTACATAATGTTTACCTTCAAGATGGTGGGGAAAGCTTATATAACTAAATCCCTTCCCTCCCCTCAAGGCTTGAAATAAGAGTAAAGAAATACAAGACGGACTACACTTCTGAGACACTAAAAAGCCAGGACAGAAACAGCGGGCCAAGGTTTTGACAAATTTCTCTAAGACAGAAAGAAGATGGGATCACATTCCCAAGGATATCCTTATACTAAAGGAAATCAGGGTCAGAGCACCTATGAGAAGCCTCAGCAGGTGAGACCCATTCCTCAGGCACAAGCTTTATGCCCACACCCCTGGGGGTGGGGCAGCTGCACAGAGAAATAGGCGACGAAGTAAGTGACCGATCTGTGGAATGGACACAAGGTGTTTCTCCCCAGGCCTCTCTCCACCTGCCACGTCCTGAGCCTAGGAGGCCGCCTCAGCCTGAGAAAGTGACCTTGCAGACCGTGGGCAGGATGAACTCTGCCACAGCCAATACTGAATGCCACCTGCGGCTGCTCCCTTGGGAAAACACGATCAACCACTCCCCACGTTATACCCACGTGAAGGAAGTCAGGCTGGACCAAAGATGTGAGTGTGCGAAACAAAACCAGAACTTTGAAATGTCATAGACACTTGTCTTTATAAGTCATAGACACTTGTTTGGGAGACCCTTCCCCCCGTGGAGGGAAGGGTCTCCCACACAAGACACACACAGTACAAACCACACACGTCACGGAAGATAGTGGTCACTGTGTTGCATATAAGAGCACCGTTCATCAAGGAAATCACTATTTCAAAGGTGGGGGTGCAGGAAGCCCCCCTGGAGAAGGGGTTCACAACCCAAGTAACCAAGCTTGGCCTGGCTGAGCATCTAAAAACATCCACAAACTGATGAGATAAATGGCTGAATATGAAAATGGATAAATGGTATAATCCAGCAATTCAAGAGGAGAAAACCCAAATGACCAACACATTTATCTGAGTGATCACAAATTTTATTTTTCATCAGGAAAATGCAGGTTAAAACTAAAGTGAGTCATCATTTCTCACCCATTGCAGTGGCAAACACCAGCTCTGAGGCCATGTGTGGGGAGAGCCGTGGTGGCGTCCCTCACACACGGCCGGTGGGCAGGCCCAGCCCTTGCGAAGTTAAGGGGCAATTCCAGTCCTAGGAGGAAGCCCGGGAAGAGCGAGTTGCAGGAATGAGTTGAACCCTAAGGTGGGGTACGGAAGACTGTTTACGGCGGCACTGTTTGTAAAAGTGGAAATTTGGAACAGGTTTTACATGCATTTGTTGAGAATAGCACATAAATTGTAGTATAATTCGGCAAGGAGGGTGAACGTCATAGATCAATGTCAATGAACCTCACAAACACAATGTTGGGCGAGAAATCATGGTGCAAGGTGCATGCTGTGTGGGGCCATTTATGAAGGTATAAAATGTCAAACAGTGACAGACACTTATTTAGTGAGATGTAGATTAAAGTAGCTCAATCATCTTTTAAAGTGTGGGCATAATAAGCACAGAGTTCAGAATTGTGGTGAACACTGGACGGCAGAGTGGAAAATGCATTGGAGGGAGGGCGGCATTGACCTGGGTGAAGGGTGCCAGGATTGTGTGACCTTTCCTGCTTGTCTGAACTATTTCACACTTGAAAAAGAAAACAGAGGGTAAAAGAAAAAAAATTAGAATCTTTCCCTGAGCTGGAGAGGACACCTGTTTTCAAACTGAAATGGCTCACAAAATAGGGCAAATGAAACAAGATCCATGCTATCCATTGCATTCATATTTAATGTGACATTATAGAAGAATATGAGCGCATGATTTTAAAAGCCAGAAGGGGGAGGGGGAGCGAGGGAGGGTGGGTGGGGAGAAAGAGAGGCAGAGAGAGAAACGTCCCATGAAACAAAGCAGGTGACGTACAAAGAAATTAAAATTCTTCATTTTTTTTGTTTGTTTGCTTATTAAAAGATTTTAACCAGAACACAGTAGGTAAATGTCTTCAAGGGAGAATCCCGAATTCATGGGTTCCAGAACTTAATACCTAACCAAACTTTCCACTTGTGTGAAGGTGAAACACAGACATTTTCAGCCGTGTAGCCTTAGAAGCATTTACGTCCCATGACCCTGTTCAGGAAAAGATGATTAAGGTCATATTCCAGCAATAAAGGAGCCCAAGAAATGAAAGCAAGATATTTTAAAGGAAAGAAAGTAAACCAGAAATGCAATAGAAGATCATTTGGGATGATAATCCAGGATAACAGGTGGGCAGCCTTGAAAGTAAATTACAGCTTTGGACTGCTATTGAAATTAAGAAATCACATGTATAATCTTGGGGATTGCTGAAAAGATCTATTTCTTCTATTTAAAGAGATGAAAAGGCAAGTTTGACTTCCATTATTCAACTTTATGCCACAATTTCCTCTATTTTGACTCCAACACACTATTGATTGTAAGGCAGACCCTACTTTCTGAATGTAAGAAAGAATAAAATATGTTGCAAGTTATATTTTAGATCAATGCTCTCATCACTCTTAGCACTTTAATACTATGTTTATTGAAAGAGCTGCTTTAGAATTATTTAAAATGTTTAAAAATCATAGATCCAAGGGAAGTATAACTGAATGGGAAAGAACCAGAAGATTCTCAGAACACGTCTCAAGATGTCTTTAATGGGCCAGGACTGAGAATGCCATATACTTCTGCCGTATTCCAATGGCTTGATCTCGGTCACATAGAAAAGGAAGTTAAGAAATATGGCATAGTTGTGTGACCCGCATGAAAAGGAAAATCAGTTTGGTGAATCATAAACAAGTTCTTCCAAAATGGATAAAGAAACAGTGGTTCAGACTTATTTTTTAAATGATGCTATGATTAAAAATAAAGCTGAAGCCTTAACAAAAGGAGAAGAAAATGATTGAATAGAAGTAGGTTATATTCTTCATCTTCTACAACTGGCAGCTAACGATTCTGGGGAAGCTGACAAAGAAACAGAGGCATATGCGCGTTCTCCAGCCCTTGGCCAGGATTACCAGGAGAACTAGGGTGGCACCATCAGAAGTGGTTTCCTTCCGGAACTCGGGTGGAGGACGGCGTCAATGTTAGTTTCAGTGGGACTGTGGTGATGCGGGATAATTTACACTGCTATTGTTACTTTTCAGACTATTTTGAAATTTCATTTCTATGTACACAGATAACTTTTGTAATTTCGTAATTAATCACAGTAATAGTGGTAAAATATAAGTTAAAAAATTAAAGCCAAGGGCAGAGAACCTCTTGAATTATAAACAGCTATAGGCAGGGAATTAGAAACAATATTTTGGTTACTATATTAACGAATCTCCATAATAGTAAGAAGAAAATTCAGGGTACAAAATTATACATACAACCTCTTTTACATAAAAAATATGCATAGAGAAGACTGGAAGGAAACTTGCTTTAGTATATTTATTATGAATTAGATTATTGACTTTGCCTATATTTTGTCTTCCCTATTGTTTATATTATGATGAATCATATTATTATACATACTTTCATACATGTTTCTAGAAGAAATTGTATGTATTTTATTCTCAAAAGGCAGATGAGCCATGAGAGAAAACATTTCAAAGGGAAGCTATGTGTAGGGTGCTTGCAGCTCTAGTTGGCCTTGTTGAAGGACGGAATCGGCCTTAGAACTGGAATCCAGGGTGCTAGGTCTCCATCCCACATAAACAGCTAGCAGAGTGTATGGTCCCATTTAAATCATCAGTCGTTTGCCAAATGGTGTTTATGTTTTCCGAACCTACAACCCGAACGTACTTGGGTAACCTGAACACATGTGCCGCTGGCTGATGGAAAGTAGATTAGAGATCTTTCCTGAGATAGGGAAGAATGGGGCTCCCGTTCCAGGGAGGGGTGCTGTGAGGTGAGAGCGCCTGCCAGTGAGGCTGCGGGTCTGGTCCTGCCGTTCACCGCCAGGCCCCCTTCCACTCGCCCTTCTCTTCATCTCTCCCTCCACACCCCGGTTCATGCTCCCGACATGACCACTTTCTATGACCTCCTCATCGGCTTGGCCTGCGCCGATGTAGCACACTTACCTATTCCCTGTCATTGTTCCCAAGCCCCATGGGCCCTCATTTATGTGTCCGGTGAGCTGTCTGCAGGGGCAGATGAGGGGGAAAAGCTTTTCTTTTGCTGTGAGGAAATTTCAGATATAACACAGCACCCTGCCATCTGTCATGTGTTGGAATGCCAGCCCCTGGGGGCGGTACACAGAGGGGAGGCTGGGAGGCCATGAGACCAGGCGGTGGAGCCCTTGGGAATGGGTTCATGCACACGTAAAAGGGACCCCATAAGGCGCCCTCCAGGTGAGGGTGCAGTGAGTCCTCTGCAAGGGCGCCCTCACCAGAACCCCAACATGCTGGCGCTCTGAGCCCGGACCTCCAGGCCCAGAACAGAGAAGCTAACTTCTGTTGCTTACAAGCTGCCCAGTCTTTGGTGTTACAGCATCCAGACAGACTGAGACAGACCCTCCCCCAAATCCCAGAGCCTCCCAAACTCCCCATTTTTACATAAAAGTGGGGGACACCTTGCCTACACATTGAAGAGTGGGCATGTTTATTAAACAGTTACTACTGAGAAAGCATGCCAGGCACAAATCAGTGCATACCTGCCCCATGTGACAAGGATGATTGAGCTCTCTACTGTGGTGGAAGATATTATTTACCTGTTTGTATGCATTTAGCTGATTTAACAAAAATATCTTGGTAAGATCCCAGTTGGAAACATTTCCTAGTAATACAATATATAGTGTTCCTTTACGCATTACATACCTTTTTCCCTCTTAACATTTCAAAAAAAATATCTTTTAGGCACATCTTAAATAATAGCAGGCTTTCTGAGGAGCACACCACAGTGTTAGCAAGCACTGACTTAAGCTGTGTGTTCAGCTTGGTGTTTTTCTCTAGTCTTTAGAAAGCTTCCATCAGGGGCTTTTCAAAGATTTTTGAAAATGCAATAGTCTGAGAGGGCCTCACGTACTGCTCCCAAATTTAATGAATCTCAGCCATCACCCTAAAACCTGCCCCCTTTATACTCAGCCTCCTTGCCTACGTCTAGCCTATAACTGCCCTCTTCCCCAGAGCCTACTTACCACTTGTGCACCGATGACAGCCTGCATTTCAGTGAAATTGTATGGATTTAATTTGCAGACTCTGTGGCCTCTGTTTTGCTCTGGGGAATGTCTGACCAAGGCGAGGGGAGGGACGGAACAAGTGGCCTTGGGAGTCTTGCTGGGTGACTAACTTGATTGATTTCTCTTCCTGTGACTTTCCTCCCCTAATTTGGCACAATGGCCTTCTGGTCTCCTTCTGGCTGGCTCCAGCCAATGGGAGTCACTGAAGGAAGACACAGGGAGGGGCTGGAGGTGTTCAGGTCCCACAGGGAGCCGGGCTGCTTTCCTCTGCCTACTGCCCCCTTCAGGCAGCCCTCTCCTGCAGCTACGGGATACTTTACCCACAGCAAAACCCCCAGTCCCTGGGACCACTGATTCAATTTCTGCCATTAGAGTTTCTATTTCCTAAAGCATCATGGGGAACACACTCACTGGGATGTGGGGAAGGGGACTGGCTGCAAAGCAGCACAAGAGAAACTGGGAGTGACACCTATATTGGGGTAGCTGTTGTGGGACTGGGTACCAGTGTTAAAGCTCCTTAAACTCTCCCCTTAAAAGGGTGACTCCTGTTGCTTGTAAACGAAACTTTGCTGAAGCCAACTTTAAAAAGTGGGAGATGACCTCAGTAATAATGACATCTGCGTCACTGCACTAAATCCCCTACTAGAATAGAAAGACTTTCAGAAGATGCCTGCATATCACTACTCTGTTGTACATTGTGTGGTTTTGCAAGTTATTAACATTTACAGGCCAGAGAGAGAACTTAGTCCCTGTTCATCTTGATTATGCAAGGAGGTATGGAACAAAATGTGTTCAAGGAGAAAGTCACATGTCCGTGTTTTCCATGACATTGTCCGACCCCTGGGCAGTTCTTCCTCCTTGAGGCTCCTCCTTGGTCACGTCGAGTAGGTGTTGGGATTCATGCCCTTCTTGGTGGCTGGAGAGCTTTCATGACCAAATTGCTATTCCTGAAGTCTTTGTTTTAAGGCTCAACTAGGAAAAGGCTTGTGATTTCTTTGGCGACATAATTCCTCACAAAAGTAACTGTTATTTCAGTTAATGTACATCTGATGTATGTTCCCCATCAATTCCATATGCTGGTGTCCACACTGGACTTCTGTCTTCACGCTCTCCAGCTGACCTGGTGTGATCACGTTGTCACCCCTTGCTTTCTCTCAATCTATAGGGATTGTCTGGGGATGATTTAGAGTAAGTAGGAAGCAGTACCTTTAAGCAGACCTTTGGTTTAAGTCATGTTGTTCAATTGAAGAGCTTCATTAGGCCCTTCTGGGTGACGCTTTATAAACCCCATCCTTTCCCACTGGGCTGGAGAAGCAGCTGGCTTTTCCAAACCTCAAGTTCCTGAATTTACTGATACTCTTCATTTGTTTGCACATTGTCTCTTTTCTGTGCTCATCTACGTCTTGTGTTAGCTGACACCATTTACGGTAGTAAGAGACCCTGCTTTCCGTATTAGGAGAACCCCTTTGAAGGGTCCTGCTCATGAGTAATGTTAGGAGGCTCTACCACTGATAGAAATGATGCTTCCTCCCTCCACCCCAGCTCCAGTTCTCTGCAGTGTCTCTCAGTTCTCCAGACATGCTCGGGAAACTCAGCCGATGAAACAATTCTTAGGGAATTTGTACACAGTATGCCACATTTGATTATAATGAGATATCCACCCTTGGTTCTGCCACACAATGCCCCTGAAGGACCCACACATTATATCCTGCTCATTTTTCTGTGCCCTGGGTCTAATTTACTATCAAGACCACAGTAGGTACCCAGTCAATGTTTGTTGAATGAAATTGTCTTCATTAAAAAACAAACAAACAACTTTGCTGGTAAATTGTTAAGTGTGCCCACCTGGCCCTGCAAGAAAAACCACGTAGCCCTCCAGCCTTCTTTCGGAGATGTGCACACGCAGGGGCAGCAAACGGGGGACAGGGGCACGTCGAGGGCCACAGCGTATGCATCAGCCGACCCACCTGGAAGTTAGTATCACTGGAAGACTGAACTACTGGGCCATCTTCAGTGAAGATTAGAGCCTCAGGAAGTGCGTGGGATTTGAGTGGATGGGGAACTGGAGATGAGGCGTTTCAAGCTAAAGGGGAAAACGGAGACAAGTCAGCATTAGGAATGAGTGCAGCAGGTTGTGGGACGTAAAGCAGACTGCCCAGCCCAAGTGGATGGGCACCTGGGAATGGGAAAAGGTTGCTCTGGAGTTTTCTAGGTATGGAAAATGAGACTCTTTTCTCTGATTCTGCATAACTTCCTGATTCTAGTTGAAACTATGTCCACTGAAGCATGGTGTGTCTATGACCTTGAACTTCTTTTATCTGTCCAATTTGGTCTCAGGCTTTTTAAAGATTTTCAGCTTCTTGTTGCTTACATACATTTTCTGAAAAACTGCATTGCTATTAGTGATCCGATATACAAGGTTTCTCCTAATTTTTTACCTGCTATGGAATTAATTTTTTCTCTACATTTGTCTGGAAAGGGTCTAAATATTATCACCTTCATTAAAAATTCACTAAAGAGCTCCTGTGTATCCTGCATATAAAACTGACATTTCCATATACCACATAAAACGGAGAAAAAATAGGTTAAGAGACCCAAAGTGTTAACTGCAAATATGCAAGTTATGATATCTGTTGACCTTCATTTAAAAAATTATATTCAGCCTATATAAGCACATGCATATAATATATGCATACATATACTAACAGAAAATATGAATCCTGACTTACATATATATGTTAAAGTGAGCCTTTAGCTCATCAGTTCAAGTGTGTAAATTACAGGCATCTGGAAATATAACAAGAATATTCAAAAACTGAAATTAATGACTTATGATGTTTACTGGGAAATTTATTACCAAGTTTAAACAGAAAAAAATTAGGCATAAATGAAAATGTTAAAATCATGAGGTAATAAAATACTACAAAGAGTATTTCTAAGATGAGGTGACAGAATTTAAGTGTGGCCACTTTTTCATCTTTTAGGGAAAAAAACACAGACATTTAAGTTAGGTTGATCTATAATTTTAACAATTTTCATATAGAGCATATGTGAATATAACAAAGAGCATATAACAGCCGATGAAAATGTCCGAAGAGCAAGAAAGAAGCATACAGTCATGCAAAAGGACCAATCTGAAACTGTGTGTGACACTTTGACCTCTGCTTCTGGAAGGATGGAGCAGATGGGTTCTTCTGTTGCTCCACCAAGTACTGCTTAAAAGGCCTGGACATTCACGTAAAACATGGCGCGCCTCTGCAGGGCAGAGAGAAGAGGCCGCCCAGCCCAGGCCCTGCGGAGCGAGGAGGAGCCCGGGGGAGCCCTCGGGGTTCCCGCGGCCTCACGTCTCCCGGGTGAGGCAATGGCGATGCTTCCGTCCCGGATACACCAGAGGGCGCAAACCGACCCGTCCCAAGGTGGGCCTGCCCTCCCAGGGGGGCTGCCTGGCCTGGCGGATCGCTTGAGACCAGGACGCTCTGCCCTAGCAGTCACTGGAGGACGCCGCATCCCACCCCCAGCTGCACGAGTGAGAGCCAACGGGGAGCTTTACAGACTGCACCCCGGAAGCCCAAGCCTGCCCCGGTGGCATCGAACAAGGCCTTTGGGTAGCAGGGACCGTAGGTAACGACCACGGGGCCTGAGGACGACGTGCGGACCTGGGCTTCCCCTGCACCTGATTAGCAGGTTGCTCCATCAGCCCACAGTGGGTGGGGGGGGGGTGCCCAGCGAGCAGGACCCCACCCCGGAGGGTCAGCGGGGTCTGCCCGGGGGCAGGAGGCAGGGTGCGTGAGGGAGGCGCGTGAAGAGCCTGTTCCCCACTTGCGTCCGGCAGGGGCGGGTCGCCAGCGCTGGACCCCCACGGAGGCCAAGCACAGAAGCTGGACTCGGCCACCAGGCAGGGACGAGGGAGAGCCTGCTTTCTCTGCCCGCAAAGCACAGCATTAATAAGACCCCGCGTCTCAGGACATGAGACGGATGGTGGTTCCGGATGGTGGGGGGAGGGTGTGAACAGGAGGTGTGACCGGAGGGAGGCAGTCAACCGTGACCACAATGGTGGCTGCAAGAACCTGCGTGTGAGGCACAATGACGCAGACCCGCGCGCAAACATTGTACCAAAGTTGAATTCCTGTTCCTGATATTGTGCTATGATTATTTAGGAGGTAACCATTGGGAGAAACAGAGCGAATGGTACCTAAGACCTCTCTGGACTACTGTTATTTCATTGAATCTATGCTATTTTAAAACAAAAAAGCTTTTAAAAAGCATATGCCATATATAAATAAATAGAAAATAAAACCAGAGATAGCATATTGTTATTTGTATATCACTAAATGAGATCAGGATAAAAATTCCCAATTACGGAAAGAATTATATCCAATCTGAGAATATATATATTCATGTGCAGAAAATGAAACTATGTAATACATGAATACATGTTTGTGTGTGCATGGGAGGTTCCCAGAAGGATGCACAGACACTCCGGGTGTGGGCTCACAGTCACGGAGAGGCTGGGAATCTGCTTTTCATTTCTGCCTTTCTGTATGACTTGCAAATTTTACCATGAATTTATTACTTTCATAATTGAAATGTATTACCTAAAGGCTATAAAGGAAGAAATGATCTTGAGAACATATAATATTTAAAAGACCTGGTTGGAAATAATATTAAAACTAAATTGAATTCAAACCATAGACATTTGCAATTTGGGATAATGCTAATACACAGTATACAGAACACAAACATATTTATTCTCAGATTTGCAGTTTCCTGGATTTCTTTCAAATTGCTCGCAGTGTGTGATACAGTTGCATACAGACATGATGGTGTGCATTTACTATGTTATTTACATGACTATGTGGTTAGTTAGGCAAAAATGCAGGACTGTGAGCTGTGGGAGAAACAGTATTTTGCTGCTGGAGAGGCAGGAGAACCTGAAGCCAGGCATAAATGCTCAGGGCCTTTCCTGAGGCCATATTGTGATTTTTAGGCCTATGGCTTCTCGTCCTCCTTTTTGCTCTCTGCCTGATTTCCTGCTTCCTTTGATATTTGATATCTCCAGGCCTCTGTCCCATTCTTTCTATCACATTCATTCTACAAACCCGTTACTGAGTGTCGACCACGTGGCAGGCAGTGTTCTGGGCATCGAGGGCGCCCCTGCTGGATGGCGGTGTGCATAGCAGGTCGGAGCTGGGCTCAGAGGGCCACGGCTTCCCACGCCGGGGGGCCTCACTCACAGGCTGCCGCATGGTGTGGAGAAGGGGGCGGGACGGGTGCAAATCAAACTTCCTGTCGGCGCCGGGCATTCTTCACATGCAACCTCAAATACAGACAGTGAAAACCACGTCTATAGCTTGCAGGAGCATGTGCTCCTCAGCCAGTGTGGTCAGGGCCGCCGGCAGTACTGTGGGCGGTGCTTCCAAAGAAAGGGAGGGAGGTGTTTCACCCAAGAAGGGAATTTGGGGACAGAATTCTATTTTGGGATTTGTGCTCCATTTCCTTATGTGTTTATAGGAAACTGAAATAGAGCAAGGGGAAATGGATTTGAACTCAGTAATGACACACTTGTCTCATGGCTACAGCTCTAATCATCTATGAAATTGCAGAAATCCTTTTCAATTTTATTAATTTAACTCACCATCCATGGCAGGATTGACGTCAAGGACTTTTTCAGTTTTAGTTGTCAGCCCAGAGCGCTCGGTGAAGTAAACAAGCTGGAAAGAAGTACGGAACTCTCCTCCGAGGTGGGCTTGGAAGGATTTCACTTCCATCCATTCCATTTCAAAATCACTGGGTTTTCATTTCTCACCATGGCACCACCTGCTAAAAGAACACCCATCCCATGCCACATTGTTCTTCTCTTTCATAAAACTAATCTGCATGCATGGCATTTGTGTTTTTTTTAATAAATGAAGCAGTGATTGGCGTGAGCTAACACTGGCCTTTCATGAATGTTCTTGAGAATTTTGCAAGTTTTCTTAAATTTCCAAGAGGAATTCGCCCCATGATAGTTAGTGTTTGGTAGACTCTTTGCCTTGGTAAATCTAACAAAAGTCAGAAAGAAGGCAGCTGAAACAAGGAAGGGCAGCAGCTGGGGCAGTGGGTTGGCAGGAGCATCTCCTCTGGTGCTGATTTCCAAGTGGGCCACCACGTGGAAGTTCCTATGCTGGGGGACACTGGTTTGGGGAACTGGAATGCCTTGTAAGTATGTCCATCATAGGTAGTGTTTTTCCTCCCTCCAAATTTAGTGGCCATAAGACTTAAACCTTCTTGCATGAGGAGAGAATAGCTTAGGATATATTTCACATGTTTTGGCCAAAGAGCTTAGGAAAAAGAAAATATATAGGTCATTTTATTAAAATCTGCCTGTTCTACTTCCACAAAATAAAGGATTGATTAGTATTTTTGAAGTAAGCTGTTCTGCATTCATTTGATTCATTTAGTGTCCATAAATATAACTGATTTAGATTTACCATTCCTTCCGCATTTTTTGCTGACCACACTGGAGAAAAGGAAAGTTTTCATGGAATATATCAACTTAAAATGATCTGAATACAGAAACATTACCACTGAGCAGAGTCCAGGGGTACAGAAATGAGTCATGAATGAATGACGCAGAGTGAAATGTTAAATTTAACCAATGGGACATCGTGGAAATGTGGGATGTTTGGGCCAGATGTTGTAGTATCCTATATTTAGCAGTGATTGACTTTTCTATAAGCCTATCATTATTTCAAAGATATTATATACTTCTATGCATAAATGACTATTTCAATCTACAGTCTTCTGAGTAATTTTTGCTCTTCCATTTCCAAGAGACGCATTATATTGGGGCAAAGGAGATAATTCCCCAGAGAGCTGTCATAATCCCAAAGCTCTTCTCCTCGGTGCCTTGCAGGCTCTTGGCAGATGTGGGATGGCATTAGAGGGATGTATTTGCTTAATTATCAGTGTGACACAGCTAAGGAGCATATAATTTTTCTTGCCTTGTATGGAAAGCTTAGAACTCATCTTCCACACTTGGCTAGAGAAGTGGGCTCTCTGGTTTTTCTGCTTGAGGTCTGGCGTCTCTCAAGGCAACATTAAAAACTGACTTAATGATCTCCTAAAGTGTTCGTCTTTCACCAATGCGTTAGTGGAAGTGCATCCATAGTGCAGGAGGGGATTCACCAAGGTCAGCAGTCTTGTTGATGGAAATAATCTCGTAACGTGATCCCTGTCCCCAGTCCTTCATCACCTGACTCTACCCATGACCTGTGCTATCTGAAAATTAATCTTCCATCTGTGCAGGCTGAACACAATTTACACGTGCTTAAGATTTAAACTGGAATGTGTCCAATAGGAAGAGGGGAGTCAAACTACCAGGCTGGCTTTGGCATCTGTGCCACATACTTGGGTTTCTGTCTGTCTTACACATTCGGTCCAAAGCAAACCCACTTTAAGCTGGAAGTACACGCTGAAATTCCCGCTCACTCCGGACTGGGTCTGCGGTGTTCCCAGCTCACATCTGGCCCCACGCGTATCCCACCAGTTGGGCCACAGGATGGATTTTGCATCCTTAAAGACATGCTGGACCTCTCCAGACCACAAAGATTTCCATGCCACACATAGTTTTAAGGTATCTATTGTACTTGTGTGTCCTATTTTAAACTCTTGGTTTATTGGTTGATCAAGTCAGTATGTCCCAGCCCCTCAGGAACACTGAAATGAAACTGAAGAAAGTACTGGTCAGTTCATCTCTTTCAATGATGATGGTGTCAGCAGTGGGGCAGCTTACCTCTCCCCAGGTTTACTTTCCTGAGCCAACATTTCCAGAGCCACAATTTCTGTATATTTAAAAGAGGATAAGAATATTCATTCTTCATTATTTTAAAGAGTAAATAATAAAAAAGAGCCTGGAAGCATGTCTCTCATAAGGAAGTACTGTAGCTGCACATTGCCTTTTGGTTTATATACATTTCACAGATATTAGCTCATCTGATTTTTGAGACAATGTTACTGAGATGGCCAACAGGCATTTTTATACCCACTTGTCAGTTGAGAAAACTGAGGTTTAACTAAATTAAGGACCATTTTTAGAGTGACCTGTTAGCAAATGGTATTTGCTGAAACTTCATAATTTTAGTCCTCCTTTGGCACCTTGGCCTCTTGAAGAGTTGTTCGAATAAATGAACCACTTGAGGGGCAAGAACAAAGAGTGTGTCTTTTCATACACAGAGATGAACTGGCAATCAAATAAGCATACGCCCAGTTCAATTACAAAGCTTCATTTTAATGTTAAATTTCAGTCTTAATGAGGTAAGGGTGGAACATTTGTATTTTCATCCTGAAATAACCAGTAGCAAGTGCCACCAGATAGCCTGGCCATCCAACATGGTGCCATGCCCCTGCTGGGTAACGACATCGGAACCAGGAGAAACTGATACGGCAAGAACTCAGCATCTCTTGGCTGGAGTGACGTGAAGGTGCCCCCATTCTTGTTATACATGCAGAAAACAGGCTGTAAATAGGTGTGATGTTAATGATTCCAGAGGCAAGCTAATGGAAGAAAACAGAATTTATTTCTGTCTAACATATTGTTCCTTGTCAATTTCCTTCCTTTGTAATGTAATTTTTAACAAAATGCCTGGTAAGTAATTTAGTGATGGTTTTGATTGTTGCTGATGTGGCTTTTAAGGAGTGGTGAACAGTTAGTTATATAGGAAACATTGTTTTAAATATAAAGGCTGTCTTCCTGGTGTAGTGCAAGTACGTAGGCAACTGAAAAGACTAAGCTTGCCCTCTACTGGAAGGCAGAGCCACACCACTGGCAGTTTTATGAGCACAGGGAAGAAAGGATCTCTGAATTTTTTTGCTTAGCACATTTAAAATTACAGCCTCCTTTTACCAAATTGGTTAATCTACCTTAATAACCATTCTAAACACATATCCAACAATATGATCCAAATGTTTTCAAGGTAGAATTTCAGTGCCCATGGAAGATGGCTTTGGATGGCAAATGGTCAGGTGGCCTACAAAGTACGCACAGCAGCGATTTCTGCTCTGTAGTTTATGCAAATTAGGGGTGATCAACTGATACACAATCAGCTGTCCTAGTAGTTTTGAACTGGGGTTAGTACTTAATCTAACCCCAGGAATAAAACTGCTGGAGTCTAAATCATCATCAAACTGGTGACCACGAGTACAGACCTAGGAGTTAGAAGGGAAAGGTGTGGAGGGGGGGAGGCAGGCAGGGTGCTGCTCCCTCACTGCCGGGAGAACCTGCTGCTGGGCCAATGCCGGGAGGGCTGCAGGCTGGGCGCAGTAGACATCAAAAATAGGCATCGACTGGAAGGCTAGGTTCTGACAGTAGACTTCAGGTACAGGAAGGCTGAGCCTAATTTGTCCTCTCCTCCTAGCTAACCATCGTTGTGTCTTCCTCTTCCTTATACCATCTCCAGCAGACCAGTTGATGTCTGCATTTGTTGTAACATTTATATCTGCACCCCCAATAGTGCACAAACTTCAGAAACTGGAAAATAGGCAGTTTGCCGTGCTGGAGGCTGATACAAGTCAACAAATGAATCTTTGCATAAATTGTCTTGGCTCAAGTCTTTTTCATACTTTACTGCATTTGGCCAAAGTTCAGAGAGAAAGTGCAGTGTTTATCTATCAACCCTGGAGTAAGCATTTGAGGGGGCAGAAAGGGAAACGCACATCCCAGACCTATACATCATCCTGCTGTTTGGACTTTAGTATCTAAAATAGCAGCTTGCTCTGATTTTGAAGCAGCCAGAGAACAAAGTGGGTTTAGAAGTACATCCGCCTGCATAAAGGACATTATATAACTTACCTTCCCTGGTTCTCTTTAATAGTAGAAACTGGCTCCTATTCCCTAGGCCAAGGTGTTCCACTCCAAAAATAGAGTAATGGCATTATTCCTGGCATATGGAAAAGTAGTCAGTGGATTGAATTTTATACATCTTTGAGTCTTTCTCTCCATACTTTTTCTGAAACTTTGGTGCTGGCCCTTACTCTGGTGCGGCCAGGACCTGTCCCTACCAGGATGTCACATATTATAGTCTCAGTGGGGCATAACGCAGGTTTATACTGAAATGTTTTAAGTTTAATATATCACAGTGTTTCATAATCAGGTCATGAATTCCAGAGCTCTGCCAGGAACAAATCTTAGATTTGCTCTGAATTCTGGTTTAAATTACTCCCGTGGTTCACTTAGGCTGTGAAAATGAAAGCTGGCTGGATCACTTTCTGTCTTGTGTTGCGGGTACCCTGTGACCTGCCCAGAGGCCAGCAGGGCCCTGCGTGGGTCATGGCCACAGCCATGCCTGCAGAAATGCACTGTGGCCCCTGGAATCAGTGTCCTGTGCCGCCAGGAAAGCATCTGCTAATAACCAGTGAGGTCAGGAGACAAGATTCGATGGGGTTCTTTTTAGCGTCTAATCACTTCCAAACACTGGGAGGTTAAACAGGAAAATGGGAATGTTTGAGGTATTTTCTTTCCCAAATATAGAATCTTCAGTTACAATAGGATGGTACATAACTTTTTATCTACAAAAAAAAGGTCTGTTGTCTTGTTTTTACATTTTTTAAATTTGAGATATGTGCAACAAAGTGCACAAAACTGAGTATACATCTCAATGCATTGGACATGTATATACTCATGTAACCATTGCCCAGACGAAGATATCAAACAACCTCATGTATTTTTCCCCCCTTCACCTATTTCACCCATAACTTCACCCATTTCACCCATAACTTCACCCTCCACCCTTATGGTCACCATCATTTGTTCTTTTGTTGATGAGTCTGTTTCTGTTTCACTTGCTTATTTCTTTTGTTTTTAGATTCCACATGTAAGTGAAATCATATGGGATTTGTTTTTATCTGACTTGTTTCACATAACATGATATGGTCTAGGTCCTTCTATGTTGTCCCAAATGACAAGGCTTCATTTTTTTTTATGGCTGAGTAATATTCCATCATGTACATGCACCACATCTTTATCCATTCGTCTAGTGATGGACACTTAGGTTGCTTCCATATATTGGCTATTGTAAATGATGTGGCAGTAAACACAGGCGTGCACATATCTTTACAAATTAATGATTTTGTTTTCTGTGGGTAATTTCCAGCACAATTGCTGGGTTGTATGGCGTTTCTATTTTTTTGTTTTTTTGAGAAACCTCTGTACTGCTTTCCACAGTGGCTGCACCAATTTACAATCCCACCAGCAGTGCACAAGGGCCCCCACAAAGGCTTGTTTTTAATCCGGGTATTCACAGGAGTGTGTATGGATTGTTGAGTGTCACCTCTGTGTTACAAAGATTAGTATTGTCTCAAATCTGCAAAGCAGATAGTATTGCCTCAAAGTCTATTTTTTTAAGAAGGAGACTCAGACTGCTTAAAGAGCTTAAACAAATTCAGCCAAAAAATCAGAGCTGCAAGGTTTGGACTCAGGCTTGTCTAATCCTCAGGCTCACATTTGGGCCCCGCTATCTCTCCAGGAAACTTATTAATTTAAAACCCTTTTTCTACCCAGAGTAAATAAACATCAGTACCAAGACAGAACCAGTTTCCTGCTGTCCTATTGATTGTAGAAAGGGCCAGTGATAACCTTTCCAACTAACATACACTTTTATAGCTTTTTGTAGTTATAAGATTCCACTGCCTGCGTCCCAGGAAGCTAGCTTTGGGGAGGGAGCTACTTGGGAGAAGAAAGGCAAGGCTAACCTCGGAGGGGGAACAGACAGGGAGTGGGGAGCAGATGGGGGAGGACAGGTAATGCAAGGAGCAGACAGGGAACAGGGAGCAGGTGGGGTGGAGCAGACAGGGAGTGGGGGAATAGTGGGGCCGGCATGGAATTCCTCAGGCAGGTCCGGGAATGGGTGTGTGCATGGAGCTGCAGTCCTCGTCCCAGTTACCCTGGAGATGAATGGGGGTGTCAGGCAGAACCACAATGAGCATCTCTCTGGGTTCTGCCTGACACCAGAGTCCAAGAGAGGCCTACCGACTGCCAAGCCAGTGGAACCACCACTGCGTAGTGCAGTTTCTGTCTGATCAGTGCTTCACTTGCCTCTTGTTTCCATGACTCTGGACCACAGATATTGATGAAAATTAGCAGGTAGTGACAAACCTGGAGATGACCTCTGCCCCTGACTGAGTCAGATAGGAAAAAGTGAGAATTAGGTTATTCTATCACTGTTGCTGAAGCAAGGTGGAGATAAAGAAAAGAGATATGGAGAAAATAAAGGACAGGCCACTGAGCAACAGAGGGTGTGTGAGAGTCGCCGAGAGCATGTGCCGACTGAAATGACAGAGGCCAAGTCAGGGCAATGGAACTCACACCAAGTGCTACGTGCCACCTGACTGCACCTCGGTTTCCTGGCATAGGTGTGGGAAACTTCCTGAACACTCCAGCAAGAACAGTCACTGGCTGGGCTGGATCATGGAGGTCACCTTTTGCCTGTGGCTGATTTGGTTGGAAGACGACGTTTGCTTTAGCTTAAACTACAATAATCTGATAGTAGTGCTTTGAGGTTTTAACCTTACAGATGAAATTCTACCTCATTTAAGACTGGGAAATTAGAGCATTTGTATCTTTTGATTAATGTTCAGGACTCAGCACCAGTGGTTCATAAACCCATCATCAGAATAGCCTGCAGGGCTTGTTAACCAGACTGAGGACCCCACCCCCGACCCCCACCCCCACTGGGTTTCAGGTTCAGCAGTTCCAGGGAAGGTCGGGAATTCACATTCCTAAAACAGTGCCTGGTGACACCGCTGGTACAGGGACCACAGTGACATTCTGCTCTGCGCTGATGCCCTAGAAGCCGTGACAAATTTGCCTTACTTTGTAATACTGCTTCTCTATTTGTTCTCCCTTCGGAGGAGAGGGACTAAGAGAAAAAGTCATGAATTCTTATACTGGTACCACTGGCTAGAAAAAGCAAAGAGCAATTAACCTGACAATCGTCCTGTTTAATTCGTCAGGTGGAACAAAACAGAAGTGCAAAGGCATAGATCGTGTCCTCAGTCAGCCCTTTGAGGTTCTCAGGTGTGTGAGGGCTTGAGCACATGGGTCCTTGCCAGGCTTTCGCAAGGGGTTAATGCTGAGCTGGGAGGGCCTGGAGACCGAGTGCGGTGCCCTGCCTGCCGGGAGCCGGAGCGCTCCTGCAGACAGCCAGTCCCTCAGAAGGTCAACCTGGGCTGACTTCCAGGGGGCAGGCTCTTCTCCTTTCTCCAGTCACAGCTGCATAAAGGATTTGCCCCGTTTACCTACCCCTGGGGCAGAGAAACATAGTTTTACAGTGGACATAAATCGAATCTTTAAAGTCACTCGCCTCCAGGCAACTAAATTACTATAGGATGATGGCTCAGGTGGTTCTCAAACTGGCGTGCCTCAAGATCAGTGGGAGAATTCATTTAAAAACAGAGTGCTGGGAAAAGATTAAGAAATTTAAAAGGTTCTTAAAAACAAATTTAAAACAGATTGCTGGACCTATCCCAGAGTTTCTGATTCAAGATGTCCAGATGTGATGCTGGGGCCCCCAAATCCAGATTTCTGATTTCTGAGTGAGGGTGCTATGCTGCTGCTGGTCCGTACTTGGAGGACTGTGGATCTAACTCTGGGGAGAGGAAATCCCAGGAGAAAATACCTCTAAAACCGAAATCAGTCAAAAGGAGAAATTAAGTTTAAAACTGGTTTATTGCTTACAAACTGCCGACGGGGGCCATCTCATTCCTATTCTGGCAGAAGCAAGACCTCCCCCCAACCTTCAGTTAAGCCCTCAGTCGCCCAGGTAATTACCCATTGATATGGAAATGAACTACTGTCCTCACCCCTTAGGAACTCCTGCTGATATGCGGATGCACTAAAGCCAGGTGAGATATTCTGGAAATATTACAATTTTTACCTACACTATGTCAAAAAAATTCTACATTGGATAAGTGCAGATGGTTACACAGAATATCACAGATGTGTGCCTTTGTCCACAGTGGTGGCTCTAAATAACTGTCCTGTCCTGGAGTCTCTAAGAAAAACACAGTTCCACTGAACGTATGAACTTGCTTCTTTGACTTTGCACAAGGGACACAATTTAAATAAGATGCCAGTTTGGATGAAGACCACCTCTAAAACATGGCATAATACTCCATCCTAGTGCCGTTTAATTCTGGATTAAACGCACCCCAGGGAAGCATTATGCCCTCCCACCTTCTCCCCTCCCCTTTTTATCATATTGCTTATACATAAAGATGCATTATTTCAAAAGTTAGAATATCACTTAATTCCACTTAATTTTAATCACTTAATTTTATCACTTAATTCCATGGTTAAGCTCTAGAAAGTTTCACCATGAAAGCCTCAGTTTATGTGTGACAGTCCAAGTGGTCTGAATAATGGAGGTGACTTCCTCAGGATTCACACCTGGTCTTGACTGCCCACTGTTTTTTCATTCCTAATCCAAATGCTAAGTTCAGGCTGCTCAAACTCATTTTTCTTGTGCCGAATGAGGCATTGAATTAAAATTTCTAAATACAAATTAAAGAGTATCTCTGTATCACCAGAAAGATTTGTGTCTCATTAAACAATATAATGGTTTGAGTCCAATGGGTTTGCAAAAACTACTCAAACCAAATTGGTTTTGCCCATATTTTAAAACCTTTTCACATTTCGCCTATATGTTCCACACAAGTGCATAAATCATAAAGCAACTAGAGTCAGCTGAGAAAAGAAATGTTCTAAGCATTTCCTGAGAGTAAAAGATATTTGAGAAAGTAGGCTACGGACAATTGGGATGAGGCCGCGGTGAGGACAGCCAACGACCCATGCCCATTCGGCACGCTTCAAGCGAAGAGCTGACCAGCAACACAGAGAGTGGATTTTGTCCTTTCTCTGTAAAATATTTATCTCGCTAAAGAAACTTCCGAATGCCAAGTACTGCCACTCTGTTTTTAGTTGCGTATGCTCCTGTGTGATTCTCTAATATGTACCCTTGTTCTTCCCAGCCTCTCTCACTGACGGCCAAATGGAAATGAACAAATGGTTCCCAGGTGGAAGGGGGTTACCATGAAATGTAAATAGAGGGAAACAAGAGCTTATTGCATGGGCAGGTGGCTCCTATAAATCAACATGAGATACACATGTTTATGTCTTCTGATCGATACTGCAAATTCGCCCTCCAGGAAGGTTATACAAGTTTCCAGTCCAAGAAGCCGTAGCAGTATACAGAGATGCTACTAAACTTGACCCATACCAAAACAAGTTAGTTTTGCTTTAAGAAATATCTCATTATTGGTTTAATTTGCATTGTTTTCATCATGTGTTGACTAGTCGTATTTCTTTCTAATTTGCTGTTCTTATACTTTGCCAGTAATTTTGACTTAGATGTTTGATCAGTAATACATCAGTTCTTATAATTCAGTATTCATGTCATTAATATTCTTGTTTTATATCTTGCCTTACAGCATTTCTCCCTTTTTTAAAATTTCTTGTATTTCGAGCTTTACCTTCCTCTGTGGCTTTTGCCTGTTGATTCATGTCTAGAACTGCCTCCGTATTCCGAAGTCACATAACATTTTACTTTAATTTTCTTGTAGCCCTTTCCTGACTTAATCTTTCACACTTAAATCTTCAAAACTGTCTGGGTTTTACTTTATGGTAGTGAGGGATCTATAGAATTAACTTAAATTTTTCCAGAATGATTAGCCGGTTGTCACAAAACCTTTTGAACTAATGCTTTCTTCTCTGATTGTAACCCTCTTTAATCATAGGGTTAATTATTATTTACACTTGTGGCTGTGATTCAGAGATAGATTTTAATTCAGAAATAGACATAAATATTGAAAGAAATTTTAGGACACAGATATTCTTGTAATACACAAATCTCCTCTCTGATGTCTTCGCAGATACCATTAGTTGGAGTATTTCTAAGACTTTGATAGAAAGTTCCTTTTATTGAGTAAAAATAGATGCTATCCCCTCCCCTCCCCCCACAGTTCTTACATCTCCATATCAGGGGTCCTGTAAAGATTTTAGGCTCTGTAGCCACATGGTCTCTGATGCAAGTACTGAACTTTGCAATCATACCATAAAAGCAGCTGTAGATGATACTTAAATGGGGGAGTGTGTTTCTCTTACAAGAGCCTCTATTTGTGGACGCTATAGTTTGTATTGTGAATCAGTTCACAAGGGAGAAAATATATATTTTTTTCAACAATTTAAAAATGTAAAAACATTCTTAGCTCACAGGACATAGAAAAACAGGTGGTGGGTTGGCTTGGGTCTGTGGGATGTCGTCTGCCAACCCCGTTCTATATGATGGCACTTCACATATTTGAAGACAGTTATAATAGACTTTTCTATAGTTTCTAGTTGGCAGTCAATGTACTTTTAAATATAATGCTTTGAATTGGCCTGGGTATCAATTAGTTGAGGTGACTTACTGCAAAATTATATAAACAGCTAAACTCTAAATAAAAATGAGTATGGTAGAAGTGAACAAAACTTTTTAAGTATTTCTGTTTAGCAGATCACTCCATTTTTCTCTGAAGTTTTTGGCAACCAAGGCACAAAGAGCAATAGAATGAAGTGTTTAACTCTCACTTTAATTAAAATAGGCAATTCATCAGAAGAAAGACAGTTTAGTACCACAAAATTTTAATAATTTAGTTTTTAACACATGGATTCTTTTGGGGGGGGTTGTTTATCACTGTAATAGACAATGTATAAGAATATTTTATTGTTCAGATTTTTCTTAAAATATGCTATATTAGATCTTCTAGATCAATCTTTTTTTAGCTGAAATCTGTTCTTTAATAATTACAATAGTTTCTCCATTCCTCTTTTGATGAACACATGCTAAGTTATGTTATTAGGTATAAACAAAGGAATTCCTTTTACCATATACAATACTCTGTATCATTAAGAAAGCTTATTATCTTGTTAGCTGTTTTGTCAGATATTAACTTACTGCTATAGATGTCTTTTGATCAGTGTAGCGTATAAATTCTTATTCTACACCTTCAATCTGTATACTTATATTTTAGATATGCGTCTCTAAACAGAATAAATCAAGATTTTACTTCACACTCACAGTATTTATCTTTTAATTCTGGATTTAACCATATTTGTAGTTACTAGTTCATTGGAATTCTATCCTCTATTTTTCTGCCTTCTATTTATTTGTCATACTTGGCCAAGTTTTTCTTCTCTGGCCTTAATTTCTTTTTAGTTAAATAAACCAATTCACTTTTTTTCCTCCAATAGTATGAAAATGGAACAGTCTATTTCTTTTCTTTGGTGGTTATCCCAGACATTTTAATAAACATATATAGTAAGTTAAAACTTAATCAGTTTGTTTATTCTTATTACAAACAAACAAGGGCAAGACTAATTTAACTCTTATCATACTCACCCTGCTTTTACCTGACTCTATTCTTGTTACTTCCCAGGTTTTAATTACACCTTGATTGTTTTAATTATTTAATTATTTTGATTGTTTAGATTATTATTCAATTATTTAGTTTTTTCTTACTCTTGGATAAATACATAAGTGTAGACTCCTTGCTCATAGGACAGGTGTATGTATAACTTTATAACACATACCTAAAAGCTTTCCAATTAGTCATCTTTATGTCTCACCCTGGCAGCTCAGCAATACAGGAGAGTTTCAGGTGCTTCATATCCTTGTCAGCACTTGATGTTGTCAGTTTTAAGGTTAGCCATTCTAATGTGTTTTGATTTTTTTCCCCTGATGACTTGTAATGTTGAGAAACTTCTTTTTTTCCTTTGCTTCCTGGCTTCTCAAATTATCTGTTCAAGTCCTTTTAGCATTTTAATTGTGCTATTTATCTTTTTGTTATTGATTTGTAAGGATTCTTTATATATTCTGGATACATATTCTTTGTCAGATATATGCAAATAGTCCCCCTGTCTGCCTTTCATTCCCTTTATGGTATCTTTGGATGAGCAAAAATTGTTAACATGGATGAAGTCTGATTTATCTTTTTTTGTGTGTATGTTTCTGGAAGTGTCTTTTCTGAGTAATGTATTTAGACCTGTTTTATGGTTAAGCTTATGGTCTGATTCAGTAAAATTCGATGTGCCTCCTCCTCTCCTTTGGAACTCTAGCTGTAGATGCATTTTACCACGTGATACTGTCCCAGAGTTCAACACGGCTCTGTTCACTTAATCTTTTTTTCCTCTCTTCTGCAGATTGGACATTACTGTTGATCTGTCTTCAAGTCCATAAACTATTTCTCAAGCTGTCTCCAATCTGGTGTCCAAAAATCCAGTGGTCCTTTAAAAAAAAATTTCAGATATTTTTCAGGTCTAGAATTTCCATTTGTTTTATTTTTTATTCTGTACATTTCTCCTCTGGATTACTCATCTCTTCACTCTTTTGAACCATTGTTCCCTTTAAGGCCTTGACCATATTTATGATAGCTGTGTTTGATTCATTGTCTGCTAATTCTAAGATGTATATGATCGTAAGATCTGTTTCTATTGACTGCTGTTCTCTTGGTTATGCATAATATTTTACTACTTATTTGCATGTCTAGTAATCTCATATTGTTAGTAGACTTTGGGGATGATGCATAATGAAAACTGGGGCTTTTGTTGTCCTCTGAAGATTATTGAATTTTGCTGTATCAAGCAGTTACATCAAGGATGATCACCTTGAACTTACAGAGGTTTGCATGTACACTTCATTAGGTCAGGCCTCTAGATGGGGACCCTTTGGGATTTCAGGAGTTTACCAAGCTTCTGATTTGGAAAGATTTAAAATCTAAATTCTGTCTGCCTTTGGCAGGCAACAACTGGAATCTAAGTTCAGTTTTTTTAGCCTTACAACTGCTGTTTTTTTAAAGGGCTGCTGGGTGTCTTTCACATGCATATATAATTCAGAAGTCAGTTCATATTTATGGGGATTCTACATGCAAGCTCTGAGATTTCCCTCCTCAGTTTTTAGTCACCTTGGCAGCCTCAGAATCTTTCCTTCAGCTGCAAAAGCCAATTAGCCCGGGGCTTTCTGCTTTCTCTCTCGCTGCACTGCATCCCATGTACTGGAGAGATCACTGGGGGAAATCTGTGTGAACTCAACCTAACCCAGTGAAGTTCTCATCTTTCAAGGGCTGGCTTATCCCTGCCTTTAAGAACTCTCTAGAACCATCAAACGGTGTTACTTAAAAAAATTTTTCTCCAGAGCTTACAAGGTTAGTTTAAGTTACTTTACCATTTCTAGAATCAGAACTACCCAAGTCAATGTTTCAGTTCATAAGCTGTTGACCTGTGCTGTTATATCCAGCCTTAAGATGCAATTTTGGCCTCTCATATATATATATATATTTTATTAAGTTATCATTGATATACACTCTTATGAAGGTTTCACAAGCAAAACAATGTGGTTATTACATTCACCCTTATTATCGATTCACCCCCAATACCCCATTGCAGTCACTGTCCATCAGTGTAGTCAGATGCCAGAGTCCCTACTTGTCTTCTCTGTGCTACACTGTCTTCCCTGTGACCCCCACACACCATGTGACTAATCATGATACCCCTCAATCCCCTTCTCCCTCCCTCCCCACCCACCTTCCCACACCCCCCCCCCTAAGGTAACCACTAGTCCCTTCTTGGAGTCTGTGGGTCTGCTGCTGTTTTGTTCCTTCAGTTTTGCTTCGTTGTTACACTCCACAAATGAGGGAAATCATTTGGCACTAGTCTTTCTCCACCTTGGCCTCTTATATTTTTATTTCTATACATTCTATTTTCTGTGATCTGGCTTTTCAGTTTTGGTATCTTTTGTCATGCTTTCAATTGTTTTTTAAGCATATTAAACCTAGTCGTTCTATTTAATAATTCCATTCTCTTCCCTGTCTTGGGGTCTGCTGTAAAAGGTAAGAGTTATTTCTTTTGATTTTAATTATGGCTGATTTCTTTCTTCTCATTTGAGCTGGGGTTTTTTTTATTGTAAGTTTTCCTCCCTTTGAAACTTTACCTATAGGAATTCTTTGAGCATGGACATGAAAGCAGATTCTTACAGAGAAAAATTTGTTGTATTTTCTTCAAAATATGGGGCATACCCAACACTGGACAGCCATAGCTGATGTTTGGCTTGATGTTTATGGGCCCCATGATTGATGTGAGTGGAAGCGCTAAACCCAGAGGTGATTGGCGGTAGAGATACACGTGTTCTTTCTGACTGTGGAGTATTAGGGTGGAATCAGTGATTATACCACAGCCTGCCTTCCCAGTGCCCAGGTGCCCGCTTGCTGGGTCCGAGCTTAGCTCTAGCCTTCCTCCCAGCTGCCTGATTGCTTGGGACCCACATTCTTTTCCCATGTGCCATGGAAACCTAACTTCCCTCCCACTTTGCCTCCTATTAGGCCACATTTTTTTTTTTAAGAATAGCTTAACATTTCATCTGTTTTTTGGGGGGGAAGGGACAGTGCAGGGGAATTGCTTTAAGAGTCAGGTTTTCTCCAAAGATCTACTTAGCAATTTTGCTGGAAATGAAAATTTCTCTATCAGCTTTTGTTTTATAAGTTTCAAGGCTATTTTTAGGTATGTAAAGAATTCAGACCTTTTTTATGTTCTTGCAGAGTTGTTCTCATGGCCCATATGGAGCACCTTTCATGTGACTTTGTATCCCACTGTTACTTACTTTCTGTCCTGTTGTCTCACATAAACATTGCCATGCCTGTCCTCTCTCCGTTAGCATTTGCTGGGTATTTTCTGGATAGACTTTTATTTTCATCCCTCTTATATCATTTTAGGTGGTCTTTACACTGAATGAAAAATCAAAGTTAACTTGTATTCTGCTTACAAGAACACCTCTGTTATTTAATACATAAATTTGGACCCATTGTAACCCATTGTATTGGGAGTACTGATATTTTTAGACACATTCCTCCTGTGTTATTTTGTGCTTTCTTCTCAGTGAGGCTATTGACGCCACAGGAAGATGGGTCTGCCACACACACAAGGAGCCCCAGGCCTTTCAGCCCAGACACGTTTGGGGGAATATGTGGAGGTGGAACTGCTTTCACTGAAAATACCAAGACACCATTGGATTCAAAATGTCTAACAATTTTGGACTTCCCGCCGCCTAATTCAGTGCCTCTATTTACTTTGCAAGCAAAGAAAATATTGGTGAA
Organism: Manis pentadactyla; assembly: GCF_030020395.1. Classification (NCBI taxonomy): domain Eukaryota; kingdom Metazoa; phylum Chordata; class Mammalia; order Pholidota; family Manidae; genus Manis; species Manis pentadactyla. Next base: position 145,925,972 of record NC_080025.1, read on the forward strand.
AATTATAATAATGCTCAAAATGAATTCCTTGTCTGTGATAAAGAAGACTTTAAAAGTGGAAATGATTTGTTTCCTTTTTAAACCAGTTTCAGGCCACAAACTGGACTAAAGCATTCATCTAAATTTTTTAATCATTTCCCTTTTCAAACAGGGTAAAGGAAATCTTTTGCAGTTATTTAGAAAATATTGCACATGATTCCAATTTATATTTAGTAGTGTGTGTGTAAAATTGCTGGCACTAGTTGCTGTAGTCAATATTTAAAGTGCTCAGCTCAACACAAAATCTGAAATTCTATCAGAAAGGATTACTTCCGCCACTTGAAAAATGTCCTGTCCGCCCAGCCCCTGCTTCCAAGTAGAGCCTTTGCAACAAAGCCGTGATTCTTCCCCTGGAAAATGTTTGGAGATATACTTTGAATGTTAATTCATGTGGCTGATGTTTTTTCATCTGATGCTGGCATCCACTGTTCATTCAGCAGAAGACATCGGTTAAACGAGAGAGAAGGCAAAGTAGGTATTTGTCTGGACTCATGATGCTCAGCATGTTTGCACGTATCCTGAGCACTTCCTACACAGGTGCGCTGCGGAGATGTCAGTACTGCCCAGATCGCCCGGTGCACCCCAGATCAGACGCGCCTACTACCACAACCTCCCTGAGGCCAATACCACGTATTTGAAATCTGTGATCATCTGGATGTGGTCAAGGTAGATTGTCCTTTGTATAAAGGAAGAACCGGCTCATGAAGTAAATTAATTGTATGACAATATTATAATTGAGTTCCCGGATTCTCTCTAGCTGTTTAATTGTGATGATGTGAATTTTTTCAAGCACCATTTGCATACTGATAGGCTTGTTCCAGGCCATTTGAGTTGGTCAGACGCGTACATCTTCTCAAGACGGCGTAGAAGACGCTCCTCCCGCCTGATGGGGTTTTGGCTTTTTGTCGTTTCTTCCTCCCAGTCATGCTCAAAAACAACGAGACAGTTTTCTGTGTCTTCAGTTGGAAGAGAGACCCAAGTGGGTCAGAGTGAACTGATTAGCTGTAGACATGAGGTCACTGTGTTTGTGGGGAGGACACGGCACAGGGGCCTGCAGCCACGGGGAACACGGTTCGGGAAAGTTCGGGAAGACGTCTGGGACGTCGGTCCTGCTGCAGCGAGGCGGGAGGTTCTCAGTGTGAAGGCGAGACAGGTGCTGGGAGGGAGGCACCGCTTTCTCGGAGAAGGTCTGCACCTGCCCCCAGCCCTCCTCCTCCCGACGCTTCCTTTCACGTCCCCCAGCCCTGCCTCCCCCAGGTGACCCCAGAGGCGCCCCCGATTGTGCGATGCGGGCGCGGCTGCTTCCCAGAACCATGTGCTTCCTCCGAGCGCCCTGTCCGCGGGCACATCTCCGGCTCGCTGCGTGGGGGGTAAAGCCCACCGCTCTCATTCACAAGAATTCTCCATATGCTGCTTTGTAGAGTTTGTTTTTTTCCTTCAGCTTTAAACAGATGTTTAATGAAGGTGAGATTTTCATCTCCTTTTCTGTGTATAGGAGCCGCTGACTGTGAGTGGGGCAGAGTGGGGCCCGCCCGGTGGAGTTAATGGACGCAGTATATAATTATCATTATCGGCGACAACTAAGGCAGCTTCAGACTACGCCGAGACGGTTTGTTGTGGTGTGTGCTGATGCAGTGAAGTGGTATTCATACCGCCATGGTGCTGGGCCATTCAGGAGTTCATGACTGTAAAGCCTTCTGTGGAGAGCGTGTGTCTTCAGGATTCCCCTCGGAGGCTGGGTCTCTAAACTGGGAACGTGGCCCACAGAATGAGAATGAATCCACGGGACAGATCCGAGAGCACAGAGCCGCTCATCGATGAGCAAACCCTGTGGGGCCATCGGGGTGTTAGAACCTGGGTTTGGGGTCTGAGGCTGGCATGCGTGAGGGACTGAACACCAGGGGCAGAGCGGGGACTAGGTGGGGAAGGGGGCTCCCGGCTCATCCGATGGAGGCTTTGTTCCGCGCCGAGGGTCCGTCCCCTGGATGCTCCTTGCTGAAGCCCCGCCCCAGTGTGGCGGTATCAGGAGGAGGGGCCTCTGGAAGGACGGTGGGATTGGATGAGGCCCTGGGGGTGGGGCCTCAGAAACAGATCGGTGCCCTTATAAGTCGCAGAGAGCCTGCTCTCCCTATGCTCCCCACCGCATGGGGACACCAAGAGGTCGAGAGGTCTGCAGCCTGGGGGAGGGCCCTCACCAGACAGGGCGTCCTTCAGCGTCTTGGTGTTGGACATTCTGGCCTCCAGACTGGGGGAATAAATTTCTATTGGCCGTAAGCCACCCAGTGTGTTGTATTTTGTTCAAGCAGCTGGAAGGGACTAGAAGAGACTTGACCTGTTTGTCCCACTCAGACTCAGGACACATGTTCCAGCCTGGGCTTGGGGCTGGAGCCAGCCAAGGAGCAGGAGGCTATCCCCACGGGACCCCACGAAGGCCAGGTGTCAGGTGCAAGGACTGGGCCAAGAGCCACCCACGAGAGATGCCCGTCACACCAAGCTGTGCAGGAAAATCTGAGTGAGGCATGACAGCTGAGATGAGCATCAGAGCTGGACGGGACAGAAGCTCCAGGACAAACATGTGACAGAGCTGCTCTGGCCACACCACGGGCCCAGGACGTGGCCGTCAGCGCTGCTCACCAGCCACAGCCTGGGAAGGTGATGGCACCTGCTGAGCCAGCAAGTGTGCGAAGGACTCAGGGCACGTCTGTTCCGTAGGTGTCACTCCATGAAGGCTGCTCTTACTACTGCCATTTTCCTTATACTGATCATTATTGTTACCGCAGGACAACCGAGAGTGCACCGTCCATTCCAGCGTGTTCAGATTTGTACGTGGACCACGATTTCAGTCCACAGGAATGACTTGCAAGGAACTGCATTTCTAGTCCTTTGGTGCGTGGAGGCATCTCTGCCATTTGGGGGCTTTGGGGCTGTACGGAAGTCCCTCTTTACCCCCGGTGCCTCCTCACACTTCCCCACCCTCCCAGGCCCTGGCCCAGGAGGTTGTTTGCAGGGGTGGCATCCTGGCCCTGTGGCTGCTGGCTGGGCTGGGCCAGGGGAAGTGCTGGTAGCAGGTGGGGGGCAGAGAGGAATGGGTTCAGAGCCCCCTCTCCCCACCAGCTCCCTCACCTGGAGACCCTCGCTCTGTCAGGCAGCCTGGCCACTCAGCTCCCCTTTGGGGTCCTGCCCTTGCTCCCCTCCTGCGGCCCCTTCAAGCCTTGGGCAGGGAGTGGCTCCCAGTTAGTAGCCCCAGGGACTGTGCTGTCCTAGGCTCAGTTCCCCAAATGTTGCCCACACCTCTAAAAATGTCTCTTCATTACACTTCCCTCCATTTCCGGGTGTGAGTGTGCCCTCTCCTTCCCGCCCTGGGCCCTTCTGTTGCCCTTTAAACCACGCCCTCCTCACTGTTTCCATGACTTCTAAGCTAATCAGGAAATAAGCTACCTCACTTCCTTCTTTTCTCACCATTGGAGCAGCTGCCGTTGTCATCTCTGGCAAACAGATCCTCGAAGGCATGCCTAAGATGCAGACAAAGAGGGCAGAGAGAAGTTAATGCTCTGGGCCTACATATCCCTGTTTTAATTAGGTAGAATATGTTAATTTTTAAAAGCATTACCGAGATGCTTAGTAAAGCAGCAGGTGTTACAAAATTGCATCTTTATTATCTTTCCCCATATCAGACATGGAAATCATGGTCTCTCCAGCCATTTTAGCACTTGCTAAATGTTCCTAGTCAGTTATGATAGATAATGCTTCTTTTTAAATCATATGTAGACAATTAGAAACTCTCAGGTTAATTAATTTTCTGTATTAGAAGAAATACTTTATATAAAGTTAAGGCAGTGGGATTATTATGATTAACAATAATAGTTATCACAAACCATGAACATATTTATATGTATACAAATGGCACTCCTGCCACAAAAATACTGAAAATTATAGTTAACACAATTTGCAGTCTCAAAATTAAAACCTGCATTGCTATACTTTCTAAGTAGGATGTATCTGACCAATGACTTAATGTAAATAAATGGTAATTGATTACCCATACATACCATTATTCTCTAATGTATCTAGCATATCCAAGAGATACGAATCATTCCAAAAAATTGCACTTCAAATAAGATAAGGAAGTTTTATTGAAGGGCAAATAGCAGTTGGGAAACTAAGAAGCCAGGAGTTGGGTTTGCCTTTTCCACTGATCTTGGCATCCTGCAGAGCTGAGAGAAATGCAATGTGCACAGCACAGACATTACGCATACGGTGAAACCACGCCACCTTGTCCAGGAAAGCAAATCTCTTTCTGGTCCTGGGACAAAAATAAGTTTCCTAACTGAAAGGGACACTGTGACAATGTGAATTTTCCATTTTTCTCCTTGTAACTGATTTCTAGTTCCATACCACTGTGGTCAGAAAAGATGCTTGATATGATTTCAATGTTCTTAAATTTGTAAAGACTTATTTCATGGCCTAACACACCATGTATCCTGGAGAATGTTCCATGAGGCATGATTGATTATGAATTCAGTCTCCATCCCCTCACCCATCCCCAGAGGAGGATGAGGGTCGAGCTGAAGGTTCTGATCATGGCTTGGTGTTTCCAGTGACCAGTCTCCATCCTGAAGATACCCACGAGCCCTCTAAGAAGGTCCCCAGGGATTCAGGAGCTCTGTGTCAGGAACTGCAGTCAAAGAATAAATATTGGAATGAAAGATGCTCCTAGCACCCCTATCACTCAGGAAATTACAGGGGTTTTAGGAGCTCTGTGTCAGGAATTGGGAGCAGAGACCAAATATCTATTTCTTATTAAGTCAATGCCCCATAATGGTACAACCAGCTACAATGCTCTGATGACGGCTTAATCACAGCTATCAATTCATCCATCTTCCCCAATTTTTGTTATGATACCAGAGAAGATAGCTCTCTCAGGAAAATAACAGAGACAAACACAATAAGCAGATGCTGGAAATTTACAGGTAAGAAGGTGAGCACAAGAAACGCCTTATTTGCTTCCATGCGTGACCTTATGCATCTCTATGCCTGCAGAGCCTGTCACCGTGCCTCAGCCCTCATACCTAAGCAACATGTCACTCAACTGGAACTTGAGGAATAAAGGGAAGAGAAAAGCAAGAAGAGACAGAAAAATTATTTAAAAATAGGACGGCACTATAATAGGAGTCGTTGGAAAAGAGGAAATAAGATTGAAAAATACAAAACAAGAAAGAGAAAGAGCACTTATACTTTTCATAACTCCCACTGCCCCCAAAGCTCCGAGATACAAATGGCTGTGATCACTTGACTACTGGCATCAAAGTCAGATCAGGGTCCAGTCCATCACCACACCTGCACCTTTCAAATGACGCATCTCTCATGTTTAACAACAGCGATCACCATGTTCATTGACTGTCGCCTTTTCGTCATTCCGAGTGGTCTGGCCACCTCGCGAAACAGACCCAGCTAATTCTCAACTTAAATTTCTGGGGTTTTGTCTTATTTGGTGGCCTCAATACAGTTTTTATATTTTAGGTTTCTCCAAATATCTCAAGTCAAAAGTCAAGCTTCATGCATTAAAATATTTGAAATATATTTATAAAAATTACATTATTAAATACATTTATAGCTAAGCAACAAATGAATAACTTACTACTTAAAAAACATATCAAGGGTCAGTTTTCTTAATGCAAAAAAAAATCATGCAAAGTAATATGAGAAAAAAATCAATGGATCAAGAGGGGAAAAAATAGGCAAATCTTATGAGCAGGCAATTTACAAGAAAAAAGACATATAAGAAATGGGTTTACCTTAAATATTAGTTAAATCAGATTTTACTCTATATGTTTATTTCTACTTAAAATGTATAAATGTACATTTGTTAGCCAATCTTTTGACATAATTGGCATTTCATACTTTATTATACAGCCATACCTATAATGCATTGCCTTTTACCTACAATTTTAGATTCTGAAAAATGCAGAATCCTTCTGGGTTTTCCTTATCTTTTAAGAAATAGTTTCATTTAGATATAATTTTCATATGAGAAAGTTCTCCCATTTCAAATGTACAATTCAGTGCTTTTTACTGTGTTTTTCGAGTTTTACCCCCAATTTAATCTTACTTTAGAGCATTTCACCACTGCAAAGGGCACTCATGCTCATTTGTAGTCACTCCCAATCCACACTCACTGCAAAGCCATCTCCACCCCAGCCACTCCCTCCTACCCAGTCCCGGGAACTCCCTGCTGTCCGTCGCCATGGATTTTCTGTAGAGACATTTCACGTCAATGGAAGTGTATAATGATGTATTCTTCTGTGACTGGCTTCTTTCACTCAGCATCAAATGTTCACAGGATTCCTCTGTGTTGTAACATGAATCAGTGCTTCATTCCTTTTTATGGCTGAATAATAGTCCATTGAATGGATTCGTGCCGTCTCGTTTATCCATTCAACAGTTGCTGGGCATTTGGGTCATTCTCTTTACCTATTATAAATAGTGACACTACAAACATTTGTGTGCAAGGTTTTGGTGGGCACGTGTTTTCACTTCTCTTGAGGACATACCCAGGATTGGAATTGCTGGGCCAAGCCGGAACTCTCTTTCTGACATTTTGAGGAACTGCCAGACTGTTTTCCACAAGAGCTGCACTATTTTAGATTCCCACCAGGCATGTACAAGGGTTTGCATATCTCCACATCCTTACCAACACTTGTTATTATCTGACGTTTTCATTATAGCAATTTTAGTGGCTTTGAAATGGCAACACGTGGCTTTCAGTTAATATTACAGTAATGAAAGACTCAAACTTATATCTTTAAAAATACATGCATGTGGCATTTATAGAAGGGAAGAAATAATGTGTGTTGTGTGTATGCTTCAGGCATAGACTTGCAATGGAGCTTGCAACTCCAAAACGTGAAGGACTGACTCTTCTTGATGACTGTGACAGTTGCCAGGTTAATTGACGATTTGGGTTTTTATTCCTTTCTGCACATATGGAACCTCAGGCTTAGTGAAGAGAACCCTGCAGAAGTCAGGTCTGTGCGTTCCCAGCCCTGTGCCTAAACTGGCTTTGTAATCGTGGAAGCTGATTAAATCCCTGTCTTTGCCTGAATACATTTTCTATGTCCATTACTTTCAGTCTGTAAGTGTTGGACCATTTCTCTTTTATATGAGATTCCACTGGAACCTAAATATATATTCTTTTCTACTTGTTCTGTAAAACAGATGCTATGTAGAGGAATTTCACATTGCCTAAAGATAATAGGATTCTTGTACATTTAACTGCTTATATATTCCAATAATTTGCTTATTTATAAAGCTTCTTTCTACAGGTATTCTTAGTGTATAAAAGAGCTACCAATAGTTTAGTACTTTGTACACTTCCTAAGAAGGTATATAATACCAAGAAAATACTGCACGAATCAAGCGATCTTATTAGGGTAAGGAGGCTGTCACAGAAATAGCTATGGTTTTAGTCTAGAATGTTGAAGAAGTGTAGCCTGACTAGGGGTGTGAAATCCTCCATCCTTTGTCCTTCCAGCTGTAAACTTGGTATGTAATAGAACACACTTATTCATGTTAAGAGACAAGGGTAAGGGATAGACCCCGATCCATATGTTTTTTGGTCCATAGAAATCTATTACCGAGTTGGAAGACCACTACAGCCAATCTAATATAAAGGACTGGGTCAGAATTATCACCTTTGTGAGAAGTTTGTGACTTCAGTGGATCAAGGAAATAACCCTGTTAAATTGAGTGAGGCCAGGATGGAGAATAACAAGTAATTTCCTTGTTCTACTCTGAAACATTGTGAAGATAAATGTCTTCTAATTAAATTTGGAGGGTTGTTTATGTAGACCCTTGGGATTTCTCTGGTATCTTTTTCATCAATAGAGCAAAGTAACTAGATTTAAAAAAAGAGATTTATTTAAGTAAATTGTATAGTGGCTTGTCCTGGGAGTGCAGAGGGAAAGACAGAGGGGGTGGCACAAATGCTCCTTTGTTCATTGTTTCACTTGCTCGAGAAGCACATAGCGAACACCTGCCCCTTACCAGCCGTGGTTTGAAGGCGTGAGGACATGCAGGAAAGCCTGGCAGCCTATGCCTGAATGTGGTACGGGCAGGCAGACGTGGAAATGAGTGTGTGTGATAAGTTACTGTAAGTGCTGTTCTAGCTGTAGGACAGATAAGTGTTTAAGTGGCCAACCGAGCACCAACATTATCCCTGAGCTGATATTAAATTTCCTTTCTATGCCTGGCTGTGAAGGAACCGGTAGGGAAACGTGTCAAATTCAAGCTGGGGTGACACTGGACTTACTAGTTTTATATGGATGATCTGTAAGTGACACTTCTGTCATCCAGACCACCCGCCACCGGGTCCACATCCTTTTGTTCCCACTCGGACCACGCGGGGAGCTTCTGAAGTGCCTTTGGTGGCTCTGTCAGAGGGCAATACATTCATTCTTCAAACATGGCTCTGGCTGTGTCATGCTCTGCATGGTGGCCATGTCCTGGGTACTCCACTTCCTGTAAGAAAAGGCCCACAGGGCTTTCTCCGCTGGTCTCCATGTGTCTTTCCACCCTCCTTCCATCACTCACTGCCGCGTCTACCGGGACAACTCAGGAGATGCCTCTGCTGGTCCCCGTTTCCCTGGCCCCGCGTCCCCCGTGTCCACATTTATATTGTTCCTATCAGATATACTTCAGCTGTTACCTCATTTTAGCTTCCTCTGCTATTTGCCCCAATGCCCCAAGCCCTGTCATTTATATTCTTGTATTGTATTTGGGTTCTTCACATCGTTGCTGCCAATATTGTTCATTTTGATGTCTCCCACCAGGCACCATGAAATCCTTGAGGACAAAGACGTCCCTATAATGAAATCATTGTGCTTGGCACATCATTAGCACTGCTACATATTTTCAGCTAACTTGTTCAATTCCTAAATGTTTTCTCTCCAAGCCATTGTTATCATACTATGCATTTTGTAAAATAAATACTGAAAGATCTAACTTTTTTCCAGATGTGATCTTGAAAAGCTAAGGGTAAATCGAATTATATAGAACAATGATGTTTGCAATGCAATTAGAAAGCTCACATGTTAAAGAAAACAAGTAATGAAATGAATCTGCAAGTAAAAGAAAAGTCCATGTTAAGAAAAATCACTCTTTTCCTATGCACTGTGCTGGTTAATTTTATGAATCAACTTGACTGGGCGATGAGGGGCCTGGATTTTTGGTCAAACAGCAGTCTGGATGTTTCTGGATGAGATGAATTTTTGAATCAGTAGACAGAGCAAAGCAGATTGCCCCCCTTTGTGTGGGTGGGCCTTATCCAATCCGCTAAAGACCAGATTAGAACGTTAAGGCTAATCAAGGAAGAACTCCTTCAACCTGACTGCTTTGAGCTGGGACATCCGTTTTTTTCCTGCCTTTGGACTCAAACTGAGTTGACTTGAACCATGAGCTGTCCTTGGGTCTTTAGTCTGTGGACTTTTGCACTGGGACTTACATCACTGGTGCTCCTGGTCTCCAGTGTGCTGTGTTTGGATCTTGGGACTTTTCCATCTCCGAATTCGTGAGCCAGTTCCTCATAATAATTTGTTTACACCCCTCCCACCCCTATTGGTTCTGCTTTCCTGGAGACCCTTGACTAATAGAGTCACCTAGACTTTCACGTTTATAAATTGGGAACTTTCCATGTTGAGAGTCCTTACAGTGGAATTCACCTGGGTAAGGTGTCTTGCCAATGGGTTTCAGCCCTGGGCAAGTTCGCTATGGATTCAGTGTGACCAAAGAAATTGACAGCAAAACGTTCTTGGGTGAAAGGGTTATACCCAACTTTATTCTCACAGTGGCAGGTCAGTCACTAATCCCATTCACTCAGAGCGAGTCTGCAGGCAGCAAGCCAGTCTCTGCCTCTGGGGCCCTCTGTCCACACAGCCGTCCTCTGGACCTCTCTGCACAGTCGTCCCACACAGCCGTCCTCTGGACCTCTGTCCTCGGCACTGCCACCACTCCAGCTTCTGCTCTGCGATCCTGCAGCCTTGCAGCCCTGCCACCGTGTCGCGCCCAGAGCACTGGGCGGGGCAGTTTATATAGAGTCAACAGCCATGTATTGCTCACAGGTGCAGTGAGCTAGACAACCAGGGCCAGGTGAGAATCCTGGCCACAGGAACTCTCATTTTATCCACAGTAAGGTTAAACTTGTAGAAGTAAGTAACAAGAACACTGATAAAGTGACATGACAAATCTGTTATTCTGTTGTAAATACTGCCTGATATCAAATGTGAAACTGAACATTTTGCCAAAAGTCTCAACTTAAATCAAAGCTACTTTAAATCCAAGCAGTTGCTAATGCCAACAACACATAAATTAAGGATGGAACAGAACGATGGAAAAGCCAATGGCTGCCTTAGAGCAGGTTTGGAGATGGCCTGCCGAAGTTTGATCGATGTCCATGAAACACCACTAAGTAAAGGTAAAAGGGACTCAGGTGTTGTGAAATGTGGCAGCTCCCATCTGCTCAAGCCGATCAGAAATACTGTGGTGAAATCACGAGCTGAACATGCTTTTCTTGTAGATTAGAAAGGAAACAGGAGACAACTGCAAACTCGAGAGAAATGAGCCACCCTGTGTTGGTAACATAGCCGCATATTTGCATCCCTATTCACAAATGCATCCCAGCTCATAAATGCAGCAATACAGCAACAAACGTTTTGAGGTTGGGGTGGGGAGAGAGGTTCTCTTGGTCATATCACCTTCAAATATTTCCTAATGTAAACTTCTCATAAAACTTAGTATCTGAAATTAATATGGCAATTGAGAATCCCATTTTAAGCCATGTTTTCCCCTATACTCTTGGCTTCTTTCTTCCTCCCGGATCCGCCTGCGGCCTCATTCCTTTTCTCCTCCGCATCCCGTAAGTCACTGGCTAGAAGCAGATGAATTGCAAAGAGCGAAGAGTCCCTTGGACATTCAGAGTTGCTTTGCTCTTTGGTTCCATACAATGTTCCCTCTTTATGCCTGTTTTCAGCCTGCCCGTTTCCGTGGACCTTTCTGTCAGAGGCCAGCAGGAATAGGAGAGCCCTGTCTTCCCGGGCAGGTAGTTGTTTGTGGCTGATAGCTGTTTAGTGAGTGTTGGGGAAAACGTTCCCTCTACTAACAGATTTATTTATTTATTAACTCAGAGTTTAATCCAAATTATTCCATTTTACATTTCCAGAGATAAAAATGTCAGGTTAAAAAATATTTTTGTCTTGTTTTCTTGATTTTCCCTCCCTGCTCCATCATCTGCTGATGGGCTAGGAAAAGGCAGATGGGGGGTGAGTAGCTCCCACTGGCCCGTCCTTGGTGGGAAGGAGAGGGAAGATGATTCCAAATGAAGAATGCCACTTCGAATAAAGAAGGGAAAGACGCGTTTTAATGCTGTTTAAACACAGAATTTAGATTGGTGGTATTGTTTGTCCACATTGGGCTGGGCTTAGTATAAAGTTAAATAGCACAAGGATCTGCACCCGTGTGCATTCCTAGGGAAAAGTCGTCCTTACAGATCCTAACGGGTGGGCTCTGCCCAGCACTTTCCAGACAAACCCTAATCCAGGGTCCTTTCAAAGCTACTTTTCAAACATTCAGCTTTGGTTAACCTGTTCCTTCTGTCTACCTCTTAGCCAAATCATTACTTACAAGTAGTTTTCACCTGTAACCCAACTGCTTGCGTGTGCTTATATATACATGTAACATGAGTATATCATATCTACATACGTATATATGCATGCGTTCCGGGTAATTTGCATATAAGTACTGTTGCAATTGCTCAAAATTCTCTGCTTCAGCGTGGCTTCGAAACTGACCTGTTATTTTTTTTACACGTGATTTTTTGTGAATGTAGAAAAAATGGAAAGGCCTTTCAAACTCCTCCCAGTCTCTTGCTTCCGCCGCTGCCCACAAGGCGAGGGCGCGCGCGCGCACACACAGACACCCACGTGAGTTCAAGCCTGATGCGCCCATGTCTGTGCGTGAAGCAGCTCCAAATCCCGTTCGTGAAGGGCGCTGGTCCCTGTGGGGAGAAAGCCGTGGCGTGGGGAGACAGGCTCTGTCTGCTCTGCCGGCGGCCTGGGTTGGTCAGCACTTGAATTTGACCACCCTCCGCGCACGCACCGTTGGGAGCGCGCGCCCGTGTGTGGTCCAGGGAGCGGACCCGCCGTGGTGAATGGTTAATCCGAGGACACCCTGGGTAGCGATCGAGGAACCCAGGGCGTGATCACCGGGCAACTCGTCGTTTGGGGGTGGAGGCTGGATTCGGGAATAGGAGGAGCTGGGCTGGGGACCTGCAAAAGCCCGGGCGGCCCCGGGTGCAGGCCGACCCGGAGGCACCAGGCTGGGCGGCAGGAAGCCCAGATGGTCAGGTCCGAGGAAACAAAGACGCCCAGGGGGCCGCGGCTGGGGCCGAGGCCGGGAGGACAGCATAGCCTGTTGAGACAGGGGCGCTGCCCAAGGAGGCCGTGCCAGCCGGCGCCGGGAGGTGCCGCGGCGGCAGATTCGGATGCAGACCCGTAGCGCAGCCATGGAGACGCGCTGTGTGTCTCATAGTAACCTGGAACAACATTATTTATAAGCTGCCACCCAGCCCCCTCCACTGCCCCCTGCTCTGCTCCGCCACGCTCCGCCGCGCTAGGTCTGCCCGCCTTGTCCCGCCTCTGGCGGGCGCAGCCGGGAAGGAGTCGTTGCCGATCGGTCTTTGCCGCCGGGCGGGAGGCAGTGGCTCCGCCCGCGGAAATCGCGGTGGTGCCTGTTTGTAAAAGCCGAGCGTGCGTGCGACGCGCGCCCCCACAGGCCCGCCGGGAGGGGCGCCAACCCGGGAGCGGGCGTTTGCGCAGGGGCTCCCGGCGCTACCCGAACACTTTGGGACCCTGCTGCAGCCCGAGGCTTCCCGGTGCAGCCAGTTCGCAGAGTCCCCGGTGTGTGTACGCGCGCGCACACGCACACACACACGCGCGCACATACACGCCCGCCCGCTCGCCCCTGGCGTCGCCGCCGCCCCGCCGCCCCCCCCCACGCCCTTAGGGACAAGTGCGGCGACCGCTGCCCCAGCGGGGCCTCCGGAGGCGCCGAGCCGGCCGCGCCGCCCGGTGCTCCCCCGTGCGCCCCGCGCGTCGGCGCCGCGGTGGCTGGCGGAGCGCGGACGGCGAGCCCGCCGGACACGCACGCGGTCGCAGCTGGCCCCGGCGCCCCGCTCGGCGCGGCCTCCCGCTCCCGCCCCGGGTCCGGCGTGTGCTGAGAGCGGCTGCAGCCCCTCGCGCTCCCCTCCGGCGTCTTCCTTCCCGGTCTCGGCCGCGGCCCAAGGAGTTGATTGCCATTGTATCGGCCTGGGAGGGGAGAGGGGCAGGGCGCGAGCAGGTGGGACACCGAGATCGGGGAAATTGTTTTCCTCCCAAACCAACTCCACCCAGGCATCGGCCAGCCCAGCCCCTACTTTAATCATCACCCAGACAATGGATTAAGTTACTCCCGCTGCGCCAGAAGTCGGGTTCAGCCTGGGGGCAAGATGAAGGAAAAGGCGATGATCAAGACGGCTAAGATGCAGGGCAACGTGATGGTGAGTGCGGGGGGCGAGGCGCGGGGTCGCGGGCGCGCGGCGGGGGGCGGCGGGCGGCCCTGTCCTCGTGCGTCCCGGACCCCCGGGGGTGGCCGCGACCCCGTGCCGCGCGCCGCGGCGCCTCCAGCACGTCCCGCCCGAGCCCGCCGGCGGCCGCCAGGGTGCGGAGACTCAGGCGTGGGTTTGCACATCGCAACTTGGCGGCCTCGCCGCCCCTCTCCGGTGTGCGTGCGGCCGGGTGTCTTGGGACGAGGGTGGGGGTGCGGCCCGAGGAAGGGGCGGCGGACGAGCCCTCTCCGGCCGCGCGCGCCGGTCCCGAGTTCCGAGCCGGCCCCCGGGGCTGCCCTGGGGGAGCCCGGAGAGAGGCCTCGGGGCTGCGAGTGCCGAGCCCGGGACCGCGCGGAGCGGGCCCCGGAAGGGCGACCCCGCCAGGGCCACCGTGCCAGCCGGCGCGGTATGGGCACATCCTCCCCCGAGGCTGCCGCGCGCCGGGAGCACCTGCGGTCGGCGCGAGGCTCGGGAAGGCAGCGCCGAGGGGCGCCTTCGCAGCGACAACTTTGCTAACTCGAGGACCCCGCGTGCCGCCCCCCGGGCGAGCCACTCCCTCGCCGGCCCCGAGCCTCGTCGGGCGCTCCCGCAGTCCGGCTCCCTGGAGCCGCGGCCGTGGGGCGGCGGGGGTCGTGGTGCGGGCACCTCCGGCGAGGAGAGGAGGTTGCCATCTTGTTGTTGAAATCGTGTGTGCCGGTGCGTATTTACTGGGGTGGCGTTTTAACCCTTCCCGTGTCGGTGCAGGATGACTGGGAGGAGGCGCTCCGTCCTCACAGGGGGCACCGACGCGTCGTTGTGGGGGGCCCGGGGGACCGGAGCGCCCAGCTCCTGCGAAAGGCGCAGCTGGGGATGTAGGAACTCTTCCAGGGGCAGGGCTGGGTTGTTTACGAGGAGGCTCGCGTCCACGCGATGTGGGGGTTGCAGGTGTGCTGGGATAACCCAGGCAGTGGTCCATTTTGAGGTCTTGATTTAAACAAAAAGAGGCAAGAAATTAAAAACTGATTCGAATTGAACAAATACCCAGCCGGCTTAACCACACACCCAGCAGACACCTGTTGCCTGGTGGAGGAAGGAGCGCCTTCTGTTTCAACTTGACTTGTGGCCTGATGTGAGCACGGCTCTGTTCACGATTGCCCTTAGGAGCAAGTAACTGGGGGGTTATTTTGCAGGACCGCCAAAATCCCCAACAGAGGACAAGCCCCTCTTCCAGGGCTTTCATCAGTCCCTGGGCTTTCCGGCCCGCTGACCTAATTGCTTGTTGGTGAACATACATTTGTTTCCTCATTTCCCCTCTCCCTTTTTAGTCATCTGTTGTCTAAACAGGGCAGAAGCCTGTATGGAGTCATGTTTTCCAATTGGATTCCAACACACACCCATAATTCCTCTTTTACAGTGTGCTGTCAGGTGCTAGTCAAACCTTCACGTTTAGGATGGAGTCAAAAGAAAGGACTCAGATTAATTGTACCGATCATCTTAATGATCCATTATTGATTCGGTACCCAAGTCTCATCAAACGTGTTTCTTCTGGTAGCTTAGATGGTGCCTTATGACATAGCTGCCTCTTTATATTACATCGTTATTAAAAACTTTCAAGGTCGAAACCACCTAACCCCTCTCTGCCTGACTCCAGAAAATAGAGTGAAGGGAACACTAATCTCATTTTTCACAGCTGTTTCACGTGGTGCACACTGTCTGCTGTTAGTATTCAGAGCAAGTTGAGCTGAGCCCAGAGAATTGTGCAGCAACCAACCACTCATAAACCGTTAGGATCATCTGCCTGAGAGAAAATGAGCCACAGACTTACTCAACTTTTAATGTTCTGTCAGTTCTTAAATTGGTAATTGTTACTTCTCAGTCTGGTTTGTAACTTTTTTGAAATTTCATGTTGCAACTAAATCCAGGCAGCTTTAATGGAGTGATCATTCTGCACTTAAGTCATTATTTTGGGGCATACTGATCCCTAATTTTCCATCAGTTGTGGTGGAAGACTCTCGCTAATCACAGCCTCTCTTGGATTAGATGACTGGCAAATTCTTTGCACTTGCAACTTGATTGGAATTCAGGTGATACTTTACATTCCAGATGAGGGCAAGATGATTTCCTCTTTTTCCTGACAGTTGATGAACATCTGACGGCTATGAAAATGGGCAGCACTCACATGTGAGGTCTGATGTTTAGGAGAGAGACGTTTCGTGCTGCCAAAATGGCCAGTGAAGTGCCAGGTCCAGGGACAGCCGTGTGTGTTTGTGATCCAGTCTCTTGTCACATGTGCTCCTGTGATGTGCCCACCTTGGACCGTTGTTTACAAGGACCGTGACAGTAGCACCCTGGCTTGCCTTTACCATACCATATCACCTAATCGACCATCTATTTTTATATAATATTAGTAAACATTTTATTCCTCACACATTGCTTTAGGAGTTTATTACTGATGACAGATGATTCAGAGGAGCAAACTGTATGCCTTCTCATCTCATTTGGGGTTAATGAATAAATACCAAGAAATAATATTGGTGGGGCAGTCATAGCTTCTATTTTCTTTCTTGAGAAGAGTCTATTTCATAAACTTTACTTCTAATGCTGTGAGAGCTGCCCGGCCCAGCATGCCACATTTTTTGTCTGCAGTGTACCACTGAGAAAAAGATTGAGATTTTCCCACTCTCTCAGAACAGAAATAGCTTTTAAAAGTAACTATTTTCATAAAATCTACATTTGAAAATATATGGAGGGTGATTGCAGGTTTTTAAAACCCAATCTCCCTTTATTAGTAATATGTTGAGATTCCACTTATTTAACTGTCATTTAAATCAAATGAGTTATTTTAGAGAGATGTATCTTCTTGTAGTAAGTCTAGGGTCATTGGAGATGTTGTTTTCAACAGGATGTTACTTCTTGCTAAATTCCCCTACTCTGCCCTTATCAGCTTTTCCCAGACATTGAGTTTGGGGATTGAGTAAAGGTCGGTTTAGAAATAAAAGTCTTGGGACTGCCCTGTGCCCTTCGGGATGGTCTCCCTCTTCCTTGGTGCATTGGTCCTACAAGTAGATGGTGGGCACAGGAGGGCTGGGCAGGACCTTGGTGACTGGACTTGTGTCAGAGAAGCTGCAGAAAATAGATGCAGAGGATCAGAGGTGTGCATACCGCAGGGACACCTGAGAATCATAGGGTCGCCTGGTGTTGGTTTCAAATGAAAGTTGCAAATCTGGGAATTACTTCCCTGCATAGGGAAACTGATTTTTTCCTATGCCCTGGCCTTTTCCTGTCTTGTCCTTCCCTTCCTATGCTGGATAAAATTCCTAGATCAGAATGACCCAAAGCAAGAGTTTTCTTTCAGGCCTTTTGAGAATGTCATTGGCTGAGTTAGATTAAACAGGCTGGCCTACCAGCATTAATGCCCGTCTTGCTGTGAGCCCAGGAGAGCAGAAGAAGGTCTTTGAAGTTTTTAGCTAAGTTATGGAGATTTGCGTGGCATACAAACTCCCAACTGCCGAGCCCTGCTTGGAAACGATGGGACACGTCTGTGAGTGACTCTCGGGGGTGCAGCCGGTTGTGATGCAGTATTTTCTCTGTCTGAGGCTTATTGGAAACACTATTCCTGCTTCCTTACATTGACTGGCACCCTGGTGACATAAAAGCCATGGTGCTGGTTCTAAATGTGAGCATTATAGCTTGTATTTTGGGGGCATCTGACTTCTTAATGTGGGTTCCCAAAATGACCTCTGAAGTGACGGGTCTTTGAGAAATCTGTGCATCCTGGTGGTGTGATACCTGGGGTTGGTATTTCTCTACTACCCAGGGGTTCAACATTCCTTCATAAAATCATTAACCTGTAACTGAACTCATCCCAAAGTATAAACCCTGTCCACGCAGGAGAAGAGAGCAGAGTAGGTCCACACACGTACCACTCTCCTGGGACTTAAGGATTGGGGAGGCTTAAAACATGTTAATGCCAATGAAAGTTAGACAAAATTCCAGAATGAAGCTCCCAAACCCAGAAGTGGGTGGTCAGCTCCGGATGTTTTATGAAATGTCTTAAATAAAGCTTTGGGGCCCAGGCTGTCCTGTTTTCCCCAGTTTCATGTAGGTCTTTACTCCATGGCTCACTGGGTCTTCACATGGGGACATGTAACCACCTGTGCTGGCCGTTCCTGTGCTGCAGGTCACTGCTCTGTTTTCTGCAACCTGTCCTGGTCACTATGTCACTCCAAACCTGTTCAGCTTCTGGGCCTTGAGGTGTGGTGCATTTCCAAATATTAGCATCTATTGTTGACCCACGGTCGGGCGCTGTGCACAGTGAGCATGCAGGTGAATGGCTGAGATAGATGAAGGACAGGTAACTTCTGCCCTTCATGTAGGCTGTGCTCTTGTGAGAAAGGCCATGATTTTAGCTTTACTTTTCTTTAAGAACTCTAAGTTCTAATGCATCAGATTAACACTAGAGGGGTTTCCAGGCATAGAGCGTGTAACTCTTATAACTGCAGTAGAATCTCAGTGTATGCTCACCTTTGGGGTTACCATATGTGTGTTTTTTTCCATCACCACCAAGCAATCCTCTGAGGCCAGCTGGGTGTCCTACAGTAACTCAGTTCCAACACCGGCTGGAGGGAGCATCGATCCTATAGGTTAAGGGCTGCGTCCCAGAAGACTGCCCCCACTTCAGATGCCAGTCTCAAGTCCAGGTGCTTCTGCTCGTGTGACAGGTTGGTGGACATCAGAGGTTCCCACCCCCTCCCTCCAGTGTGGTTAATTTGCTGCAGCGGCTCACAGAACTCAGGAAACCAGTTCACTTACTGGATTGCCAGTTTATTACAAAGGATAGGAATGAACAGCCTGATGAAGAGCTATGCTGGGTGAGGCCTGAAGAGTTCCAGACACGGGAGCTTCCGTCCCCACAGAGTTAGGGGTGCTGCCATCTGGATATGCCCCGATTCACCATCCTGGGGGCTCTCTGGACCCCATCCCTTTGGGTTTTTATGGAGGCTCCATTACATAGGCATGGTTAAGTCGGTGGTCACTGCGGTCGGTTCCATCTCCAGCTCCTCTCCCTCCCTGCAGGTCAGGGGTGGGACCGAAGGTTCCAGCCCTCTCATCACAGGGCCGTTCCCCTGGCAACCAGCCTGGTCCTGAGGGGGAAGTCAGGCAGCAACAGAAACTCAGGTGTAAAGTGGTTAATTACAAATAACAGGATAGCAACTTCACCGCCCGGCTCTGAAACTATTTCAGGGACTGAGGACAAAAGACCAAATATTATGACCAAAAAAATGCTCCCATTGCTTTTATTTCAGGAAATTCCAAGGGTTTGGGGAGCTGTGAGCCGAGGATGCAGACCAAGCTATGTATTTGTTATCAGTCACAATATCATAGGCCCTTACTGCCTCAACACCCTTTTGATTTGGGGACATAAAGAAATTTACTCCAGACCTTTCCTTTCATTAATTTAAAATAAATTCAATGAGGAGAATTCTGTGGCCTCTCTTGGCTATGAGAGCCGATTTTATTTGATTAACAGGCCCATGTTTAGAAGCCGCATGTAGACCTTGCAGGAAGCATGGACATGCTGAGCTGTGAGTGTGGGGCTGGCAGAACCCACAGGAATTCCCTTTCACGTGGCTCCCTGGGCGGGTGGGAAAGGGTTCCACCCAACAGGCGGAAGGTCTGAGAGTCCATCTGGGGCAGTGGGTCTTAGCAACGGCTGGGCGATACAACCGTCATGGAGGTTTTGAAAAATTCGAGGTATCAGGTGATCCTGTGGGTAGGTGGTGTTGGTTGACGGGTCGTAATGGTTGGTTGATGGCAGAGGTTCTCAGCCTTACTGCATGATTAAGTCCCCAGAGGAACATTCATGACCACTAAAGTACAGCTTCGGACTGTCCACACCCCAAACAACTTGCCCCCCATTGCCGCCCACAACACATGCGTGCGCCTCCCTATCTGAGTTAGCTGCTGTGCACGGCACCCTGGTGCTCCTGTGTTTAATAGTGGTTCTGTTGTGTAGGCAAAGGGCTCATCGCTGGGTTAGGTGTGAAATTTTAAAATAAACATTGTCATCAAAGCCTGAAGAAATAATGCTGCCATTTACAAGAAGCCCTTTTGGTCCGTGGGAAGGTGGTCACGTCTGGTTCCTTGGGTTGTGGAGGAAACAACATATATGGGAGAAGAGACGATATCTCAGAGTGAGGATGGGGCGGAAGGCAGGAGAGAGGTCAGCGGGGCTGGGAAACAGCCCACAGCTGGCTTTCACCTCCCGTCACTGCCTGGGATGGGGACAGCAATGCCTCGTTGTCCTTCTCTCCTTTTGCGTCACACCCAGAGAGGACAGTCCTCCTGACTGGAGATACTCTGTTATTTGTGATCCACCTGGAAACTTATTTCCAACCAAATGAAGAGGTAGAAACAAGCTGGGTGAGAAAGAGCTCGCAGCCTGGACCAGTGGGCAGAATTCTGGAATCTGCCATCCGCTCTCTGCACGGCCTCTGCAGGAAGCATCTCCGACCTCTCCCTCTTCACGGACAAGATCAGGAATTTGAAAAGACTGTTTCTTCCTGAAGTCCCTTCAGGACCCTCTTCCCAGCCAAGGCAGCCTTGTCTCTTCTGTACCCGCCTCAGAACATATTTGAGAAGCAACCTTCCGTCTGTTTGCATTGTAATTTGTTCTGCACGGATGTACATGACATCGCCTAGCTCAGCTCACCCACCTGCCTTCCCGTGTGTCACTGTTTATACGCAAAGATAATAGATGGTATGAATTTATGCACCAACGAGTCACCAACTCTAGAGCAATGATCCTCAAGATTGGTGACTCAGAACTGTGTGTGGGTGCATATACACGTTTGTGAGCATACACGTGGATGTGAAAGGTGTGCATGGCTGGTGGCCAAGCTGCAGATGTGCTGGGTGCAGCCTGCTGTGGGGACGACCAGTCTGATTGCTTGACTTCTGTAGTTTTTAAGAGAAAACAACACACTGCAACAAACAGGAGTGCCAAAGAGGTTCTGGTTTCCAGCTCGGTGTTACTCATCTGTGAAAATAGGAAGGGACTGCTGGCCAGCCAGGCCGCTCCCAAGACCTGGTTGGCAGGACCCAGCTGTGGAGGGTGTGACTGGGTCTTGCCGTGGGGAGAAGCCCATGTCTGATCCCACTTTCCATGGGACTGGTATTTGAAAATGAAGATTTCCTTTCTGTCTTCTTTCCCGTCTGCTGGATTAATGCTCCTGCTGGCAACATTGTAATTTTATGTCAAATAATTCTTGTTTTATGATCTTGGCCATGGATAGGCAACATCTAGTAATGCCTCCGCTGACTGGAACCGTACCATGAGGTTGAGTGGAGACTGCTAAGCACCTATGAGTCCAACACTGAAAGCTAAAATGAACTTCTGGGGTACATCCTTGACCCCATATACATTCAGCCCAATTTTCTCTTTCCTCTTATTCCACATTTTTGGGAAATGAGAATCATGATAGTCAAGCCACAATTTAAAAAAAGGATTCAATAATTATGGACTAGATTTTCAATGCTCATGCAAAAAACTTTTTTAAAAAAGAATTAGCACAGTTTATAAAAACTATAATTATTTACATCAGAAAACCAAGGATTTTCTGATTAAATACTAATTTCCAGAAATTTCTGTTTATCAGACTAAAATTTTGAGTAAACTTTTTATGAGAGGACTTTTTATGCTGTTCTTTTTCCTATGACTGTGCATGTATTTTTGAGATTCCCCACCCTTTTGTTTCAAAACTAATTATATTAATGCCACAGTTTGCATAGCACCTTTACAGATTATAGAGTAATTTCACATATACTGTTTTATTACATTAGACCAACCTACTGTGTTGGCAGGACAAATATTTCTTTTTCATGGTTGAAACAGGGAAGATTTGGAGAGACTTCGGTGGAAGGGGCCTGGGAGCTGAGCTGCTGATCCACCTCCAGCCGGGGTCTTTGCAGTCTGCTCCCTATTTGTTCAGAAATTCTCTTCTTTCCAGTCTCAGGTAAACAGAGACAGACTGTGAAGGATGGAAGAGAATGTAGGCGTCACCTAGAACATCATGCGCTGGCCTTGTGGGATTCCTGCCTTTTTTGGCATACATGCTGGAACTGGACTTTCTGCTGTTGTTAGAAAGGTGTTTCTTGTGTTCACATGAAGCCAGCCTTTGGGGAACTTCCTGTGTGCTAGGCTACATAAAGTAAGCCTGATCCCTATTTACTGGACAACCCAGTCTTTCAGACAATTTCAGACGGCTGCCCTGTGGCCCTCGCGGGTGCTTATCCAGGAAAATCACCTCCATTTCCTTCAACATATTAGAAGTTTGATCAGAGTAACTATGGATCTAACCACTGGAGACACCTTATTTTTATCCAGCCATTGCTGTCTTTCTCAATTTCTCAGCTTCCACAAGTTTCTTTCTATTTGATTGTTGTTGTTAATTATTTTTCACCCCTTGAAGGATGCCACAAGCAAAGGCTTAAAAATTAGCTCACACAGCTCTCCTTAAATTCAGAATGTACAGAGCTGGCAGCATGGTCAGAATGGAGCATCATCTTTTATGAAAATCTCTAGAGAGGATAAGGCGGAGACTGCCAGCAAGTCATGACATCCAGGACTGGCTTAGGTTTGTGTGCAGAAAAGGTAGAAGCAATCCCTGCAAACCTCTGCAACAGTGGCGAGCATTTTGCAAAGCAAGTACTTTTTCAGTCTAGTTGATGGGAGGGGTTACCCGCTAAAATCCTTCTCTTCCTGTTTGATAGAGATGTAGTTCCACCAAACCAGAAACCAAGCAACTCCAACACTTGATTTAACCTATTTTGTTCCCTTAAGAAGTATGACACCTGGCAGACGGTTATCTGCCCGAGGGCCTCGCAGCAAGGGAGGGAAAGGACCTGGGCAGTTAGCGGCAGCATTCGGAGATGAAAGCTGCCTCTGCTTGGGTGGCCTTTCCACCCTAGGAGCAGGTTCAGAGGGAGGCCCTGACCAGCCAGCGGGCAGGAGGCGGATGGTCTCCAAAAGCTAGGTGGTCCAGGGGCAGTAAACAAAAGACAAGCACCAAGGCACTTAACTGGAGAACAAGTCGGGGGCGTTAGAAAATAGAACAGATCCACCGAGAAAGTAGAAGCAGGCAGGAAAATTCTAACAGAGCCTTTGGGAGGATGCATCGCTGACTCCAGGAGGAAGGACAGAAGCTGTGCTCCGTTGTGGGCATCACAGGCCTTCCCGAAAGAGCAGTGCTGGTGTGCAAACGGGCTGGGAGAAAACACGAGCAATGAAAGCTGCCCTTATTTCTACTAGGATGCAGGTCTTGTCTGACTCACGCCATCTAAGTTTGCGGTCACCTCTGAGCACACGACCACACCTTTGGGTCACTCAGATTTTCTCAGTCTAATGAAGTCCTTTTTGGCATTCGGAATGGTTGGCTTTATGAAATCTTGCTTGTGAGTCGTTGCTGTGTATGAACAGAAGAGGAAGGCAGAGGCACTGGGCTTGCATTAATGCTCAGAATCCCAGTGCCCAGAAGTTCAGAGGCGAGTGGAAGGAAATGTCCTTCCCCGTAGCTGCTTCCGCTTCAAGTCTGATTCCCCCAAATCAACCTGATATTCTTACCAGAGACTGTGATGTGCTACCTCAGTTTTTACCACAGGGAGTTGCATGCCACAGCTTGCAAAGGCCGAGCCCAGCTCCCAGAACAGGCCCGTCCCCTCCAACCTGACCTGCCCCCCATGATCTCTGCCTGCAAGAAGTAATTCCGTGACACTAAAGACAGTCAGGAGTGGCTGACTGAGAGCCGGGGAGGCTCTTCTCTCTCTTGTCCACATTTTGTTTTTGCCTGATTTATGTTCTCCTCTGAAAATAGAAGTTGGGTTAATAAGTCCGCTGATGAGGGAATGATCAGAGAGCTGCTGGTTCAGGGAAGAAAAGGAGGCTGAGTTGGTCAACGTGGCCTGACTTGGTGGCAAACAGTATTTTTATATGTAGACTTACTTGAAAATTTGTTCCCCTGTACTCTTGGAGTTTGAATATCATTCAAGTTCTCCAAGAACTGTGCAAGTAACTGCTTTGCAAAACACAACAGTTTAACATAATTTGATTTCTCACTTGCTCTGCTTCTGAGAAATGTGTTATGCTCAAACTGCTCAAGCATTAAAGGCAAGTATATTGAAATCGTTCTCACACATGGTCTCTGCTTGTGTTGAGTATGTGTGTGAGTGTGAATGTGTGTGCACAGACACACACGTGTGCTTGCGTGTCTATGAATGCTTGGGCAGCTGGACTTCCCATCCTTTCATTATGACAGTTTCAGGCTGTTGGAGGGGTTGAGTTTATTCTCCTTGGTTCTTGTTCCTGCTGCAACAAAGAATTGAAGGGCAGAGACACAGTAGTGAAGCAGAGTGAAAGTTTTATTTGAATGCACTCTAAGGGAGGTGCAGGCCGGAGTCAAGGTTAAGGCAGGTTTACTTGAATAAAGCAAAGAAGAAGGAAAATGGAGAAAAAGGGAAGCTTCTTGAACTGCTTGGCACTGGGCATAATCCCTTGCCAACTCCACAGCCAGGGTCCCCTGGCGTCCAGTCTGCTTGGATCTGCACGGTGTGGGAACTGAGTCCCTACCACCCCAGGATTTGTGGGAGCCGCGGAACACTGGATGGAGTGAGATGATGTTCTGAGAACTTCCCAAAGGCAAAGAAAAGAGATTTTCAGGCAGGCTAAGGAGCACAGTCTTCTAGCTGCAGTCCCGTCTGGGTCACACGAGCAAGGGGAACCAGCAAGCCCACAGTCCCTCCCTACTTCTCTAAAGGAGGACAGAGAGAGTGATACACTTGAAGAAAGGCGAGCATGGGCAACCTCAGAGAGGAGGCACGCTTCAGGGTGCCAGGTCTGGGCTTTTCTAGGGCTTTGTTGGGTAAGGGTCAGCCCGAGGCATGACGTGTGCAAGTGATTCCTAGTTCCTTCGAAGATTTGTCTTAAGAACAGGGTTATTCAGGTGACTGTTGGTTTAGGACTTCAGCATTCTTTGTCCACATACGTATATTTACATTTATGAAGTCTGTGTTCTGCCCTGGTTACAAAGTTACCTGATTAAAGAATAAACTGGGCCTTTTAGCAGGCTAAAGTAAATCTTACAATGGCATGATCTAATGCACACAGTGAAGACACGGGCTATGCTTGGAGACTTTTATCTGGGGAATATTGGGACATTCTAAGTAACTCCTGGCCTTTGGAGCTTCAACTAATTAACTCATTAGCTCTGAGTGTTTTCTGGCTCCATAGTTTTATCTGGTTAACTCTCTGAGTCCCTTTTAGTAGGTATACTGGCTTTATTCTCCCTCTGCCTGCTCATATCTATTTTTCTGCCTAAGGAGACCATCCATTACAATCTGTGAAAATAAGCTGACTGTTGAAATTAAGCTAATGCAGACTGCCAGCCTGATTTCTGAAGATAAGCCAGGTTTAGCACGACCCTGAGATATGCATGTCCTGGAGAGGGGTTCCCAAGGTGTGGGGCTTAGCCCAGCAGGATCAGCCATCACCTGGGGACTTTAGAAATGCAAATTCTTGTGCCCACTCGGACCCATCATGTCAGAAGCTCAGAGGATGGAGCGCAGCACCCGTACTTTATCAGGTGGTCCTGATGGATGTTAAAGTGCAGTTCTAAACATACTGGCACTCTAAACTAAACATACAAATAATCTGATTTAAAAATGGGCAGAGGACCTGAACATTTTCCCAAAGTAGACATGCAGATGGCCAATAGGCACATGAAAAGATGCTCCACACTACTCATCATCAGGGAAATGAAAATTAAAACCACAATGGGTTATCACCTCACACTGCCTGGAACGGCTAGTTTCAACAAGAAAGTAAATACCAAGTGTTGACAAGGATATGGAGAAAAGGGAACCTTTGTCCACTACTGGTGGGATTGTAAATTGGTGTGCCCATTACAGAAAGAAGAATGGAGGTTTCTCAAAAAACTAAAACTAGAAATGCCATATTACCCAGCAATCCCACTTCTGGGAATTTACCTGAAGAAAATAAAATCACTAATCCAAAAAGTTAGATGCACCCATATTCTTATCGCAGTGTTATTTACAATAACCAAAATATGGAACAACCTAAATGTCCATTGGTAGATGAATGGATAAAGACGATGTGGTACATATTCACAATAGAATATTACTCAGCCATAAAAAAAGAAACCTTGTTAATTGTGACAACATGGATGAACCTAGAGGGTATTATGTCAAGTGAAATAAGTCAGAGAAGGATAGATGCCATATGATTTCGCTTACAAGTAGAATATAAAAAATAAAACGAAACTGAAATACACTCTTGAGAACAGATGGTGGTTACCATAGGCGAGGGAGGTGAGGTTATGAGTGAAATAGGTGAAGGGGAAAAAATTAGAATGTTTGATATTTTGATCTGGGTAATGGGTCCATGAGTGTACAGACACGTCAGAATTCATCAAGCTGCACGCTAAGATTTGTGCATTCTACTGAATGTAGAAAAAAAGTCAGTGATTTGCTCCAACAGCTGGACCCCAGTCCCTGCTACAGAGCCTAGATAAGGAAGACTGCAGAGCTGTCAGGGTGACCATCAGCTGGTTGGGTCTTAATAAACATACTGGGATGCTGAAAAATAATGAGTAAATATATGTAACAAATGCACTTACCAGTTCTCAACCTATCTGGTGAAAGGCCATTTCTTTTATTTTTGTTTTTTAAATTTCCATTCTATCATGGGTCAGGACTTTTATAAAATGCAATAAAAATGAAATCATTTAGAAAATAAGAGCTATGTAAAATATAAACCCAAATTTTGTGTTAGTAGATCTAAAGATGTAAAATTACTCTGTCAAATTGCTGTCAACCTTTCTAAATGGCATCCACTCAATTTCTGTACTTATCTCTTAGCGAACCAGCGACAAGCAGTTTGCCCCGGGGCCCCTGGCCAGCAGACCCCGCCCAGAGCGGCCACCTGCTAGCGGGCCGTGGAATGCCTTCTGCTCTGATTGTTAGCATGGCCTGTTGTATGTCAGAGTCCCTGCTGGGAAAATATAATTAAACACAAAATCTTCTCCCAGCACAGAAAACCTCACTACAAAGGCAGAAGAGGAAGAGACCAGTTTTATTATTGCATAAACATTAGACCGCACTGCACAGGCAGAAAGCAGTCCTCTGTGTAGCTGGGCGGACATAACCGAGCCTCAGGTCGGCTTTGCAATGGAGAGTCTGGGGACAAGTCTGTCCCCAGGAAGCTGGGGGGCGGGGCTTATCTTTCTTGATGATTAATTTCCAAAGAGATGGCTCCCAGGTCTTAGAGGAAACAGTTCTGAGTTATGAAACTGGCCAGAGACCTGTTTGGCCATTAAAAAGATTTGCATACCAACAAGATTTGGGAAAGAGAAAGACATTTTGAAAAAAACAGGTGTGTATGTGTGTGTGTCTTCCTGTATTTGCAACAGGGGGAGTTAAATTTATTCGCCCTTACACCCATAAATTCTGAAGATGTCTGTTTTATTTTTTCTTTTCTGCCTGATCTATAACTTGCCATGGGTAACAAGCAGGCCTGTGAGTTATGACCCCAGAATAATTTTACTTTCTTAGTAACCATTTCGTTTTAAATTTGATTCACAGTGGAGTGCTACCAAGGATGGAACTATGGTTAAGGAGGTGGCTTTCACATTTGGCTTTTGTAACTGAGGAAAAATTGGGTATTTTCCCACTTTTCTCTAACGTTTATTTTTAGCTGTGATTATTTAAAATAGTTCATTTTTGTACACATCAAGGAAATGTTAATTACTGCAGGTAAGACTCTATTCTAAAGCCTACTACAAAGGCTTTTTTTTCCTTCTTCAATACTTATAAAGGAGATAATGTTAAAATGCTCTTATGCAAATTTTAAAATGCCCTGTTACATTAACAATGCTAATGACAGTTAATGCATTCTCAAAGCTTCTGTGTGATCCTGGAATATTCAAAGTGCTTAGAAATGTTTCAGGACCATATTGCAAATATGTGAGAGATGGGACTTTTCATGGAGATTGCTCCTGGAAAATGGATTCAGTGTGAATTTAAGGGTAAAGAAGAGTTAGAAAGTCATGTAGTGTAACAGAAATCTTGTGGACAATGGATGAAAACCTTTTTTCTCAGGGGGAAGCTACAGAGTCTGAGATGAGTGGTCAGTGCAGTAGATTCAGAAGGGGGAATGGTCCTTCAGAAAGCAAAGCAGAGGAAGGTGAGGAAAGGACTCTCCTGGGGTGGAAGGGAAGGGCAATCGTAAGAAATGAGGAAAGGATTATCCCAGGAAGGGGAGGAATGGATCCCAGGACATCAGGAAAGGATGGTCCCAGGCACAGGCCAAGCGATGCTGATGAGGAGCCCTCTTCTAGATGGGCATCGCATCGCCCCTCTGCCAGGACCAGCCGGAACGAGCACAGGGATGGCACCTTTCACGTGGGTTCTGCCGGTGAACCGAATGTGGGAAGGCAGCCCCCGACTTGTATAGTGACCCAGGGGATTCTTCCTGCAGTGCCTTTGACCAGTAAAGATTCAAACTCTTTCCAGATGGCTTTACTGAGGCAAATTCAGGTTGCCCCAAAGTCTTCACACAAGCACCTCGTATTCTAGATGCTCGTTTGCCAATTTCAACTTCTGTGTCTTCCCTCCTTCACATAGGCAGACCTGGTTTTATTGAACTTCACAGATACTGCATTTTTTTTTAAATTGAAGGTTTGTGGCAACCCTGCATGGAGCAAGCCTATCGGTGCCATTTTTCTAACAGCATTTGCTCACTTTGTGTTTCTTTGCCGCATTTTAGTAATTCTTGCAGTATTTCAAATGTTTTTATTATGATGATTATATTTGGGATGGTGATCAGTGATCACAATGTTCCAAAAGCTCAGATGGTGGCTAGCAAATTTTAGGAATAAAGTATGTGCTAATTAAGGTATGTGCATTGTTTTTGGCTTTTCAGGCACAATGCTGTTGCACTTAGCGGACTACAATAGAGTGCAGACATAACTTTCATATGCACTGGGAAACCAAAACATTCATCTTTATTGCTATACTTGCTTTATTGCAGTGGTCTGGAGCCAGACCCGCACATCTCGGAGGTCTTCCTGCATTAAACACAGATGCACAGAGGTGTGTGGTACAGTCACTGCAAGAACGCCAGTTGGGTGCTCTGTGGACGTTTCCACCTGGGATCTTTAGAGAAGAGCCTGTTGGGGAAATACCATTAAAACAAAATCTTCTCCCATCCAGAAACCCTCTCCACACAGGTAGTAGAGAAAAAAACACCTTATTATTTGATGTGTTAAATCAGAATGTGATGCAATCCGCTAAGAAATCTCAAAGAGGGAAGAAATGGCCCCCCTTCCATAGCCAAGCAGATGCAGCCCACCCCCTGTTCGCTGGATAAACAGTAACCAGCCTGTCAGTGAGAGGCTTGTCCGGCACTGTTTGTCACACATAGTTCATCCTAACTTCACCTGGACGTTGCGGTGACTCTGAGTCAGCTTCCTGGCTGAGAGGAAAGTCAAGCCTGAGGTCTCTGTCCGGCGGTGGCTCTGGTGTTAGAGCAAGGCTTCCCCAGGTACTGTCGTGCCCCTGCCCAGGACCCAGAGGTGGGGGCGCTGTTTCTCCAGGCTTGCATTGCAGAAACGGGCCCTCGGGTTCCGGGGTCCTAAAGCTGACAGTAGGCCTATCTAGTCTTCAAAGGGGTGCGTTGCAGAGAGATGAAAAAGTGCTCACAACGGCAAGGTTTCTAAGTTAAATTCTGTGAGAAATAAAGAGAGAAGGGAAATCTTTCCCTTAATTTCAACCCAGAGAATTAAGCCTCTTATTTTTAATTTGTATTTGTCCTTAACGTCAGGACATTCAAATGAGTGAGCGGACCAGGGCCAGCACACCCAGACACTGGCCAGAGCACTGGGGCCTTCCCAGGCTCCCAGAAGCAGGGTGCTCGCGGTGCAGCCCAGCCGGGCGACGCTGAGCGTCAGGAGACTGCCAGGGGCACCCAGGCCTGCTGGAGCCGCTCCTTTTTCCAAGAATCAAAGCACGAGAAACACACTCAACAAAATAACCAGAGGGGGTCTTCCCACCGACTAGATGCAGGAGGATTCCACGCCGGGTGGGAGGGAGAGCTGTCAGGGCTCGGGGCCCGGATGCCCGGGACCTCGGCATCTAGGAGGAGGCCTTCAGCCAGCCTTGCTCCCAAGAGCAGAAGTTTATTCAGTGCTTAGCGTGGCAAGCGGTGAGGTGGGCACTCTGCATGCTGCGTCTTACTGAATTCCCCGAGCAGCCCAGGATGGAGGTGATGTTAGCTCCGTATATCAGGTGAGACTCAAGAAGTTCCATCAGAATGTGGCCCACGCGGTCGTCTAGGCGAAGGGAGAAGCCAGTAGCAGTCAGACAGAGGTGTGTGACTAACTGTCGTCTGAAGAGACGGCGACAAGATTTACATGTCGTAGGCAAAGAGGGTACTTACAATCCCACTTTTACCTTTCATTATCCATTTTCCCTTTTACCATGTCATCTCTTAATTATTTATTTGTTCAATTTAGGTCCCACAATCAGGGTTTGTGTTACTGTTGTTACACCCAATACCTTATAATCTTTCTGTGTCCCAGGAGGCCACCTGCTGTGTCCCGTGTGCTGACAAGAACTTTGGTTCCCAGGGTCTCTTGCTGTTCACAGAAATCATCAGTCACTGTATCTTTGACAGGCAGAGGGCAGCGTGTGTTCTGTGCTGCCCATGGGAAGAAGCCGATGGGCAAATACTTCGCAAAGAAAAGATCTGAAAGGAGGCTATTTTTTGGACCTCGGTCCTCCTCCGCCCTCTGGGAACACCCCCACCTCCTTAGGGAGTTGCCTGTTCCTGGCATCCTCGTCACTGCGGCTGGGGCGAGGGGAGGGGATGAAATGGAGGGCCTCCCCTGCTGACAGGCCCCTTAGCTGGCTTGGCGCATATGACATGGTGACAGTGAGCCCTGGGGCGCCCGTCATTCCCCACAAGCCTGAGTGTGCGTGCGGCACACGCCCACACTCTGCCGTTTCCCATGCAGGTGCCACGTCTTCCTAGGGGCCCCTCGGTGGGCAGCACATTTCCCTCCTGGGGGTTCCATTCTAGTGGCAAAAAGAGGAGACAGCTGATCCACGGACGATTTCATTACAGGTCTGATGCTTACTGTAAAAAAAAGTCCACTGGGACTGTGTTATTCAACATAGGTGTTCCAGTTTGGTTTGGAATGATTTGGGAAATAAGAAGGGGGTTTTGAACCTACTCTCCATGTTAGAGATATGAAAGACGGCCAAGGGTGTTCTCCTGAATTCTTGACCCAAGGCAAAATAAAGAGGTCCTAATTAATAATTCTTTGTAAGGGGGATTCAATCACCGCATATTGGCAATTTGCCATTACAGAAGGAGTTTAAAAAGAGAAGAATTTCAGTGAAATTTAAAGTGAAGCTTGGGCATCTCTATCCAGGGAGCGCTGTGAGAGACCCACATGTTACGTGAACCCTCACCGATGGAAGGCGGGTTCACCTGGCTGGGTGGAGAGGTGTGCTTACCGGGTGCCTAGGCTGAGGGTGTTCCTGGCGGGCATTCCGGAGGGGCAGCAGGTGAGCTAAATCTGTCTTGAAAAGTGGATGTTGGTTTGATCCTGGGACCAAATACCGAAGAACTTAGAGCTAATAACAGCAGAGTGGTACAAAGAAAAGCAGTGATGAAGCTTGGGTAGTGAACTTCCAATCCATGGAGTTAAGAAAAAAATTAATGCAGGAGACAAACAGAAGGGTTATGCATGAGTTTTTGTCTGTAAATGGAATATATTTTAAGAGCACTAAAGGACTCTCCAGTGCAACTCTTATGAAGAAATCTGTATCAAGGTAGAAGAAAAATACTGTAGGCTTCTGTTAAATGAATATCAAATCTCATTAGCTACTACAAAAGCTAGTATTTTAGAGCTAAACATTCAGATGCCTTTTGTGCTGATAAAATCGCAGCTGGGTTTCAGTTCTAGGTACTTATGTAAAGGGGGACAAACTGGCCCACATGCAGAAGAGAAATATTCCAACTATGAGCCATGAGAAATGGTGTTGGCAAAGGACATTTGAAGTAAACAATACTTAACCTAGATGCTCTGGTTAATTTCATGTGTCAGCTTGACTGGGTCACAGTCCTCTGATGCTTGATCAAACATTATTCTGGATGTTTCTGGGAGGGTTGTTTTGGATAAGATTACTATTTAAATCAGTGGGCTTTGAGTAAAGCAGATTGCCTCCATAATATAGGTGGGCCTCATCTGGTTAGTTGAAGGCCTGGATAGAACAAAAGACTCACCCCCACCCCTCCAAGCAAGAGAGAATTTGCAGCAGATGGCCTTCGACACGAACTGCCGTATCAGCCCCTTCCTGGGCCTCAGCCTGCTGACCCACACTGTAGGTTTGGGGCTTGCCAGCCTCCATAATTGAGTAGGCAATTTTAAAAAACAAATCATCTATATCTATATCTATCTATCTATCTGTCTAATCTATCTATATCTTTATATACACACACACACACACACATATATACATATATAAAGATACAAACAGTATTGGTTCTATTTTTCTGGAAAACCCTAATGCACTCAGAAAGCAGAGATGGGGTGGAGGGCCTGACAAATATTCAGAAATACCTGGAGGGCTTTCATGGAAATAGATTCAGATTTATTTTGTGTGACTTTTGAGAGATCCAGATCTTTGGATTGAAATTAGAGGCTGGCAGTGTGTAGCTTAATAGAAGCAAGACAACAAAAATTGACAATGATACAAAAATTTTCTAAAAATAGAAATTGACACATGAGATGGCAAAAGTCAAAACATTTTGTAGTTTATCAAGTTAGTGTATAATCAGTTGTACAGGATATTTTAGAATGGACGCAGTGTGTCCATTGGGGGTTAGAATTATAAAGATTTTTAGAAGTTTCTAGTCAGCCCATATTTCTGTTAACACACATTGTGAAGGGCTGAGAAATATTTGTTTAATACATGGAGGAAGAAACAATACAGTTAATAAAAAGCTGAAGATATAGTTACAGGTCTTAAATGGGAAAATTCAGACACCTATACTGCATGAAATCAGGAAATACGGATAAGAGCATAGCCCGGGAGAGTGACGGGTTCGGTGTCTGGTTACTTTAATGCTACTCGTAGACGTGGATAGCGAACTGCAGGCCACAGAGCGTCAGTAAAGATCTGTGAGGTATAAAGGGGTGGCAGCAAGCACAGCTTTTGTGTCCTTATAGTTATACAATAAAGGCAAAGAGCTTATTACAGAGACTTCATTTCTACAGGTCTCTTTCTAAGAGCATTATGTATATTTTCTAAAACAAATTCAGGATATTTCAGATGAACTCATAAATTTCCCATCTGTAAGGATTTCAAGAGAGGATTCCTTTGGAATACTGTCACTAAATGAATGGTTAGGTTGCCCAATTTTTTTGTGAATGAAATTATGGGTGGTCACATATTTGGGTTACTTGAAAGGGACAATATCTGTGTTGATAAAAAGAGTCAGAAAAGGCGCTGTGTTCTGTTGTTCTTTAATTTCTATGGGACTGGGCTGCTTTACTCTTTTCCCAAATGGTTTATCTAGGGGTCTTGGATGATCCAGGGTCCCGGATGGACACGGAGAGGTCTGCCTCTGGGGGAGGGGGCTCTGTGGGAAGCCAGCACTTCCCCCCCACCCCATGATGCGCAGGGCTCTAGCACTGCGCCCATTCAGGTCAGGGTGCCCGTGTCCACGCTGCATGTCCCCATCAGAGGGACAAGCCTGTGTTCTTATATTTTTCTACCTTAAAAAAGCAAAACTAGCTTAAAAATCCCCCAAAAGGACATGATGCCACCCACCCCTCCTTCTGCATCCTCCTTTTCTCGCACATCTTAACAGCAAAATGTCCCTACTGCCCATCTCATTCCCTCTTAAGGATCTTCTCTAGTCAGGCTTTGGTGCTGAGCAGTCTGGGAAGTCTTACCTGTCGACGTCCAGCCAGGTCTGGAGGCCAGCTGTCCCTTAGGCTGACCTGTGATGCCTGCTACCCAGAGCTCGGGTGTGGCCGCCTTCAGCCCTTGCCTGGCTGACCTCCTCCGGTCCACGTGGCTTTAAGCAGCATCTGTTTCCAAGGTTCCCACATTTACATCTCAGCCTTTGAGCTCCCCACTTGTACACCAGGCTCCCTCTCACATGCCTAAGGGCTTATCAAGTCAGCACAGCCAGACAGAACCCCCGACTCACCCCCTCTGCACCCTGTTTTCCCTCCGGCGTCCCGATCTCAGTGGAGGGATGTGGGACGATGGACCCACCCACCGTGCACTGTGATCCGCAGGCCCACAAACTTGGAGCCATCCTTGGTCTGTCCTTCCCCTCACTCCTCCCGCCAGTCAGCCCCTCAGCAAGAGGCCCCTGCATCCTGCTTCGCTCCTGAGTTAGTGCCTCCACCCCAGCCAGAGCCACCATCCTCTCTTGGCTGGGCCAAAGCCAGCCTCCTGCTCGGCCCCCCTGCTTCCACGCAGGGCAGACACTTGTTCTCTGTACAGCCTGTGGGGTGATCTGCTTAGTAACAGCCAGACCGCTTCACTGAAGGGCTTCCCACCAGGATAGGGTAAAACCACACCACCTGGCAGCTGCAAATCCCTGCAACCTCCCACGACTCCTGGCCTTGTTCAGTCTCCTCGCTGGCCACCTGCTTTTCCTCCATGTGGAACTCTGTCCTCCTAGATGTTGGCTCCCTGTTTCTGGAATGCTCTTTCTCTAGACCTTCACACCAAAATCATTGTCCACCCTCTCTCCCCTGCCCCTGCGTATGCCAGCCCCATGGGCATTCGGATGACCGGTACTTGGTACTTTTCTTGAAATCACATTATTTATTTCCTGGTTGGGTTTATATCCCAAAGCTGGAATGTAAGCTCCCCTCACAGACATCTTGTCTTGTTCACTTTCTGTATCCAGTGCCTGGCCTGTTGCACGTGCCCCCCTGAATCTAGATGGAATGAATTTGGGTGGGCCAGAAGTTGTTCAGAATATGATCTTTTCCAAAGGTTTCTGGCTGTCTCTCTACCTTTTAAAACTTTGCAACTGAGAGTATTACAAGGCAAAGAAAGTAAAAATTGGCGCTGAATTTGAACCTGATACAAGGGAGAACAGGGCAGCAGTGTTATTAAGTCCTGTGCTGATGGTTGCAGTGCAAATGAAGTGTCTGTGTCAGTGCCTTTCTGGTAGCGGCTTAGAACGCACAGATTCATGAACTGAGGTCAAAGAAGTTCTTCCTGCAAGCCCAGAGTACCGGAAGAGAGAAATGCGTGTCCTGTTACATTGCTGTCACCAGTTCAGCTTCAGGGCTGAAAAAAATTATGTTTTGACATCCGTTTTTAAGTAACAGAGTCATGTCTCCTCTGAATCAGGCACCACTGGGCATCCTCGGTGCCACAGATGTGCATTAAGCTCTCATTGTGGTGAAAATGCCAGGCTCCATGCTGCGCAGCCTCTACTGGGGAAAGTCCCAAGCCACTTATCTGAGGACCCTGGGGTCAGTTAGGAATTCAGGACTTTTCTAAGAGTAAGAAGCTTAGTGCTCTTATGTGCTACTGGGTAACACCCTCAGTGGTGTCTGGGGTACCACCCTGTAAGCAAACCCATTATAATTTCTGCAGAAGGTAATAGCCTCAGTAAGTAGAACAAACAAAATTATTAATTGCTTCATATTAGTTCCGGGAAGTTTCGCCACCAAATGAGTTCAGGTCACACGAGATTTTGTTCCCAGCTGAATTTCAAAGAGCTTTATGGGTCCTGAGGTCGTGGCCTACGTGTGCTGACCTCCTGGCAGAGTGGAGCTGCGTGCACACCCAGCTCAGATGAGCGTGCAGGATGCGGGGAGGATGGGGTGAAGCGCTGGCTGGGAGGGGCACGTGTAAGGGCCGGGGGTGAGCACCAGGAGGTGGGGGTGCCGGCAGTGCTCTGCAGCTGAAGCCCCTTTGCCAGGAGCTAACCCCTCCCCAGCCTGGGTCCAAATACTGTTCACTGTTACATTTCAGCCGCCAAAATAGCTCCTTGAACTTGGTGCTTAGAGGGATTTGGCTCTACTAAAAATTGCAGCATTTCTGCAGAGCTATTTGTGAGAATAGCAGTGGGGAAAGAGAAGTGGGTTGTTGAAAATAACAGGGTGAACTTGAAAGAGGAAGAAAATGAGGATTAGAATAGGGACAGTCTTCCTCATACTGAAATTCCTCACACTCAATATTCTCTAGGGGGTTTTAACTCTCATTTTTCTTAAGGGGCAGAAATGAAAATTTAAAAATAATATATAGGCAGTCTCTCTGGCCTCTTCATTGAGACTCATCAGCCCTTTTGTAGCTATTCTAATGTAAGAAAAATAGTAAGGCTATGGAATAACCTGAAAGAAGATGAGTGTCAACATCTTCAGTCCAGCTTTGGAACGCGATGGTGTCTGCCGAAGCCCCTGCTCTTGTGTTGGCTGGTAACCAGGGCCTGGGGCTCTTTTCCTGTAGTAACTGTGTTTGTGCCGCATTGGGGAGGGATGATGCATTTCCTCATCTTCAGACAGTGGGTCTCAGTCAAACCCTATGGCGCTTTCTAGTTCTTATATCAGTTCTTTGATCTAGAATCTGTCAGAGGAACACTTAGAAGAGGCCCATTGTTTCTTCTCTTTCTATGAAGCTGCCTTACAGAATCAGTTTCCATACTGGGAAGCTTGCTAGTTAGAGGTTATTTGATACTTCTTCCCCTCGTGTAAAAATACGTGCTTGTATTGACCTTAATTTCTGCCTTCCTGTGACGTCTGCTCACTCGATCCGGAGCTGTGCTTTGGACCAGCACCATATATGCCTTTCCTCCATCACTGCTGGTGTGGCACCTGAGGAAGCCCGTGGCCTCTGCCTGTACCATTCTTTTGGCAAGATGCAAAACTATGAAATCCAGTCTTGGGGACCATTACTAACATTTTACTTTTTTAAACCTTAGAAACATTTTCAAGCTTTGCGGGGGGCCCTTTATTATCGATGGGGTGTGCGCCGGACTGAAGACCTCCAGTGAATGTTCCATGTGAGGCTCTGCCTGAGTGATGGTGGGAGGAGGGCCCAGCCGGTTCTCGAAGGTTCTTATGTGCAGAGCATTACCAAAACGCCCATATTTGGGAGCTCTGGACTAGAAATACAGAGTTCCTTAGGAGTGCCAAGAAGCTCGTCACATCTCTTATTGTCTGAATAGCCCGAAAGAACACTTGGATTTGGGTATTCCCTGAAAACAGACTTACTTGGCTAAGCCAGCCCTGTGTCCAGGAATTCCCCAGGCCCCTCCCGGGGCCTGCTGGCTATATGTTTATTAGAATTGCTTCATTGGAAGGGAACCCTTACATAGTTCAGAAGTGCCTCTCCTGGCCACAGGAATTCTTTTTGAACAGCTCTGTTGAGTTATTCTTTGCATGGCATATTTGTATATAATTCAGTGAATTTAGGGCATGTATGGTCATGGCCCATCACTGCAGTCTAATCTGTAACATTTCCCTCCCCCTTAAAGGAAACCGCATTCTGTTGCTCAGGCTTCCTGGAAGGTGGGTCTTGGGAATGCCACTTCTTCCTCTTCTGTGCAGATGAAGAAGTGAAGGTTCCAAGACCACCTTTGTTCCTTATTTCACACCTGAGAGAGGCCCATTTGAGGGGCGCATTGCTTGAGAAGCGCTCCGTGTGTGCATCGTCAGCTGTAAGGCTTGGCACAAACACGAAGGTGTGTGTGGTCATCCTCTGCACAGTCGCCACCCTCGCTTCCCTCCCCTAGGCTCCTCAGTAATTGGGTCTTGACACTTGCTTTTATTTTTGAGTGAAAATGTCAAATTGTGTTTGATACTGTCTAGCTGAAATTGCTAATATGTACTTAGTTTTAATTAATAAAGCCATTTAACCATCCAGTAGAACCTTTTCTATGATACCTGTGTTCTCTTGGAGGGGGTGCAAACCTGGCTCAAAGCTTAAACTGGGACTCCAGGGTATCTGTTCCATTTGGTGCAGAAACCACCCGCCCTCATGTAGTAAGAACCTTCTAAGCATGCTGCAAGTGCACCCAAAGTGACTCCATTGTGTACAGATTAGAGGAAGTCAAGGTTTTGGCCTGTTTCTGGTGTCCTTAGGGGTGTCTAAGGGCAGAGGCCAGCCCGTTCCTGACCCCGAGGGTGGCTCCTCTTGTCTGCCTGATGGGCTCGGTGCAGCTGGGCTCCTGGGAGCTGTTTGATTCTGCGGTGTCCTCCTCTGCATTGGGTGGCCGACCGTTTTACATTCTTCTTTTAAAGAGCAGTTTACTTCTTCCTAGCCCCTAATCAGACTGGTGGAGACTGAGGGGGTAAAGAATCAAGATGGGGGGTGAGGACAGTGAACTGCTGGACGAGGAGGGCCAGGCCGTGGGGTGAGGCCCAGGTGTAGACGGAAGACAAGCAGAAGGCGGCACTGGCTGCCGGCGGTGGGCGCAGAGCTGCTGGGGGGGAGCGGCACCAGCTGACGGGGACCCCCTGGACCTGCTCAGTCCTGGGTCCCTGAGCTGCTTCCTGTAGTTTTTGTAAACAGACAGCAAATACTAGTATTTAAAACTGCAAGACAAAAATATCTTTAGACATGTGTTTAAAGGATTAATGCTTCAAAATATGAGAAAGCAAAATTCGTGAACGCGAGTCAGCCGCCTGGCTGGGCCGGTAGCTGACCCTCTAAGACAAAGGGCTCTACTTACACTTCCAAAGAACAGGTTTTTGGAGCAAAGGGTTCCTGAACAGCCTGCCACATTTTCTTCCTTTCTAGTTGTATGTGTTTTCAAATATTTCCTTTATTTTCAGCTCTTCATTAGGGTTAGGAGGCAGCCTTGGGCCCACATTAGCTCTTACTTTCAAAGCTTTGAAAGGAATGAACATGTTTACCAATTATTTCAGAAATTTTATCACCATGTGTGTTGCATGTGTATGCATGCGTGTGTGAATGTTGAAAACTTCTGGTGAAATTTCTTGTATTTTTTACCAACTCCAGTGATTTATAATAACACGATTCTTGTCTCTAAAATCATCCATGGATGTGGCATCTCTGTGGCCCCCACAGTTGGGCGAGTAGATGCGAGAGATTGCTTTTCAAGCTGGAACATGCCCACGGATCATCTGAGATTCTTGTTAAAATGTGGATTCTGTTCACTCGGTCTGGGTGGGGCCCGGAACTCTGCATCTCTGACAAAGCCGGGATGCCACGGCCACTGCCTCTTCAGGCTGCGTGTTGGTGGCAGGGTCTCGGAGGGCCCCTGGGGTGGCGAGCCAGGCGGGACCAGTTCCTGCCAGGTCCCCAGGGACGGCTCCTCCCTCACTCCGGGTCACGGGCGTCTGGGTGCTTCGCCCGTCGGAGCCAGATCATGGGAAATGTATTCTGGATGGATGGAAAGACCTGCTTGGAGAAAAGAGGTCATCTTTCCCATATTTTACCAGTTTTTAAATCAGTCGAGCTTGTGATTGTATGTATAGTAAGAGGGGTGACCTTGGCGAAGTTCTCAACCCCTGGACGTTTTACAAACAGAAGGCTGAGTCGGGCCCCTGCTGCTGGCAGCCGAGAGCTGCTGTGCCCCGGCCGTGGGTCGTTCATGGGTCTACAAGGCCGGGGAGTGTCAGGAAGTTGCTTCTATGTCTCTCCCTCCCAGACACTTGGGTTCCCTTCCACTATCTAGAGGCGCTCGGAAGATAGAAATGAAGCATCTCCATTCAAAAATAAGTCTGTGCAACCTACCGCAAATTCCAGATTCAGGGACCTGCCAGAGGTTATATATGACTTGCTCTAGTGCAGGGGCTGGGGCTCCTGTTGGAAAATAGTACCTTTGTTTTGACTTTAAAGATTTCCATTATTTCAAATTACATCAGGCTTACATTTCAGTAAATTCCTATTATCTTTCTAATGATGGAAAAATAAAAGTGTTAAAGACTTTTCCGGAATACTTTGATCTCCTCAGTTTTAACACCCTTGGTCACACAATTCAGAACATTGCAGATTTCTCTTTAAAACAGCCTATCTGGTCATTTGTGATGTTTTCTGTCATCCTGGAAGAGTCATTTAAAGCTTCAAGATGTACGTTTGACATACGGGTTGTCAGTTTACACAAACGAGGACACATACATCTGTCACACTTGGGCCTCATGAATAGAACCGTTCCGTTAACTCCCACTCTCTGTGTTTATTCCCAAAGCTATTTTGGCAGATCCCACTTTCTGGAAATCACATCACAGATTATTCTGTCTTGGTCTGCCCACCAGGATCCTAGGTGCTTTGATTGCTGGGAAGATTGACACTTAAAAAGCAGAGGAACTATAATTTTAAATTGCCTGTTTGAAGATTTCTCCAATATTCCTTATTATAGCTGGGAAATCACATACTGGTAAAGACTCCTTTCAGCTAAACATGTTTTGCTGTTTTAAAATGAGTAGTTGGAATCACTTTGGCCATTTCTACCAAAGTGGGAGGAAGAGATAATTCTTTTTCAATGTTGCTAAGTGGTGATTATCTCCGTGTAGCCAAGCAAACGCTGAAGATGGTTCTCTTCTCCTAGAAGTTCTGAGTGATGGTATTAGAACCAACATGTCACTGGGGAAGATCTCAGGCTGGTCCCCACGTGGGGCAGCTGCAGAAATCTGGGGTTAAAAATACGTCTGCCCCGCAGCTGGCTGCGAACTGTTGGTAAGGGCGAGCGAGCCCTGAGCCTGGCAGAGGGAGAAGAACGCCTCACGACATCGCTGCGTCATCCGGCGCCAGGTGAGCCAGCCTTAGGCCCCTGTCAGCAGTGGAGGGCCGGGTTATGTGTTCCTCTCAGTGGGTCCTCACACTGACCTGAGGAAGAGTGTTTCATCTGCACGATGCCTGGCTGGGCTGGAGAGACCGGAGGGCAGGCGGCAGGCTGGCTTCCCTAGGAGCTCCAGCCTCATCCACATGGATTCTGCCCCACTGTTTCCCTTACCCTGAATTCCACCGCAAACTCTTCTCTCTGCCTAAGTTGTACAGTTGTCTACTTTGATGGAAATAAATGTGTTTAATATAGGGTTTCCTGATTTGGCAAACCATAAATGGTCATTTTCAGAGGATTAAAGCAATGAAATACACTTTAATCAAAGAAATAGAAACTCAGGGGGAGTGGATTGTAGAAGCCATCAATCGAAGTCCTTTGATTTACAAAGGGGAGACTTGGACTGCCAGTACTATAGCCAGGGTGCCCCAGAGAGACAGCCAGGGGGACCGAGGGGAGAACCGCATGCCTGAGACTTCAGCGCCGTTCCTCCCGTATCTAAGATCAGAGCAATCGCCCGGCAGCTGTTGAGGCTGTGGCTGCCTTTGGGGGCTGCTCGAGCAGGTTAGTTTAAAGCGGCCCCCAGAACAGACAGACCTTTCAAGCTGTAGATACACTTGTCCTGAAAATAATACTTCTGGCTGGCAGAGGAGATGCTCGCTACAAACAGTGCAGTATCCGGAGGGTAGCATGATCTTATTAATGGATGTTTACTGCGTTGTGGGCCAAAATTCCTACCACACGTCCTGCAGCAGTAATGACTCAAATGCATCCCAAGCAAGTGAAGTGAGGCCACCCAGAGAGTGGGAGTCCGTGCACTTCGCTGCTGATGGCACCCCCACCCCCACCCCCAGGGCCGAGCCAGAGGGCCTTTCTGCTTCTCTAAGAGGCGTCTAGAATGCTGAGTGACTGCGGGCATGGCCCTGGGTTCATAGGTTTTGGGTATTTTAAAGCCTGTGCTGAAGTGGAGTTCTTATGTGTGTCAGGTCTTCGCACGAATGTCCAGGAGAACCAGGTCACGACCAGCCTGCCCTTCTGAGCTGGAGGGCGTTGCGATGCCGTTTGGGAGTAACACTGCCGTGCTGGTTACAAGCAGAGCTGGTTCAGAAGGAAGCGGGACGGAGGGAGGCGGGGGTGTGTGTGCGGAGGCTGCGCTCTGGGGTGGCCCAGGCGTCCCGGGCACACTCAGCCTGGCCACTCCGCGCCTCAGCACACGTGGCGGCGGCCAGTGTTCCTGGTGGTGGTTAATGTCATTGCAGATGGTGTCACCGACCTCACAGGCTAGCAGTAGGCACTACGTAAGTCCCTTTGTAGATTAAACACCGAGGCTTAAGAGGCTGAAATTACGGCATTTACCCCAGGACCCTGACGGCTGGTTGTCTTCAGTCTTTCACAACGATTCAATTCCTTGCTCCGTAGCCGGTAGATTTGGCCACACGGCTTGTGCTGACCAACGAAATGCTGAACGTGCTGGGCTCCACCCCCAGATGGAGTGTTAGGTGGCTGCTTGTGCGTCTCTGTGTGTTCTTAGTTCCATCAGGAGACCAGCACGTGCTCTAGGCAGGGCCTGTGCTGTCAGCCTGGGGCCCGGGGCGAGAAATCCCCTGCAGAGTGACTGCTGACCCGTGGGGAACGTCAGGGCGGGAGCAAAGCCCTGTTCGTGCGGGCCTCGGGGTCTGGAGGTGACTGTTACCCCAGCATAACCCAGCCGATCCTGACTGACAGGGCCCCTGAAGTTCAGGACTAATGTTCTGGGATCCTACATCTATGTTTATCTAAGAGTTTATATGGTCACGCCCTGGCAAAAAGGGGTGAAGTGCAGTTTACAAAACACACTCAACTTGATGGGATTCAAATGCATAAATTACATGACATATATTTGAGTACAAGAAGTGGGAGAAAAATAAAGGGAGGGAGGGCCCGCCCAATACCACGTGATGGGATGCAGGCTGTGAGGAGTCTGCCCAAGGTGGGCAGCGCTGGGCTTCGGAGCTTTCCGGAAGCCCCTGCAAAGAGGGAATGCGTCCCTCTGCCTCAAGTACACCCGCTGCTTTCATCCCTAGGGAGCTCTGCGCTCGGTGAGCAGCGGCAGAGGGGCGGGTGGCAGGTGAGGTGCACTGGGCCATCCTTGCCCTCAGGGTCGCCGCAGCCCCTGAAATAAGGTGTGGGATGCAGGCGTGTCACCTAGGTGTGCGGGCTCAGGACAGCCTCCTGCCCCCCTCTGCTCCCTCTCACCCCCACATCTATGCACGGGGAGGATGGTGGGGTCCATCCTGTCCTCTGCCCAGGCTTGCACACCTCACTGTGTCCTCAGAGAGTAAACGTGGAAAGCACAGTCATGATGGGACCTTCCGTCCTGTCTGCTTTCGGCACCGTGCACAGGAGCCTGGAAGAAGGGTGGTGACTGGCTTTGCCCCGTGGCCACTGCCACCCATCTGGTTCAATTAGTGTGTTGTCTCCCGTGGGAGTCAGGTAGGAACATGTGTGCAGCATCCTTCATGATCCGGGTGAGGTGCCAGCACCGAGTGCCCACCACTGGTGGATCCATGGGGTTACTGTCCTTCCTGGAAAGTCAGAGCGACAATCCTGGCCACTGCCACTGATGAATGCTGCATTTCTTCAGGTCTGAGATGCAAATTATTTATATGTTTTTGTACTTTTAAGATCATGGTATCTCTCACAAATAAAGGCATGTCATATTTTAATTGGAGGTAATTTTTCTTTATAAGTCGTGGTCCGTACCATAGCATTGCATGTTATAATCAGTGACCTCTTAGATTTGGTGAAATATGGTCAGAGGACATTCGTCACAGCAGAAACATCACCCTGTGTCAGAGAAGAAAGGGATCTGCAGGGAGTCTGGAGGGGCTTCCTGAGACCCTGGCATGCCCTGTGTGTCTGGCATCTGGTCGTTGGGGTGCAGCCAGGAATGGGCAGCCCACGGCTGGCACCACAGGCGAGGCAATGCAGAAGCTGCCGTCGCTGACACGGTGACTCCAGATGACCGCATGGAGCTGAGGGCTGAGCTGCCACAATCTTAGGAACTCTGAAAGCCCGCAGGACACACGTTCATGAATGGGGCCCCTCCACCTCCACAGGGAGGGAGCCGAGGGTCACCTTTGCATCCCCCTCTTCCAATTCTCGTGGAGTCACAGGGAGTCTGCTCACGATCTCTAGAATAGTGTGTGGGGAACACGCAAGGGTGGTGTTTCAGCATCCGAACTGACTTGATCATGCTGCAGTTTAAAGCCCACCACGCTTGCTAGAGCTGTGAACAGTAGGGTCACTGGCTGGCTGGCTGCCATCAGGCTAGTTATTTAACTTCCCTGTGCCTCAGTTTCCTCATGTGTGTAACATGGGATCTCA
This sequence comes from Manis pentadactyla, assembly GCF_030020395.1. Classification (NCBI taxonomy): domain Eukaryota; kingdom Metazoa; phylum Chordata; class Mammalia; order Pholidota; family Manidae; genus Manis; species Manis pentadactyla. Next base: position 145,969,852 of record NC_080025.1, read on the forward strand.
ATAATATTAACATTCTGGGTTTTGACGACATTTTATTTATATATAAACATGTTCACTGATGTTGATCGAAGTCATTAAGCCATCTCTCTCCCTCTTCTTGGAGGTCCTGACTCTGGGCTCTCCGGGCCGCTGTTAGGGTGTCCCTTCCTCCCCATAGACCTCCACACTGGGCTTGGCTCTGGTCACGGGTCTTGCTCTGGAAATGGGAGAACGGCTGTAGCCAGGCCCGGTTGGCCTCTGATGCTGATGAGCGAGGGTGCATCTGCCTGGCTGTTGGTCTGGGCCATGCAGGGCTGGGTCCAAGGAGCAGAGGGCTTCTGGGGCAGGGGACCCGGATATGGTGGGTGCCCATGAGCCACGCCACATGGCGGAGACGGAGTGGCTGAGTGGCTGCTCCGTTGGCTAAGGGGAAACCCAGGGACCTGTTGAGAAGTCAGGACGCTATCTGTCAGGGTTTGGGGGGACAGTTTCCAGAAGCTTGTGATGTGGCAGGAAGAAGGATTCTGGACTCGAGGACACTGCCATCATTTTCACCTGCGTGGCTACACCTGGCCTGATTGTCAACACCGTACGCCAGGGCTGTGGGTGTCCAGGGCTGGAGCAGAAGCCTGCTGGCTGGCCAAGGGTAGACGCTGGAATCTGTGGAGCAGTGCTGACGGGAGGAAAGGAGCCTGTTAACTGGGGTCAGAGAGTTGCCCTGGGCCCTAGGGTGGCCGTAGGACGCTGCTGAGCCAAGTCCTGGTTCTGACGCAGAGTGACAGCCCCCCTGGGGGAAGTGCTAGCCCAGCAGGGTGGCCTAAGGCAGGTTCCTTAATCTGTTGGAGCCTCTGTCCCTACAGACCCTAAAATGCCTCCTGCTTACGGGTAACTGAATATTTACATTTGCCGCACGGGGTACATGCCGGGTGTATCTGGGTTACATCGTAGGTGTTTCCGTGTGGCGTTGTGCTGAGGGTGATGGTGGTGGCCTCCTCGGACAGTCCACCTCTGCCCAGAGCAGGTGCCCGTGTCACTGTGGCTTCGCAGAGAACCCCCCCCACTACCGTGTCTGCCTTGTGTGGCCTGTCCAGTTGAACTCAGCAATTCATTCGTTCAGCAGGTCAGTTATCAAGCCCTAGGGGACACCAGCCGGTCTACTGGGGGGTTGACACTCACAGTCCTGCTTCATAGCCACTTGGTCCCTACAGAACATGTTACCTGTCACTAATCATGTCCCTTTTCCTGCCTGTGAACCTCTTGTGTTTATATGTCCAATAAATCACATTGGGGTAGGGATCGCCTAATTTGTGAGATTTTATTAGAGATTGCTTGGAATCACATTTATATCCTAATAGGGAAGAGAAAGAGAAAAAACCCCGATGGTCAACATCAGTGTGAGAACTTGAATGTATTGGGAGGGGAGGAGGGCGCTTGACTTCCTGGGGGAGGAGAACATTGGTCCTGCGTCACCCAGCAGGTTGGTGGGAGTGCTTTTGGAAGACGGGTGTTTTATTCAGGCTGTTTAGACAGCTGACGGCTGACATGGGGAGGCCTGATGGAAGTTGATGAGGAATTGTTACTTGATCAGAAAACACATGAACTGTGGAAAGTCTAGCTACACATTTTGCTTCTTCTGTCTTCTCCTTCCTATGATGCAAACACCTGAGAGGGTGTCTCTGTCACTGGTCCTGGTCATCACCCAGATGGAGGTGGGAGAAATCGTTTGCTTGAGAATTCCTCCTTTTGTAGCATTCAGCCAAATAAACAGACAGCTGTTCCCAGGTCCACTGGAAAAGTGCAGACTTAAAAAAGCAGTATTATGAAAATGTTTCCTGGGTTTGTGTTTTATTTTATTTTAATTTTTTATTTAAGTATCATTGATATACACTCTTATGAAGGTTTTACATAAACAACACAGTGCTTTCAACATTCACCCATATTATCAAGTCCTCACTCCCCCATTGCAGTCACTGTCCATCAACATAGTGAGATGGTATAGAGTTACTGCTTGTCTTCTCTGTGCTACACTGCCTTCCCCATGACCCCCCTACAATATGTGTGCTAATCATAATGCCCGTCAATCTCCTCCCTCCCTCTCCACCAACCCTCCCCAACCCCTTCCCTTTGGTAACCACGAGTCCCTTCTTGGGTTCTGTGAGTTGGCTGCTGTTTCGTTCCTTCAGTTTTGCTTTGTTCTTATACTCCACAAATGAGGGAAATCATCTGGTACTTGTCTTTCTCCACCTGGCTTATTTCACTGAGCATAATACCCTCTAGCTCCATCCATGTTGCTGCAAATGGTAGGATTTGTTTCTTTCTTATGGCTGAATAGTATTCCATTGTGTATATGTACCACATCTTCTTTATCCATTCATCTACTGCTGGACACTTAGGTTGCTTCCATATCTTGGCTATTGTAAATAGTGCTGCAATAAACATAGGGGTGCATATGTCTTTTTGAATCTGGGATCTTGTTTTCTTTGGGTAAATTCCTAGAAGTGGAATTCCTGGGTCAAATGGTATTTCTATTTTTAGTTTTTTGAGGAACTTCCATGTTGCTTTCCACAATGGTTGAACTAGCTTACATTCCCACCAGCAGTGTAGGAGGGTTCCCCTTTCTCTGCACCCTCACCAGCATTTGTTATTCCTTGTCTTCTGGGTCTTGGTGTGAGGTGATATCATTGTGGTTTTAATTTGCATTTTGTGATGATTAGTGATGAGGAGCATCTTTTCATGTGCCTGTTGGCCATCTGCATTTCTTCTTTGGAGAACTGTCCATATCCTCTGACTATTTTTTACTTGGGTTACTTGTTTTTTGGGTGTTGATGTGTCCTTTTTTTTATCATTCTTTTTGTCGATGTGGTGTAGGATGTGGACTGATTTTCAAATGTTGTACCATCCTTGCATCTCTGGAATAAATCCCACTTGATCATGATGGATTGTCTTTACATATTTTGGATGTTAATCCCTTATTGGATAAGTCATTTACGAATATATTCTCCCATCCTGTGCCATTTTGTTCTACTGATGGTGTCCTTTGCTGTAGAGAAGCTTTTAGTTCGATGTATTCCCACTTGTTCATTTTTGCTTTTGTTTCCCTTGCCCGAGCAAATGCATTCATGTTTGCTCATGTTTATATTCAAGAGATATTTTGCCAATGTTTTCTTCTATGAGTTTTATAGTTTCATGACTTACATTCAGGTCTCTGATCCATTTCGAGTTTACTTTTGTGTATGGAGTTAGAGAATAATCCAGTTTCATTCTCTCACATGTAGCTGTCCAGTTTTGCCAACACCAATTGTTGAAGAGGCTGTCTTTTCCCCATTGTATGTCCATGGCTCCTTTATTGTATATTAATTGGCCATATATTTGTGGGTTTGTATCTGAGCTCTCTAATCTCTTCTATTGATCTACAGGTCTGTTCTTGTGCCAGTACCAAATTGTTTTGATTACTGTGGCTTTGTAGTAGAGCTTGAAGTCAGGGAGCATAATCCTGCCAGCTTTTTTCTTCCTTTTCAGGATTCTTTTGGCTATTCGGGGTCTTTTGTGGTTCCATATGAATTTTAGAGCTATTTGTTCTAGTTCGTTGAAGAATGCTGTTGGTATTTTGATAGGGATTGCATTGAATCTGTAGATTGCTTTGGGAAGGATGGCCATTTTGACAATATTAATTCTTCCTAGCCATGAGCATGGGATTTCCATTTATTGGTATCTTCTTTAATTTCTCTCATGAGTGTCTTGTAGTTTTCAGAGCATAGGTCTTTCACTTCCTTTGCTATGTTTATTCCTAGGTATTTTATTCTTTTTGATGCAATTGTAAATGGAGTTGTTTTCCTCATTTCTCTTTCTGCTAATTCATTGTTAGTGCATAGGAATGCACCATATTTCTGTGTATTAATTTTGTATCTGGCAACTTGACTGAATTCAGTTATTAGTTCCAGTACTTTTTTGGTGGATTCTTTAGGATTTTATATGTATAATATCATGTCATGTGCAAACAGTGACAGTTTCATTTCTTCCTTACCAATATGGATGCCTTTTATTTCTTTGTGTTGTCTGATTGCTGTAGCTAAGACCTCCAGTACTATGCATGTTGAATAAAAGTGGGGAGAGTAGGCATCCTTGTCTTGTTTCCAATCGTAGAGGAAAAGCTTTCAGCTTTTCACTATTAAGTATGATGTTGGCTGTGGGTTTGTTGTATAGGGACTTTATTATGTTAAGGTACCTGACCTCTGTACCCATCTGTTGAGAGTTTTTATCATGGTGGATGTTGAATTTTTCCAAAGGCTTTTTCAGCATTTATTGAGATAATCATGTGATTTTTGTCCTTCTTTTTCTTGATGTGGTGTGTGATGCTGATTAATTTTTGAATATTGTACCATAATTGCATCCCTGGAATAAATCCTACTTGATCATGAAGGATGACCATTTTGATGTATTTTTGAATTCAGTTTGCTAATATTTTGTTGAGTATTTTTGCGTCTGTGTTCATCAGGAATATTGGTCTGTAGTTTTCTTTTTCTGTGGTGTCTTTTCTTGGTTTTGGTATTAGAGTGATGATGGCCTCATAGAATGAGTTTAGAAATACTCCTTCCTCTTCTACTTTTTGGAAAATTTTAAAGAGGATGGGTATTAGGTCTTCTTTAAATGTTCGCTAAAATTCAGCCGTGAAGCCATCTGGTACAGGAATTTTGTTCTTAGGTAGTTTTCTGATTACCAGTTAGGTATCATTGCTGGTAATTGGTCTGTTCAGGTTTTCTGTTTCTTCCTGGGTCAGTCTTGAAAGGTTGTATTTTTGTAGAAAGTTGTCCATTTCTTCTAGGTTATCCAGTTTGTTGGCATATAATTTTTCATAATACTCTCTAATAATTCTTTGTATTTCTGTGGTGTCTATTTTAATTTTTACTTTCTCATTTCTGATTTTGTTTATGTGTGTAGATTCTCTTTCTTGATAAGTCTGACTAGGGGTTTACCTATTTTGTTTATTTTCTTGAAGAACCAGCTCCTGGTTTCATTGATTCTTTCAATTGTTTTATTCTTCTCATTTTTATTTATTTCTGCTCTGCTCTTTATTATGTCTCTCCTTCTACTGCCTTTGGGCCTCATTTGTTCTTCTTTTTCTAGTTTCATTAATCGTGAGTTTCAATTATTCATTTGAGATTGTTGTTTCCTGAGGTGGGCCTGTATTGCTGTATACTTTCCTCTTTGAACTGCCTTAACTGCATTGCACAGGTTTTGGGCTGTTGAGTTGTTGTTTTCATTGTCTCCATATATTGCTAGATCTCTGTTTTTATTTGGTCATTGATCCATTGATTATTTAGGAGCATGTTGTCAAGCTTCCATGTGTTTGTGGGCTATTTGTTTTCTCTGCATAATTTATTTCTAATTTCATACCTTTGTGATCTAAGAAACTGGTTGGCACAATTTCAATCTTTTTGAATTTATTGAGATTCTTTTTGTGGCCTAGTATGTGGTCTATTCTGGAAAACGTTCCATGTACACTTGAGAAGAATGTGTATCCTGCTGCTTTTGTGTGGAGAGTTCTGCAGATGTCTGTTAGGTCCATCTGTTCTAATGTGTTGTTCAGTGTCTTTGTCTCCTTACTTATTTTCTTTCTGGTTGATCTGTCCTTTGGAGTTAGTGGTGTGTTGAAGTCTCCTAAAATGAATGCATTACATTCTATTTCCTCCTTTAATAGTGTTAGGATTTGTTTAACATATTAGGTGCTCCTGTGTTGGTGTGTAGATATTTATATTGGTTATATCCTCTTGTTGGACTGACCCCTTTATTATTATGTAATGTCCTTCTTTGTCTCTTGTTACTTTCTTTGTTTTGAAGTCTATTTTGTCTGATACGAGGACCACAATTCCTGCTTTTTCCATCCCTTTGCTTTCAGTCTGTGTGTCTTTGGGTTTGACATGAGTCTCTTATAGGCAGCATATAGATGGGTCTTGTTTTTTTATCCATTCTCCAACTCTATGTCTTTTGATTGGTGCATTCAATCCATTTACATTTAGGGTGATTATTGATAGATACGTACTTATTGCCATTGTAGGCTTTAGATCTGTGGTTACCAAAGGTTCAAGGATAGCTTCCTTACTGTCTAACAGTCTATCTTAAGTCACTTATTACTGTATTTCAAACACAATCTAAAGGTTCTTTTTTTCTCCCTTCTTTTTCTTCCTCCTCCACTCTTTATATATTAGGTGTCATATTCTGTACTCCATGTACATCCCTTGACTAACTTTGTGAGTAGTTGATTTAATATTGTATTTGTTTAGTAATTAATTGGTCCACTACCTTTACTGTGGGTTTCTTTACTCTGATGATAGCTATTTAGCCCTAGGAGCAGTTTAATCTAGAGCATTTCCTTTAAAATATCTTGTAGAAATGGTTTTGTGGTGGTGAATTCCCTCAACTTTTGCTTATCTGAAAATTGTTTAATCCCTACTTCAAACTTAAATGATTATCTTGCTGGGTAGAGTATTCTTGGTTTGAGGCCCTTCTGTCTCATTTCATTAAATATATCCTGCCACTCCCTTCTGGCCTGTAAGATTTCTGCTGAGAAGTCTGCTGATAACCTGATGGGGTTTCCTTTATAAGTGATCCTTTTTTCTCTCTGGCTCCTTTCAATACTCTCTCCTTGCCCTTGATCTTTGCCATCTTAATTATTATATGTCTTAGTGTTGTCTTCCTAGGGTCCCTTGTGTTGGGAGATCTCTGCACTTCCATGACCTGAGTGACTATTTCCTTCCTCAGCTTTGGGAAGTTTTCAACAATTATTTCCTCAAAGAGACTTTCTATCTCTTTTTTTCTCTCTTCTTCTGTGGCGCCCCTATAATGTGAATATTGTTCCATCTGGATTGGTCATACAGCTCTCTTATTATTCTTTCATTACTAAAGATCCATTTTTTTCTCTCCGGTGCTTGGCTTCTTTGTTTTCCTGTTCTCTAATTTTTACTTCATTTACCATCTCCTCCTCCTCTAATGTACTTTTAAATCCCTCCATTGCATGTTTCATTTCAGATACTGTATTTTTCAAAATTTCTCTTTGTTGAAAGCCTCCCTGAGATCTTGAATATTTTTCTGTAGCTCCGTGAGCATGTTTATGACTTTTATTTTGAAATCTTTATCAAGAAGATTGGTGATTTCAGTTTCACTAAGCCCTCTTTCTGGCACTTTTCCTTGAGTTTTTGTTTGGACCAAATTCCTCTGTCTCTTCACATTTTTAGTGTTCTTTATGGGATAATAGATTTGTGTAGGAGGTGCCCTCTAGTGCCGAGAAGCTCAATTTTCTGCGCAGGAGCCCTGGTTATTGGCATGCAGTGGGTGTGGCACCTGTCTGCCTTGCTCCTGGTGTTCTGCTCCCGCCTGCCGCAATGTTGGAGGCGCAGGTGAGCGGGACCAGCGCCTGCAGGGGGGAAAGAGTTCCAGGTGCTGGGCTGCACACATGCACCAGTCTGCATTGGTGGAGCTGCTCTCCACCCTGCCTGCTGTAATGGTGGTGCGGGGACACGGGCGAACAGGACTGGGACCTGCAAGTAGGAAAGAGCTCCCGGGGCTGGCTCTTGCATGCAGCTCCCTGGCTGGCCCAAAATAGGGCTGAGCAGGCTGGAGGTTCTCCCCCTGCCTAACTGGGAGTAAAATCAGATTTCACTGCTGTCTAGGCTGTGTTGCCAGCAAGGTGGATGGAGCATCTGAAGCTCCTGAGGGCTTCCAACCTGCTGGGCTAAGGGCGGGCTGGGAAGGTATTGTCCACCTGAGCTTTCTGCTAAACACAGAGCACTGTGCCATCCTTGCCCCTCTGGTGCCCCTCTCCCTGCTGGGAAGTCTTCCAAACTGCCTGCTCTGCTTTCTTTCCCAGGGTGCCTGTTCTCCACAGGAGGCTGGGATCTCACCCTCCCTGTTTGTTCCCCCCTCTCTGTTGTCCAGCCCCACATATCACCAGGGCACCGTGCAATGTGAGCTCGTGTTCCTGGAGCAGATCTCCAGGGCCAGGTGTTCAGGGTGCTGGGCTTCTACTCCGTCCCCCCTCCGTTCCTCTTCCTCCCACCTGTGGGCTGGGGTGGGGGAGGGCTTGGGTCCCCCTGGATCAGGGCTTTGTCACTTTACCCTTTCCTGTAGGGTCTTCTTCCCCTGATGCAGGTGGTCAGCTCTGCAGTCTCCAGGTTGATTTTGGGCCTAGCTGTATTTGCTGTATTTTTGTGTTCTGTGTGATTTTGGGAGGAGGTTTTTGCCTTGCCTTCCTATGCCACCATCTTTTTTCCCCAGAATTATGTTTTTATTTTTATAGGAAAAATTTGTATACTTTGCATAAAACTCTTATTGTAAAAAGTGAATATGTGTGTGTGCTTGCCATAAGAAATCCCAGAGTAACAGGTTACATGAGGTTGTATGATGCTTCGTGCACCACGAGCGGCACCTCTGCGGGCACCCTTGCATCCATCGCTCTGTCTCCATCACATCTGTACAGATAGAGGACAGAGCTTTGCATACCTTGAATGAGCTCATGAATTCTATTTCATTAAGGTCATTATAACATTGGGAATATCAGTGCCCAGGAGATACGGCAGCTAAGTTACTGAGTGTGGGAGCTGGGAGTACATCATGTTATCCCAAGAATGTTTATGTTCTTACATATTTTATCATTGCTGAGTTAGGAAATACAGAGAACATAGAAAAATCACAACACTGCAATCCTACTACCTGGAGAAAGCTTACATTAATACCATATTATACTTTTTCCCAGGCTTTTTTACTACATACTAAAAAAAAAACCTATTTAGAAGGATGTGGTTGAGAGACAAGTTAGCCTAGTGGGTGAGTCATGTGGAGGGGCGCAGAGGAGAAAGGTGCCCAGCACAGTGAAGGGCAGCCATGGAGCAGAGGGGGTGTGAGAGACACTGGAGGAACAGGCAGGGAAAGAATGCAGCCCCATCGCGAGGGCCTCAAGCCCCGTAAGGACTGGCTTTCCCCCTAGGAGATGGGGTGGCAGGGAGGTTTGAGTAGAGAAGTACTGGGCTCTGAGTTGGGCTTACAGGGTCATGCTGTCTGCTGTGCTGGGAAGAGGCTATAGGTGGGCAGGTGTGGGAGCAGGGGGAATGTACAGGGGGCTCTTTCTGTAATTCAGCCAAGAAATGACTGATGGTGGCTCAGACTGGGGAGGTTGTCCTCAGCTATGAAAAACAGGAATCTGGGTCAGGTTAGATATGGAGGCTGAGACACAAAGAAGGCTCAAGGGTACTGTCAAGACATGGGCTGAGACACTGAAAGAACAGTTGTTTTTTATTGAGGTCAGGAAAGCTGTGGGGGAAGCGGGCTTGGGGTTGGGGTTTGCTCTTCTGTCCATGTTGAGTTCCAAGTGCCTGTCAGACTAGGAAGCTCAATAAAGGCGCCTGGAGTTTGAGACCAGGCTGGAGGCTGGGGGCACCTTTCAGGAGCCATCAACCAACAGGTGATGTTCGCAGCCTTGAGACGGACGAGCCGACAGGGGGAGTGACTAGATACAGAGGAGAAAAACCTTGGAGAAAATGGGAAATCCATCAGGCTCCTCGTGACCTTGGCAAATGGCTTTGGAGAAAGGACCAGGCAGCAGACGGGAATGTGGCCCCCGGCACCGTCACTGGGGCTCTGGGTTACTAATATTTCAGTCACGGCCAACTTGAAAGAAACTTTTTGTCGAATTATAGTTCAAATTGTCATTTATTTGTCAGATTGGGTGAATTTTCATAAATGTTTTCATCTCCTGCATTAATCACGCTGAAGCACCTGTTCGTTTTCCATGACTCTGAGTGAGAGAGCCTCTTGTGATCCACTGACGAGGGACTCAGACTCCAGGGCTTCCGTTTTCTGGAAAGTTCTGAGAGACTGGCTTTGGATGGCCATTAGCCAACTGAATTAGTGAGTGCTAAGGAAGGAGACCCGGCCATTCGTGTTGGCCCCAGTGGGGAGCGTCTGTGTGGGGTCACCTGTTGGCCCTGAACTCAAGGTGCTGAGCACAGAAGAAGCTCCATGCTCTTGTTTGCCTTTTTCCTGAAGGCCATTACCTCTATCCCCATCTCACCCTCCCTCCAGTAAAAAAGAGTGGGATGGTGTCGTTCCTTCCCGCTTACCCAGTGGGCACTGAAGGTAGTCACAGCGGCTCACTGTCTTAAGCAGGACATGATCCATCCGCCCACGTGCCCCCCGTGGTCTTAGTAGGACATGGTCCCAAAAGACTCTAAAAGCATGAAGCCTGATGGATACGCCTGTTGGCTCTCAGCAAATCCTGTAACACGATTGCTTAAAGACCATTTACTAGGCAGTTTAGGGAGGCAAACTTCAGTGTTTGGAACTGCCTGTAGAGCCTGTGATATAGTCTGGGGATATATTCTCTTGAATCTGCCAAAAAAAAAAAATAGTTATCGTAAAATGGGAGTCATTTGGTGGGCCATTGGGGTGAGCTTGACTTGGAGAAATGTTTACTGAACTTGGCTTCCAGTAAGCCAGCAATGGCAACCGTGTGCATGCTTCTCATGTGCAGCTCATTTTAGGACAATGAGACTATTTTTCTTATGTGGCTCTGAAAGCAGCTCTCACAAAGGAGCTCCACAACCGTTGTGAACAGCGTCAGCATTGTGAGGGTGAGCTGTGCTCCATCCAAGGTGGCACTTCTGCAGGGAAGGGTGCTCTCCGATGTGCCTCAGGCGGCCGTTAGAAAGCAGGAGGACTGTGGTCACAGCTGTGTGCTGAGAGCTTTTCCCCATTGAACTAAAAGCATCGGCTAATTATCAGACCCTGCGCATTTAAAATCTCCATGGATAAGAATCACATTGACCTAGAAGATCATACTGCCCACTTTCTCAAAGGAAGTGTAGCTCAGCACTTAAATCGGAATGAAGGTGCTTAAAAGATTTGCCATTTTAAGGGGAAAAGCATCCCGTTCATCAGAGCCTCTACGCCGGGAGCAGAAGCAGGGCCGCCCTAGCTCAGCGCCTCCGGGGCCTGGGACAGGCCTCCTACAATGGTGTCATTTCAGGCTCGTGGCTATCCGTGTACCTCTTCTGTTTTTGGGTAAATGTCCTAGGAAGAAAAATATTATTCTTTGCAGAACAAACTAGCTCAAGTATTTCATGAGAAAAACAAAGACTCTTTAAATCCCTTGCTGTGCCAGCTTTGGCCAAGGCCCCGGGGGGCTGTGTACCTTGAACTTGTCCTGCGGCCAGGAGCCGGGACGCCGTGGGTCCAGGGCCTTTGCAGGCAGCGCGGGGGAGGGGGCTCCGGCGCCCGCGCCCAGCTGCCGCCCGGCGTCCGAGCCTTGGTCTGCGTTGCCCCACCGGCTGCAGCCTGCGAAGGCCGGCCGCCCAGCCGTGCCGCCTAACGGATGGTGTCTCGGGAGGATAGCCCATCTCCCAGCAACTTGTAGGAAAACGTCCTTCTCGTTTGTTTTCTGGTCAGGGCGGCAAGAGGTGTGCTGCCGGGCATTCACAGACGGCAAAAACAGGGGCGGTAAGAGACAGAGGAAATCTTCCCTTGTATCTTGTTTTTGCTACTTGCCTTTGATTTATCATTTTGTTTACGTACATCGAGGCCCAGCGTCTGCAGAGGGGAAATGTCTTGATGGGTAGAGCTCTCCTTTCTTTTTCAAAAGAGCGCCAGAGCGACGGCAGTCGCTGGGGGACAGCTGGCGGCTTTGTCTCTCGCCTCTCCTGTGGGTCGGGACCGAATGAGGTCGCGAACCGGCGGCAGTAAAGGAGGTTTGCTCATGAGACCTGCTCCCAACCTGGGGAAGAGGTGGTCTGTTGCATGAGTCTGCAGCAGGCACAGGGTTGTCATGGTTTGAGGAACGCTGGGCAGGGACCCCCGAAGCCTGGCTTCTCACCCAAGGTCGTCATCACCATCTTCATCCCCCGGATGGTGACCTTTACCTGTGTGAGCCCCCAGTTTCCTCCATAGTAAAGGAGATTGTTTTTGACCTGGTGGTCTGCACAGTCGCACTTCATGTTAGCATTCCCTGATGCCGTGAAAATTGCCACTGCATTTGCCCTGGGGAGCATTCAGCCCCTTACTCTGTTTCTGCCTGGAGCAGGTTGGCAGCATGTGGGTACTCCTGAGTGGGCGAGGATGCCAACCTCTTGCTTAGGCCATTCAAGGAAACCTTCGTCTGTGTTGAAAACATAACTATGTTTCTAGTAGCCAGAAGGAAAAGAGGTACAGGATATTCTCAGCGTCTGTATCAATACCAGGGACGCTTCTGCCACGCTAAGTAAGTTCATGTCTTCAGCTGCTCCCCTGCATGTCTGGCACTGAACCAGCCGCTCTGTGGCACAGTAGTGGGCCAAGAGGAAATGAGAATATGGTCCTTTCAGGGTATGCAGACAAGGCTTTGTTTACCTTCCGTTAGAATGTTTGTGTGGTCCCACACACCCATTCCTTCTCTCTCTCTCTCACACATATACTCACAGGGAGGGTCTTGGAGGAGAAATTTCTGGGACCATGCAGACCAGTTCAGACCCTGATTTGCTGGGAACCCCTCGGTTAAAGAGGATGCTGAGCCCATCCTGGTGGCTTTACAGAGCCAGGGAGGCAGGAGCCCTTCTGTGTGGGGCTGTGCCAGGACACTGTGCCCTCTGACAGACTCCGGCCGGGGGGTCAGACAAGGTAAACGCCTGCCGGCCCCGGGGACAGGCTGCCTGGGGGCATGTGGTGCATTCGGGTGAGCATGGAGACAGGTCTGGGAAGGCCCCCCGTCCTCTGAGGGATGGGCTGAGAGGAGGCAGGCTGGGCCATCAGACAGCCAAGGACGGCAGGTGGGCGTCCTGACTGGGGCCGAGCCAGTCCTGGGGGTGGTGTGGGGGCTCCGTGAGAGCCAGCTTGGGGGACAGCGGCAGCTCAGTCAGCTCACGGCTGGGCTCTGCGGACAGCGGCGTGGCTGGAGGGAGGGAAGCGCCCCAGAGGGAGCCCGGGGCCGGCTGGGAAGAGAGCCCTGAGCGAGAGGGCCAGGATTCTGTGCTGCGGAAGACGGGGTTTGCCTGGTAGGAGGAGTGAACGGAGGCCGGGGAGGGACCGGGAGGCGTCCAGAAGGAGGTGGCCATTGCCCTGCCACGCCACCGGTGATCATGCCGTGATCACTGGATTCCTCGGCCCACACCGGACCGCTGCCCTGAGGTTGGTGCTGGGCATCCCGGCGTCCAGGCCCTCCTGTGCGGTGAGGAAACTGCCCCCCAAGCTGCCCTCACACGAGGGTTCACAGACACTCTGGAGTTCTTGGAAGTAAAGGTGAACTAAATAACATGTCCGCCTGTGACAGTGGTCCGTTGCCGCCTGGCAGTAATAGTGTCGACGCAGACCGACGTGGGCTGGCACAGTCGGAGGCCTCCCCGGCAGAGGCGGGCGTGGGCCCTACGCTGGGCCCGGCTGCGGGTGGCACTCTGGGGCAGCTGGGCTGCGCAGTGCCCACCCCGAGTCAGCTGGGGGGACAGCAGCAGGGCGTGGACCCTGGCCATGGTGTGGGCAGGCTGTCGGCCTCGCCCCCCCGAGCCTCGGCCCTGGGTACAGTTCCCTGGGGGAGGAGGGCGAGCTGGCTTGTGCCTCTGCCTGCTGGGCTCCGGCGTCTCCCAGGAAATAGGCAGAGATCACAGCTAAGTGCGGCCAGGCGCGGGTCCTCTGTGGAGGCTGACAGACCCCTCAGTTCACCCTTAGACGAGGCCCAGGTGCCAGGATAGGTCACGGTTACAAGCAGTGCAGAAGGAGCCAGCCAGCCAGCAGGAGCTGTTTTAAAAGCAGATGACTTGTGTTATGAACAGAAGCGAGTGGAGTGTGGGTGGGATGAAGGCCCAGGCAAGGGGCCATGGAGCCCACAGGCTGATACCCGACGCCCCAGCCCTTCCTGGGGCACAGCTGGGGGCCCCCCTGTCTCCCTGCAGCTGGAGCAGCCCCGCGGCAGCTCCTGCCATTGAAGTGGGGGAGGGAGTGGCAGCGCTCAAGGACAAACTCAAGGCTGGGACACCCGGAAACCTAGGGGCAGGGCTGCCCTGGGGGTGCCCCCGGCACCGTGGTTGGTAGAGGGTGGAGTCAGGTCAGGGAGGCCCTGGGGAGGGTCACACCAGTGAGGCTGTGTTTGGAGCCATGTTGGGTGGTGAGAAGCCCCTGCCGTAGACAAAAGCATCTTGCCTTGACTATAGAGCCCCTCTTAGGATAGACAGAGGGCATCTTAAGGGCCCGAGCCCCAAGCTGCCAGCTGCCAACCAGTGAGGAGACAGGGGCTTGAGGTTCTTCTAGCCACGGCTGCCTCAGAGGCGGGAGTGTGCTGCAGAGAAGCAGCCCAGGTCCCCCCTGAATTATCACTAAACAAAAGGGTCGTGCTCCCCGGTGCTACTAGGACACCTCATTTCCTCAGTTTCTTCCCCCCTCAGAGCTGCTCTGAATGCCCATCTTAATTTGACTCCCCCTGATGTAAGAGTTCACCTCGAGGTCTGGCCCTGGGGTGGCCCTGGGGGAGGTTCTTGAGCTGCCCATTGGAGAAGCTGCACCAGCGGAGTGAGACTTCACAGCTTGCACTTGGTGAAGAACAGGGAAATTACGTAAGCAGAATCCTGTTCTACCAAGGGGCAGGGTGGCGTGGCCCAGACTGCAGGCCTCCTGCCCAGTTCTCCCGTCAGGGATGGGAGCTAGTGGCCCAGATGGACCAAACCTCCTGCATATCACATCCCTTTCTCCCTGAAGAATGATGAGCCCTTCCCAAATTCTGATCTCCGTGGTTAGAGGGCTGAGTGGGCCCCTAGGACAGGGAGTTATTCTTGTGCCTGCTGTCCGGTAGGTGACCCTCGCCTGCCGTCCTCTCCTGACTTCCTTCTGTCCATGCAGTCACTTGGATGAGTGGGCACACTTTTGAGATGGGGGGGGCAGGGCTTCCCATTTTGTGCTGAGCTTTGTTCCTGGGTCATCCAAAAAGGTGCAGAAGGAGTCGGTCGGAGCTCTCCCTTGGCAGCTAGAGCAGTCATTCAAATCCTTTTAGGAAAAATCCAGGTAGAGAACCAAACCTCTGAATCTGAAGAGAGCAAAGCAAGGAAATGACATTTGGTCTTTCAGAAAACCATCAAGATTCTCTGCCTGTAGGCAGCTGGACGCTAGAGAAAGCCTAATAGCTGAGCTGAAAAAAACCATACAAGTCCAGCTGGTAGTGTATTCATGGTGTGTGTGCGTCAATGTTCAACCCAGTGAGACCAGCTCTGTCCCTGTCTGGCATGGCTTCTCCGCCATCTCGTCTCTCCTTGCCTACAACTTAACTTTGTAGTTTTCTATTTTCAAGTCCCATCCCTTAAAGAATAATGGGAAAACCCACACGCGCTAAGAACAGGGAGCTCTGCGAGGTCACCTGAGTGGCCACGTTGCAGAGCGCACCGTGTCCTGATTGAATCTCATCAGTGTCATGATGGTGAGGCGGGCGCAGTCTGCACAGCCAAATCCTTTAGTGACAAATTCTTAGGCTGTAGACACAAGAACACTTTTGCAACATATATCAGTGCCAACACAAAAGTAGGTTTTCATTCATTTGTGTGCTTTTATATATACAAAATTGTTTTTTTTTCCTTTCCTTAAATGAAATGCATTTTTTTCTGGCCATCATTGTCATTCATTCTCTAAGTCAGAATAAAAATACTCAGGAAAAGGAACAATGATGTCATTTTTGATAATACGTTATTTTTATTTCTCAGTGCCTAGGAGGAGGTGCGTTAAGATCATCATTAAGATTAGAAAGAGGGCGATTACTCACATACTTTATATATAGTACAAGCTCATCATTATGGGTTAATGAAGTGCAAGTGTTCAGTTGTTGCATATAGTGTGTAACACTCTTCTGACTGCCAAGAGTTACTCTCTTTTTAATTCAACAAATATTTATTAAGCTCTGTGCCAGAGGTGGGAGTGAAACAGAGATGGCCCAGGGCTGGCAGAGTATAGAAGCTCATGGTAGCCACAAAGACAGGCATTCAACAACCAGGCACTGAAATCAGTCTTAACTTACAGTTGTGATGGACTCACGGGTGAGTGTGGGGCAGCGGTGAAGGGGCCGAGCTGGGGCTGTGGGCGCAGGTCCTCCCGAAGGGCTGGCTCCTCTGGATGGCTTCATTCACATCCTTGGCATTCATTTGAATTTGCTGAGCCTTGTACCAATCCAGGGAGATGAGGAGATGATGGAGACCTGATTCTTGTTCTCAGGGGGCTCCGCATCCAGAACGTAACCTCGCTAGTGCGCAGACTCCTAGGATGTCACTTAGCCCTGTGAGAGGTCCCGTGGTGGCCCTTCCCTCCTGGAAACACACCGAGTGGCAGCTACGTGGAGAGGTCAGATGGCCAGATCTCAGGGGATATGTTGATGACGTGGCAGGACAGCATGAAGTTTTCCCGTATGGAACTATGGGAAGGGCACAGTGCCATCATCGCATGGTGGGGGGCATCAGCAGGGGGAGGAAGTGGAGAGGCTGCTGATAGGCTGACCCGCAGGTGAGGTAGCAAGATGAGAAACAGAACGGACCCTTCCCCCAAGTAAAGTGATGCTCAGTGGGCGCTCCCCCTGCTTTTTCTGCCTGTGCTGCCTGGAAGGATGTGTGGCCAGTTCCTGCGTGTAGAATGCAGAAAGCACACAGAGCACGTGGGGAAACCTTCCAGCTGCACCTTTAAAAGCTGGCGCGGACCCACCTCCCAAGGTGGAGGTCAGCCTGAGTGCTGGCAGAGGGGGGTGTGGAATGCCCATCAGTTTTGGCTTCGTCAGACTGAGACAGACTCTGGGCAGGAACTCAGGTGTCCAGCCAGGCAGACGGCTGCTCCGCAGTGATGTGCACCCAGCAGGACCTCGAGAACCGATGGCGAGTGGCTCTGCACTGAAGCGTCCTTTGTGGGATTGTGCCGGGTGATCCTAAGTCATAGCTAGGGACCTCAGTCCCAGAGAGGTGAGGTGGCTTGCTCCGTATTTGCCTGCCCGTCAGCCAACAGAGAGCTGGGGCCCACTCAACTGCAGTGTCTGCGTACCGTTTCTTTCTACACCCTGTAAAATGACTCTGATGGTTGGTGTTGACATGCAGGTAAATGCTGTAGGTGTCCCCAGCCGCCCACCTCTAGAGATGAGAGCCCACCTTGATGGAGTTGGTCCCCCCACCAGCTGCCCCTGGCAGTGTCTTCACTGTCTTCTGCACACCCAAAACATGTAGGGTCTCAGTAAAAGCCGCATGTCTGCTAAGCATACGGTGCCTCAGCACAGATATCTGGTGTCCTCTTTCAGCCAGATTGCTGCTGCTAAATCTTTCCCAAAGAGAAACCCTGCAATTTCCATAGTCAGTAATGGTTGGAATTTCTGCATATGGGCCAAAATCCAGAGGGCACTAAGGGGTGCGGTCTGTTTTCTGTGAGGGAATAAACTGCCTTAAGAACTTCCCCATCATAGACCAGAAATTAACCACACCAATTATAAGTCCACACTGATCTCATGCAGCGAGGTTTTGCACAGACTTAGAAGTGTCCCCGTGCACAGGTTTTGTATGAAATGAGCTAGTGCTTCTTATACACATAACACACACCAGTGCAGAGCATGGAAATGACCTTGAAGGGTTAGAGGCATGCTGTTATCTTAAAACAGCTGCGGCTGGTACCAGACCAGGGCTGTTTGTGAAGCACTGGTGACCTATGAATGCCAGGTGGACAAGCCTAGATGGCAATGGTGTTTTCCTGAAAGCACTGGCTCCCAGCCCCCTGACTGGGCATGTCTGGGAGGAGGATGGTGAGCGGTGGGGTGAGGCAGCGCTTTGAGGTTGGGGGTGGGGTGTCCCTCTGCGCTCCTGACCCGCGTTCCACGGCTGTGTGGATCCTGGCCAGGCCCTGGTGGACAGAGACAGCCCCAAGGAGCCCCTCACTCTGGTGACCTGTGTAACACAGCGAGGAAGGAGGACTCCGGAGCTGAGCCCCTCCGTCTGCAGCAGCCTGGGCGCATCTCCTGGCCTCTGTTGTCTGTCCCTGCAGGCAGCTCTGGGTCTTTATCAGAAATGTGAATTCAGAGGATAAGGTTTTCAAACTCTATTGACCACAGAGCTGAAGAAGTATTAGGCACACAGAGCAGGGGAGGATCATGATCCTGCTCAAAGGAAACTGAATTGAGTGAATTGCTAGAGGTGTTTCTAGAATATGCTAAATAAGAGTCTCTCTCCTTGTCTCCCTGGCCCCCTGGCCCCTGTCTCTCTCTCTGTTTCTCTCTACCCATCCCCTTTCTAAGGAAGGTTCGATTCCACAAGGCCTGGAAGCCTAAGATTTTGTGTATGGCTGTGTAAGGAGAGTAGGGTAGCAAAGCCTAGTAACCCCCAGGAGTATTCAGTGGGAATTCAGTCCTCTGGCCGAGAGGCACAGGAGAGGGGCGCATGTTAGCTGCTCCCTGTCAGAGGGTGCCTGGGTCTCCTGTCCCCAGTCTCCATGCAGTTTGCCACCACCGTGATGCACATAGCCCTTTGAGATAGGAGGGGACAGCCACCCATTTCCTCAGTCCCCTGGGCGGGAGGCTGTGGTCTCTGCAGTGAGCGCTCAGTGTCGGCTCCACCGTGCCAGCGCGCTGCCCCTGTGGCCGCCTCCAGCTCGCATGCTGGCCACCGTGGCTGCTCCAGACCGGCAGGTTGCATCTGGTGCCCCTGGCGCTTAGGAGGTGGGACCCGGGGGCTGTCCGTGTGCCCACCCCGGCCTAGCTCAGGGTACCGGCTCCAGGTGCCCAGGACTCTGACTTTCCCCTCCTACCCTTACAAAACTGTCTTTTGCCTGCCACCCTGTCCAGTAATCACAGGGCCTGTGCTGGGTAAGCTCTGTGCTAGGCACCGATGGCCGCTTCCCTCAGGGCTGACCTCTATAGATTGCTAGCAGGGACCGATTCAGTATAAAGTGCTGATTTGTGAACTGGCCAGTGTGCACACACCCTTCACCGCCTTCCTCATATTTGCCTTCCTGTTCCCTTTTAGACTATTTGATTTTTTTAGAGTCTTATTCTTCACTAAATATCAAAGTAACCCTAATAAAGTTTTATTAAAAAGGGCCCCAAGGTAAATTATTTTATTAATTAGGGCATGCCTAAACACAAACATCTAAAGATCCAAAGGAATGAATCTCTAATGGCCAATTTGGGACACTCTACCTGGCAGCTAGGGAGATAGTTTGAAGCAGAGCCTTCCTTTGTCTTTCAAATTCTATAAATAAGCATCTATGATTTGTAAGTATGGTCTGTCCAAAAGAATGACTAATCATGGGAATGTCAGACTAGATTAATTCAGCACTTTAGGCCTGTGTCAGGGGGCCCTAAAGGACTGCCAGCCCAAGTTCGGACACATCATGCTGGCGCACCCCCCTTTCCTCACCCATTCACCCACCCAGCCCCCCGTGTGTACTCCCCAGCAGGGAGGGCAGGACTGTGGAGCTTCCTCCAGGTTCCCACTGGCGCCCACAGGTTTCAGACCCTCGTGTACTTCCTAGTGGCTTGCCTCTGTTTTCAGTCCTTTCTGGTGTCAATCTCAATTGCAAACACCCCCAGGAAGCCACACGCTCAGCTCCATTCAGCTCCTGCCGTGGTGTGAATGAACAAGGAACCGAGAGGAGTTTTTCATAGATTATTGCCAGAAAAATGTGTCTGCCAGCTTCAGTGTTTATAAAAAGCGATTCTGCTTCCCCATAAGCCAGCAGTGTTTATTAAACATGTAACAGAGAATTTATATGTGATATCTAAACACCTCTGGGCCCCTCGTCTGCATCATGCTGTGCTGCATTTTCAAAGGAAGAGCATTTAAAGAATGATGAGCTCCAGCCCCCAGCCTGGAGCAAAGGCAGTTCCCACGGAGACTGGGGGTGTCCTGCTCCTTCCTCTGCTCCCCGCCTCCCATACCAGCTCCACGGTTCCTCACTTAGGCAAATGAGCATCTGCTGTGTACGTGGAAAATGGTCCAAGTGAAATGACAGAGGATGCTACTCCTGGCATGCGAAATAATCCCCCGAATTATCAGTTGAAATGAGGCTGCATAATAAAGCGCTGCTACAATGAGACTTGTTAGAGCACAGACTCCGGCACACCCCGGGCTCAGACGTCGGGCCATCCGCTTGGCAACTAGCACATGCTCCTGCCCACTGCCAGCCAAAGTGTGTGTGTGTGTGTGTGTGTGTGCACGTGCGTGCATGTGCTCACCACTAGATAAGCTCTTTTTCAGCGATTTCCTTGAACACACGCCCTGAGCCAGTGGGCCTGGATCGCTGGTGGAGGGGAAGGAAGGTGGGGTTGACGCTGAGCTCTGCAGGACGAGCAGGCGGCAGCTGTGCGAGGGGAGGACGAGGGGACAATCTGGGCAGGGAGAGGAGGGCGCGTGGACTGAAGGTCTGCGGGGGTCTTAGAGGAGCAGACGAGTGGGGGGAGGCCCCGAATCACAGGCGGTCTCGGAGGCTGTGGCTGCGTGGGAGAGACTCCCGGTGGGCTGCTCCTGGGAGGACCCCCTGCTCCCCGTCTGCCGCAGGGAGAGCGGCCCTTGCCCAGCACGGCAGTGAAGGGTTTTTCTACCGGCGTCAGCCTTGGCAGTTGTGCCCGGAGGCCAGCCGCTGAGGAGCCTCCCACGCCCATACCGAGGGCCTCCCCTCCCGGGTGGCTGCGCAGTCACTGTGCCCATCCCGAGCACCGCTGTGTGGCGACGCTGTGTTTTTCTGTTCACTGTGCGTCGTGGGCCCATGTCTTTCCTTCTCCTCCGTGTTTTCTGTGGGAGGGCAGGCCTCTTCCCAGGGGCCCCCCGGCCCTGCTCCCCACTGGGCCTCACACAGACGGAGACCGAATGGTTGAAAGGAGGCCAGAGCTGGAACTGATGAGAAGGCTGCTGACATGCTGCAGCCTGGAGACAAAGCGCCCTGGACGGAGCAGAGGCCTCGGAGTCGGGGTGGGTGGAGAGGACGGACGTGTTCTGGGAGAAAATGGGTGATGCTCCCCATGGAATGTTTGTGTCCCCCAATTCCTCTGTTGAAGTTCCCACTCCCAGTGTGAAGGCATTAGGAAATGGGGCCTTTGGGGGAGACTCGGGCAGGAGTGTGGAGCCCAGTGGGGTCGTGGCCCCTGTGACGGGGACCCGGAGCTTCAGCCGCCGGCCCCGCCGTGTGCAGCGATGGTGGGAAGGCCTGAGAACAGGGGCCTGGGGCCGGGGGCAGAAACCCCGGGGGCACCGACTGGGCTCTGCGTCTTCCTTCTCGTCGTCACTCTCCTCTGAGGACGGGTCGAAGGCCTCATCTCTGCCCAGCCCAGGGTGGTACCCCCGAGTGCGCTTGCGAGCCAGTGCAGGAAGGACGGCGGGGTCTGAGGGCGGCTGCGGCAGCTCGGCTTCCTGCTGTCCTGGGATCCCCAACCTGCACACTGCTGACCAGCTTTGAATTTTTCTTAAATCCCTGTTTTTATAGTAGCATGAAAGTATATTGATTTTCAATCAGTTCATCCACTTCCTAAATGGAGCACATTTGCACGCACATGGCCTGTTTCCGAGGGCCTATGGGAGAAGACACGGAAGTCCAGGCTCAGGTTTTGCCCCCAGGGAGCCTGCAGCCTCACGGGAGAGCGTACAGCTGCAGCACCATCGTCAGAGCGATTCCCTGAGCATGCACGGAGGGGGGGTCCACTGCACGAGTCACAGGAGCTGGGCTGAGTGGGCCGCGATGGGAAGGGGTGCCGGCAGGAAGGCTTCCTGGAAGAGGTGGTAAGGTCTGACCGCCCTGAAGAGGGGTGGAGAAGTATGGGCCAGTGCGGAGGCGGGATTGTGCAGGAGCTGGGTTTTCCTAAGGAGAAGGCTCATCTCCACAGAGATGCTGTGTGGACAGCAAAGTGGGCAGATTGCACCCTCCACCGGCCGCGGCCCTGTCTCGCCGAGGGGTGGTGCACCTTAGGCGGCCGGGACAGCTCACCCCCCGCCGGCAGTGATGGTCTTGAGGAAGTGGCTTTAAAAATCTAATCTCACTTTGGCTTCCGTTCAGCCGAAGGACTCCAGAGTCACCGACATGCTTCACTGAAACAGCAGCTTTGACCCACTTGGCAGGCGATGCCTTCCGACCAGTATCACTGACCATGTCCGTTTGCTCCCGTTAGCTCTGCAGTGACCAAGTGCCACAAACTGGGTGGCTTAAACACCAGAAACGTGACATCTCGGGGTCAGCATGGACGTGCACAGGGAAGGTGGAACCGCGCTTCAGGACAGATTTAGGCCTGCTGGACTCCACGGGCGCCTCGGGCGGAGAAGGGGCTGGGGGCACAGAGGGGCGTGGGCAGTGAACGGCTGGCTGGGACTTGGGGGGGCAAGACTGATGATCAGAGTGGGGTCACTGGTGTGTCGGTGGCCGTGGATGCCACGGGACACTTCACGGCAAAGGAAGGACTGTGTTCTAGGACAGCGGGCACAGCCAGTGTTTTAGAGGCAAGCAGGTGAACTGGCTCCACTCACACCTGAGGCAGGAAGCTGCAGGGAGGTGATAAAAGGGCCCATGGGGAAGGGGAAGCTCACGGAGGATCGACAGACCGAGAAGCTTCCCATCCTGCATCTGCAGCGAAAACCATTTCGAGGACAAGTGAGTTCAGGAAGCTGAGGATGCTGGGCTGCGTGGGGAGCTGGAGGCCAAAATAGAAAAATGAATAAGCGGTATTTAAAAGGCTGAGCTAGTGATTGCAGAGCAGCGACTGGCGGTAGTGCTGACACAGCTGGCCCGGAGCAAGGAGAAGGGAGGGGGCTCTGATCTGAGCACCCTCCTGTCCCAAGGCGAGGTGAGACTGCACAAGGAGGGCGGGAGGCCGGAGCGGCCTCCGCGCAGGACGGCAGCTGCCTCCTCCCCAGGCTCGTCCGCGGGCCCCCGCTGTCTCCGCAGGCTTACGGACACGTGGGCCCGTGTGGTGACAGCCCCAGTTGGGAGCCGCCCTCTCTGTCCGCCTCCATTTCTTGGCGCGCTTCTCTTGAGGATGGACCGTTGCAATGTTGTCCCTGAACCTGCAGGTGATTCCTCAGCCTCACCCTGGAGGCGCTGACGGTGGGGCCGGTGAGAGACCGACCGTAGTTTCACGTTATTTCTGTTTATTGTTGAGGGGTAGCCGTTACCTCTTCTAGAGCCCAGCACAGGACGTTTCCCTTGTGTGTTCCCCTCCGGAACAGCGCAGTCAGGAACGCCTCGCTGAGTTACCTCCTCACCCCACTCAGCAGGTCTGTGCTGCGGGGAAGGCTGCCTTTGGACTGTGGGGGAATCTCATCTCCTGCACCGGGACCTGTAGCCTAGTGTTCTTTGTGTCAAGAATGTTTGAGCTCATAGTAAATGTTCAGTGAATGCTGAGTTAAATTCAATTTTCTGCTACTTGGTTATTTCAGGGAGGGTACCATTCATGAGTACCCAGCAACCACACTGTAAAAGAGACACTCTTCACCCCCACGGCACAGAGTTTTTAAGTTAAGGCCCAGGAGGATGGAGCAACTGATTCAAAGTCATCCGGGCAGTTGATGCATTACTGGGTGAATCTCGTTGAGATTCAAATCCAGATTTTAGTTCTCTAAAGTGTATGGAAGCCAAATAAAAGTTTACTGTTCTTTTCCGTGAGCAGATTCTGACTGTGATGTGCACTGGGTTTATTAGAGATGCACCCGCATGAAAGAGCTGAGACATGGGGAACCAAGGGTTTGCGTGTACTTTGGGTGGGCGAGCTGACTCCTAGTGAAGAAAGAAAATCTCAAAAGGCATATTTATTCCCTTACTACACTCTGTACTTATTTTATTAATAGTTTATAAGTCTCAGCTAAGCCCCCAGGGCACGATAAATCACACCCTTCACCATGAAAACCAGCATTCAGTTATAACAATTTATGGCGAACGCTTAGAATCAGTACACCCCACAATCCGTCAAGGTCTTTTCAAGTACAGAAGTCAGCCAGATACAGTTTCCAAAGGCTTACCATAGAAGGCTCTAAATCTTCACGTGGTCACGTATATCTCAGCACAGGAGAAAATTATTCTTGTGAATCTTTCCCTAGAAGAATTGTCATGTTCTCTCTTATAATCTTATAATGCAATGAGGTGGAGGAGAGAAAAGCCGCCATTTATCATATCACCAGCCTGTGGCACTGAAAAGAAGAGTGCAGAGGCTTTCCTTGAAAACTGCTGGAAATACATATGAAGGCTGCCATTCCCTTTTTTATTTGGTAGTCTCACCCACTTCTCAAAACATTTTTTCAGCTTTACATTCTCAGAGTGCCCTCAAATCTGTGTTTCATTTTATCCTGGAACCCATAAGAAGTAAATGAAGACTTGGGTTATCACTGCCACTTTATAGATGAGGAGACTAAAGACAGGGGATCTGGGTGATTTGCTGAGGTCACACAGCTGGTCGGAGCAAGAACCAGGCCAGTGACTCAGATCTCCCATGTTTTTTTTTCCAGAAGTGAAGACTGTCTGACCCCCCCCCATTCACCTCAAAACACCACCTGTTTTCAGTGCCGCCATCTCACGGTTGTGGTCCAGGTGATGGCTGATGTCCAAGAGGAGGGACCCAGACTGACTGCCCCCCTCCCCCGCTAACTCTCTGCATCATTTGGGAAAGTCTTTGATTTGTCAGGGTCCCGTTTCCTCCTGTATAAAACGCAGAGCTGGGAAGGGATGGCCACCTGATCACCTGGACTAAACTCTGGGGTGGGAGATTTTTTTTGTGATGCTGTTGTGATCAGTCAGGGCCCTCCAGAAAAGCTGAATCATGGGATGTGTGTGTGTGTGCACGCACACACATGTTGTATGTGCACGTGTGCGTGCGTGCACATGCACACATACATAAAGAGATTGGAAATTTAAATGTTGTTAGTTTTGCGATTTAATTTTCAGGAAAGGAAATTCTTTCCTGAAAAGAAAAAGATTTATTTTAAGAACTTGGCTTGCATGTTTGTGGGACTGGCAATTCTGAAATCCGCAGGGTGAGCCAGCAACCTGCCAGCTTAGCGGTGATTCTGACATTACCGTCTTGGGGCAGAATCCCTTCTTCAGGGAACACCAGATTTTGCTCTTTCAGACCTCAGTTTATTGACTGATAAGCCCACCCTGTGGAGAGCAGTCTCCTTCACTAAAAAGTGAACTGATTGTTGATGTGAACGCCATCTACACAATCCCTTCATAGAGGCACCTAGATGAGTGTCTGACCGAATGGTTGGCACCACAGCCTGGGCCAGTGGACGTGTAAGCTCAACCATCACCTGTGCCTATCAAATGTGACCATCACAACTAGTGTGTTTCTTTGGTCAAAAGAAAACATAAGTTGCAGAGTAAACTATCTCCAAAGATGTTCAATCCTAAAGAATTTTTTTCCCTGAAAATCAAATCACAAAACTAACAACAAAATTTAAGCTTCTAATAAATATAGAAGGCATCTTCCTATGTCCATCTGCTAATTCTCACATTTTAAATTTGAGGCTCTGAGCTCCTGCTTGTAACACAAATATTTATAATTTTTCAAGAAGGTTAACCAGGTTGGTGAATCATGGAAAAGATATCGAACACTCACTGCCGACTGGGGTGAGCAGGTGAGAGAAATGAGTGCAAGACATCGGGAGGGACCGCAGGGAGGGGCCAGATGGCCTGCAGATCACCAGCCTTCAGGGAAAGTTCTAGCCAAATGTTGCAATGTAGGAATGAGACCCCTGTGTGACCACAGCTCTTAATATTTTAAGAAAAGCTGTGTAAATGAGAATTATTATTTGGAATCTAAAAATTTTACATTGTTAGCAGGTAATTTTAAAAAATTAAACTTCATTTTTCCTGCAAGCCTTCATTAGCCTGCAGGACCCCAGAGTGTGGCATCTCTGGCTTTCAACAGGGCATTCGGCTTCCTCCGTAGTATTATGAAAAATATGGAAAAATGCTGGAAAACAAGAAAATGGCGTGGGGATTAATATCAGCATAGATAGACCTCTGTTCTTCACCTTGTTCCAGTGAACAATTGTGTAAATGGTTTTGGGTGGAGAAATAAAATCTTGGGGGGAAAGTTGTCATCATTTCATCATTGACATGAGCATTTTCCATGGACTGTTGAGAACTTTGCATCCTATTTAATCTTCTAATAATCATTAGAGTGGGGCCATTATTGTTTGTCCAAAAAAGTGATGCACAGAGGATGTTTAGTCACTTGGCAAAGGCCACACAGATAGTAGAAGGGCAGGGATTTGAACCCAGAGCTGCAGTTTTAGCCGATACGCCCTCTGGTAGTTAATCTGAGGATAACAGAGGAGTAAGAAGCAGAGATTGTGTGGATACGGCCCTGCATTCCATGCTGTCAGGATCCCTTTGGGTTTTGACCCTAAGACGGTGGCAGGTGGATACCCAGTCCTGCCCATGGGCCCCAAATCACAAGAGCGGAAGGAAGTACAGCCGGAGGCAGACCCTGGCCAAGGGCGTTGCTGTGGGCCAAGAGTGGGTCGGAGAGGGCTGCACCCCTGGGGGAGCCGAGCTGGCCTGGCACGTGGGTCCCGGGTCATTGCTGCTCAGACCCCAGCCGCGGGCTGCTCAGGGGAGAACCACTGCTCAGTGGGGAGGCCGGCTGCCAGCAGAGACCCCGGGGTGGGGGGTTACCAGAGGACAGGAGGAGGGCAGGGGTGCCCATTGAGGAAAGCCTGGAAGACCTGGGAGGGTCTGTCGCCAAGAAGAGAAACAGTATTCTGGGTCGGGGAAGGGGGCAGGGTGGGCTTGCAAACAGCTGCCTCAGCTGTGGGCTTGGGAAACCCAGGCGATGGGCCTTCGTGTGCCGTGTGCAGCAAGCCCGTGGGTGGGCGGCTGGTCTGCAGGGGTTTCCCATGTGGCCTGGCCGGCCTCACCGTCTGACTTGGGGACCCCGGGTGGCACCTGCTCCTGCAGCAGGTGGCAGGATGGGCCATCGTGAGCTGCTGTGGGGACTGCACCCTCTGTCTTTTCTAGACTTTCACACTCTCAGCCTCTCTTTGAGCAGATTGCTTAAAAGCAGCCCAGTCCTGGCAGCACCCTTGACCCGCACCTCCACCAGCCCCAGCCCAGCGCGGGGGGTGGGGGGGGGTTCACAGTGCTGCGGCTCCCTCTGTCCTCTGCGTGCGCTTTGCAGT
The DNA here is from genome assembly GCF_030020395.1 of Manis pentadactyla. NCBI lineage: Eukaryota > Metazoa > Chordata > Mammalia > Pholidota > Manidae > Manis > Manis pentadactyla. Next base: position 145,996,935 of record NC_080025.1, read on the forward strand.
TCAGTACAGCCCAAAGCTGCTGGCCGTGCAGCACCACTGCTCTCTGCCATGGCTGTCATCTGGAACCAGGTCTCCCCAGTACCCTAAAAACCGCCTTCAGTACCAGTGCTCTCTGGCATTTCATAATGCTAGAAAAATAAACATAAGACAGTTATGATCTTAGTTCTAAATTCTGACTAAAATGAAGTTATCAAAAAGACTGGATAAGACTTCAGTAAGTTCCTCCTTTTATTGTTCCTAAGTGGAGAGGATCACGGGGGCCAATGAGACCCCCGTCACTAGTGGCATTCAATCTGAGAGGCGGTGGTTCAGGAAGAGACAGAGGCTGAGCTGAGTAATCCAAGGGAACGGGGGAAACAACACCCGCATGGGGCTTATGGCTCTGATGCTCTCATGGCTCTCATGGCTCTCATGGGGGGGATTGGAAGGACCACACCTACCCACTGCACTTCTGAGCCCCCCGAGATCTCTGCAAAACCGACAGACTGTGCCGGCCATCTGCCTGCAAGTATAGAGCAAGGCCGTGGAGCCAGAGTGGGGCTGAGGAGCACAGGCCAGGAGGGAAGTGCCTTCTCCAGCCGCCCCCAGAGCCCTGCAGAGCCAGTCCCTGCTGGTCCGGGGCAGGGGAGGGGAGGTCGGCTTGCTGCTCCTCTGACCACGAGAACAGAGAGGTAGCGCTGTGTGGGACCTCCACATGCATGCGGTGCAAACCGCGCAGCTGGCGGCCTGAGAGGGAAGCAGTAGGCTGGTGAGGTGGGGTCGGGGGCCTTGAGCCGCCTCTGCCGTCCGCACCACTTCCCTCCTGTTGTCCTGCAGGGTGGCTTCATCGTCTGCCGTCTGGGAGGGAAAGAGCGTGGACGGGAGGGTGGGTGGCCCAGACACGCACGCCACTGTGTCGGCAGGCCTGCATCACGCAGCTGTGCCCAGCTGCAAGGTGCTGGGAGATGCGGTGTGTGGGAGAGCCCAGGAGGAAGGGCAGACCGTGCCTTGGCTCCAGCTGCACTGGCGGGTCCTGCCAAGAGCTGAGGGTTTTGCCCAGTGCTGGCACATCATTTCTTCTGCGTCTGCTGCCTGATTTCTTCTTAAAGCCCAGGATCATCGGACGGGGCTTGGCCCAGCTGCCTGCCTCCCTCCCTTGCACACAAAGCTCTTCCCTGTCCTGTCACCCGGCCCCGCCTCGGGGAGGGAGGGCGGCAGAGGCAGATCCGACAGCCAGAGCCAGCTGTCGGGCCCACCCCCTGCAAGCCCACCGCCTGTGGTCCCAGCCCACATGGCTCATGTCCTGGGGCGGGTGGAGAGAGGCCCTTTGCTCCTTCAGAGCCTCAGCTCAGCACCTGTGAACGCGGACGAATCACAACAAAAACAAAAGCTGCTTCCCAAGCACTTGGAGCACAGCCTGCTCTGTATGCACAGAACTCTCCTCTGCTCATGGTGCTGATATTTACCTGCTTGGCGGAGAGAGCCGTCGAGGGAGCACATGTGCTCGACCTTCTCGTGGGTTCAGAGATTTCCTAAAGAAAAGCATTTGGTGCCAGAAATTAATTGTGGCATATTGGAAAGGCCAGCCAAGAACCTGGCCTCATCTGTTCTGCTTGGGGGCTGCCCTGACGCTGGTGGTCACCAAGGGTAAGAGAATGACAGTGACAATGAGTTATGGGTCTTTTTTTTTTTTGCTGTAATATAAATAGCAGGCTTGTGACCTCAGCCCCACAGCATCTCACTGTGGCGCCTCTGTTCCCCAGGCATAGAGCATGCTTGTCATTAAAGGGTCCTAAATGGGCCTCAGTGTCCGGCTGCTCCCTGGAGCCTGGAGCCACACATACTCAGCTCATGTGGGGTCCCGCTGCTGTCATCGTATTTTTGGGGGGATCTCAAGTTGCCCTTTTTTACAGCCGCATCCTGAGAAGGATACAATGTGTTGAGACAATAAAAGAAACACATACCTACAGACACTCCAGGCAGAGAGCCAAATTGCTCACTTCTTCTTCTAATGAATTCCCACTAGGAAAGAATTAAACAGAGTTCGTTTTCAACTCAGTTTTGGTGTTAGGAGAGCTGATTGCAATGAAATTTGTGCCAACGTCCATTGAAATCATACTTTCAGGTATCGTCACTAGCAATGGGATGTTTATTCCCTCAGTTTTGTGGTTTTTTTTTTTTAACCATTTCCTGTTCTACTTCTTTCTCTCCCTCTCTCTCTCTCTGGGCATATATTTAAGGCTAAAATTGCTGTGTGCTCAGTAAACTCCCTGGCACTCTCAGTGTTGGGTGAGTTCCAGGAGCCCTTGACAAGAGGGTTGCTGAGGGGCCCCCACTCACCCGGGCATAGATGGGACCACCTGAGGGTGGCCGTCCGGCCCCAGGTCCTGTGCACTGCCCTGCGTGCATGTGTTTTGAGAGGTAGGTATATGGTCCGTGGGCACCCCTAAGGGATGTGGGCAGAGATAACTTACATATACTTTAAATTGAAAATGACACATCATGTTCCAAACTGTTAAAATTATACTTACTGTTTTTTCTTTTGCCTCCATTTGCTCTGCTTTGGTTTCTGAGTGCCTTCCCTGGGAGTAGGTAGGAAACATGTCTGTAGTTTTAGTTTAAGTATACGAGGAATAGACCAATGCATCACCCTAATATTATGTTAACAAGTTAAATGTAAGGTTTCATCATCCCCAGAGCCTTTATCTCAGAGATTCCTCGAAGGAATTGCTGTCAATATTTTGGTATGTAAATTTCTAGTTTATATATAGATATAATATTGATATAATATTTGAATGCATATCACTGTATTAATATTAAGTGATATTAATGTTTATATAAATACATAAAAATAACTGCACATGCACATGCACACATACACATGCATATACACACTTGGATGCTTAGAAAGATACATAGATACAATTTTGTATATGTATGGTTTTTTATGTAAATAGTATTACAGTGAGGTATTTTTTCTCAGCTTATATGTCACCCACTAATATGACTTGGTAACATCCATTTATTGACTTAGATTTGAGTGTATTATCACACACAGGCGCACACACACACAAGCCCCTTGCTCCTGGAGGTGGCTCCACAGCATGCTGGAGCGTGGGGATTACACGGCCAGTAAAACTGTTTCCCTATTGAGAGACACAGGGGTGGTTTTCGAGTCTGCTTTGGTTGACGATGCTAGAATGATCATCTTGATCTATTCCTGCTGTACATACGTGCTGGCATCCCTCCTGTAGAGAAATGGAGAATGCAGCAGCTGGGATATAAATTACATACATTTTAAACTTAAATTGAAAATAACAAATCACATTCCAAAGTGGTGGCACCAATTAACAGTCCCAGCAACAGTGCATGAAAATGCATTTTCCTTCACCGTTTCTGATGGAATATTTTTTTCAAAGCACCTAGTATGTTAAGGCGGTATCTGAGAAGACACAACTGCATTTGTGATTTTTTTCAGTGGGTTTTGTTGAGTCCAAAAGTTACTCTCTACAAAGACGTAAAAATAGACAGAAATGAAATGGACTTTCTTCTGTCAAGTTTGCAATCTGCGAATACTGGTCCTTTCGGCACATGGCATGATGTGGTTACTGTGTGAATGATTTTGTATATCTTCTTTGGAATATTCTATGACAGATCCTTTTGAATCTCTTCAGAAATTGGGGACAACAGTTGATCCCTTGAAGATAGATTTTTGGCTTTTGAAGACAAAAGCCACTTGGACCCAAATCTAGCAAATGACGCACGTGACTGAACTCTAACCACCGAGATGCCCAGGCTGTGGCCGGAGGGGTGGCTTCTGGTGCGCACACAGTCTTACCATTTCAAGGCATGGTTTCAGGTGGGCAACACAAATTGGTCACACTCTTTACATGCCATCTGAGTCAGGTGAAATTCTGGTGAGAAAAAGCCATAGGCATTTGCTCTTTACGTAGTCGTAGAAATCAGTGATGGCTGGTGGTGACGGAAAGTGGGAATTGGAGAGCATGAGCAATACCAAACTTTATTTGTCACAGGGGACAAAATGCCATCTCTCCTTCCCTGAGCTTAATCATCACCTTAAGCAAGACAGCCCAGCAGCCTGAGCATCCATCTCGTGGGAAGCTTGTGTGCTGTCTGTCCAGGTGCCCAGTACCAGGTAGGGGCACGAAGTTTATTACCTGCCTTAGCATGTCGCTGGGTGACTTCAGTGTCCACCCCGAGCCCAGATACCCCTCCCCTTTTGAGATTCCCTCAGGAAGCAATCTAGTGTTTCATGGACCCTTTCCAAAGGGCCTCGTTCTAACTCTCCCGGCAGCGCATGTGGCATGTTAATGAGGAGGCTGCAGAGTAGCTGGGCTTTGAGCTTCCGCAGGTGTGATTCTCCCCAACACCCTTTAGGACCATTAGTCTTTGAAGGTTGCTCAGCGCTCTTTTTACGAAGTCTCAGAATAACAGGATTCTCCAGGAGCAGATGCCTGTGGCTGCTGAGAACAAGGCTGTTTGGCACCTGTGCCCTTCGTTCTCGTGGCTCAGACACAGACTCAACCAACCTGGCGCGATCTGCACCGGGAGCCCTGAAGCCGCGTGCTGCAGTGGCTTACCCTCTCATGAAGAGATGTGGGGGGGGGGGCCTTGCCCTTTGCCTCCGCTGCTGTCCCCTAAAGGCACAGGAGGCTGGGGCGTGGGGAGCACGGCTTGGGGGTGATGGAGAATGCTCCCTTTAGGAAGTTCCCCTTCCTGCCCGAGAGTACCTGTAACCTGCCAGAGCCCATGGGCAGCTGCTGTGTGTCAGATGGTTTCCCGTGCTGGCACCTGCCGCACATGGGAGGGGCGTGTAGCAGGGGAGAAAAGAAATACCGCTGGTGCCACACCTCTGTGAGAGGCTGCCCCTGGCGTCCTGGAGAGCTTCCCTGCGGCTCAGATGGGATTTATCAAACTGCACTTGAGAGAGCCTGGGTGCATGACTCTAGGTCTCTGAAGGGGTAGAGCTGGCACAGGGGCACGGGGGTGCTGAGCATCCACATCCCCCACATGGCAGTGGGTTGGAAGACCAGCCCTGTGCAGTCTTTCATTTTTTCTTTTTTTATCCAGTGTTTACTTTAAATCCTATCCTCTTTGTTTTATTCCTGCGGAACTTGATGCGGATGGCCGCTTGTTCCTTTGGAGTCTGGCCCTCCCTTCGCTCCTGGGGTGCTGTGTTCCCCTGCCTTTTCTGCAAAAGATCGATGTGCTCCTTTGTGCTCTGAGTGTGGCTCTTCCTTGGCCTGAACTTTACATTTGGGTGTTTCTGGCCTTCCTGTCCTCCACCCTGTCAGTCCCCGAACGCTCACAGTCTGTGACTTGATCTGTCCCTTTGGTCTCATTTGCTGTGATCATGACCAGCAGGCCGTATTTCAGTCCCACCCCCTTATGTGAGCTTGATTTTTACTTTGGACTTCCTGGCACACATTTCTAACTGGGAGCTTGTGCAGCCCTCATGCTCAGTGTACCAGGAAGGAAACCCATCACCTGCCGTCTGAACCTTCTTCCTTTCCTACTGCTGTATACCCAAGGGAACAGTCTGGAAGTATCATCAGACTGCACCCAGAGCCGGTGTTAATTTTCTGATAATCAGGAATTCCTGGTGAGGGCTCCCTTTCCTGTGGAGGAAAGTCAGACCAGAAAAGATCTGTAAGTTTTCAGACCCTTGGGATTGGATAGGATTTTAAAGTAGAGGTGGGTGTGCAGGGAGCCCCAGCTTAGTGACAGATCGGGCGTGGAAGGGGCATGGGAGCAGAATCAGAGGAGAATAATCAAAGCGCTCTCTCTGCTGGCAAAGAGCTTGTTGGTGGTTGGGGAAATCTGTGTTGCAAGGTGATGAGACAGGAAAATGTCCACATACACAGGTTGCTGGCATAACTACATTCAGCCATGTTAGCAATTGATTCCTCCATGGGCGTGTGCAAGTGGGTGGGTAGGTCTGGTGTTTCAGACCCAGTGTGCCTCCTGCAGTCCTTTTAGAGGGAGCAGCCATGCCCACTGCCCGGCTGCCTGAGCCCATTGTTCCCCCCACCCACCTTGGCCTCTCACTGCCCTGCCCTCCTGTTCCGGAGAAGGAACTCATGAGACAGATCACTCTGCAGTTGGCTTTGAGGAGGGGGCTCTCTTGAAGTACAAGTCCTCTTAGAAGAGGTGCTACACAAAACGAAGAGCACCTCCTTCACCCCAAAGGAAGCAAGCTGTAGGCAGAAGCAGATCCTCAGAGATGAGGGCGATTGTGTCCGCATGCCACCACCACCCTGTGCTCCCTGAGGACCCCGGGGCCTTAGGGTTTGCATTTGGCATTCCAGACCCCAGCGACTTGCCCATCCCCTATGAGCACAGCCCGTTATGTCATTCAGCTCTCAGCTTCCCTAAGGAGCAGTCCTGGCATTGTGAACCCAGTTGTCGCAAGGAGCCTCTGAGGACAAGGGGTCAGGGTGGTGATGAGGAGCTCATGACTGCAGCTTGGCAGGCCAGTGGCCCGCCATGTGGCAGTTGCAGACCCCCTGAAATTACCTGGAGTTCCTTGCAGCGATGGGGGTGGCTTCGCGGCCACCTCTGTCCTGTGGTGAGGCCGTCAGCTGTACCGCTGGGGATGTTAATTCGCCCGCATGGACGCAGGGCTGCCTTCACCTTGTGCACCTGCAGGTTGGAGACCGCCCTTCGCAAGAGCCGTCCTGATGCTCATTGTGGGCGTGTCGTGGCATTGCTGGTGTGAGTGAGAGAGCTTAACTCTAGCCGACCAGAAATAGGCCCAAGACAAGGGTGATTAAAGTTTAGGAGTGGGATCAGAGAAGGAGTAATTAATTCCTTTCCAGAAACAGAGGAGGTAGCAAAAGTGGCTGAGTCACTGGGTCTGTGCTTGGGGCTCCCCACTGATGGGGACTAGGTAGGCACCGGGGGACCGAACTCCTGCGCCCATGGAGGAGATGGCAGGGAGTTTTGTCAGGGTCCCCACGTTTATCACGGCTCTCCAGGAATCCTGGAGACGCCTGCAAGTGGGGTTAGCCCGGGGTGCAGTCTAGCCCGTGTCCCCAGCTCCCTTATCCCACCACAGGCGGCAGCACTGCTGGCATGTGCTCAGGCCTAAGCCAGCACCGAGAGTGGCGCTGGCCCCGGCGTGGGCTCTGGGAAGCCTGGAGGACTGGGCCAGTGCCCGCCGGGGAGTCACTTGAGTGCAAGTCTTCCTTTCTTTTCATTTTTTGAACACCGTGTGTTCAGTTCTGACTTAACTCTGATTGGTTGGCTGGGGCTCCCTTCGTCCCCATGTCGCATGCTCCTGCTCCCTGTCCCCAAAGCAATAATTCTACTGTGTTTGATGTGTCTTTTTATTTAAATAGGTTATTGTCAAATATATACCACTGTACTTGTGGGTATATGCTTTTAATGATATATTTTTTATTGATATGCAATTGACAAACCATAAAATTGACATTTTCAAAGTGTACAATTTCACTGGGTTTTAGTATATTGTGAGTTATGCCACCTACACCATGATTGAGCTTTAGAATACTCTGTCATCTCAAGGAAGAAGCCCTGTTCCCACTAGCAGTCATTCACTGCTCCCCCTGCTCCCAGTCCCCGGCAACCACTGTCTTCTTTTAGTTTCTATTGATTTATGCACTCTGGACATTCTGTATAAATGGAATCATACAATATGGGGTTTCTTGTGACGGGCGTACTTCACTTAGTAGCGTGCCATCAGGGTTCATCCATATTGTAGTGGGTGTCAGAGCTTCATTCTGTTTTATGACCGAATAATATGCCATTATATGGAAAGCCCACATTTTGTTTACCCACTGATAAGTTGTAAACATCTGGATTCTTTCCACTTTGTGGGTATTGTGAATAATGCTGCTGTGAACATTTGGGTACAAGTTTTTGTGTGGACCCATGTTCTTCTATCTCTTGGGTATTCATCTAGGAGCGGAACTGCTGCATCATCAGAGCAGCTGGAGGTGAGGTATGGTGACAGGGCAAGTTACAATGACACACGACTCTGTCCTTGCCAAGATTGAGCCATTTCTCTTGAATAAACACTGCATGGATTGTTGCAAACCTTTGGTTAATTTCCAGAGTTCTGGAAAGTAGATTTTGATCATTTCTGCTGGTGCTCTAACTGCTTTTTCTGGGGGGAGTGACTTCCTTCCTCTGCCAGCTCCACTATGTCAGGGTGTTTGGGTATGAAGTTCAGTAAGTGATATTGCACTGTAGTGCCCATCCAATTTCCTAATTTTTGTTTATTTCTTTGCTTTTAAGCTCTATTAGTGCTACTTTCTGAACTCTGCTTCTACTGATGTAATGGTTTTCTAGAGATCAAGTTGTGACATTGCATTAGTCTCCCCCACTTCACAGAAGACACCCTAATGTGGGCACTATGGTGATGAGGATCGACACTAACAGGCTTTCCTTCATTGCACAGGAAGTACATACTCTACTTTCCTCTTTTTCATTTTCTTTCTTCCATTTTTTTGGGAGGCCATCTCTATTAAGGTAAAATTTGCATTCATTAAAATTGCCAATATATGAGTACAATTTGTTGCATTTTTGAAAATGTGTTAAGTCCTGTGAGTACCATCCCAGTAATGATACACATATTTTATCACCACACAGGTCCCTTCTGCCCCTTCATGGCAATTCCCTTCCCCCTCCTCAACCCTTGGAAATCACTGGTCTGCTTTTTAACACAATGGTTAGGTCTTTCCTAGAATTTCATAGGAACGGGGATCATGGAGTACGTATCTTTTGTGCATAGTCTGTTTCTTTAGTAAAAGGCTTTTGAGCCGCATCAGCATAGTTGCATGCGTCAGCAGTTCACTCCTTTTATTATTAAGTAGAATTCCATGGTGCGGACACTGCGTATTGAAGGGCATTTAGGTTGTTTCCTGATTTGGACTCTTGAACAAAGCTGTACATATCCATGTGTCGGTAACTTTGTGAACATAAGTTTTCATTTCTTTGGGGGAAAACACCTAGGAAAAGAAATGCCGGTCCTATGATAGGTGCATGTTTAACTTTATAAGAAACTGGCAAATTGTGATGTTGAGTGTGTTTTGTGAGTTTATTTGCCATCTGTGACTTGTTTGGCAAAGGGATTGCTCAGAGCCTTTGATAATTTATTTTTAAGCCATTTGCTTGTATATTATTGAATGGTAAGTTTTCTAAATATGTATTATTAAATGTTTTGCAAATAGTTTCTTCCAGCATGTGGTTTGGTTTAATTTTCTTAAGAGCCTTAATAATGTTTATTGAAGAGCAGAGTCTTTTAATCTGGGAGATGTCCAATCCTTAATATTTTTTCCATGTGATTTTGCTTTTCATGCCCTATTTAAGACACTTTTGTCTCATCCAAGGTCATGAAGGTTTTTTCCCTGTTTGTTTCTAGAAATTGTATAGTTTTCTTACATTTAGTTCTGCAATCGGTTTCATGTTAAATTTTGCAAATGGTGTGAAGTTCTGGGGCCGTGTTCTTTCTTCTTTGTTTATGGATAGCCAATCATTTCAATACAGCATGTTGAAAGAGGATCATTGCCCCATTGAGTTGCATTTATTTGCACCTTTGCTGAAAATAAATTTGCTATTTATATGTGGGTCTATTTTTGGACTCTCTGTTTAGTTGATTTATTTGACTACCTTTACACGATTATTGCACTCTCTTGATTACTACAACTTTATAAAAAGTCTTAAAATGAGGTTGTTTAAGTTCTCAGATTCTCTTCCTGTTTGAAATTGTTTAGGCTATTTTAGGTTCTTTGCATTTTAATATAGATTTTAGAATGAGCTTGTCAATTTGAACAGAAAATCTATCTGGGACAATGATTGGGATTGCATTGCCTAAAGATAATTTTGGCAGAATTGATGTGTTATTAATGTTAAGTATTTGCATAAGTATTAATGTATTTGCATGTATGTATCTCCATATATTTAGATCTTTTAAAATTCCTCCCAACAGTGTTTTATAGCTTCCAGTTTATAAGTATTACACATTTCTATAAGTTAATTCTTTCATTCATATTTTTAATAACACTTTAAATGTTTTTTGAATCTTAAATTCAATTCCCATTCCAATTTGTTCACTGTTTGTGTATAGAAGTGTAATTTAATTTTGTACATTGATCTTTTATCATACTACCTTGCTACACTGACTCATTAATCTTAGTAGGTTTTCCATAGATAAGAAGATTTTCTACATAGCTGATCATATCATCTACAAATAAAGCCACTTTTACTTACCATTTTCCAATTTGTATAGCTTTCGTTTCTTTTTCCTGCCTTGTCACACTGGCTAGGACCACAAGCACAGCGTTGAATAAAGTGTAAGAGGTGAAATCAGTGCCTGGTTCTCAGTCTTAGGGGGAAATACTCAGTCCTTAACTATTATGTGTAATGCTACCTATGGATTTTTCATAGGTGTTTTTATCAGGATCTGGAAGTTCCCAGGTTTCAGAAGTTGCTGTAAATCTCCTCTTAGCACTCCTTTACCTACATCATAAGGATTCTGATATGTGATTTATTTGGTTGTTGTTGTTCAGTTCATACTTACACCTATCTGCAGATAGGCATTCCGCCAAAGCCTCCAGAAACACTGCAGCAGGGCTCCAGAGCTTGTCTTTCTATGATGCTCTAGACTGTGTCCCCAACTCAAGAGACGGCCAGGTTTTATGATGGTCTGTCTTCTTGTGCTAAGATCAGGGAGGTTTCTCCAGGCAGTGATCTGGGGCATTTGTAACCTCCGACAAATTAAATCAGAATACTTGGGTGTAGGCCCAGACATCAGGATTTTGTAAAGGCTACCCAATGAATCTAATGTACAACTAGTGTATGAGCCACTGGGCTGGCTCTGTTACGATGATTCTAACCTCTCTTGCATGAGTTAAGTGAGATGACTATGTGCAGGCTACCCAAATTGAAGTGTGTGCAAATGGAAGCATGATATAGGAATGTGCAACTCCTAATACCTTCAGAGCATTCTGGAATTAGTCTGAGGAGCAGAGGTGTGGTAGTGATGGACCTCAGTCTGTAGTACAATAGCAGCAGGAAGTGTCCATGAATATGCGCTGAATGTGCTCAAGATTGTGGATTGGTGCTCTGAGATCTTACACTGGCTGAGGAAGTCACTTGGGTGCCACTTTATAAATTGTGCCCGGCTTACTGTATGAATTGCATCAGGGCATGGAACATTTCCCATCATCAGTATTGGGGTGTTCCCATAGGAAAAATGGTCTGCTTCTGTTATCTTTCCAGATTTAGTGAAGCACAAACAAAATAAACCATAGGAAAGCATTTATGAATTTATAAGGGGAAAACTACAAATCTATTTAGTAAGGTGTATGCTTTTAAGTAAAATAATGTAATTTATTCTAGAAGTGGGATAAATTTGGTGCCTTCAGAAATTAGGTGGCATGCAATTTCAAATTATTATCTTCTCAAATGAAGAGCTGTAAAGAAAAAAATGGACAATGACATGGATATATTTTTCTCCTGTACAGTTATTTGCATCTGATTCATTCAATCTTTCTATAGGGCTGAATCTCCTTGGCTTTTCTTCCTCATTCAGATGAACAGCAGCATTAGTCACATGCAGAGTCAGGCTCTGCTGTGGGGTTTTGTGGTGTGGCCTAAGATATTTACAGCTAATGGAGATCTTAGAAAGATTAAGCCATTGTGCTGACCTGCATCAAGCAATCCTTTTTAAACATTCAATAAAACTTAGCCAAGTAGGCATGTCTAAACCGAGCTGTGTGGAGGTCCCATGGGCATGATGGGAAGAAGCCCCATGAACCCTTGAAGCATTTTCTGCTTCTCTTTGTAGTCCTGACAACTTAAGTCAACTGAAAGGTTAAGTCAATCCTGCAAATCTATCCTAGTCATGGGCTGGGCGATAAAGCTGGACATCTGGTGGGAGATCTGGCACATGTCCCAGTGTGATCATGACAGCTCCAGGAAAAAGTGAGAGATGGGCCACTGAAGGGCCACCCAGACAGGTGTCAGGGATGGTAGATACGCTGGGGTTCATGTATGTATGTGCGCATGTGTGCGTGCGTGTGCATGTGTGCACTCACTTAGTGGCAGGGTGGCCCAGTCTGTCCTCTTCCTGTTCCCAGGTGCAGTAACCACCATTCCCACTCTCAGAATCCTTCCTGGTGGTTCATGACACAGTGTGGGCTGTGGAGCATTTATTGTCCCTATGAAAAAGAATAGCTTCAGTGTTTAGCAACATTCATTTTTTCTCCCGTGAGCCCCCATGCGACCCATGGTCCTCATCTGGCTCCAGAGGACAGGGCTTCTCCAGCAAGGGCTGGCGTACCTTTGTCTGGGTGAGTCTACACTTCACCCGATCAGGCCTCATCAGCCCAGGTTCCCTGCATACGGCTGTCGGGTGAGTGTGCTGCTGACGAAGCACTCGGACGGGGGACTTACCTGTGCTGGCCCGTCACGTGGGAAGGATGGGACACTGGGGAGGGCGACGGGCCCGAGGAGCCTTCTGCCGCCAGGTGGTGGGTCTGCCTTCCTTCCAGCACCGCCAGGGGCCTTTTCCATCCGGGGCCAAGCATGAAGCCCACAGTGAGAGACCATGGCGTGGGCCGGTGTCCAGGGGCCGCCGCACCCATGACCTGTGGCTTTCTCGTGGCCGCGGGTCAGTCCGAGGGCGCAGCTGCCGGCTGGCCACGTCGCCCTGTCACGCTGCCGTGCCGGCCCCCTCGTTTGCTCATGTGGAAGCGTGGCCATCAGACATCGTGCTTTCAAACCTTCCATTCCCCGAGAAGGAAGAACTTTGTTTCCTCCCTGGTGATGCCCCCCACTCCAAAGTAAAGGGGGGATTTGGGTTACTGGCTTCTAAGGTCCCCTTCTGCTTTCAGAGTCTGCCCCCCAGTTCCCTGTTGAGGACGGTAAACGTGGGAGTGTGTAAAGGCGGAGGAGGAAGAGGGCCAAGGCACAGGCATGCACACTCACTAGTCCAGCACATTTAAGCAAGAAAATGTCCATCCCCTCCTCCTTCCTGCCCACCCACCCTCTGTGCCAAGGCGGGCTCGCTCCAGCCTCGAGGGCCCATCGCAAAGACACGACATTATGTCCTTCATTTAGCATCTAGTCTCATTTCGGGGGCAGTGTGCTGACACTTGGAAGTCAAGGTCCCTGTGATCAGAGAGCCCGTGGTCTGAGCTGCCCGCTGGGTACCTGGTGCACCATCTCTGCTGGAGGTTTGGTGAGAGAGAACGTGCTTGGTGCCGTCGACCAGAAGCGAGCCTTTGCCGCCCTCAGCTGACTGTTACTCCAGAGTATCTTCCTCGCTGGGCATGAAGCTAATCCATTCTAATGCCCTGCAGGGCCTGCGACCGTGTCTGCGTTAGGGAGCCCATCTTGATGAATACTTTTAACTCATGTTTTAGGAAACCTAGTTAGTTCAGCTCCCCTCTTTATTTAGCAAACACTTCATACCTACTGTGTGCCAGACAGGGAGGAGGCCCAGGGGTAACCACGAGGCACAAAACACAGGAACACGGCAGAACTGGGGAACCCAGGTGCGTCCCCAAACAGGGAACATGTACCAGAGAAAGATCAGGCGTGAGAAAGCAGGGACTCTCTTAGCTTTCCTGAAGAACTCTTTCACTTATGAGAGGAGTCATCTGTAACTGTAGGCACAGATTTTGAGGATAGATCATGGGAAATAGGATCCCCCCCACCCCTAAAAAAAAGCCCCAAAGAGTCTGGGAACTTTAGCCTATAGAAACTTCGAGACTTTCTTATTAGAGAAATTTTACCAAAAGGTTACCTTTTCAGGAAAATGAGGATCATTTTACCCAGAGGCCATGCAAGTTTTAGAGGAAAGTCTCATTGTTATGGGTCTGCAGGGAATTAAGGCAGACTGAACTGAAGGAGAAAAAATGGTACATTTCTAAAAAGCACTGCAAGGACAGTTCTATTTCTTTACCTGGCAAAGGAAGTCATATTTAAAATTTTCCTGTAAGGCCTTGGTCAAAATAAGAATTTTCTTATAAGTTTGACTCAGTAGCAAAATACTGAAAAGATGAAATAGAAGTCAAGATAATAATTTTCTTTAAGTCTTTATTGCATATCCTTTAAAAAAATGATGAAAGCAATATAGCAGAGAAATGAAAAAATAGAGGCTTTGAGGTCAAAATGCCTAAAATCAAATACTGGCTCTGCCGCTCACTGGCTGTGTGACCTGGGGGCATCTTACCCGTCTTTTCTTACCTCGGTTTTGTCATCTGTGAAACAGGGACAGTGATAGGTTCTACATCGCAGAGCTGTTACGAGAATTAAATCGAGTGATACTTGAAAAGCTCCTTAAGGCGGGCCCAGTGCGTAGATCTTCAGTAAGTTTCAGCGCTACTATTCCTGTGTTCAGTATTATCATCACTGTGCCCTCTGGCGTGCCAGTTGCTGGGAAGTGACAGATGACCTTGAGTTGGGGTGTGCCACAGATCTATAAGCCAAGAGCCAAACTGATGTTTGTGACAGAAGGAGAAGCTGAGATCCCTGAAGTTGGGGACAATTGTGCAGAAAGTGAGAGACCTTATGAGCCCTCAGGGTTCCCTCATCCTACATACCACGGGGCCTGGGCCAGTTGGGTTGGATCTTGTGAGGGCACGTCTCTAAAGGGCCAGAGTGAGGAAACCAGACGTAACTAAGGCCAACATGAGGAATTGGTTCGTCGCCAACAGCCGTGGCTTAACGTACGTGTCCCCGGGTGTTGAGCCATCTCGCCCCTTCAGGGCCTCAGGGGTAGTTGTGAAGGCGTTTTGCAGAGAGCATACTCATACATTCACACACTACAAAATGGCAGATGTGTTTTGTTAGAAACAGCAAGAACTTCAACTTCATTCAAAATATATCTTAGAAATAATTTCATAGAGAACGTAAAAGATCTGATATGTCCCCAGGTTGGGAGGGCAAGAAGTGATTTTCAGGGAAAACCAAAATTAAGCATTTTCAGAAGTTCAGCTGCCTACAAATTGTAATGAGGCATCAAGGAACGTGGTCCACGGGGAGGAGGGCCATACGACAGGAGGGGGTCTGCAGGGACCTCGCTGCTGGGCTCCGGAATAGGTGTCAGGTGAGGTGCGCTCTTAGCTTGTGAAGAGGTGGAGGGGAAGTGAGGGCTGGCCGTCCTCCCCTGCCAGAGCACAGCCCCCCGCGGACCCCTGACCCACGCCCTCCCAGGCCCTCCACTTCCCCACACTGCCACCCAGCCTTGGTGGCTTCTGGCTCTTTTACACATCACCAGTGTATCTTAAATACAAAAATCTTGGAGTTTGGTTTCCTTTTTCCTGTCTGTCACCTACTCTCCTTACCACCCAAAGCTACCATGGTGGCAGGTGTTTGGTCCACACCTCTAGGAGTGCATCACAACACAGGTGCGGGGCCACACCTTCATGCAGGGGCTGCCGGGAAGAGTAGTCCTGGGCCGGGAGGGTCGCACCCACCCAGGGAAGAGCAGGCAGGTGCTCGGGGCTGTCGGGACTGTCCCAGCATACTCTGGGCACATCGTCCCTAAGCTCTGGGCATATGATCTCTAAGCTCTGGGCACATCGTCCCTAAGCTTTGTGCACACCCATCTCTAAACTGCAGTCATATCGCCTCTAAGCTCTGGACACATTGTCCCTAAGCTCTGGGTACACCATCTCCAGGCTGTGAGCTCCTTGAAATGAGGGCTGTAACTTGTTTCTCTTCACTTCTGTCCAGCATCATGTCTCACCCATGTGCGCTTACACACCCACACAGCTCCCAGATGGACGTGATGTCAGATCTCCCTGAGATCCATTTGCATGGCACGTTTGTGGTTATATGAGGATTAGAAACCACATCTCATAATTCTTAGATCAGTAATTTAAGAATCCAAGAAATCTTTACTGCAAAGTGCTTCCTTCCACATTTTTGAAGGGGAGCTTAGTAAGGCTCTTCCTAGAACCACATGTCTGGGTAATTTAACAGAAATCTAGCCAAATGTAAGGTGGGGGGAGCACAGGCGGGGAGGAGAACCTGACCTGTGTTATTGCTTCTTTGCAAATCCTCAGATCCCGAGATGCCGAGAAGCAGTTTAAACTCCTTGTGCATCAGGTTGCCTCTGAGCAGGTGCAGCTGTAGGGGAATTACTCTCATTTTCTCTCCAGTGCAGCAAAATGAACATTATGGAAATGCAGGCTCCTGTTCCGCTGATTTTTGCATTTGCATTCCCGAATGAGGAAAGGGACCAATAGGCGAACACAAGGTGCTTATGCCATTTGCTATATCCATTTCGTTCTTTCTTCCAAGAACTCCCCTCAAAAAACTTTTTGTAAGAAAATTCAAGCTCTCCTACCATAAACTTTTTAGATGTAACTACAAGTTCTGACTTTGTTTTTGGCTTCTTAAGAGCAAGGTGTGGTCTATGGTGAGGGTGCTCAGTGGTTAATCTCCCGAGACTCGTCCCTGCCACTGACCCCAGCAGCCTGAGGACCCAGCGCTGGCCCTGTGCACACTCAACACGGCAGGAATAAAGGGCCAGCGCCCCTCGCCTCACAGTTCCCAGCGATCTCTCATTCATTCCACCAACCTTTACTGACACCACTTCCTGCCGCTCCTGGCATCAGGTGCAAGAGAGATTCAGGCAAGCCCTGCTGTGGTGCTGACCTCAGGGATACACCGTTTGCTCCTGTGGTGTGGCCTCTCTCCAGGTGGGAGTGGGATTCCCATGTCCACTGGGCTTTCCCCTGACTGAGCGGTTGACATGATGGGGCTGGAGGCCTGGAAAGGGAACCGATGGGAGGGAACTGAGGAAGCCGCCTGGGCTGTCGGGGGGGAGGAATGTGGCAGCTTGCCCGCCATGGTCCCCATGCCCTCACTCACGGCTGGCCCTAGGGGACAGTGTTAGCTGACTGTCTCAGCATGTCACCCTTTCCAGCTTTACACGTGGGGGCCCGTCCTGCCCACCGGCAGGAATACCAGATGAGACCAGTGGCTGTGGGGACACCAGTGTCTTCACTCAGTGTCACAGACCCCCTCTCTTCCAAGCCAGAGAGGAAAGGACTTCTCCTTTTATCCCGGTGCTGAAGATAGACTGAGGGCAGGGCGGGCAGGGGTCCATCGTATTGTTTCTTTAACTTACTTTTGCATTTGAGGGGATTTGTGACAGGCATTCACTACACCCAGTGGGAAAACTGAGAATTCCATATTCTAGTAAAGATGGAATAATTGAGCAGAATAGCAGAAGAAAACAGAAAAAAAGACTACATCACATTCTAGGGAATAAATAGACTAAATTTCTTAGATGTGGCATCTGACAATTTGGAGTGGATAGAAAAATGAACTTTTCACATTGTCCTGAACTTGGTGAAATTGTGGTTCTGGAACAGTATATATTATTGCAAGTGCCTGGGTATGAAAATCCTTTAACTCCGTAATTATGCTTTGAGGAAAATAAATAAATAAAAGATCTTAAGAGGCGGTCTGATCCATAGCCCACTCTAACTTCTAGGCATCTGATTAATCACAAAGGCAAATACTAACTTCTCTTTCAAAACAAACACTTACAACGTTGTTTAGAAACTCTCCAAAGAAGGAGGGAGAAGAACGTCCTTCGTTCTATGAATCGCACATTCTGGCGTTTGACCTGCGTGCCTTCCGCGGAAACTCACATCAAGCCCTTTTTTTTCCAGGCTCCGCTGGAAACAGAAAACAGATATCCATTCTGTCACTCTTTAAAGGTATCTTCATGTTAAAAAAATTGCTTTTAATCTCATTCCATGCAATGCATGTCTCCCTTAGAAATTCTCAGTGACTTTAGTCTATCTGTCAAAGAAGAAAAATAAGTTATCTTACTTATTTTTTATGGCTTCCTCTGAACTCCTTCCAAGATCTGCTCATTTTACTTCTGCAGGCCCTAAACTGAACACAGCATTTTTAAATAAGATGTGATCCAGGCAGGCACTTGCTTAAATCTTGCAGATCTGCAAAAGCACCCTTAGTTAGAAAAGAGTGGGCAAACAGGAAGAACTTAACCCCCTTGCTTCAGTCCAGACTTGAAAGGACTCATTAGATGGTCAGCCAGAACAAGGAGCAGAGAACCACTGAAATCACACTGGAATTGAGTGTGATGTCTGTCAGGGTCGATGAGATGCCACAAGATTGAATTCAGCTTTTAGCAAGATCATTGGTGAGCTTCTCCTTTAAAATCCTGCAAGTTCTTGATTTTTTCAGATAAATTTATACTAAAAAATTTCATAGATGATTTCAGGTTCAGCAAGAAACACCATTGGCTTCTTATGAGGAGAACTGGTGAGGTTTGTCGGTTTATGGGGCCAGTGGCATTACCGACTCTGTCTTTCTCTTTAGTCTGTAGAGCTCCTCGCCCCGAAACAGGTTCATAAAATGGTGCTCAAGAAGTTTAAGTCAAATCATTACTTTGAATGAAGCTTTAGAAAAAAGAAAGAAAAAGAGACTTAGTGGTAAAATGAGTTTGTAGTACAATCTCATTGTCCCAGAGGAAGATTAGTTCAGTTTGGTTTGATTTGCTTAATTCTTAGGCACATGTTGTTTAGAAAATGTATGTTTATTTGTTTAGACGTCATTTATTGTTCTGTGAAAGTTGTTTCATACCATTGAGATTCATGGCATCTCCCCTGCTGATTCATTCATGATTAGAAAACTCTCAATGACAAGATGCAGATTGTAATAAAAAGTGTTCCTTTTAAAAGCTTTCCATCAATTCATGACTCAACCCCAGACTCCTGGTTTAGTTACTGTGGCTTCCGTGCCTTTCATTGCGTTGAGTTGCTGGCTATCGGTCACCCTTTTAAACTGAGCGTGTTTAAAAGATCGTCCCAAAGTAGGAATGTTCCCTGTAGTCTTAGGACGCAGCACCTCCTGGGAGCTTATCCCCCGTCGCAGGGGTGGAGACAGGAGCCGCCTGCAGAGAAGTGTCTTCATCTTCTTGGCAGTTATCACATGTGATTAACAGACATGGGAAGGAATGAAGTCATCCCTTTTTTTTGCCTTTGGAAAACTAAACTTAATGTCAGTCGCATTCCATCCCGGGGGGCTTCGCTGCTTAATCTCCTAATCCTCCACAGAGAATGGGTGGGCGCAGAGGCAGGGGAGAGGGAGTGTGGCTGAGCCCCGACCTTCCTGCAGGGGGAGCCGTCCCGGGCCGGGGCGAGTGGGGAAGCTCTGTGCAGGGGAGGACAGGTGGGGCTTCCTCCATCGGCCTCCCTGGGGCACCTTGGGCAGTTGCTGATCTGCATACAGAGTTCAGTGTGCAGGTGTGTGAGTGCAGGTGTGTAAGGGGCCTCCGTCCTGGACGGGTGTAATTCATGAGAAGGCGACCGTGCGGACCTGTGGGGTGCTTCGCCGCCAGCCAGCGTGGAATTGGTTAGAGGGGAGCTGGCGGGGAGGAAGCGCAGGGGGAAGATGGGAGGCCGGGCAGGACTGAACTGGGACACGGGGACCTGCACCTTGGAGCCGAGCCCAAGACACGTGGAGGGCTGCCCAGCCACTGCTCCCTCATCACCCTGGGTCCCCGGAGAATCCCAGAGCCAGGGTGGGGTTTCCTCAGTGAACTTGGCCTCAGGTGGGTGGTTTTTCCCCTTCTTTTTCTCTTGATGGAGGAAGGGAGGGAGGGCTTGGAAAAGCCATGCATCAAATTGAGATGACAAGAAGCTGGCAGCCCTTGCTCCGCTTGGGTCCGGGAGGGCTGACGAGCTGGGTGGGCCCGGCGGAGGGGCGTCTGGGGGCTGGATCCTGGCGGGGCGTGCAGGTGGCATGGCCGCGATGTCCCTCCTGATCGCGGCACATCAGCAAGCGGGTGCCAGTGTTTGCTCGGCTCTGCCTGCGCGGCTGGTAAGGGGTGTGTCTGCGGCCGCGAGGGAGTGGGGGGGATGCCCAGTCTCACCTGTGTTCCTTTGCCGTGAAGAGTGAGGCTTGTACTTTTTTTTGTGTCTTCCAAGTCTGGTCTCACCCATGCTTTTTCCAAACTCGAATGTCACCCATACAACTGAGGAACCAGAGAGAGAAAGAGGCAAGTGGTGAGGTCTTTCCCAGTGCCCTGGGAGGCCAGGGAGGGCGCAGGGGGCGCGGCCACCGAGGAAGCCCAGGGTGGACCCGGAAGAAAGCCGGGGCTCAGCCTGTGTCCCTGGCACTCACTGTCGGATGGCAGGCATGGTGGAGTGCAGGGGCTTCCCCAGGCCACTGGGAGGTCAGGGAAATGAGGACTTGGAGACTCCAGCAGTAAGTCGGAGGAATGAATGGATCCTGGAAATGCAGCGTCTGTGAACTCCAAATTACTATGGAGATGTAGCTTTCCCAAGACATCAGAACGAGGAGTCAGCAAAAGGCGTGGAGAGTGTGATGTATGCGGGAGGGTGGGGGAGCTGTGGGGCGGAGGGCGGCACATCCATCATCACTCAATCCATTAAACACAGTTTCTTTGCACAGGAAAACAAGGTCAGCATTTTTAACGTGGTGGGGGAATGGATGTGTTTCTAGGGGAAGCCCTTCCCTGCTCCTGCAAAGAGGCTCCAGCTGCAGGGGTAAAGCCGGGGTGGCTGGACTTGGTGCTGAGGGTGGGTGAGGTGGCAGCGCCCTGGTGCCCAGCACCACGTGTGTGTGAGCAAGTGTGCAGTGCAGGTGGGTGAGTAAGAATACGAGTGTGAGCACCTGTGTGTGTGAGAGGAGTATGTGTGATCCAGAGTGGGCTTCTGTGAGAACCTGATGGGTATGTGTGACGGTGTGTGTGAGTGAGTGAGTGTGCATGTGAGTGTGAACGAGTCTGTATGTGTGCACTGGGTGGCGGGTATTGGAGCGCCGGCCTGGGGACCTCCTGGCCTGACTGCCCGGGGCAGGGGCAGGACTGGGGCAGGGAGCCCAGAAGCAGAGGGAACAGCTAGAACTCTGCAGGACGTGTCTCCCCTTGGCCTTTCCAAGCCCAGGGGTCGGGATCACTCCCAGCGTGCAGTTAAGAGTGGGAGGCATTTGGTGTGGAGCTGTGTGTGTGTTGGGGGGTGCTGAGACCACCAAGATCTTTCTTTCCTTTTGTTTTTTGCCTTTTGTACCAATTCTTAATGCTCAGGAAATGTGAGTGACTTTCAAGAATTGTCCCCATTCCTGCCTTTGAGCAACATCTCCGAGAGCGCTCCACACACTCAAGGACAGGAAGTTCTCCTTGTTGTAGATGATGGTGTTCTGGGCAGGGGACTGAGAATGGGCCCCCCCTCCAGTGACTGTGTCCCGAGATTACCTGTAGAATGACAGGGTCAGGTGCCTCAGAGAAGGGGTAGGTAACTTGTCCACATTTAACACATAATATTGTTCTGTTTTATTTTATTTATTTATTTTTTAATTTTTTATTAAGGTATGATTGATATACACTCTTATAAAGGTTTCACATGAAAAAACAATGTGGTTACTACATTTACCCATATTATCAAGTCCCCACCCATACCCCAGTGCAGTCACTGTCCATCAGTGCAGCAAGATGCCACAGATCCACTATGTGCCTTCTCTGCTACACTGTTTTCCCCGTGACCCCGACACCATGTTGTCTAAACATAATACCCCTCAATCCCCTTCTCCCTCCCTCCCCACCTGCCCTCCCACACTCCTCCGCTTTGGTAACCACTAGTCCCTTCTTGGAGCCTCTGAGTCTACTGCCATTTTGTTCCTTCAGTTTTGCTTCACTGTTATACTCCACAAATGAGGGAAATCGTTTGACACTTGTCTTTCTCCGCCTGGCTTATTTCACTGAGCATAATGTCCTCCAGCTCCATCCATGTTGTTGCAAATGGTAGGATTTGTTTCTTTCTTATGGCTGAATAGTATTCCATTGTGTGTATGTACCACCTCTTCTTTAGCCATTCATCTACTGATGGACACTTAGGTTGCTTCCATGTCTTGGCTATTGTAAAAAAGTGCTGCAATAAACATAGGGGTGCATATGTCTTTTTGAATCTGAGAAGTTGTATTCCTTGGGGAAATTCCAAGGAGTGGGATTCCCAGGTCAAATGGTATTTCTATTTTTATTTTTTTGAGGAACCTCCATATTGCTTCCCACAGTGGTTGAACTAGCTTACATTCCCACCAGCAGTGTAGGAGGGTTCCCCTTTCTCCACATCCTTGCCAGCATTTATTGTTTTTAGTCTTTTCTATGCTGGCCATCCTTACTGGTGTGAGGGGATATCTCATTGTGGTTTTAATTTGCATTTCCCTGATGATTAGTGATGAGGAGCATCTTTTCATGTGTCTGTTGGCCACCTGAATTTCTTCTTCAGAGAACTGTCTCTTCATATCCTCTGCCCATTTTTTAATCAGGTTATTTGCTTTCTGGGTGTTGAGGTGTGTAAGTTCTTTATATATTTTGGATGTTAACCACTTGTTGGATATGTCATTTACAAATATATTCTCCCATGCTGTAGGATGCCTTTTTGTTCTGCTGATGGTGTCCTTTGCTGTACAGAAACTTCTTAGTTTGATGTAGTCCCAAGAGTTCATTTTTGCTTTTGTTTCCCTTTCTTGATGAGATGTGTTCAGGAAGAAGTTGCTCATGCTTATATTCAGGAGATATTTGCCTATGTTGTCTTCTAAGAGTTTTGTGGTTTCATGACTTACATTCAAGTCTTTGATCCATTTCGAGTTTATTTTTGTGTATGGGGTTAAACAATAATCCAGTTTCATTCTCTTGCATGTAGCTGTCCAGTTTTGTCAACAGCAGCTGTTGAAGAGGCTGTCATTTCCCCATTGTATGTCCATTGCTCCTTTATCATATATTAATTGACCATATATGCTTGGGTTTATATCTGGGCTCTCTGTTCTGTTCCATTGGTCTATGGGTCTGTTCTTGTGCCAGTACCAAATTGTCTTGATTACTGTGGCTTTGTAGTAGAGCTTGAAGTTGGGGAGTGTAATGCCCCCAGCTTTATTCTTCCTTCTCAGAATTGCTTTGGCTTTTTGAGGTCTTCTGTGGTTCCATATGAATTTTAGAACGATTTTCTCTAGTTTGTTGAAGAATGCTGTTGGTATTTTGATAGGAATTGCATTGAATCTATAGATTGCTTTAGGCAGGATGGCCATTTTGACAATATTAATTCTTCCTATCCATGAGCATGGGATGTGTTTCCATTTATTGGTATCTTCTTTAATTTCTCTTAACAGTGCCTTGTAGTTTTGAGGGTATAGGTCTTTCACTTCCTTGGTTAGGTTTATTCCTAGGTATTTTGTTCTTTTTGATGCAACTGTGAATGGAATTGTTTTCCTGATTTCTCTCTCTCTCTGCTAGTTCATTGTTAGTGTATAGGAATGCCACAGATTTCTGTGTATTAATTTTGTATCCTGCAACTTTGCTGAATTCAGATATTAGATCTAGTAATTTAGGGGTGGATTCTTTAGGGTTTTTTATGTACAATATCATGTCATGTGCAAACAGGGACAGCTTAACTTCTTCCTTGCCAGTCTGGATGCCTTTTATTTCTTCATGTTGTCTGATTGCCGTGGCTAGGACCTCCAGTACTATGTTGAATAGAAGTGGGGAAAGTGGGCCTCCTTGTCTTTTTCTGGATCTTAAAGGGAAAGCTTTCAGCTTCTTGCTGTTAAGTATGATGTTGGCTGTGGGTTTGTCATATATGGCCTTTATTACGTTGAGGTACTTGCCCTGTATACCCATTTTGTTGAGTGGTTTTTATCATGAATGGATGTTGAATTTTGTCAAATGCTTTTTCAGTGCCTATGGAGATGATCATGTGGCTTTTGTCCTTCTTTTTGTTGATGTGGTGGATGATGTTGATGGATTTTTTAATGTTGTACCTTCCTTGCATCCCTGGCATAAATCCAACTTGATCATGATGGATGATCTTTTTGATGTATTTTTGAACTCAGTTTGCTAATATTTTGTGAGTGTTTTTGCATCTATGTTCATCAGGGATATTGGTCTGTAATTTTCTTTTTTTGTGGTGTCTTTGCCTGGTTTTGGTATTAGAGTGATGCTGGCTTCATAGAATGAGTTTGGAAGTATTCCCTCTTCTTCTACTCTTTGGAAAACTTTAAGGAGGATGGGTATTAGGTCTTCACTAAATGTTTGATAAAATTCAGCAGTGAAGCCATCTGGTCCAGGTGTTTTGTTCTTAGGTAGTTTTTTGATTACTGATTCAATTTCATTGCTGGTAATTGGTCTGTTCAGATTTACTGTTTCTTCCTGGGTCATTCTTGGAAGGTTGTATTTCTCTAGAAAGTTGTCCATTTCTTCTAGGTTATCCAGTTTGTTAGCATATAATTTTTCATAGTATTCTCTCATAATTCTTTGTATTTCTGTGGTGTCCATAGTGATTTTTCCTTTCTCATTTCTGATTCTCTTTATATGTGTAGACTCTCTTTTTTTCTTGATAAGTCCGGCTAGAGGTTTATCTATTTTGTTTATTGTCTTGAAGAACCAGCTCTTGCTTTCATTCGTTCTTTCTATTGTTTTATTCTTCTTAATTTTATTTATTTCTGCTCTAATCTTTATTATGTCCCTCCTTCTACTGACTTTGGGCCTCAGTTCTTCTTTTTCTAGTTTCATTAATTGTGAGTTTAGACTGCTTACATGGGATTGTTCTTCTTTCCTGATGTAGGCCTGTATTGCAATATACTTTCTTCTTAGCATGGCCTTGGCTGTGTCCCACAGATTTTGCAGTGCTGAATTATAGTTGTCACTGGTCTCCATATATTGCTTGATCTCTGTTTTTATTTGGTCATTGAGCCATAGGTTATTTAGGAGCATGTTGTAAAGCCTCCATGTGTTTGTGGGATTTTTCATTTTCTTTGCATAATTTATTTCTAGTTTCATACCCTTGTGGTCTGAGAAATTGGTTAGTACAATTTCAGTCTTTTTGAATTTACTGAGGCTCCTTTTATGGCCTAGTATGTGATATATTCTCAAAAATGTTCCATGTGCACTTGAGAAGAATGTGTATCCTGCTGCTTTTGGGTGTAGAGTTCTGTAGATGTCTGTTAGGTCCATCTGTTCTAGTGTGTTGTTCAGTGCCTCTGTCTCCTTACTTATCTTCTGTCTGGTTGATCTGTCCTTCAGAGTGAGTGGAGTGTTGAAGTCTCCTAGAATGAATGCATTGTGTTCTATTTCCCCTTTTAATTCTGTTAGTATTTGTTTCACATATGTAGGTGCTCCTGTGTTGGGAGCATAGATATTTATAATGGTTATGTCTTCTTGTTGGATTGACCACTTTATCATTATGTAATGTCCTTCTTTGTCTCTTGTGCCTTTCTTTGTTTTGAAGTCTATTTTGTCTGATACAAGTACTGAAACTCCTGCTTTTTTCTCTCTATTAGTTGCATGAAATATCTTTTTCCATCCCTTCACTTTTACTCTGTGTATGTCTTTGGGTTTAAAGTGAGTCTCTTGTAGGCAGCATACAGATGGGTCTTGTTTTTTTATCCATTCAGTGACTCTATATCTTTTGATTGCTGCATTCAGTCCATTTACATTTAGGATGATTATCGATAGGTATGTACTTATTGCCATTGCAGGCTTCAGATTCGTGGTTACCAAAGGTTCAGGGGTAACTTCCTTACTATCTAAGAGTCTAACTTAACTCACTTAATATGCTATTACAAACACAATCTAAAGGTTCTTTTCTGTTTCTCCTCCTTTTTCTTCCTTCTCCAATCTTTATATATTAGGTATCATATTCTGTACTGTTTGTCTATCCCTTGATTGACTTTGGGGATAGTTGATTTAATTTTGCATTTGCTTAGTAATTAGCTGTTCTACTTTCTTTTTTGTGGTTATTACCTCTGGTGACAGCTATTAAACCTTATTAGCACTTTCATCTATAGCAGTCTTTCCAGAATAGACTGTCGAGATGGTTTGTGGGAGGTAAATTCTCTCAGCCTTTGCTTATCTGGAAATTGTTTAATCCCTCCTTCAAATTTAAATGATAATCTTGCCAGATAAAGTAATCTTGGTTCCAGGCCCTTCCGCTTCATGGCATTAAATACATCATGCCCCTCCCTTCTGGCCTGTAAGGTTTCTGCTGAGAAGTCTGATGTTAGCCTGATGGGCTTTCCTTTGTATGTGATCTTATTTCTCTCTCTGGCTGCTTTTAATAGTCTGTCCTTATCCTTGATCTTTGCCATTTTAATTACTATGTGTCTTGGTGTTGTCTTCCTTGGGTCCCTTGTGTAGGGGGATCTGTGGATCTCCATGACCTGAGAGACTATCTCCTTCCCCAGATTGGGGACATTTTCAGCAACTACCTCCTCAAAGACACTTTCTATCCCTTTCTCTCTCTTCTTCTTCTGGTATCCCTATAATGCTAATATTGTTCCGCTTGGATTGGTCACACAGTTCTCTCAATATTCTTTCATTCTTAGAGATTCTTTTTTCTCTCTGTGCCTCAGCTTCTTTGTATTCCTCTTCTCTAGTTTCTGTTTCATTTATCGTCTCCTCCACTGTATCCAACCTGCTTTTAATACCCTCCATTGTGTTCTTCAATGATTGGATCTCTGACTGGAATTTGTTCCTGAGTTCTTGGATATCTTTCCATACCTCCATTAGCATGTTAATTATTTTTACTTTGAACTCCCTTTCTGGAGGAGTCATGAGGTCCATGTCATTTAAATCTTTCTTGGGAGTTGTACTAATTATTTTGCTGTGGACCAGGTCTTCCTTTGACATTTCATATTTGTATATGGCGCCCTCTAGTGCCCAGAAGCTCTACTCTCTGGAGCTGCTCAGACCCTGAAGCAATGTTGGGGGTCGCAGGGGAGTGGGATTGGTGCCTGGGGGGCGGAAAGAGCTGTTCCCCGCCTCCCGGCTGCTGTGCCTGTCTCCACTGCCTGAACCAGTAGGCCGAGCACATGGTTATAAGCTTTTGTCCCAGAGCAGCCAGACTTGGATCCCTGCTTTCCACAAGTGGCTGGAATCTCAGTCTCTCCAGGAATTCTGCCTGTCTTAGCTTTTCAACCCCATAATCATGAGAGTATCATGCAAGCACCATGAAATGTAGGTTTATGCCCCCAGAGCAGATCTCTGGAGTTCGGTATTCAGCAGTTCCAGGCCTCCACTCCCTCCCTGGTCCATTTCTCTTCCTCCCATGGGTGAGCTGGGGTGGGGGAAGGGTTGGATCCCACTGGGCCACGGCTTTGGTATGTTACCCTGTTCCCCAAGGTGTGCCCTTTTCTCCAGGTGTATGCAGTCTGGTGCAGTCCTTTTTCCTGTTGCTCTCTCAGGGTTAGTTGCATTAATTATATTTTCATGTTATATGTGGTTTTAGGAGGAAGCCTCTGTCTCACCTCTCACGCCGACATCTTTAATGCCCTCTTTTGCTGTTCTGTTTTATTTGTTTACTTCTGAGGGGAAATCTTGTTTTCCTCTTTTTACCAGCCTTATAGAGATGTAATGAACATATAACAACATGTAAGTTGAAGGTGCACCACTGGGGACTTGATATGCGTCCCTGTTGTAAGGCCTCTGTCACCTCGCACAGGTGCTGCCCCTTTTTCAACTTGATTGAAAGCTCACTGAAGAGACAGAAGAGGAGGAGGACCTCTGAGTTTATTACGCTTTGGAAGCGTAGGGTCTGTATCCGCTTTAGGATTTTCTCTTTGCTGAAAGTGGATTCAGATTCTGTGTCCCCTCTGGGTTATTAAACTGCTGAGAATATTTTCAGGCATGAAATATCAGGATACAAAGCCCACAGAGAATGTGTGGACCTCTGACAGCAGCGGGCAGAGGGGTTCCCTGGCATGCAGGAGAAGGGTGTGGGCGTTTGCTGACCAAAATGTGAGGAAGAAAAGCGCATGGCTGACTGAGATCAGGGAGGTCCGCACCCAGCAGGGGGGGTGGGTGGGGAGAAAGGCCACACCTCTGCCTTGGAAGGAGAGAGGGTTGCTGTTTCTGAGGAGGGCATGTGATGGCTCTTATCTGTCCCTTCTGTCAGGGAATCGAGTATTTCAAGATATTTGTATTTTAATAGAATCTTTTGGCAGTGTGTTACTTTTTAAAAAAGGAAAAATAGGGGAAAAGCCCTCAAATCCGTATGTTTTACTAAATTCAGTAGCATACATTCTTAGAAGACAATAAATATTCAAGCAAAGTTATGAAAATGCCTCTGTAAGTGTTGAGAACTATTCAAATGAAAAGTGATTTATTTGTAGTTAAAAACAAATGCTGTATGTTTTTCTGAAAAGCAGGTTTGGTTTTCTGCAGCGTGGTATTTAGAGCCTTGTCTCCCGGGCTAAGCCACCTACATGCCTCTGGGCTCTGGCTGCCCCGTCTGGGCGCTGTTACCATGCCCGGCCCTGTAGGAGCCCTTGCAGTGCCCAAGGGTGTTTTCTGAGGGTGCAGCGCCCTGCATCATTCACTGCCCCTGAGACCTACTCATGCTCCCAAAGTTTCTTCTGAGCTCCAGCCTCTGGAACTAGTGCTCCAGGGCCTCAGCCTCAGTTCTCCTAGTATCCTGTCTCTTGTCTCTTTCACTTCGCACGAATACAAAGTAAGGGGCTCAGAAGTGCTGACTCCACGGCTGGATGATAGGCTGTTTGGGGGAATGATGGATTTAGCACCAAGATCACACCTGCCATCTTCCAAACGCACCTTCAGGCTGTCCTTCTGTGACTTCTTCAAGGTCAACACCAATGTTTATTTAAGCTTTATTTCACCTGAATAAAAAATGTTATGTGGAAATGATCTGCCCAGAACCTGTGCCCCAAAGATTCTTAGAGTTCTGTTCCTAATATGTTCTTGGTGACATGTCAGCCTCTGCAGCTGACCACAGCAAACCGCAGCCAGGCCCTGTTTAAAACCAAAGCTGTGTGTTGGGGAAAGTATATGCTTCTCTTCTCCACCACCCTCCCACCTTGCTTCATCCTCCGGCATGTGAAGGTCACCCAACTTGTGTGGGTTCTGGTCCCAGAGTCAGACCGCCAAGAACTCACCCTTTCATTCTTCTCCCCTCGCTTGGTCATTCTTGATCTTCTCAAGATCGCTTTGGGATGGTTCTAAAACAAGTGAAACTAGATCAGAGTCAGTGCCCCATGTTTCTCAGTCACCCATCACATCTATCTGCTCAGAGAATTGGGCCCTGGCAGACTTGGTTAAGCTTAGTAGCTGTTGGGCAAGTGCGACGTCCAGTGGGTCTCTTGCATCAGAGCTGTGGTTCTAGAATCACACTCTATGGCGTTGGATCTGGAAGGAGCCGTGGGGGGTGTGCCTCCTGCCTCCTGGAGGCGGCAGTAAGTGACCTCTTCGGTTGAGTGGTGGGCCCTCTAATCCAGACCAGGTCACTGATGCCAAGTACTGCGTTTCACTGGAGTGGGCTCCTTCGTCCCCAAGGACTCAGAGTTATAAGGAGGGAGTTAAAGAGCATGACTGGTATTTAGGAAGTGGCCCTTTGGTCATATCACAGCATGTGATTCAGCTGCTCCGTCTGCCCCTGGAGGCAACCCTGGAGCCAGGTCACCTAGGGGCTAATTTTTAAATCATTTTTGTATCCAATATTAAATTTATTGTTAGCTGTTTTAGCTGGAGCTGAGACAGCATTTGTGCCCTGGTTAGTGGGGTCCCAGGAGAGCCGTCTGTCTGCCCAGAATGAAGCAGATTCAGGCTCGGGGAACGCACAGAGCTGAGTGATTTGGGGCCGTGCTTTCAGTGATTCCAAATATCTGCACAAGTTCCCCCTGAGTCAGTGCCTCAGACTCATTTTTTTCCTCGTGTTTTGTTTCTTTTCATTAAAAGTTCTCTCCTAAAATTCTAATTTCATGGGAATTCTAATGACTTGGGCAGTTGATTTTTTTTCTAATTCACATACAAGTTAAAAGTAATGTCGACTTCAGTTTTACCCCTTGTAGTGCCTATGGAAAAACGAAACTGTTCACAAAATGTGCCTGCAGAGAAGTTCCGGTTAAGTGTTTTTAGGAGATGCCTAGAGGTTTTTAATTTGCCCTAAGCAGGCGTTTGGCCTCTCTTGGGTGAAGTGCTACCCAGCATTTGATCTACTTACTTTGAGTCTGCCTTTTTCATATGAGATTTGGAGATGCTTCAAAAATAGTGTTCTTTAAATTTGCAAGTAAATAATGTCAGGAATCAGCCTGAAGGGAGCATAGATGTCAGAGGACAACAATTTCAGGGTCGGCACAGACAACGCAGTGTGTCAGTGGAGCCGCGAGATGCAAACCACAGACTGAGCTCCAGGAGCCACAGCAGGGAGGAGAGGGCACAGGCGGCGCTCTGTTCACGGAAGTCGCTTGGGGAAGACAAGCGTGCATTCGCTGGGCATTTCCTGTGGGTGAAACCCGAGGTGATTTCTCCCCAGGGTGCTGTTGTAAGCAGGAGAGAGGCTGGTCCAGTGTGACCCAGTCCTTCAGGATGAGGCTGGGTGACCCCCTTTGACAGAGAAGTGCCATACAGCTTTCCTTAGAACATGCCGTACGCTGACACACGGCAATTAGATGTAATTCAGAAAAGCTGCTTCTTCTAATAGGGAATAAAAACACGAGGAGGAAGGCGGAGGTGTCTTCCTACCTTATCCTACCCGCCTTTGCCGCCCAGGGACGCATCCTCTCCTCTAAGAAGCCTTCTCTGAGTGACTCGGACCGCATCGGTCACCATCCTTCCACACCTTCCTGGCACTCAGGAATGATGCCGTTTATTTATCAGTAAGAGGGGGCGTGGACAAAAGCCCCAAGGCCTGTGTGTCTAAGCAGGCAGTACACTCAAGGGCTGGTTCATGTGCACGTCGTAAAGCCCGTGTCGGGTTCATTTCCGGGCGCACAGCAGGCCCTTGGCTGTGTCGCCACTGATGAGGACAGCTGCAGGGTTCCAGAGCTTCTCTGTGACAACATCCACGACAGGAGAAACTGTTGCCGCGCTGAAAGAGACCCAATGTGTTTTCATTTTGTTTGGTGCTGGTTTGAAGAGATAAATGAAGAAAATAATGTCCTATGCGTGAATATTTCTACAAGTTTTTATTTCTTGAATGTTCCCATTAGCTGACCAATTCCTCCCGTGTTAGAAAGACACAGAGGTGGAGGAAGTGTGGACATTCTCATCCGTCTTCTTCTCAGGAGAGCTGCTCTGACCAGCCCAGTCCGGACAGGCGCCGTCTCCCTCATTCCCCCTACACGAGGCGTGTGCCGCCCGTTTGGCCTCAGCTGCTTAGAGTTAACTGAAATAAGCCATCTTCTTGGAGATAAACGTTTTATCGCTACAATCTATTATAATTGGTTCACGGGGGAGAAACCAGACCAGAAGTTCACACGCTGGACTGTGTGTTTTGCCCTTCTGCACTACTTGGGTAGTCGTCTTGGGTAATTTCTTACAAACCTTTTGAATAACTTTAAGGTTTCCCAGTTTTTATATCACCCCCAGTGGATAATTTTTGCAATCAGTCTGTAAACACCAGAAAATAATTCAATGCCAAAATAATAAATAAAATAGATATTCAAAATGAATGATTTAATGATAGGAGGTTTGGCTTCCAAAATATAGTTGTCCTAAAAGCAGGGAGACGGGCTGTGTCCGTGTATGTTTCGTAACTGTTGAGTCCTTTTGGAATTGTGTGCCCAGTGAGAGTGTGCCAGCCACGGCAGGGTCACTGACATAGATGACGGGGGGCCTTTCTGGATGGCAGCATGCTCTGATCAGAGATGTCTGCCCACCTCTCTCCTGCCTGCAAGCTCACCAGGGGGGCATTCCCTCCCTGGGTGGCCCCCCAGGATGCCTGGATACCACACTGCAGCCCGCGGCCCTGTAATGCGGCAGCTCGTGTCGTGGGAAGCACGGCTTGGTCCCCCGAGGCTGGGCTGACAGGAAACCTCGCCGCGGAATGAAGGAGCTCGCAGAGTATCGCAGCCCCCGCTCCCCGAGTCCCCTGCACGCGGGGATGCTCACTGACCAGGCCAGGCCAGGCTGGATTTGGGGTCCCCGCTTCCTCTCTATGTTTCCTGCCCAAGTGTTGACTCCAGACATGCTCACCCAAAGCCCTCAGAGCCGGGACCAAGCTGGGGACCTTGTCACTCAGTTTTGTATTAAAAAGTCCATTTCCCACTATCTCTGTTTATGAGTCCGATTCATTCAGCCCCTGCTTGCTGAGCGCTCCCCCAGCAGGCCTTCACCTGGCCGTCCCCAGGCTCGGTCCCGGCTCCTGGGCCGCGCACCTGCAGCAGAGGCCGGCCGGTGCTCTCGGCGCGAGTGCACGTGCACAGCCCCTCCACACACACGCACACACGCCCTCCCTCACACGCCTGCTTTATATTCAAACAAGCGGATCATGCTCATATATAGATGGCATTTATCTTACCTTAGGTGCCACAAAATTAAGGCAGCTGATGGTCAGATCAGGCAAATGCATTTACCAAACACTCAACCACAAGTGGCCACTGGACGTTCACACAGGCTGGCCTTGGTGTTCAGATGCCAGGATAGACCTGTGCACAAGAGGTGACATTTCCCATTCATGCCACTCATGTTTTAATGAGAGGAGAAAAAATGAAAGAAACACTTTTTCCAGTAAACAAGTGCTAAGGGGAAAAATAAAGGGAGAGGCAGGGAGGGATGGAAAAAGTTTATTTCAGAAAGGAAGGCTCCAGGAGGCTCTTCCGGTGGAGAGACATGTGAGGTGGCACGGCGGGAAGGAAGGGCAGTCCGGGAGGACATCCCGGGGGAGGGGGCAGCATGCCCACCGTGGGTCACAGGACGAGACAGTCAGAAGGAGCGTCGGCAGCGTCACTCCAGCGGCTTCACTTTACAGTTTAGGAAAGTGGGACCCGGACGAGGCTACAGCCCCAGGCCCAGCTTCACAAAGACACATCTCTGGTGAGGAGGAGGGAAATGTCAAACATCAGTTAGGCAGAGACTCTGCCAAAACATTCAAGCAAATGTGTAAGAAAGTAGCTGAAAGATGAGCGCCTGACTATTCAAATACTCTGTTTTCGATTTCGTACTGTAAGAATGCAGTGATCTAATGGCATCTGCTCTGAGTTCTCAGCAACCGTAGTCATTTTTTATGAAGTTAATGTATTGATCCATATCACGTCCTTAGGCTGTAAAAAAAAAATATGTCAGGGGAGCGGTCATCCCAAATCTTAAAATGCAATTAATGGTTTGGTACTAAGACTCAGAGGCTTGGGGGCATCTGCTTCTGGCACCTTATTTAGACCTCAGTGTCCAGGGAGAAGGACAACAACTGGTCCTGGGCCTAGGAGAGCTCTACGGAAACCAGGAATAAACCCACTCACTTGCAGGGAGATAGAAAGTGCTTATGTCATTTCTAGTAGCAGTTGTAGTTTTAAAGACCTTCTCTGGCCCATTCTCCTATATGCGAAATGTTCCCAGTGACGTTTTCCTGCTAAACCTTCCAGAACACTTGGAGTTTATAGAATTGTCTATCCTTTCTCTTAGACTGCGAGCTCCGTAAAGGCAGCTCTTCACGACAAAGCTTTCCAACCTTTATCAAGTGCTTGATAAATATTGTTTGGAAGGATGGAATCCCATCCACAGTGAGTCAAGTGTACCTCTGCACTGGCAAAAATTTCCTTTTGTTCGTTAGCCTAGAACATCTAGGACGCTGGTACGGTGGGAGCCGAGGCATGCCTGCGAGACTTGTAGTTGCTTAGCATGGTTGATGACGGATTCCAGCTTTGTGGGGTGCAAAACCCCATCCATGCCCATGGCGAGCCACCGTGGGCTCCCGATCCAGTGTGAGCAGCTCAGTATTCCTCTGCAAGGAGAGCCGTGCACCACGAAGCCGATGTTCTCAGGGCCCGAGCTGTGTAGTTTGGAGTAAATGCTGCAACATTCTCAGTGTCAACACTTCGGGGTCGTGAGGGAAATAGTGGGGTACTTACCTCAGTCTGCAGCTCACTGGGCAGATCACGTGGCCTGAGAAGACTGCACATGGCTCTTACTTGCAGGACTTCCCGGAGGCTGCCTGCTCTGTGTGCAGATACGGTCCACTGCGTGGTTAGTACAGAACCTGAGAGAGGGGACACTACTGGCCTCTCTCTGAAACGCATGTCTGGCCACTCGCCCGGTCACTCTGCCTTTTCCCACCAAAGCAAGGCTTGACCTCATGAGCACTCACCGACTTCTTGCTTCTCTGAATCCACATAGCATTTACTGTTTAAACCTATTGATTCTTTTACTGGACATTTCCCCGGTGCCCACTGTGTTTCATGTAACGGAAACAGAGTCACAATTAAGGGCAATCAACTCCTTAAAGGGGCATTTTCTATAAATGCTATCCTACTTAATATTATTCTTTAATTTCAGTTTGGTTAGAGAAATGAGATGAAATAAATGCATTGTTTGAAAAGCCTCCTCAAAGGTGGAAAATTTATATTCAAATAGTTGGGAAAATGTCTAAGTAACTTGCTGTGTAATGTTTACAAATGCATTATGCATTTAGCATTTATAACTAAATGGATGGAGAAGTGAATAGGTTCTGGGCATGATAATGTTTCCTTTGAGCACAGCATATTGTCAGAACCTGTGGGGAAAATGACTAAAGAACCTAAACATTGTTTCACCTGGCACAAAATATTTTGATGTTTTCATTTTAAATCAAGGAACCCTGTACCCCTAAAGAGCCACAAAACTTAGAGCAGATATCAGCAGATAGATGGAATTTTGTTTCCTCTTTAGCTTTGTGCTAATTTTCAACCATGGGCATCTAGAAAGTTCCTTGCCCACCCCACTCATAGGAGCAATCAGTGACTGATGCCCCCGACAGGTAATGCACTCTGGGTGACAGCCCTGCCCAGGTCCCCAAATGCTCTCACGCAGCTGGAAGGATGGCCTCTCACATGCACAGGGGCCTAGGACCTGGCCTTTGACTTTGCACCAGGCAGGATGAGTACCAAGGGTCCAGTTTTTTATTAAGGGTTTGGAATAAGAGAATATTAATAGTAGTTAACATTTTCTGAGCACTTACAATATGCACCTGTTACTCTTTTGTACATTTTAATTCACTCAGTGCACACAACTCTAAGACCGCCACCGTCTCCCTCTCATTGATGGAACCTGAGGGACGTGTCTCAGGTCACATGGCTGGGAGGCTGAGCTGTCTGGCCAGGGCCCCTGGCACCTAACCAATGCAACTGTATCTCCTCCTGCTGTCTGTGACCTCAGGTGCAGACCCTCTGTCCCCAGGGGAGATCATGGACAGGTCACAGGGAGGGGACAGCTTTCTTGAAGGATGCCTTCATTGGCCACCATTGTCTTCCCAGGATGCTGAGACCTCGGCCCTCTACCCTCCAGCCCTGCCTCCCTCCCTCACCCACTCACATGCCCCTTGCAGACCAGCTCGGCCTTGAGGCCCAGCCTAGCATCGGATTACCTGTGAATGGTGGCTGTGGAAGGCCTGGAACAGTGCACCCTCCCCCTTAGGGCTCCTGTGGTCAGCGTCTGGGGGCATGCGAGAACATCGGGGACCCTTCTGAGTGGTATCTTTCAGAATGCCTGAAGGAAGGTATGGGTCTCAAATCCTTTGTAGGCATTATAGGTGGTCATAATAGCACCTTGCTAAAATCCTGTGCACACAGTAGGACTTGGGGGATGCTGAACTCTAAAGCTCTCCAGACAGAAGCTCCCAGGAAATCCAGTATTTAAAACCATTCCGGGGAATCTGCCCTGGCCACAGAGGTTCACACACAGGCCTGGGCCCCAGCCTCACTCTGCCTCACCCCCAGGCCATCTCTGTGATACCCCAGGGCTCCGCAGAGGCACAAAATCACATTTGACGATCATTGAGTGGGATGACCTCCAAGGCCTTTGCCCTTCCAAATGGTGCGGGGTCTTCTTTTCTGCTGGTATTAAGGTACAGTTAGAAGCCCCTCCAACATGGCCTTCACTTGAAATGTTGTCATAGGCCATTAATAGACAAGATCTTATGTTGGGAACTTTTAAGATGAAATAAGGGGAGAGAATCTGTATGATTTCCTTTCACTCCCCTGATGGAGTAAGAGCAGATACTGACAATGTCCTGCTTTGCAGAAGCCCCTGGGACAGGCTGGGACAGTCCCAGCTTTGTGGGTGTAGGCCTGGAGCCCTTGGGCCTCCTGACCTCCCACAGGTTTTGTGGTCTGCCTTCTCGGTTAGTCATTGCTTACACATTTGTATTGTGTATCGTTTCCCACGTGGATGTTCTCAAAGTTGCGGCTCTCCCGATGTTTTATATCTCTCAACATTGAGGAAGCACTTTAAGGAAAACAAACGCAGTTCCAACGCTGCAGTAACCGTTCCTTCGAAGCACAGCCAGGGAACTCAGTTGGACAGTCTCACTTGCCGCGGTACAGGCACCCAGCCTCCGCATTTTGGTATTCTAGGAAGAACAAGCCTTGGCCGCCTTTCCACCCTCTGACCAGCTTAGTCCTCCTAAGTGTAGCGAGTAGCTGCCTGTGGAGTAGCATCTGTGATCACTGAAAGCCAGACCTGCCTCCAGATGTCGCCTTTGTAGACCTGCAGCAGTGCCAGGAAGGTGTGCGTCGCTCAGCCCTGGGCCGCGAGGCTACAAGCTTCTCAGACACAGTGTTCCTGGAGGATCTGGCTGTGTGTCATCCGTCCCTGGACACCCAGCCCCTGGCGCACACCCTCAGGTCTAGTAGGCACCCTGAAGCTGTTGGATGACCTCTGAGAGTGTGCTGTCTTCTCAGTGGGCGCAGATGGGAGTTGGGGCGTGATGCACCTGCATGAACAGAGCTGGCTCATTGAGGGAGGTGCTGGGGGTTTACCCAGCGGTGGCAGAGGAAGGGAAGCTGAGGCCAGCCTTCGGAGGTGGCCACAGATATGTGGGGGAGGAGTGACACCACATGTGCCTCCAGCTATTACCTCTGTGTTAGGATTTGAGGGCTCAGCAGGCAGCAGACAGCGCCGACCCCACAGTACAGAGTATAAGAGTGTGGGATGGAGAGAGGGACTGGTGACAAACTTTCAGAGCAGAAGGACGGATGACGGGAAAGCTGCACGCCCGCTCACGTCCCTGTCTGCCCAAGTCTGCCACTGTGTCCATTCTGCAAATGTCAGGATAGTGTCCCTTATGGCATTTCAGAGTCTTGAGTTCAGATTAAAGCAGGACATTTAGAGGAAGGAAAACAGGGAAAAAAAAGAATGAGGTATTATTTTCAGACAGGTTTTCAAGAAAGAAGAAAAGGGCTTTGGTTAAATGTTGAGACCTCCAAAAGGTTAGGCTGTAATTGAAGAGAAAGGCGAGGTCGATGCCGATCTTACCTAACTGCTTTGCCCAGCTCTGGTGTGCAAGCAGACGTCTTCATCGATGACGTGGACCACACAACCCTTGCTGTGCGGTCTGATGGCCGTGGGAGAGCAGCCAGAACACTCTGCTCGCATCTCCCAGATCTTTACCATGCGTGCATCCCAGATGACAAGATTGAAAGAAAAATATTAAACCTGTGTGGAAACTTTGGGGATGTAAGTTTTGAGCGATGAAGAATGCTTTAAGAGAGAAATCAGTGTTCTATTAGTTTAGCCATACCCCAAATCAGTAGTCAATAAAAGCCGAGCTCCTCTGACACTATCCTGACACGAAATCCTCTGGTTTGGGGGGAGTGCCTTTGCTGGGTGTATCAGTTAGATATTGCTCCTTAAGCACCCCAGAGCTCAGCGCGCCTGACATACCACCATCTAGTCACGGAGTCCTGTTCAGGTGTGGCCGATCCTGGCTGTGCTTTGTCATATGTCAGTATGTGGCTGGCTCCTTCTGCTGCTGCAGCCTCTGCCCCAGACTGAGCTTGCCAGGGGTGCCCTGGCTGGGGCAGCCCCCCTGCACGTGTGCTGGGGATGCTGGGAGGCATAGCCTTTACATGGCCCTGCCAGAAATATGAGGAAGCAAGGGGATCCATGCACACAGGTTCAAATCAGGCACCATTACTCCCCGTCCTGCTGTTGCTCCAAGCAAGCTGCATAGCCAAGGGATGGGGCATGGTGCCCAACCCATGTGCAGAAGGAACTGCCGCATCACACGGCCTCTAGATAAAGGGAGGTGTGAAGAATTTGAGAGCATTGGTGCAGTTTACCACACTTGGATTGTTTTTGAGATCTCACTGATGCTTTTAACTGCCGGTCCAGACCCTAAATATGCCCAGGAAGCCATCAGGACGGTGGCTGGTGTAAAGGCCTGGGTGGATTGTCATGAGTGACTTTTAGCGTCACATTCAGTATTGTTTCTTGCAGACCTGGGGATGTTTAGATTCCTGAATTGGTATAGATGTGTAGTTTTTGGAATTGTTTTTTCCTGTTGTCAGTTAATAAATCAACAAATACTTTTGGGTTCCTACTGGATGAGAAGCATTGGCTGTTGGTTCATGGAGATGGAGAGGAGAAGGGCTGACATTTACTGGGTGGCTCCCTCATGTCAGGAGCTGTGGTGTGAACTCTGGGATCTCCGGATTAAATGGGACAGGCTTTTCAGTGGCAAGAAACTCCATGCATTCTCTCATTGTTCGTTCAGGTGTGTTTCCAAAGGGCAAGGATTTCTCAGATCCATCCATGCTGCAGAAAGCTGACACCCCTTCCAGGGTCTGGGCTTGAAGGCAGAAATAAAAGCGTGTGAGTGAAAGTTTCCTGTGGCTTTCATAATGGCTGTATTTTTTATATGTACGAAACAACACTAAGTGGCCTTCCTCCAAACTCTGGACTGATTTTTGAAGAGTGTCATGTGCAGAACTTGAAGCCACAAAGACTGCCTTCAGGACAGCAGGAGAAGCCATGTCCCACTTGTCTCTGTAAGATTATCTGGGATTTTCTCCATCAGTTTTGGAGAGCTTAAGTGATTGCAGCTTATAATGAAATTTTTTTACTTTTTATTGGTTCAAAACCTTATAATATTGCTCTATATTGGATATACATAGATAGTGAATGTGTTAATAAGATCCAGTTATCTTAATACATACTCTTTGCACATTTGTCTCCTGTGATAGTGGTTAATGGTTTAATAGAGGGTCATTGTGATCTGTTATGTCAAAAGATATCTCCTTCTGCCTTTTTTGGCATGTTCATGATTTCCAAAATGAGGGTGTCATCAGACCTGAAAAAATAGAACTTTATATATAATTTCATGACCTGTAAAAGCAGTGTTAGATGTGATGCTGTTTCTCATTGTCCAGGTGTGACTGGTGAGCCTCGGAAGGAGTTGAGAGCATCTGAAAGGGCCTGGTTTGCAGATTCCATCTTAGAGGTGCTCCTCACGTATTTTACCCTAAGAAAACAGCTGATTTGATTAGACTCTGATGTAATTCTGCTCTATCCTTGTGGAATAGTCCAAGGCAGCCGCCTGGGCCATCTGAGCAGGAAACCGGCTCTGTGCTGGGGCTCCAGCGCCTGGCCTGGGTTGGCACAGGGGCCCCACGCCAGCTGGCGTTGTGTGCTCTAATGCAGGCACAACGGAGGAACGGCAAAGGATTTGGTGGTTAGATGTGGTCCAATCCTGGGATCCAACTTTCAATCCTCTTTAACTGAAAATTGGTTGCCTGGGAAGGGAGTATACGAAGTCATCAACATTAATTAATAGCTCATCAAGAACTGGTTTTGGGCTCAGTGACCCTGGAAAGAGGCCTAAGGAATGGACCTC
The DNA here is from genome assembly GCF_030020395.1 of Manis pentadactyla. Lineage (NCBI taxonomy): Eukaryota > Metazoa > Chordata > Mammalia > Pholidota > Manidae > Manis > Manis pentadactyla. Next base: position 146,036,501 of record NC_080025.1, read on the forward strand.
AGGACAGCAAGTGCAGGGAGCCTGGCAGGCGGGGGTCTGGGGGCCCGGGTGGGGCTGCCCTGGGGGGAACACGAGGAGCTGCAGGAGGAGAGCCCTCAGGGAGAACCTGACCATGTCCTGTCCGAGGGGTTGATGCCAGGGGGCCCGAGGGGGTCCTGCAATGACAGACGCATTGCTGAGGACAAGTAAACGGTGGCTAACAGTGAGCCTGTGCCTTGGATCCCAGGACCCACGGTGCTGGTACCAAGGTCTTTATTATGCCGAGTCAGGGTTGGAATCGGTCCCTCCCTGCAGGCCTCAGGGTGGCCTTTCTTGTAGCAAGAGATGAAATGAACTGGCTGGAGGCAGAAGTAGGTTTAATTCCATGTTCTTTCCTGGTTCTTTCTGAATGTCCACACGTGGGTGCAAATGCTAAATTCAGCTACCTTTGAACCACAGAAAGGGCTCACCCAGTGACAGTCTCTTCGACCAGCAAAGCCAGTGATTATATAATTCAGCCTCTGGGGCAGAGTTAAAATCCAGCTGGTGGGATGTTGCCCGAGTTAACTAACCTCTCTGTGCTCAAGAAACGCAGCGGAAGACAGAGGCCACGATCGCACCCCAGGCCTGTCCGTCCAGGTGCTGGAGAGCAGATGGGCGAACCCATGGTGTGCGTCTGGATCGGGAGCCCCACCAGCTGTCCACTGTTGCTTGTGACCATCGCCTGGGGGATGGCCAGCTATCCTGGTTGGCTCTGTGGGGTGTGTGGGGCAGGGGCAGGGCAGCTTGGCTCTCTCGGGGCCCCTGAGCCCTAGGCCTTCAGTCTCACCTGCTGTTCACCTGACAAGGTGCCCGGCCCTTCCTCGGGCACTGGCAGTATAGGACGCTGCCCTGGGAAGGTCCTGTCCTCCCACGGGCCCCCAGCCTGGATGCACCAACCCGTGCTGACTCCCAGGGGGATGTGAGCGGTGCCCCTGGATGGTAAGCGGTGGGGCTTTGGAGGAGCAGCCCCTCCAGGGGGCTGCTGCCCACGGTCCACTCAGATGGGCAGACCCTCATCTGACATAATCCCCATTCATTCACATCTGAGCGTAAGACACAGCCAGCCGTCTGTTCCTCTCCATTTTTAGGCTGATTTCGTGTTTACAAGAGTGGTTTTCAACACTTGCCATGGTGCAGGTCGGCCCCCCCAGCCAGGAGGGTGTCCACACCGAGGCCGCAGCCGCCAGGGCTCGGGGGCCCTCCCGGGAGCGCTCAGGTCTGCGCCCCCTGGGCTTCCTCGGGTGAGCAGCCGCGGTGGCGACCGCCAGGTGCTGGGTTTGCTCCACAGCGAGCCCGTGCGGGGGCACCGGCCGCGGTCGCCGTGCCTGTTTTATAGATGAAGGAACCAGTGCCAAAGGCCAACCTGTGCCTGAGGTCACATGATGAGTTAGCGCCGCCCAGCACCACCGCCCCGTCCTGGAGCCCCCACTCCCCACCGCTCAGCGGGCTCACCCAGGAGGGTGCGTTTCTCCCAGCGCAGTTAATGCCAGCGCCCCCACCCCCGCTCCAGCACTCTCGGAGGAGGGGCTCAGGCTGGTTCCGTCCTTCCAGCCGAGCGCCTTCCCCGTCTGCGGCTGTTCCTCCCAGGGTCCTGCACTTCCAGGTGTGGGTCCCGCCCTGCGGCCCGGAGCCTGGTGGCCACGGCCCCCTCTGCACTCCACGGCACCAGCCGCCTGGACGCCCGGTATCTGGGAAATGTCGGCTTCTCTGTGAAACAGCCTACTTTGGTGAACATGTGGAGCAGTTTCTGCTATTAATGATCTTAAGGCAGTGACACCTCGGCACTGAGAACATGAATCTTCTCTATGTGGAGCCTGTATTACCTCCGGCATTTTATTTTATCATTGCCCCATTCCAGTGAGTCATTATTTATCTCCCCATCTTTTCGGAATGTGAAACTAGGATTTGGGCAGCTTAAGTGACTTGAAGAAGGCCGCACTCCTGAGGAAGGAGGGGCCGGATGGCTCACATTGGCCCCCGAGCTCCAAGTCCGGGGCGAGGGGGCCGGACGGTGCCGACTGCCCCAGAAATCGGGCCAGAACAAAGCGGGGCTCAAACTCAGCTGTCGTGATGCCGTTTTAAGTAACTGTTCCCCCTGCGTGCCTTGAGCATAGCACGGTGCTGGATGAGCTGTGGATGCAGGTGTAAGCAAGTTTTTGGTGACTGAACGGGGAGAAAACAACTTTAGCAGAAGGCACTGGAAGGTTTCCTTGCTGCCAAGGGGAAATACAGACTTTTTCTACCTCCTTAAGTCTGTTCATACTGTCCTGAAAACCTTAACTCTCTAAAAACCCATCTTTTCTAGCCTGGCAGCCGCAGGAAGTACAGTAGTCGGGGATATTGTTTGTAGGCACGGAGGCCTCTACGTGGCAGCTCCCCCCGGGGAAAATACCACCATGGTGGGTTCCCTTCAAAACCAAGTGGGTTTCCATGCAAGGTTCCCAGGGGCCTGAGGGGGGTTCTCACTAAGCAGCCTCTCCCTGGTGGTGACGTTTGCTCTAGTGGAGCCCAGCCACAGCCAGCTCCTCGGGGAGCCGAGAACCCCAGCGCAGGCGGGGGGCCACCACCTGTCAGCAGCGTATGGTCTGCGGACGTCTGGGCAGCTCCCGCCTGGCCAGCCAGCCCAGGGCCTCCAGCTGTGAGCTCACCCTCCTCCCAAGACAGACAGGGGTTAGCCTGTGCTCGCCTCGGCCTGCTGCTCCTCTGACTTGGAGGCCGCAGGAGAGTGCCTGGACTTCCAGGGCTGCGATGAGTCCCCCCGACCCTCAGTTCTGGCTCCGCAGAGGGAAGCCGAGTGCTGCGTGGCCTGCCCCCTGCTGCTGAGATGGAAGGCAGGGCCCCCGCCGCTCTGAGGACCCCGACGTCCTCTCCTACCCCAGCCCCGGCTCACCCTCCGTGGTGACACGCCAGCCCATCCATCCTTTTGGATGGACACGGACACTGGGAGTCTGTCTGCTCCGCCGGGCCTGCATTCTCACTGCACGAGGAGCCATCCTGCCTCTCCGGGGTGGCTGCCCCTTCCTCCTTAACCCCACATCGGCCTCTCCACCCTGAAAAGATTGAAGGGTGCAACCAAATTATATAAGTCAAGCATGAAAGCAACTATAGTATGTGAAGCTGTGTTTTCAGATACTTGTAGAAAACGAGAACCTTGTAATTAGGGTGTTTTATCTAACTTGCCTATCTTGCATAAGGAAGGTAACATTCCTCTCGCCTGAGGTCACATGACTGCTTAAAGGCAGCCTTGCCTGAGACATGCATTTCCCCTGCTGTCAGGCCCAGCGGGGGTGTTGGAGGAAGAGGGAAGAGGGATCTTCTTTTCCTTCCAAGGTTTGCTCAGTATTTGGCTTTTCCTGCCCAGAGACATCCCCCCTGAGAATGCCAATCCAACTTAGCTTGAGCAACACTGGATTTTTGCCTTTAGTCAAAAGCTTCTAAATTAAGAATACAAATCAGCTTAACTTCTCCACAGTCTGGTTTTGCATCATAGACCTTTTCAGAAAGAGTGCCGCAAATCCGCCTCTGCAAACCTGTGCACGCTACTTTGATCTGAGCCATCAGGAGCACAATTTATAGACAGACACAGCTGCCGTCCGAGGGCTCTGGCACGTTGCAATGTCCGAGTCCAGAAAACTCCCTGCACCAAACCCACTCAGGATTCAGGGGTCAGAAATAATGAAAGTCACAGCCAAAGTCATCAATTAAAGCAGAATCGTTTATTTATCATAATATCTGCTGCCTCAAATGATTTCTCATGAATTAATGAGCCTACCTACTTGCATATCAATATCTTGTTTTATTTTAAGCCAGAAGGTAAAATGCAGGACTAAATTTTGTTCTCCATGTCTGTTTTTCTATTTCATCGATCTAGGTAGTAACTAAAGATTGAACCACAGGATGGATTCTCTCTTAATTCACTTTTAAAATGGGTTTTTATTTTTATCAGTGATGAATGAAGGGAGCTCAGCGTGGGATGCTTTAGACAGAGGTCCCTGAAGTCACCCAGCATTTGGAATTTCTATAAAACCCAGCTGTGCAATTGGACTGAAACTGTGCTAAGAACAAGTTTCCATGCCAGACTTGTACCCAATTCCATTTGGTTTCTGGCACAAAATCCTTGAAGAATGGTATTTGATTTTGTTTACTTGGCATTTTGAATGCTGGCGTGGCCGGCTTGCATCCCAGCCAGGAACAATCAGAAGAGGGTGTGGGGACATCCGTGGCAGAGCGGGATCATCTGAGTACCATTGCGCCCTGGCTGGGCCCCCCTTGTGCCACCAGGAGTGCTGTGGAGTGTGGCATGACTTTCCATGCCGTCCCTCTGTGACCCCTCACATGCCACCTGCTTTGTCTTCCTTGGGCCACACAGCCCCTCGACCCCCCCCTCCCCCAGAAGAGAGGCCTGACACATTAACTCCCTTGATCCAAGCCACTTCCCCAGGGCTTGCAAGCCACTGACAGAATTTCCACTTCAGAGGCAGAATAATGGTGGGGCTGGTGATTGTCCTCCTTTCTGGCAGTGAAAAATGAATGCATGGGGCCTCACATCCTGATGCTAAGGAGAGCTCATGTCTTCAGCTGGTGTTTTCATCAGGAGACCCACTGCTTGTTCTGTAGCATTTTGGACTAACACTCTGAGCTCTGTCTTTACCTCATTCCATGGCACAGTAGGCAGCTCGTCTCAATAGGAAGTGAAAAAAATGAGTTGTTTTTAAGTGGACTGTGTGCCCTAAAAAATAAACCTCAGTTTGTGAACTTTAAAGACTCAGAAATGATAAAAATTATATTTGTCTTCTCACTAAGAAAATACTGTTCAAGGCAAGAGATGCCGATTTTATATTATTCTACCCAAAGTATTCTCTCTCACTCAAGGTTCCAAATATTTGTTTAGAAGCAGTGGTTGGTGCTGGTAGCCAAGCCCATCAAAGAAAAAAGCAGGTCTTTAAACAAAATGTTATTTCCTAAGGGTGAATGTAAACAATTTGTGTAATGCATTCTTGAGATTATACAGCAAGTTTAGCACCGGATAGGACTGGGGTGATGGTTTAACCTCACTGTTCATTGCACAGATGAGGAAACAGGCTCTGAGAAGCAGGCACTCCTAATGCCATAGAACTAGCAAGTCAGAAAGGCGGTCTTAACAGTCATGAACCCTGATTCTCACATTAATGATCTTGGGATGAAACATATAAAATGATTGAAAGAATTAAAATAATGACAACATGATGACAGGCAAGGTACATGTTACCTCCATTTTATAGATGGTAAAACTCAGGCTCAAAAACGTTAAGTAACCTTCCTGGAAAAACAGAGAAAAGAGTGTTTTTTTCCAGGTTTAGTACCTGGGCTGCCCTTCTCAGAGAGCCAATTTCTTTGTTTATTCTTTTCCCATTAAGAGAGTGCCTTTATTTTTTAAATAGAAACATTTCTTCCAAGGAAACCAACAATCAAAAACCTAAACATAAGAGCTGAAACTATTAAACTATTCGAAGAAAACATAGGCATATATCAACTGTAAAGTAGAACCAAAAGGAAATTCCAGAATGGAAAAAATATCATATCTTGGAAACAAATCATCAACTACAGCTTGGCTTAGAGTGATTGTCAGATGTGATACCAAAAGCTCAAACAGCAAAGGAAAAAGTAGAAAAATTGGACTTCATCAAAATAAAAAATTTTTCTGTATCGTGAACACCAAACGAAGTAGAAGGATGACCCATAGAATGGGAGAAAATGTTTGCACATCCTTCCTCTGACAAGAACCTTGTGTCTAGAGCATATGAAGAAGGCGATAATTCAATAATGAAAAGGCACGTCACCCATTTAAAGAGGGCACATGTCACGGTCACCTCTTTACTGAGATCACTGCACAGTTTGGAATTGCTCTTGAGGAGTTCTTGCCTTGTTATTCTATTGTCTTCATCTCACCCCCTGCCCACGTTTCGTGGACTATTGCCATGGAATTGTTTTTCTCCTGCTTATGGGTCCGTTTCCTGGTCCTCTGTGTGCCTGATGACTTCTGATCCAGTGAATTCTATGTTGTTGGGAATGTGAACTCCTTTTACTCCTGTGATGTCTGAGTTGTGCCCTGGGAGGCGGTTAACTTGTTGACTGGGCAGCCCCCTCCAGTTGAGCTTGCTCCGGCTCAATCAGAGGGGGTCTGGGGAGAGGTGTAGCCGCTGCCCTCATACCCTCCCCACGCTTCAGCAGACTCAGTCTCTGATGCCTGCTTCTCCCACCAGTGAGGCCACGGCTCTCCCTGCCTCTGCTTCTCTGGGCTGCGGGTTGCAAAGTGACACTCTGCCGAGCGCTGGTGTGAGCGGGGAGCTTGCCTTGTGCGTCTCCTTCTCTCAGGGTCCTGCCTGCCTGTGATCCGGTACCTGAAACCTTTTGGTGTGTGTGCATTTGTCCAGCCTTGTGATTCCTTATAGAGAGAAGGTAAATCTGATTTCTCATTTGTGTATCATGACTAGAACAGGACAGGTCTCTTTCCCCCTTATTTTTTTTTATTTTTAGTTTTTGACTTTGAACCATACACTCTTTATTTTTTTTAATGATTTTCAAAATTGAAGAACCTATAATAAAATGCACAAATCTCAGTGTATAGCTCGATGAATTCTGACATGTGTATACAGTCATGGAACCATCAACCAGATCAAGGTATCAAACATTCTCACTTTTTTTCTCCTTTAACTTTTTCACCCACCTCCCTACCTCCTCTCCTGTGGTAACCACCAGTCCATTCTCTGTGTTTATAAGTCTATTTCTGTTTTGTTTGTTCATTTGTTTTGTTTATTAGATCTCATATATAAGTGAAATCATATGGTATTTGCCTTTCTCTGACTTATTTCACGTAACATCATACCACCAGGTCCATCCGTGTTGTCGCAAATGTCAGGATTTCTTCCATTTTTAAGGCTGAATAATATTCCATTGTGTATATGTGCCACATCTTTATCCAGTCATCTATTGATAGACATTTAGGTTGCCTCCATATTTTGGCTATTGTAAATAATGCTACAGTAAACATAGAAGTATCTTTTTGCATGAGTGATCTCGTGTTTTTTTGGGTAAATTTCAAGTGGAATTACTGGGTTGTATCAGATTTCTATTTTTTTTTTTTTTGGGAAAACTCCATACTGCTTTCCATAACAGCTGCACCAGTTTATATTCCCACCAGCAGTGCAGGAGGCTCCCTCTCCTCCCATCCTCACCCACACTTGGTATTTTTTGTCTTGTTGATACCAGCCATTCCCACTGGTGTGAGGTGATATCTCATTGTGGCTTTGATTTGCGTTTCCCTGATGATTAGTGATGGGCATCTTCTCGTGTGTGTTGGCCATCTATATGTCTTCTTTAAAGAAATGTCTGTTCAAGTCCTCTGCCCATTTTTTAATAAGATTATTTGTTTTTTTGGTATTGAATTATGGGTTCTTTATTTTTTTCTTCCTCTATTTGTAATTTTGTTTCAGATATATTTAAGTGCTTTGCAATGTTTAAATTCTTTTATGGGGAGAAGTTAAAGATAAATAATAAAATTAACAAACAGAGTAGTGTGCATTCCTTACAGAAAATCAGGTTTAAACAAATATAGATCTTTATTTTTTTTAGAAGTTAAAAATTAGGTAAAACCAAATATAGCTAAAACAACAGATATCTATTTAAATGAATACCATTGTGCTAAATCAGATGGCAGTGTTCAGAAAAATACTGTAAAATTCTTATTTTATAGTGTAAACATTTAGAGGCCAGGCCCTGTGTGTAATGAGCACACAGGCAAGTAACTCAGAGTCCATCCTGTTGTCCTTACTGTCTCATCTCCTGGCCTGTCTCTCTGTTCTCACTGCAACTCCGTGTCCCGGTTGGCATGTAATTGCCTTGCTTCCATTCTTTTGGAAAATTCACTAGGACTATAAGAGGAACGGGATACAAGTTCTTCCCCAGGCTCCTTTCAACAGCTCCACTGTCTTTCAGCTTTAAACAGGGGCAGTCTGAGCTTTACTGCGGTCTTAGTCAAAATGCGCAGAGACAGAGATGTAGGGCCTCCTGCCCACCTTTTCTCAGCCCCCTTCGCCGCCAAGACACCTCCCACTTTCCATCACCATCATTTGTCTCAGGTTCAGTCTGGCCTGGGCATCTCAGCATCAGGCTCCAGAACTTAAGGGACACCAGGAAGCTGTTAATGACGGACACTGGCTCAGCGCATTTTGGAAAGCATTGCTGAAGTGAGGGGACCCTGGCACAGCGGGGGCTTTGATCACTCCTTGAAAGGGATGAGACTGGGAGTTTCTGAGCTAGCACAAGAGCTGTGAGGGGGCGGCTCATCCTTTTCTGGTACGTGTCCCCCCCTCCACCATTTATGTCATGTTTCAATCTTATGCGTAAGGGCAGCCTTGTCTGGGGCTCTCCGCGCGTGCTGTCTCATTACCTTACTGTGCTGGTCAAGTACATGGACCAGCTATTCTGCTCCCATTTCCCAGTTCCCATGGCCTGTCACTTCGCATCCCTCAGTACTCCCCACATGAGACCTCCCTTCTAATTTCTCCTGTGTCTCCAAAGGACAATGGAGCAACAGTTCTGGTCCTGAAACACCCAGGGTGAAGTGGTCACTGACAATTCCATTAAAGATCAGCCACTCCATTTGTAGTCTTGCAACACCTGCCTAATGACGGATATCTGTAAAGTTCATTCCTTAAAGGGCTCAGAATACGCTTTTTGAATGATCCAGTTTTTCATTCAGACACTTGAACTTGATTAAGTGAAATTTTAGAAACCGTTTCCCCGTTGACACACTTGCCTTAATGGAGTGGGAAAGTAGGAAGCCCCGAGGGCTGGGCGTCCTCAGACCCACACAGTCCAGAGGCGGGCGGGGATGAGCGGCTTCCTCTGCCCTCAGCGCCCCTTGTCGCCGTCCTGTGCTTTCCTGCAGTGTGGCAGAGCTGCCCTCCTTCCTGAAGCCCTCTCGTGGTTCCCCCCCCCGCCCTGGCCGCCGCTGTTCCATTTCCTTGATTGGGTCCATCTCTCCTGCTCAGCCTGTTAATGTTGAGGAGCGCTAGGGCTCAAGTCCGGTCTGCCTCCCCTTTCACGTGCACCTTGTCCCCAGGTGAGCTCCCCAAGCCCCTGGCCGTATACAGTTCCTATATGGTGATGGTTCCTGACTTTATATCACCAGCCTGTCCTCATATATGAACTCCAAACTCTATTGGCAAAATGCCCATCCAACCACTCCACTTGCACTCCTCAGTCACAATAGAACCCATCCCCACGACCCACCAAAATGGTTCCTTGACCACGGCTTCCCAGCTGAGTGGGCAGTGCCCTCCACCCACCCAGTGGTTCAAAGCAGAAACCTGGGAGCGGTGATTCGTTCCTCCTTTTCCTAATGCCCCACCTGATCCATTCAGCAAGTCCTTCCCACCCCATCTTCAGAGTATATGCCCAACAGGCTCATGGCACCCTGCCCTCACTGCCACCTTGCCAGCCCCAGGCACCGTTGTCCCTACCCTGAATTGCTGGAGTCACCCCCAAAGGCCACTTGCTCCATTCTTCACCCTATCACCCCTTCTGTGAGGAAGCCACAGCGATCCTTTAAAACGGCAACCAGATCAGACCCCACCCTGCTCTATTTGGTCCCCTTTGCCCACTACGAACTGGGGCTCCTCACCGAGGCCGAAGGTGCACGCACCCTGCTTCTCTGGCTCTCTGGGACCCCTCAGCCCTATACTCTTCATGCCCCGGCTGTATGGTCCACGGTGAGGTCCTCCAACACGCCAAGTTCCTTTCTGCATCAGGGCCTTTATCTCGGCTGCCCCCTTTGCCTGAACTGCTCTGTCACAGATCCATGTGTGTCTGCTTCATTCCTGCATATGGTTCAAGTCAACCCAAGCGGCACCTCCTCAGACAGGCTTTCCCTGACCCCCCCACCTGAAACCTTTCCCCTACCCTCAGTCACTATTTCCTCTTTCTGTTTTCTTTTCCTCTATGTATGAATCACTATTAAGACATTGAACAAGTAAATAATGATAGATTATCGTTTCAGTTTCCCCATTAGAATTGGAAAGACCCTTGTCTATTGTTTTCGCTGTATCTCCAATGTGATCAATAAATATTTATGAAATCAAGACCTGTATAAATTACAAAAATTGAAACAGTGTTTAAAGTGGGTTTATTGTGTCAGTGATGCCAAGTAACTGGTGTGTAGAGTAATAAAATCTCTGAATTAAGAATTAGAAGGCTGGAAACCTGGGCCAAACTTTGACATTAGCTAGAGTGACCGTGAGCTCCCATTTGCCCTTTTTTGAGACACTTATAATATTGTCCTTGTCTTCTTTGCAGAGCCTGTGAGGAGGTCAGATGAGATAAGGTATTGGCAAATCAAAGCAACTCATAACACACCACCTAATGTTACGTTTTTGCTTATTTTACACTGAAATAGCCACTTAAAATTTTTCCTTTGGCAGAGTGCAGAACAAGGTGAAATTCATGTTAATGACACTGGTTAGGAAACACCCACCCTTTTTGTGCGCACCCACAGAACAGTTGGGCACCAACAGTGGTGGTGGCCAGAGCAGGGGGCTTGCAACCACTGTGCCAGTACCCCCCATGGGGCTGCTCTGCCATGTTCCCTACCCAGCTGTCCCCTGTCCCTCAGAGGTCGTGTCTCTTTGGCATTTGTCATGCACACCGGTGTTATCCACGGCAATATCCACAGAGCCCCATAGTTCCTGGCACACGCTGGTGCCCGTGATCATATGATCGGTAAGGGGCAGGGGGTAAGGGGTGGGAGCCAGCCCTGGAGGGATCAGCAGTGAGCGTTGCAGGCTTCTTGCCCCTTCGGTAGTACTGCGTCCACTCCGCAGCTCATGTTAGAGTCCCAGCTTTATTTTTCATTGGCTGAGTGGAGTCTACAAACTCTTCCTGGAATCTAGGAAAAGGAACTGGCCCTGTGCTTGGAAAAGAAAGCGCAGCTCGGGAGCTTTTAGACTCCCCACCTGCCTGTCTGGGCTGCTCAGTGGAGTGGTTGCTGTGACATTACATAACTCGGCTGAAGGAGAACCTTCCAGGCCGTTCCTGTCGAAGGGCACAGGGTGACTGTGATATTAAACACATTTCTTGCTCTTTATACTCAGAGGAAATCAAAGTGAACCTCAACTCATTAAAAGCAGGTGAAGCACATTTGCATGCCCAGGGTGGGAGTCTCGGTGACTTCTTGCAAATCAGCTTCTCCTGCAGGAGAGGCAGAGCCCTTCCTGCACTTGTTATTCTTAATTAAGAGGATCCTTTGGGGGTGAGAAAGGGCTCTTCATGGCACCTCCACCACATTTCCAAACTTCTCGACCATCGTCTTCCCCCGAATCTTCAGAGCTTCATGCACAGCTCCTTAAAGCAAGTTTGAAGGGAGAAATGTGGCAAAATGCAAAATAAATACAATAGAGAAAATAATTTCAAAAGATTCTAACAGATGAATAATGTCTGCCTCCATAATGTTTGCTATGCAGGGTGCAAACATTTGATAGTATCATTTGCAAAGAAAAATGGCTGTCACCAAGTGTTAACACCTCTCGTGGACCCTGGCCACAAACCTCAGAGGGGCTGCTGCCGCCTAACAAGCCCCATCTTAGTAAGAGTTTAGCTTCTTTTTATATTTGATTTGTGGATGATGTAATGTAAGAAGAGGAAAACAAATACATTGCCTTTCCTCTTCCCTCCACCTCCATCAAATATTTATCTGCCTCTACCATTTTCTTCTCTTTTGTTTTTTTTAACATAATTTTCAGTACGAGGCTTCATATTTACCACACAGTGGAACTGGCTTCAAGAGCCAATCATTTTTTCCCCAAAGGTGTTTTATTGCAGGGCAGGGAGCACAACAAAGCAATTGCATTGTTTTTAAAATTCCCTCTTCAGTGAATGGTCTTTAACGAATTCTATCAAGAGGAAACACTTTTACAATGTGGCTGTCTCCAAATTATGAGGCTGGCGTTTGCATCGATTTAGTAATAGCTTACAAATAATGACGCCAAATCAGGTCTTCTGAGCTTATGGTTTTCCCCTTCTTCATAAAACCGTTACTGAACGACCATCGCCGGTAGTGAGAGGCGGTCTCCTGTTGAGCTCGGTCTTCCTGCAGGTCACGCCGAGGCTGTTGTAGGAGCTCGAGCAGGAGTCTGGGAGCCTTCGTTCGCTTTGGTCTCTGCAGGGGCCACTTTGATCATGGAGTCTGGGTTCCGCGTGGGATCCCACGCCGGCCGGTCCACGGAACGCGTGCATCGTCTGTCTTTGTGTCTGTTGCTGATCTCGCCCTGAGCACCCCACTGAAGGACACCCCGGGTTGCAGGTGAAGCCCCGTGACGCTTTGCACTCACACACCCGTCACACTCGCATACCCCAGCTCTGCTCTCCAAGGTGTCAGGCTGCAGGGTTTGTTTTGTTCCCATACTGAATTCTGTGCCCAGGTATTTTTAATTTTTGTCTTCAGGTGGGAATACAGCTTCTCCACAGAGAATTAACCTAAAAACGCCCCCTGCAGAATGTGGCTGGGATAAAGGTGCATGTAAGGGGCAGGGAAGAAAGAAGAGAGAACCAGCAGATGCAAGCTGACCAGTGACTTTGAACCTATAAAGATCCCCAAATCTAAAGCCCCCTGTTTTTCGTGTAGTTTTCAAGAACACTGACAGATTCACTGGAATTGTTCAGGTAGGAGGCCATTAGGACCAGGTCTTTTCTACTCTGTGGCCTTTGCTTCCATGCTGCTCATTTTGTTTTAAGCATTTTGGCAAGTATTCACTCAAGGTGTGGACTTTTCTCCAGCGTGGTGGTCAAGCCTCTGAAAACTCCAGGGCATCTCCATAGTGCCTGAGCTTCCTGGTGCAAAGCTTCCGGTGGCGGTAACTTCCAGACCATAAATGGCTCAGAGAATCGTCACGTGGCTCGTGGGATAGGTGCAGTGCGGGAGGCTCACGGGGGTCAGGGCAGTTCTGGGGCACAGCGGCGTGGATGGGGTCACAAGCAAGGGGGACAGGAGGGGAGCAAAGGAGCCCGGGAACAGCCGGGACGTCTGGTCGGCAGCGGGACGGCCGCGCGCCAGGTGGGAGGAGGGCCCACCGTGGGGCCCCAGCTGCAGCCGCGCCAGAGCAGCGGGGTCGGGGCGCCTGCCCGGGGCTGCACCCTGCTGGCCCACAGCCTGCGGTAGGTGCCCCGTGGCCTCCCTCTGCTTGTAACGGGGAGGTGGGAAGCTGCAGAGGGAGCCTCCGTCTCATCTTAGAGTTGGAGGAGTCACGTGGCCACGAGGGAGCTTCCCATAGTTTCCGTGGCCTCGGTGGCTCTCACTGCACAGGGACCTCGGCACTTGGGGGCTGTCCCCGTGGGGCCCCAGATTCCCCTCCAGCCTCATCGGCCTTCTCGTGCAAACGGGGACGTGGAGCAGGGAAACCAGCATCTGGAGCCAGGGCCGGCCAGCCCGTCTACGGTGGGTGTGGGGCTGGAGGCTGGTGACATCACGAGGGGCCCCCGCTTCCTCCCTGCGGGGAGGGGGGCAGCAGGTCGCTCGTTGGTTGGCAGAGGCAACTGAACCTTGCACCCTCATCTGTAAGGTGCCGTGCGCCTGCCGGCTGACCTGGGTCAGGACCTCAGCCTCCCAGCTCCACTTATCCATGGCTGCACAACTGCCCCTCTGCACAGCGCTTCTGAAGCGCAGTTGTATTCTTGTTGTAACAGTGTAGGTGTTTCAGGCAGGGCTTGGCTGGCCAGTTCTGCTCCACGTGGGTCATCTGAGGCCCCCTGGTCATGCTGGTCTGGAGGATCCCAGGAGACCCTGAGACACATCCGGTGCACGGGAGGGCTGGCTGGAGGCGGGGGTCCACGAGGTGGTGGCCCGGCTCCCCCAGGCGCAGTCCCGAGAGGCTGGGCCGAAGCCGCAGACTGCCCCTGGCCGGCCTTGGGGGCCCCGGGAGGGCCTTGACTGCCCCGCGCTGCCCATCTGGGAAGTGGTTCCGCTCAGATCTGGGGCGGGATTCTGATCAGAGGGGCACTCCGCCTCTCCGTGGGAGGGATCTTGGAGCCCCAAAACTTTCCCACCAGTCTTCTTACCAAATGAATAAAAGAAGAATGAACTTGAAACACAGTAGTAAAAGGTGGTGGAGAAAGTGGAGCAGGGACCCCCTCAGGATAATTCTATATGCATGTTTTGTATGGAAACAAAAATAATAAATCATTATCCCATTGGCCATTAGACCTTTCCTGAGGGGTAATGCTCTCTTTTTAGAAAAATACTGTGAAGCACTGGTTGGTGGTGGAAAGTAAGGCTCTGGGGAGCCCAGGGATGCTGGGGGCAGGGCTTTGCTGTGCGGAGTGGAAAGCACTGGCGTCTGCCTTGGGAGGGAAGGGGAGGCAGCAGGTGGGGGAGAAAAGGCGGTGGGGACCCCAGTGTGAAAGCGGGGCTGGAAACAAGGTCCCAGCAACAGGGCGGGAGGGAGGAGCCTACGTGGCTTAGCGCGTGGCAGAAACGTGTGCATCACGCTTCCTACCATGGGCCCTCCGTCCTGAGACTGTACGCAAGTCCCGTGGACGGGCAGTTGCTTCGTCCACATCTTGTCTTGTTTGTACAGGAGGAGCACAGGGTCCAGGAGGAAGCTGGACTTCACGCCTGATTCAACATGAGTCTCACCACATTGAACGTGATGGGCAGAGACAGGAGTGAGGGGTGAGCGCGTCCTCTGGGGTGCTTCGTGCCAGTCCTGCCTCTGAGGCGGCAAAGGCACACACCTTTTTGGGCCTTTGGCATCTTTTGAACCTTTATTTACAGACTTCACGTGGAAGTGTGGCCCCAGCTCTGGTGCTGGCTAGTGTGTGACCTGACATGGGCGGAGTCCTACCTCCCAGAGCAGGTTCCAGAGGTGGTTCTGCACACACAGATGCACACACGGGCACACAGACACATATGCACACACCTGTAAGTCTGTGTTTCTCAAATAATAATGAAGAGGCATGTTTCCTCATGACCATTTGCACCACAAAATAGGGCTTTTCCATTTGGTTCAGCAGACTGGTACATTTGCAGCAATGCTTTGTACTTTATTTAAACAACAGATTGTGAAGACCTACATTCCCTCAACAATATTTTAGATTTTTAAAGACTAAAACTAGGGGAAATGGTTATAAAAGATTGTCTCTGTTAAAAAATAAATCAAAGCATTATTAGAAATTAGGGCTATTGAAACATTTTACCTGTGGTGATGGTAGGCTGAGTTCTACTTTTAAATGCTTACCTCTGACCTTTGATGTTCTGATTATTCTGGGAGCTTCTGGTGCTTATACTCATTCCAGCTGCCAAGGGGGATGTTATACTACCAGGATGCAGAATTTCTTTCTCAGTTGTGAAATATGTCTTTAAAAAAAGCATGGATGAGAAGGAATTTTGAGGGCAAATATGGTGTTTATCATTTGAATTAAAAGACTAAACCTGGCAAATGGTCCAGCTATCAATCCACAAACAGTGTCTGCTGTTCGGTAACTGATGCAGAGAATTTGATGAGTTGATACATTTGTATGTAAGCATCAAAACCTCTTTCATGTGCATTATTTTTCTTGTCACCCACAAATCATGCTACAGAAAGATTGATGGTAATTGAATAAATTGCCATGTGTACTTAAAGACTGGGCTTGTTGGAGAGAGACCAGATTTATTAGATGATCAGTTTCATTTTTTTCTTTCATGCCAGTGCTCATTGGAATACTTTTTTCCAGACATAAGAAACTAGAAAAAAACAGGCCAAGGTTTCAGGAGATAGCTTTGAAAGGTGATGTGATAGTAGGGGAGACATTAAGCTGGAAATCAGACTTACAAGGATGGAGTCCCTTGATGGCACACTGCAGTTTGGATAATTGCTAAACCCCTTTTAGCCCGCGCATTCGATGACTTCACAGTGCCGTTCCTGTTTGGAGGTTTGGTGGCTGACTCCTCCCTGAAGAACAGCACAGCCTTACAATAGAGTCCAACAGGCGGCCTCTCTCCCCAGGGACGTGAGATCTGTGCGTGCCACCGTCCTCTCCTCCTTTCCTTCCCAGGCACCAAAGTCTGCATGAGATGCTGCAGGCTGATATTTTGTGATATCAAGATCTCCAATTTCTAGTTTGTGGGCATGAACCGGAGTCCTCCAGGGTCAGACCGTCAACCGAAAGCCCTTTAGAGGTTCAGCTGCATGGCTTGGGGGCCCTTCCTTTCCCCATACCACCAAAAACACTCGCCGGCTTGCCTGGCTCCTAAAGGCACGAGTTTTGAGGGGAGTGGGCATTAGAGCAGTGTTTCTTCCAGGACACCCCCTTTAATATGTTAATGCCCATGGACAGTAACTGCTGACTTACCAGTACTGAACGCTTGGTGCTGACCAGGTCACAGGATGATCTCCTTCCATCAGAGTTTCCACCTGAGGAGGGACCCTGGTGAGGGAGAGCCCTGAGGTGAGAGCCAGGTCAGCCCCAAGGATGAGAAGAGGCTGTGGTGACTGCGTCTGCCGGCCTGGGGAGGGCAGACGGGTGAGCAAGGACGGTCAGCAGGTGCAGCGGGGAGCCTGAGAGGAAGGGCTGGCCGTGCCCGAGGGAAGTGCTGTCCGTCACTGAGACCTGACGGCATGGCCAGGTCCACACAGTTGGGCTTGAGGACCCTTTCGTTCTGTTGTGTGACTTGGTTTATCAACGCTGTACTCGCCCTGTCAGCTGTCACAGTTAATGAGGCAACGTCCTGCCCAGTAGGATGTGGCTTCCCTTTCTCAAAATAACGCCTTCGAGCTCCTGGGCACTTAAAGCTTTCTACTTTTCTACTTTTCTTGCATATTCACTTTTTCAAATATAGGTTATTACACATTAGAAGATCATGAAATTAACTTAATGGGTCAAGATCAGCTTAAGAAAACAAAATGCGATAAAAAACCATATTCAGTGCATAGTAGCCAGTAGACTTAACTATTATACTGTGGGACTTTGTCCATGATATATGGATTTAGTATATGTGTGCTGTGTTGCTATTTAAATACGTTTCTTATGGTAGATTGCAGACAAAAAAGTTAGAAAACTTCTGAACCCTTTTGCAACTGTGGAAAGGAAGAGGCGATGAACAGGAAGGGGCTGGCTCAGCGGACCCGAGTTGCTCAGGCCCCACACGTTCCCAAGAAAGGCCTTTGACAGGAAAGGCCCTTGGCGGCTCCTGGGGATTGGCTACCAGCCCTTGGAACCTCCTACCCCTTGAAGGTGTTTTTGGATGGCTGACGCCTTGGGCCACATGGAACCACTTTTTGATAAGTTTGTCTGAACAGTGCGATCTGTGGTGAAAGCCTGACTCTGCTCTGGGGGAGCCTGCGTAGCTGAGGTCAGTCCTGCAGGAGCTGCCTGCCCACGGCTCTGGCCCCCAGCAAAACCCGGGACACCAAACTGGGCCCTCCTCCTTGGCGGGTCCTGCAGGGAGAGTTGGGTGTATCCCTGAGGACACCTGGAAGCAGATACCTGTTTTTCTCTGGACTCCGCTTCATGGACATTTTCCTGTGTCTCATTTTAATCTATATCCTTTTGCAGTAATACATTGTAAGGAAACAGCTTCTCTGAGTCCTGTGAATCCTGATGAATCCTGGAGCCTCAGGGTGGTCCCGGGGGCCCCCAACCCAGATGTGGAAGTAGGCACTGAGCCCCGGGGAAAGTTCCAGAGCTCGCTGGCACACACACATGCTGAGCCTGGACCAGGGTCAGACCAGGGAGTCCTGGGCTGCAGTGGGGGGTCCACACTGGTGACGCTCTTTGGTGAGGGGGTGGGAAGGCATGATCTGCCTCCACGTGTGACAGCAGTTCACCGTCACCAGGTGGGCTTCAGTAGGTGAGAGTGTAGAGACTAAATATTTTACCCTTTCTCAGTCTGCATTAAGGGAATTGATGGCGTGAACCTGGTATAAATAATAGGGCTTCTGATGACCTTTCTCGCCAAAGGCACTTCCAGCTTTTCTGAGAGCTTTTAGTTGGTCTATTAAGAAATGACCTCAGTGATATTTGATTTTTAAAATTATTTTAAATTATGGTATATGTAAACCAATGAAATATCTCTTCAGAATCCACAGGAATTAAAACCAATATAAAATTTGAATTCAAGGCATAAAAAGATGGTTTAGCAACTGCCCGGCCTCCTTCTCCTGCACATCCTGGGACAGGCTTTCTCTTGTCTTTTCTTGTTTTGTTTGGGAAAATAATACCCAGAGATTAGCAGTAAAAGCTTTGAAATTTAATTATTGTGAGTGAGTTCTAAAGGAAATTAAACATAGTGTGATTCATTTTTAGAAATAAAATGGTTGTATAGCATCTTAGCAAAAATGATCCTTCCCTTCCTGCGAGCTCATCCGCCATTGGGAGGTAGAAAAGAATTCTTGAGAATTCCTATTCCCTAACAATAGTATCTGAAGTTTTATGACACACTTGCTTTTTCTAAACATGTTTATGTGTCATTCTTGGTTGATTCTCCCAGGTTTTACTTGTCACCGTAATAATTTTCCAACAGTGCAAAGTCCGAGAACTACCACACAGCCCCATCGTCTGCACTGGGAAAGCCCTGGGTCTTCAGCACAAGGTCCCGGCTGAGACGGACCCAGGGGGGGAAAAGCAGGAGGCGGTGAATGGTCAACACTGAGTTCCCCTCCCTCCTCCAAGGACTGAGTAGCCAGAAGATTCCATAATAAAGACGTGGGAGCTCACTGGCGTGGGGAGGGAGTCCTGAGACACCCTGCCCCCAGAGAATCTGTCCTGATTTTGCAGGGCTTGGATTTCCTCCTGTTCACTGGACTGTCCACCACGTTCTGTGTCATCAGGAATCTATGTGCTGTGCTAAACTCCTTAGGTTGTGATCAGTCAGTGTGGCTGTAGCCACAGCGTGATCAGCAGAGGCGGTGCCTCCCTCCGGACGTTCATGTGCCCCGTTCTTTTGTGACCATAAATCTTGTCGACTCTGCCTGCCCTGTATTCCTCTGAATCTACATTCAGCACATTTTCCTTTTGAATCTAAATAAGCATCTCTCCATCCCGCTTTCTTACAGGCCTAAATCCAATGGCTGGTCCCATGGGTCTCTTCGTCCATTCTCAACCCTGCAGCCTTTTCTGAAACCCAATTAAATTTCTTTCCCTAGACCAGTCTTTTTCTTGGAAAGGCTGGCCTGTCAAACAGTTCTGTCCCTTCATCATTTATTCAGAGTACAAATGATTTTATATAAATCCTCTTTCATCCCCCCACCATACACCTTTTAACTGGAAGACAAATAACTTCTGTATTTCACTTATTACTGCACACACATCCCATCCATGCTGACAGTCTTTTCCTCCCTCAAATTCAGGACCTCAGGCTCCTGACTTGGTTCCCAGCATGCTTGGCGTCCCCTTGCCCACCGGCTCTGCCTCTTGTTCGGAGCTCAGATTGGGTCTCTTTGCACGGGGCTCTGCATACGAGGCTGGGCGCCTGTGTTGGTGCTGCGGACCCTGGGGTCTGATGGAGTTGTGCTCCCGCCTTCCACAGTCTCTCTGTTCCCCTTTCCCTTCCTGTTCTCTCAAGGGCAGATGGTTTTCCCTCCTGTATCTCTTCGATAAATTCCTAGCCCACACCCAGAAGCCCCCTCTCAGACTTCTTCTTGCACAAACTCCAGGAAAGGCATCTGCATCTTCTGAACCCCTCCCACACCACATGGATGCACACACACACACCCCATGCCACACACATGTAGACACACCCCCAAGCCACATGCATGCACATACCCACATACACGCCACACACATGTACATACCCCCCACATCACATGTATGCACACACACTCCCCCCCATACCACATATATGCACACACCCTCCCCCACCCCACACACATGCACACACAACCACATGCATGCAGACACATGCCACCACACATGTGTGCACATGTGCACCCACACCCTTGCAAACATGCATCCATGTACCCCCCACCCCAGTCCCACCCTGGTCCTGAGGTCTGGCTCTGGGAAGGCTCAGGGGTACATCATTGCACCCCTATGGACATAGGGAGTTTTCCTTTGAAAACCTCCCAAAATATCACATTTCTGCCACATTTTCTCCATCAATTTAAGTGAAAGACATGACCATTTTTATTCTACTCCAGGCCCATTTCTTCCTTGGGCCAGGGCCCTGGAAGATTAAAAATTGCCTGCATCAAAAAATAACAGTTTTGGTCCCTGGGCTGTTGCTCTGCTTCTGAGCCATGTTTTTCTTTGGAAATGTCATTGACATCTTCCTTACCAATGGACCAAAGTGCCAACCCAGTCCCCTGATACACTCACTTCCCTCAATGCCCTGGTAGGCCAGATCGGGAACCTCCTGTGCGGGGACCAACACGTCCCGCCCATCAGGGACCCAAGCCTGAGCCTGGCTCTCAAGGTCATGATGCTAATGTGAGGGCCCCTCAGGATGCCTCAGGCTTCCACCCCCCAAGGGGCATGCCTGGGCAAGGCTGGGCTGGGGCCAACACACCAAACAATGCCCCTGTTCTCAGAGGGGACATGCACCGTGACACTGGGTGCACTGGGGAGGGGGGCTCTTGGCCCCTGTGCTGCCTTGAAGACCTCGGCCTCGGTTCCCAGAGGTCCAGGCCCCTTCCTCAGGCCCCCGCTGGGTCTGACCTGCTCCTTCCAGGACACTGTGCCACCCCAGTGCCTGGGGATTCACTCTGCCTTAGTGTCAGCCTGTCCCCTCCCCAGCCACAGCCATCACTCCCTGGACAGTCCCCTCTGCGAGCCCTGGCGACCTGCTGCCCCCAGCCTGACCTGATACTAATGGTTCCCCTACTCCCCATCCCCCGGCCACAGAGATTGTACATGTTTCCAGCTTGCCTGCTCTGAAATCTTTCCAAGTAGCTCAGTGTCTCTGCGCCACCTCTGTGCTTAGCTCAAGCCGCCCCTGACCTCCCAGGTGGTCTGAGGCCGCCTGCTGGGCGCGCCCACTGCCATCTCAGTGCCCTCCCGGCGCTGGTGGGCTCTCCACCTCTCCCTCTGTCCTTTCTGCCCCCAGAGGGGTGCAGCCCTTCTGTCCACACCGCAGGGCACTCCCAGCACCACGACATGGTGTGTCCTAAGCTTCACCACCTAAAGCGCTGAAACAGTTTTCCCAGTCTTACTGAGAGATAATTGACATACTGCCCCGCATAAGCTCATGTAGGCAGCAAGTGGTTTGACTTCTGTGTATTACGAAATGCTTACCACAATGAGCATGGTTAACATCTCATACAGATAAAAAAAGAGAAAGAAAGAAGTCGTTTTTTCTCCCTGTGATGAGCACTCTTGGAATCTACTGTCTCGCGCACTTTCCCAAATACCACGCGGCCACAGTAACCGTGGTCACCACACTGTGGGACACGCCCTGCCGTGGACTGGCCTCGCAGCTGGGAGCCCGTACCTGTTGGTCATTTTCACCCTGTTCACCCAGTTCCCCGAGCTGACGTTTTAAAGAAGGATCTGTCTAATGGGAGAGCCCTAAACCTCTCTGTTCCTGAGGTCTCTGGGCCCTGCTCGGCCCGGGGACCCTTCTCATCTCGGAATCCAAAGCGGGATGGCTTCCCGGGCATCCCTGGGGGCCATGAACTTGCGTGAAAGGAGAAAAGGCCGTCACTGATTCTACCGTTGTCTACCTGAAATACAGCTTCCCCTCGATGGCTGTAGGAGAAGCCACCGTAATCTTGTCCGTTCCTGTAACCAGTAGAAATCACAGGGGTTTTCATATCGCAGTGACAATTGACGATATCTCAAAATATAGCTTACTTTCACCAATACTTCAAAATCCTGCTTTTAGTCCTGCACCGGCTTCCCAGGGGTTGGGACTGTCTGCAGATGCCAAGCGGCAGAGCTGGTCGATCTCACGTCTTTCAGCCACAGAACGTCAAGTAGCAAGCTCCCAGTATTGGCGTTCAACTCAAAAGCCTTTTTGAATTAAAAGAGAATCTAGTGTTTCTGGAGACCAGGATATCTTTGCCTGATGAAGTAAGTTATGAAAACTTCCCTTCCATGTGTAGCCATGGCCTATGCCAGTCAGCTATTATGTTATTACAGTCACTGGTATGCAGGTCAAAACTGGATATCCACAGGGCACGCATGTTTCCCTGCCAAAGACGGCCCCGCATGTCCTCTTATTTATCTAAGCCAAAGCAGCCATTACACGAATATGTCTTCAAGAAACAAACATTTACTTTAACCTGACTACCTTTAAATGTATCATATTGTGAATCACTAATTAACCAATATACATATATTTTACTTTTTATGTATTTATGACTGGGTTTCAAAATAACAAGTTTTCTTTGTAATCTGATGTATTTTACTTTCTTTAGTTAAATATGAGATTCTGAGAAAAGAAACACAGGCTTTACCTGATTGTCCTAGGTATTAGCTTCTGTCTCATTAGTGTTTAAGGACACAAAAAAAGGTCTAGAATCTCTGTGCTTAAGAGACGTTTCTGTTATCCTGTATCTCTGAGGCTGTCCCAAGCTAACCAATAATATTTCTCATTGCAGCTAACTTGATAGAGTTCCCTTGGAGGAAAAGCAGTTTACTTGTATTATCTCAGGAAGTTGTTAAACCATTTGCCCAAGACCCTGTAAGTGAGGGAGACAGAATCTGAATCCAGGGTTCTGGCTGTAGGACTCCACAGTGTGTGAAGCTTAACTACTGTATATAGGCTCTAGACTCATTCAAACACCTTTTTTTTTATTAAGTTATCATTGATATAGACTCTTAAGAAGGTTTCACATGCAAAACATTGTGGTTACTACATTCACCCATCAAGTCCACCTCATACCCAACTGAAGTCACTGTCCATCAGTGTAATAAGATGCCACAGAGTCACTACTTGTCTTCTCTGAGCTACACTGTCTTACCCATGACCCCCTACCACACACACCATGTGCACTAATCATGATACCCCTCAATCTCCTTCTCCATCCCTCCCCAACTACCCTTCCCCGCCCCTCCCCTTTGGTAACCACTAGGCCCTTCTTGGAGTCTCTGAGTCTGCTTCTGTTTTGTTGCTTCAGTTTTGCGTCATTGTTACACTCCACAAATGAGGGAAATCATTTGGCACTTGTCTTTCTCTGCCTGGCTTATTTCACTGAGCATAATACCCTCCAGCTCCAACCATGTTGTTGCAAATAGCAGGATTTGTTTCTTTCTTATGGCTGAATAGTATTCCATTGTGTATATGTACCACATCTTTATCCATTCATCTACTGATGGACACTTAGCTTGCTTCCATATCTTGGCTATTGTAAATAGTGCTGCAGTCAACATAGGGGTGCATATGTCTTTTTGAATCTGAGATCTTGCTTTCTTTGGGCAAATTCCTAGGAGTGGAATTCCTGGGTCAAATGGTATTTCTATTTTTAGTTTTTTGAGGAACCTCCATACTGCTTTCCACAATGGTTGAACTCATTTACATTCCCACCAGCAGTGTAGGAGGGTTCCCCTTTCTTCACATCCTCATCAGCATTTGTTGTTCCTAGACTTTTCAATGCTGGCCATCCTAACTGGTGTGAGGTGATATCTCATTGTGGTTTTAATTTGCATTTCCCTGATAATTAGCAATGTGGAGCATCTTTTCATGTGCCCGTTGGCCATCTGAATTTCTTCTTTGGAGAACTGTCTCTTCATATCCTCTGCCCATTTGTTAATCGGGGTATTTGATTTTTGGGTGTTGAGGCGTGTGAGTTCTTCATATATTTTGGATGTTAACCCCTTGTTGGATCTGCATTTACAAATATATTCTCCTATACTGTAGGATGCCTTTTAGTTCTGCTGATGGTGTCCATTGATGTACAGAAGCTTTTTTAGTTTGATGCAGCCCCATTTGTTCATTTTTGCTTTTATTTTCCTTGCCCAAGGACATGTGTTCAGGAAAAGATGCTTATGTTTATATTTAAGAGATTTTTGCCTATGTTTTCTTCTAAAAGTTTTATGGTTTCATGACTTACATTCAGGTCTTTGATCCATTTCAAGTTTACTTTTGTGTATGGGGTTAAACAATAATCCAGTTTCATTCTCCTACATGTAGCTGTCCAGTTTTGCCAACACCAGCTGTTGAAGAGGCTGTCATTTCCCCATTGTATGTCCATGGCTCCTTTATCATATATTAATTGCCCAACTATGCTTGGGTTTATGTCTGGGCTCTCTATTCTGTCCATTGATCTATGGATCTATTCTTGTGCCAGTACCAAATTTTCTTGATTACTGTGGCTTTGTAGTAGAGCTTGGAGTGTAATCCTCCCAGCTTTATTCTTCCTTCTCAGGATTACTTTGGCTATTTGGGGTCTTTTGTGGTTCCATATGAATCTTAGAACTATTTGCTCAAGTTTGTTGAAGAATGCTGTTGGTATTTTGATAGGGATTGCATTGAATCTGTAGATTGCTTTAGGCAGGATGGACATTTTGACAATATCAATTCTTCCTATCCTTGAGGATGGGATGTATTTCTATTTATTGGTATCTTCTTTAATTTCTCTCATGAGTCTCATGTAGTTTTCAGAGTATAAGTCTTTCACTTACTTGGTTAGGTTTATTCCTAGGTATATTATTCTTTTTGATGCAATTGTGAATGGAATTGTTTTCCTGATTTCTCTTTCTGCTAGTTAATCGTTAGTGTATAGGAATGCACCATATTTCTGTGTATTAATTTTGTATCCTGCAACTTTGCTGAATTCAATTATTAGTTCTATTAGTTTTGGAGTGGATGCTTTAGGGTTTTTTATGTACAATATCATGTCATCTGCACACAGTGACAGTTTAACTTATTCCTTACCAATCTGGATGCCTTTTATTTCTTTATGTTGTCTGATTGCCGTGGCTAGAACCTCCCGAATGTTGAACAAAAGTGGGGAGAGTGGGCATCCTTGTCCTGTTAGCGATCTTAGAGGAAAAGCTTTCAGCTTCTTGCTGTTAAGTATGATGTTGGCTGTGGGTTTGTCATATGTGGCCTTCATTATGTTGATGTACTTGCCCTCTATACCTATTTTGTTGAGAGTTTTTATCATGAATGGATGCTGAATTTTCTCAAATGGTTTTTTTGCATCTATGGAGATGATCATGTGGTTTTTGTCCTTCTTGTTGTTGATGTGGTACATAATATTAATGGATTTTCAAATATTGTACCATCCTTGCATCCCTGGAATAAATCTTACTTGATCATTATGGATGATCTTTTTGATGTATTTTTAATTCAATTTGCTAATATTTTGTTGAGTATTTTTGCATCTATGTTCATCAGGGACATTTGTCTGTAATTTTCTTTTTTTGTGGTGATTTTGCCTGGTTTTGGTATTAGAGTGATACTGGCCTCTTAGAACCAGTTTGGATGTATTCCCTCCTCTTCTACTTTTTGGAAAACTTTAAGGAGGATGGGCATTAGGTCTTCACTAAATGTTTGATAAAATTCATCAGTGAAACCATCTGGTTCAGGTGTTTTGTTCTTGGATAGTTTTTTCATTACCAGTTCAATTTTGTTGCTGATAATTGGTCTGTTTAGATTTTCCATTTGTTCCTGGGTTAGCCTTGGAAGGTTGTATTTTTCTAGAAAGTTATTCATTTCTTCTAGGTTTTCCAGTTTGTAAGCATATGATTTTTCATAGTATTCTCTAATAATTCTTTGTATTTCTTTGGTGTCTGTAGTGATTTTTCCTTTCTCATTTCTGATTCTGTTTATGTGTGTAGACTCTCTTTTTTTCTTGATAAGTCTGGTTAGGGGTTTATCTATTTTGTTGATTTTCTTTAAGCACCAGCTCCTGCTTTCACTGATTCTTTTGAGTTGTTCTATTTCTTCTCAGATCTTTATTATTTCCTTCCTTCTACTGACTTCGGCCTTATTTGTTCTTCTTTTCCTAGTTTCATTAATTATGAGTTTAGACTGTTCATATGGGATTGTTCTTCTTTCCTGAGGTAGGCCTGTATTGCAGTATACTTCTCTCTTTGCATGACCTTTACTGAATCCCACGGATTTTGTGGTGTTGAGTTATTGTTGTCATTTGTCTCCATATATTGCTTGATCTCTGTTTTCATTTGGTCATTGATCCACTGATTATTTAGGAGCATGTTGTTAAGCCTCCATGTGTTTGTGGGCTTTTTCATTTTCTTTGCATAATTTATTTCTAGTTTCATACCTTTGTGGTCTGAGAAGCTGGTAAGTAAAATTTCAATCTTTTTGGATTTACTGAGACTCTTTTTGTGGCCTAGTATGTGATCTATTCTCAAAAATGTTCCATGTGCACTTGAGAAGAATGTGTATCCTGCTGCTTTTGTGTGGAGAGTTCTGTAGATGTCTATTAGGTCCATCTGTTCTAATGTGTTGTTCAGTGTCTTTTTCCCCTTACTTATTTTCTGTCTGGTGGATCTGTCCTTTGGAGTGAGTGGTGTGTTGAAGTCTCCTAGAATGAATGCATTGCATTCTATTTCCCCCTTCAATCCTTTTAGTATTTGTTTCACATATGTAAGTGCTCCTGTGTTGGGTGCATAGATATTTATAATGGTTATATCCTCTTGTTGGACTGAACCCTTTATCATTATGTTATGTCCTTCTTTGTCTCTTGTTACTTTCTTTGTTTTGAAGTCTATTTTGTCTGATATAAGTAATGCAACTCCTGCTTTTTTCTCCCCATTAGCTGTATGAAATATCTTTTTCCATCCCTTGACTTTTAGTCTGTGTATGTCTTTGGGTTTAAAGTTAATCTCTTGTAGGCAGCATATAGATGGGTCTTGTTTTATATCCATTCAGTGACTCTATGTCTTTTGATTGGTGCATTCAGACCATTTACATTTAGGATGATTATCGATAGGTAGGTACTTATTGCCATTGCAGCCTTTAGATTCGTGTTTACCAAAGTTTCAAGGTTAACTTCCTTACTATCCAAGAGTCTAACTTAACTCACTTAATATGCTATTACAAACACAATCTAAAGGTTCTTTTTTCTTCTTCCTCCTCCATTCTGTATATATCTGGGATCATATTCCCTACTCTTTGTCTATCCCTTGACTGACTTTGGGAGTAGTTTATTTGATTTTTCATCTGCTTAGTAATGAATTGTTCTACTTTCTTTACTATGGTTGTTTTTCCTCTGGTGACAGCTGTTTAGCCATAGGGACACTTCCATCTATAGCAGTCCCTTCAAAATACACCATAGAGATGGTTTGTGGGAGGTAAATTCTCTCAGCTTTTGCTTATCTGGAAATTGCTTAATCCCTCCTTCAAATTTAAATGATAATCTTTCTAAGTAGAGTATTCTTGGTTCCAGGCCCTTCTGCTTCATGGCATTAAATACATCCTGCCACTCCCTTTTGTCCTGTAAGGTTTCTGTTGAGAAGTCTGATGTCAGCCTGAAGGGTTTTCCTTTGTATGTGATCATTTTTCTCTCTCTAGTTCTTTTTGTATTCTGTCCTTATCCTTGTTCTTTGCCATTTTAATTATTATATGTTTTGGTGTTGTCTTCCTTGGGTCCCTTGTGTTGGGAGATCTGTACACCTGCATGGCCTGAGAGACTATCTCCTTCCCCAGATTGGGGAAGTTCTCAGCAATTACCTCCTCAAAGATACTTTCTATCCCTTTTTCTCTCTCTTCTTCTGGTATGCCTATAATGCATTGTTCCGTTTGGATTGGTCACACAGTTCTCTCAATATTCTTTCATTCCTAGAGATCCTTTTTCTCTCTGTGCCTCAGCTTCTTTATATTCCTCTTCTCTAGTTTCTATTTCATTTACTGTCTCCTCTACTTTATCTAATCTGCTTTTAAGTCCCTCCATTGTATGCTTCATTTCAGATACTGTACTCTTTAATGTCTGTATCTCATTCTTAAATTCCTCCCTGCATTCTTGAATATTTTTCTGTAGTTCCATGAGCATGTTTATAATTTTTATTTTGAAATCTCTTTCAGGAAAATTGATGAATTCAATTTCACTTGGCCCTCTTTCTGGTGTTTGTGTGATTTTGGTTTGACTCAGGTTCCTTTGACTTTCATATTTGTAGTTGGCACCCTCTAGTTCCCAGACACTCCACTCTCTGCAGCTGCGCAGCCCCTGGACTGATGGTGGGGGTCACAGGCAAGCAGCGTGGGTGCCTGTTTGGAGGAAAGAGCTCTTTACTGCTTCCCTGCTGCATTGCCTGCCTCCACTCCCAGGACCAGTAGGCTGAGTGTACAGTGAAAAGCCTCTATGTTTTTCACTTGTAGCTGCCGTAGGCAGGGCCACTCTCTGGCTGGCCTGGAGAAATGGCAGGGGCAGCTGGTTTGAGAGCTGGTGCCAGCTGGGAGGAAGGCGCAGCAGGCTGCATATCATGGTGGGGGGCCTTGTAGCTGCGTAGCAAGCCAGGGGGGTGGAGTACCTGAAGCTCCTGAAAGTTCCCAACCTGCTGGGCTGTGTGCCCAGACAATTCTGTCCACCTGTCCTTTCTCCTGAGCAGCAAGTTCTGTGCAATCCTTGCCCCTTTAGCAGCCCTCACTGGTTAGGAAGTCTCTCAGACTGCCCGCCTTTCTTTTGTCCCATAGTGGCCAGTTGTGGATACCTGTTCTCCACAAGCTGCTGGAATCAGAGTCTCTCCAAGTATTCTTCCTGTCTTAGCTTTCCAACCCCACTGATCACCATAGCACCATGTAATGTAGGTTCATGCTCCCAGAGCAGATCTCCAGGGCTGGGGGTTCAGCAGTCCTAGGCCTCCACCCCCTCTTTGCTCTGTTTCTCTTCCTCCCACAGGTGAGCTGGGGTGGGGGAGGGGCTTGGGTCCCGCCAGATCACGGCTTTGGTACTTTACCCTTTTCCTTGAGGTCTGCTGTTTTCCCCAGGTGTGGACAGTATGCCACAGCCTTCTTTCCTGTCGCTGTTTCAGCATTAGATGCATTTGCTGTATTTTCATATTGTATGTGGTTTGGAGAGGAGATTTCTGTGTCATCTCTCACACCGCCATCTTTTCCACACATTATCAGTTTTAAGACCTCTCATTCAAACACCTTTCCAAACAATACATGTATACTTGTCTTCCTTCTGCTTTATCCCTAGAATATACATATTTAAGGGGAAAAATGCGGTTAAGAAGAAAAGACAATGTTTGTTCTCTCTGTCTTTGTCTCTGTCTCTCTCTGCTCCCTCTGCACTGGGATTGGACTCTGCTGAGGAGCCTCTGTGTCCGGAGGCTGCCTCCTTGTATTCAAATGAAGAAGGTTGACCTGAGGCATCTCCAACCTCTTCTAGTGCCTGTGTCCCTATTCACATTCGATGTGAGATAGGACTCCTGGCTGGTGGCCTTCTAACCCACTGAGGAGTGATCATTCTATATCCTGGTGGCTGCATGACAGAGCTTCCCGTGGGCTCTAAATCTTCCCCATGAAGGGGTGACCTTGCACCGAGGGTCGCCTTGTCTCTGTGTGCCTTTGGTGCAGGTATACTGTCACCTTGAAGGATTCTGTAGGCTAAACCAGCGGTTGCCCATATTTCTAAGTTGATCAATTTTCTAGAAAACAAAGAGCCTATTCATTTTCACAGTTCTTTTTGGAAACCAACAGGATCTTAACGTGTATCCTACATACTGGTTCAAAATGCCTCTTTTTACTTGGCACCCATCCCTGTGCAAACAGGAACAATACTATTATTACAAATGGAAGCTTCTTCCATTCATTCTAGCTAAGGGTGGCCTGGTTTTCTAGACCCCTCTGCAATTTGAATGTCATTCATTAATTGGAGTTCATTTATAGGCATCAAACAGCACATGTTTATTGAGACACGTGGTAGAATATTCCTGCCATGGCAATGTTGGTAGAAAGTTCACTGAGATGATTACTATAAACAATGTGAACCTTGTAATTCTGGGGTGTTTATAGATGTATCAGATTACTACTTATTAAGCATGGGACCAATCAAACAGCCCCCCTTTTTCTGTATAATTGTTGATCAGCTACATTTGTTCCTTCCCAGGAACTGTATAGTCTTTATTTTTATCTGGAGACAGAGACGTATCTGGAAAGAGGCTTTCAAAGCAAGTAAGATATTTCTGTTGCTAATAGTATATTTCATAAAGCTCACAGCATGAAAGAACCTCCAGTGTCCCATTGTCCCAGCCCTTTAAATGTGTAGCTGAGGAGACTGAATTGTCTGGAAGGTGCGAGACTTAGTGGAAGGTCATTTGAATGAGAAAGTGGAGTGTATGCCACATTCATTGCTCCAGATGGTGCCTTGATGCCGCATCTGTGCCGCTCCTAGTGTCAGGAGCCCCTTCCTGAAAGCCGTGGCTCCCTGAAGAAATTGATGTGATTTCCTTCCTCCCTTCTTAGTGTGTGTATGTGTGTGTATGTGTGTGTGTGTGTGTATGTGTGTGTGTGTGTGCGCGCGCTTGTTTGCTTATAGCTGCTGAGACTGGCGGTTCCTCTTTAGCCTGCTGTTAGCTTCAGTCAAGATAGAATTGGTTTTGGAGCTTGACATGCATAACTGAGCTGTGCAACGCTTCTTTTACCTTTTCATGAGGGGAAGTTATTAAGCCATTCTTACACCAGTCATCGGTATGCACAGTGCCATCCATCTTCAAATGGTCCGAGGTCCTGAAGCTAGCCAAGGACAGATAAGTCATCCTTACAGATATGGGGGCATTGTTTGGGTCCCTTCCCTGGTCTTGGTGCTTGAGATTCATTGGCATTTCACTTTTGTTTCCATTCCTTTCTATCATCAACTGACTTGAATGTTGCTTTTGTTTCATCAAGACCCAAGCACTAGAAAATGGGGAAAGTTAATCCATCCGTTTATTTGATCAGTCCTGATCACTGGTTGAATTTAAGGTCCCACAGCCATCCCATCCACATTGAACGAACTCACCTTTTCTGAAGCTGGGACATGTCCAGAGTGACCACAGTCCCCCACTTCAGCCCAGCCTGTTCCTGGATCTTGGCTTCCTGCTGGAGCATCTACCCACCCAGTCCTGAGCCCCTTGGACCCAGCAACCTCTCTGTGCCCTAAGATTTCCAACCTTATGAGTTTTTCCTGGGGTCTCCTTTCTGGGGACAAAGTCTTCAAGCCATCCTTTGCAGAGAAATCACTCCCTAGCTAATCATTAGGCGTCTGTGGACTCTGTATTCTTGTATGCCATCTCTGCATGAGAGAGTGAAAAGGCTCTAGTAGAAATGAATTATGGTGTGGTCAAGTAACGGATTCACCCTGAGACTTGAAAAGAAGTAAGTGAAGTGAGTGCGTTGCACCTAGAATTCAATCACCTTTCGTATGTAACAAGGACACAGTTGTGAAGTAACTACTTTGGCTTTCATTGTTAAATTATGTGGATCATTTCATTCATTACAGATAATGAACAAGCCTGAGTGATGTCTACCTTACACTACTAATTCACTTCATTTCCTCTCTGCCCCACGTGAGAGCAAACAATCCCTTTCATTTTCCTTGCAGGCATTACTTAGGATGATGGCGGTGAAACCAGCTTACGGTGAACAGATCCCCTCCGTACGTGCCGATCATCTAGTGTGATGCTCTTATCCAGGGAAGCACTTACCAATTTCAGCACACCTAGAAAGGCTATCCAGAAGCTATAAAAGTGTCAGGAAGCTCAGAATTATAGCAGAGGCACAGAATGAATGTTTTTTGATCTTGTCTCATCCATAGATATTCACAAAGATGATTTCCATAGATCATTATGGTACCACTTACCCTTTTTATGTCTTTAGTACAATGTATTTATTAGCTACACTGATGGAAATGGAGACCTTGGGAAACCTAAAGTACTTAAAAATGGATAGACTGTCTTATAAATGTGAACCCGCTGGCTGAAACACTCTGTGAAGGGACAGGGATGGGGTGGTGGCAGGGAAAGTGGTGCCAAGCCAGCAGGGGTGTGGGCATGCGTGTTATGAGCATCGTGTCGTAAGTCTATTTAATCTTTTGAACAATCCTCTGCAATAGGTGTTAATCTCTACTCTCTCCAAGGAGACACATACAGGAACTGAACTTCCCTTGTCTCACCTACAGCAGTTTTGAAGGCCTGAGTTAGGGTTTTTATTCTGCCATTTATGAAGTCATCCAGTTGTGAGGCTCCATTATTCACGGGCTGATGAGATGCAGAAAGAACCCCAGCTCGGCGGGTGCCCATGCAGATCACACCTGGACACCATTTGTATTCTTCACCTGGAAGGAGGACTAGAAACAGCAAGTGGCTTATCAGTGTGGTTAAGTATTCTGCTCACTCACGC
Organism: Manis pentadactyla; assembly: GCF_030020395.1. NCBI lineage: Eukaryota > Metazoa > Chordata > Mammalia > Pholidota > Manidae > Manis > Manis pentadactyla. The sequence continues at coordinate 146,068,761 of NC_080025.1, forward strand.
AACAGGTGCTTCTCCACTGGGAAACGGGTTTCTGAACAGTAGTCACTTGATGTACTTCAGTGTCCACGGCACACCGCTGCATGTGGTGAGGTGGCACGGTGACACACAGGTGTCTGCACCATTTTGCCATGATGTTCCGATGAGGAAGTGATATTCTTTGGCATGCAGAGACCCAGAGGCACGTGTTTGGTGTGTGTCCATGGACACCAGCAATTTCAATAGAAATTCTGTCCCAAGGCAAAAGGAAATCAAGAAGCAATATGAGAATAATATTCAAAACTGTAATATTGCTTGTTGGCTTTCTTAATCCTTCCAGTGAAAGGTGGATTTAGACCCACGACTAACGGCGCCGACATTTGGAAACTCCTAAGCGCAATGAAAAGTCATGTCAGCTGTGAAATCACTGAGTGAACTGTATGTGAGCAGCTTTGGGCTTGGTAGGAAGACAGTCTTGCCAGGAGAGCGGAGAGAGGCAGGTGACTGTGGCCAGTTTGACCCTGGCAGGTACCTGGGAGGAAAGATTTCAGGCTGTTTACGTTCTGTGAATCAGGTCTCCCTGCCTGTATTGAATCGTTGTTTGACACCAACACGGTGAATGTCTCCCGGGACCGCATGCAGACTCACCCAAAGTCTCTGGCCTGGAGCCGTGGGTATTTTTCCAAGGTTCACAGGTAGTCCTTCAAGTAAATATTTATAGCATTGTTTTTAAAGAATCACTGATGATGTGATTAAAAACAACACAATTTTAAAAAATGACTTAGGAGGTGAATGAATAAGTGAATAACCAACCAGTTTAGCATTCAGCACCCAAGTGTTACTGCTCACCTCCAGTATCCAGGAGCTGTGTAGACATGCGTCATGGCAGTGAGGGCTGGGAAGGCAGGCCCTCCTCTCCCAGAGCCTGTGCCCTGGGGGAGGCACGCGTCAGGCCAGCCGTCTGGTGGGAGGAGCCCAGTGTGCATGCAGGAGGAAAACGCATACAGTGTGGCAGATTTTTCATGTTTTTGTTTAAAATCATTATCTAATTTAAAAACTAATGTGACCTACCAATGGATTATGGCCCCTAGTTTCTGAAAGGCACTGTTGTGATCAATATGACATCTTCATTACCAGTGATATCTCAGTAGTCACCATTATGGACTCCATACATGGAATCTTCCCGTAGACTGCTTCTCTGACTGGTAAGTGTAGCTCTCCTCTCATGTGAACACCTGTTGTGCATCCACAGAGCTCCTGTGTGGGCCTTAATCAGACACATACCCTCTTGGGGAGGACCTGGTAGTGGGGAGCGAAGACCTGACCAGCCACGGTAGGTGCTCATAACGTATGCCGCACGAATAAATGAATGGACAGCACAAATTTCATAGAGCGAGTACTTAAAAGCTGTTTTGAGGGTTCAGCAAGATTAGTAGTACCTTCTAAAACTTGGAGGGGTTCTTGAAGGAGGCGGCTTAGGAGCTGGGCTTTGAAGTAAGGCTATGATTGGGTCGTCTGGAAATTCAGACTCTCAACTTCCTAGTATGCGTTTGCTGTGCGTGACTCATCAGAGCGACAGCAGTGAGTGTGCAGCAGACAAGTGGGATGATGAACACTCAGATCTGGGTCGGGATCCCAACTCCGTAACACCTGTACCACAGTTCGTCTAAAATTATTAAATAAGGTGAGGTATGTCAGACAAAGGCTTGGAAAGCCTCCCCCAGGCTGAATCTATTATCATTCATCAACAAAACCCTTCATGGATCAAAAGTTTACAAATAAATTCAGAGTTCATTTGGAGGTGTCCAGGGGACACACTGATATCCTAGCTTCCTGGATCCATGGCCTGTTTAAACAAACATATGCACATTTAAAAATGTGAAAAGACATTGTAAAGCTGCTTTTCCCAAATTAACGAATAACGTTCCGAAGAGCATAAAATTTATACCCTCCAAGAGGGCTTGTACAGATGTGACCATCGTGGGCTACCCTGCAGGCCCTCGATTTATTTCTACTTCCTGGGAAAGAATGTGAGCTATCAAAACACAGCCTCTTCTCTCTGGATTTCTTATTATCCTGAAAGAAAAGAAGGAGAAGGAAGTGGTAGGAGAATGAGCCGATCTGGGCCTCATGAAACCCACCGTTGGGAAGCCCTCTCTCCCTCTCGGCTCCCTCGCTGTCTCCCCACTTCCCCAAGGCCATTTAGTATCCCACCCACCGAGGGCTCAGGGCGTAAAAAAGGCCAAAGGTGATGGAAGATCCCTTCTGGACCACAAAGTCCTTGGCACACAAGCCTGTCTGTATATGGTCTGTCCTCCATGATGAATACAAATGTGGTTCCCGCGACCCCCAGGAGTGTCTGGATCTTAAATAAATGAGAAGACAGAGTTACTGTTCATTTACTGACTTGACTTTAATGTTTCTGAGGGCACTGAGAACATTTATAGGCCAGCAGCCTTCCTTTCCATGGGAAACGAGTCCTCTCAAAAGCTGCCCCGTTTGTGTGTGTGTGATCAGTTGAATGCAGAAACGGTGCGATGAGAACGCGCGCCGCCGGCAGCCAGGACCGGGCCTGGCATTTCCGAGCTCCCACAGCACCCTCAGGTGGCAACGTCAAGCCCTGAGTCACTCTCTCTCAAAACCAGCAGCTTCAGGAGCCTGCGTAACTTGGTTTAGTCTTTTCCATTGTTTTGTCGCTTTTATTTTTGCTGTTGACTGAATTCATCAAAGGGTTATCAAAATATAAAGCTGTAAGTGAATGAGTAGCATTTGCCAAGTCGTTCTGAAAGGATAGGGTGTCTTCAGGGTGCTGTTGGTGGGGCCGGGGGATGAGAAGGGAAGAGGGGAAAGCAGGCGCCTCGGTGAGACCGGAGGAGCTTGCTTGCCTGCGTCCCTCGTGTTGTCCTCTTCCCCTGGACCAGGGCAAAGCCGCAGCCACACCTGGGGCCCAAACAGTCAGGGTAAAGGGAACAACCCCTTCTGAGCCTGTTTTAGTGCTTGCTTTTCCCCACTCCACGTTCTGTATAAGTCAACTGAGACCTCTCTCTGGCCTCTGATAAACAGGCAGAAAAACGTGGAATGAAATTCACATTCAACAGACTCCTAGACAGTTTGGCCTTTTGCAGACCCAGTTAATGTTGCCCCCTCCATGTACAATTCCAAAATGAAAGTTTATTACATAAGATGATAAAAACAGACATGGTACATGTGCTCACAATAATTTCTTCCCAGCTATGCTGAGGGCAAAGTTCTCTGTGTTCATCAGAGCCAGCGCCTCTGCGTGTGTGATGCTGACTCTGAACACAGGCATGCGGGGCCCCTGTGCAGCCCCGCGGGCTCCCAGCTCTCCTGCCTGCCAGCCCAGGGCTCACCGCGCCTTTGCCCAGGGATTCGGAGCAGCTCTTCTGACTCCAAGTCAAGGTCTGCTTCTTAGGAGACTGCTTAGGGCAATGAGGTTGCGTATTTGAAAGCATTTTGAGTATGAACTGCTGCTGAACATGAGGTTTGGGGGGATTGGTAAAGCAATGGGATTCGCTCCCCTCTGTCCTCCGTTTTGGACCCACACACCTCTCTGGGTAGAGACCACCCCACAGCACATGTTTCTTCCCTTCACATGACAGGAGCCTGCAAGAGCTGAAACACATCGCTTCCAAATACTCTAGTTGGAGGAATGTGTAGAAGTCTAATAAAACAAGAAGTCCACACATACAAGGGTATTTTCCCTCAGAATCATAAACAATAACAAAAAAGAATCAGGTGGAAAAGTGTAACGGTGTGCTTTGTAAACTATTCATGATAGGCAGCTGGAGTTTTCCAAAGGTGGGGTGTGTGGGGGACGTCTGGGCTCCCCCCTTGTGGTAAGAGATCACTGGGGCCTCCCGAGAGCCCTGTGCTGTGGGGAGAGCCGGCGGGGTCGGCCGCTCTCAACACCCTCACGACGCAGATGGGAAAATGCTGCTTGGAGAATCCTCCTGGTGCAAGGAGCCCCTCATGGAAGAGCCCAGGCCTGACAGCATGGTTCCCGGCAGACGGGGCCCAAACAGAGGGGCCTCTACCCGGGGGTGGTTCTGGTTCTATTCAGCAGCTCCCCGCCATTGGGGTTCCTGGTTCGGGTCACCGCGGGCATGTACCGGTTCTTCCCGTGGCCATGGAAGCAGGAGGGCCACGGGGCTCACTCGGGGGGTCGGCCATACCAGCAGCTCCCAGGGAGTGAAGAATGAGGGTTAGAATCTGCTCACAGGAAATGTGCACATAATTTCCTCGGGAAAATGCAAAATGCTGTGGGTTTTTCTGAAGCACTGATCACTGAATACTGTTCAGCCTTTCCCAGTGTGCCTGCTGCCCGAATCCAGGTGGTTTGACGCGCCAGTGAACAGTGAGGAGGTGCCCCTGCAGACCGCTTCCGTCTCGCCTGCAGCGGTTTGACCTGGCCTGACCACGTAGGAAAACCATGACAGGACAAAGGCCACAGGAATCTGGGAACCAGTGAGGGCTGTCCCCGCGCAGGCCTCTTAGCCTGCTTCCCTCCCAGAACTGAGTCTGTCTTAGTGCAGATGAGTCTCCTTTGCCTCAGACGTCAGCGGCCTCAGTGGGAGACAAAGAGTCTGCAGGCCACTTGCTTTCCTTCTCTTCCTGTAGCTGTGCCAGCTGGTTCAGGAAATGCCAACATCCGCCTCAGTCAGGAGCAGATACCCAGGGCCAGGCACGGCTCAGCCGCTGAGAAGCAGTCATTCCAAGTGGTGGCTTTTCTTCTTGTGGGTGAACCCAAGCCGGCCGCCTTCCCGGGAATCATCAGCTACTTAACGGGTCTGTTAAGTCTAAGGCCTGAAGCACCCTGGGTTGGACAAGAAGACTTACTAGGATGCAGAGGGGTCAGAGGTAGAACTCAAGCCCAGCACCTGCTCCTCGTTTCCCGCTCTGGAGGCCGGCGCGGCACACGTACTGTCTGGGGGTCTGTGCTATGAGTGGGTAGTTTACTTGAGGTCTTAGGTTTGATCTTAGCGCACCCATGAATTCTGTATTCTATCCCGTAGTATATTTGGATCGAAGAATTTTATGTCATTTTTCTTTGAGTAAGTACTCAAGAAAGGTATTTATCTGATGGATTTGAATATCTCAATTTGGAAACTCAGAATTCATCTGGATCCCAGTCATTTACATCTCATTTAGAGTTGAACTTGAGGTTGTGAACCAGAGCTCTGAAACACAGCAACGGTGGGATTTTTGCTGCTGCAACTTGTACCATAAGGCGGCTGAGAAATCCTAGGAAAGCATTAATTTACCCATCCTTTCTCATGAAGACTGAAAAGGTTCTGAAAAAATGATGCGATTTGGGTATTTTTGGGGTGTAAGGAAACGAAGTGGGGGTGATGATGGGTGCCATGCTGAGGATGGAGGTACCAGGGACCCAAAGCGCCATCTAGGGGGCAAAGGGGACCCACCCCCTTGTCCTCCTGCAGCAGAGAGTCAATTTGGTTTTTGCTGTGAGGGAAAAATACCTTCCAATGGCAGGCTTATGTGACTAATGGGTTTATTTAGCCAACAGGCAGTTTCTGCTTAGCTATCAAGCAAAATGTAAATATAAGTAATTGTTATGGGAATTACTTTTTTGAGTTCCAAATTACAATGATTTGAAATGCAATTAGTCATATAGACAAACCTGATTTTCCCCTTTATGAGCAGGAAACTGCTGAGACAGGGGTGCAGTGGAGTGGATGGGGTTACGGTGCACAATGAATCGAGAGTTACCCACGTGAAGCAAATGAGAGGCCTCATTTCAGCTTTATTGCTCCTAATATCTGTTTTCATGAATGAGAACTCACTGCTTCTCATAAGGAAATCTGCATATATGTGCGAATCAGGGCTTTGCATCGAAAGCTCTTGTATTTTGCTTAAGACCATGTGTGATACAGAGCGTCAGGTTTGAAATTTGTTTTATTCCCCAGGACTGGGTCTCATGCTTCATATTTAGGATCTATGTGTGTATATTGATATCTATACATATTACCTGTGTGCATGTGGCCCAGAGAATGTGTTAAAATGTAAGAAAAACTATTGAGCCGCTTCACCCCTGAATTGAGCTGTTGAAGGTGCATTTCAGGAGGAAGGTAGTGGCCGAAAGGGAATTGGCACAGCAGACACACCAACGACAGGATCATACCAAACGTAGCAGCAGGCCACTTAAAAATTTGTTAGGTATGGTCTGATGGAAATTTGGAGGAAATAGTAAGTGACAGTGAAAAAAATAAAATAGATTTTATGATGAACATTTTAACTCAAAATAGTAGATTCAGGAAAATTAAGTTCATAAAAGTCAGTTTCTGACTTAAATATGTTTATTAATGTCATTGATTTTTAATTCATGATGAGGTTCTTTTTAATTGCATTAGAAGAATAATGAGCCTAAACCAGAAGCACTGAGGAATTTTTTGTGAGATTAATTTTGAAAGTGAGCCTTTTTTTTCTCCTTGCAATTCTTCAGAGCTCATCTGCCAAACCGCATATATTCTGACAAGGTTGGGGAGGCTCCCTCCTAAGGTGCAGAGTCAAAGTAGCTCTGAGATAAGCTCCAACAGGTTGGGATTGGCTTTGATCCTGTCGTTGGTGTCTGCTCTGCCAATTCCCTTTTGGCCACTACCTTCCTCCTGAAATGCGCCTTAAATAGCTCAGTTCAGGGGTGAAGCAGCACCTGAAAAGGGCCTGCACAGATCAACCGTACTCCATGCTATGCTGACTTTGAATGAACTGCTCAGATAACTTCTGTTTAAATAGGGAAGATGGGCTGTCATGCATTCTCGAAAAATTATTTCCGTCTGGAGCATCCTTGTTAAGTATTTTAAGTTGGTAAGCCACTTCCTGAGAAGAAGCAAACAGATGGGGAGTCTTTTCAGGCCACCGTGCTGCCATTTAGAAAGATGCCGTAGTGCCCTGCTCCTCACACGTAAGTGTGCATCTGAGTCACCTGGCAGGCTTGTTGAAATAAAGATTGGCAGGCTCTGACTCAGCAGGTTTAGGATGAGGCCCAGAATTTTCATTTCTAACCAATTCCTAGATGATCCTTAGATCATCATTTCTGCTGACCCAGAAACAACTTGGAGAGCCGCTGTGTTAGTGGGTTGAGAATGCTACTTTGTGCATCAGCAGTAAAAAACTAGGACATTATTATGAACACATGTGTGATCTAGTAGTGGTTTCTAACAGTCTTTTTCTCATAAAACTGGCAGGGCTGAAAATGAACCAACATGAGCAAGAAATAGGGAAAACGGCATCTGTTCACTAAGGGAAGGCCTTGTCAATCTGGCCATGTCATTATAGTGCAGTCCTGATTCACGGTGAGGAGTGTGGACTGTCACCTGTGTGAGAGCAGGGACTGTGTTCATTTCAGTTGATCATTTCATCCCTAGAACACAGCACAGTGGCTGGCACGTCGTAGGCATTCAAATATTGACCAAAAAAGCGAAATGCTTATGATCAAGCACTGCCATTAGCTATACCACTTTTCATGCATGAATTTGTTTTCTGTTTTGTGAACTAATGACACGAGCCCACTATACAACAGATCACCCCAAACTTGATGGCTTATGCAACAAATACTTATTCTGAGGGCCACACTTCCACTGGCCAACTGTGACCCAGCTGATCTGCACTGGGCTCAGCTGGCTGGCTCTGCTTTACACTTTCTCATGGCTGGGCTTCACTCCAGACTCTGGTTTGGGGTCGGGTCTTTCCATGTGTGTTTGTTCTGGAGGTGAAGGCAGAGTGGCAGCAATGACCAGACACATTGTAACTCCTGGAGTAAAATCCCAGGGCAAAATACCTTCGAAACCGAAATCAGTCAAAGGGAGAAATCAAGTGGGAGAAATCCGTTTATTGCTTACAAGCGGTCATCCACTTCCGTTTGCCTGTGTCTCTTGTGACCTGGCTGCAGAGAAGGGACCCCAGCCGGTCCAGATATGCCCTCACTCACCCTTGTAATTACCTATTGATATGGAGAGGGACTACTTCTCTCCACCCCTTGGAAATACCTATTTATGTGGAGATTCACTAAGGCCAGGAGAAAGATTCTGGAAATACTGCAATTTTACACACAGGGAACCTTTCCAGAAATCTCACCTCATAATCTACTCACTCCCCCATCTTCCACAATGGCCCCTGGATGAGAAAACTGGAGCACTGTAACCAGACTAATAGCATACAATAGTAACAGCAATAATATAATGACAATCCTCACGCCAGAGGGTTCAGCTAACTTCAAAGTCCTATGCAGATTAAGTCCATAGCTCGCCCATTCCACAGGCAGGCAGTAGTTGAATGGGTAGGGAGTTTAGAACAATTGTCACATGGCAGCCGCAGCCAGGGCATGCATTCAGGCCACAGGGACTGTAGAGGAAAATAACCTTAAGGGCGGTAAGATACATGTTTTAATGACACCAGCATAGGCAAATCTTGTCCATCAGGTAGGATACATGCAAGAGAGTGGTCTGTGACAGGACACGGTCAGGAATGAGATCTCATCCTGGTCTAGTGACCAGACTTCCAGCCCCCTCCCTGTGGGAGTTACAGATGGGTCAGTATATAGGGCTATGGGAGGTACATGCACAGGCCATGAAGATAAAACAAAACTTCCCCATAAGATGCTCTTACCTCCTGGATGTTTTGGGTACACTCCCATGATCTTTGGGGGCCACTCCTGTTACTCTGTTACTCCAGGAACACACAGGAGGCCAGCTTCCAGGCCTTTCCCCAAGGTGCCAGAAGGGCCGGCCATCACTGATCCATGTGTCAAAATGTCCAGGGCCACCTCCACTCAACAGAGTCTTCAGGGCTTAATGCAGTTGGGGCTGGCAGCAGGATGTTGCTCTGCCGGCCATATCCTGGCTTCAATAACTCCTCTTTGGTTTGCACACACAGTTGTATAGGAGAGACAGCAGTGTGTGTTAGCATATCCACAGGGCTCAAGGCTCCTTTTGGGGTTTTCTCATTCAAATGCTGTAGCACAGTCCATAAATGAACTGACCAGCCCCGTAGACTACTGGTGTCCAAATTCAGACCAGATTTCAACAAACCATTGTACCTTTCTATCATGCCTGCCCTGGTAGGGAAATATGGTGTGTGTGAAACTTCTACTTTATTAGTACCATTCTTGTAATGCATGTCCAGTAAAGTGGGTGCCTTGATCCCTCTCAATCACCTGTGGCCGGCCATAGGCTGCAAAGAGATGCTCTAGACCCCTTTTGGTGGTTTGCTGATCTGCACGACATGCAGGAAAATCAACCAATAGTCCAGTGGCTGTGTCCACACAAGTCAGGGCATACCAATATCCTTCTGATATGGGCAGAGGCCCAATGTAGTCTATCTGCCACCTGACAAGGGGTATTGGCGCCCTTACTATTGTCCCATGTTGCTGTGGGACTCAGTGTAAGTCCCTCTTAGACCACACAGGGCACTCCTGGGCTCTGCTGACTTCTTCAAAGGTCAATGGCAAGCCCCACTGACAGGCTACAGCCCACATTGTCTTTTGCCCCACGTGTAGCAAACACTGGTGTAGCCTTTGGGCCACATCAGAGGCAGGCTTTCCTTCTAGCCAGCGCTCTGGGGCCAGTGTGTCTGCTTCATCACTCCCTGGGGATGCCAAAGGCAAATGGCCTGTCACATGATATACAGTAATGGTCTTAGTCTGACCAGAGGCCCGTAGGTCTTGCCACAACTCTTGCCCCCAAAGGGGCTGGTGACCAACCATCCAGTTGGCATGGTACCATGTCAGTAGCCACAGGGTCAAGTCCCAATAGACAGCCCAGCTCTCAGTGCAGACAACTATGGGAGAAGGCTCCTGAGTGATCACAAGCCATACTGTCCACAACTCAGCCCACTGACTGCTCTTCCCCTCTCCATCCTCCATCCATACTGTCTCAGTCTTAGAAAGGAAAGCCACAGCCCTCCACTTCAGGGGCTGCCCATGACTGGAGCTGTCTGTGTACCAAGCATCTTCAGGTATAGGGGCTTTTCCCTCCTGATAAGGACTCTCAGCTACCAATGGCTCAAAAGCAAGTTCTTCCTGCTTTCCACTGGTATATGTCACTGCCCCAATAAGCATTGGAGTTCTCCACTTAAGGGGCTAGTAGAGAGGGTGTTATGCTGCTGTAAATATGTGCCCCATCTGGCCAGTGTAGATACCTGTGCCACGCCCTCTGTGGCCTTTGGGTCCAGTCTCACACCTGCCCCATGATGGGATATGTGATGATTACCTTGGTTATTACCTTGGTTGGAGCTGTTCTGGTGATGGGGTCCATGGCCAGCAAGGCATAGTACACAGCAGCCAGTTGCTTCTCTGTCAAGGTGTACCGGACCTCTGCTCCTTTCCATAGTTGTGACCAGAATCCAGCAGGTTGGCATGTCCATTCAAGTCGCTGCCAAAGGCCCCATCCCTAACCATCTTCGGTTACGTGAACATCCAGCTCACAGGGCCTTGATGAGTCACGTCCACCAGCTCATCCTGGGCATAGGGGCAGAGCATGGAGTGCTCCACAACCCAGGGAGGGGGCGGCTCCTCCCCCTGAGGAGCCCATGGTTGTTGTGTTTTTATTTTCTTAATTACAACAGGGTAGGCCTTTAATGTGGGAGAGGTTGATGCCTCAGGCGGTGGCCTCCGCCCAAATTGGCCCTGGGCTCCACCCCTCCATCCTCTCCCAACATCTCCTCTGCCACCTCTGGGGTCGAAGGCACCGCCCTTTCCTTCCCCTCCCCCATAGCCTCCTGCAGCATGGGTTCTCCAGCTGTGTCCTCCCTCGCTGGTAGTATGTCTTCCAGGAGTGTGACCTGTCTTCTCAATAACTGTCTCTCTTCCTTAAGGGCATCCCATAGGTCATTGCCCGGCTCCTCCAAACAATGCTGAAGTGTGTGTGTGTCTCTCTCTCCTCGATAACCCTCTCTTTCTTCTTGATAACCCTTTCTACTACCTCAAGCAAAAAGACATCCCACAATCCCAGCTGCTACACAGCCACTCAGGGCCTCTAAGCAGTCCTCTATCTCACAGGGGGCTAATTCCACAACTTCCGGTGTCTCTACCCTCCTAGACGGTGCTTTACCCTAGACCAATTCACCACGGGGGGCTACCCAATTGGAAGCCCCACAGATAGTGGGCTCCTGGGTGAAGCTGCACCCTCTACCCCTGCAGCCACTGGGCATCCCCCACATTATCCATGGTGGGGGGGTTCTGAGCATCTCCCCACCATCTCTAGGGGCAGCCCGCCCAAGGGTCACATCCATGTAGACTGATTTCAGGTTCAGAGTTCTTGCTGACTACCACCAGATGTAACTCCAGGGAGAAAATCCGGGGGCAAAATACCTTTGAAACCAAAATCAGTCAAAGGGAGAAATAAAGTAGGAGAAACCCATTTATTGTTTACAAGCAGTCTTCCGCTCATGCTCTGCTGTGTCTCTTGCAACTTGGCTACAGAAGAAGGGACCCCACCCAACTCTCCGGTCCAGATATGCCCTTACTTACCCTAGTAATTACCTGTTGAAACGGAGATGGACTACTTCTCTCCACCCCTTGGAAACACCTATTGATAGGGAGATGCACTAAGGCCAGGAGAGAGATTCTGGAAACATTGCAGTTTTACCCACACACATGTTCTTATCTGATGCATCACCTGAGTGCAAGAGCTCAGCCATGCTGTGCACGACCTTGAAAACCTCTGCCTGCATCACGTCCACTCTCATGCCATTGGCCAGAGTCAGTGACAACATTCCAGTGGATCACAGCTTTGCATGTGGAAATAATTGGCTTATCTCAGAGATGAGTCATCAGCACCTAGAGACGCAGGCCTGGAGATGGAGCCATGCGTTCAGCTGAGTCACGCTTTGGAGGCGGAGGCTGCCACGCCTCCCTAGGGCTCCCTGCTGCACATAGGGGCTCATCCCCTGGTGCTTGTGCTGTTCGTCCTAGCCGTGGCCAGGGATGGCGTGCTTCACGCAGGCCTTGGTGTTGTTTATATGGGTGCTATTCCATACAGTGTCTTAACTCAAAGGAATGGTCTCCATTCTGGTAATTTCTGACATGGGGTAAGATGATGAAGGAAATGAGTTTTCAAGACTTTTCAAATGTACACAAGCAGATGTTCAAGAAAGAGGGGGCTCTGCTCCCGCCCGGGCCTGCCTCCCAGCTGGCTTCTGGTGGTGATTCTCGGAGGCCTTTGACCGTAGCTGTTTGTCATTTAGAAGGAGCCTCCTGCATCTCCCTGGGAAGGGCAGTGTTGGGGCCTGGAGGCCTGTTCACATATGTGGCCTTGTTTTGTGATCTCCAGCTGGCCAGCCCTGTCCTTCTGGGGTAGTTGGGCTACATCAGCCTCCCACTCAGCCTCCCTCAAGTTCAGTCCTGCCATACATTCATGGAATATACCACATCCCCTTCCGTTCTTTATAATTGGGCTCATCGTTAGTGGAGTATGACTTTTTAAAATTTTTCTGTAAGGATTTCCTTTGGCCTGCAAGTGAGTATAGCTTACAGGGCAGGATTACTTGACTGAGCCTTAGGGCCTATGTGTGAATGGTGCTTCTCTTTTCTATCCTTTTCTAATCTATTGTTACTTTCCATTGAAAGCCCAGAATCCCTTTGGGTGACATGCAGCAAAAGGAAAAACCAAACCAAATGAAAAAACCCAGGTGAGGGTTTGAGCCCTGTACTGCCTAGCTTGCAGCATTTAGCTGTAGAGCTGGCCCAGCCCTGGTCCTTCAAAATGCTGCCATCCATGGGTCACAGAGGCCATCCATCAGTCAGAGAGAGCAGATAAAAGCTCTCTCTGCTCCCAGAGCACAGCCATCACCTCCTAGGTTAAAAAAATGGAAGCACTGAATTGCCGAGGCTCATTTCCGTCACTTTAACATTAAAGGGAAGCAGAGTTAACTTAATTCGCTGGATGCAGGGAAGTGCACGCTTTGAAAGGGCAGGGAGCTCACGGGCCATTTCGGAGCAGAAGTCACTTCCCTTTTGATATGATCATGCTTGATATATGAATTAGGACAGTTCAGATAATGACATGGTTATGTTCAAATGATTGCCAGGGACAAGCAGAAACCACAGACTCCTCTCCTTCTCATGCTCTAAAACTCTTAAGAGCCTTGGAAAGCATTGCAGAAGCTATTACTATAGAATGAGAGACCGTGAAAAGACAAGTTGCTGTCTCCTCTAGGAGGTAAAGTGATTATTTGGATTTCTGAGGCAACACTGGTAGTAAAATGTGAGGTTTTGTAAGTATGCAGAGAGCACCCAAGAATTTTTAGAAAAAAAAAATATGGCCTGTGGCTATTGATTGAGAGCAATGCAAGAATGAAAAACGAGGGAGAGAGAGGGCAGAAAGGAGAAGGGCCTGTGGGCACACGTGAAGAGGGAGGGGATGAACAGAGACCGGGCAGAGCCCCTAGGGGGAGCACTGCCGGGGGAAGGCTGCCCACCGCGCCAGGAGGGAAATATTTGCTCTCAGTTGACACCAGCCGTTTAGTTGAATCAATGCTCGTTTTATTTACTTGGCAATTGACTTTACCACTTGTGTAGATCAATGACGTGTGCTTGTGTGCGTGTTCTGGGGCAGACAGTGGGGGGGCTCGCAGGGAAGTTAGTTGAACCCATGCTTGAACAATGTATACAGATCACATGGTTGCATATCGGCTGTACTAAAATGCAGAGGAATGTCCTATTGGGAAATTAACGTTTAACTTTATTAATTTTAGAACCTTTGGTTGGGTTAAAGAAATGCTTTTCCTTAAAACATGTGAATCTTTAAGTATCAGTTTGAAAAGCTCAAAATCAACTCAATTGGTTTCTTAATTTTGTGTTTCTTTAAAAGCCAGGAACAGCAGTTCCTTTTTCTCATACTGGACATTTCCTATTTGGAAAGTTTGGAAAGGAATCATTCGACCGAGACTCTTATTAGGAGCCATCTTGCAAAAATAAATTTTTTTAAAGAAGAAATAGATGGAGATAGATTGTTGAGAATATGCCTTGTATTCATGTATTGGTTGAACAGTGTATTTTCTCAAGCTACCCAATTATTTGCCTTATTTTCCCCCATTTGTATGAGGACAAGGTGATAAGATTTAAAGGATGCTCATGCCCAGTGTTGTAGGGAAATCCTTCCATCAGAATGTGCTAAGTTGGCCATTTAATTTCTCCAAATATCAGTGTTTAGAAAAGAATGCAAATCTTAAATAGAATTCTGCCCTCCTCTTTTTCCTCACAGAGAAAGGGGAAGTAAACTATAGGATACAATTCTTGCCTAGAAAAAAGAAAACCTCTTAGCTAATAAAAACCTTGCTCAAGACTGCTGAACTCAGTATACTTTTTGTATTTTTACAGTGCTTAGCTTGCATGTAGACCGAAAAGTTCCCTTTATTGTCATTTTTTAAATGGCTAGCTACCATATTTCGCAGCATCTGCCTAATTCCAATGATTTATCATATTTGTTTTGTAAATTGGCTCTGGGGAAAATAAACACACCCTCACACCTTTACTTCATAAGTAGGGAAGGAAAAGCATATGAAACCAGGTGGAAAAATGGGCCAGTGGACATGGTTTTAAGCAGTACTGAGGAATTAAAATCTTAATATGAAATAACCCATGCCATATTTTCAAAAATAGTTTCCCATACTTATCCAATAAGCAGGAATGGAAATCTGCAACACAGCGTATTCCAGATAGTCAATGACAGGTGAGCAGAGGGCGTTACTGACATGTTTCCTTTGTAAATGCTACACGTGTATTTAAATGCCCATTGAGAAGTGTTGCTACTCTTCAGATGAGCTTTTTCTTTTTCAGGGGATGGGGTTCTAAAAAGGTAATTGAAAGCAATAAGAGATGTAATTATGGATCATAAACTTAAAATACTATAGGCTGTAATTCTCTGCAATTGGTCACTTCACTCGTTCTAAAAATATTAACCAGGCTGCTCTTTTGTATTTGGGACTTCAGAATCCTGACAGTTTATCTAAAGATATGCTGTAGTTTCTGTATCGATGTTTAAGACAAATTTAGATGTGTGAGTGCACGCATGCTCATGCAAGCATGCCCACACTCACACTCAAAGTCTAAAACACTCTTTAAAATGTGTTCAACATGCAAGGTGGAGGAAATGAGCCAGATTTGTTTGAAGCTAGGTAATGCACCCTCAGGCTAGATTGTGCCTGAGAAACCTGGCCCTTCACACCCTGCTCTCTGCTGTTCGGTCTCCTTTCACACTTTGTCTTCCTGACCAGCATCTCAACTGTACCTCAATTCTTCCTCCAGCTGTGTATGAGTTTTATAGGTTTTCATTTTATAAATAATTTAAAATAAGATTTGCTTATTATATTGTCTGAAAAATGTAGGCTTTTTAACTTGGACCAAGTTGTAATTTGCATACCTACAAGCTTACTTGAGAATATCATTTTTTAAAAGTGAGGGACAGATATGCCTGCTTTAAGCTCACTTAAGACCCAGTGTTGTTGCTATGCATACATCTGTTTGACATTTATATGATATATTGCTTATGATATATATACTGTCCATGTAAAGTGTAAGGTGTATTAGTATAAGAAACACATTTATAGTGCTTCTTCTGACAGTTTGTCTCAATATATGCATGTGTATTTTATGTGTGTCTATATATTAGGTAAGTAAGACTCTAGCTGTGTCTGCATTTAGTGAAATGTCAGGCTCTCCATGGTGCAGCGGAGCCCAGGAGCATTGCTTTCAAGTCGCTGTTCAAAAAGGCAGCTTCCCTCTGTCAAAGGCGCAGCTGGGGTGGGGGCGGGGGCGGGGGCGGGGGATGACAGCAAGGGTGCCTATTTATCTAAATGTGATGACTTTTAGAGTTTAGTTTCATGGCTCTGGTATGGTCGCCTCTATCTTCAAAGTGCAGCCGGGCTGCTGAAGCTCTGGGCTCCCCCGGACCTGCTGTGGACACCTGCCCACGCAGTAGGCCTCTTGCTGGGCTGGAGCCTCTCACTATTGGGATAATGGTTTTGCCTGTTTTCATAGTTGGCGGTATAGGAAACGTGCCTTTAAACACTCTAATGATTACACTTTTTCTCATGATGGAGGGAAACCACTTGGATTAAACAGGATGGATGTAGTATTAGTTTTAATTGAAACAAGACTACCCACCAGGTTGAAAGCTTGGGAAGAGCGTGGGAAGGACTGGAAGGTGCTCGCTCGGGAGATTTATTCACCAGCGTCCAGTTCCTCCCTCGAGGTTAGGGACACAGGCAGGAGGCAATTTCAGGACCTGGCCGCGGGTCTCCCTGGGATTTCTGGGCTTGGACCGTGGGGCCAGGACAATGCCTTGCACTCAGACCCAAGCAAGGCTGGGGAGCCCACCGTGTGGCCTGCTGAGCGGCCTGGCTGCGCCTGTTTTTTTGCAAACCTGTTTCCTAAGTTAGTCCTGGAAACCTGCGTGGCCCAGGGAGCACCGCTGAGTCCCGGGAGAAGGTGCAGGTGACGATGCCCACCTTGACCTGGCATGGAGGGCGCAGCACAGTGTCTGCGAGCCCTCCACCTGTCCCCTCGGGAGTTTCAGGTCCCCGGTCGGACTGGCACCCAGGATGGCACAGATCGTCCCGGCCGGAAAGGCGGCAAACGGGTGGGAAGAGGCCGCGCCAGGAGGCCGTGGGGACGCGACGGAGGAGCGCCCCGGGTCCCCGGGAAGGACGGAGGCGCGCGTTCCCGGAGGGAGGGCGCCCCCCAGGAGAGGCCGGGCAGAGGGCGCTGGAGCAGGCCGAGTCGGGGCGCCAGACCGGGCGCGCTTCGCCGGGGGCGCGGGCGGGGCACGGCCGGAAAGTTGCGGGCTCCCCGAAAGCCGCAGCCCTGCCCGCGTTCACCGAAAATGAAAACAGAGCTCGCGAGCCCCAGGCAGCTGGGATGTGGGGGGGGTGGCTCCCTTGGCTGCGTGGCTCCGGGCCCCCCGGGCCTGCCCTCGCTGGCCCTGCGCGACCTTGCCCTCCCTCTTCTCTTCTCCCCGGGCATCTCGGGGGGAGGGGGCGGCCCGCGGGGGCCTGGCGGCGGCGCGGCAAGTTAGGAGGGGCAGCCGGGGGGCCGCGCGGGGGCCTCGCAGGGCGCCGGGGAGGAGCGCCGGCCCGGGAGGGAGGAGCGCCGGCCCGGGCGGGGGCGCGCGGAGCTCCGCTCTGCATGGTCGCCGGGCTCTAGGTGGTGCCACATCCCCGGCCTAGGCATTTCCCTCCTTTCTGTTATTTGGGTTTCTGCCTCCGCCGGTCTGATCAGGCCGCGCGTGGCCGTGGGGGGAGTTGGAAAGCCGAGGAGCAGAGGGCACGCCCGCGACCCCCGCGCCGCCGGGCCGCCCGTGTGCGGCGGGAGGGGCGGGCGGCTGGCCGGCGGCCCCTCGAGCGGCGCGGAGACGCGGCCGCGCTGCCCGCCGCCCGTGTGCGGCGGCGGCTGCCTGTCCTCCCCGGAGCGGCGGGAGCGGAGCCCGCAGGGAGGGCGCCGGCGGGCGCGGGCACCGATGGCTTCGCTGTACCAGCGCTTCACGGGCAAGATCAACACCTCGCGGTCCTTCCCGGCGCCCCCGGAGGCGAGCCGCCTCCTGGGCGGCCAGGGGCCGGAGGAGGACGGCGCGGCGGCCAAGCCCCCCGGAGCCCAGGCGCCCGCGGCGGTGCCCCGGGAGCGCGGCGGCGGCGGCGGCGCGGGCGGCCGGCCCCGGTTCCAGTACCAGGCGCGGAGCGACTGTGACGACGAGGACGTAAGAGCACCTGGGTGGGTGGGGGGCGGCGCGGGGCCCGGCGCTCGGCGGGGACGCGCCTCCCGCACCCCGAGGGCCTGGGGCGGCCCTCCCGCCTTCCCTCCCCGCCGCCCCAAGCGGCTCTGTCTGCAGCGGCGGCGGCCGGGAGCTGGGGGGGGGACGGAGAGCCGCGCCGCGGGGTGTGCGGGTGCCGCCGACCCCACGGCGCGATGGTTCCTAGGGAGAGAATTTGTTCTGCCTGTGCTTCCAAGTTGATTTTAATTTTCTTTTCTGCGTTAAGACTGCGGAAGATGAAGCCCCAGGCCCTCCACCTGCCCCTGGAATCCAGCCATGCCCCCCTCACCTCCGTGCTGTCCCTTCACCCACATGCCCCCGCCTCTCCTGTCTCCTCACCGCTCATGCTGGTAAAGGTGGTGGCGGTGACGCTCTTTGGTGGGGGGAGGAGGGCTCTAGTATCTGAGGCCCAGCCTCCTGCCCCAGGGCCCAGCACAGTTCTTGCCTATGGGAGTCAGGTGGTGCCTGCCTCCCACGCCGGCCTTGGGCGAGCCGCTCTACCTTAGACCGGGTCAGCTCAAAACTTCTCTGGGAGCACGTTTCCTGCTCCTCTCTGGGCAAGAACCCTGGGTTTCAAAGGTTGGATTTGCATATCATCTTAGTAACTGGCGTCTCAGTTAGGACACCAGCAGGCTGTGTAGATGGATTTCAACCACCCCTGTTGATTCTTTCCAGCTTCCAGGGGGCCAGTGAGAGCCAGGAAGAGAGGAAACTGTTGTTTTCGAGCCCTTCTCTTCCAGGGCCAAGAATTCAAGAGGAAAATCCCAGACAAGCTCTCAGGCAGGCAGGCCGGGCCAGCTTGGCGGGTGTATCCCCTGGAGAGAGGCAGGGTGTGCTGGGCTGTAGAAGCCACTGCGTGTGCCTTTCAGGGGTTTCCCATCTGGGGACAGCAGGCACAGGTGCCCCGAGAGAGCCTACCCTGACACACCCCACTCAGCTCCCATCCCTGCACAGGAGCTTGCGGTCATTAAACCTTCCTGCCTTGGGTCACCCTGCTTTACCACTTCGTATTTCTCCTATGGTCGGGAGGGGGGTTGGCTGCTTTCACAGGGACAATTCCAGAACAGTCACTGAGGTTTTGTTGTTACTAGTTGTTTTGTTTTATGAATGGAGGGTGTGAAGACTGTAATAGGGCAAAAGTTTGTGGGAGATGGGGCTTGTCAAGTGTGAGCATACGAACACACACTCCCCCATACGTCCGTATCAGATCTTTTGTGAGATTTTCTTATTTTCATTTGGACCATTTCCAGATTCCCCTGGTTACATAGAAAGATGTCCCTCACTTCAGTGGGTCAGGTCCTCAGGGAAATGCACGAATTCTTAAGGCATCTGGTTCCAGGAACTCCAAGTCTTTGAGGAGGGGTTTCATTGGGGATGGTGAAAAATTCTGGAGGATTAAACTACTGAAAATCTTGACGGAGACAGTTGAGCTGCAATGCGGATGGAAATGATGCACTTTTTGCCTTGAATCTGACTTTAAACTAGAATTGTGTTATGCTTACAATGAAAACAATGTGCAGTCTCTTCCTAACAGGCTCTAGATGTCGCTAGGAGAAAGGAAAGGCCAAGTTTCTGGATTTTATTTCACAGGCTCTCCACCCATCCTTTTTTTTTTTTTTTTAATTTTAGTTTGGAGCTAAGATGTATTTATGCATTTCCTTCTTTTCAGTTTGAGTCTTGAACTGTTTCTCAGACTAGCAAAAGGGTTGAACTGAAGAACAAATTAGGGATTTAACATTTTCAGGTAATTTCTGACATGGCTGTAAGCAGTGTATCTAAAAAATTCATCAAGTCCTGATCAAATGTTTCCCTTAGAAAATACAGTAGTGTGTGTGTGGTGCCTATGTGTATTTATAGAGTATGTGTATATAATATCTTTATGAAACACATAAACATATATATACATTAAAATGTATAATTAAACCAATTATACAGGGCTAAATGTAGCATCCATTTCTTAAAAACACTTAACACATGCTTTTCTCAGGAAAGTTTTCTCAGGCATAACAGTTATGTCTAACGATGTACTGAAACACATTGTACATACTAAGCAACTTCCTTCAGGAACAGCGCCCACATATTGCTTAAGATAAGAGGTTCTAGTTAAAGGAAGATGTCGATATAAAACTGCCTTTCTGATACCATCTCTTGTCAAGACTAAAGAATCTCAAATAATTATTTTGCTACCCAAATTTAAACCTGGAGATACACAACTAAATTAGGAATGCATTGCATATTCTATTTATTGGCTCAAGCATTTAAAGCCCATACTTCAGCTGTTGGGGAGCTCCCCAGTGCTTCGGTGGGAGCTCTCTGGGGTGCTGAATCCTTCTCTGCGTTAGCACACAAGGAATCCGGCACTTAGGTCCCAACACTAAGGCTGGCAGCTTTGTTGGTCTTCTGGGGCCTGTCAGGCAGGGCAGTCTGTTCCATCGTACAGAAACAGGTTTCCCGTCTTGGTCACTGAGATGATGGTAAGTGACATCACTTTAAACTCCAGTGGGCTTTGTGCCTCTTGTCCTTCCATCCAGGAAGAGGGACATAAAATGTAGTTCCTGACCTTTGTGTATAAGTACACACACATACCTTAATACTGAGAACAGGTAACTCCCTGAAATAAAACTTAAGGTAGTCACAAGGTGTAGCCAAGATAAAGCAAATGCCAGGTTACATGGCAGATAACCAACGAGCTAATGCACTGCCTACCTGCGCACACGACACCAAAAAGGGGTTTCTTCCCCATGTAGCACCACAGAAAAGCCTGTTTGGGGTGGTTCAGTTCTAGGATGTGAAGTTCAACTTTGAAATAGAGTTCCCTCATCAATCTTAAATTTATTTCAATATAAAGCTAATTACTGGGGCAACCAACAGCTCTTTGATTTAAAATTCATTTTGTAGGTTTAAAAATAGGTCGACTCTTAAAGGAAATGCTGCTGCTAGTGACTTTTAATGGAATCTAGTAACTTCCAATAGGTATTAACTGTAACTAATGTTCAGATCCTGAACTTTGTCACACCCCTGCTGGAGTGCTGCATTTTGATTTTGTAAAGGACCCTGGGGGCCTGGGGCACTCTCAGGTCAGTAGTCTTGCGGAGGTCACATCAGCCCGTTCCCGTATTCTTCATTTCTACAGACACATGGTTTCCTAATGATACAAATGCAATGACAACAGGATCTTAAAACAGCAAATTGGCCCAAACCGGGGCTGAGCAAGAACTGCACATGGTATCCATCAGCCCGACAGGACCAGTTTCATCATCCCACCTTCCTTCAGCCACCAGCCCCTCCTCTTTCTCTGGGTCCTGAGTTCCCATCCGCCTGATGCTACCATCCTGCTCATCACTTCTGCATCAGCAGCTTAAATTTTTTAAGTACCTTGACTCCACCTACACGTTTAATGTACCCTGTTACTTTCTTCTGCCCCAATTTTAAGTGTTCTCTTAAGATATTTACCTTCACATGGTTTTCCTAGAATATGAGAAAAAGCCTAAAACTTTCAACTATTTCTTTGATCCCATTATTCTCATGACTGATTTGACAGTGCTCAGTGTTCTCGCCTACATAAGAGCTCTGGGATGTCACAGGTGGGGTGTCACAGGGCCGTGGGAGCTCAAACGGAGAGGGAGGGAGAGTTGCGGTCTCCTCCTTCAGAGCAGTCGTCCCCGAGAGCAGGTGCCGTTCCCAGCGAGGCACGGGGAAGAGCTCGGTGAACACATGTTGCCGCTGTGACTGATGGGAGTGCCACCTCATACTCCACCGGCGCGTTCTTCTCTGCCCACACACAGAAATGAAGAGCGTCTCCCTCGGTCTGTACTGCTGGCTCAGGCTACTGTCCTGTTTTCCTTCTTCTTACACTGTCCAGCTTGTCAGTCACGTAGTCTACATCTGATTCCACTTACTTGTTATCAACAACCCTCTTTTCCTTACCTAGCATGGTGGCAGACTGGCCGTCTTCCTATGTCCATGACAGACACCGCCGTCAATGCCATCAACGTCCTCCGCATTACTTAGTATGATGGCCTGTCTCATTCCTGTTCAGTCCTTGCTGTATTTTCGCCCTTGGTGACCACCGCCCAGTACTTCTGCATCACGTGTCTTTCCTGATGCTGCCTGAGTTCATGTCCTGTCTCTCTGTGAGCTTGGCCTTTGAGTTCTTTGGCAAACATTCCCCCTCCAACCCTTAACATAGGAGGGTGGGGAGCCTGCACTCCAAGGCTTTGGTCTCCACTTCTCTAGCCTCTCTCTTTGATGCTTTCTTCTTAAGGTAAATTGGATAACAGATAAATTAGAATGGAGATGAAGGGAGCTGAGTATATCCCGCATTAGAAGATGGCTAAGGTGGCCGTATTGCTCTGAAGTACATCTCCTAGCATTTCTTCTGAAGATAGTTTGCTTTTCTATTTTACAGAATCAGAGAATCATAGAATCGGAAGGATCTTGGCATCCCCACCTTTCTCTCCAAAGCTTTTGTTCCACATGTCAAGCAGCAGGATACTAGGTCATCTCTGCAGTGGTGACAAGATACCTACCTGGCTGGATCCCCTTGTGTCTGATAATAGTACTGCCATTCTTTCTTCATCCTAGCATGGCATACAGTATGTGTAAGCATGTACAAATTATGTTTTCTCAATGTTTTGATTTCTTTCTTGTAACATTACTTATTTCACTAGATAAGCTTTGAGGTCCCTTTAGGGGTTTAGTGCCCTATGACACCGTGTCATGGTGCTCTGCTGGATACAATAGTTTTCCTAAAATGTTTAGTTCTTGAACTTCAGAACATATATCAAACACAGAGGAAGTGTTTACCACCTAAAACAGTCCCGCTGTGAATGTTTTGGTAAAGTGCATAATCCCTTACCTTTTTAAAAAATGTAATCTATATATATAAGGAATTTGCCAAAATTTCTCCCTGTAACAAAATTATACAAAATTTTGCTTGGGATCTCAGCACAGAGAATGTAGTCATAATTAGGAAGTTGTCTAGGTTACAAGGAAGTAAGACTAGTGACACAAAGGGTCGGTGCCAGCTAAATAATGGGTGAAGCCAAACAGAGCATCAAAGACACCTTGCCCTGCATCACACCTTGTGCCCCTTGCAGCACGGCTGCAGGCGTCTCATTCCGCCTTCCTAGTGAGCCTTGGCCAGGGAGGAGAGCCATGACAAAGAGCTATGAAAAACTACTAAAGGTAACCCCAGTCTCTCTCCACTTGGGTGAGTCAGTTGTCAGCTGTGAATTACAGCAAAACACTTCCATGTGCTAAAAAGCCTTCATTCTCTAAGCCAGCCAAAATAGTATGTGTTTGCTTAAAGCCAAATTTATTTATGAAAAATGAACATTAGGCCTTCCCAGTGGATTCGAGTTTTGTGTGGCACTAAGACATTCTGAGGTGGGCATGGGTGCCTACTTTATATGACTTGCTTTTTTATTGCTGCCAGTGCATATTGTCAAGTAATTTACTTGTATAAGTTACCTGTAGATTTAAGGAGGTCTGAGGCATTAAAATAACATGATATTAATTTATATTTTTGATAATGGAGTCAACTTATTTTCCCACATGAGATTAATATTCTAGTATCGCTGTGTAGACAGGAATTTCTCAAGATGTTGACTCTGGACTTTTTTCTTCATAAAATAGAGCTTTTTATTTTGTACCCGAAGGTTTTTCTCCTTTAGAGTCGGCATGATTAATGAGTTTAATTTTTGCAAGCAACTGGCAGCGGTTGCTGAGTGAGATGTACATGCTGATTGTATATAACCCTGTTCCTTTTAATTACCCTGATGACACAGTGCATTCACCAAGTGCATGTGGAATGCTTCTCTGCAGTGTACAGTATTGATCCCTTTCCTAGAACATTGCCTATAAAAATAATATGTACAGTAATCCTTTTAAAATTAAATTCTGCCTAATAAATTTAGTGTTAAGGGCATTGAGTGACCATTTGCCATGTTATGATTTGTTTCCATTGTAGGCACATGGGTCTAATTTTATGTATATGTGGGAAAAAAAACCCTCAGCCTTCTGGTCAATGACTTTGGAACATTTATCTTTGGAATTATCTAGAGTTGTGAAATTATCTGAAATGGAACATCTTAAAATTTGATAACACCTAATTTTGAGAAGACTACAAGTAATTGTGTGAATACTATTCAGCAAATCCCTGGTGTTCTCTGGACCTCAGAGAAACTTAGCTTTCCATTCTCTCCTGTTTTCACCTTAATATACTCTGCCCGTAATTGCGTGGGGGAATTCCCTGGATTATATCACTGAGCTTAGAAAGTGTGGGCATTGTGAAATCTAACAGTCTAATCATTTGGGTTCTGAGTGGAGGAGCAAAGGAGAAGAACAAGCAGTTTGCCACAAGCAGTATAAGACTTTGCCTTGACTCAGTCTCCCCAGGAGTCTTACTTCTTTCCTCCCTGTATTTCTTCCTGTGTTTTTCAGCAGCATCCAAATCCACTCGAAGCACAGGAAATGTGAGGAATATACACAGATGATTTTACAGGGAGACTAGCAGCCAGTAAGGCCTGTCAGGTGCAGAAGGTAGAATTCCAGGTGGTGAATACTCTGCTTCCCAGAGTCAGAGCATCTTGCCGCCGGTAGAATGTGTAGCAGGTGCTGGGGGATGGATGTCATAAATGAGCACAGAGACATGGGAGCTTAGGAGAGATTCCAGAGATGCAGAGCCCCTGTTGCTACAAATAGAATGGTTTTCAGGTCCTGAAATAGTCCTCACCTTTGAAAAAGACAGACAGACTTGCTTTTAGCCTCCTCTGCATGTGTAGATCAACAGCTTGATGCGTTTAGAATGCATTCAAATCATCCTAGCGATCTGCACAATGAAAGTGAAAAAGATGCACACACATACACAAACTTTTTTTTGATTTAGAAAGAACTTAAGGATCTTGCAGGACATGACAGTAACTGTAAAACTCAATTTTCAGCCTTCTTTAATGCTCAGGTGTCATTTGATATCAGCTTTTACCTTAGCTCATTTTGGGTCAGTCTTAACATGCTTTTATGTTTTTAAAAAGAGTGGAATAGGGGATGAGACAAATCTTCCCCAATTTGGGGTTGGAAGGGCCAATTGATTCTGTCTCCTTCTGTTTACTATTTTGGAAGATTTAAAGACAGAACTACTGGAATTAACACAGCAGCTTTCCTATGGCAGTGGGCGCTTTGTTATAGCATCCTTGGTGTATTTAATAATTGTATACACCCGTCATATTTTATGTATCATACACATGACCCGTGCTGAGGTGCATCAGCCAGAAGGGGAGCAGGAATGCAGCACTAGGGGGAAAGGACATCATATATGGGGCAGAGGAGGATAAGGCAGAAATTACAGGGAGGGATGCACAAGAGATTCTTGCTGGCCTCCAAGGCTGCCTGTCATTTTCTTCACACACACCACCTTCTAAACCAATTTCAAAATGCAAAATCTCATCCAATAATTTTCTTAAAACTTAAAAGCAAGTACAGATGAGAAGCCCCGATGAAAGTCTGGAGAGGTGGCGTTACCTTGTCTCTCTGTGAAAACTTGCAGAGCAGTGGGTGTTTGCAGCCCCGTGGTAGCCGCCCCATGACACGGCTCTGCCCACTGGAGATGCATTTCCTGTCCCCTGCTGCTCTGTAGAGTCCCGCGTGACCCAGAGCTGCCTCCCCATTCCTGGAGTGCACAGGGGCCTGCAGTCCCCCTCACTGTTGTCCCGCTGCCTCCAGGACTGGCGTGTCCTCAGGCCCAGCTTTACAGGTCTCCTCAGGCGCATTCACAGAGGGAATTGGTGCGGGTTCCCTAGGACACGGGGGCTTCAGGATGGAATACCTAGCTGCCTCCCCAGATGAGCTTAAGGTCCTCCTCATCCTGTTCATTGCATCTTTTCCAGTTGCAAATGCATGGTCTCCGTTGCCGTGTTTGATGGAAACTTGCTGCAGGCAACTTGCTGAATCAAAAGTAAGCACACATTCAGCCAGCCAGGCAGCCCCTCAGAAGGAATGCAGGGCAGGTAAAGCATCTACTAGATGGAGGGATGGGGGGGACGCCAGTGGTGGCAAGGGAGGGATGAGCAGAGAAGTCAAGTTTGGTTCAGATTTCAGAAGCTGGAACTCCAGCTGCATGTTGGAAGCGGGCTGGCTTCTCCTGTGGTGTAGAGGCCTTTGCAGGGCTCTGCCAACATCCCCAGGCCGTGTGGACACCCACCGGACCGTGCTTCTCTGCCCCTTCACATCCGGGGTGGTGTGCGGTCTGCCTCGGCTGGTGGAATGGCCGTGGCAGCCCTGAGAGTGGGCACAGCAGCGGCTCTGCTCTCTCAGTCCCTGGCCCTGGAAACCAGCGGTGTTTCCGATGGCGGCTGCTCAGCGGGAGGGCAGAAGTCGGTTTGTCGGTCGCTGAGATCGCGTTGCTCCAGCAGAACCTCGCCGGAGCTGGTGGTGCTGAGGGCTCCTGGTGGGCATCCGTGCCCGGCCTGCATGCCGCCTGCGGGGGCTCTGCCTTCTGAATCTCACTTCAGCTTTACTTCTCAGAGACACGAACTCATTCCCTGGAGGAGGCACAGCGTTGGGGTGCCTGAGTCTTACCAGTGCCTCACCTCCTTTCTCCTGGGGGAGCAGGAAGGGGCACGCAGGGACCGGCCCCAGGTAGCGCTCATGAGAGCAAGCGGGCGGCCTTCGGGGTGCTGCCGAGGGTCAGCCCACCACCAGGTCTTCGGGCCTGTGGGCTGCAGGCCCTGCGGGTTAGAGCAGGGGAGGCTCTACTGAGTGGGGGGCTTTGAAGGCTCCCGACTCGGAGAGACCCCCAGCCTGGGTCCAGCCTGGGCACCTGCTATGCTCTCCCGTTTCCCCAGATTCAGGACAAAGTTATTTATAAGGAAAGTGAAGGGCACCTGTCTTCATCTCGGTAATGGGAAATGTCACAGAAACTTCTCGCTTTAGCCCCATACTCCTTCTCCCCCAGTTAGCATCCTACCCAGGACCGTTTAATCCCCACCATGTGTGGAAATCTACTACCGGTTTCTCTTCCTTTCTCCAGATTTTTAGTTTCTCTGAATGGGTAGGAAATCCAGCTCCTAAATGACTGGTTCTCTGTTACAGGGAAGGGGGGATGCCGCAAAAGGCAGGGCCTTGTTTCCATAGAAACAGGAGCTGACTGTGCTGCCCAGGGGCCTGCCTTCCCTGTTGGGCGCCCGCCTTACCAGATCCTCAGCCACGGTTCACTTCCTCATGCTGCCCTGTGGCCCCAGCGAGGCCTTTGTCTCCGTGGGTGCAAGAACACCCGAGCAGGATCTTCATGTCGCTGACCTGCCTCCTGGTCTCCCAGCCTAGCTGCCTCTGCTCCACCGGGCTTTCTGTTCCCTGCAGCCGTGGAAACAGTGGTCCTGCTCTTAACAGGCTTTTGCTGCTTCTGGGGTTAATTGCCGGGACCCTGAAGCAGAGAGGAAATTGGTCATTTCTGTTCTTGGGATCCACCACTCCCCCTGCAGATACCTGAGAATCATGTTCCTTCTTCAACAGGCACCCGGGAAAGGTTTTCCCATCATTGTCCAAGACAGGCTTCCTCTTGCCCTGTCCCGTCCATCCTGCCGCACACAAGTCCATTACTTTGTGTTCTGACCTCGCCAAAGACGGTTACTCTTCAGGCTGTCCTGCCTGCAGTCAGAGCTGCCCACCCCACTCCTCTGCCGGGACCTGTGCAGGAGGCCTTCCCTTCATCCAGGAAGAGCCACATCCCAGCATCCAGAAGCCCTGCACCATCTGCCTGTTCTCCGTCCCCTTTCCTTGGCCATTCACCTGCCGGAACGTCCTCCCCAGGGACCAGCCTGGCTGGCTCCTTCACGCCCTTCAAGGCTTTGATCCCATGTGACTTTCTCCTTGAAGTCCACACAGCCCATCCTAATAAAAAAGGCAGTCCACCCCACCTGTGACTCCTGATGGCCCCCGCCCGGCTCTACTGTGCTCTTCTTTTACTGTGACATTTATCACCTTCCAGTATATGATATAAGCTTCTTATTGTGCCTGTTTTATTTTTGTCTCCTCCATTAGAATATCACATGGACTAGTGTAAGGCTCTTCGGCTTATTTGTTCTCTGACACATGCAGGTGCCTCAGGCACTGCCTGACACTAGCAAGGTGCTCAATGAATATCTGTTGAACAAGTGAATGAATGAATGAATGATCTCCTGTTGGAAAAACCCATTGGTTTCATCTGAATAATCACGGTTCCCTTAACATGGCTCTCCAAACTACTTTTTGAACCTGGAGGAGTTCTGAAATTAGAACTCTGGCCTCGCATGTGGCTGCTTATGAGTCTGCAAATAGATCCTCATCTCATCAGGATTCATTATTGTCTGATTCTGAGCAGGCCCTTCCTGATGGTCCAATTTAGGGTGACTGTTAAGGAGACAAAGTTGTTATTCGGCAAACAGTGCACTTCACTTTTGGAGGACTTGCTTAAAATGTGTAATATTTAGCATTTTAATATTTTGTCTAAATTTTAAAGTAAGTATGAGTTAAGTATAAATATCCTATGTATGACTATTTTGGCTGACTATTTTTTGTGTGGTTCTCAGAGAAAGTAGTAGAAAAGAAGATCCCGTTAGGGGAAGTGCAAGTCTTTGAGAAGAGATACCTATAAATACAGCAATGTGTAAGTGGTTTCTGATTAGAACTTTGTGCTGCCCGATTCTCAGTTTAAGGGAAAGAAAAAGATCACAGGTTCTTCCTCCATGACACTGTGATCGTCTCTATCTGGCAGGGAAAAGTCGAATCAGAGTATTTTGAACTGCGTATCATTAGAGGAGAACTAAAGTTCCCAGACGAACATGCACAGCTTCTGCCAGAAAAGAAAAGTGTCCCTGTGTTCTGTTATCCATCTGAAACTGCCTGAGGCCCTTCGGCTGCGTACAGTACAGTGTACATTCCAGAGATAATACCCAGAACCATGTAGGGTGTGGGAGGAGCCAGGCACGAGACTGAGAGCTTAGTTTTCGTCCTGACTTAGCTTTGCTCTGTCCATCTACAAAATGACCTGGCAACTTCCTCCTGAGACTCTCTCAAGGCTGCAGTAACTCACTTAGATTCCAGTCTCTGCAAATGCATTATGCAAAATAAAGATCTGCGATTTTTGTTTTTTGCTTCTAGATGGGACTGGAAAGCAGATATATGTTGTGAGCTCTTATATCCACATCAAACTGAGCTGGGCTACTTATCAGTGCTAGAGAAGGCACACCAAACCCTCACGCCAGGTGCCATCTCTGTCAAGGGCAGGCTGGGAGCAGGTAATTAGAGATCTGCAGGAAGGCTACATCCTTCATCTACAGACATGCTAATAAGCACATGCGGTTCTGGGGTTGTCACATGGTGGCAAAGTGCAGGCAGTTAGATAAAAATGCAATAGATAATAAGGAGCTCTCTAGCCGTGGCACTCAGCCCTCAGAACACTGGGTTTAAGTAGCCAAAGTGACTCAGGACACTTAGGGCTGAGAGGCTTACAAAAGCACATTTTGTGCTGTGATTACATAAGGAGTAGGAATGTGAATGCATGTGCCAAAGTTGCAGAGTTCAGCATCCATTTCACATTGAGGGGCAGAGAGGGGGCTGTGGTGCACACTCACCCCTCCTGGCTCTCTGCACCTGCGAGGACCCAGTGAGCCCCACACACCCAAAAAGCAGCCCAGGGAGGGTACCCCCAGAGTGTTCTCTGCCATCCGGCCCTTCATGTCTCTGAGCAGTCAGGGCATGTGATTTCTGGTGCCCTGGGATGACCCTGGTGCACCGCACTCAGCTGCTCGCTGTCCGAAAGCACCGTCACCTGCCAGTCGTTGGGGACGCCCAAATGGCCCAAGTATGAGGAAAGAGGCCACTGGGCATTTGAGCAGGGGTCTAGAGAACAAAACCTCAGAATGGCAGCAGAGCCCAGCCAGGCAAGCAGGAGCGGGCCACTGGCGAGCCTGGGGATCAGTGGAATTCAGCCGGGAAGGTCAGACATGTGCACTGCTGTCAGCCAGGGGGCACCCACCTGACTGGGCAGAGGAGCCAGCCTCCTGGCATGGGCATGGGGATGTGCCTTTCAGCCTGCTTCCCGGAGCCATGGGGCTCCTGAAAGGGGCCAGCAAGGGCAGGAGGGAGGTGTGACCAAGCCAACCGAGCATGGTCCCTTCCTTCAAGCAGCTGCACTTTTTAAACACTTCGCTTGTCTGTACAATTTTACATGAAAAATGGGTATTGGTATGAAATGAGTTCTTCTTGAGTGACATGATTACCCAGTATACCCACAGATGCCAGCAGGATTGTGTAATGAGCTGGTCTTGTTGTGGTTTATAAAAGCACCGCACACAGAATTCGATCAAGTGCACACCTAACACCATTACTCTGGTAAGCGGGGCTGTATTGTTTGATGACTGACTCAGAGGCCCTTCAGGGAGGTCCATGTTGCAGCGGGTGGGGCGCAGCCAGAACTCAGCCTAAACCTGAATACTGACTCTTCCTACCATCTACTCACCATTCAGCCTTGAAGTCACTTAACTGTTTTTGGACTTCAGTTCCTTCATTTTAAAAATTAGATAAAATAATTATGGTACCTTTCATCGGTCTATTGTAAAGATGGAGTTAATACGTGTAAGACACTTAGAATAGCGCCTGGCATGCCGCGAATCGATGCGGTGTTATAAAGTCCTATTACAAGATGAAATTGTCCTGGGAGGGATGGATGAAGGCTACTGGGGATCCTTCAGGGTAAAGTGGCTCAGAGCTGGAGGCCTAGCAGGGAAGGCAGTACACCCCAGAGGTCACGTGGGCACTGATACGTAACCTCATTCATAAGGTAGCCATGATTGCCACATGGCTGCAGGGTTTGGTTAGGAGAGCTGGGCCGACGGATTGCATGGTTTTCCCAGGAGCTGATCCAGTTAATCAAGCTTTTCCTTGGCGTGGCTTCATGCTCCATCAATCCACTGCTCCGACGTCCCTGGGGGGACACGTGGGGATCTGAAGCCCTAGGTTCTAAGTCAGGCCCCCTCCTAAGAGGAGGACAAACGAGGGGTGCAGTGTGACCCCTGCCTGATACCTAGGACCCTGTCCTTCAGCGGAGAACATGGGCACACTCACCAAGGTTGTTCACGGAGGTCCTCCAGGGCCTGACACCTTAAATGAGAAAATAGTGGTTGAAAAACATTACTTCTGTTGGAGTCCATTTTATGATGGAGAATCTGAAGCATCACTCATGGTGAGTGCTCAGTCACTGAGGTCTCCCTGGCAGTGGTCGGGATAGGCCCGACTAGACACGGAGAACATCGCCCAGCCAGCTGCGGGGTGCAGAGGGACCTAAACGCAGGTGGTTCCGCCTGAGAACCTGTTAAAAAAGACTCACTGGCAAGCGTGGCCTGAAACAGTGAAAAGGAAGGGTGCGATCGGCGGGGCTATTTAGGAAAACAGAACAGAAAATTGTCCAGATACAGATGACTATGGTAGTTTAAAAAAAAAATAGCATTCTACCAGTAAACAAAAATCTTGACCCATGCTCGTTATGTTTCTCACAAATTTTCGCTTTAACATCATCCCTAACTTTTAATTAATTATCTATTAGTAATTATCTCAGCAACTTTTCATTTAAAACATTCCAGAAGTCTCTTCATTCAGGCTCCAAAAACTGGTAAGACAGAGACCTGAGTGTATCCCCCCAATCCTGAGAACACTAACGTGTATTCGAGGTGTTTTCTGAAGCTTCATGAGGTCAGGGAGGTCTCTTCACTCAGCCCCAGCGGCGGTGAGTGCAACGGCCCCAGGAGCAGGTGCAGGGAGGGCAGTGCAGGGGGTATTTTCAGAGCAAATGTCATGGTAACATGTCTTCTCACAGAACAAATCAAAGAAGCCCGTAAATTTATTTTCCTCACACTGGGTTTGTCTAGTCAGCTTCAGGCTTTCCAGTCACACACACATGCGTGTGCACGTGCACACACACACGACAAGCACAAGGGTAAGTGTCTTGCACAGTGACAATCCCAAGTCACATGACGCGCCCTCCTTAAAGCGGAGGCTGGCAGGACGTCTGTCCCCCGTGGTCTCCTTGGGCCTGACGGAGGCAGCTCAACCAGCCAGACTCCGGCCTGGGCCCCACGGTGGCCCAGAGCACATGCTTCCTAGATGATTTCCTGGGACTCGACTCACCGTGTGAAGACGGGGCACAGACTAAATGTCAGGTGTTAAAGCTCTCATTTGCTGTGTGCGGGTCAGTCTCCTGAGCTCACTGGTATCAGAGCGGCTCTTTAGGGAATATACCAGGGAATGCAATGCCACTGGAGATAGGAGAAAAAAAAAGAACAATTTCAGGCACTCCCAAAATGGAACAAATGGAGCCAGCATTGTTTAAGGAGACTTTGGAGAGTTCTTTACAAACTCAAAAGTCTTCAGGATCAAAATCCTGTGAAATAGACTCATGGTCACTGAAGGTCCTGGAACGGTATCATGTGCTGTGGAAGACCTGATGGTCTGCTCTGTTGTCCTGAACATCTCGGGGTTGGTGTGTGTGCATCAGGGGGTCTGCGTTTGCCTCTCACTATTCGCCCCACAGGAGGTGATGTGCATGGGTGGGACTTAGGAGCTCGAGAGTTCCGGGAAAACAGTGACATCTCCAGGCACCTGACTCCCCGTCTGGGTCAGTGTTACTCAAAGTTCACTGCCTTCTGACATTTGCAAAGAAGGGCATCTCAAGGGGGCATGCATCAAAACACTTCTAGAGCAGAAACACACCTAGGGAAATACGGAAGAAAAATCTGTAATGAAAGCTCAACTAAGGGGCAGGATGCAAAATTCAGCAAAGCCAGGCCAGAATGAGAAGGGGGAAATTGATGTCCTTTTTTGGAAAACTCCCAGTGGCTCTGACAGCCTTGCTTTTAGGGATGGGCACATCCCATATTCCCTTTTATGACATGATTCTAGTTCAACATTGAAAAGTCAGAGCACATCTCACTGCTCTGAGTAATCAGCGGCTCCTGGCATTTTTCCTAGTGTTTATGGCTCAGGGACTGGCCTGTTCTCACATTCATAGAGTTCGAATAAAGTCTGTTGACTAGTAGAATATACAGTTTCACTTAAAAATACAATTATGAAGAAGCTAATTTAATCTAATTCTTTTAATATCAGTAATGTGTATATATTTAACTGTCGGCTTTACAGTTCCTTTGAAATAAGGTTGGGTCCTTGTTAGCACAGAGTTTAGGGGAGATGGTACAGGGACATCTAAGCTGTCCTTTAAAATCTCTACTTGGGCAGAAAAGAGTTCATGATCAAAAAGTTCAGGAAACACTCAATTCTTGAAAGTCATTGGCTTTGGATAAGAGTTTCACAGTGAATCTTAGCATATAAAGTGGCTGTATTTGCAGAACTTTTCAGTGTGTCAGACTATAGCAAGGACCGTATTTTGGGGGCCAAAAGAGGGTCTCCCTCCTAATAGAGCAGGAAGAGGGCAGCTGGCTCCCACGGATTCTTCTAGGTAGTTCACATCACATCCAGGTGAAGAAGTCAGCTTACCTCTGGCTGAATTCGCTTTGTATGGATGCAAAATAGCACAAACTGAGGTGAGGGTCTTGAAACAGCAGAGATTTACTGCCTCACAGCCTGGAGGCCAGAAGTGCAACGTCAGGGTGTGGGCAGGGCCAGGCCCCCTCTGAAACCTGCAGGGGAGGACCCTTCCCTGGCTCCTGCCGCGGCTGGGACAGCACCACCCGGTCCCTGCCTCTGTGTCACGTGACCGTCTTCTCCCACTGGCTTCCCTTCCTGCTGTACAGACATCAGTCATGCTGGGTGTAAGGCCCACCCTACCCCAGCATGGCTTTGTAGTAACTAATTACATCTGCAAGGACCCTATCTCCAAATATGGTCACATTCTGAGATACAGAGGGTTGGGATAGCCCATCTTTTTTTTGCAGGAGGGACGCAATTCAACCCGTAACACTGACTTGCGGACATTTGCCTTGAAGCGTCAAACTTCCCAGTGATTTAGAACTGGTTGGGAGGATTGATTACTGCCTGTCTTGTTGGAACTTTAAGGAATAATATGTTTGCCACTAAATTTGAGGGATGTGCTCTATGCAGTGGATTAGGTACTCAATCATCGCCTTGCTACTGGTATTTTCTGGTTTTGGGCGGTCTTCCTGTGGGGTGAGCGACTTGGGGAAGAAGAGAAGAAACTAAGTTTGATGTAAGCACTTAGCACAGCCAAATGGTAAGATGGCACGCATTGTGATTTGGGGGATACACAGCCAACCGGGCACACATCGCAGCTGGGTGTGTTAGACAGGGACGGGGTCATCACAGGTTAGCTGGTGCTGCCAGTGTCTCGAGAACAGCAGCAGGGCATGCGGAACCCGGCGGTGTCTGAGTCACGCTCTTACCATAGATGGTGCCTTGTACACTGCAGTATTCTGATTGGTCCTGTTCTAAGATGCTGCCCGCTGGGCCAGATTGGGCCCTGGGGCACAGCTCAGTGTGGACAGAGGAGCCTCAGGGCACACACCTGCTCCTAGCCACCTGCCATCCTGAGCACAGGCAAGCGTGGCCCTGGCAGGTCATTGCTGGCAGAGGAGGTGTGGCCTTATTTTAATTTATTTCTTCCTTCCTGCCCAAAATACACTACAAGCATGAATAGTGGGGAAATTCAAAGATAAAATAAAAGCAGAGCATTGCCAGACTGCAAAGAGAAAGCCTATGTGTCTTCCTAGTTTCCACACATGGGAACATCTGGCATCTCAGGCTTGCAGATATACCCAGACAGCACCTGTCAATGCCGAGAGGTGGGCCTGAGTTGTTGGCCTCAGTATCTCTCCCCCTGTCCCTGAGCTGTCGGCATGAACCCCTGGGAGCTGAGGTGGGTAGGAGAAAGGTGCAAACTGATGGGTCATTTTCCAGGATCTGTCCCTGTGCTTGTTATGTGGCCATGACACAGAACTGGTGTCGTCAGCCTCTGCTCGCTAGTTATTCACTACTTCGCCCAACTCCAGGATGGATGGCGCACACTTGTTAAATCCCCAAGGCCAAACATGAAGAAGAAGGAGCGGAAACTCGGCAGCGGCCTCCTCAGAGGGCACCCCAGAGGCACTGACATTTCTCCATTATTCATTATTTCCTTCCCAGAGGCCTCATTTCATGCTGTGTCCAATTTAAAAGAAACGAGGCTATTTTTAAGATGTGTCCTTTCAGAAAGCAACAGCCACATCTCTCCCGGGATTTCTAGCTCCTTCCAGGCAGTGGATGAAATCTGTGTTTGGGGACGAACAATAACAGGGAAGGGTGTAGCTGGCAGTGAGAGAAATGTAAAATGTCACAAGCCATTAAAAGCAGAATTGCCTTTCCTGCTTTCCATCCAGTCTGTCAAGTGACTAAGTGTACACCTCAAGGGACGTTTTGCCACCACATGTTGGCCTTCCCAGGTGACCCTTTTCTGTCCTCAGCTGGGACTCGAGTCTTACTTTGCGGCTGGCTGGCCACACCGTGCCCTTGGGGTGCAGACCTCCGTCTGAAGCCTCATCCCCGGGGCCCTGCCTCTCACCTGCCTGCCCTCCGGCCTTGCCTCCAACTTCCCATGCTCTGTCTCGCTGCCCCTCCTTGGTGCACTGGGTTACCCACGGCCTCTCTGCTCCTTTCCATTTCTGGAAACCGCCGAGACATCTTTCAAGACCAGCACAAGGCCTGCATGCTCTGTGAGGTAGATTTGGAGCTGGGGTAGGACAAGTCAGTGATCCCCTCCTCCTTGCACTAGTGCCAGGCAGTGGGTAGTGTGCTCACTGAGACGACTTCTGTGCACACCCAGCATTGTCACCAGAGGTCTGCAAAGGCAAGGGCATGTCTTATTCATTTCAGAAGCCTTTGTGTTTAAAATAGAGCTTACAGAAAATACATGTCTGGACTGTAGGCAGAATAATGTGAATTGATGAAAGATACACACTTCCTTGGATTCTACCTACAATATCTGCACCCCTCTGCTGTCTGAAATCGGAAATCACCAGTAAAGCTAGTAGATGTACATAGAACTGACTTCCAGGTCACTCGTCTGTTCTGGAAGGAGCCAGGTCGTGAATGCTTTTGGCTTTGCGGGTGACACAGTCTCTGTCACACCTACTCTGTGGTTAGAGCTGAAAACAGCCAAGGACAATGAATAGGTGTGGCTGTGTTCCAATCAAAGTTTATTTACAAAAACAGGCAGTGGCAGGACTAGCCCACGGGGCACTATTTGCAGACTTCCGAGCTGGGGCAATGAGACATGTGAATATGCGGCATCAACTCAAGAGTGGGGATCAACTCAAGAGTGGGGTCGGTCGTGTACAGACCCAGGATGAGCTAAAGCACCCAGGGACTGGAAGATGAAGCCAAGCTTCGGCCGCTCCTTGGATCCAAGCTGGTGAGCCAGGAGGGGAAGAGCCTTGCAGTGGACGTGTCCCAGCCGGCTGCCGGCTGCCGTGGATGCCGGTTTGCTGGGGCGGCAGCTGTGGCAGGCGGCTGCCTGGCTGTGGGGTCACGCGAGAAGGAAGTCGGTGTGAAACCAAACAATGAAGGCAGGGGGGCCATCATGTCAGAACGGGAAAAGCAACTGTCCAGGGAGGATTCTGGGCTCAGAAGACGGATCCGAGGCGTCCAAGAGGATCAGAGCCTGCCAGCAAGTGGAAGGCCCCGGAAGGACGTGTCAGAGCCCAGGAGTCATCAGGGCCCTGCTGACCGGCCCGGCATGGGCTGCCTGGCTGAGGGAGGGACCGGAAGCGGGGCTACACCTGCAATAAGCACACATAGTAGGCTGTATGCACAAGTTCAGTTTGGGGAAATGAGATTTTGTTTCATTTCTGTCACTAACATAAGGCATCAACTTGAAGGGTTGGGGAACACTTGCTGTTTAGGACATTATTTTTATAAGGCGCATTGCTGTAGAGCTAATAAGGCAATTTTAAAGCCTCTTCAAATAGTGAACCAGCAATGCTCACATTTGGCTTCATGAAAACGCTCTGTGAAGCAAGTACCCAGCTCGCTGTGTGTTCCTGCTGCTGGTGGGCCAGCCCCTAGTCCAGAGCAGGTGCGTGGTCCGCCTCCACTGCCTAGAAAACCCGCTGACCTTCAAGGGCGGGAAGGCCCTCACTTCACAGCATCCCGTTGCCCACCCCCCACCCCCAGCACCTCGCTTGGCATTCGTTTGGCAGGGACACGGCGGGGTGATGTGGAGCTCAGCGTCCGTGGGGATGGGCTCCCCCCTCCCTCGTTGTGCAGGGTTAGCACCGCGTGTCTGCTCCCTTGGCTTCTCCCGGGTCTCGCCAGTGGGGAGCTGTTAGCCGTCCAGTGCGCTCACCGGGTTGTGGTATTGTGAGGTGACACAGCTACCGTCTGGGGGGGTTGGTGACCCAGCTCTAGCCCCTGCTGCCGCCCCTCTCCCAGTCGGGGTCACAGTGTCTCCATCACATGGTTTCCTCCTAGTCGCGCGAAGTCCTGCAGACCCACCGCGCACTGCCTGCCCCGAGCTCCCCCGCCCGCGTCTCCTGCAGCTGTCACGGTGACCTTCCCGTGAGCATGGTGCATGACGCAGGTCTCCCTGAATGCACCCCACTTCTTCTGCCTATGGTCAGCCGCTCTTTTGCTCGCCCTTGTGCTGACACATTCTTTCAGCTGTGAGTGACAGACACGTGCCACACTGATTTATCAGGAGAACAGACTGTCAAGCCCCCCCAGCACCACTGCAAAAGCCACCTGCTGTTTTTCGAATTTCAGACCAGGATTATCAAGACTTCCGCCTTATCTGGAACCGGATGTTCCTTGAACTCCGTCTCCCCGGCTCCAAGCTCGCCTTCCTCTGTATTAGTGCTGATCTCAGGCGGATGGCAAGGCTGCCACTGCTCCGTCTCCGGGACTGCCATCCTTACAGTCCCTACCGGAGGCAGACGGGGCCTGCCCATCGCTAATGGCCGCAGGTGACACCTCCCCGGGCACCTGATGGACCCGGCACTGGTCCCAAACCCCAGCACCGGGAATCAGGGGGAGGCCTGCGCCACGAGCCC
The DNA here is from genome assembly GCF_030020395.1 of Manis pentadactyla. NCBI lineage: Eukaryota > Metazoa > Chordata > Mammalia > Pholidota > Manidae > Manis > Manis pentadactyla. The sequence goes on from NC_080025.1 coordinate 146,106,541, forward strand.
AACCCGTGGGCAGAGCGGGACAGGCTGGGATAGGGCTCCGAGGGACGCATCACCTTCCCGAATGCCGTTTGAGCACCGTGTCCTCTGCTTCCTGGTCCGATGCTGGCAGTGCCCTGAGGATGACCTCTCTGGCCCGTCTGGGCCACTGCCCATGTGTGAGTGGTCGCTGGGGAGACAGCAAACACCCGGAAGGCAGAGTCGAATTAGAATAAAAAGAAGGGAGAAATGCTGCGGGGCCTGGGTACGGGCCGCTCCGTGGCCGGTCACTGTGCAGAATGAAAGAAGTACACAGCTGAGACCCCACAGCGAGAAAAGTGGGAAACGGGAGCCTGTGGGAGTGGGTCGGGGCTCCTCCTGCGCTTTCCGCCTCCCCACGCCTCGGACGCACAGGGCTGTTGTGCTCGGGACGGTTACCCTCTCCAAGCTGATACCTGTGAGCGTGGCAGCACCCGGGGCATGATGAGAAAGGGCACAGAGTGGGGCCAGGCTGGGGAGATGCATGCACCTGCGTGTCTCCACTCAGCGCCCAGGTGGACTCTGAGAGGCTGCAGGTCAGATGGGGCTGAGCTGGGCCCAGGACCAGTCCTGCTGGGGTGTGGCACCAGCCCAGGGGCAGGGATCTCCTCTCACCTGCCTCTGGGCCTGCTCCCCGGCCAGGTTCCCCGTTTGTGCTCAATGCTGCAAAGTGCGCTGACCAGGCTGGGGGGATGCCAGATGCAAAAACCTACTGGGTTTTGGACGGAAACCGCCTTTCAGAAGGGAGAGGTGGTGAGCTCAAGAGAGGGGTCCTGGAGTCCCCTGGGAGGCTGGTGGGGTTGGGCTCTGTAGAAGCAAAACAAAGGAGCATCTGGTCGGGTGTGCGACCTCTGCCCGGCCGGAACAGATGATGTGTAGCAGGCATGGTGCAGGAGAGATTTTGCTCAGTCATCTCACCAACTTTAACAAATACCACTACAGCCCAATGCAGGCTGATGTGGGAGAGACAGAAGTGCTCAGGAGTCTCAGTCTGAAGGGAGAGACAGGCACGCTGTCAGGAAGGGTGCTGGGGACACCCAGGTAGAGCCCAGAGCAGCGCCGCCTGCAGGACCTTCTGGGTGGTGGAAATGTCTATCTGCACTGTCCATCCCACGTGTGGCTGGTGGGCACTTGGGGTGTGGCTCGTGCTACTGAATTTTAAATTTTATTTAATTTTCATCTATATACATTGAAATAGCCACAAGTGGCTGGTGGCTCCCATATGGGACAGTACAGGGTTACAGGATCAGGATGAGAAATTCACATGCCAGTGATAGGAAGATATGTTACTTCATTAGTTTGAAAACCCCAATATGAATCTTTTTCTAGGTGTAAGGGATTCCGTGTGCGGCACTCCATTCATGGACAGTCCTAAACACATCACCTTACCTTCTCACTATCTGATGGCGAATGCAGAGGGCCCTCGGAGTGGGAAGAGAGACACTGAAGTCCATCTCAAGGGGTTCGGGGGAGCCTGCTGATGCGTATGGGGGCTGATGGGTCTCAGCATACTGACAGGATGGCCATGGGAGGAAGAAGAGAAGGTCCAGGCTGGGGCAGCAGCCCCTTCAAAAGCGCAGTAATGTCAAAGAGCTTCAAGCCCTTAGGTGGGCTGGAGGGATGGAATCTATGGGGCAGAGTGCTGGGAAATGGGCCCTAAGGACAGGCAGGGCATCACAGAGCTCTGCATGGAGTTCAGGCCTTAGATGATCTTCAAGGTGACAAGCAGCCACTGGAATCTGAAGCAGACACTTGGCAAAGTCTCCTTTAGGGTTAAAAACGTCACTCTGAGTTCAGCCTGGGGTTGGACCAGTGTGTTTGGTGGAGGGAGAGGGGAATCCTGGGAGAGGAGGCCAGAAGCTGTCCCCAGATGACTCCAGATGAAGTGAGGAAGTGGCCGGTGACTGGCCGGAATCACACAACTACCAGCAGGCGTCCCCTCGGCTGTGGCAGTGCATGGGTTTCTGCGTCTCTGTTTTCATGTCAGTATTTTCCAAGTAGCAATAGTAGTGCTGGAAAGAAGGGGGCAAGGGTAAGCGCTTTTTAAGAGGCTGAGTGGAACTGACAGAATTTGGTGGTAGATCAGGTGTGAAAGGTAAGGCCAGCCAGTGCTGTGGACATATGGCAATATGAACTGTGCCCCCCACATGCTGATGCCCTAACCCCCAGGGTAATGGTTGAGCAGATGGGTCCACAAGGGTGGGGCCCTCATGATGAGATTAGTGCCCTGATGGGAAGAGACCAGAGGCCCCTCTCTCCCTGTCTCTCACTCCCGCCCTCTCTGTTCATGTGAGGACGCAGCCAGAAGGCGTCCAGCCATCTGTAAGCCAGGAAGAGGGTCCTCCCCAGAACCTGACCATGCCAGCCCCATCTTACACTTCAAGCTTCCTGAGCTGAGAAGATAAATTTCTGTTGTTTACGCCGCCTGGTCCGTGGTATTTTGTTATAGCAGCTGAGCTGATGAATGCAGTCAGAGAAAGGAGACTCCAGGATGCCTTCAGGGTGATGGCATGTGTGTGCTGAACCCACTGACTGGGGCGGGGCACCTGGGGGAGATGAGAGAAATCTGTTTGGAGCGTAGAGAACCTGGTGGGGTGAAGGACCTGGGGTGGAGGCTGCATTTGGACGCCGTTACTCCGTTGGTGATATTTGAAGCTGTGGGAGTTGAAGCTGCCCAGGGAAACCCGGTCGTGCATGAGGAGGAGATGACTGGTTGAACAAACCGGGTGTCTAAGGTGTCCGGAGGCACCAGGCAGGTAGAGGAAGCCTGAAGAGGAAGAGAAGGAGGCTGCTGTCGTGGAATCCCAGGGAGACTAGCTGGTAAATGAGAAGGCAGCTCCGTGGCCAGCAAGCGCCATAAAGGCAGCCACGTGCCCAGCGGGCTTAGCCTCTGAGCACAGTGGGTGTCTGCAGCCAGAGTGGGCCCAGCGGCACAGGCACTGGCTCCCCCGTGACTCAAACAAGGGGGAGACCTCGCTAACTGGGAAACGAAGGGGATTCATAAAGACCCGAGGGATCCAGGCTGGGAAATGCAACGCAGATGAGGAATTTCTTTCCATGTCCTGGAGGACCTCCTGGGGCCGAGGCAGCTGCTGCCGGTTAGAGCACGTGGTGTGGGGTGTGCAGAGGCCAGGAGGGGAGGAGGCCATCAAATAAGGGAGAGAATTGGCAGGTTCAGCCATGAGGTGCAGAGGTGCTCCTTGGTCCACTAGGGACGCCGGGACTGGATGGTTAACTGTCAGAATGTTAGTATATTCGGCCATCAGGACTCAGTTCACAGATTTACAGTCTCTTAATTGGAAATTAACCAGTGAGAATTGGCAAATCACAAACATTTTTGTTTTGCCCTGCACTTACACAAACGTGCGCACACACACACACCCTCTTTTAAAAGAAAAAGAAGCAGGTGTAACAAATATGTGAATCCCAAGCATCTGAGAGCCTGTCCGATAAACACGGCTCTGAGCTCTGTGCCACGTGCCTGGGTCAAAAATTAGATTGCAAAACAGTAAAGGGCAAGGGCTGGATCTAAGAGACAGCTCCCTAAGCTCGAATTCTAGGTGATTCCATATTCTGCTCTGACACCATGCAGAATCAGTGTCTCTGGATATGTCTTGAATTAGAAAATTATATAAAATAGGAGACTCAATGAAGAGGACTAGCTTACTTGGGTTTTCCTGGGCTCTGGCAGTTTTTTTAAAGGTTAATATCTGGACCCTAGAATTTGAAAAAAACACAACTTTTGAAAATGTTGAAATGATATTTAAGAAAGTATTGGATCCATTATTGATGTTTCGATACTGATTAGGAATTCAAGGTTGTCACAGACACTGGTTGTTGTTTTCTTTTAATAATACTTAATAATGTATGCATATTTATATTTTGACAGAGGCTAGATGGATTAGTCAAGCCAATGTTTTCTCTATTCCCCCTTAAAGAGGCATTTTCCCTTTTATGGAAACATGACTTTGCAAGTGCCCGATTATTTGGAGGACTTAAAAAATACGTGGTTTTCTCAAATGCATGTATCTGTAGATTCCGACGGCACTCTAGTGAAGCAGGTATCAGGAGTTTAGGTGAAGCAGCACGAGGGGGACAAACCATTCCCCAGAATCGCATCCTGAGGGGACAGGCAGTTGCTGGCACGCTGTCGTCCGTCACGGACTGTACTTTATGCTCTGCACAGGCTGGTATGGGTGCAGGGCGGCCAGAGAGCCACTCAGGCAGATCAAATCCTGGCTCTGCCACCAATTACTCACAGGTAGGAAGAGCTTGAAGCCTAGGTTCACTTTTTTCTCTATCAAACAAGACACATTCATACATTTATTCCTCAGAGGACAGTTGTGATATATCTATTAATTTATGAAATTTGTTTCTTTATGAAGAGGTCCTGGAAAACCTTTCGGTGTTTTATGCGATCAGTTACATGGCATGCTAGCGAGCAGATGTCTCAGACCTAATACACATGCTTTCGGATTTTCCTCCAGTTCCTGCGTTTGCTTCTCTTAAGATTTTTTTTTCCTGAATGGCAGGAGTGTGGTCATTAAAAATTCTTAATGAAAACAACCACATCAGTTTTCTTCATTAAAATCGTCTGTACACCAGATTGGTCTTGTGCTACTGGAAAACTGAAATCAGGAGCGTAGAGCCTTGTTCAGGTACTTTGGTCATTGAGGGCATGGCACTTTGCGTTTGCAGTATTGACGCAGACCATTTCTAATGAAGGGCACTACGCGTGGACTGGCCTCTGCGAGTCGGTGGAAGCTGTAGTGTGTGAGGATAATGTGGTATTAGTGGTAGTTATTCTGTCATAATACCTTTAAACCATCCTCTCTGATAGAGTGAGGGCTTGAGACAGGACATGATGTCCAATAGGAATGCTTTGATGTAAAACCACAAGAAAAGCACAGTGTAAAGTAGTAGCTTATCATATTGTGCACACATGCTTTTTGTTTTCTGGAGTTTTTTTTCTGCTGATATAGGTCCAATGATCTTATGATATATTTCAGTCTGAGAGGCTGAAATACAGCAAACCAATAGTTGGAATCAGGGTTTACAAGGAGGGTCCCTAATAAGTGAGTTATTCTTACTGGTTGTTTTTACTGACCACTGAAATTGCTCTGAGGGTTGCTAGACGAAGGAGAAAAGACGGGTCTGCCATTTGCCCACCATGTGCCAGGCTTGTCATATATTCTTACTCTATCCCCAAATCATCCTGTGTGGCAGGTTTTATTCTTCTCATTTCACAAATATGGAAACCGCGTGTAAGGGAGCCGAAGTGGTCACACCGCTGGCCTGGCTCCCGTTCGTGTCCCTGGTTGATGCTGAGCCTTCTCCCAGACGACGTTCTAGGACGGCCTCAGAGGGCAGTGCCCGTCCGTCCCTCCTGTTCCTGGGGAGAGGGGAGGAGGTTTTCTTTCCCCGGTTTCCCTAGGTATTGCAAAGAAACGCCCAGCTGGTGAAATTAGTCTAAAATCCCAGTCTCTTGAAAACAGAAAACAGTGTCAAGCCCGAAGACACAATGCCCCGCGCCCGCGGACGGCGCGCAGGGTCGTGCGCCTCGGAGGCGCGGCCAGCAGGGGGCGCTCGCCGCCGATCGGGGGTTTCCGGCCCCGCCGCGGCGCGGCCCGAGGACGCCGGCTTCTGCCCCGCGCACAGGCTGCCGGCGGGTGCAAGGGCTCGTATGCGCCGTTAAATTACGTGCATCGTTCCCGGATTACCAGGAGAAGGGGGGGCCCTTCTGGGAAGAGCCCAGCGCTTCCCAGCGATGTTTGTCTGTGTCGTGGTGGGAACTTCGTGGGTGGCCTGCGGACACTGGCCGGGGCGCTCAGCTGGGCCGAGCCGGGCGTTCGCAGAGCCCCCACGGCAGCCCTCGGGAGGGTTCAAAGGACAGGCAGGACCTGGTGCCCTCGGGCGACGCAGCTCCCAGGCCGCGTGCGTGGGCAGCGCCGGGTCCCACCCGCTCCCGGGCCGGCAGGCCTGCGCCGATGTCCCTGGTCATCCACAGGCCGCTGCCGGGGCGCCTCCCGGGCTTCATCGCGCACCGGGCCAGGAAGATCGCCGCGGCTGCCCCCTCCTGTGGGCCTTCAGGCGGCGCCCAGGAGCGTGGGCCTCCTGCTCTGCGGTGCGGCGACCGGGTGCTGCCCTCCTGGGGCCCCGGCCGCCAGGGCACAGCACAGGGAGCGCCCATCGCCCCTCCCGATGGCCCCCCTGCCTGCACGTGGTCGCCGTCCCGGCCACATCTGTGAACGGGGACCCTGGTGGGCGGCGGCCAGCTTCCTGCCCCGCCATCCCTCGGCCCTAGGAGGCGTCGGGCATGGCCCTGCCCAGTCTGGAGAGCAGGTTCTCCTCCTGGCCGGCCCCGCCCCGAGGGACCTTCCGTGTCCCTCAAGCCCTTCTGCCCGCCTCCGCCCTCTTCCTCTGGAATGGCCTTTCCCTGGTGACCCTACCGGCTTGCCTCCTTTTCCCCAGACCTGTGTCCCCAGGAAGTACTCTCAGAGCCCCCATTTCCTCTGTGGCCCAGTCGCTGGGCTGTTCTATTTTGTGTGGACACCTAATTGCTTAAATATGGGTCTTGCTTGACAGCCCATGAGAACCTCAAAGATGAGAACTATTTCATATTAAGCTTTTCACATAGTAGGTGCTCAGTACACATTGTGATGCGTAAACGGGCTTTGGTGAAGATCCCAGTATGTAAAGGTCAGTATGAGGAGCAAGACCTTTGGTTCTTGGCTGCAAATATCCCTGCATCTGTTAGATCTGAGTTCCTGGTATTAGATAAGAATCCTAGGGAGAAAGCAGCATTCATGGATGTAAAGACTTGTTACTATTTAACTAGAACTATGTTAACATTTTAAAATACATCAGTTCTATACCAATTATTTGATAAAGCCAATTTTCTCCATACAAATTTCAACTGATTTTTTTCCCTTAAAACAGAACAAGCTGATCCTAAGTCACAGTAGCATATGGATTATTCTTATATGCTTGAGATAAGGATATTTTAAAAAGGAATATATGTGCCTTCAGTTTGATGATAAAAATGCATATAGAAAAACCTGCAGGATATATATACCCAACTGCTGCCAGGGTAGCCTTTGGGGAAATAGGGCAGGAAGGTGAAGGTGATAATTTTGTGATCTGTACTGGGTGAGTTGTGAATTTTTGCACATATAAGCACAAATACTGTGGAGGCAAAGAAGACCACGACTAGCCCAGACGATTACAAAGCAGATTTCTAACCAGATGCCGGGACTAATTCAAGGCCATGGGAGTTTTGATGTCTACACCCACAGGGGTGCAGGTAGAGACCCCCCAATGGGCAGGACACAGATGGCTGTAGCAACCGAATCACATCTTACTGTGTGCCAGGCACTGTTTTAAACCATTTTCACGTAATCCTTACAACCACACATGAAATCTACAATTTTCATTAAATACTTTAGGGAAACTTGGAAGGCCAACTGAAGTGTGAGTTACTGACATAAGAGAAGTATTGTCAAAAATTGGTGAGAAAAATTATTTGTAATAAGTATAAATTGTCATATAGAAAAAAATACAGAATTAGTTTTCTTCATTCTATACTGAGAAACAATCAGGGATTAAAGACTAAAACTTTTTAAACTTTAGGGGAAAACAGAACATCTTTATAGAATTAAAGCTGGAAAGGTTTCTTAGCACACAAAAAGTCATAAAGGAAATTAAAAGTAAATACTTTTGTGCATTATAGAGGATGGAAGAGTAAGAGAACAAACCACAGACCAGATGAAAATATAGCTGCACATTACTGATAGAGAATTTGTATCCAGAATATATAAAATCTCTAGAAATCACTAAGTAATAGACAAGCAGCCTAACAGGAAAAGACAAAAGGCTCTCAGGGGGCCTCTCCAGATTTGAAAACCAGAATGGCCAATAAACTTAACAAAAGAACCACAATCCCATTGCTAGTCAGAAAAATGGAAACAAAAATAATTGGGCATAGATTAAATTTCAAAAAGTTCAAGCATCTAAAATTTGGATAATACTGAGAAAGAGGAATTCACGCATACTGTTGGTGGTAGGAGAAGATGGTATATCTACTCGTGAAAGTACTTTAGAAGTTGCATATTAGAAGAGCTGATAGAATTGAAGTTTATATAGTATTATATAATACTGTTTATATAGTATCCCAGCAAGTGTCCCTCCAGAGATACTCCCTAGACTAAACTGACAAACTGACATGTACAAGTAAGAATGCACTAGAAATATTTATGTGCAATAACAGAAAACAAAACAACTTAATGCTTATAAGTAGAGGAATGCATAAGTCATAGTAATATGTGCACAAAATGGGACAGTATACAGCAATCACATGAATGGACTAGATATGTCAATTGACCGTGGATGAATGTCAGACCACCCCTTTGCATTACAACAGACATTACTTATATAGTTATGCTACCATCTAGGTCATATTTGAGTCACGCGAAACAGTTATTGTTGATTGATGCTGACACATGAAGGTAGAGCCTAAACACCTAGGATGAGAAAACCACACCCACCCGAGGCTACAGGTTATTTGCAGAGTGAGCGCAGGTGGGACAGGGGCAGACTATAGGCTTTGATGCTTTCACCATGTTTTATTTAAAGGTATGTATGACTACAAACACAACTTGGTGTTAACATGTTAAACCATGAGTGTTCTATGTTCTGCATATGAAATGTAATTTTCTATTTCTTAATTTTATACAAGTGGTAGGAAGGTCTGAAGAAATATATTCATATTCATGTCAAATACTATTGCTTTCAATGGGGATAGAGAAATGTTCAGCGGCCAGGGTGGTATGCGCGCGTGCAGAGGACCCGGTGCGTCATGAGGGGTGCTGCCGACCATCGAGGACTATTCAGAAGCAGCCTTCGCACTTGGGACCCTGTAAGCACCTCCTGACTTCCATCAGCCCTATTGTCCCTCTGTATTGTCCTTGTGCAGGGTCATGGTGCATAGCAGGCCTCAGACAGTAGCTCCTCCACGGGCCTAATGCTGAAAAAAAATAGCCAAGGCAGGGACAGGAGGGTCAGGAACCAGAAACTGGGTACCTGCTACAAGTCCCAGCTTGTCCTGTAAGTAAGAGTGCGGCCCTGAGCGAATCACCCTGTTTTCTTGAAGAGAAATGCACACCAAGAGATGCATGTACCGGAATGGCCAGACCTGTCTGAGCCCATGCTCCCCTTGCTATGACGAATGATTTTAATGCCTCTTTCCTAATGTATATTGAACCCATAGGCAATACAAATATGTGCATACACCATTTAAAAAATTTAGTATGCCGGTGAAACAAAATAATTCATAATAAAGTATTACGCGCTTCAACACGGACGTGTTCCGGCTCCGTGTGCCAGAGGTGCCCCGTTGTAGTGCTCAGAGCTGTAATGAAGAGGTCGAAGCCCACCTTACATAGAGAGTCAGGCTGGTCTATAGGAAGAAGAGGAGCAGAAGTTGTAAGAGATGTGGGAAAAGGAAAGAGCTGATAATAGTATGGATGAACCTTACAGGAAAGACAAGTGTCCAGATAAGTACTGATAGACTTGTTTTATTTGTGTGTGAAAGGAAAGAGGGACCCAGTCTGTTGAAGCAAGGGGTGCATCCCACAACAGATTTGAGGTGTGCGGCAGCCACGAGCCAGGCCTGGTTGCCCAGTGGGGTGTCAAGCCAGCGTCTTCTGTGGCTCTGACATGGACGGGTGGGGAGGCATCTCCCTGGGACCCCCGCCTGTCCAGGCGTCTATTCCATCTTCAGGGTTTGACGAGGGCTTGGAGACAGCATCCTGCCACCCTGGTGGGTGCGGCAGCGCGGGTGGGGAAGGACCAGAGCGGGGAAGCTGTGGGAGAGGGCCCGGGGCCTCATCAGAGACGGGCAGAGAAGCAGCAGACCCCCCCGCCTGCCCCAGAAATAACTCCAGGAGGTAATTTTACAATGGACACTGATCACTGTGCTATAATGTTTAAACATAAAGCAAATACTATAAAATATTTTCATCAACCTTTTTACTAAGACTTACTGAGACCTCCGCATTTCATGTGCAGTGAAATTGAAGATACTGTTTGGTGCTAAGGATGTTACCGTGGAACTGAGGCGATTTCAAGCCCCCCTGGATTGTTTGGCTGTTCGTGTGGCCACTGGCCTCTGCGCGGAGAGCCCCACCATTGCAGCTGGCCACGCCACACGGGGCAGCCAGACGGACTGCGCAGAGCCAGGAAGCCGGCTTCTGCTCTGAACTAGCTTGTTCCGGCCCCAGGCCCTCTGTTTATTTCCTTGTGTGGACTTCCTGTATCACTGTGTGGCAAGGAGCAACCCGTTTGTGATTCTGTGGGGTTATCCAGTGAGCCTGTTGAAGCTGGCAACAATGCCAGGCGGAACCTCAGACCCTCTACTCTAAATGCCGGTGGAGCCTTGTGCCCCTGCGATGACTGAAAAATACTCCTCAGTGAAAAATGCCTCTTCATTTGCTGAGTATTTAGTTTTCCTCCAAGAGTTCTTTTTATTTAGGCAACTGGACAGTCAGCATTTGAGAGCAAAGGCCTTGATGTATCTCCTTTAAAAGCACCGCTGAACACATAGCAGACACTCAATAAAACTTTGCCTTGAGATAGAACGCTGCCACTGTGAACCTAAATAGACCACAGGTCTAATTCTTCTGTTATTCTTTCATAAGACTCAGGCAGTGATCACTTCCTCCCTTCATTCTCTCTACTCTTTCTGTGATTTACATCTGGATGAGTTCCCCATGTTATGGCATATCTCATCTCTCCATTCCCAGCCTTCTATTCTAATGTACTTTGCCGACCAGATATAAAGTGTGCTAAAGATAGAAGGCCATGTCACCTGCTTCTCTCAAATCCTTTAGAAATTTCTAGCACCGTGCTGAGAACATGATAAATGTGCTGAGAAAAAGCATGTAGGTAGAATGATTGAAGAATAAATCCTTTCCTCCTTAATGTATATTGCAACTCTCTTGAACTTCAATGGCCATGTATTTTATGTGCATGCGTGCACACACACATACACACCACATTAGGCTTCATTAAACCTCTATACATCCTATACCTTGACAACAGAGCAAGACTCCAAAATGTCAGAACATTTAAAAATTCTCTTAGATTAGAAGGAATGGGGCAGAAAGTCAAGCCACTGAATTCTTCCCAAGAGTACATTTAGTGACAAAGCTGTGGGTCGGTTGGCTTGTTAAAGCTGCAGCATACTGCTCCGTTAAGGGACTGTAAAGATTGGAAAACAGGGCAGGCTGTAAATTAGGACTATCTGGAGGCTAGGAAGATTTGGGGATTTTTTTTTTTTTGTTACAATATCTAGCCAGCTCCTGAAAAATAACGAGTGGTTGCCATAGCAACTGTGGTTTCACATGACACACGGAAGAGCACGAGAAAGGATTGGAATCAAAGAAAGTCGGATTTTAGACTTTAATTTTGGAGAATGAAATTCGCCCAAAATGGTTTATAAAACAAACTCTATTTTAGTTGTTCCCAAAATTATTATAGAGAAAAAAAAGGGTTTAAACAAAAATTAAAAACATTGATGGAAATTACAAAGGAAATGAAAACAGATTCTTTCCACATCAGAGCTCCCTGCCCTTTGTCCTTGGCGCCCAGGAACTGCCACTGGAGCTGTCTGGGGGTGTGGGGGTCCTTAAATGCCAACTGATGCATTTTCCTTGAGCACCTGTTTTCTGCTCAGCAACCACTTCCAGAAGAGACACATCATAAGAACCTTGCTCTCAGGTGGTTAGTGTCCAGGTGAATAGATGAAAACCACTGTCAGGAACCCTTGGAGAAAAGCTAACTGCTTAGCAAATAAAGGGTAGGAGCTATTAAACGTGGGAAGGAGTGGGCTCACAGTGAGGGGCAGGGTGAGCCTGCGTTCTTCCCTGAAGGCATTCGGAGAAGGTAGGAGGGCATGGGCTTGAGTGAAAGGCACAGCCTGGCCCGGGGCTCAGCAAGTGGCCTTCAGGGTCTGGAGACCGAGATGCAGAGAGGTGGCATGAGCAGGCTTTCTGGTCAATGGGTCAGGAGTACCCCGGCAGCCGCATGGACCCGCTGCCCTGTCTGGTCTATGCACTCTGCTCCTGCATGGCTACCTCGGGCATCTTCGTGACACCTGCTCACAGGGAATTAGTGACTGTGTTGCCAGCCTAAGACCTGGAGAAAGTGCCTGGCAAGGAGAGCAATCTGATGCAGTTCACGAGGCAGGGGTGGGGGTCACAGATGGGGCACCCACAGTAGGACAGCTCAAGGAAAGTTTTGAAAAGGCACCAAATCCAAAGCCAGGAGGAGCTTGCAGGGGAGCAACGAGGGATGGTGTGGGCCCCTGCATCTGTCGCCACCCTGGGACATGGGACAAGCAAAAGAGCTGCCATCAGAAGCCAGAGGGGAAAGTGGTGTGGAGAAGGGCACAGGCAGCGGGGCGACCCCGTGCAGAGGAGCTGGGGTGTGGGCACCCTGACTTCACTGCTGGCCTCTTGCCAGTGCCCCCCAGGCCTAAATCACCTAGGAGCTGGGGAGAAGGTCAGGTGTGGTTATGGTCCCAGTGGGCCAGTCTGTGGGCAGGGAGTAGGATGGAGCTGTGACTGTCCTCTGGGAGGCCCACATGCGAGGACAGATGGAGCCTGGAGCAATTTGAAGGACCTGCAACTCTCCCTCCCTGTGCACTGCAGCCAACACACAAGGATCTACAAAGATCTGGGCTTGCAGAACCCTAGACTGGTGCCCACAGGGAGAGGTGGGCCTTGCAGACCCTAGACTGGTGCCCACAGGGAGTTGTCTAATCTACCCAGGATAATCAAGGAGCTTATTGCCCTGCTTGGGACACGTTGGAGGGTGGATGTGTTGTTAACAATTATGTCAACAAATAGGCAAGAGCTAGACTGTTCCCAGCAAAATGGGGACATAGGGTTGGGTGCCTTATTTTCTCTGCCTCCCTCCCCTCCCACAACCACAATGTCCCTGCTGCCTGCGCCACCAGAAGCTGGTGAGGGGAGCAGTTAGTGTGGCCTGGGATGGGCTGGCCAGCAAAGGCTTCTAGAAAACGTAAGCCTTGGACACCATCAGTAAGCAGGAATGAAAATCAAGATACACCAGGAACATACAAAACTTCCTACCTTGAAAAGAGAAGAACCACACAGGTCAGCTAAATGTGCCATTCAGATCATCACCTCCCCAAAGTGCCTTTCGATGCCACATGCGAGTCTTTCTGTGGTTCTGGTTCGTTGTGGAAAGTGATGGCTCTTGATGTTAGCATATAAGGTTGCGTGTTATGTATCCTGTAGTGATTTGGTGTATATGACAGAAAATGGATGTCTGCTTTTAGGGTCATCACTGAAGCCGTCCTGGGGTCACCCTTTTCCTGGAAAGTTCCCCCTGTTGGCTCCTGTTAGAAATCAACCTGAGGCCTGACCTGTCCTTGGGACATGCTGGAGACCCCCCCAGATTCTATGGTTGCTGGGCAGCTCTGGCCCTCTGGGAGCCTGTCCACATAACACAAACTTTCCTCTGAGCAGCACAGAAGTAGCTGTGACTGTCTTGGGGAGACGGTGCCGGAAGAGCTCCACGGCCGTGGGCCCTCCCACACCACTGAACACACACCCACACACACCTTATTAAATGCACACTTAGCTTCTGCTTGGACCGGAGAGCTCTGAGCAAGCCCATTATGGCTCTTGCACATTTAGCTTCCCTGGGGGGATAGTTTGAGACTCTCAATACTTCTGAATTTCTAGAAAACTGAATCCCAGCAAGCTTGGAAAATTGAGCCAATGTTGAATCCTGACTTCATGTGATGGAGAAAAAAGCACGGCTTTCAGAGTAATTCAGCTGGCATTCAAATCCCACTCGGTCCAGTGAGCAGTGGTGCAAGAGCACGTGATCTCACCAACAGCCACCTGGGAAAGAATTTGGGAAGAATGACACCCAGGTGGTCACTCGGTTGGCCCTCCTGCCCTGGACCGCCACCTGCTGATGCCCGCCCGCACTCCGCTCAGACACCAGGGCTGTCCCCACGTCACGGGGTCAGCGCATGCTGATGTCGTCGACCGTGCCTGGCCCTGCTGCCCCCCAGAGCCCTCCATGAGGAGTGCCAGCCCCACGAACCACAGGAAGAAAAGTATGAAGACGAAGATCTCACAGTGGTTTAGGATTGTGCCGTATGCGTTTGTTGCCGCTGACTAGTGTGGACAGCGAGGGGTCAGTTGGCTGGCGTGTGCCTCTCCAGCGTACTTGGCACCTGGCTGCCCTGATTTTTACTCCCTGCTCGGAGGGGTGGGACTGTGGGGCCTTGCTTGCAGAAGAAATAGCCCGGCCACTCGGGGACAGGCTCTGACAGAATTGTGGTCCTCCCTCTACCACCTCTCTTGGGGGTCAGGAAGTGGGGCAAGACCTGTGCACATGGCACTTCTGAGAGAGAAGTCCCGACCCTGTCCCCATTCTAGGCCTGTAACTTCTCGTCACCCAAGCCTCCATGACACCACTCCTGTCTCTTCCCGTGATTTTTCTAACACCGGAGCCACAGCTCAAAATTCTGAGCCCTGCTTCTCTCCCAGGCTTCTAGAAGACTATAGAACATCTCAAGGCATTTAGCTTTGGCAGTTGTGACTAAAAGCAGAAGAAGGAAGCAGAGACCTCACCTTTCTCACCAGCAGTGCAAGCGCAATGCATCCATCAGACACAATCCGGGCCCCGTGCGGCCCCTCCGCACCTTTCCTGGGCCTGGCCGCCATCTATCCGCCCGTTAGCCTCCTCTGTCAGGACTGGCCTGGATTTTCTGTTTAGGGGATGTGGGGAAAGGGGGGCGGTTCGGCCTCACACACTGGGTGGTCTCCCTAGGCGCTGGGAGGCAGGACTGAGAAAGCGCCGTGTTGTGTGGGGCCCCACGGACCATAGCAGCATCAATGCGGTGCTTCAGAGCTCATGAGCGTTGAATCAGGTGCTTTTCTGCACCCGCTGTGATGTGCCTCACCCGACTCTGTTCCCTCTGATGTCGGGGAAGGTGGCTCTTGTCATGTGGCTAGGACACCTGGGCTGAGATTTTAACCGGCTGGTGAGTTGCCGTATGACTTAGAACAGCAGGAAACTCCGTGGCCGCCTACCGCGGGCTCAGCTCGGGTCCCGTACACCTGGTCCTGCAGGGCGCAGGGGTGGAGCCAGAACCACGTGTTCTGTTAGGCCCCGCCCTCTCGCCAGTATGGGGGCCGCACGTGGGGAGGTGGGAAGCCGCCGGTGGCTCGGAGCTCGCACCCGCTCTCCCAGCACAGCCTCCGTGGCCCACGGCCATGCGGCCCCCATCCCGGCGCGGCGGCGGCGGTGCCGGCAGGCAGGGGGACACACACCTTCCCCAGCAAAGCCGTAAAACAAGTCACGGGCGCCGCCAAGCCCCGCCAGCTTCCCGCCCCGGCTCCTCCCCTCCGCCGGCCCTGCAGCTTGGCCCGAGCAACTCACCCATGCACTGGGGCGCCCGCTCAGGCTCCAGCCCTTCAGGAAATCAGGCCGAAATGCCAGGAAATGAGGGATGCTCTTACACAGGTGACCCTTAACGCTCTCTGATTTTCTTTTTAAATACATTTTTTACGGAGTGAGACTTCAGTCATTATGAGTAGCAGATTGCGTACCAGGCGCCGCATGTTAGCAGGCGCTGTGACCTGCTGAGTTAGGTGGGTGCTGGGTCGCATCAGGAGCTACTGCACGACTTCCACCCGGGTTCACGGCCCAGCTTCCCATCCCCGGGAGAAATAGACCAGAACGTGCCCTTGCCGGTCTTACCAGGAAGGCAGCTTCCTTTGCCCCCCTCGACTTTGACTCCCGTGAAGACACGCAAGAAAGCTTTGAGGTCTTCCTTCCGCAGACCCTTCCGGGCCTGGGGCCGTGAACTTGGACAGAGCAGGTGCTGTGTGAGAGTCGCCGCTGGAGGAAACCACGCAGTGCGCAGCAGGGTAGCCTGTCCCTGCCTCGGGTCCGGGCTGCCGGCTGCTCGCCGCTGGTGGGGAGGACGGTGGCTGCCCCAGCGCTGCTGCTCCAACCGGCACAGGCGAGGGCCCTTGGTCTGGGGGCAGAGGCCAAGGGACCCAGCCAACATTTAGGACCTAGGTGTTCACTGGCTTGAAACATTTAAATCCTCTTACATTCAATTACATGTGCCTACTGAGAAGTGTGTCATGAAATCTAAGGCCTGTATTCTGTTTTGTATTGCGTAGTATAGGAATAATGCTTGAAAAATGTTTCTTTTTAAATGTAGAGTCCTAGTGTATCAAAGAGTATAGTTTTCCAGTAACTTCAAAAAAAATAGAAATACCCAACTGTCTGTATCGTCCCTCACCGAGGCCGCTCTTGAAGTGAGGAGAAAGGTGAAGTGGGCAGGCAGTGTCGCTGGCCACCCCAGGTAGGAGCCGACAGGAAGAGCTAAACGCAATCCTTGGCTTTTATTCATCTTCCCTTCGATTACAGTGTCTCCTTAAGCTTTTCCCATATTAGTTTGCAGCCTTAAATAAGTGAAACCGTTTGAGTGGGTCCTTTAACTTCAATTCATGCAGCCCGGTTGTATTTATAGGGCAGCCGCTGGCATCCAAGAAGAGCTGAGCCAACCCGGACGGAGTGTGGCTGAAGTGGAGCATGTGACTAGGGGCCCACAGAGAGGGCAGGGGTCTTGCTTCCCTGCTGAGAACCCACCAGAAGTAGGCTCACAGATTGTGACCCCAGTCTGACGCTTGCTTTGGGCATCTTCCCCACAACATCAGCTGCCTGGTTAGCTGAAGGCGCTGGCTGCTATTCCAGAAGGGTTTCCATTCATCCTCCCTGCAGAAGACAGGGTGTCCCTGATTTGTGGGAGCAAAGAGCCTGCGGTATGAATTGTGTCTATCAGAAACATGTCTGAAAGCCCCTGCTGGATTATGACTGGATTTTTGCTTAAAGGCATGAGATTGGTTCTTAAAGAAACTGTGCCCTGTGGGGAGGAGGGGGACCCACAGTGCCCCAGAGTGCCACCTGCCTACATTGCTTGCTGCCCCTTCTCCCTCCTCACCCTATGGCCTCTGGAAGTAGGACAGTGGTACTGCACCTCCCCCTGCTTAGGTCAAGTGTGATCACCCCGATATCGCTCACGATGAGGAGACTGAACCAGCAAGGGGAGACCAGGTGCCTACCTCTGAGCACTTGGAGCCTGGTGCAATTTTATAAATGGCCTGAAGCAATGGTCAGACAAGGTGGGATTTTACAGACACATCAAGTCAAGGTCCCTGTAGGACTGGGGACACTGTGGCACTTCGGTTGGGGGGCTCCCCTTGGTGGTTGGTGATGATTTTCCAGGCACTGTATTTGCTTGTCCAGGACACAACACAACAGATGGGATTTGCACTTGGGCGCGGTGTTCCCCCCTCACAGCCTTCTCTCCTCCACACTCCCACCTTTGTCCTGTGACCTTTTATTGTGAGAATTTCAGGTTAACAGAACAATGACAAAATAGTCCAAAGAACTTCCTATATCCTTTACCTACATTTCCAATTGTTTGTATTTTGTTCCATTTACTTTATTATTCTCTCCATGTGTGTGGAATCTTTTTGCTGAGTAATTCAAGAATTAGGTGTAGAAGTCATGTCCTTTTATCATAAATACTTTGTGTATATTTTCTGATAAAAAAGGACATTATCCTTCAGAGGCACAGTACAGCAATCAAACCCAGCATGTCACAAATTGATGTGCCATTATTGTCTATCCAGAATCATGGTTCTAACTTCAGTTGCTCTACCTGTACTTGTGAGCCCCCGTTTGTTACCCCTGCATCAGGATCCATTCAGGGGTTAATTACCGCTGCGCCGAGAGGTCATGGATAGTTGACCTCCTCTCAGCTGGAATGTTCCCTGCATCTTCTGTGACCTCTACATTTTTGAGGAGCACAGACCAGGTTTTCTGTGCATGCTGTCAGTAATTTGTCTGATGTTTCCTCATCATTAGAATTTTTGCCAGAATCCCACAGAAATAATATTCTATCCTCTTAACACATCTTATCAGGAGGCACATGATGCCAGTTTATCCCACAGAAGGTGTTGCTTCAGTTTACCGTTTAAAGCTTTTCTATTGTAAAGTTGCTATTTGTTCTTTAAAATTAACAAGTAATTTGTATAGAAATTTATCAAGACTATATTAATATATTTTGTTTCATTAAATTTTCACCCACTGGTTTTAGCATTTATTGATGATTCTTGCCTGAGTCACAAGGTTATTATAATGGTGGCCAAATGGCGATTTTCTGAACTTCATTTATCCTTCTACATTGATTAGATGGCATTCTGCAAAAATTGGGGTGCACTGTGAATGTGGAGGCTTACCAGTAAGCCTCACCCTGTGCAGGAGCTAATTAACTATGCTAATTTTCTCTGTATTTTTCCAGTTTTACTGTGTGCTATTGCAGCAAGTACCACTCTCGCCTTTAGATGCTGTACACATGTGCACACACACACAGAAACACACACACAAAGACACACATGCACAGACACACACACATGTACAGAAACATGTTGAGACTGTGGTACATCACCGTCAGCCAGCCTGCCTCCTTATCCCAACTCATTCTTTCAATCTCTGCCCTGTGATTTTCTCTTCTAAAGTTAGTGTATGTAAAACTGAGGTGGACGGAGTGTTCAGACATATCAGTGGATACGTTGGGACAAGTCAGAGTGTGGAATGGACTTCCACACAGAGTGTGGAAGCAGCACGGAACCAGCCGGGCAGACGTACTCTGGGAAGTGCATGGTGGCCCGAGCAGAAGATGGAGCTCACCACCTGTCTCCCCATCTCCCAAGAGCACCCCTCGGGATTGCAGCCAGCTCCGTATGACAGGCCCTAAGGTGCTGAGAGGCACCCAGAGTTGCCCGCAGGCCAGAGAGCTCGGGGTGTGGCAGGGGGGTGACTGTGGGACCTGGGTCCTCGCTGGGACATACTCGTTCTGCACAGATGGCTCCGTGTCCATGCACCTCCTCACTGTATAATGCCTGAGTTCCTGCTGAAACCAAGCCCTTGGCAGGCTGGCTGGCCACTGCACACACAGCGGCGGCTTGCTATCTCTTGGTGTGGAGGTGGATCCTGTTTCTCAGCCTCCTCGGGAGCTGGCTTTGACCACTGCTCCTGATGGGCTATCCTGAGAATACGCTGGGCTCCTCTCCTGGCTTCAGAGGAACCATCCTTCTCTTCCTGACCCTTCCAGACATATGCAGCCTTTTCACATCCCACCTCCAGGCCACTGAGGGGGTGATAACTCCTCCAGGATGTGAACACACAGGCGGGTCTGTCTCACAATGCACCGGTTAGGTATTCATCCCCTTTCACAGCAGCCGAGGCACGCTGCTGTCACGGTCACTTCTTATCACGCTCACGGCTCACTATGTCAGGGCTTGTCCCAGGCGCCCTGTCTGGATCACCTTCACGAGACGCTCACAATAGCCCCGTGGGCAGATACCCACATCCCTGCTCTCAGGCGGAGAAACTGCGGCATAGACTGAAGTCCCGGCCGCTTATGGTAGAGCTGAGGGCTGTGGCCCAGGCTACAGTGAGTTTTTCCTGTGTTGTTTCTAAGTCTGGCAAGGGACATTCCAAGGATGAGAATGTTGCAGAGACTGAATGATTACAAATTACATATCCATAAAATGTCATATGTGTGTATGTGTGTGTGTGTGCGTATGTGATCCACTTGGAGGATTTCTCCTTGAGGAGTGGGCCATTTGCATCATACTAGAGGCAAGACCATTCTCTGGGTTTCTTAGTGTACAAAGTTTCCTGGGATTCTTCAGAGCACAAACCCTTAAACATGGATTTAAGGGGTGCGGGCATCCCACCAATATGCTGCTCAGCCAGACGGTGGCCACGCCAGCAGGTTCTGGAGATGTCAGCCCTGGCCACGTTTCCCGCTCATGTGTGGCTTCTGATCTGGTGTGATGTGCAGGGGGCTCACTTCAGTTCTTAGAAAGCCTGCATGTTTGGTCATGTTCTCCAGAAACGAGGATCTGGGCTCTACATTGTGGATCACGTGTATGACGTCTCAGGAAAGGGGAGAATAGGGATGGCTGACAGGCAGCGCTGGAGGGGCTGCAGACTCCTGGCTTCTTCCCTTCCCCCAGGAAGCCAGCTCTTTCTGGGTCTTGTCTCAGGGTCCTCTCCTGGGGACAGCGGTGTCCCTGCATGGCCTGCCAGGGGACGGGAGGCTGCCTCTGACATGCACACACAAGCATCACCAGGCAGGGAGGTGCCACACGGGCTGTAGGTCAGGCAGCCCGTGGCCTCCTGTCCAGCCGCCTAGTTGAGGTGGAGTTGCTGGAGGGACCCGTGACTGATGCCCCTCCCTACAGCACGCAGAGGGGCCTTTCCTGTGTCCCTGGGGTGCCCTTTCTCCCCACAAGTTGCCTGCCTTTTCTCTCTCCACTGCTCTCGCCTGGTCGCAGTCTTCCTAGGTCCTCAAAGCCAAGGCCCTGTTGAGCCCACTCTGCAGGAAGCTGAAGGCCAGTGAGGGCGGGCTGGCCAGGGCCTCGCTGCCCGGGGTCTGTGTCTCTCATCTCGTCCCACTTGGGAAGAGAAGTGGCTTTCCATGTGTCGGGAATGGCCCTGCATGATTTGCTCAGTCCCCACAGTCTGTGACGTGACTCCTGTGACCCAAATCTGTGGGCCGGGAGACCAGGCCCAGAGGCTCAACCACACATCCAAGACCAGAGCTCGGAGCGGCGGCCTGCCGGGGCCCACGGGACACTCGGGCAAGGCCCTCGAGGTGGGGGCTAGCACGCCTGAGCACGTGGCAGGAATTTGAGGATGTGTCATCCACGAAGAAGCTTTTCCGTACCCCCAACAGCAGAGAGCGCCGATGGCCCCCTGGAGAGGTGCGTCCTGAGTGAGAGCGCCCAGCAGCCTTGCTGGTCGGGTCTCTCCAGGTGGGAGTATCTCCGCCTGACCAGAGCCGGCTCCGAGCATCATTTGTCCTTAGGTAGCATCTCCCCCTAATTCAGAGTCAGCCCTCAGTAAAGAATAGCTTAGGAGAGCGGGAGGCAGCCCTCAGTACCTGGCGCCCACCCCTCTCCCAGGGACCTCCGACACCATTCAGTGGGGAAATGGGGGCTCTTCACGGAGTCCTCTCTGGTTTTCTGCCTTTTCCTGGAAGGCAGCCTTCACGTGTCCCTGAGGCCCCTCTGGTGATGCACGGCTGCTCTCTGAGGCCACCCCAGCGGCAGGTGGGTCCAGCAGCAGGGAAGGGGGGTGGGGAGGAGAGGAGCTCATGAGAGCAGACTTACGGGGAAGGTTTGGAGGTGTCGTCTGTAACCCACCCGAGCAGCTCAATGCCCTGGACTCCTCCGGGGCTGATGCCCAGGAGAGCACAGATGGGCGGTGCCCTCTGGGGTCACTGTGAGAGGGAGAGTCCACTGGGGGCGTTGCTTGTAGCTGCCCTGTGGCTGTGCTTGGGGCTGTCCTGACACCAAGGGTCATGGCAAAGCCTCTTGAGAGCCCTTGAGTGACACATGTCAGTCAGACAAGGCAGGGGAGTAGTGGAAAGAGCCCTTGGGTGGGCTCCTCCCTGTGCACGAAGATTTATACACCAGGAAACCAATTCAGTGCACGTGTCTTGGTGAAAGTTGTAAATAATTTCATATTCCCTTATACAGATAAAAAAATTCCTCAGAGACTTGAGCGAGTTGGTAAAGTTCTCCAATTATTGACCCAATAATTCTAGGTCTAGAAAATGGGAAGAATTGAATACCATCATGGCTATTTATAGAAGAATAATTGTGCATCGATTAGGCAAGTTGGAAAATGAAGTCATTAGTGCAGGGGAGATGCCACGTGGCCCGGCCGCTGGATCGTGAAGCCAAGTACTGTCACTCTTGGCATTCGTACTGCCCGTTTAACAAGGTATTATGTCATCATTAAAATCATAAGTTGGAAGAATTTTTTATTACATAAGAAAATCCCTTTATTCCAACATTAAGTGAAAATAGTGGGAAAATAAAATCTGAAACTAGATACAGAGTCCAAGTATTATAAATAATGAATAAAGAATACTAGAAAAAATTAATATAGTAACTGTGCTATTTTGGCTATCTGAGGATAAGAGTACAATTAAATAATGATTTCTATTTTATTGTTTCTATATTCTTCCAGATATTCTACGGTTAGCATCAGTTATATTTACAACCAAAAAAAAAAAAAACACCCTAACATGCTTTACTTTAGAAACAAAACAAAACAGATGTCATCAGTGGATATAGCGAAACCGGCTTGGGACACAGGTGACCCCCCAGGGCAGGGGTCAGTGGCTTGTTAGGTCCGTAGTGCGCTGCCCTCCTCGGGGTGGGGTGACGGGTGGGCCCCGAGCCCCTGGTTCTACCGAGCCCACAGGCCTCCATTCACACTCCAGGTAGCCTGCTGGCTTCTTAGCAGTATTGCTGGTTTCCCGTGTGGTGTGACCCACTCCCCTCGGGGGGCTCCAGGTCTATGACGTACTTCCCCACTTCACTTTAGCCTGGGACACCGGGAGCCAGCCCACCCCTCCCCACCGCCAGCCAGCCGCTCGTCTCCTGCCCTTCAGCACCCCGCAGGGATGGGGGGCTTATTTTGTCTGCCGCGTGAGGGGAGAGGCTGTGCTGAGCACCAACAAAAGTGCAGTGAGACCGCAGACCCTCACTCGGGATGCGTGCCTGCAGGGCATGCCCCCTCCTGCTGCACCACAAGCACATTGAAGGCAGTTGTCTGATCCAGGTCTGACTCGGCGCGGTGGCTCCAGAGCACGTAGCCTGACGCCCAGGCACAGGGCACGCTCCGTGAGCGTGAGCTACAAACCTTTGGTCAATGTATCAATTAGATTCTGGTGATCAGTAACAGATCATTATATGTCTAAAAGACACCATTATCCCTTTTGGAAGTTTGAATCTCTATGGTGCTGTGTAACGAATTACCCCAAAACTTAGTGGCTTAAAACAACCAACTGTGTTATGTCACAGTGCCTGGGAACAGAAGTTGGTACATGGCTCAGTGTAGGTCTGGCTCAGGTGGCCCAGGAGTGACCGCCCAGAGGCTGGCGGTAGCATGGAGGCTGCTGGGACAGCAGGTCCCCCGGGAGCTCGGCCACCTGGCTGTGGGCAGGAGGCCTCAGCTGGGGACCTCGTGGGTCCTTCCTCTTGACGTGGCACTGGCTTCTCCTAGAAAAGGATCTGAGAGGTGGGGGATGGGGAGAGAGGCTAAGTCAGGTGTGTAGGCCTTTGTGTGACCTGGTTTCCAAAGTCACACCCAGCCACTTCTCTCTGCTCCTAAGAAGCAGATTGCAAAGTCCAGCCTCACGAAGGGAGGGTTTCAAAGGATTTGTGGTCATACTTTCACAATCCCTGCAATGTGTCGGGGGTTCACTTCTGCAGGACTGAAGTTTCGGCAGGTGATGGGGGCTCAGCATCTGGTGGGCTCCAAGGAGCGCACACCCACAGGGCCAGGCTGCATCCTGGAGACAGACCCGAGGGGGGTCCTCCCCCTGCCCCCTGCTCAGGGCACTGAGCTCCAGGCAGGTAGCCGAGCTCACCGCGGGTGCACTGCCCTCTCTGTCTGACGCTGAGGTCGGAGGTGGGGATGTTGTGCTTCACCTGCCTTCCACACTGTAGCTCCAGAGGAGGAGGGGGTGCCCCAGCTGTGGGGGCCCTGATATTGCCATGTGATTGGGGAGTGGTGTATGGCTCCTCAGGTTCCCCTGCAGGGAGTCAGTCACCAGCAAACGTCCACTTGTAAAGATCTGTGCAAACAAGCAGGCACCGACCTCCTTCCCACCACACCGAGGTCTGGGCTCCCATATGCACAGGGCGAGCTGGTCACGGGACAGACTGTAAGCACCTTCGACTCACTTTGCATTCCTGTCAGCACACGTTGCACTGATACAGTAGAAAGATTTATGACTTTAGGGAGAATGGTAAAACATAAGCACATATTTTGCACAGAATAAAAATGTGAATCTAGCAAAATAAAATGAAGTTTGATCCACTCAGGGGAACAGCTTGTGTGACTCAGAGGAGAATGGGAGACCATCTACCCCACTTCCCTGCCTTTCCATGGGTTACGGCAAAATCATCTCACATCAGAAATTAAGCTGAAGATGTTCTTTGTAAGCCGTTCATCCATCAGAAATGCTGAGTCCCAAACATGTGCCTGGCCCCAGACACTATTGCAGCCAGTTTGGATACAGCAGCGAACGACAAAACCCCTTGCCTTCCTTAGGCTTATGTTCTAATGGTCAGGAGCCAAGGAACAAAACAGAAAAATAAAAGTTATTGCACGTTATCTGATGACAAATTCTGAGGGAAAATAGGGAAAGAATATAGCGGGGTTGGGGGAATGGCTGAAGTGGTGAACAGTGTGGCTCAGGACGCCCCACTGAGGTGTTGCCACTCGCCTGAACAGCTAGTGAAGCAAGAAGGGAACCATGGGCTCTCTGAGGGGACAGCATTCCAAGAAGAGAAAAAAAACATGAGCGAAGGTCCTGAGGCAGGTGGGGCCTGGTCTGTACAAGCCCTTCAAGGAGGCCCTGTTGTTCAAGGGAGGTCGGGGCGTGAGGGGAAGGCTGGTCGGCTCCTGCACGTGTCCGTGTGGCCTTTGCCATCATATTACTGCTCTGCCTCCCTGTGTCCCTCCCCTTGTGGTGCCTGGAGATGCATCCCTTGTGGCTGATGGACAAACATTAGGAAATGCACCTGGCTGGAAGGGGAAGGTATTGTGCTTTGTTGATATCATTTGGCTAGATCTCGAGAGAGTTTGCTTCCTGGGCAATTTAGTCATATGTTACGAAGGTCATTTGTCAGTGGGTAGAAAAGTGGACACACGTGATCTGTGGCCGGGAGGACTGGTGAGCCTTCCTTCCGCACTCTAGGGTGTGGTGCCCAGAGTGGAACTCGCTTTAGTGACACCGGCGAATGTGTTCTGATGATTATGAAGGCACAATATCTCTGTCTCAGAGCTCCTGTGGCTTCCCCAGACAGGCTGCTGCCGCGAATTTATTTGGTGGCACAGACGGGGAGCACATTTGGGACTTCGCTTGGGGACCCTCTGGCGCACCCCGACGCCTTCAGATCTGCTCTGTACATTTATCTGCTTCTGTGCTGGGGCTCTCAGCCGGTGCATGACTCACTCAAAGCAGGACAGCAGAAGAGGGATGAGCATTCAAAGTCCAAATTCTATTCCACCCTCCTCCTCTCTGACAGGCAATCTCAGATGTCAGCAGTACTCGAGTGAAAAAAGGCAGGGGAAGGGGCCAGACCCGGGCGATGGCTTGTGGCCTCTGGTTTTTCAGTGGCAGCCAATCCAAATCTAAAGTGAAAAGTGGTCTGGACAAAGAACTAATCACAGGAGCATCTCCTCCGTGGTTCCCAGTCCTGGCCCGTCTGCCCCCTAGAGCCTAACCCGATTCTGTGTGGCGAGAGCCCAGCCACGAGCTGCACCCAGCCCTTCTTTGCAACTTCCAGCAGACAGACCACCGTGCCCCGGCCTGAGGTCCTCTGAGCCGTAGTTCCCAGTAGCCAAATCTCTGGGGCAAGTCCACGGTGGTATCCCAGGTCCACGGGCCCCTGGGCATGTGGCCGACTGCAGTTCTCCCTCCGCACCCCCACCCTGCAACGTGCACCTTGCCATCCAGCCAGGGCCGTGGACTCGTGCGAGTGCCCCAGACGTACCAAGCTGCCTCAGAGCCTTTGCCTTTGCACCACCCTGTGACAGAGAGAAGAAAGGGTTTCTTACTTTGTGCCCACCCGTCCCGGAGACTCACTGGGGAGAGTGAGCTCCCAGGCTCGGGCACGTCCGTCCTCGGTCCCGGGGACCACCCCACAGGGCCTGCTTCTGTTGTAAAAACCAAACAAGTGCTTCTGCCTGGCTGTCCTCCCATTAGGGGCTGGGTGCCTTCAGGGCGTGCACAGGAAGGCCACATCTAATCCCCAATTCCAGGCCCTCTTTCTGGCCCTTAGAGGCATTGTTTCCCAGGCAGATGTGCTGGCTGACAGCGACTTCTCAGGGCCGAGCATTTATATTCCCATGAAGGGTCAAACAAACACAATTACACAATATTAAATATTTTTATGATAGTCCAAAGGGAAGCACCCAGCATCAGGGATCTGTGCTCTGGTCATGTCTGACCACGTTGGTGGATGAGACAGATCGAAGCCTGAATGTCGGCCCAGAGCCATTCACACTTCGTAGAGTCCTTTCCTGTGAGTTTGTTCCCAACAGAGCCCCATGGCTGGGTCCTGCTGTGACCTCCATCCTGGGCCCCGGGTGCTCGTTGATTCAGCGTCACTCCCTCCGGGTATGTTCCAGAGGACATAAGAGAGAAATGAGGAACATGACAGTAAATAAATACATGAGAAACAAATGATCATGACTCTTAGGAGATGCGTGGGGAGCCCTTGGCTGGGGGTTCAGGGAGGGTCTGTACTCCGAGAGGGTGGCCAGAGGGCAGAGTGGAGCCAGCCTGTTCCCAGGGAGGGGTGGACGCTTTCCCTGCTGGGGAGGGAGCCGGACACCAGGAAGGGCCCTGGGCTGGCGTGGCTGGGGTGAGGCAGGGAGGGTGTGAGGGAAGGTTGGGGTCAGGCCTGGAGAGGACACCGCGCCGGAAGCAGGGAACCTCGGAACTGGGTGCACCTCAGGGTGGAGGTGTGGTCAGGGGCACGCACCCCGATAGCACGTCTCCGTGGCGTTCAGGCCCGGAGCTGGGAAACCTGACACAGAGCCAAGCCCTGGCGAGGACACACTGCCGGCCCTGGGGCTCTGTGACCGCTCTGCACAGCAATGCTGGAGGGGACCCCCTGTGCCTGGGTGCATCTCAGACAGAGACCTGGAAACCCCCCAACACCTCACAGAGCGCCCCAAGCATCTGTGCCTCCGGGGCTCATGGCGGTGGTTTGGTTTCATTAGAACCTCAGCAGTTTTCATTGCCTTTGAAATCTCATTCACTTGAATTTAATAACAAGTAATTAATTCATGAGGGCTGGGAAATGAAAGAAGGGAAGTAAGCAGTGTATGCACCCAGACGTGTGCAAGGGCGCCTCGTAGCTCAGCCCCACCTGGGCTCAGCAGGCAGCTTCCCGAGACCAAAGGGAGGCGCGCTGCCTCACCGGGACACTCGGATGTCACCTCACAGGACCCCTGTGGGCCGGAACTGAGCCAGAGCCGGGCAGGTCCCCCGCAGGCCAGCCCACCCTCTGCGCATCCTCCTCCCGGCAGGCAGCTCGCTCAGTGGCCCAGCAGGTCCTCGCATTGCCCATTGCCTTGCACATAAATGTGGGAACCTTTATTAAAATAATGGACTTGGCAAATGTCATGAATGGATATAGAAACAGTTTAGATCGAGGTATTTACATGGTGCTAATGCATCACGCCAGGTGGTTGCCAGGGGAGAGAAGTGACTTCACACTGGAGAGAGCTGACTGTCACCACCTGAGCCCGGGTATCAGCCTCCACATCCCGATGACGGGACAAGCAGACATTCTGTGTTGCAGCATGAAGTGTCCAGCGTTCCCTGTGAACAAATGCATGGAAGGTGTAAGTTAAATTTCATTTAGGTCCAACTTTCAGTTCATAGAAATACAGGAGAGAGTATTTAGTGAATAGATGCCAGGAGAAAACCAAGAGAAACCTGCAGAGGTGAGAAATTGCATGGAACACCCGGCCCACTCTTTCCAACAGGCCCGTGGGGGGTGGAGGGCCAGGGAGCCATGAGGGGTGCACTCTAAAGAACCACGCAGGGCGATGCACGAGTCTTGATTAAGTCCTTACTGATACAAACAGTCTACAAGCCATTTTTGAATAATTAGGGGATTATTCCATAATCTGAGTATTATCAAATGGGTGTTAGATGACATCAAAAAATTATATTCATGTTTCTTAAAGTGTGAAATGTTTTCAACTATTTACATAGGAAAATATCTTGGGCTTGGGGTCTCTATTCTCAGGAATTGCCCAACACTGACTTTTTAAAGATGCATCCATACTGAATTGTTTATAGGGAAAATGACTTAATGTCTGTATTGAAATGATTTTTAAAATAGATAATAGAGTTAACATGGAAAATGTGTACAATTGTCACTATGTGGATGAAGGGAATATGGAAGTTTATTGTGCTACTTAATGTTTTTAAATAACATGTTTTCAAAAGCAAGGATTTTATTGGTGATATGTGCATTTTTTTCTCTAGTAGCAGGTACATTATTATTTGTCAGAAGGAGAAAAATGGTTAGAATTAGTTGATTTGATTAGTAATCCACTAACTACCCACGTCACCCATCAGAGGACATGAAGCACCTGAAGGAGTAAGGTCCTGATGGCGTGGTTTGATGCAGAACAAGGAGAATGGCCCTTTCAGAGCTCAGTGACCTCATGGTGGTGGGAGGTCTATGAGTCAGTAGCCCCAGATTCCTGGGGGGCCCACACCAGGGGAGGTGAGAGGGTCCTGGGGCCACAGCAGGGAGAAACAGGGGCCACAGAATGCAAACCACAGCTCCTAATGCCTTGACTAGGTGTCAGTTGCCCAAGGGAGTCATCTGGCTCTGGGGAGAGGTGCGGGTGAGCACACAGGGCCGAGTAGGAGGAATGCACGCAGTGTTCTGCTCGGACTCTGTCGTGCAGTGTGTCTGTCAACTATGATTTGCAGGCTGCAGATGGTGGGGAGACGGGTGTGGGAGGAGGGACGGATTTGCATCCAGTTGCTCTCCAGGTGCAGAAGTATTCAGTGAGTTTGCTCAGTTCAATCCCTCTCAAGTATTTGTGCTATTGAGGGTCTACTCAGCTCAGACAGGTTCCAGCTGCAGGAGACATAGACACGTGGTACCTGCCCCGACCTTCACGGAGGGGTTGAGTTACAGAAGACAGCAAACTCCATGGTGGACTCTCTCCACTCTGCTGGGGCCATCAGTCAGGGAAAGACCTGTTTCTCTGGGACCTGGTCTCCATAAAGTGGAGGAACAATAATAGCCAGAGATTGGCACGCGGACAAGGACAGCTCTGGACAGGAAAACCAAGAAGGGATATCAGACCCTTGTCATAAAGGCTCATCCAACCTGATAGGAGAGACCCCACACCTCTGTGATCCGTGGGCCGGAACCACAGAGCAGTGGGGTGGGGGCAGTGCTGAGTGGGTTTTCACAGGAATGCCATCCTTGGCTTGCATAGTGGGATTTCTTAGTAGGGTCCACTTTTAGATCTCATCCCACCAAGAGGAAAAGGGTAGGGAGAGCTCCGTAGTCTGGAAGCCACAGAGCCGACCCACTGTGGTCTGGATCTCAGGACAGGATCTAGAAGCTGCTGGTCTTCAGAGTCAGAAAACCTTCCAGCGTCTGGAGAGAAGAGACACAGCCAGAGAAAGTGAGAGACCCTGAGAGCAGGAGGGCTCAGCATGCAAGTGATTTTAGGTTAATGGATGGATGGAAAGGAGAGGAGAGGGATGGAGAGGCGGGAGCATCTGAGGTCTGACAAGCTGAAGAGGTTCACGTGGATGACCCGCCGTGTCTGTGGGACAGGAGGCAACACAGCCTGCTCAGAATGCAGGCTCTGAGTTCAAGTATAAAAACGGGTGATTGGGGATGGTCACAGAAAGGTTTGGACAAGTGTCATGCACTAGGCTTGGTTGGAGGGACAGATGCCTTCATTTGTTGTGATTTTTGACCATCACCAACTCCATCACTGGGAGAGTCGAGCGTGACTGTTTTGAGCTGGGCTCTGCCGTCAGATGCCGGGGATCCGGCTGCCGCAGAGAGGACGTGCTCAGGGCACAAGATGAGTGAGTTGGATTGATAGGAGAACTCACTGGTTCTGGTGCTTCAGCCGGCTGGGTGTCAGTGTCCTCATGTTGGACATGGCGACAGTCACCATGGCTGCCTCATAAGAATGCTGTGAGAATCCAGTTAGGGACCCTAGGCCAAGCTCTTCTGAACGTGCCTCGTGAACAATGAACTCAATAAACATTAGCCACTGTGATTGTCACAGGTGTTTATACTGTGAGGCGCCTGTCAGGGTGAATCATGATTTATGCCAGTGGCTAATGGCAATGCTATTTCGGTTATCTTCTTGCCTGGGTAGTGCTGGAAGGGGTAAGAAAAATAAAAACAAACAGCTATTTTTCCCTTTGTTTGCAAGCATGATTTAGTTGATGACATTAGATGTCTCTTCTGATCTGTTTTCTCTCTGTGCTCTGAGAGGACCATAAAGTCCCATCTAAGTATAAGGAACAAAAGCAGGGTGCTGACGAGTGCAGATGAGTGACGGCCCAGGTTGACGCAGTGTTGATGTGTGCACAGGTCATATAATCAAGGGTCATTTTCCCACATCATCAAAATGTTTTTAGGCATAAGGCAGGGTAGTTTTCCTTGACAGAAAAATGGTGAAACACACATCTTTCTAATTTTTTTTAAAAAGTTTTATTTAAATTTCATTTAGACCAAAATGGAAAGTGGCTAGTAAGAGAGACCCTGTTTCCCTATCTCCCCTCCTCTGCCCTGAAAGATTCTCCCTGCATGTTGGCTGCAGTGCATCTCAGAGACAAGGAAGGCTGCTCAGAAATAAGAGTAATTGGAAATGCCCAACACTGTTGAAGTCAAATGCAGGCCGTGCCTGGTGTGGATAAGTAGGTATTATACCAGGTGCGATCATGAAATGATCAGCAACATTTACATCACAATTCCCATCAGACATGCAGGTAACTTTCTGTCGAAGAGAGATCAAATGCTTGGTGAATTTAAATCAAGTATTACATTATTGGCAGGAAGCATGCAGGAATCCATGGAGGTTTGCAGCACGGCGTGCACTGACCATAGGTAAGAGGGATCCTTCAGTCAGTATTAGGAACAGCTGCTACAGACTTTATCATCTTCACGGAACACTTTTCAAGAATGCTTTGCAAGGGTTGAG
The DNA here is from genome assembly GCF_030020395.1 of Manis pentadactyla. NCBI lineage: Eukaryota > Metazoa > Chordata > Mammalia > Pholidota > Manidae > Manis > Manis pentadactyla. The sequence continues at coordinate 146,137,489 of NC_080025.1, forward strand.
CCCTGGAGGAGCAGCTCAGGTCATTTCTTTCTCTGACCAGTGACCAGGGTCTCTTACCAAGAGAACTTCATTCTAATGCCCTAAGAACTTCATAGTAATGCTCTTCATTCTAAGAGGAGGCCGGGGATGCTAATGTGCGTGGCCATAACTCAAAGACAATAATGCTGCTGTTGTGCCTACCATTGCACTTTGTCAGTGGCAGGGTCTATGCTGAGATTTGTGATTGAAAAAGTTCACAGGGACTGTGGATTCTGCCACTGAATCTGAAGACACTTGCTGAAGTGTGTCATTTCTACCGTGGGAAGGGCTGCGGTCTGTGGTGTATGCAACCTGGACAGTTTGAGTCCTTTAGGCCTTGTTGGTAGCCTTTTCATTTGTAAAATGAGGACAGTGCAAACCTACAAAAGCTGTTGTGAATACATAATTATCCAAATAATTATGTCTGTGTAGCTGATTACAGTTTGTTTTCCTGATTGTTATGTGGCAAAACTGTTGTCAGCATAGATTAGTAATCAGTGCATAAGGTAACTTTAGTTGAAAGTTCTAATTATAAGCAGAAGAAATCTCCCTCCAGTTATGAACAACTTAGTAACAAAATCAAATATAAAACTGAGTATGTGTTCATGTGGCAAGTGGTCAAATTCTTACCTTTTTCAAAACATTCAACATTGATATGTTGTTCACATGACCACTGTTACGGATATATGATGTGTATTCTAAAAAAGACATTCATACTTCAGTTAGTTACTCAAATAGATGATAAATTTCTTAATTCTGGGATTATGTTTGCTTCATTTAAGTTTTCTTCTCCACAAAAGAATTTAATTAAAAAGTGGTTGGATGGATGGATGGATTTGATGGATGGATGATGGACAGACATTTGCTTTCTTGAATAAAACCTTTATGTCTGACTTTGTTTTACAAAAGAATAAAATACTTGACTCAAACTACTTATTCCTCATTAGCCTTTAGCAATCAGTTCCTCCTGAACATTCCCCTTGTTGAAGGAACAGGAAGCATTAATGTTCTGGCCTATATTGCTCCACAAAAGCCTCTCAGTCAGTGTGACCTGAAGCAGTTCATTTATGATTAGGTTTGCTAATTCTCCCAGAAAGTCACTGAGCAAGTAGGCAACCAGTTTAACAGGTACTTTTCCCAATAAAACAAAACCTAAGACATTTGATCTTCATTGGATGCCCAAGAATTATGTTCGCAGTGTCTGTTTAAGATCAAAGCATTCCTTCATCCCAACTTGCCTTTAAATATTTGCCTGTTTGAACGATCCACTGTTATAAAAGTGGTTTTTCCCTGTATCATTTCTGAACCATCCCTTGTAATCTTTCCTTTGCTTACTAATCCAGCCAAACTGTTGTTTAATCAGACACTACAATTATTCAAGACCCGTCTCTTTTCCTAGAAGGTGAACTTAGAGGATAATTCTAAAAAATAAAATGATATGAACTGAACAAAGAAAGCCTGAATTCCAAGCTCTGGCTGAGCCCAGGGCGGCTACCATCCCCATGCTCAGTCCTTCTTGTCTGCAGTCTCCTCCAGGCACCTCCGACCCTGCATCTCCAGTGGGGGGGCTTCCTCCGAGTGGTGCCCTCAAGGCCCTCCAACATCATCAGGCTTAAAAAGACCTCTGTCTTCACTGGCCTTTGCTTTCTGTGGCTGCAAGGGGAACCTACAGGAGGTGATACGTGCTCACCCAAAATATACATTAAAAGGACTGATTACTTAGACTATCAGAAGCTTAATCTAGTCCACTCATTTCTCAAGCATTTCTCTTAAGACATCCTGATACTGCATAAAAGATAACATATTTGCAAATAGTACAAATTCACCTAATGGTCATAAATTGGTCACTCAAAATAGTTTATTGGAAGGATCTTGTACAAGATTCCTTTGTGGCATATAAACTGCCTTTGAGGAAACATCTTTTTAATTCCTCTTAATCAGGGATTTTTTTTAAAGAACCAAATACTACAGCCCTTGTCTTTACCTTGTCGTATTTTATATTGATACACTCAGCACCCTGGTGCCTTTTGTCTAGTTTTTAGCATGAAGGACGTCTAGGTTTTGGACTCAAGTAGAACAGAAGCTATTCTTGCCTCCGTGCTGGTTTCTTTAAAGAATGTCCTCCTGAAAATGAGATAAAGTTCCCTTTCTCTCCCTCCTCAAGCCCTCTTGCAAACCTTTTATCTTTTTCTTTGTTCAGCATGACTTGGAACCTGCTGGCTCACTGCTATGAAACAATGGCTTTTGCAAAATGAGTGTCAGATGCCTGGCGCTCAGGAGAGATTCATACTAGAGACGGCTGCTTGATGAGCTTGAGAGAACTGGGCATTGCTAAACCTGACCTGCCCCCCGGGGGGGCTGGGGGGCTGGAGGAGAGGTAGGAGGGGCAGGGGAGCGGACAGATGGCAGAGGCACACGCGGTGTTTCCAAGTGAGCAATAGCTTGGCCCAGCATGCCCAGGCCCGGGGCCGGGGGCTGAGACAGAGGGGTGACACCGATATTTCCAACCATCAGCTTTAGGGACTACGCCTGCTGTGACTGCGCCTCCCAGAAGCGCAGCGATCTGAACGGGACCCACCTTGCCACAGATAACGGGGCTAACGCCGAGAAGCCTGTACCTAGGCGTCAGGGGTGTGGTCTGCAAGCCGGCAGTGAGGAGTAAGAAACAAAACCTGGGAGTGATCATAAGGCGAGCGAGTCTGGTGTCACGGGTACCACACACACAGATACGGCTCCTAGAGGTCCGGCAAGGTCAGCACGAGGGACAAGGGGATGCCAGTCATTCTTTCAAAGAATACAAGTATCTTCCTTCTTCACATCTGAAACGGTGAATCATATGGAATGTCTTCAGCTTCAGACCTGAGGTGGCAGGAAGGTGCCAGTACATTGATTTGGGGCAGGGAATGCAAAGCCTCAAGCTTTGAAATCTGGTGTCATTGTTTCCAGACGGTCACTGGCATTTTCATAAAAATGAACGCCTTCCTGAAGGGCAGTGGTCTTCAGATCATCTGGAGGGGTGGTGAGCCTGAGGGGGCCAGCGGGCCAGCTTTGGAGGGGGTCACGTGCCTTTGCACAATCTAATAGTCACGTGGCCACACAGCATTGCCCGCAGTGAGGGCACCATGATGCCTGCCTGGGGAAGGGAAGAATCTATGTTGCCGGCCGGTATATCCGACCGTGTTTATACAAGCCAGGCCAAATGTGTGTGAGTCCCTGATGGGAGCAGGGGAGGGATGCCTGGGGGGAGGTTTGCGGAGACCTGAAGAGGGCAAAATTCTTCCAACCGGTGCTCAGTCTGTGCTTCCCGGAGAGGTCCCACGCGGCTGGAGAGCGTGCTGTGGCCCCCGGGTAGAGCCGGCCTCCTGCCAGTGCCCCACGGTATTGCGACACATCTGTCGGAATGTACACACCCCTCGTCTCCGTCGCTGTCATCTCTGAGTCTCGTCGCTAAAATGAAAACCAGCAGAAAATGTACTTTTACCTTATCCCACGTGGCACAACACCACGGTGCTGCAGGCCGTACAAGCACGCCAGATTGAGAGGAGGTGGCAGCACAGAGCTTCGGGCACCTGACCGGTGAAGCTGCCGGGCATCCACAGGGTGCTGGCCACCCCCTCCCCTGGGCGCGGGGGCCTGACCTCAGAGGTTGTGGCCGCTCCAGGCGAACGGCAGTCCAGGCGGAGAGACCAGGTGCCACCCGGCGGGCTGCTCGCATCTGCTGACTGACCCCAGGGCCACCGCCGGCTGCGGCCGCTCTCCCACGTGTCCCCGCCTGTAAGAGGCCATCACCCGGTGACACTTCGGGCTCTCACCTGACGGCCCGGGCTCTGACTGCCCCCAGCCCCCAGGGCTGTACCGTGAGTTGTGCTGTTTCTGTGCAACTCGGGCATTTTCACCGCTGCGTCAGTGCATTCTGTTATGTTCACACTTCCCCTTTCTGAATTATCCTTCCCGCATTATGCATGTTTAAAGGGGCTTTCCTAAAAGATGGTGACTTGAACTAAAAATAGAAGAGTTTAGCATAATGGTGGAAATTCATCAGGGGTGGAAAACCCCATGCTTTATAAGAACAACAGAAATCGTTATGGACTAACTTTCTAAAAGACTAAGATACCGTTGATTCGAATCAGCGTGCATGAGAAACACCGACTTGATGGGAACTTGCGGGAAGCCATCCTGGAATTAAAAATTCACCCTGAAGAATTCATAATGGTCAGTTTTGCTAACGGCTTGTCCACTCCGTTGATTTTTCAGAGAACTGCCTTTTAACTTTGTTAATTTATTCCTTTTCTATTCCTGTTTCATTTATTTCCACTCTGGTCTTTATTCCCTTCGGGTTTAGTTTGCTCACCTTCTACTAGCTTCTTAAGGTAGAATGCTAGGGAATTTATTTGAGATCTTTTTTCTGAATACAGGTGTTTGCAGCAATAATCTTTCCTCGAAGAACTGCTTTTGTTACATCACATGCATTTTGGTGTGTTTTGTTTTCATTTTCACTCATCTCCAAGTATTTTAAGTTTCCCTTGTAGTTTCTCCTTTAATACTTTGTTACTTATGAATATAGTATTTAATTTCCATGTATCTGTATGAATTTTCCAGTTTTGTCTGTTACTGACTTCTAGATTCATTCAATTGTGATCAGAAAAGATATTTTGTATGATTTTAATCTTTTTAAATTTATTAAGACTTGTCTTGTGGACTAACACATGGTCTGTCCCAGAGAATGTTCCATGTGCACTTGAGGGCGACATGCGTTCTGCTGTGTTGGGTAGAGCACGCTACTGAAGTTTCCAATAATTTGTGGTGGACTTAGGTCTCTAGCAGGCATTCCAGCCATAACCTTCCAGTGCCTATCAGCTCAATAACAGCATGAAAAAAATTCAGTGCTGCATTTTCTATGTGTAAAGCCCCTTTGTAGAGTCCAGATCAAATAAATACAAACATATATTAATTTGGTTGTCTCCTATTTAAAATGGCCCTTCATCCCAAGGACCATTTAACTGACTGTACTTCTCACAGTTTCATTAACTACTGAAAATAAGCCCATGTGACTGTTCTCTCCAACTGAAATGTTATCTTATTTTCCGTTTAATACATTTTTGGAATTTGCATATCCAGCTAAGGAAAGACAGCTTCAGAAAACCCTGGGCCCACTGTTCTCAGGACGTCGGTGTGTGTTGGCTTGAAGGTAATTTCCTTCTGGGGGTCCAACGGTATCAAATAATGATGAGGAACAATTATTCCCATCGGTGAGGTGCTGAGAGCAGCTCACGCCCCCGCGTGTTCACTGAGCAGAGGCGGCGCGGCATGGAGGGTGAGGTGCAGGGACACGTAAGTCAGGCTGCGTGCTCGGGCCCAGAGCCTCTCAGAGGGCACACGGGAATGGAAACCACATGTAATCAAGGAAAACAGATGAAGAGGTGGCCAACACACAGGTGATGTGATCTTGACATAGCGCTTTTAACACATATGCCTTCCCATCTATTACGTAAAATAAATGAGTGTTACTGGAAAGAGACGTGGGAATAAATTATCTGTTGCTTTCTAGCTGAATGACACGAGGCTTGTTCCTTGGACTCTGCAAGCCTCGGTGTCTCCAAGTGTGCAAAGGCAGGGCAATCACACCCCCCTTAGCCGTTGGCTGCATCGTTAGCGGCAATACCTTCCGGAAGGGTTATAGTGCCTTCAGAGTGGCATGGTGGGGCCACCACTTTAACTATGATGCTCTTAGCTTAGGAGACTCATCAGGACCTCCGGGCCTTGGCTATCAGACCCTCCTTCCTGCGACCTTCAGACCCTCTGACCTCTGACCTCGAACCCTTCTTGCTGTCTCCCCCAGCACCCGTTGAGGGGTCTTAAGTAGACAGGCAACAGCAGTCAGGGACAGAGCCTTGGGTGCTGTTTTTCTGCTAAACAATCAGAACTACATCAAAGTGCATGAAACCTGAGCCAGCAAGACACACTGGGTTTATTTATAACAAGGGAAAAGGAGTTCTCTGGGAAAACCCAAACTACAGCAGAATATGAGCTGTAGCAGTAACACACACATAAAGAGCACGCACTCTAAGGGACTGAATGCCTGCAGCGGTCCCCAAGGCTCATTACATCGGCAACGGCGGTCTGCTGCCCGTCCCTCTGCCCTCCCGCGGCGAGTGGCTTCTTCCTTCAAAGCAAATTTCAGAGCTTTCTTTGAGGCAGTCTTCTGAACTTGTCCAATTTAGTCTAAACTCAATTAAAGCTCAGTCTTACGGCTCTTCCTTAAGCATCTGACCAACTGGCACACGGAGGCATTTGTTCTTAAAATTGTGAGGGGTATAGCTCGTGTTTTGCTACGAGTAATGAGTGACATTTGACAGTTCCTTCTTCACTCTGACAGTTATCTTCTCCAGGACCTCCCCCGACCCTCCTTGTGGCCCCCAGCACAGGGAAGCCCTGGATGCATCGGGTTAGACTGAGGGACCACGAAGGGGTGTGCATTCTCTCAGCAAACACTGCCAAGTGCCAGCAGTGCCAGTCCCCGAGCTCGTGCCAGGGACCCAGCACAAGGACAGGATGCCTGGCCTTGCGGGCACCCCACCAGCCATCTGCTGGCTGACTTGTTGGTTTCCAGCTTCTGGTATCACTGTGAGGAGACACACGCGGCGTCATGATGGAGCGCGTTTAGCTGGGAGGGATGGTCTTTGGCACAGTGCTAGCAAAGACCCCTCATGGGCTGGCGCGTCAGCATCTGTTAAGGGCCGAGAGGGGCCGGTCCTGTGAGGAGCTGGGAACAGGAGGAGGGACAGAGTGAGAGGGAGGCTCAGCCTTCAGGACACAGGCATCTCCAGAGGAAGGTGTGTGGCTGGGCAGGGGCACAGGAGGCCAGCATGGCTGACTGGGAGGTGACAGCAAACAGTGTCGTATCTGCACGGAAGGGGTGAGCAGATGGAAGCCAGGATAAGGAGTTCGCACGTTATTCAGAACAAGAAGCCGTTGAAGTGTTCTAGTGGGGTGGGGCAGCGCAGATCGGAAGGAGAGATGGTTCCAAAATATATAAAACAAATTAAAATAAATACGGCATTTGCTGATGGATTTGATTGGCAGGCAGGGTGGGAGGGAAAAGAGCTGATGATGGTGTCTGTGCTCTTTGCTTCTTGAGCAGTTGGTAGTGATGCCATGTCTGTAGCCGAGTAGCCTAAGGAAGGGCAGGTCTGGGTGGGTGTTCAGGGCCTGTGGGGCTGGGCTGCCTGGGAGAGGCCCAAGGGGCAGTGTCAATGCGGCAGATGTGCCCTGAGACACGAGGGCTCAGCTGAACAGGACACGGGAGTAGACAGCGTGTAGGTAACAGGGAGAGGTAGGGAATGACTGACACACCTGGGAAGAAAGGCAGCCGAAAGGAGGGGGTGCCCTTGAGGGTTCCAACAGAGGACACCGGAGTGTGTCTGGTCAGGCTGGAGGAAGACAAGAGCTGGGGGGACAGAACTGTGCTCACAGGCCACAACACGGAGGGCCTGGGGACCCTGAGCGGAGCACGCCGGGGGCAGTCTGCCAGGCACGGTGGGCGTCAAGGCCAGGCTGGCGACCCCTGGAGGGTACTCGGAGGTGAGGAAGAAGAGAGGAACGACGCGTCGACGGCGTGAGAACCGTGCTGGGGAGCAGCGGGAATGAGGGGGAGGCTTTCCCAGGACTGACGGAGCAGGTGCGGCTGAGTCCTTCTCACTTCTCTTCATATCCTGCCTACACTTCCGAAATTCCACTACAAAGCAAACATGTATGAATTGAATTATGTCTTAGCTTTGCTTCTGTTATAGAAGATACAGTCTCGGAGGAGAAGCGTAACTGTAACATGGAAAGGCACCACAGGCGGCGTCCCAGGGTGGCCACTAAAGAGCAGCGTGCCTCTGTGTGAACCAGTAACGCTGGCACGGGCTCTGAGAGATAAACGGACAACCAACCCGTGTCACGTGGCTTCGTCCCAGTAGAGCTGTAAAGCCGACCTGCTGGCGGTAGGGCTCGTGCTTCGGTGATTTCCAGTGGACGGCAGGGATTCGCACTGTTCTTCCCTTCATTTTGCTGATGCACGTCAGGATGGCTCCTTCGGTTTAGGAAGGATGCCTACGGCCAGAGGCAGGAGTGAGGACGGCTGGCTGCCATTGCAGAGATTGAAAGCAAGGAGCTCTTACTCTGTTGGGAAGAGCCTCAGATCAAAGAACCACAGAGAGGTCATCTTCTGGGCTCCTTGGCAGAGCCATAAACTGTCCTCCCACAGAGCTCATTTTCACATGGACATAAGGGCTCACTGGCTGGGCGGGACTTAGTCAGTAGTCGTGTGGTCGCTCCAGGAATTCAGTAAAATTTTCCGGAAGAAGCTGTGGTTTTCGTGTGGCAACAACTCAGGCTTTCCAGTTCTTCAATCTGCTCATTAAGTGTTTGCTTCAGTAGCAGGACCTCCTTGGGAAGCAAAACCAGGAATTTATCAGGGAAAGGATCCTCCGTAACAGAGCGTCATTTTCAGGAGCTTGAATCGCAATTTGAGACACAGATCTTAGAGGTCACACTATTTTTCACTCCTCTTTACCTCTAAAACCCAAGCTGCCTTAAATGATTTTTTCTAAAGTCTTCTCTTCTCATCCTCTTCCCGCTTCAGGGCATCCCATGCCCGGGATCATGGAGTTAGAGTTAAAATAATTAACAAGCCTCACTTACTATTTTCCTTTGGAATTGTACTACTTTGTTTTTTTAATGCATTCTGTAAATTGCTGAAAAATTACACAAAGTGTTAATTTTACAAGCAGATCAGCGGTAATTGGTACAGTCTGAGCACTGGGCAGGTATGTCATTTTAAAGCAATCACATTAATATCTCAAAGTCAAAAACAGGCAATTCCAGTGATGGCTGTGGGCCTTTTAAGAACCCACTTGCCAAGAGGAAGGGAAATCACATAGGTCACCCCTTTTTCCTGTGGCATGAATATGTTGCGTTTATTTCAGGTGCAGATATAAAACAGAATTACAGTCTTCCATGAGGAGATCTAATCAGTGCAAGGGCATCCCTCTGGCCGGAGGAGGGGGATACCCAGCCTGGGGTGGGTGCAGTGGCCCCGCCGCGGTCAAGCTCCGCCTGCAGGGCCACGGTGGGTGCCGCCTCCTGCCCCTCTGGTGGTACTGGGGATGGGGAGAGTGGGGACGGGGTGGCGTCACAACCAACGGCTGTTCCCGAGGCCGGGAGAAATGGTCCCTTCCATTGGCATCCTGCCTAACATGGGCCAGGCTGGCTCCCTCCCTGGCCAAGAACCACGGCCTTTCTGAAGCTAGTCTGGGCTGCACTGCACAGGACGCTTCCCGGGGGACCTGCGCTCCCTGGGCAGCGGGCTGGGCCTCCCGTCCTACTTCACAGAAAGAAGCTGGAGGTCTTGTTCCAGCGAGCGCCACCATGGGGGCCCAGGAGCGGCGGTGGGGCAGGGCTGGGCTTGGGCTCACCATGGGGAGGGCGGGCGCAGAGCGGCCCCACGGAGGGCCTGCGGCGAGTGAACAGGGCCCCGAAGAAGCCCACGGGTTTGCAGTCACCTGCGGCGCCCTCGGCCACGTCCATACCCCAGGCGCTGCACCCCTGAAGCTCGCTGAAGCGCATGAACTGTGCCTCCCGGCAGAGGCCCTGGAGCTGTGTCCTGAATGATCTGGCACCGTGCCACCTGCAGACTGGTGGACTTCCAGTTAACAGTGAGCTGGCTCGGCAGTCACGCCTCCGGACATTCAGCCAAAGGCAACCTTCGCAGGGAGCACAGCCGGGCTTGCTGCTCGCTGCATGGGAGCCTTGGAGGTGTGGCTGCAGAATCCCCCACCCAGGCGAGGCCTTTTGCCCCAGGATAATCTTCCCTAGCACCTGGCTTTAGTTTAGGAGCCCCAGATGCAGGACATTCCTTTCTGGGTCGCGAAGAGGGTGGTCAGCCGTGGAGGCTGAGATTTGCTTCTTCACTCTCTTATCGAGGACACTATACCATCAATCACAAATCTTTAAAAACCCATCCCCCAGCCTCCCAGCCCCCGCAGAGCCTGGTAAGTTCTTTCTTCCAACGTGTGTCTTCAGGATTCTTACACTTGGTGAGTGGGGCTGATCTGAGATCGTGGAAGCCGGAAGGCGTCCTGATGCATATCTCCAATCTGCTAGCTGGCCTTAGAGTAACTAAGGGGTTACGGTTAAGAGAGCGACGTCAACAGGAGGACATCACTCGCTGGAGCCAGGTTCCCACCTCGGCTTGAGGGTTTTCCCGTGCACAACTGCTCAGCTGTCCGGCGCCCTTACGGCCAGGGATGGTTAGTGTCAGAATGTGGACTTGAGTTCTGGTGGGGCTTTTTGTTTGTATTGATGCTGAAACCCAGGATCTAGACTCCCTTTTTATAGACAAAGCTGCCAAACCAAAAGTTACGGGTAGCCAGGCCTCAGGCCTCCTGCTCCGGCTCCTCCTCCCTCTGCTTCAACCTGAAAAACGCAGACATGTGCAAAGAGGACATCATCTAGGCTTCCAGCGTCAATATAAATATGACTTCACAATACAAATGAGATAAAGCAAGATAGACTATATGAGATGTGGCAAAGACAGCTACTGAACAAATCCGTGTAAAATGCCCTGGACAGATGTTTTCAGGTCTTTCTGGAACACATGTTGCCTGTAGAGAAATATTTCTGTCAAGTGTGGCAGGAGCCGAGGTGAACACAAACGAGACGGCGAGTGAGCTGGGAGTCAGGGGCCAGAAGGCCTAACCAAGGTGACCCGGGTAACCAGCTCAGCCTCCTGGGCCTTGCAGATCAGAGGGGCAGTGGCAGGGAGGGGATTAGACTGCTGTTGTGCAGCATTCCCACAGATGGTCAGAGGTGTTGTGAGAGGAAAACTGGCCCAGGAAGTTTGAGGAATTCTGGGCTCCACACAACTGTCGTAAGACTCAGCCCCTACGTTAGGCTGCTGTGAGGTGCGGCATGCAGAAGCGGGTGGCACGCGGCCCAGCACAGGCCCATGTGTCTGCTGTGACTGAGGAGACGCTAGACCCACGTTGGGAAAACAGAATAGGTGACCTCAAAGGCCGGTCCCTTCTGCTCTTCCCTGGCCATGACCGCGGAGAGGAGCTGGGAATGAGTTTCACCTTGGAGGTCCTCGCTGCCCAGTCAGGTGGAAGCCCAGTGGGATGAGTAAGGCCTGTTTGGAACTAGATCACCTCCTCCAGCGGCTTCCTGTCTTTTGTTCTGTAATTATAATGTGCATCACGAAAGTTGTCAAAATCCTATTTGGAGAATATTGGATTAACAGAATGCTTGATTAAGTCAATAACTGGAGTGGTAAGGGACTTTTCCATACTAATTACATCTAGAAGAGTTAATGTTCTCTGTAGGAATAAAATGTGAAGCTTTGTTCATTATGTAAATGAAGATGACTTAAAGAAAAAATATCTTGAAAAGGTACCCTTTGGCCTCTGGTTTAGATGTCTAATGGAGAGATACTCAAGGAAAAAAGGATCAACAGTCTCATGAAACTTTATATAAATTCTAATTATAATAGAGATGAGTTCAGTTCGTAAATTGTGTACTTCTCTGAAAAGTTAAGTATTAGCCTGGAAATACAAAAATAAATTGGACTTATTGTTCTTATATACACACACACTTCTTTTTTTTTCTCCCACTAAATAAAATATAACATCCTTGAAGGAAAAATACGGCCAGCTAAAATGTTTTGCAAATTAGGATCAGGCCTCATTCACATCTTCCTAAATTTAACGTAGGTGGGAGAAATATTTTCAGTTTCTGTGCACTGATTTCTGGGTCTTGAGGTTCTGTTTGGTCGCAGTATGTATTGAGACAGAAATCCTTAAACTCGTATCTCCACAAACTTCATTATCAGACAGACTTGGGTCGGACAGCCGGCTGATCTGCTGGCTTTCTGCCGGCTCATCATTGACCTAAGTGTTTCCCTTGGCTTGCTAAATATATTCTATACACATCAAGTGAGTTTTTTGATGTCTTAAAAATAAATGAGACTAGAGTTATTGCCTGAGAGTCAGTACTCACCTTGTCTTAACCCAGTGGGGGTGCCAGGGGGTCGGTTAATGGCATCAGCAGCCACTGCCCATCCCAACCTGCCAGCAGGTGAGGTTCCTCCTGCGCTGGCCTCTCCGTGCGCCAGCCTCCAGTCTCCGTCGGCCCCACCTCTAGGGCCTCTCTTCCATTCTGCTCTCCTTCCTCCCCTTATACCGCAGCCTCTAGCCTGGCTCAGGCCCTCGCTGCGTCTCAGGGACCTTGTGAGAGATTTCCTCTAACTCCTTCTGCCAGTGCATTTTGTGCTCTGCAGCCAAAGAGGATATTTCATGTCTTCAAAGGATTTCCATTGCCTGAATGATAAAGTGTATACTCCCCAGTCAGGAGCAAAGAGCCGTCCCTCATGTGGCCCCAGGCACCCAGCCTCTTCTGTCGCCATGGCCTCTGCCCCACTCATGGACCACATGCCACGCCCCCGCTCCTGGGACAGACCTTGCACTGGGTGTCTTCACCCTCTGTTGGGCGCTGTTCGCTTTCCCCAGGATGATCTTCCCGCCCTTCTCTGCTCGTGGAGACAGCGCTCAACCTGCGAGCCCAGCTGTGTCAGCCTCCCTGTAAGGCTCCCCCACCCTGCGCCAAACGCCTGCCCCTCCTCTCTGCCCCGTACCGTGCTACGTACAGCGCTCTGTCGGTCTCAAGCATCGTCTGTCTTTTCCGGGTTTATAACCCCAGACGGGGAGGGACAGAATATAACCACAGTAGTTGTTATTCCCATTACGACTGATGTAAATACACACCCACAAACAAAACGGTAGCCCTGGGCCAGGACTAGATCAGGAGACTTAAAAATGTTATCTTGTTTCATCTTTAAATTGCATCATTTTACCACATCTCACAGAGAAACCGGTTCAGGGTTTCTGAATGAATGCAATGCAACCCCCGAGTTCACACAGTCAGCTGTGCATCTGGATTGTATCCTTTCCAGCCACTTTTCCAGTGCTGACCATACGTGTGTGTCTTTCAGAGATTCAGTGCACTTAGAGGCTGCACAACGTCTTGAGTAGAACTGAAGGGCTTTCTGTCCTGAGCAGAGTCCTTTGAAGGAGACATAAAGACCCTCCAAGGAAAGAGGATGCCCATCGTCAGGGACTCACCAGCCTGAGAGAGGACGTAAGTGAGAAGGTTCTTCGTAAGTGGACACCAGTCTAGCACGAGGCATAATACTACTGGGAGAATGCAGGAAAGTTGTCCTTCAACTTCCTAACTTCATAGTTTTTATACAATTTGTAGTCAACCAAGGAGTAGATAAAGCAAGAAAAATGCGGGTCTTCAGGAAAAATGACAGGTGGGGCTGTTCTAAATGTGAGGTGGCAGGTTCCCTGCTGTATCTGGGACAGAACAGGTTATTTTCAGTAGTGGCACTTGAATCCATGGGACACACTTGATCTTTCACTTCTATAAGCTCAGTGACTCATCTCCCAGCGTAGACTTGGCGTCAGCTGCGGAGGCAGAGAGCCAACTCCGGGGAGCTCACAGGACCGCGCAGGTCACCCTAGGCAGTGCCGCCCCCTACACCTGTGTGCAGCAGCCTGCTAACGGCCCTGACACACCCAATGCTGCAAGATTCTCCAGACCCAGAGTTTACAGCAACTCATGCCTGAAAGTTCAAAAAGGCCAGTTCCTTTGCACACTGGGCAGTGGGGAAACTCAGTGCAGTCTTTGATTTAGAAATAGTCCTCCTCCGTAGGCAGCTTGGTGGTGAATCTATGAGAGGTGTACTTTCCAGAAATTGCCCAGAGGAGCTCCCAAGACACAAGAAAGGCTAATTCTTCTTTGCTGTTTGTCCACTGGACACTCTGTCCCCCGGGACTGGACTCGTCCTTCTAGCACAGAAACCAGGGTGGAGCGAGAATGTTAGTGCCAATGCCACCGGAGCTGTGACCTCTGCTCATGCCCTCGACCCTGCTCCAGGGCGTTACTGGACATGCTCAGAGACTGAGACAGAGGTAGATGGTCAAGACAAGGAAGGAGTTGCTGTGAGAAAGGGCCTGGTCACCAGCTGGCTGGTCCCTGCGGGCTCCCTTCTTCACAGTCTGATTCCATGTGATTCCAGGTCCCATACTGTGAATGCATGCCTTCCATGTGAGCATCCACTTCCTGTGAGTGCCCACTTCCTGTGAGCATCCAAGTGAGTGCACGCACTACCTGTGAGCACCCACTTCCTGTAAGCACCCACCTCCTGTGAGCACATATTTCCTGTGAGTGCCCACTTCCTGTGAGCATCCACTTCCTGTGAGCGCCCACTTCCTGTGAGCATCCACTTCCTGTGAGCACCCATTTCCCGGGAGTGCCCGCTGCCTATGCTCCCTTAGGGACACAGGTCCTTCCGTTCCCCGGACGCCCAGGATTCCTTACCAGCCCAGGACCTCTGACGGGTTCCACAGCCTCCCGCCTCGCTCTTACTGCCCTCCTAGCAGCTCAGCCTTCACATCTCTCCTAAATGTTGTTGGTCTCCCTGGGGTTAATGTCCCTTCAGACCTGTGTCTTTTTCCTTGTGGCTCTTACTTAGAAGGTCATTATTTAATGACCGTTAGTGTCTCCCTGGCCTGATGACAAGTCCCACAAGACCAGAACTGAGTTGGTGTTGTTCTGTGGGCAGCCTCCAGGCTTCGCCATCCCTGGCGCCCACCAAACGTTCCCTAACTGAATGGCTGTGTTACAGCTGGGCACATCCCTTCTTAGGAAACGCAGTCACACTGAATCAAGCTCGGAACATTTTGGGGATACTATTTCTAGTATCCTTCACAAGTGAAATTTGTGTGAACACTTGTGACCTATTGGTTTCTCTGCCATCTGCCATGCTTCTGAGAGTATTATAGAATATTTATTCTAGATTTGTGGAAAAGTGGAGAGTAGGTCTCATGTAGAGCGGCAGCAGTGCTGTGTAGCCTTTCATCAAGGCATTTTCAGGCACACATCACTTGTGAAATTCCACAAGCCTTCTCACAGCGCTCTCACATTCCCTTAAACAGGTCACTTTTCTCTTATTACTCAGACACTTCAGAGCTAAGGGGATACTTCTGGAACTCTTGATTCATAATTCCTCAAAGACAGGTAAAATGCAGTAAAATGTTATTACTGGAACCTTAAAATCTTATGAAAAGGATCTGACTCAAACCCACCCACAGTTTAGGCAGAATTCTTTAATCTACAGACGTGTGACTGATAATAGAAGACTTGCCAAGATGGGTGCAAACACAGTGTTATCCCAGCTGGTGAGTGTGCTCCATAAACATCCACTCCCTCAGGACTGTGGTGCAGACCAGTTGCAGAACTGGTGCCAGCGAAGTGCAGCTTGCCTGCAGACCAAGGTGGCGGAAGGGCCCTGTCTCATCACAGCACAGCTCCGCCTGAGACCCTGCAGGCACCTGGGAAGAGACCCTCAGGTGATGCTTCCCGAGGGTCCCCTTACACCTGCCTGGTAGTTCCTTATGTCCTCCAGATTACTTATTAGGGTAGAGAAATGACCAGAAAATCCTGGTTTTCCATCCCCTTTGGGACGGCTTCTTGGGCCTCCTTTCATGCTGGCCCTCGGCCCTCCGCTGCACCTGCCTCTGGCCTGGCCTGTTTGGGGGCTTCCTCTTCCCACCCTCCAGACGGTCCTTCCTTGAGTGAGGTCCCTGCTGAAGTCGGCCCTCTTCCCATCACAGTCCACCTCTCCCTCTGCAGCCTACCCGTGCCTTCCTCTTTAAAATGCAGTCAGACTGTTCGAGTCTCATACAAAAGCAGAGTCTCAGGCACGTTTAATCTTGGAATAGGGAGGTTGTCAGGGACATGGGAGTCCGGTCAGTGCCTGCTCCCAAAGCCGTGCCGGTGCTGAGGTGCAGTATTTCTGTACAGAACTGAAATCTCTGAAGGACGGGGCTGCAGTGAGAAATGCACACATCGCAGGGTAGGAGGGAGCCAGCCGGGGAGTGTCAGCTCCTTGCCAACGGTATGTGGTGACACAGGGAGAGCGGCACCGAGGGAGGCGAAGCAGCAGGCGGAGGGAAGTGGGGCCACGTAATTACCTGATTGGAAGGGGCCCAAGCGCCGCAGACTGACGCTTCCCTGCTGAAGAAAGTGCTCAGGGAGCCATCACGGCCGGCGGCCGCCCTGACCTCTATTCCTCCTTCCCCAGGGCACAGAGCCAAGACACAACTCGGGGTGTTCGTTAGTGCTTCAAACAGACAATGACGGTGCCTTTTCAGATCAATGTGTCTCCTTCCTCCCAGAGTACGGGCCTGTTTTTACCTCTTTGCCTCTCTTTAGGATGTGCTGTCCGGGAGGTCTGAACCGGTGCAGGCCCAGGTCTCTCTCAGACAAAAGAAACAGACCAGTATTCATAAATCACTAACCTGGCTTCTGTTCCCCTGTTTCCTTTGGATCCATACATCTTTCTTGCAAATGAGGTGTTTTTATGGACAGAAAATATGTGGACTTTACTGCTTCACTTACTCTCTCAGAAGTTCATTAAAAGCTTGCATACACACCAATCAGGGCTTTTTTTATGAGACACAGCCAAGATGTTTAATGCGTATGGTGCCAATAAACACAGTTCTCCAGAAGGAACTGCTACTATTTATGCAGAGAAGACACTTAATTCAAATGAGTGGAAAAAGCAAATTAGGGAATGCTTGATTATGGCATTGAAGTTGCTTTTTGGAATGAAGATGTTATTTGGAAAACCTCCAGATGCTCAAAGCTTGAGGAAAGTGTGGATCAGCCAGGTAACTGACTCCCTGCCACAGACCTGGCTGGGGACCCTAGTTCTGTATCCGCACGGCTCAGCAGGAAGGCCCAGGTGCACAGGAGAGAGGCCCGGCAGTCCCTGTAACTCGTCCATGGCGGACCGTGATCGTCCCGTGGGCTCATTGGCTGTAGGGATCAACACCGGTTCCCTACGGGCATGAGCATGCTGGCGCCGCCATGAGCCCGGTATGTCAGAGCCTAGACCTATGACCGCATAGGTAAAGTAACAAAGGTGGCAAAGGGGAAAAGGTTACCTCCAGTCTGGGAGGAAGGTGAAATCTGCTGCCAAATAGCGAGGTGGAGCAATAGTTTTTCTAGATTATTTTTTGATGTTAATTTAACAAGGCAACTATCGATGTGAATCCAGCTCAACACAAGCATTCAGGCCTGTCTGGTGACTGTGAATGGCCGTCCCTGAGCACCTGCTTTGTCAACTCAGGCCTGACAAAGAAGCACGTCAGGCACCTGAGGAACACCTGGGCCAAAGCAGCTCCTGTCACGGCGGTGGCAGCCCAGACGGCAGGGGACTCCAGGCGCCCTCCTTCGAGGACAGAGAGCCCCACTTTCTCCCAGGAGCAGAGGAGGTGCATAGGGCCAGACCCAAATGAGATGCTCCGGCAGTGGGCCGGGTGGGGAGGAGCACTGCCTCCCGTGGGTGACTCCATGGGCCCCCCTTATCCTCAGGAGTCCAGTGACGTATGTCTGACCTCTTGACTGTCCGCCGGTCTGCTCTGTCCCCACCTCCCACCACCCCAGGCACTGTCCATTGGGGACCACAGACATGGAGAAATCTCTGCATCCCTTCTTCCTCTACAGTATGTGGCCCTCTCAACTCACACAGCCAGCCAGCTGGACAGAGAGGTAATGGCCTTGCCCCTGGGCAGAGGAGAGACGCCCAAAGGAGCTCCTGTGCTCTCACAGCCATGTGGCCTTAAGCCAGGGTTCAGGCTCCATGTGTAGACCAAGTTCACATGAGATGCCACCCTGGGGTGCCAGTGGTTCTCTGCCTGCCAATCCCTGGCCCTTCTCTGGGCTCTGGCAGTGAGCGGTGACGGAGCCCTGCAAGTGGGAATGCCGAGGAGCAGACTGGGGAAGGTCCCCATCAGACCCCTCCACCACGTGGATGGGGCCCAGTGGCCTCTGTGACATTTTGCAGCCTGTGCTTCCTACCCTGCCCTCTGCACCATTGTTTTTCTCTGCAATGTGCACCTGAGGAGCCCACTCAGAATTTGAAACCCACATTTATACTTTATTACTCCAACCAAAGATGTCTTCATATACATGTGTCTTTAAGAAAAGGGTCCCATCTGATTAAACAACTATGGCCCTATTAGCACCCATCAGCCCACATATTATAAAAGCCCAACTTTGCCAAAGTGACTAGTTTTATCCACACTAAGTGTGCTCTGTAGGATCGTGTAAGACAATCACATAATCGGGGAGCCTTCGCTACAACATAGATCATGCCCTGTGCCTTCAGCAAACCGAGGAGCTGATTTGGGGACCCTTGTAATGCCAGGAGGATTCAGCTTGTTAGTGTTTCTTCCAAAATGCCAGCATATACACAATAACCTGAATTATTCACCTAGCACCCTCTAAATCCGTAAGGGGGATTTTAGAAACATAATCTTTTTTTTTTTTTTTAAAGGCTCACTTCTAATAATAGCACAGTGATTAACCACAGTGATTGGAAGATTGCCTCCAAACCTTTTTGGAAGTAGGCAGAGTATAAGTAAATCAGTTAATACATGAATAAGACGCTTGAAGTTTGGTGACCTCTGGCTCTCATGTTTCCATATATCAAATTAGAGACCGACTCTACTAACTTATCTCTGACGTCCCTTCGATGTAGAATTCTATGGATTTTCTGTGACTCCCTGTCCATTTGGCTTCAGCTCTGCCCATAGTCTGTGGTAATTGTGGAGTCTGCTCTCCTGCCAGCTTTGTGTCCAGGCACTGAAGGGCCCTCAGACCATCCGCAGGCCAAACGGCCCGCCTGGGGGAGTGGGCGTGCAGGCCGTGGTTGGCTGTGGCACCTGTGTTTGGTGACAGTGACGTTCCATTTTAGAAATCCACAATCAGTTTGTTTTCCTTCTCTATCCAAGTCAGCTGGTGGCCTTCTGGCAAATTAGAATGTCCCTACACCTTTCTGTTGAGAAAGTGCAGCTTGTTGTAAAGCCAGAACGTGCTTCCTGACTCTCCTTTCTCCCTCCCACCGCGAAGAGCCCCCTCACTTCACAGGCGGAGACATGGAGGGTTCTGCCGCGCTTATCCTGAGTTCTGAAAACACCAGTTTTAGTTGTTTTGTTTACTGCTGTATCCCTATGACCTCACACTGACTGGCACATGGCAGCCACTCACTAGATACTATTTGAACGAATGAGTGAACCAACGAGGGGCATGTTCCTAAATTCCCCGGGGCTCCAAGTGCGTTTTGTAACTCTTGTGTGGCTTCTGCTTCTATTAAAGCAGTGGCTATAAACCTGATGGCTAGAACCACCTACACAGCCTGGGTTGACAATGCTGCTGAAAAACACTCACATTTGCCCCCAATTAGTGTCCCAGTCTTGGCCATTTAAAGTTGGTGGCTTATCCTTCACCTCAAGAAGAGTGAAGAGTAACCCTCAATAAAAAATCTCTCAGCGGTCCAGCAAGAGGACCCACATGCACGGCAAACCCGAGAGGACAGTGGCTGGAGATGAGCAGGACACCAGAGAGTCCGCTGACTCCGGATCCAGCGTACCAGGGGGCTCATGTCACAGCTGCTTCGGACGCCATCTACTGCCCTGCAGTTTATGCCAGTCGCTTGCCTGTAGCAGAGCAAATCCTAACGAGCTAATCCCAAAGCCCAGAAAGAGGCGGTGAAGGGCTCTGGCTGCAGTTACACAATTAATTAAGCATCCCTGTTCGGAATACTCTTCTTACTTGTGGTTTAGGATTAAAAGATGCCATAGTCTCAGAAAGGCACCAGGATTACCACAAGATAAATTGATAATGACCTCATTCTTAATTCATTCCCACACACTCACTTAAGGGGTTTAAATAAGTGATAGTAGTTATATATAAGTGTGTGAGTAGAAGAATAGTTGAACCTGAGTGAGATTAACACAGTATGCCAGGTAAAGGGGAGGAACCCCTTGCTCAGTTGGCATTAGATAATTTCTTGGTTTGAGATTTGGGTTTCTTAACCCAAATACATAAATCAATAGGCAGATTAAACAGTGGACGCAAATATAAATAAAGACACTCCCCTGTTCATTTTTGGTAATATGTTCCCCAAAATATGTACAAAAGTGAATTATAAAAATGCTAAACAATAACTTTCTGTGTTATGAGATTGCAGGGATGGTTCTGAAAGCTAGAAAGTATTTAATATCCCTCATTACATCTCATCTTTAGGAAACATTATTCATCAATGTATCTGTAGCATTGACACAGTGTGTAGTTTTGTTCTCCTACTTAAGTGAGTGCACAGCGGGCCGGCTTTGGTCGAACTTTCATGGGATTTATCCCTTTAACGATGTCTATCTAATGACGCAACTATGGAAATTAAGTCAATGTGATCTACACCCCTTATCACTGGAATTGCTACATTCATTTTTACATTTTTCTACTAATTTTTACCAAAAAATTAGCAAAATGTGAAAATAAAAATCACATGAACACTTACAAGAGGGGAAAAACTAGAGGTGTTGCTAAACTGACCTACTGTCAGGCAAACCTCATCACGGCAAGCACTCGTTTGTGGCTACGAATGCAGTTCTGGATTTGACCCACCTAAATGGTCTCCTGTTGGACAGCACGTGATGCTCGTGGTGCAGGTTGTTCCAGAGTCAGACGGACCCTCCACATGCATTCTTTTCTGGTACCTTCTCCTAAGTTGTGGTGAGACACCACAGGGTGTAAGAAAGCTGCAGAAGGGTGCCTGGGCTGGGTGGCTGGCTGAAGTGTCCTGTCTGTAGGTCGTTAAGATGAGGAGGTCATCTCCTGGCTTCTTCCCATTTGAGGTGTCTGTGTGGGCCACCATGGGGGAGGCAGAAGAGTCTGCTACACCCAGAAGTAAATGGGCACCTGGCATCGAATGCTCTATGGGGTGCCAGATAAATCTTCCCCAACTGATCACGATTCCTGGAAATCGGAATCGGGGCTCCTTGATATTACGTCTTTGAGGATGATATGAGACCTGGAACCAACCACAAATTGTAGTGCTGTCAGATTGGAAAGTCTCTGAGCATTGTGACTGGGGAGTGTAAGCTGAGCTCTCCAAACAGCTTCCAAACAGCTACACATTTCATCTTTGAATCAGCAGCGTTTAAGGTAGAAAAAATAGAATAGGTAGATAATCCAGTAAATGAAAAACAAGCGGAAAAAGAAACAGACATGACCCATAATCTAATTACTCAAAGATATTCACAGTTAACAGCTTGGCAAGTATTCCTTCTCTGATTTTCTAGACATCCTGGTCCTGCTGAGGTCTACATCTATCCACACCGCATCTCCTTAAGCACATAGATATGTTCTGTCACCCATCTTTCTGCTCAGAAATAAATTATGAACATGTTTTCATGTCACTGACCACACATCCGTCGTCGTTCTTAACGGTTGCTCAGCGCTCATTTCTTGGGCTAAACTAATGGCTCACTGTCTCCAATGATCGGCAGTGGCGCTCCTGGCCTTCTTGGACACAGATCTCTGCACATTTGTTAAATAGTTTCCTTGGGATAAGATTTTCAGCAATAGAATTACTAGGTCAGAATTAAATATGTTTTAATACTTCCAATACGTGTTGGAAAATTTTCTTCCAGAGAAGTTCTGTCCATTTATATTCTCATCAGCAAAAAAAGAGCCTTTTCTAATCAAACACTCCTCAACATAAGGTGTTACTTTTTTTAATCATTGCCAATCTGATAGGTAGTGGCCTCTTCCCTTGAATTTTGTTGATGAATAAATAAGGTTGAATTTTTTGTCATATGTCTACGTCTCTTGCCTTCTCATGTCTATTGGGGGTGATTTTTCCTATCGCTCTATAAATTATTATTTGTTTGTTTATCTGTTGTGGTGCATCTATTTTCAAGTGTTACATTCCCAGCCCCCCACCCTGGTGTATTATATGTCCTCATCTTTCTTTGTGCCAAGACCTCCCCCCTCTGGTCTGGAAAACCAGGGGAGTCCACTGAGGGTCACCGCCATCCCCTCGTTCTCTTCCTATCCTTGTCACACCTGGACTGGACCAAAATCACCAAAGACACATGGCCTGTCCACCAGGAGTGAGGGGCAGGGAGGGGTCTGCATGGTTCTCACCCCCTGGCACCTTCCCTGGCTCCCTGTTCCCTCTCCGTTCCAACCTCCCTCCCTCCCTCTGTCTCTCTCACCATTTTCTTTCTCTTTCTGGGAGTGAATGCATGCATAAGCATAGGAATAAAGGAAAAGTTTGAAAGGAAAGTTATCAAACTGTTGCTAGCCTACTTACCTGTCCTTCAGGTGTGGGAGCTTTTACTATATTTCTGCATTTGGTTTTATCAGAACAAACATGAAAATTTCCCAGAGCAAACAATTCTTTAAAAAGCAAAGAAAATAGCCTGAGTGTCATCTATATCTTAGGGTCATCTTTCCTACATGAACCGGAGCCTCATGGCTAAGCCCCTGTGACCCACCCACCCTCATCACATCCCTTCCCATGTGGATCCGTTTGGGACCAGCACACCCAGGTCCCGAGGAGCCTGAAGAGGGTGGAGAGGTGCTCTGACAGCCTCAATCCCGCGTATGTCATTCGGATTTTCACTTAGAGAGAAGCCCCAGGCTCTGGCCCACATTGCTGAGCACAAGGCAGGCACCTCCTTCATGAACACAAACGCTGGCCAAATGTGGGAGGCCCCCTGGCTGACATCTTCCTGTGTCTGAGTCCCTCCAGTGACTGTAGCAGCACCACAGGCCGCGGCCTTCACCATGGACAGCCATTCCTCGGCTCTGGAGGGTGGTGTCTGGTGAGCACCCTCTTCCCGGTTTGCAGAGGCTGCCTTCCCGCTGGGCCCTCACGTGACAGAGGGGGCACTAGTCTCTTTCTGTAAGGACACTGATCCGTCATGGGGCCCCACCCTCATGACCTGAAGGCCCCACATCCAATCACCATCACACTGGGGGCTAGAGCTTCAACCTGTGGATTTGGGGGAGTCACAGACTTTCAGTCCATAAGATCCTACCCCTTGGGCCTGTCCCATCTCTGGCCACCAGCAGTGACCTGGAGACAACGGGACCAAGGGGCTCACCTCCAGCTTGCGTGGACGTCTGCTGACACGCGTTCCCAGCAGTGCCCGGACTGCGCGGTTGGGGTGGGAGCTGGGAGTTGGGCAGGTGGGTGTCCTGGGGGAGGGCTGCTCGAGGGACGGGAAGGCGGCTGGAGCCTGGGGTTTCAGGCAGGCCCTGCTCCTCACCGCTGTGTGGCCTTGAATGCGTGATTTCTCCTCGGTCGGTCTCCCCTCATCTTGAAACCTGAGTAACCATATTAGCAGCCACAGGAGTTGCGAGGTGAATTCAGTGAGTTAAAACAGTAAGAGTTTGCGTGCGCTGGGGCGGCCTTGTGCCACCTGGGGCTCCCTGAGTCAGTTACTGATGGTGGTGCATGCTGGCTCAGCACACTAACAGCTTTCACTCATGTTGGTTTCACTCAGTGATAGGTAGCTCATTTTGAAAGTTCAAATGCCATGTTAGAGGAGGAATGCTATTTTTAGGGCATGAATTTAAATGCTGCTAAACCACCTCACCCTCACCCCACTTATTTGAGGCACACTCCAGCTGCCCCCGTGAGGTCCGGAAGCTCCACACACAGAGTCACCCTCCTGACTGAGTCACCATGCTGGGCCTGCAAGGAGTGTGTGGCAACAGGACTAGGAGCCAGTCACGGCCTTGCCTGGCTGCCTGGGGTTTGCTTCTGTGGGTGTTTACATGTGTGTCATATGCTGTGAGGAAATAGATACCAGCCACAGCATGGGGCAGGGGAGTAGCTAGAACACAGGAGAGGTTGCAGGGTGAGCTTGGGAAGAGAGTAATGGGAAGGGGTGCATCTCCCCCAGATCTGCTGGTGGAAGTGCAGGGTCCTGTCCACAGGCAGGTTGTGGCCCTGTGGCCCTCTGCATGTCCCACTGGCCTCCAGTCCTTCCAGTGCCATCGCCCTGTAGCCTGAAAGCCCTGGGCAGGAGCCCCATATCAGCGTAACAATGTGCCTTCTGTGGGGCAGCATGAACACCTGCTGTCAGTCCCCAAAACCCTGCCCCTCCCTGCGCAGCCTGCCCACCCCCTGCCCAGTGCAGAGCTAAGCTCACCCAGCCGCCCTGAGGACCCCAGCAGATGCCTGCAGCCTTGCAATGTTTCCAGCCCTGCCCCGCCTCCTGGCTGCTGGAGGGGGAATTGCAGGGAGACTGCTCTCCAAAGCTCCGTCTGGTGCAACACCTGGGCTGGCCCTCCAGCTCCGGAGAAGGCGTGTGGAGTGAGAATGAGATGGCAGGGCTGTAATGTGGAGGACGGCTGGCTTGGTTACAGACATGGCTGCAATATTAAATAGCTCTGGTGACTCCAGCTCCTCTTCCTGGGGGCCCCCAGAGAGCATTCTAGACTGGTGAAGAGCGGGATTATAGAAACAGTCTATTTCAGTCTTGATCATGCTTGAGGCGTGTGGAAGGAAATGCATGGATTCAGAAGCAGGAAGGACAGAGGGCTGGAAGACAGTTAATTTTTTTACTGTTGGACCAGTAAGCCCAAGTGTCATGGGGGAGTTCCAGCATAGAAGGGACAGCAACTAGAATGAGAGCCGCCCCTGGGCCAGTGATGTGGGTGGCGGGGAGGTGGCCGACAGCTCAGGCCCAGATCCGCAGGCAGGTGCACCACTTTGAGAACAGAGGTGGGGGTGGGGCGCCTCCAATTTGTAGTGTTACAACTATTAAAGCAAAAGCAATAAGCGTTTGAGAAACATATGGGTCTTTTCTTGTGTCTCTTGAACCTGCAACAAACTCGCCAGGGAAGTTCTGACGGTGCAGTTCTGACCCATCATTGTGCCCCACCTCCCATGGTGAGGCTTTGGTTTTACTGCCCTGGAAAAAGAAGTGCCACCTGGACACTTGGACTTATCTTCAGCTTGGAACCTTTCCCTTGAAAATATTTAGTTCATCAACACAGACTAAATATAATGTTGCAAGTGGCCTCCCTCATCTGACAAGACCCGCTTCTCTCGCCCTGGGGACACTGGCCAGCTGCCCCTGGCTCCCACAGGGATGCGGGACACAGTCCTGGGTGCAGAGGGACTCATCTGCCAACCTGCCAACCTCTGGGACCAAGTAACCAAGGGGTGGTTGAGACGCAGCTTGCTCTGGGGCATATGCCGGAAAAGAGAGTGTTTACCATGCAGGAGGGCCAAGTCCGTCCCAGGAAAGGAGGATGCTCAGCACATTAGCGTAAGTCTGCAGGGCCAGCCAGGGCTCAGCTTCATTAAACCCCAAAAGGATGGCAGCACTCCAGAATTTGGGCATCCTGTTGTCTTGGCCCTGGGAAGAAGAGACTGCTGGTTTAAACCAGCTCAGCTCCGGAAGATCTGGAGCCCCCTCACTGCTTTTCTTCTGGCTCTGCACAAGAAGACGTTGGAAGCTGGTAGCCACAGAGCAGCCAGAACCCCAGCCTTCCCCCAGCAGTCTAATCCTTTTCCTCCAATGTTCACTGTATCCTGCTCACCCCGGACTGCCTTCTGTCCCCCATGAAGTCCTGAAAAAGGACGACCCTCTATGGTGTCAGGAATGAGCTGAGAATTCATCTAGGGAGGCTCCTGTGAGCCCCGTCAGTGTCAGGGCTCCCCATTCCCAGCACCTGATGGTCACTTGTAACCTGCCCCCGAAATACTGGCCCATTCAGGTTCCCATGCTGCTGGCTTTAATATCATGGAGCCGACAGTGTTGGAGGACACATTCAGGAACCTAGAGGTTCAAACTGGCAGCGTCTGACCCCTGCACCCCCTCCACCATCCCCTCTGCCAGCTCTTCCTCCTCACCCTCTGCTTGAAGGCCAAGAAGAGAGCTAGGCAAGGCCACCCCACTTCGCCTCTCCCAGGGCCCTGTCACGGCTGCTTCCCCACCAGGACTGTGGGACCCCATCTGTGGCTTGGACGTCACCCCCAGTGACGCTCCCCACAGCTGACTGCCCGTCTCTGCTACCCACACACCAGGCTTGTCTCTACCACTTGGATGACTCTCCCATCCTTTCCCCAGACCTGATCAGGGTCTCAGTTGAGCTGATGAGCTAAGACAATGTTCTGAGTGTGCATAGAAAGTACAGACTGTGACGAAGTGGCCGGATGACAGTATAGGCTTGATGTGGATGGATGCAGTTGCGCCTTTTGTGTCTAGATGCTACTCTGAACTTGTCTCTTCCTTCTGGGTCACATGAACTTTTGCTCTGTGGAATTGTAAGAAAGAAAGGTAAATTATCTCAACTCCCTGTCACTGAAACAGGAGGAGAGCTATTACTTGTAGATAAAAAGCCCCTTATCACATCAGGCATTTCACATCCATTGGTAAATAAGGGTGACCTTCCGAGGTGGCCTCGGCTGGGTGCCATCCTCTGCCTGTCACTGCCTGACGGCGCTCAGTCCTCAGCAGCCGTGCCCAGAGCAGGAGTCAGAGACATTTTATTTAAAGAGCCAGCAATTCATATTCCAGGCTTTGTGAGCAAAGCGCTCTTGGTGTCAGTCAACTCCCCTGCCTCCTGCTGTGTTTGAAAGCAGCCATAGACGACACAGAAATGACTGCGTGATGCTGTGTGCACCAATAAAACTTTATTTACAAAAACAAACAGCAGGCACACAGGCTGTGGTCTGATGCGTGTGCCAGAGTGTGGGCTGATGAAGCTCAGAAGAAAGAGCTCCGAGCGGGGGGCGTGTCCTCTAGGCCGCGATTCAGTTAACAGCTGGCTGCTTATGCATTGGGCAGGGCTAGCCATTCATAATTGTTCCCCATATTCCTCTCAGGAAGGCTGAGATGGAGAAAACCAGCTCTCAGTCGCCTTCAGGCAGCGGGAGGCTGAGCTCGGCTGCTGCCGCGGCCACCTCTGCTGACATTATCCCTGGAGAGGGGTCATGGCTGCCACCAAGGAGAGGTCTCGGGCGGTGCCCCTCCATCCCACCCGCATCTTGCTGGGCCATTCCAGTGAAATCTTTTGAACTGAAAAGCAGAGCCAATTCTCTGCTATAGAGGCTTGGTAGAAGGTGTCCAGTCAAGCACTTGGATTGCTGGGTGCCACCCAGCTGTGTGTGTGTGTGGCGGGGGGGGGGCGCGGGTGCTGATGAGACCTCTGCAGGGTGACAGTGACAAACTGTCTGAGACCCTGGGGACCCTCCTGTGCCATTCTTGTCTTCCCATCTCAGGCCCTCCGTGGTGCAGACGGATGTTTGCAGTAGACAGCGTGCAGGTGATCCGAAACCACAGACAAAGACAGGCCCCAGTTTACTCTCAGTGTACTCGCTACAGTCTGTCCGCATATGACCAGGATGTTGCTTAAATTCAGAGAACAAAACTGCAGCTGGAACCCAAGAATCTGCTGTGTTTGGTCCCTTATTTAAAGTTTGAGTGACTGAGGTCCATGGAGATGCAATTCGCTGACTTTGAAGTGTCTTCTAAGAAGTATCAATAGAATATTTTAAATTTCTTTTCGAAAGAAACCTGAATCAAAGTGTGCATACACCCCACCCCACCCCAAAACCTGGATCCAGTTCAGCTCACAGACTCGGGATCACCCTCAGTGGGTTTAGTGAGGCTCATAAGGACAGTGCACATGGCTCAGTCCCTCCGCAGGGCCGGGGCAGAGGGGCGGATGCCAGGCTGGGGTCCGTTTGAGCTGCACAGCTGTTTCCTTCTGAACGGCGGGTGGCTAAGCAGGCAGAGCTCCGGCCCAGGGCTGGGGCCGCCCCCTCTGGGGGACAGGCTCCTGAGCGTATTCCCAACTGCTACACCTTCCCGCGTGAGTGCCTTGCCAAATGCAAGGTTTTGTCCCAAGTCCTTCCTGCAGTGCTGATGGGAAGGCTCCTCTTGGAAAACACCCCGGGGCAGGGAGTTCTCAGGATGCCTCCCGTCTCCTCTTCAGAGCTTCTCCCCTCAGCCCCTGGGGTTTCCCTCCCTGGTTGGGGTCAGCACCTGTCCCACAGCTTTAGACCCTCGTCCAGAGCTGTATGTAACAGCCATTGGAAGGGACAGGATTGGAAGCTTCTCGATAGCGCTGGCAGGGGCCTTTCCTGAATGCTGCTGTATGGGTGGGTCCCCAGAGCCCCAGCCAGGAGGGAGGGTTAAACGGGCTCCCTCCCTGCAGACCCAGCAGGTGAGAAGCTCAGTTAGCCCACACGGGGTGCAGGCTGCAGGGGTAACACCGAGAACCTTCAGGGTCGCAGGCCATCCTGGGAGCAGGTAGCTCTGCCTCCCGAGGTGAAAGCCAGCAGCACCAACAGTCACACTGATGCTGGCCAGCTAGTGAGGTGCTCTTGCAGCTTGGTGCTGGGGGGTCCACCCCTGTGAAGACGCTGCTCACTGTTTTCTCCTGAGAATGTCAGACTCCCTGCAGGGGCTATAAGCTTCAATTGTCATATAGGAATCCATAAGTCTCAAGTCAAATATGACCCCCTGTGTTGCTGCCCCAGCATTGCTGGGCTGTTGTTATAATCTGTATGTCCAGTGATCCTCAGATTGCAGACCCTGAGCCCAAGAAACAGAAGTTTGTGGCCTTAAATGTTTATTTAAATGTTGGCAAAGGGATTCCCCCTTCTACCATGTTCCCATATAGTTATTTCACTAATCTGGATAAACCATTATGTGATGATTGCATTGGTACTGAACAAGAAGTCTAATATCACATTTCCTTTCTATGTAACGTCCTTCCTGGGATTAGCAGTGTTTCAGTAACTACCCGTTCCTCCTGGAGACCAGCCCTTGGGCCTGCCGTCCTCCAACCAAATGGGCTGGTGCTCTGCAGGCCGGCTGCACACCTTCCAGCCGGGGCGGTGTCCTCACCGCCAGCCTGGGTGTGTCTCTGCCTCTCTCCTGGGATGTCGGACGTAGAATCCTGAATGTTTATGTGGCAGTCCTTGATCCCCTCTGCTTTTTCAGATCAGGTGAATAAGATGCCTTGAATAGTAAAGGTAATATTTATGAGATAGTGGGATCTGCCCTTTCCCAGCAAAAATAAAATCTCTACTCCTTCTCTTACCCGGCCTGCTTGACAAACAGGAGCTTGGTCACAAAGAAGCCAAGGAGGGGCCGCGTACATCTCTGCTACTTACACAGCCCTGCATGGTCCAAAGCGTGGGGAAAGGCTCCAAAGGCTGAGTGCGCTGCACAGACGATTTACACTCCTCTGCACAAACATGACCCTGGCTGATCATATCAGATGATAAATCACATGTGGAGAGTTTAAGTGGTCACCCATTCCAGGGCTCTGAGCAGCAGAGATAGGACTTGAACCCAGGGCTTTCACTCCATGCTCCAGGTTCCTTGAGCTACTGCATCTTGGCTCAGTAGTCAGAAGACCATGCATAAGTAAAGCCATACTCCTCGAGGACATGCACTGACTCCTGTTAGGCCCTTATGGGTTCAGGCTGCATTTTGTGTGTGTGTGAGCTGTAACAGGTCACCTCTTTCCACAAGGACTTCCCTGTCTCAGGCCTTCCAAACTCACAGTGGAAAGGCATTGATTGTTCTCTACAGATGATCTTTAAAGGAGCCAGGAGTGCCTGTCTGGCCTCTGGTGTGCACACGGTCATGCAAGCGTCAGTGCCCTGGGTTATCTGTAGTCTAAACAGCCAGGACAGAATTTGTGCGCTAGACTCTCTGGCCCATCCCTCTGTAGGTTGCCACTGATGGGCAGGGAAGGATGCAGAAGATCTCGAGAGGTCATCACCCAAATCCAGGGTACCCCACACTTCGTGTGCACCAAACTTTGTCTTGGCTGAGACTTTGGCATTTCTAATACAAAAGTTAGATTCATTTCTAGAAGGCAGAGAGAGAGAGAGAGAGATGACTTAGAAAATACCTTAAAGGCAGACAGTTCATCTTAAACTACCTCTCTTTGTCATCTTGGCAGTGAAATTACTACCCTAAAGGACCTGCAAATGCAGGTAGACCCCATTTTCTAAAGTTCACGTGGCACGCTTCACTTTTACAAAAGACCTACATTAGTACCTGTTTTGGTAACCAAAGGAAATTCTGAGAGGATTTTCACTTTTATGAGAAAATGCTAGGGAAATGAGCGTTCAGCATTTGCTTTGCAGCAGCTGTTAAAGAGACAGCGCACACCCCGAACAGCGAGGGGGCCCCTCTAGCTTCTTCCCCAGAACCACGCTCAGCACCACAGTATCCAGCTGCCAGAGCTCTGACCTGTGTGGGCATCTGTGCTTGACCTTGATTTATTTTGTGCATCTGTCAGCAAGATTTGTGCTAGAGCATCAGAAAAGCCTAAGATCTGGGGGTCCGGGAATGCCCACCAGATTTTCCATGTGAGTTACTGGTGAATGCTGCTTTGCCATACACACCCGGGTGTCACAGGGACACTCTGCCCTTGGGCAGTGGGCAAAGCCTGCACTCTGCTTGGCCCCAGCAGGGAAAATGCCAAAACATGTGAGTCATCTGAGCCCAAGAAGTTCCTACCCTTCTGAAAATGACCATCCGTAATTAAGTGCCTACAAATCCCAACGTTAAAATACTTCTGTAAAACCGGCAGAGGCTGACCTGCAGGGGGACAGTCAGGAGCCGCCCAAAATGCCGCAGCACACGGGGCCGCCCCCTC
This sequence comes from Manis pentadactyla, assembly GCF_030020395.1. Taxonomy (NCBI): domain Eukaryota; kingdom Metazoa; phylum Chordata; class Mammalia; order Pholidota; family Manidae; genus Manis; species Manis pentadactyla. The sequence continues at coordinate 146,168,107 of NC_080025.1, forward strand.
CCGTGGGGTCTGCTCTCTGTCCTCCTTTCCTTTTGAGATCAGAGCCCTTTTGATGATCCTTTATTCTAGTTTCCTCTCTGTCCAGGCCTGGGCGCTCTTTGCTCTGTACTTAGCCTGTGACCTTGGTTTCCGAGCAGATGCCGTTGCTCACGGACTGGCGCCTGGAACCCTGTGCCCCCCACCTCCCCGCCGCCCCTAATGGTCCTGGGTGCACTGTCATCCTTAAGAAGCCCTGGCAAGAGGAGACCAAGCTGAGACGTACCAGGTCTCCGCTCCCACCTTTCCCCCATTGCTGTCGGCCAGGATCTAAGATCAATCACAGAGGTAGGTTCTAGGGAGATGGGGGCCTGTGAGAAGACCTTGTGGCTGGTGTCCCCGGCACAGAGGGAGGTCCCCCAGGGGACCCCAGGTCTGATGTCAGTGCCTGTGCAGCTCAGCTCAACTCAGCTCAGCTCAGCCCAGCCTTGGGCTCAGGAAGCCTGGAATCAGCCAACAGGCTCCAGGTCCCATATTCTTTTTCTCTCCTTGCAAAAACAGATAAAGTGATGTCACAGCCCACAAGGTAGGTTTCCTACAAACACCAAAAGGCAGATTTTTATTAACCAAACTCCAGCGTATTTGGTAGCTCTTCTGGAGAAAAGCATCGTGTGGCCCTACAGAGCCACCTTTGCTGGGTGAGTCAGGCGTGTCATTCGGAGTAACACATCAGGAGGCCCGTGGTGATGGGAGATGTGTGGCTGTGAACACGAGATGACACCCCCTGCCACTGCCTGAGATCCATACAGGCTTTATTTTTTTCCTCCGAAAGAAATGCTTTTTCTTGTAAAAGACACACACTAAAAATTTAGAGGAGATAAAAACAGTAGAGTATCGTCCGCCTGGGCTCACGCCTTCGGCATCGGTCGTAGTGTTTGCGGGAATGCTCCTGCTGCCGCGAGAACACAGGCTGCCTGTGGGGCGGGTGCGCCTGCTGCGGGCACCCAGTGCCCGGCCTGGGGGTCTGGGGGAGCCATGCAGGAGGTGAGTCTCTGGGGCTCCAGGCCACGCCTGTGCTGCTGGAGAGACGAGATGCCGGGTCCTAGGCTTCGGCCTGCCTTTTTTCTGAGAGGGACACTTTACTTAATTTCTAGGCCAAGGCCAGAGCCGCAGTCAACACAAACCTTCCCAGACAAGCCATTTGACGGGGGCGTTGTCGGCTCTCTTGGTCACCTGTGAAAAGTCAAAGAATAGAGTTTAGCCTTGGGGGGTCCGTGAGAAGGAGCCCACTGAGCAGGTCAGCCTAAATCTCGCGGAGTTAACCTGACTCAAGGGGCAAAATCATCTGAAAACTGAAAGTACGTAATTTTATCTCTCAACATTTATCCTGTGTCTTAGCCAAATATACTCTGGTTAAACATATGTTCTAAGGAAGATTTCATTTAATTATAAATATGGTTTTTTGTTTTTTTGTTTTTTGTTTTTCCACCTCCTGCAAAAATATGCTGGGGTTAATCTTCTCAAAGCTCAGAGACAACGTGGTGAAGGGCAGAGACTCAGTCTGCCAGGTAACACACCTGGGTGAGGTTAGGGCCTTGCCGGTGCCCAGGAGGGTCTGGTCCAGAGCTGGGATTCACCAAATGTGTCCCTGGTCTGCCTGAGACCCTGGGCGTCCTGTGCACGGGCTGCAAACTAATGCAAACATGAGGCTCAACACCATGGTTCTTCCAGGATGAGTGACCTCCAGTTCCACAGATGTTTATTTTTGTATATACGTAGAGTTGCTAAGTGCACCATGGGAGCCTGTTGAACTGTTGAATATATAGATGAAAACAGGTGCAGCTGTGGGGCAGCGAGGACCGCCTGTGCCCCCCACCCACCCCGAGTCTGGTCCCCGCCGGGTGCCTGGCGAGGCCGCAGAGCTGTTTTCAGCACCGGAGGCCGAGCTGAAGCCCCGCCACTGGGACCCTGTGCTGCCAGCATTTGGAGCTTGCCCTAGTTTTCTGTCGCACTTATTTTTGTTTTTATCTTTATTTCTTTCCAATTTTAAATCACCCTTCAATTACCTTCAGCATTTTTAGTTTCGTTCATTGGCTTAACCGCATAACCCGCTACGGTGTGTTAGACTACATAGCCGTTCCAAAACAGCTTCGTCTCAGATTTTCCCAAAAGCAATTTATAAGATTTGTGTGCATTGTAGTTCAAATGTAAATCATAAATGCCCCATTAGGAAGGCAGGTGTACTCATGAGATTTCCAAATGGACTGGCACAGGAGTGCTTTCTGACGTCAGTGAACTTTTCCAGTGGGATTGGTGGGTAGCTGGGTTGGGAGGTTGTTTATCCTAAGAGCTGCAATCAGAGAGGCTTATCAGCCCCAGGAAAGGATAGGGGGCCCCACCTGGCTCCGTGGGGTGCAGGTGGAGGCATGGGTGCCCTGGGGCACAGTGAGGGGGCCGGTCACAGGCTGCTGCAGCCAGTGCGGCCCCCTCCCCCTAACCCCAGGGCTCACCTCTTGCCAGCTGCCCTTGGAGACAGGAGGCCTCCTCGCTGGGCTCCTGCTGGGGGCTCAGGCCCTCCTCCCGGGCAGTGACCTTTGAGACACTGCTGACCCTTCCACCTGGACTAGCAAGGGGCATGGCCCTGTGGTTGCTCGCCACTTGCCATGCCCGCCTGCCTGCTCAGCTGCCCCCAGCAACCTTCACATTCTGCCTCAGCCTCTTGCTCTGACTGGCCCAGCCCGGCCTCTGTCGTGGTCCGACTGACAGGCTGATGGGTGCCCAGCCATCCAGGGAGCACCTTTCCAGTATAGGTTATAGGTGCCTAGGTTTTCTAATGCAAGGCCTTTAAAAGTCTCTCTCTCTCTCCCTTCCTCTAGGAATTAGGACAGTGAACACTCTCTCTCACATCCATTATTTTTCAGAGTGCCAGAAAGGCAACAAATGACTGTGTAATCACCTCCACAATCCTGTCTAAAACATCATCATTGTATCTGACTGAACATGGTGCTTCACCCTGACCATCCCATTTCTTTTACAGCTTCATTGAAATAAAATTTATATAGCATAAAACCCACCCTTTTGAAAGGTACGATTCAGTGTTTTCTAGTATATTCACAGAATCATGCAACAATCACCTTAGCCTGATTTTGGAGCGTCTTCGTGATGCAAGAAAGAAGCCCTACGTCCGTCAGCTGTCCCTTCTCATCCATCCCTCCCCCAGCTTCCCCGTCCTCTGATTAGGCTTTCACGCCTCCACTGTCCACCTGTATCCTAGAACTGGGACCATACAGTGTGTGAGCTTGTGTACATGGCTTCTTTCTCCTGGGACAGTGTTGTAAAGATCTGTCCATGTTGTAGCTTGTGGAGCTTCACTCCTATTTATGGCTGAATAATACTCCATTGTATGGACAGAGTGTGTCTGTCTCTCCATCCCCTTGATGGAAATTTGGGTGGTTTCCACACTTTGTCTGTTACAATAAAACTGCTGCACCCGGGCATGCCCAGGTATGTGTTCCCAAGGACGTGACCGTTGGCTTTTATGTGGGCGGTCTGGAGGGCCAGGGGTCAAGACCCCTTGCTGTAGGCTTGCAATTACAGAAGCACGCTCTCCAGTAAAGATTCTGGGCACCTATTTCTTCCCTTAAATCTTCTTTCTTCTTGTCCAGTTCATTCATTCATTTGCTCAGCAAATAAAGAACTTGTGCTATTTACCATGCACTTTGCTAGGTTCTGGTGATACCTTAAGTGGCCATTTTTATGCTTTTCAATGAACTTGTATATTTTATTCCTCAGAGAGAGAATTTTCTATATTCTAAAAGTAAATTGTGTTTGGCAATATTGGCACCTCCTCCTCCGGGCATCAGGTACTCATGCAAAATAAACAATTTCAGGCTATTTGGTTCTGCTCTAACTAATGCCTCTTCTGTTCTTTTTCTTGTTCAATTCATTTTTTTTGGGTGTCTTACAATTCTTCTGCCCTTGGCATCCCCAGAGCAGTATCTTTTGCAATATTTTAAAGAAGCTTGGTTTCCCTGCTAGGATTTGGCCTCTTCTTCCCGCTCTTAAGTACAGTTGGAGTTCACACCCTCACTAAACTCATCCAGTTTGAGACTTTCGTTCATTCTTGGTTTCAAATATGTCAATCAGAGAGCCTCAGTAAGCAGCGTCCTGTGCCAGGCCCCTGCCAGCTGCTGAGGGAAGGGCAGAGCGTCCGCGTCCCAGGGCGCACCTCCCGCAGGGCGTACGGGTGCTGGGGGGGACGGGCTGCTCTGAGGCCCCCTTGAGGGCCACCTCTGGGTCTCCTTCCATGAAGCGTCCTTGTTGGAGGACTAGCAAGGCAGAGAACCCCGAGGGTGGAGCAGAAGCTGGGGAGCCAGGAGGGAGCATGCAGGCATCCTGAGGGGGAAGGAGAAATGGTCAAACGTGGGCAAGGGGTGGGGAGTCATGGTGACCAGGGAGTGGCCGGCAGCACAGATCCTCCTCTGGAGAACTTTGGAGAACGCAGGCCTGGGGCACCTTCCCTGAAGTGCTGATTGCACAGCCCAACAGTGGATCACAGCAGTGCGTGTATAAAAAGTTTCACAGGTTGTCAGGCCGGGGAGCCTCTGTTCTTGGGGATTGTCTAGAAGCTTCGGCACCTACCACTTGGCATGCCTGCGCCCCTGGCGGGAGGTCTAATGTGAAGCTTCATAAGACAAAGAGAACATATTTTGGCAAAAAGAGAAAGTACCTGCACAGCATTGTTGGGGAGACAGCGTATGCCCACTGGAGACACGAGGCTGTGCGTGGAAGGCACCAAAGGCCAGCACAGACATTCAGCTCATAGGCTGACATTGGAAGCAAAGGGCAGTCTGGGAACCAGCGGTCCAGAAGTCTTGGTGTGAGAAGGAGGCCATGAGCCTGCATTTACAGGATTGTTCTAAGAGCAATGCTCTGCACCATCCCGTCTCTTCTTCTGCGTCTTCCTCCTTCGTGTCCACTTCTTAATTCATGTGCTCAACAAGTAAACACAGGGAGCCCTATTTGCGAGGTGGGTCGCAGCAGTTGTTGGTATCATCAGGGCTCCTGCAGTCTGGCAGGGGCAGGAATGGTGCATGGAGCTTCCTTTGTTTACGTTGCTGCCATAGATGTCACAACAAGGAGCTACGTGTGTGTGTGTGTGGAGGAAGGCTCGCCCCAGAGGACATTTCGTGGCTTCGGGGGACAGCCAAGAACCCACCTTTCTCTTTTTCGCCTTCATCTGTTTTCTGCTGCACACTCTCCTTTCCCCTTCCCGCCCTGGCCCCTCAGCCTGCTAGTTCTTCCTGTGCATCAGCGCTTCCCCAGTCTGTGCATCTCTCCTCTTTTGTCCCGTGTTTCTCACTAACACTCTGAGCCAGACTAATAATGGGTGACTTCAGTAGAGAAAAGAGAAAATGTGAGCATGAAGCAGTCTGTGTGTGGTTATGTTTGGAGCGAAGAAAGCTGGAAGGTGTTGCACTGCACACATTTACCTTGGGGCACTGCAAAGACAGGAAAAGGGTTTCCAGTCCTCTGAAATGGGGAAACAGCCTGTCTCCTCCTTGGCCTCACCTCCTCCCCTGCCAACAGCCAGTGAAATCTCAATCTATCTCCTGGCCATCGCCCTGGCCAGGAGCGCCCCCAGGCTATCCTGCCCTAGATTCTGACACCTTGGGCTAAGAGCACGGGGTCCTGGAAGCAGGACTGTTCATTGGCGGGTCTGCAGTTCTCCTCAGAATCTGCTCTCATGGGGTCAGATGGGCAGGCAGCTCACCTGTGCAAATGCAAATCTGTTTTCTACTTTTAAGTTCCAAATTTTACATAGGACAAAATAAGTATCTTTTAAGTAGTAATTGAAAGTAAGTCACTCACCTGCTTGTCTTTGAAGGAAGCCTTACTATTCCTAGTCAGCAAGGATCTATTATCTCTCTCTTCTCAACCCAGCCCTGTTCCAGTCATTTGGGGCCAGCAAAGAGGGAGGTATTTTCCACCCAAGAATTTAAAATTAAATTGCAAGTATTGTGTGCTCATCATGCGTGGATTTTGGTGAGGGAAATGTTTGCCCATGCACCCCTGTCTGTCCACGGTGTGGAAATGGTCTTCAGGAAGGCCACCACCTGGCCTACTGCCCGGTGCCCACAGTTCCTGGTGGTGTCAACCCTGCCTTCAGGTCAGGTAATTAACGAGAAACCTTACAGTTATTCAAAGGGACCAGCAAGTTTTTTAAGGCATTGAGGGGAGGGTGGGGAGATAAATAAAAAGTGAATACTGTGAAATATATCACCCCAGACTTGAGAGCTTAGCCACATGGAAAAACTAATGCTTAACAAGTGGCATTTTGTAGGAAGCTCGTCAGATGAGTGCCCAACGTCAGCACAAAGAGGGGCCTGTAGGTGCCAGGGACGTCCTGAGCGCAGCCACCGTCAGAATGTTTTAAGCTGACATTTGCATTTCTTAATGTGATCTTACTTGCTGAGGTAATGTTTTTTGCCCAAGGCCAACGATCACTCGGAAATGCTTTCATATTTTAAGATAGATCTTGAGATTTGAGGAGTCAAACTCTTTGCATAAGCATTGTTCAGTTTCCAAAAGTGACTGTCCACTGAGGGGTTTCCCCAGCCACTCACTGCTGGCGTTTCCCAGGACAGCTAGCCGACTGCGCGGCGTCTGCTGCATCCCAGTACATGCACACCCTTTGGGGGCTGTGGCCACGCAGTATTTGGTAGCCGAGTTCAAGGGGCATTTGTGCTCCGTAGTCAGGCCCTTCAACATTTGCTCTGTGAGGACCCAGCAAGAAGAATCCACATTTTTCTGGATTAATTTAGTTAATTTAGTGACTTTGTCATTTTGCCAGATGGCACTCACTATTTATAAACTGCTCAACACAAACGACTTCTTTTAATCTCTCCAAATGCCTGTAAGATAGCTACTATTATCCTTATTTTTGAGAAGAGTAAACTGAGGCCCGCATGGGATTGCGTGTGTGGCTCAAAGCCGAGAGCCTGTCACTGGCCGTGTGGAGACCCTCCGCGGCCCCCACAGGGCCGACAGTCTGCGGGGGCCGCGGGCACAGTCCGCTTGGAGCAGATGCTCGTGTGCCTCGCCCGGCACAGGCTGGCCCGTCTCGCACCTGTCAGGCGACTTTCCTTCTGATGCTGCTTTCTGGGCCCCATCCAGTCTCATTTGGAGCCTCTGTCAGTGAGTAAATCTGTTTCTCCCTGTCAGATTCGACTGAGGCAGATACAGACACTGGGGACAGACAGACTGCCGCAGGTAACACCGGGGAAGCCGGCCTCCAAGCCCTCGAGGAGCAAAGCCACAGCAGTTCAAACTCGTGTCTCCCCAGAGGTTGCGGAGTTGACAGAAAAGCAGCTCGGGGTACCGAGGCTCTGAGACCGCTGCCGCCCAGGCAGAGGGGAGCGCCCCGAAGGCCTTATTATTCCTGCTCTGGGTAGATACCCAGAAACAATAAATAAATGAGCTGTTTTACCCAGGCCAGCCATCCGAATCCAGGGACACAGGGACAGACAGACACGTGAACGCACTGACCACCCCGGCAGAGCCTGCTGGTCCGCCGTCCCCAGAGAATGGGGCGTGGGGGTGGAAAGAGGCCATGGAACCCCACTGTGTCGTTCTGGGCCACCCCTCACCCCCTCTACTCTGAGGAGGGGCAGTAGGCGCTGTGATCTGTCCTTCAAGCCCTGGCAGAGGAGTGATTGAAACCAGGCCTGGTGTGTTCCAGCAAACGGCTGCTCTCCAGGCTGGGACGGAGGCCGACCTGTCAGCAGCGGCGTTTCACACGGGCCTTTATCCCGGTCTGTAAAGTTAACAGTCTCTTAATCATTGAGTCTAACTTGACTCGTGTTCCCTCGGCCCCAGGACTAGTCAGGTGTTGGGGCTTTATGGTGACTTGTCAGGGGAATGTGGAATGTATTCCTGCAGTAACAAGACACCAGCCATGGTGAGCCTTCATGAGCACCCGCCATACGACAGCACAAGAGAAGCCCTCAGGAAGCATTAGCGATCAGACTCCGGCACTGCCCAGTGACAGTGCTATGGTCCCAATTTTTAGATGAAGAAATCAAAGTTTAGATAGGTGAGTTGGTCAGTTATATTTTTTCTAACAAATGATTGAGACCCAACTTGAACTGCTCTTATCTAAAAAAAGGTCAAAGCTATGGATGGGGCCGGAGCACCTTAGGGATGGTTTGACAGGGGCTCGGTGAAGCTCTGACGCCTCCTCTGCTCCCTTCCCCCACCTCACTCCCTCTGCTGCCTTCTCCGCTTGGGGAATGAGAGGACATGGCCACCTGCTATCCTCAGGTCTCCTGCAAAGAGGAAGAAGGCTTCTCTTCTCCAGCTCCAGTTTGGAGAATCTCAGGCAAGAATCCCGTTGACCTAGCAGAGATCCTACGCCACCCCTTGAAGCAGTCCTGTGGTAGGTATATGGTGCTCGGATTGGTCCTGAGTGATCGGACCACCCCAGGCAGCGGCGTGTGGGGCGCAGCCCATTGCTGGGAGAGGGGAGGCACGGGATGCGCGAGCACAGAGCGAGCTGATAGGAGGCAGCGCGTCACCCCGGTCACCACTTCTACGTGCCACGAACCAGGTGTTGCTAAGCCAGATTCTGGGAACCTGCGCTCCAGTTCCAGTGCCATCGTGTGCCTGTAGAAAGATTATTTTACTCTCTATAGCTCAGTTTCCTTAACTTTAAAATGCAGATAATAGCATTTAACTCATAGGTTAATTGATTTGGTTATTTGGGTAAATCAAATGAATTAATGCATAACAGCAGCACTAGTACAAAGGAGATCTTCACTCATGTTAGCTATTATCACCATCACCACCACCACCACCACCACCATCACCGCCGCCGCCGCCACCACCATCATCACCATCACCACCATCTGTGGTATGACCATAAGGAGCTAAGTGTCTTGTCCAAGATCCCTCCAACAGCCAGTGAGTGAAGCCGGGACTTTTATCAAGGTTCAGCTAGAGCATATTATGCATGACATCCTCTTCCTCAGAGTCCCCAGCCCTTAAACCCCGCACCCCTCCTTCATTTTGTAGGTCGTGCCGATGTACCGGCTGGAGCCACACTCAAAAGCCATCATAATGTGGCTCCAGTCAAAGCCGTCTTTGTCGCAGCTCACGGCGGGGGGAGCGCCATCCCGACCGTGGGCATGGCAGGGGTGGCACGGCCGGAGGCCCCTCCTGGAAGGGCCCACCTCTTGGAAGCCATCGCCCTGAGGGGTTCAGGTTCCATCTCCCGAAACTCCTCTCTACGTCCTGCCTGTTACCCTTTACCCCCGAGTTGTTACTCCTAATTTATCTTCTGACCCACACTGGACATGCTGCTTAGACCGTCCCCTGCTTCTCAAAGCCGCTTCCCTGTAGGTCCATGTTGTTGTCTGGATGTGGCTGTTTCCGTTTCCGTGTCCCAGGCTCTTATTTACACAGGGGCTCAGAAGTGGTCTTTGACCTCAGGACCTGTATAGAGACTCCTTATTTGTTATGATTTATTATCCTAGGCATCGCTTAGGTTTCTGATAAGAGCTGGCTGCCTGTGGCTGACCTTTGCCCGTGACCATGGCAGGGTAAGAGAAGAAGGAGGAGGAGCCTAAAATGCAAATGAGCAAGCCACAGACACAGAACATGCCAGAACAAAATTTTTTCCTTCTAGACTGGACTCTATGGCTCAGTTCACCCTCTGTCACTGGGTCAGCATCTTATTTTCCCCCAAAGCCTGGGTTTGTATTGCTAAAGTCACTTTCTAACTGGGAGAGTTGGTTGGCCAATATGACCGGACTCATAGATGTTTAATCAGTGGTTGGCTCATGCTGAGAAGAAGTGGCCACACCTTTGTGACAGCACGGCCACCTTGGGGCCTCACGCCACCCCCTTCTCGTCCTGCCACTGCTGGTATGTGACGACAGAACCAAATCAACTTATTTATCGGCCTACAGCAAGAGCCATGCTCTCTGAGTCTAGGTAACTGGGCTTTCCTTTGATGGCCTAGGTTCTTAGGCCTTGGGCTGGTCGGCTGACTTCTTTGGGCTTCCTTTTCTTCTCTGTGAAATAAAGGGTGGGGCCACGTGGTTTTTAATGGCTCAAACATCAAAATGTTCTAAACAACTCTGCCGCCCATGTAGTGCCAATAAAGCTGGAAGTAGTTTGCACAACCTCCGACCCTGGGAGACTCTAGGAGCAGGCACTGGTCCATCCTTGTGTACTGCTGTCCCTCCTGGTCCACCCCAGCACCTGGCACGTGGTAGTTGTTGGATAAACATGTCGGATGACCACGTAGCCATGGCCTTTCACTCCCGGAGCTGAGCTGTTAGAGTCAGTCATTCGCAGTCATAGTCTAGAAAAGCCCCTGAGGGGCTCTGCTTTTGTTCTTAGTACCTCTCACTTCCTTCCTTCGCAAGACCCCGCCTGATGGGTAGGGGGCTGACTGAGTCTGAGTTCAACTGAGTCACCTTTATGCCAGTTTCAAGAGCTCATGTAAATCAAGCATCTGCTCGAAGCCCATTACCAACCACAGCTGCAGCCCCGCCGTCTACCTTCACTCCCCAAAGAGTAGCGTCCTTGCCCAAACCAGGGGCCTCAGTGGGGAAACCCCCCGACTCCCTAGTTTTCGCATCTTACTCCAAGATGGTCATTTCTCTCATGAGCATATCTAACATTGGTAAATTATTTTCTATTTTTCCTCACTCACATAATGAACGAATTCGGGTAAGCGTATTGTTCGCATTGTACAGATGCACACGGTGGAATGCAGAGAGGCAGGTGACCCAAAGAGAGCCCAAGGTCCAGTCTCCTTTGGCTTCTGTCTCCCGTTAAAAAGGGCCTGCCTCCCTCTGATCGAGCCACATTCCGGTATTTGTACCGACTCCGTGCCAGTTCCTCCCTTCTTCCCTCCTCCTGCCGCAGATACTTTGTGAGCACCGACTATGTGCCCGGAGCTCTGAAGCACGTGGAAACAACGCAGGGAAGAGTAAAGGAAGAAATATCTAAACAAGAAGATAGCAAGGAGCAATAAGGGCCTTGCTGAAAAAAAAATTAATGGGGAGATTGCAAGTGACTTCGGGAGAGAGCAGGGCTAAGGGAGCGGTTGTTTTAGCAGCCTCCCGCGGAGGGATCGGGCAGCGAGGGTTCCAGGTGCAGGGAGATGCACTTTGCATTGTCATCGGCTTCAAAAGTCTGCACGTAAGAATATGTAACCATGACCTTCCCTCTTGACCTCCTTGCCTTGGGTAAAGTTCATTTCCAAGGCTTGGACCACAGCTTAGGCAGTTAGCATAGGCAAATATACTTAACGGGATTGGCTCTCCCAAAGCATTGACACCACTGGGGTTGGAGGCTTTCACAGAAGACATTATTTACAAGTGTGTCTTCATCACAAAATCCATTTTGTTTGTTAAAAATCCATAACAGGAACAGAACTGTAACAAAGAACAGGCTATTTTTGCATTTAAGAACACTTGTTAGGAGTAAATGGATTTCCTGGTTGGTTATGTTAGAATGAATATCAAATCCTAACTCCTTTCATTTCTTTGACGGGAATTTTGGCAAACAGTTCATTTCTTGGCCTAATAGAAGTTCCTGGTTGATTTATCCCTTTAACAATAACATTACCCATATTTGTACTTGTAGAACAAAAACTGTCTCTGACGGTGCCAGCATGAATCAAATGGAACTCATCATTATTCATTTTAAGCAATGGCGATGTAGTAGACTAAGAAAATTCTAAATGAAAAGTATGGACGGGATGCCCACCCAGGTGGGGTGACTGCCTAAGAGCATGGGCACCACTGCCCACGTTAGCTGTACCCTGTTGCTGCGTGTAACCTGTGCGGATCTGGATTCTGAAACTCCAAGTGTAAATCCGTTAAATGATGACCTCCTGTTGTTTGTGCTCTTGGAGACGGCTTGTTGTTTCAGATGCTATTTCCCACATATGCCTCCCTATCAAGCTTCTGGTCATAGATTATTTCAAAAACAATTTACAGTTTTCTTTGGGTGAGAGAAGAGTGAAATGGTTATGACCAAGGAGCCGGCATCACACTGTTTTGAGTGCCAACTGCGCCACCACCCATTAGCTGCATGACTTTGAACACATCTCCCTCTCCCAAAGTTTTAGTTTCCACAGTGGAAAAGCAAATAGTAAGAATACCAACCTTAAACATGGCTGGGGAGACTTAGATGAGCTGATGCACTTATAGTGGGTGGCACACTTCGTGTGTGGGAGGTAAAACACACATTCGATGCACCATCTTTACCATTTTAAATGTGCAGCTCCGTAGTGTTGAGTATATTCTCATTGCTGTGAAGCAGATCTCCAGGGAATGGTGCATGTTTTTTCTGGAAAGACCTATGCTGGGAATTAACCTTTGGCACTTACACATGTTAAGAAACAGTCTGTCATCACTAATTACAAAACTAAGACTAATCCATCTTGGCATGGAAGAGGGGGCCTGCCCATGTTCACAGACCCATGAGGGTCTGTGAATGTTTTGTTTTACTTAATATTTTCTTCATCATCATCTCTTCATTACTGCAAGCCTGGCTCTTTGCAGATAAATCAATATCCTCAAGGTCAAACAACTTATTTTAATATGTTTCACAGGGATGCCTGTAGCGAAGACAAGTTGCTGATTCCTGCTTCTCAGATCCTGTCCTCCCCTTCGCCCTCCCCACCAGCATCTTTGATTTCTCCTCGTAACTTCTCCCCCGTGTCTCTCCTGCCTTTTTCTTCTCCTTCCTGCCTCTCTTCTCTTCTTTTCTAGAGCCCTTTCTTCAATCCACTGCTTCCTGTTTAATTCAGGTGATTGAAAATGACACTGATTTGGCATTGGCCGCGCTTAGAGCTCGATTTTCAAATGAAAACAGTACCGCGCTCTGGTGACACCACGTGGAGCGCGTAGTGGTGACGGAGGCGTGAAGGCGGTGGATATCCATGGCCAAGGGGCGCTTTTGTCCACAAAACTACATCTCTGAGCTTCGTTTTGGCAAAACCAACTAAGGAAATAAATTATTCAAGAAAGTTTCAGAGGATTCTTGCTGGCTCCCAACCTCTGAAACTAAAACCAAACATTACGTCCAAGGCATTCACTTCCCTGTGGAAAGGCTTCCGGTTGAATTTAGGTTCAATAGGGCAAAACCGGATTAATTTAATTTTTATTTATTTTTAATATCATGTAATAATGGAGTTGTTCTCCAGTTGAAGTGTCTCATGCTTGAATTATTCTTACTATTTAAAACTGCCTGGCACATAAATGGAGTTACTGACCTACCACGGTAGGCAGGATTGTGACTCCAGGAATTTCTATCCCCTGGTGTTAGAGCCCTGGGTACATTGTGGATGGAAAAGGGACTTTGTGGATGGAATTATCATTACTAAGGGACCTTCTATAAGGAGGTTATCTTGGATTACTGGGTGGATTCAGGGCGATCGCATGGGCCCTGCCAACAGAACGAGTTTGGAAGCAGGTTCCTCCCAGAGCCTCTAGGAAGAAACGAAGTCCCGCCAATGCTTTGATCTCCACGCTGTCTGACCCTGAACAGCAAATCCAGCCCCACTGTGTGGACTTCTGACCTACAGAGCTACACGATGACAAAGAACTACTGCTTCAAGCCACTATGTTTGTGGCAGTTTGTTATGACAGCAACATAAAACTAATGCGCCACCCTTCCCTGGTGGGTCGTCGGCTTGTGGGTGGTGCCCGCAGGAGGGTAGGTTGGTATCAATTCACTACAGCTCTTTGCGTCGACTGCTTTCTGGCCGTGGACAGGGTCCATAGCTGAGGTACGTGTATGTTCCGAGAGTATCAGTCATGGAAGAGGATGGATTGACAGCTCAGAAATATCTGATGAAATTCCTTCTTAGAAGATATTCTAACCAAGTGACTTGAGTGAAAATGTAGGTTTTGATTCAGTTCTGGTACCAAAGGACTGTCTGGAAGCCAGTTGCATTCCCTGGGAAATAAGTTGAAAGTGCAGAATTCTGTAGCTCTTCCAACATTTGCTGAATCAGAATCTCTGTGGATGTGAGTAACAAACGTGCAGCGCTGATGAGCTCTCAGGCAATCCTTTGCCATCCACATTGCAGAACTAATGCTGTCCTCCAGGGATTTCTGAGCAGCCGGTTAGACTCAGTGGATCAGGGAACTGATGTAGTGAGACCATCTTCAAAAATATAGAAGTGAATGGAAAAGAAAAGATAACTCAGAATGCCTTACAAAGTGCTAAAGATAAATATGTTAGGTGAAACGTGTGTGTGTGTGTGTGTGCATGCACACAGAGTGAAACACCCCTCTAATCTGAGCCTGTGATTCCCAGACCTTCGCCAGGTTTCCTCTAGTTAACCAGGCCCCCTTTACGGAGACCTCGTGGATGGGGCTCTGTCAGCTGCTGCGGGGACTCCCGAGGACACGCTCCCCTCCAGTCGGGGACCTCCTGCCTGTGTCAGTGGAAAACATACATGGCGTTCAGTGGGGAGCAGTTTATTTTCAAGCATTTTGCAGAGGCACGTACACGTTCGGTATCGGGACCTGGCTCACTGTAGGTGGGCAGGAGTGGGTGTCCCCCACACAGGACAAGCTGTTGATTGACGCAGGGCAATGAGGCCATGAAAGTAAAGACGTCTCTTCAGAGTTAGCTGGGAGACCGTGGTAAGAAAGGAAGCTTAAGCAATGAAAGGTGGCATATTATCTGCCTCGAATAGAGGTTTCAGAGGAAGATAGGAGAAAAGCAAAAATGCCTGTGTAAGTTTATAAAATGGAAGTAGAAGTGAAGACATGGAAGGGAGGGAATCAGACTAAAGCCAGGTACGGGGCCCAGAGCTGCAGACCAAGGGAGGTGTGCCGCAGGCCCCCTACTAAGGACCCTGCCCCCGAGTGGCATGGTTTGGGCACTTGGGAATACATCCAGCTAGTGGTTTTACACAGAAAAGGGACATCCGCTCCCCTCTCCCCTTTTCATAAGAATCAGCTCTGATGTGAACAAGGCAGACTGGCCCTCCCCTTGCCCAGCTCTGCCTGAGATGCTGGGCAATGGTGTGATAGCAGCGGTGCTCGAGCCCTGGGTGGGGTTCTTCCAGAGCTGAGTATAAGCCACAGACTGTATGGAAAACATTATTCCCTTTGCCGCTTGGCAGTGGAGAGAAACGAGGCCTGGAGAGGTGAGGCTGGCCCAGGGCTGAGACATCAACACTGAGGCCCTGGCCCCGGACCCCCAGCCCCCCAGGAAACGAGCTGCCCCACTCCTCTCCCGGCCAGGGCGCTGAGGGTGACACACCCTGGGTCCAGATCCTGAGAGTAAATTTTAAGTCTTGATACTTAGTCCCTGCAGAAGGTAGAATTTGCACGTCTCTGTTCAGTAAGCTTTGAAGAACAAAAGGTCATTGCTAATATGAAGATAAAACCTTTATGTAGATGGCATCCTGCAGTTACTGCAGGGAGGTTAGCATCCCCATCTGGGCAGGAAGTGAGGAAGTCTGGGGGCAAACTCGGAAGCACCCTCCAGGGTCGCCCCGCCTCTCCGAGTGCTTTCATGCCGACCATCACTGTCAGTGTTTTTTCTTTGGCTCCTATCTCCAGTCCCTGACCACAAAGCCACAAGCCACAGGAAGACAGGAAAGTACACCAAATGGGCCTTCTCTACCCTTCCCTGGCAGACATATCCTAGATTTAATAAGCCATAGATGCTTGCAGAAAGCAGCTCTCTGAGAAGCACTAGGCTGGGGGGAAGTCTCTGGTTCAGTGTTTGCAAGAGCAACAGGAGCACTGCCAACTGCAGAACCTCACACGCACGCATCTGCGCATCGAAGGGCGTCGTGGCCATGGCTTCACCCTGCTCCATGCAGCTAATATTTATCTAGAACTTGACAGTTTGCAAAGGTCCTTGCCCGTAGATTTCCTGTGTCATTCTGTGACTGCTCTTTACGGTTTGTGTCAGGGGCCAGCTTGGGAGGAGGAGGTGGGAGAACTTTCAGAAGCAACGGGAGAAGAAATCGCCTCAGACCAGGAGGAGAAGCTGGCATGGAGCAAGCAGGGGTCTGCGCTGCTCCACGAGGGAGCCCAGGGGAAGAGGCGAGACCCCAAGGGTCCGGCCAGCTGGTGCCCCTCTGGAGGCTGGGGCCTGGGCTTTTAGGCCCGCAGCCCGTCCAAAGAGTTCTGTGTCCCAAGCCTGCACAGAAGCAGTGGCTGCCACAAGGAAGAAATGATGCAGCATGCATGATGTCCTGCAATCTGTGACAGCAGGCCCGGGTCCCTCCCCTGTGCTCTGATCTGTACGAACCCCCAGGACCCTGGAGCAGTCCTGGGAGGCCCCCATGGTGGCAGATTAGCCTGCTGCCACCCTGTCCGGCAGGGCATGGCATTCAGATTCCACTTTGTTATGGAGAAAGTAAGGAAATGCCCTATTTTCATACACCTGAGCTTGTAGGTTCCAGGCAGAGCCAGGAGTGCGAGCGGAGCGTGCGGACGGCGGTGTCGTGTGTCCGGCTGGAGTCCGAGTGGCTGGGGAGTGGAGAGCCCTCCAGGGCTGCTCGAGTCAGGGTAGAAACTATGAGTTTGAAATGGCTGTTTCACAATAGAAGCCATAGGCCTGTATATTCTGGAGATAAATCCTTGATTGCCTAAAATTCAGTCCTTACCCATAAAAGTGGTTGTTATTTCATGAATGTTGCTTCTGAAAATCAAGTGGTATGTTACCTAGAGTTATTTATACCCAGAGGAGACTACAAGGCTCTTGTTAATCATGACCTGCGTCCTCCGCACACACACACACACACCTCCCTGGCCACTGAGCCAGCACCAGTGATGGCTGCCACTTACCTTTCCCCTAAATCAAAACCCTACTTTTGCCGCAAGGCTTCTTGTAAGTCTTATTCATGCTAGAAATCACTAACACTCTGGGAAGCTGGCCTGATTTTACATCACTTTCATCTTTTGAAAGTCAAAAAACTGTATTCATTGTTGTTAATTTTCTGTGTAATCTCCCATTGAATGATATTTCACATGGCTTTGTAATCACTTTGAGTATATTCACTTTTTACCCTTCGAATAAGGCAAAATTAGGTGAGGACAGACTCATTTATTGGAAAACCAAAAATCATTAATGTTATTTTTCATAAAATTTAAACTAAAAATGACATCACAGTCCTTGATTTGCCAACAGTGTCATACATATCTAGACTCTCACAAGAGGATTCTGACTTAAAATATTGAAAAGTCTTTTTATAGAGAAATATATGGAAGTGTGAACATTTACAGGTAACTTATTAACAAAATATTTGAGCTAAAGTCCATTTTTTAAAAACTTCAACAGCTGTTTTTCTTATTCCGCATGCTGAAGTCTACAAATATCCTAGCTTTTTCCAAGTGACACGGATGACAAAAGTACAAAGGATGTGGAAAGAATGCAGTGAGCAAGACAGAATCTAATTGTTTTTGGAAGCTTTGCATTTGCATAATGAAGAAGTATCAAAAACATGTATTTCTCACCCATATTTTTCAGTGATTCAAAGGTTTTCTGATGCTTAAGTTCTCCACAGTCTGTTTCCAGGGTTATAAATCCATCATGCTTACCTTTCCAAAATTATATAAATTCAAGTCCACGTTATTTTTACCAGCCATCAATGAAATATTAATCAGCTCTTCTTGGTCCTTAGGCCACAGATCTTACTTACACGACTCTTTAAAGGGGAAAGACTAGGCACTCTGCCAGCTCAAATCCCTTGGCTTGGAATAATTTTGTCAGCAGTACCGATTCCTGTAGCTCTCTGTGTTGCTTAATTTTTGACTTAAGTGGAAAATTGAAGAGACCTACCAAGTATTAACTCATTATATCTCCACATTGACATGATCAATAGTCTACATCCAGATCTGCTATATTTGACTCCCAAACACAGAAACACACCCCTTGAAAACTGCTGTGAGAGCTTCTGAGTTCCAGTAAACCTTGAAGCTCGTAAGATTATGACCATTTTTTTCTCTTGGTTTTCCATGCAAAGTAAATAACATACTGTCTTTCAGATGGGAAGGAGATGCTACCCTCCAGACGGTGGTGACATGGCATAATTTGAGAGGCATTGAAAACCTCTCCCCACTCCACCCCACTTTGCACAGCCCTGGTTTCAAGTGAGGCATCCCTGTCCCGAATATGAATGAATGGCCTTAAGAGTGACAGCCTTATCAAATATCATATCAAATACAGGTCTTGAGTCCTCTGTCCTCTCCATTCAGGGGCAGAGGAACCAACTTGCCACACCTAGACTTCCTTTACACCAGTGGCAGAAAATGGGCAGCTTTATTTTATGAAAATAGTTAATATATAGGGTGCTGTATGTTTATAGACACTCAGTGGATCCCTCGCATCTCTAAATAGACTTAAATTGTGACTCCTGGCCTTTTGAAAGTGTTCGAGTCGTGAAGAGCTCAGAACATGCGTCTCCCAGGGATGGCGGCTGTCCGTCTGGCCTGGTGAAGGGCGGTGCTGCCTGGGTTCAGGAGGACGGATGCGCTGACCTCTTCACTGCATGAATCACAAAGTACTGTCACATGTCAAAACTTCAAAAAGTTTATTTGGGTCTAAGTATTGATCGCTTTGGGAGAAGACAAACCAAGGAAATAAGTTTATAAGTTGTACCAGGCAGGATAGGCTAGTTACACTCATTAACAAGCCCAAGAGCTCCGAGGCTCAAAAAGAAAGGTTATTTCTCCCTAAGGCCAGTGTCCATTGCTGGTCTAGCGGGGGCTCTGCTTGACACCCCCTCACCGCCGGCACCAGGCCAGGGTCGGAGCTCCGGGGTGTGCCACAAGTCGTGCGGTGGAGGCTTTCTTCCTCCCAGACTCCGTGACCAGAGCCATCACCTGTCTCCTTCCCACCACGCGGGGCCAGCAGGATGGCGTGACAGGGACCCAGAGGTGGGGAGCCAGACGTCCGGCAGTCAGCCCCACTCCACACGGTGGGTGACCATAAAGCCCCCCTTGGAAGGGCAGCCGTCAGCCCACCTCCAGAAAGGAGGCGCCCCTCGTATTCCGGAGTTTTTTAGGCGTTCTCTCTCCATGTGCTCGGATCCCAGTACTTCCTTCTTCGGCACATCTGAGCTGCTCGCAGAGACGGAGGCTGGTGCTCGGTCCCCCTTCCCCAGATCCTGCTGCTCTTCCTGCTGTGCCCGCAGCGATGCCTTCGGTTCGGAGGCTGGGGTCTTTCCCGTGACCTCGCGCTGGGAGCGGAGAGGAGGCAGGCTGAAGACTGAGGTGCCGTTGCAGGGCTCCCTTCCCAAGCCCAGAGCCCAGAGCCCAGAGGGCGGCTTCCCGGCAGCCATGGCCCCTGCCTCCCCGCCCCCCGCTTTCTGGCCCTCCTCACTCTCCTGTCTCTCTCCGGTGCCGGCCTCACCCTTTTTGGTTTAGTTAAGCTGATTTTATCAGGCTCTTTGGTTCATTCACTTCAGCCCTGCATCTAAGCCACCTTTTCTGTGCCTTACTCTCTCAACACTAAAATATCCTAAAACAAGACAGTCCCCCAAGATCGGCGTCCGTTCGCTGCTTCTCTGTGCTGATCAGCAGCTCTCTGGGGCCGAGTCGCCCACTGAGGGCCTGACAGCAGGGAACAGAAGGTGCGTGCTGCTGAGAGGAGGCCCTGCTTGGGTGAGGCTCTGCCTCGCAGAGGCGCCCGAGTGTGAGTGACCTACACGTGTTCGGTCCCGCCTGCCAGATCTCTGTCCTGGAAGAACCACCTCCTAGGAGCTCTTCAGGTTGGGGGCTGGGACCTGGGAGGGCTCTGGGGCCATGCTGCATGGCTCCTCAGCACTCGTGAGGCCCTCGGCACTGTGTGGGCACAGCGCCAGCTACTCAGGCGACCGTGGCCCACCTCTGTCCTTGACAAGCTCTCAGTCTCAATGGCGTGTTGGTCTGTTCACGGGAGAACAGCAGATGCTTAAACCACTGTGATCCTGGACTGTAAAAGTCACAAGCACAGAGTTGGCAGCTGGCTCACACCTTTGTACCCACCATAGTGCCAGGCACAGAGTCAGTGCCCAAAAGATATGTGTTAAGTGAGTCAGTGAGCACCAGGGCTGTGACAGGTGTGGCCGTGATGAGCTGTAGGCTTGTCCATCTGCCCGTTGCTTTTCTCAGGTGGGGGCACTGAGGTAGTTCAGCGGGCAACTGAAACATCCTCCCCGATACCCAGCTTACTTCCACTCTGAAATACCTATCTGCTCGTTAGCGGAAGAGTAAGCGAATAATGGCCGAACCCCTATTTCTCTGAGTAGATGCAATCAGCATTTACCATTTATTAGGAATCATAGAAAGAGTAGAAATACCTCTATGTGTCCCCCAGTATTCTAGACACACATCTGCCCGTGGTCAGAACCAAAACCAAGAAGCAAAGACCAGCCAAGGGGCAGAGGGGACCCTCAGCGTGGGCAGGCTGATCATTTTGAGCTGAGATAAGCATTCAGTGTCCACCTTTCTCAACCATAATATAGTCTTCAATCTGGCCCATGAGAAGTAAGATGAGGAAAGCAGGGCCATTTAGAAAACACCCCCATTTCTCACCAGGCTGCTCTGGAGGCATTCCCGAGTCTTGCCTCTGTCGACATCAGCTTACAGTGGGGCACATCCGCTCCCCCCTGGTCCCCTGGGCTGAGAACGTCATGTGCAGCCATTGGCTGCTTTATGCTGAGCGGTGAGCCCTGTGGTTGTTGGAAAGCAGCATGAAAAGCCAGGGAGTGTCTCCGATCGCGAGAATCCCCGGGCACTGGGCTGCACTCCGCTTCAGATCAGTCGTGGGAGTCCCACTAACATCCTAGCTGCAAAGGGCTCGCCTCCGACCTGCAGGGATGAATGCTTCCAAACTGCCCAGAGTGAACAGACTGAAACAGTTTTGGAGGGTGAGTAAAAGGATACAAATCAACTTACTGGAAAAAAAGTTTATTTTCTGAAAAAAAGAAAGAGCTAGTTGCTGCGGGAGATGTGTGGTGAGGCACTTGCATTATTTTGCAAAACTCCCACTGGGAGATTCAACCATGCATGTCTGATGCATCGCCAAAGGGTCAGAATTTAACTTTAATCTGCAGCAGACGCAGCCAGCAGCCAGCCAGTGCAGCTCTGCGTGTTCACTCAGAGCAAAAGTGGCCTTGAAGATGCAGGTCAGCACAGGAGCCATGGTATGGTGGTTACCTGCTTACTGTCAGCTGCCCACCAGCCAGCACATTCTGATCAAAGTCTCTGGGAACCGTGTTGAATGTGATGGCTGATAGAACCGTGAAAATACAGGCTCTCTGTGTACTCAGTTCAGACTATATAGTCTATCAGAAGCCCTGTGTGACTAGCAAGAGAAAAGCTAAGAAAATCTCAAGCTTGGTGGTGCACTATTAAAGCATGAGAAAGTACCAGGGCAGCTGCAGTCACAAACCATTCACGTGCCCGATACCCACTGCAGGCTGTTACCACGATCCCCCCGCAGCGCCATGAGCGCCAAGCCGGCCTAACGGCAGGTGGCTTGTGGCGTGGCAGCTCTGGCCTCTCCTCACAGAAGGACAAAACACCGACGGGGATCCTTGCTTATTTCCAGTTGTCAGATTCTGGATTCAGAGCAACGAGTAAAGACTTCTGGACAGTTCTGTGGATTCAGGAGATGCATGTTCATGCTGCATGTCTGGACCAGGGTGTTTAGGGCCTAGGAAGGGATGAATGACCGTAGGCTAATTTTCAGTGACCCCTTAATATACACTGCAGAGCTGGGATAAAACTGTGGGTGGGTTCCCATCCTCCTCTAATGTCATTCGGTTCTATAACGCCTTTCTGTATGCTAGTATCAGGGCTCTGCTCGTTAGAAATCACGGCGTTGGGCGTTGGGTGAATAAATAATAGGCGGCAGCTAATGCTTGTAATGCATTTCCGACTACAGGTGAATGGCTTTTCTTTCTGTGTGAAGCTCTAAGCCATTTCAGAAGGTCCTGGGGTATAGATATGTTTTCTCAATCATGAGTCATAATATCTCTTCGTTTGAACTTGTAATGATCAGGACATGTGAGGTTGCCAGTAATTCTGAAGTTACTTCTCAAGCAAGAAATCTACATTCAACTGGGTACAACCAAAACAATTTCTTCCCAAGCTAAAGCACATTTTAGTATATAAATGGGTGTTCCATCTGAGTCAAAAAGAGCATGTTAGAAGCATTTAGATGATGAAATCCATAGAAGTACCATGTGCACCTCACACACCACTGGGCCGCAGGCCAGCTGACCCGCTGTGTGGTTCTCACCCTCCTGGCCTCCCTGATAACCTTCCCTTCCCATCTGTAAAGTGGGTGTTTCCTCTGTCTCTGAGACTTAGTCTGTGCTCATGGAAGTAGTTTACTCTGTGCTCCACATTCACCAATAGCTGTCTACACTCTGTCTGAAAAGGTCTGATTGAACTTTTAGTTGTTAGAGGACTCTTAGAACCAGAATATCTTACTGAAATCCTACTCAGATCTGGCTTCCAGACTCTGGAAAGTTCTTTCTCAGAGACATCAGGTGTAAAATAGCAAAGTCACGGGTGGATATGCTGATGATCAGTAGGATAATTTGTATTTTCTCCTTCACAGACTGAGCTTCATTTAGCCAATGATACCTGGAATGATCTAAAAATGTATTGCATAAAACACCCCAAAGCTTCAGATGAACCCTCAGTAAGTGTGCCTGAAGGGAGACCCCAGGGCCATGGGCATCCTCTGAGCAGAATCTCTTGCAGCTGTATGAGGCACATGGACCCCCACCCTGACAGCCCCAAGCTGGCCCTGTTCACGGGAAGGGGGCCTCAGTTCCATATAGAAAGACACTGGGATTTCACTGGCCAAAATCACGGTGTAGATAAGGAAGCACATTCTAAATAATCTGAGGAAGTCCTTAATTATTTAGGGATGGGGAATTTAAATGGGTGATATAATTACTGTGCAGTCTCAGTTCTGAATTGTTCATTCCCTTTTTCATGGTGGTTTTATGCTAATAACTCCAGACAGTTGATTATAAAATTTTTAAAAATTGGACCTAGATTAGAAAACAGCTGCAAAGAGAGCATTTAAAGGCCTCTCCGTGAAGGGGCAGCTGTGTAGCATCGACTTCACACAGCCAGGGCTGACCGTTCGGCCTCCTCCGGTCTGTCCGTCCTGCATCCCAGGTGTGCGTCTATCCCTCCCAGCGTGGGGGCTCCCTGGGGTCCCCCAGTGCTGCCACATGGGCCACAGAAAGCCCTCTGTGTTCAGGACAACTCGGAGCAAAGCCCATCTGTGGTGGCCCATAGCCAGGGGCCCCATGCTGGGCATAGAATTTCATAGTCTGGGCTTTGGGTCCTGGTATGAAATAGAATTTATTATATCACTAATTTGTGCTCATTTAGTGGCAGTCTTACTGTGATTCCAGTAGCTTCTGTAGGTTCTGTGTATTTACATATTTTTATTAGTAGCAAGTAGAAATGAGAGCCAGGGCTGTTTAAACACAACCAAGGACTGGTCTGCCTGCAGCATTCAGAAACGGAGGAGCAGAATCACCACCTTCATTGGCTTTGCCATTTAGACGGCACACATCCAGTAGATAAATGACTACTTGATTTCATCAGAGAATCTTTAAATCCAGTTACTGGATGCTGAGGGGAGGCGTTTGATTCAACAGATGATTGACAGCAGAAATCTGTGTACCAGGAAAGCCGGTCCAAGTTTACCAGAGGAGACAAAATAGATTTTTCTCCACTGTGGACTTCCTATGATTGATTATATACATGGAATAACCCAAATTTGAACATTTGAGAATAGCCACACCTGTGAAGGGCAGGGTGACTTAACAGAGTGATGGGCAGGACACAAGAAATCGCAGGGAATTCCCATCTTTTTCTATGGTTTTTTGCCTGGAGCAGTCACTTTATCTCCTTGTGAGTCCATTTCCTCACCTGTAAAACCGTGGTGCAAATCAGATCAGTGTGATTCTCTGTCCAGAGATCTACGCAGCCTCCCAGAAAGTGTTGACTGCAGAGCCAGGCCCCACCCCACCCAGTAAAGTCCAGATCATGGCGGGCGGGGCCCATGACATCAATACGTTTTTAAAAGCCCGCAGGCCATTCTGATGCACAGCCAGAATGGAGAACAGCAGGACCATCTGCAGGTCCCTTCTGGCTCCGACACTCCACGTACTGAACTGGGTCCGAGGGTTGTTTCCCAGGCCCGTTAGTGCTGTGGTCAGGAAGGTCGTTACTATTCTGATTGTTTCAGGAGATGATGAGCTGAAGAGGTCAAGCAACAGATCCAAGGGCTTTACCCCCCAAAGTGGTTTTTCAAGTAAAGGCATTGAACACCCTGGTGTGGACAATGTGTCCAACAGCCATTGGAATTTCATTCCCTACTGGGGTATTTTGATCCTATGAGCAGTAAACTCTGGTTTCAAGGGGATGAAACCAATACGAGTAATACTTCCCCCCAAATGTAAGCCTGTCATTGTTGCCACTGAGGTCTAATGAGGTGTTAGGTATGCAAAGCTTAATAAGACCCAGACCTCGTTATAATTAACTTAAAATCTAGTGGAGGTGAGAGGAAAATAAATAGTGGCTGTGTGTCTTGGGGGTATCCAACTCTGCTGTTGCTCAGCTATGCAATTTTCTAGTCTCCAAAACTTTGCTAATACATTCAAAACTAGAAGGAAAACCCCCAACCCATGTAAAGGCACATGTTTTGTGGTGAAATGTGCCTGCATTTCTTCACATCTAAAAAGCATACACACAAACCTGTACCACTGATACTCTGAGAGCACAGTCTCTGTGATCATGTTCAGCAGACATATGTATGCATTTAAATATGCAAACCTACATTTATGCATTTCAGTGGAAGAAGAAAATACACGGGGCGTGTCACACATTAGGGCACATGCCTGACATCCAATTTAAAGCCCTTGCTGACCTTCAGCTCCTCGCCGAGCAGAGCAGGCACCCCTGGGGGACACTGAGTCTCTCTGTCGGGGTGCCTGGGCATCTGACCGCACCCGAGACCTTCGGGAGAAACTAGTCTGGGTTCTCGGGTCTCCTGGCAGTGGAGTTGGGTGGGCTGGGCCAGCTACGTCCCTGGGAGCCTGTATCTCTGTGCGTGATGAGGTCAGAGTCGAGTCCTTTAGGCCTCCTCCCAACCTCCTGTCCTGCCTGAACCTTCGCCTCCAGGGGCCTAGGAACTGGGAGGGACTGTTTTAACGCTGTGAGTCCAAAGAGGACGTCAGACAGGACAGCAAGTCCTTCTCCTCCAGGGACTCGCCACCGCCCACCTATCAGCGTAGTTCACTGGGAAAGGCTTTGGCATTGTGGGCAAATCAGTCAGAATCAGGGTTCTTCCCCAGCCTCTGTCTGACATCAGGGTTTTAAGCTGTATGAACACAGATTTCCTCCTGAGTAAGACGGAGCGGGCAATACTGCCACGTGGTGTTTTGAGTGAAACTTAAACTTGCTGGTGTCTGTCTATGCAGCACCCGTGAAAACACCAGCGCATGGGGGGGGCTGGGCTGCTGATGTCCAGACTGCCCCCACTGCTGAGGGGCCCAGGGCACCACCCGCGGGGCTGGGCCCTCCCTGCTCGGAGCCTCTGCTCAGTGGCTCTGTGATGTGGGGAGGTCCCAGGGCTGCACTGGTGCATCTTGAGGAAGGAAAAGACTACACATTAGCCTCCTGAGATCGTGGAGTAAATGGCACCATTACACAGATTTACACCAGCCAGCTCCCATTCTGCCCCCAACCCCTGCATCCCTGGGGGAGACCCTGAGGCTGTTTGTCTCTCTGTGGTCTCGCTCTCATTTAAGTGAGTGTCTTTCCACACAAACCAGACCAACTGCTTTCAGCACTTGGAAGAAAACAGACAAAATACACTACACATGACCATTTTATTCCTCAAAGTCTTTATGATTCAAATAACTGACGATACTTTGCAGGCAGGTGTTGTGACGTCAGGTAGACCCACCCACGGCTCTTTATTTGGCCTTGACTATTGTCCCTTTGGAGAAAGTTCTCCATTTCTTTTTGACCAACACTCAAAAATTATTAATTTGGCTCTTTATTCATGGACATTAAAAGCTGGAGGTTAATAAATATTTTATGATCCTAAAGCTCAAATGCATATCTGATTGATGCTGAGGGATGAAGAACTGAGGGCCGGGAACAGGCCTCCGCTTTCCAGAATTTGCCGAATCATTGTGAAGTGGGCTCTCCCAGAGCTGCCAGGCGTGTAACTAACATGGGCCGGAGCAGGAGGTCTCTGATGGGAGGCACTGCCCGGCAATCCTGGTGTTGCCCCGGGAGGTCTGCAGGCAGCTGGAACCTCACACTCCCTTCTCTTCTGGGTGCATTTGGCTGGCATTCCCAACAGAGGAAAACAGAGTTGAGAGTAAGGCCATTAGCTCATCTAGTGATGTGGAGGCTGCAAAGACGTATAGAGCAGCTCTTCCTTCTCTAAAGGTGAGGGTTCCTGGGCGAGAACGTATTTTTGAAAATCGGGTGATAATCTTGGAGTAAGCAGGCAAGTCTGTCTTGTACCCACTGCCAGTGTGAAAAGAGCTTAAGTATACACTTAGTTCATACTGTGTAATTTTTTCTGCAAATTTGCTCAGGAACTCAGCTGCAGTGTTGGTTTTCTTTAAATATTTTTTCCCTGCCCTTAGTAAACCAAAACAGACTATTTGGGTTTGCTATCGATTAAGCAGACGGATGGACCTTTCTGATGGGCTGAAAGAACAGAACCGGGATGAGTAGGGCCAATTTCTTCCAAAGGTCTAAAAACCACATGGATTCACCTAGTGTGCTGGCAAGAGCTGTTACTTCTTAAAGAAAAAAAAGCATCAGACAGGTTTTTCATGGGATGGTCTTTCCAAGAACAACCTCCAACCAGCAAAATCGTCAGGAAGACTGCACTGCCTTATGCTCAGGTAGGAACCTGGGAAGCTTCTATCACCAGGCATTTTGAAGGAAAACATGCTGAATATTTTATAGGGGGAAAAGTTCATAATGAGATGCAAACACTCATGATTTGTCCAATAGCTAATAACCAAAGAGCAACTTGATAGGATGGCAGTGAAGCCCGTGAGCGAAGCTGTGATGGGGGGGTCTGTTGGCACTTCATTGTGAGGGGAGTGATTTGCTGGGTGGGGTTCTGTGCTCGGCTTACTGGTGCCGTTTTCTGCATACGTTGCTTGGGCCAAGTCACTAATTGGAAATTATCAACGTACGTGTAAGATTTTTAGAACATTACAAGTTAAACATGGTCATTGACATCTTCATGAAGAAGAGGCTGATGGAGATGGACGGTGCTCAGCAACGAGGATGTAGAGAAGCCTCTTCCGGAGGCAGATGCACTTACTAAGGTGACGTGAGTGGTTCTTTAATACCTTATCATGGTTGCCTTATCTGTACGGTGGTGATAAGATTAATTACCCAGTGAGATTTTGTGAGAAGCAAATGGGGCCACAAACGCCATGTGCAAGCACAGGGCTGTCGCTGCACAGCAGAGGCCAGTTTCTCTTCTCTTCCCTGGGCAGTAGCCTGTGTTTAATCCCCAGCTAGGCAGGTGGTCTGAGGGGGTGTGTGCTAAGTAAGTACCCGTTGAATGGAGGCATAGATGGACGGATGAGGAAGGAAGGAAGGAAGGAAGCTTACATCCAGTTTATGTCTACATTAAAATTCATGATGGAATATGAGTCATAAGATATTCATCGAGGCTCTTTTTAATCAGTTTGCCTGTGATGCAGCCCATTGCTGATATTAAGATTACCGTATTATCTGAAGACATCAGAAAAGATTCCTTTCCTCTGTTGTCTTTGTTCTTGCCTGGCCCTTTCTAGGAATATTAGCATTATTAGGTGGCTTGCTTATTAGCTGTTGTACGTAGACATCACACATGCATTGTTATTCACCTTCAAATTTAAGATAGCCCCCTGATGTATTTATTTTTTATCGGAATATAGTTACGTGCAATATTATATTGGTTTCAGATGTACGATATAGTGACTCTATAACTGTATACATTACTAAATTCTCACTGTGCTAAGTGTAGCTACCTCCTGTTACTGTAACAAGACGCTGCCATATTATTGGTTATATTCTCTATGCTGTACTTCCATTCCTAAGACTCATTAATTTTAGAATTTGAAGTTTGTAG
Organism: Manis pentadactyla; assembly: GCF_030020395.1. Taxonomy (NCBI): domain Eukaryota; kingdom Metazoa; phylum Chordata; class Mammalia; order Pholidota; family Manidae; genus Manis; species Manis pentadactyla. The sequence goes on from NC_080025.1 coordinate 146,196,256, forward strand.
CCCTTTCTCCCCTTCACCCGTTTCACCCTCCCCCCATCCTCTCCCTAAGGTAACCAACAGTCTGTTGTCAGTATTTGTGGGTGTGTTTCTTTTTGTTTGTTTGTGTTTTAGAGCCCGCATGTAAGTGAAATCATATGGTGTTTGTCGTTCTCTAGCTGACTTACTTCACTGAGCATGATACCTTCCGGGTCCGTCCGCGTCGTGGCAAATGGCAACATTTCCTCCCTTTTTTACGGGTAGCCCTTTGATTTAGGAAGCGGAGTCTTTCTACTCTGCAGTTTGTTAGGAAAAGAAGGCGGGATAAAAGCCCCAAGCATTTAACAGGAGCCTTTTAGGGGAGAGACGCTCGCGGGTGTCGCCTCTCGGCCCCCGAGAGTCCGTCCGTCTACAGCTGCGGGAACGCCAAGAGCCAGGTGCAGACGGACCTAACAGCCTTTTAGATCACGATGTCTTACTTTTGCAAAGTCTTTAGAAACAAAGTCTCTGTCTGGGGAGGCAGTTGTCTTTGAATTTCTTTTTAATATTGAGTTTCTTTTTTTTTTTTCAATTGTAGAACCTGCCGATAGCATCATCTATTTCCTAGTAAAACTTTTTTCCTATCTGATGAGCCCACCAACAAAATAATAAACTTCTGCCACCCCTAAAATCCCCCACATTTGATCCCTGCAAAAAGTTAGCTAATAACCTAGTTACCCCCTAATCTGTTAGACATTTCAGTTCCCATTTCTGGGTAGCCGGCATGACACAGGCCCTGCAGGGTGAATTCGGATACAGGCGTGAATAAGGTCCTCACTGAACTTCGTACAGGGCCTGGGAGGTCAGCATAAGAAAGCCGAGTGCAGTGTGTGACGTCCAGATGGAAATAGGAATGAGGGGGCTCTTGAAATTCCCAAACAGGGCAATTTATTTTGTCTGGAAAGCACTGAGCTTGGAGGAAGACCACCAGGAGAAGATATTTCAATTAGATGCTTAAACCTCGGTAAAAAACAAGTAAAAATAAATAAGAAATTTCCATAGAGACCAAATGACATTCAAGCAAAGGAAAGACTGTGATCTGGGACCTCACAACATGACATTTCATAGAATCTCATGCAAACAAGAATAGTCCACGCCAGCTAGCAGGGAGGGGTGGGTGTGCCTGAGCAGGCTGACCCAGCCAGGTGGTGGGCACCATGTCATGTTCTGTTCAGTGAGGTCAATAACTCTTGGAGATCATTTCCCACTATGCACATACATTTAGGTGAGCAAACTGGAGGGTCTTGGGTGTTTTGACCTGCTGTAGCCACCGAAGAGCCAACCGTCTACACATATGGGTTGTGGGAGTCCTTGCTTCTGGCACTTACATGCAAATTTCAAAACCAGATTGAAAATGTTGGGATGATTTTGCTGTCAATAAACAGTACATTACACTCTTAGATCCTTCTCAAGGTCTGCTATTGAGCACTACCTGTGTGTGCAGACATGTGCTAGGAATCTTGGGAGTGAGGGAAGAGAGGAAAAAACAGCATTCCTGTGTGCAATAAAAAGGTTCATATTTTACTTACCATTTCTGAATATTTTCCATCTGATATTATATTCTCTTGTATTTTTCACGGAGAGGCAAGAGTTGGATGTCTGCTGGAGCCATTGTGGGGTAGAATTTAAGTAGAGGGGCTAAGTCTTGATTGAAGCTTTGAATGGTGGGAACATTCTAGTAAACAGAGAAATTGGGTTGAGGGACTAGGAAGAAGCCAGTGGATGGGTGGGGGTGGGGGGCAGAGACAAGAAGGCCTAAGTCTCGGGCTGCACAGCACAGCAGAGGCTGCAGGTTACATGTGGCAAGAAGGGTCAACAAGTTTGAAACGGTGGGTTGAGGCATGAGTATGGGAAATTCTAAAACACTCTGCTCTTCCCTTGGTGGCCTCAGGTACCTGGTACCTCCCTTTACTGGGAGACAATGGCTGTCCCCTGGGGGATCCTCCATGACTGTGAAAGACGGGGAAGGAGTCACATTGCTAGCAACCTTTCCAGCTCAAGCAGAAATATTCCAATAAAAGCAAAGCAAAACAGTGTCTTTCTCCCTGCTAGGCAGGTCATGAGGGTCCAGCATCCTAGCATGCCCCTGCTCGGGGTGCGAACCTCAGAGGGATGGCTGCCTCAAGGGCAGAAGAGAAGTCCAGCCTTCTAGCCTCTGAAGTGTGATTGTAAATACGTCAAATAGCAACTTCTCCCTGCAGGAGGACATAGCCCCCAATCTGCACGGACGCTGATGAAGTCTAGGAAAACGGACTGCTCCTCAGAGCAGCTGCTCAACTTCAGAGAAAAACTCTGCACCCCAGTGTCTCTCTCACCTGGATGAGATCCTTTTCTTTCTTAAATGTTTGTCATTATGGAGCTTAGGGACCCATCCCATATCCAGGTGCTGTAACTGCTAATGGTGTTGAAAATTCAACAGATCATTTTCTTATGATAAAGTCAGCTTCTGTATCTTTGTAGGCACAAGGCTAGGAAACAGGGAAATGAAGGTGTCAGTAGAGAACAACCAGAGGGTAAAAAAAGAAGGGCTTAACATAAAAATCAAGACTAAAAGCTATGGGTCATATACATATAATTCTGATTATCTTTTTGAACAGCTTTATTGACAGGAAATGACATTATTTAAAGTGTACAGTTTGATAAGCTTTGGTATATGTGTACATCTTGAAGATCAACCCCACAATCGAGATATGAGCAGACTGTTACCCCTAAGATTAGATTAAATAAAGTGTTCTTCATTCTTGACCTTCTCCAGGCAACCACAATTTGCTTTCTGCGTCTAGATGCATTTCCCAGAACCTTCTATAATGCAATCAGATAGTACACATTCTTCTGTCAGACCTCTCTCTAGGCCTGGGAACAGGTGGGTAGGAATATTTCATCATGTGTTTGTGTGCATTTTCTGAATGAGGAATGTTCCTGAAGATCTTTTCTTGGACTTACTTGTCATCCATCTATCTTCTTTGGAGAAGTGTCTGTTCAAGTCTTTGGTCTATTTTATAATTGAAGATTTGTGTTTTTTTTTAATTATTGAATTTTGAGAGTTCTTTATTAAATCTAGACCAAAGTCCTTTGACAAATACATGATTGGCAACTATTTTCTCCCAGATTATAACTCTTTTTCATGCTCTTAACAGTGGCTTTTGATAAATGAAAGTTTTTCATTTTGATCATGTCCGATTTACAAACTGGTTCTCTTAGGCTCTTGCTTTTGGTGGCAAACCTAAGAAATCTTTGTTTACTACAAGGTCATGAAGGTTTTTTTCTCCAGTTTTCTTCTAAAAGTCTTAAAATTTTAGACTTTAGATTTAGGCCTATAGTCCGTTTTAAGATAATTTTTGTGTGTTGGGTGAAATATGGATTAAAATCCTTTTTTTCTTTTGCATATAGATATCCAATTGTTCCATTTCTTGAAAAGACTACCCTTTCTCCATGAAATATGGCTGTAATGCAGCACACTCACTATAAACGACCTCCGGTGTATGCCAGGAAGGCTCGGTTCCAGGTGTAGGCCTCTGGGCCACTCTGGAGGGAGATGGAGGCTACTGTGGGGGAAAACCACGTCAGACCACACATCAGGACACTTTTCTGTGACGCTTTCTGAACTTCGTGTGTTGAGCATGATGCCTGGTTGGATTATTTGGGGAAAGGCTATATGAAAAATACCACTACCTGTGGACAGAGGTGGCACTAGACGCCAGAGAAGTGGCCATACTCCGTCCAAGCGCCCAGCAGCTGCACCCAAAGTGAGCTTCCTGCCACTCGTCACCCCAGGTCATTGTCCTGCCCTTGTTAGGTGCTATTTCTAAAAGCATATTCCATTAAACCACTCCATTGTCATTTATTAGAAACCTCCGACTGGTCCTTCATCCTCAAAATGCTAGAGGACCCCTGCGTGTCCCGGGGTTTCCCCCCACTTTTCCTTAGGACCCTGCACTCCAATCTCCCTTGTCATCACACCCTTCCGGGCTGAGTCCTTGTGCAAGGCATGGCCTCTGCCTGCCTCAGCTCTCACTTTCTGGCCCGTGGGTGAGGACGTGCAGCGTCCCCCGTGGCGCCAGTCCCTCCATGCTCTGCACCATCAGGTTGCACTCCTGTCGACCCCCTCAGGAAGCAGGCGGCCTTCCCCTGTGGCAGGTCCCCACCCAGCGGCATGGGGGCCGGACCCCCACAGATCCGCTCTAGCTAGTACAGCATCCTGCTTGGAGGGGCTCCGACGATCGCTGAAGGAGTGAGTAAATGAAGTGAGTGGATTTTTATGCCACTCCCAGGCACCTGAATTTCTTGGAGTGCCTTCACTGGAGTGCTGAATGTGGGTTTTGTGAAGACAAGTTACCTTTCAGCGGTGGAGAGCATCGGCCTGTCTGCCCTCCGGGCGCACCTGGGCCCCAAGGCCAGAAGCCAAGTCTCCCATAGGCCTTGACGGAGATTACCTGGAGCCGTTGTGCCCGCACGCCGAGCCCATCAGAAAGCGGCAGGGCAGCCCCCCGCTGTCGGGACAGAGACGGAGCCCGGCAGGCCTCGGGGGACCTCCCTTAGCAGCCGTCCCAGCCCGCTTGGTCCGCCCTTCCGGTGAGGCCCCCTCCTCCCCGAAACCCAGCTCTCTCCGGGACACCCTGTGGCTTCCCGCCGCGTGGCTCCCGTCCCGGAAACGCCCTGGGCCCCGAGCAAAGCCTCCCTTCCCCCCTCTCATCTCCAGGTGCCCCTGTCGGAGGGCCCATCTGCGTCTCCTGTGGTGGGAGCTCCACCTCCGAACGCACAGCCCTCGCTCCCGCCCGATGGCGGAGCTGCCCCGAGCCTGGTGGTGCGCGGGCTGGGCTGCGCTGTGTCTCCGGGAGCCCCGCAGGGCCCCAGGTGACGTGCGGTGGCCCTTCCTCGGCTGTCCTATGAGAGCAGGGGGCCGAGGGAAGAGATTGTGGTGACCAAGCACCGCCTAGGTGAGGCTGGGACCACCGAGATTTCCTGGGAGAAGGAGAGGGTCCACGGGGCGTAACCAGACGCCAGCCTCCTTCCTTCCCGACAGGAGGCACCGCGTGCGTCCGTGCTGCCCCCACCCCGGCCCGGCTCTGTCCTGAGCACCGAGCCCAGGAGCCTGCCCGCCCCTCCCCTCAGCAGGCCCCAGGCCCGGAGCGCAGCCCTGAGCTGTGCCTCCTGCAGCCAGGGGTGCCCAGCGGGGGGAGGCAAAGGAAGCAGCCCTGAGCTGTGTCCCCTGCAGCCAGGGGTGCCCAGCGGGGGGAGGCAGAGGAAGCAGCCCTGAGCTCTGCCCCCTGCAGCCAGGGGTGCCCAGCGGGGGGAGGCAAAGGAAGCAGCCCTGAGCGCGTCTCCTGCCCGCTGCGCTGGCGCTGTGGTAGCGAAGCAAAGGACGGTTGGAGGCGCCCCTGCCGACCCGATTCAGTCAGCTTTATCTATTGACGACGAGGTACTGCAATGAAGCCCTTTTGACATACCAGTATTTCCGTGCCAAGATGCCCATTTGTTTTAAATAAGAATCAATAATGTTCAATTAATATAGATTATGTCGCCAAGCAGTTAATTTAGGATGTCATTGCCCTGCAGTCCATATCCTGACCGAACTGAGCCTAATAACACCCACCTGGACGGCCGCACCATCAGGATGGAAAAGGGCAGAGGGCCTCTCCCCCGCCCCCCAACCTAGGACTGCAAACCGCCAGGAGCGGCGGGCGGGCGTATGGCCTCCCTCCCCGGAGGCAGAGGGATGAGGCCCTGCCTCTGATGACGACACTGGCACCCTGGGCAGGCGGCAGAGCCATTTGGGGCATTACGGATGGAGTCCGTGCTCACAGCTGAGGGACTGGAATACGGGCCGGACAGCGTGGGTGTCCAGTCCCCACCACGGCGGAGCGCGGAGCCCCTGCGTCCCGGGCCGTGCTGTGCGCGGATCGCAGCTTCCTTCTTTGTGAGCTCGGTGCTTTTCCTGACCCGCAGACAGGGCTTGCTTTGTGCCTTAATGTCGCCTTTCTCCTGTTCTCCGTCACTCGGGCAGAAGGTGGGAGAGTGGACAGGTGCGCCCTTTGGGTAATTTCTCTTCTTATACTTTAACATCACGCCCACTGTCTAGGCATTATACAGCTCTGATCATGCAGCAAAGATCGCCCTAAAGCCAACTGGTTACAGATTCAATTCGATCCTCAACCTACACACGTCGGGCGCATGCGGTACCAGGGTTCCCCGGAGAAACAGGGCTAATAGGGTGGACACAGATGCCTGTTAGGCTCTTTTTCTTTCTTCTACATTATCTCACTTGACCCCCACTCTCCTCTGTTCACTAGGCAGGACCCATTTTTCAAGGAACGATTGATTTTGGACAAAGCTATTTGGTAGCTGAGCTAGACATACACATTTCATTCATTTATTTATCCATCTATCAGTTATTCATGAAGGTTTTGCATGTGAGCCTAGCACTGTGTTGTTGATAGCAAAGTACCTCTGCCCGCGGCAGCTGGCTTTGACCAACTGTCCTGATGGTGCAAAGCCCCTTCTTAAGGCCAGGCCTTCTGTCCGCAGCTGCGGGGGCGGCCCTCTAACCCGGCTGCAGTGGGGGCCCCGGGGGCTTCTCAGAGCAGGAAGCCCTCGCAGGTCACACCCCGGAGATTCTGATGCGCTCCCAGGGCGCTCTGAGAGCTTTGAGCTGGGCTCTGGGCGTTTGAAGGTCCCCACGTGGTTCTGACATGTCACCAAGAATGAGAGCCCTGGAGCGGAGGCGGGGAGACACCTGGTCTTTAAGAGCCCCTTGAGCCCCTGAGAAAAGGGCCGGAGAGGCTCTGCTAATATGAATGTGAAAGGTCAGTGCCAAAAACCCCCGGGACCATTCCGGGGTACATTTGTCTCAGAACATTTCAAAACAGGTAGGACCCAGTGATTTCTATCTCCGAGAGCTTGTGGGAGGAGCTCGTCAGCTCTCAAGAATTAGGTTGCAAGTATTATTATTATTTTTTCCTTTTGAACTCTCTTTAGAGGAATGGTGAGAGATTAAAAGAAAACTGAAAGAGTGCTATTAGTATTTGAGTGCCCAGAAAACACAAGGTTGCAAAGTGCTTACCCTGATACCGCTGTGAAGCTTCCGGTTTTTTTTAATTTTATGATTCCCCCCAACAAAGGGCACCTCTCAGAGATCAATGAAGGAGACTCAAGGTATGGCTCAGCGGCTCCAGCTGGGTCCTCTGACGCACCCACATGTCCTCGGCGGTCAGAAGCTGCAGGTGGCGAGAGGATTTTCATTTTAAAAACTGATTTTCATAGGCACGCAGACTTTGTTGACTGCTGGTCTAGGCAGATCCTCTTCTGGAACACTCATAAATAGGGAGACATTGGGGCAGCAGGTCGTGTAGGGAGCAAGGGGCTGGCGCCGTGCAATAATTATTGCTTCCATCCTCTCTAGACTGTGCATAAGATATGGCTAACTTAGGTTAACAGCTAAGGGTGATTCTAGGAATAGTAATTAGTAAATCCACACGTCCTGATTGTACTGAGAAGGAAAGCAGAAACTACCTAAGTGGGTCTGCATACAACTGAGAAGAGCTTTTAAAATGCAACAAAGCCTGTACTGGTGTCGCAGAGCCATCACTTCACTCTGAGATCTCAGTCTAGTCCCTTACGCTTCCTGGGTCTGTTGTTTAAGTCGTCAGAATCATTGCCACGTCACAGGGCTCCTGTGGAGACTGGAAGGCAAAGCATAGCAAACACCTAGGAAATTCCAGATTTTAAATATTAGGCTTATTCCTTCACTGTCGTTAGTATTGCTTGGAAGTGGAGGTGAGGGCTGGCTCTCCTGGCCTGAGTGAAGGAGGTTTAAATAAATTAATGGGTTGATGGAGCTGGGAGATCATAAGGCATAACATAAAACGTCGGTACGTTGCTCAAACACTCACCTTGTGGGCTCTGTGCCTCAGACGGACACCTGACGGGTCCGGGGAATGGAAGCTGACCGGGTGGTCCTGTCCTCGGAGGTTTGCGTTCACTGGGGACAGCATAATCACCAGCGGGTTATTGAAAAAGAAACAAAGTAGAAATAAAAATTAAATAGAAAGAATAGTATATTGGACACTTGCAAGTTGCAGAGTAGATTTTAAATGTTCTCACCACACTCAAGCACCTGCGTGTAGCACACCCACAGACATGCACACACACGCACACAGGCATAGAGCGCAGGTTTTTCTCTTGCTGTGGACATGGGCCAGTGTTCTGACTTCAGCAGGAGACCAGAAAGACCGGGAATAAGGATATTAGTGTCAGACTAACCTGGGATTAAGTTCTGTTCTGCCATTTGCTATTCTGATGAGTCTTGATGAATTTACTTACATTAAGAGTTTTTTCCCTCCTCTTGGAAGTGGGAATGATATTAATTATTGCATAATGACACATTCACAATAGTTATGAAGAGTATTAAATGTGGAGTAAGATAACGTTAGGTCATGCCCATGTATAGAATCTGCAGTTAGCATTTGGAGTACATGATTTTGCTTCTGTTTGATGCTGAGGTAGATATGATCTGTGGAAATAATTATGCGGAGAAACTAGGTCCCAAACTCTGTGGCTGAAGGCAGGCCTGCCACCAAATGCTGAGGCCATGTTAAGGTGTCCGGTGTGGCCAAGCCACCACAGGTTGTTTTCAGCCTCCTGACCCTGGTCAGAAGCTCCTCGGGACACGTGCACTGGGCTCCATGCCCCTGGAGGTCCGCAGAGACTACAGTAGGGACGAGACATGAGGACAGAGGCAGGTGAGTGACGGACAACTGAGAAATCAAGGAACTATGTGGGGCGTGGGCGGGAGAGCAGGGCGGGGCCAGCAGGAAGCAGCTGGAATGGAACCTCAGAAGTAAGCAGCCTGCGGGAAATGCCCGTTGTGACCTGAGAGGCCCCCGGCGAGATGGAGGCAGGGCTGCGTCAGACACGGGTGGGCCGCCTTCGCCCAGACTGCCGCTCCGCACCTGCGAGCACGCGGCCCCCCAAGCCACCGCCTTGTGCTCCGCGCGGCCACCTGTACCAGGAGAAAGCCGAGGCCGAGACGGCTGCTTTGTCTGTCCTTAGAAAGGGACACGGAGTGTGGACGGGCCTGGGAAACAGGGAGCTCTGTAAGTGATGGCTGTTGTTGAGTCAGCTGTTCAAGGGATGTGCTCCCTGGGCTCAAGGAGCCTGGGGCCCCAAAAATGAGCCCAGGAGGGAAGTCTGGCTCCCCAGCAGTCCTGTCTCCTTTTTGCCTGTCCAGCTTTGGCCCCCCTGCATGTTTACCTTTCTGCTCACGCTGCAGGGCCCCGCCACCTACATGCTTGGGTGGCAGCATGGTTTACAGGGGCCAGACATGCGTTACCCAGGACCCGAAGGCCTCGGCCCAGCTCGTGCCTCCTCGATGGGATGTCAGGAATGAGCGTGCAGGCTTTTGTCCTGTTTCTCACCGAATCCGTGCGTGTTGGTCCAGCTCTAACAGAATGGGGAGCTCCACCCTTGCCCGGGGTGGCGCTGAGAGGGGTTGACTCTTCGGTGACATTTGGAGCTTCCATGTAAGGAGAGCCCGGTAGCCCCATCGCTGCCCCTCCCTGGTGTGCACGTGGGACAGAAGTAAAGGGTCTTATGTGAAGGGATTCCACAGCCAGACAGAAGCCACGTGGCTAGGCGCAGCCTTGAGACAGGTCATCAGGTTAAGGGGGGAATGTGTGTTTCTTTCATTGTGCGTGGGGCTCGTGCTTTGTCTGGAAGCGGCAGGAACCCAGGACTGTGTGTGTGTGTACATGTGCGCGTTTATACTGTAGATGGATGTCTTCCTTCCCTGGATATTTACTACATCTGTACAGAAGTCACCACTGTTAAGTCACAATCTGAATATGTCTGACTGGCTCCCTCCTGTGCTGAGCTCCTGTTCAGCTGTCACTGGCCTCAGATTGTGGCTGGATCCTGTGCTGCTCCCAGTATTTCTGTTGAGCAAGCACGTGCCCGCGTGCCGCCTGAGACAGTAAGTGGGCCTTCGTTAATCTTCACCGATATGCTCTTCTCTCCAAGTGTCGGCGCTTCCTTTAAGAACACATGCAATGTGGTTTTGTCCTTTCCTTTTAGTTGAGATTTTTATTTTGCAGTAACTATGGATTTGCATGCACTTGTGTGAAACAGCTTGGAAATTACTTGGGAACTCATCAGCCAGTTTCCCCCAATGGCACCGTCTTATAAAACCACAGCACAGTGTCAGGACCAGGGTGCTGCACCCAGGGTCAGGGCGTTCCCAGCCCCTCAGGGATGAGGCTCTCATAGCGACACCCCCAGCCTCCGGCCCCACCCCTCCTCAGCCCTGGCACCCACTAGCATGGTCCCCCACTACTTCAATTCATTCTTCTCTCATCCATGTATCAGAAGCCATTGAATGCCCCAGAAAAATGTATGTACAAGGGTTTTATTTTAGAGTGACACAAATGTTTTGGGCATAGTGCCCAAATGTTGGTCACACAACATTGTGAATGTACTAAATGCCACTGAATCATTCACTTAAAAACGGGTGTTTTGTGCCATGTGAATTCAGTTGCATGAACTATTCTTCTATGTGCATGTGATATCATTTCAGAGGGGAAGCACCCCGGCTCTGTGAGGGCTGGGGTGCAGACAGAGCATTCCTGGGTGTACCCCGCAGGGCATGCAGGGACCACAGAGAGAGGAAGGGAAGGGGCCCAGACACACTCTTCTCCATGCCAGCTCCTCAGAATGGCATATCCATGCCTCAAAGTCAAAAGCTTTGTGTATTCAGCTTGGAGAGTTCATGGGAAATACCAAGACAAGGGTGTGAAATGTGTCATTGGCAAAGAGGCGCCACCACCCCCACAAAGCATGTGTGCGAGCGCCCAACCACCATCTGGTACCTTAAAATCCAGGGCTTAATCATGCAACCAGGTAACCGCTACAACTGTGAAAAACCAATTAGATGCATTTCCTGATGTGTTGGATTTGCAAGTGTAACGTTATCTGTTTCTGTGCAGTCAAAGGGTGCTGGCTTGGAGGATGTACATTTTGGGGGAAGATTTTATATAGTATACTTATCGATTTGTGTGATTTTGGAAAAAACAATATATACATTAACACCAAATATAAACAGATGTTTTATTTAATGTCAATGCTACTAAATCAGACTAGGTTCCCTGCTGGGTCTGCCATAGCCTTTTCACAGTTATATCTGGACACCTGAGGATAAAGAAGTATCATTTCCTCAGGCTGCTTGGCTGCTTTTATTTTGCAAAGAGCAGAACCTCAAAACCTTGAATCAGAATTTGGAATTTATGGTTTCAATTAGGTCTGACTGGAGCAAAGGTGACTTTCACTCTAACTACAAAACTAGCTTGTTTTTAAGCAAACCTAAAGGCAAGTATAGAGTAAGACCCAGAATAGACAACCTAGCACATACTCTCATTTCATAAATGAATAAACAGAACCCAGAGAATCTTTTCTGAATAGGAATTTTGAAGAAAATATGCTTTCCTGAAAGTAGCCTCTATTTTTAAGACCGTTTGTCTCCTGATTTTTAAATGTAATTGAATTCTTCCAATGACAAACTTTTATTTTTCATTCCAGCGGTATGACACAGAAAACAGGCATTGGTTAATTGTTCCTCATTATTTAAAAAAAGAAAAGAAAAGCAAACCCTCAATCTCCATAAGTAGTTACTAACATATCCAAGTAAGCCTCAGTTTCCGGCAGTTTCTTAGAGAGAAAAGAGGCTCTATAATTGTGGCTCAGCATATCAGAAAGTTTTAACTACTGGAACGCCTCATGTCATTTACAGGGATCCAGAATGGAGGCGAAAAAAATGTATTATTAGGTAAGGGTGGCTAGAGAAAGTGAAGCGTTTCCTTGGGCAAAAATAGAGCTGACTTCCTCTCATTACGGTCGCCAACATCACGCCGTATATTTATTTCTTGCCTTGTGTTGAAGGGCCCTAGATAACCCAAGATATCCAGGACTTTGCAATAACCAGAGATCCCCAGCTGATTCTCCCCCTCTGGAACATGTGATGTGCTATTTATCACTATTCTAGTCATAGTCCTCTCTGCCCAGCATAATAGATACTAAGCAAGTGCTTTGTCCTTACATAATTTGCAGAATTGATCGGCTGGCTTAATAGCCTGATTCCCCAACAAAAGAAAATGGAGTGCTTTGTGCAAAGGTTAAATGCACAGTTTAATTGGCAATTGTGCATTAGAAACCTATTGTAAAATGATCACAGTTTGAGGGGACGCTCCAGCTAGCACAGTCAGGGAAATAAGTTTTCACTTTTTGGCCATTAAAAAAGTCAGGTCTCAGAACTGAAGCGAAAAGAATGGGCCGGCCTCAGTGTGGGCGACGGTCTCATGGGGTGCCGTTTCCTTCCTCTCCAGCCTACCTCCAGATTCAGAATTTAGAACATGTTAAATAGCAGATTTTAAAGATTCTTTCCTTGCCTAAATAATCTATCCAGATCTACCAAACTGTTAAATTTCAGAGACATACACATGTACACACACACACAATCTTTGATGTGTTGGGGATTTACCACTTAAAGGGAGGTGAATAGAAATCCAGCAAAGTCTTACGAAACTAATTTGGACTGACAGCATTTTACAACAGTGATCTCCCCAAGTATTTAAGAGACCACCTAGCAAGAAATCATGTGGCAGGTTGTCACATCCCCTCCTGTGGCGAGTAAATGAAATGGCCTGTCCTGTGTTCAAATGAGGATAGGGTCAGTGAGCCGGTCACCTGGCTTCAGGCAATGAGAAGAGGTTATAGATAAATCAGAGAACGGTTAGAGTTTAGAGGCGTGCTCTGTTTCATGCAAAAGTTGTCCCAGTTGTGAAAAGCATTTGTCGCTCTGAGGCCCTGCCCACTAGAACATCAACCCTCCTCATCTTTCTGCTCAGGTGCCTGCACTTACCAAAGGCGCCCCAGGGGTCTGTCCAGGCCCTTCCGAAGGCACTTTAGCCTCGCTGGATGTGGCTTTCCTCTCTGCCTCTGATTATCAACTAAGAGTTCCACAAATGGGTGGTGGGATTTCCAGTGGGAGAGTAAAATCCCCTAGTAATTCCCAGGTTTCGCAAGCAAGTCAAAGCTGAAACCAGAAAACCCTTCCTGGGATCTGAAAGGGAAGGACCGAGATACAAAGTTTTGCTTCCTTCCCCCCCCCGCCCCCGTTGAAGAGCCGCCCGCAGCCACCGTGAGTCGTGTCATTGCCTTACTGTGACCTCTGAAAGGGCCTTTCGCTTCTTGCCTGCCACCAAAGCCAGCTCGGGGGCCCGCAGTGTGCAGCAGGCAACACCGTGCTGCTGCTGGTTGCGGCTGGCTCGGGAAGTATTGAGGTTATAGTTCTCATTTCTTTCTTGCCAAAGGGAGGGGCAGGACAAGGACACTCAATGGCCATTGATTGACAACCTTAAGAGATGCTCTTTGAGACCTCCGTGCAGACACTTCTAATGCCGCAGGACCTCCTGGAGGCTGGAGGATGCTGCCGGGAAGAACCTACAGCTCTAAGCTTCACTCTCTGGGTTGGTTGAGAAAAACCTCGTAGCAAGAAACGTCATTCCCAATTTTGTGCCTAAAGAGGTGAAGAGTAGTTGAAGAGATCAATGGCTGCCCATCATTAACTCCTTCTCCCCTGCAAGGTATCGTCTCTAAGGATTCTCACGCCACACCTGCCCTCCCCCAAGTCCACACTGTCCCCCAGGACAGGCCCCACAGGTAGCTGCAGTGGACATCCCGTCCTAAGGTGCTTCAGGGGTCTTCTCGGAGCAAACCTGCCTTCTTAGGTGGCCTGCCACAGTGCCTGAGAGTCTCGTCTGTCGCTCTGCTCGCCACTGGTGGCCAGGTTGCCTAGGTAAGCTCTGGCTTTACTTCTTAATAACTAGATGATTCCGAGCAAAATGGGAAGTGGTGGAAGTGGTGGTACCCAGTTCACAGTGGCCCTGGGAGGGCGGAGTGAGTCAATGCCTGTACAGGGCTTACCGCAGTGCCGGGTGCACTGTCCGTATGCAGTAGACGTAGTTATTTTCGTGATGTAACCCTAGCTGCCTGGCAACTGGACACACAGCAAAACACGGCCCACAGGAGCTGGCTTATTAGGTTCCCTCAGACCCCAGCCAGCCCTGCTCCAGGGAGAGGCTCCTGGGTGGGGGCGGGGGACCTGAGGATCCGGGATCTGTCCAGGGAGGCCCGGCTCCTAATCTGCAGGAGAAAGAAGGCCCCCTGAGTGCCTAGAACGAGAGGGCTGGCCCACGGGGGGCGAGGGCCGGCACAGGGCTGCTGACTCACACACACAGTGGGGCACACCGTGCGGCCTCCCACATGGTTTGTGCGCTACATGTTAAGACTGTGGTTTCCAGACAGACAGGCCAAGAGCGTCTCACGGCTGGTAAATTGTGGAGCCCGGAGGGAAGGCGGAGCATTGCCCAAACTCGGATCCACGGAGGGCCGCCGAGGCCTGAGGAGCCGGGGGACATGGCCTGGGCCCCCCACACGCGCAGGCAGAGCCTCATCTCCTGGGACCCATGTCATCCAAGGGAAGCAAGCCAGCCCCTGCCTCTCCCACCGGGACACAGAGACTGCATTCTCTGGGGAGGGCTGTCCCTGGGTGCAAGAGGGGCCAGGGCGGACAGCTGCAGGAGGGGACGCCTCCTACCAGCACACAGGGCCTACTCAGGAAGGGCCCAGAAACCAGGGGAGAGGTGGCCCCTGGAATCCCACGTTTGCGTAGCGCTGGCATCAGCCAGAGTGAGCCCTGCCCCTTAAACACCATGTGCTGGTCTGTGGCACATCTGCCGGCTCTTCCCCAGATTCTGGGCAGAAAAGTATGTTTATGGTTTTTCCTTAGGCCCCGTGTTGGGTAGTTCCAGGACCTGACTTTTGTCCTTTCTCCACCGACTTAAGCAGGAGGAGGGTGGGTCTGCTGTGACCTGGCTCCCTGCACAGCCAGTTACCACGTCTCCACAGCTGCAGCCCCCGCACCTGTCTCTCCAGGTCTGCTGTGGAGATCATGAACCCTGCAGCTGGCCCCTGCCCTCCTCAGGGCCCACGCGGAGGGTCGAGGCACCTTGTCTTGAGGCCTGTTATGATGAGCTCCCCCCACGTTCTGTTCGTGTCCACCGGTGGTGTGTTCGTGTGGCACTTTAGGAAATTTGGTTGTGACCCTCCACACCCTCCCCTCCAGCCTGAGGACTCCATTTTGCCTGGAGAGGCTGCCCTGGACCCTTGGGCACGGAGGGATGGTGCCACCAGCAGCAGGTAATAGAGATGGGCTCAGGCAGGGCCGGGTGACAGACAAGACCACGGGCATCCGCGTCCAGGACCGGGCTCCCTGCCCAGAAGGAAGCAGCTCCCCCCGGCTGCACACATGGAGGTGGTCTGAGGGTGGTCGGCTTCTTCCTATCCTGCAACTAAATTGTGCCTCTAGGCGGCAGTTGTTAGCAAAGATGATGCCCCCCAAGGACCGGTGGCTGGAGACGCTCGAAGCTTCCCAGAAGCCACCAGCAGCGAGGAACAGAGTCGCTCTTTATTTGAAATGGTGACACAGCCCCAGAAGCTCTCAGTGCACTTACTGCATTTTAAATATGTGCTTAGTGTCTAAATGACAGGGATTTGGGGACCAAAGGCCTTCTGAAAATTCCAGCAACCCAATTTATCCACCAAAGCGGTAAGCCAGCATCTATTTTACATCAGACTGTTTGAAATGGAGATTTGAGAAATGTGCTCTTGATGTAGGGCCTCCACTGAGAGACTTCATATGCTCACGGATTCTCATGACTTCCGAGGACTTTTCTGTAGAGTATTAACCAGCCCGGCCCAGTGCCTGGCACATCACGGGGACCCAGCAGAGGTGTCCACACAAACAATCATGAATAATCAAAGGAATAAATGGCCCTCAGTGTGTAGGGGGTACAGGCTTTTTGAGTCAGACACACCCACGTTCAGATGCCACCACTTCCACTTCTGATCAACATTGTTAGCAAATTACTTAAGCTTTGTTTCTGTCTCTGTGGAGGGGTGAAGTGTGTTTCTCGGTGTTGGAAGGTTCTTGGCAGACAGAAGCAGCATAAAGGGCGTTAACCCCATCAGTGGCCTTCACGCTGGACGGGGGGTGAGGAAAGTTGTAGAAATGAGAGGGTTGTGAAGCTCTGGACTGTGCGGCTGGTTTTAGAGGTCAGACCGAACAGACCGATACCAGCGTGGCTTCTCTGAAGCCAGGAGAGCTCTGCCCCGCAGGTCAGGGGCCGTCCACCCCGGCGGCGTGATAACGGCTCCGGGGAGTGAACTTTCCCTGTTTTGCCTCAGATCTGTGTGGCTGTGAGTGTGGTCTGTGGACCAGTATTCTGGCAGCCGTCCAGAAACCTGGCACGCGGCTTGCACCCCAGGGTGGGCTCAGAGTCCGCCTCTAACAAGACCCTCGGGTGACCCGCTTGCCCCCTGGAAGGACGCACTGGCCGGAGCACCTGCGCCTTCTCTGGTTTCCTGGGCTCATGGATCGATGAGGTGCCCACGGCCGGGGATGTGGAGGGCGAGCACACGCAGAGAGGTTTTTCTGAATATTAACTTCAGTTGGTCAATGGGCCAATAAAACAACAAAATAGATCTATCTCATACTTAGATACCTTTGGCTTTTTAAAGGGCAACACAGAAACCAGCCACAGGCCCCAGAAACAGAAGCATTTTGAGGGACCTCTTTCTCCCTCCCCCTGTTGGTAGCACAGCAGTTACGAGGTCCTGTAAGGACCACCAGGTTGGCTGTCAGTGTATTTCTGAGCACTGAGTGTCAGGAGACAATGCTGCCTGGCACCAGGGCCCCTGGGGAGCCTTAGGACGTTAGCTCCGTGAGGAGGGAAGCACACAGAAGAAGAGGTCTGGGAAGTAATGCGGAGGAGCCTCTCAGCATCCCGCCCTCCCTTGCTGCTGGACCCTCCCTCTCTGCCTACAGCTTTTGACAACTGCATGTCTCCCTCCTGAGTTCCTACAAAAGCCCTCCCTGCAAAGCCACAGATAATCACTCTTATTTCAGAACGTAGAGTCAGTTGTGCTGCCATATAAAAATCATAAGATAGAGATTTGGAAGGGATGCGGGAGGGCCTGTTGCTGTGGACAGAGTTCCCCCTTGGTGCACAGGCCAGGGCAGGGGCTGCAGGGCACCTGGTGGTGCGGAGGGGTGACCGGGGGTGGCCGCGAAGAGGGCGCAGAGCCTCTCACAGACCGTGTCATCCTTCAGGTAGCTGTGCGGTGAAGTCCTTTATCATTGCCGTTTCCTTCTGCCCAGCTCAGAAGACGGAAACTAGAAAGCCCCAACATGCCCCCAAAGACAGGGGCGAGCAAGCAGATGGTCCACACCCCATGCTGGACGGCCGCACTTAGAGCCTGGGGCTGGCGGGCAGAGCACATGTGGGTCACGGGGGACCGGAGAGGCCAGGGAGGCAGGTCTTCGTTGTGATTCATCACACATTCCAACTCTGTAGCAGCTTGCTGAGGATTAAAGCTTCTTTCTCTGAACATCTTAACTGTAATTAATAAAAAGAGAGGCAAAATAAATCAAGGAATGGTGAAGCACTTCCCACTTAAAATCCATCCAGCATCGGTTTTCCAGTTTCATCGACAGAAAACAGTTTACCCTGGTTGGTGTGCTGAGACAGTCTTGCATTTATAGCGCCACTGCCTTTGGGTAGAGGGTTACTTGGGGTCCTGGAGAAACCTGGCACTTGCCCATCAAAGGGAGCTGAAGAGGCCGAAAGTGCCATTATCACAAGGCTTCTTGGTCCCCTAACTCCCACACTGAGTGCCCTCCCTCCCTTCTCTTTCGAGTCAAAAAGCCTTACAGCAATTACTGTCACCCTGAATTGCCCAGACTTACAGATTACCTTCAAAGAGGAAGAGAGGGCAACTTTATCTTCCAAATATGATATGGATAGTGAATCAGATTATTCAGCTAATTTATCCATCTTCTTCAGAATTAAGGGCACCACATATGTTATTTACTTTTAGGTGGCCTAATGCATGGAAGTGTGAATCATTCATTGGCTTTCTTTGGGTTGCAGGAAACCTTAATATAGCTTTTGTTTCCTAATGTGTTGATAGGCTCTTTGTGTATGATCACATCATATGGGTATTGCTGGCAGTAAATTTTAAATTATATAGTCTGCAGTTTTGCACTAGGAGATGGCAGAAGATGATCCATCATTTCCCTTGTCTTCCTGTTTACATGCGGACATATAATTCATGCTCAGGAACCATCCTTCAGCTCATCTGGAGGCGCTCCGCTGCACCACCATAGAATCTGTCTCTGCCACTCTGGCATTATAAATCACTTTTCCATTAAACAGCAGGGCTAAAAATGCAAACATAAGTACTTTAAATATACATAGCTGTCTCTGATTCCCAGCAGATGAGACAAAATTAAAGGACTGTCCAAAAAAGAACAAGTTCTAGAATTTAATGAATGAATTATTTGACTTTAGGCATCAGAAATTTGCATCTCTATACACATATTAAAGAGATGTACATATATAGATTTTCCAGATGGATCTATATTTGGGGACTGTGTATTTTGGAGTATTTTGGGTACTAAATCTTGATTATTCTGAAATTTTACTTTGTAAGACTTTTCACTTAAGCAGTGTTGTAAGACATCTGACTGGCAGGAGGGAAAAAAGGGTCATCTTAGATTGTGAGCTTCATGTATTGGGAAGCCAACTGTCTGCCGCCTCCTTGACCTTCATCCCCAGGCCAGGGTAATGAAGCCACTAGTTCAGAGTGACACCAGACTCAGTAGTGTTCTTTATCTCCAAAGATAAAATTCCGTTCACCAAACCCACTTACTAAGCTGACTCTGACATAGACATTTCCAAAAGACTTTCATTCTGACTTCACTGTGGCTCTCCACTTCCTGTATCTCTCAGGTAAATCTACCTGAGACTGTGCATAAACACGTACTTGCTCACACACACCACCTGCACAAGAGCATTCCAGTTATCGGACACTCTTGAGGAAGAAGAACTTTCCAGATAACTAAAGCTTACCAAGTGAAGAGCTTTATGTTTAGCATTGCAACTGTTCACTGGAATCTTTCAAAATAATATTATTTGCTTGCCTACTTTCGTGAGCAAAGGACACCAAACAGATTTGTTTCCTTCTTTGATTCTTCTGGGAACTGTTCCGACTATGTGGGTCTTACTACAGATGGCCAGGCGCCTACCTCCGAGCTCACCTGCCTTCTATGTGGGCCTTCTATCCGGCACGTTCTAAGGACTAGTGTGCTGGGCTTCTGCTGTAAATTTGGAGTTGGTAGGTCCTGTGGAATGCCTGGGTCCTTTCCTACAGAGTCAGGCGTGAAGGTTTTGTGAGCAGTCTTGCCTTAGCACTTTTAGAGACCCAGGGCTCTTTGTTGGGGTGGGGGTGCTTCCCTCCTTATCTCACAGTTGGTCTGAGTTAGTGGTCTTCCGGTCAACAGGGGGTCACCATATGTGTGGACAGCATGTCCAGGTCTCAGTTGAGACTCCACTTGGAAAAGCATTGGCCAGGTGTCTGGCATGGAAACAGGTTCCTGCTTTTCCCACAGGATCCCCCTTCCCATCCAGCCTCCCTTTCTTCTGTTACTTCTTTTGTTAAACAGCCTATTTGATGACCTTTTCAGGCCTATGACTCAGTGGCTTAGTCTTTTTAATAATAAATCACAGAAAGGTGGCTTAAATATTGAAAATTTCATTAAAATGATTGTAAAAATGACTTCATGACTCTGAGATTTCCAGATTTTCTCTTAGTTCCAGGGAAGCCAGCCATGCTGAGGCATCTGAGAATTGCTGTTGACCTCTCCTGAATTAAACCTAGGGATGGGCGAACGATGTTGGACGCAGGCCAAGCCCTTTTCAGAGAGAATGGTCATATGATAGCATCCCCTGTTTAAATGTGTCTTTTGTATTATTTAAAAAGGCATATTAATTCATGACAAACTGAGATTTTAATTTTCCCTAAATTAGTTAGAAGAGGATGAAGAATCTTTGCTATACCTAATTTGGTGACCACAAGGGTAGAAAACCTTTGCAGGAGATCCTCGTGTCGGGTCACGTGACAGCATGCATTCTGCCCCAAATGCCCACTTCTGTTTCCCCCACTCACTCTTGTCCATTAATCCGCCAGAGTATCCATGTTGCTCAGTCACTCTTAGACCAGCACAGGTTCCGTGCATGGTTCGTCGTTAAGCCTTGGCTCCTATTCCAGTTCATTCAATTGTTCATTCATCCATTAATCTGTGTTACAGATATTTCTTGAGCATCCACTGTGGGCTGGGCAACCAGGGGTTCCATGGCGAGCATACACAGAACTAATGATATATAGTTAGAGAGACAGATAAGAATCAAATAGCTACATAAACACTGGGACCAGGGTCCTGAAGCTGAAAGAGGCGTGGTGCTGGTAAGGGCCATGAGACCAAGGAACGTGACACAGACTTGCTGAGAGGCCTGGCTGAAGCCAGGATCCGGAAGATGAGTAAAGGTGATGAGTCAGGTGGAAGAACTCCAGGCGGAAAGAGGTGGCCAAGCCCTGTGGGGGAGGGTTCAGGCTGGGTGTTGCCAGGAAGGGAGGTGCTCAAGATGGGTGATGTGTGTGGTCTTAAAACGTCCTGTGGGCTGTGTATAAAGTTTGGCATCATCCTCTAAGAGCTGCAGGAATGCACAACAGGGGCTGGGGGTTGGAGTGGGGTGGGGATCACGTCACGTCTACACACAGAAAAGCCCCTTCTGTTCCGAGTGGAGAGCACGAGGGAGGGATGCAGCGGGAGGGGCCTGAGCAGCTCGGGTCACTTAGGTACCCAGGCCTGGGACGGGGGCCACTCTGGTCATGATGCATTTGCAGGGGAGAGAAACAGACCCGGCTAAGGGAAGTGACGTGAGAGTCACATGACAGGGTGTCAGGATTAGAAGAAGGGGGTTTCTGTGATGCTGCTAAGTTCTGTGCCCCAAGGTAACAATATAACCAAACTTTGATAAAACTGTGGCTTCCAAAAATGTTTCTGAATTGGTCCCCAGGCTGCTCCAATCAACTGAGAAGCTTCACCTTTTGTAAAACATGACATTAAATTAAGACCTTACTTTTACAATTTGCCATGTACACTGAACAACATTATAACCTGAAAATGAACATTTCCAGATTCCTTGTTTCGCTATGGCAACTTGAATAGTTTGTATTTTCAAAATGGAAATCACAACCGTCTCCAGTGTATAGTTAGATTTCACAATTCACCAAAATTAATCAACTACAAAAAAGATGCCTAGTAATATCCAGAGGAAATTAACATCAACAACAAAATTTGATGACATGAGGCCTTTTACAATGTATGCCCAGTTCTTAATTCTTACCAGTTTTAAAAAGATTTTCATTTCAGGGTAAGCATATCATGAACAAGCAATGGCTCAAACCTATCATCCATTTTTGATTTTTAGAAAAATGTCTTCTTATATGCAGTTTTCTTAGAGTAGTCTGCAAAAAAAGAGAAAATAAGAGTTTCCTCCCTGGAATATATGTATATATAATATATAGTATACATATATATGTATGCTATGCATATTATATATATGCATGTATAATAGGCCCACGATTTTGAGCAAATAGCATTACCTCTGTGGACCACACCTTCTTTCATAATGTAGTACTGGATTATGTTACCTAAATTCTCTTCATCTTTCCAGACTTTTTAATTCTACTATTTTAATGTCACAGCCTCTACCTGGCAGTCAAAAGAATGAATATTGATTGTGGTTTTCTCCTTTATCTAAGAAAAAATTGGGAAGAAAAGAACAATTTTATTGGTTTGAAAGTCTATGTGACGGGCTGTGCGCATGTGTGTAAAAGCTCATTAGTAGTCACAGCTCCTGTTACACCGTGTAGGGAAGGTTTTATTTTACTTACTCTACAGATAAATAAACTGATATTTAAGGAGCAGTGATGTTTATTAACTTCTCTAATGTTACCCGGGGCAGAATTTAAAATAGGATTGTCTGGCTTCAAAGATAAAATTCTTCCCCAGGCCATTAGAACCCCTCATCTCCCAGCAGACCTGGCCCACCCTCTCTCTGCAGAGATAGGAATATTTTAGCTTTGATTTGCAAGTAATGTTTTAAAACACCCTTACAATTTTTGTCCCAGGGGTCCTTAATTTGGGAGGCAATTGTTATTCTCATGCAAATGAAATCATTAAGAGCGGTTGAGTGACAGAGACACTAGAACCTATGCATTTCCATTGAATGCATTTCCCAGAGTCAGGATGCTATCCCTCGGGTTTCTCGGGTGGTGGGCCCCCCAAGAAGGCAAAGGAGAAGAACTGAGGCAAGGAAAGATGGGGGCCTTAGGCTGAGGAGAGAAGATGGAGAGTCACTGTGAGGTGGGTGGTCTGAGGGCTCAGTTTTGCAGAGCAACACCCTCGGAGATGTGCAGTGCAGCTCTGGGGGTGGCTAACCAGACTGCACTGTTCACGTGAACACGTGTGCAGGCAGGAGCTCCTATCGCCCAGTCTCTCCATAATTCTAAAAGAAGTCAAAAGCCCCATTCCAAGCGCCACTCCAGAGGCCTGCCTCCCTCTGCCCTGGGCAGCTTCCTCCTGACCTTTCTCCGCTACTTCGGGAGGAGACACTGGGGCGTGAGGCTGAGTGTGAGTGGGGCTCTCATTCCATATTGCACGAGTACAAAGTGCCAAGCCCCGTGATTGTGAACAGGCTGTGGAAACCCCGTGGTTTATTCGAATGGACCACAGGCCCACCTTGGAAGCCCTGTGAGCAGCTGGGCACCTGCCTTCTATCCTGGGCGCCTGCCTTCTATCCTGGGTGCCTGCCTTCTATCCTGGGCTGCCCCCTGGCTCTCACTCACTACGCTTACAATACATGGGACCCGCTGAGAAATTCCAGGGGAAAATAAGTAGACGAGAAATCAATAATAATGAACAACTCTCCATTTTGAAATATCGTAAGGGATTATTTTTCCTTTTCCAACCAGTAGCAGCAAGTTTAAAAGATGATTTAGTTATAAACTCAATAGCCCAAGCTTAATAGAATTAATAATCAAATGGAATCTTCAGATCAATAATTCTCAGATTGTTTTGGGTAGCCCAGTAATTCCCAGTGAATACTTCAGACTGAATCTGACACTCTATTTTAAAAACAATTTAGAGTGATTTTTGGGCCTATGAGAGATGCCAAATTGATAGTTTAAAAAATTGACAGTTTAAGCCCAACACCGAAGAGGGAGTCAGATTGCCAATTCTTTTTCTGAACTTCACAGGGGTCTGCAACTCATAAAACCACTTCCAAATGCTCACTTACTTAGTTGCCACTGTAAAGTAGACATGTCAGAAGGTACTATGTCCTTCATTTTAAGTTACTAGTAAAAGTAGTTGATGCAACTTCTGTTTGAAAGTTGTTGTTATTTTGTGCCACCATAGTTTAAATAATGCCAGAAAACAGACAGTATGGCAGGCTGAAAGGAAGAGAGAGAGACAGACACTGGAAAAATATCTGTTTCTCTTCATTTAAGTAAGCTAATCAAGATATTAACCCAGGTTCACTAGGATCAGAAGCAGAATTTGAATTCGCACTAAAAGTTATTTTTAACAATAAGACATATTACTTTGGAATAGTGCTTCGTTCCACTATTTTTAAAAATAGATTTTAGCGTTATAGAGATTAAAGTCTTGAAAGTTTGGGAACTGAAGGTCATAAAGGGAAGTTAGAGAGTTATAAGGTTGATCAAGCAACCTGATAGGTCTTCAACTGTTAACACACACATGTACATGCGTGCAAATACTGAGCTCGTATTGTGTACTGAACACCTGGAAGTTTCCGTAGGAGAGAAGAGGAGCAAGATACGGTGCCTGCCCTCGGTGAGTAACTGGTGAAGCTTTGCTCTCCAAAGAATGCTGATCAGTAAACTGTTCATCTCTGCTTATGAAGATAGAAACGATAAAATAGGCGATGATCAGACTCAGAGAGCTGCCAGGGGAGGTGGGATCTCCTGCCTTCTCTTTCCTGGCCCGCTGCTGCGACTTCCTCGTCAGGAAGGGAGTCATGCAGCAGATTCTCACCGGGGCCTCAGGCCCTAGCTCTGCTCTCTTCCCGAGCCGTGAAGTTGGCCGGTAGCCTGTCCAGCCTTGAGTGTCTTCTGGTCCCACCACCTCATTTCACAACGGAGGGGCTTGAGGCTCCGACTGACAGAGGAGAGTGGCCAGCATCCCGTGTCAGATGTGTGACGAGCCACCCGGCTCTCTGTCATCCGTCCCAGTCCCTCGTGCTCCTCCGTCCTCCTCACTGAAGGACATAGATCAGGGCTGTGCTTTTCCAAAGACTGCTTAAGAGACCCTCACAGATTTCCTGGTTTGCATCATTTTTGCCACTGAGCAACATCTATTGTATGAATGCTCACTGCCAGGCCCTGTGCTGACCTATAGACTATTCTAAGAGCTGCAGAACCAAAGTA
Organism: Manis pentadactyla; assembly: GCF_030020395.1. Lineage (NCBI taxonomy): Eukaryota > Metazoa > Chordata > Mammalia > Pholidota > Manidae > Manis > Manis pentadactyla. Next base: position 146,220,730 of record NC_080025.1, read on the forward strand.
AAGCAAAGCTGATGGTAACATCAAAATCTATCCAAATGTTTCTACCTGTGAATGCTTAAAATGATGATGTGTATTTTTGCACTACTGTAAGGGAAACACTTTATCTCACCCATTCAATCCAGTGCACAATAATTGTCAATTATTTACTTTTGACACTTGGGAGACATCTTGAAAAAATTTGAATACAGCCTCAGCAGATGGATTATTCTTGCATATTGAGCTGTTTCATTATTTTTTCTCCTCTGCCTCAAGCTTGAGTATAGACTGGGACACCAGGAGTTCTTGGGAGGGTCTTCTGTGCTCAGGATCTTAGTTAGCATCCCTGACTTAGTGCAGGTCATGCCGATCCTGCCTGGGAACAGTGTCTCTGAGTTGGAGACAGACAGGCAACACATGTGTCGCCTCTGCCCTCCCTCGTGGCATGAGGGATTGCCAAGGGGCATGGGGTGTCATGAGTGGGGAGACAGGCATTATTTCGCCATCAGGCTGCAGACCCACCAGCACCTGCTCAGAGCCGTGGCTCAAGCCGCCGGAGCATCGCCAGGGCCTCAGGGCCTCACCTTGCTCAGCAGCCCCGACACTCAGAACCAAGGAGCAAGTACTGGGGTCAGACAAATACCCCTGCCTGGGCGGCAGCGCGGGACGGGGGTGGTGTCCGGAAGCAGAAGCCCTGGGAGAAGTCAGTGTGAAACAGTCATCCTGGCTCAGGAGCAGCAGAACTCCCTGACCGGAAGCAGAAGCCTGCAGCACCCCCACCCGCAGCAGCGCTCACGGTGGCCCAGGTGACAGTCACTGAGCACCTTCTGTGCACACAGCACTCTCTCTGCTTTATCCCTTTAAACCTCACAGCAGCGCCAGGAGGACCCCTGTTTCACAGATGCAGGAGCTGGGCGTGGGTGCGGTCACCTGGGGCCCCAGAGCTGAGACGCGGAGGACCCCAGACCTGCAGGGGCCATCTCGGCTGTCCCGAGCTTCTCCCTGGGCTGTCCCCTCTTTTCCTCTCACCCATCTCTCCTCCTCCATTCCTTTACTTGGGCAGAACAGTCCTGTGACCCTGTGAGGCTCCTCCGCCTCCCACCAATCCACACCCCCTTTTCCACGCGGTGCCTCCCCCAAGGCAGGGCTGGTGGTTCACAGGCTGTTTCAGCAATAGAGCCGCTGTTAACTAGTGACCTGATAAAAAAAAACTCATGTTTTGTCTTACGTTTATAGACAATAACATTTTACAACTAGTTCCCTGAATGTTCCATGTATTAATGATCTTGCTTTGGCTTCTGTAACTTTTAAACTTCCCATGCTGGAAGGCCAGGCCAGGCAGTGAACCAAAACGTCTGCAGGAGCCTCCCATCACCTTGAACCAGGTGACTTGTGCCTCCACGGAAAAGCAGGAACCACCATAGGAGATCTGCATCTGAGATGGGAGGGGAAGGGAGGAGGGCGCAGTCAGCAAGCAGGCGGCCCTCCCAGGGGCGCCGCTGGACACAGGCACTCACATGCGCAGTCGGGGTTCCCAGAGACGAAGGTGCCGGGGGCCCTTCTGAATCCATGCGCCCCGCTCCAGGCCCTGTGTGGTGAGCCCTCTCCACACTGCCTCCCCTCTGGGCCCCTCTACTTCTCTCTTGCCTTTACCCAAGACCACCTGGCCCTTCTTCTCGATCATTTTCCAGTCGCTGATGCAAGATGATGTGTCAGTGACTCATCACAACCTAAGGGCACCAGGCAGTTACCCTCACCGAGGACTGCCCCCGTGTCTGCCCCTGAAAGCTTGTCAGAAGCTTCTTTATGAGTTTCCAATATTTGGGCAGATTCATGGCCTTTGAGGACAAGAGACATCCTTGACGGCAGCCATGCTCCTAGGCTACCCGCTAGGGAGGCATCAGCCAACAGCGTGACTTCCATTTCTTTGCAGGGACAGGGGAAGGTACAGGTTTGCTATGAGATAAAGGTCACCTGGGCTTAACCAGGGGGGTCTCCACCATGCAGCACTCCAGTGGCAAATGCCAACCTCTGGACCAGTGGAAGACCAGGAGCCAGACAGCCCCTAAGAGCATGGCACAGGATGGTGGGACTGGCACGGTGGGGAGAGGTGAAGGCGGGCAAGTACTGCCACCAACGTGCTCCCCACCAAGCCCGCTCTTCCGTGGGTGGGATGTAGCACAGTCACATGCAGGCAGAGAACCAGGGTTCAAGGGGACCTGGCAGCGAGTAACAGGGGCCAGACACGGAGTCGAGGGTGGACACGCTTGGACGTTCAGGTGGGTGGGCTTCTGATGTGGAATGATCACCCACACACAGCAAAATCCCAGCCACTGAGCAGGTAGGGGTCGGGACCCCAATCCCTGGAAAGAAGATGCACCATCAGAACTGGAGCATTATGTCCAGATGGGTCCAGCATTAAGGGTGACTTGACAGTAATCACCCAGTTTTTGTTCTTTTATATCCTGTAAAGTCCTTTCATCCTGTCATTCGGGGGTCCCCCTGCACATCTCGGACCAGGGTGTCTACATCTGTTTCTCTAGCCTCACCTGCATTTGTATCTCAAGCCTGCTGTGCATCAGGGAGACAGGCAGAAGACAGAAGTCAGCAGAAAATAGCTGAGATAAATCACATACGATACAGAAGGACGCAGATGCAAAGAGCTGGCGGGAGGGTTTGAAGCAGCCAGGACCTCGAAAGCTCTAGACTTAGGGGGCACTCAGGCTCACCTCACCACTCGTGGTGCAGATTCTTGGGCTTCCTGCCCATGTCAGAAATAGGTAAGTGCCAGTTTCTGTGTTCTGAAGAAAGAAACATGGTCAACATTACTTTACTTAGAAGCCCAAGAATGGGGCTGATGAACAGAGGCAGGAATCTGCAGAGCGAGTAGGTCCTACCAGTCATGAACTGGAGGAGGCTGGAGGAGTTGAATTCAGAAACTGGTTTTTTTTTTTTTAGAAAAGCTGGATACAGAGGGAAGCATTTTGCTGGCAAGCATGGCAGTCGGGTGTAGTTACAAATTACATGTAGTCGCCGAGGAAGGCATCTTGTGGATGCATTCATTTGTGTGTTGGTTCAGTAATAATTTATTCATCAATTGCTGTGATGCAGAATATTTAGATAACACAGCACCTGTGGATAAGGAGCTTATATACTTGGGGAATGTAAGCATACTTGTGAATGGTTGAATTGTGTCCTCCACAAATTCACAAGTGGCAGTCCTAATGCCCAGCACCTCAGAATGTGGCCGTATTTGCAAATATGGTCTTTGCAGATGGAATTAGTTACGGTGAGGTCACTTGGCAGCAGAGTGGACTCCTGATCCAATATGACTGTGTCCTCATTTGGACATGGACACGTATAGGGAGAACGTCATGTGAAGATGGAGGCAGAGATCTGGGTGATGCTTCTAGAAGCCAAGGAGCCCCAGAGATTCCCAGGACCCCCCAGCAGCTAAGAGAGGGGCCTAGGAAGGCCCTCCGTCATGGCCCTCAGAAGGTAGCAACCGCATTAACACCATTTGGGACTTCTGGTCTCCAGAACTGAGAAAATAATTTTCCATTGTTGAAGGTTTTTGTTACAGCGTCTCTAGCAAACTAATACAATATTTGAGAAAACCAGAAAATAGTGCCAAGAACTCGTGTGCAGAACAGACGTTACGATCATCATAAACAGAGAGAGCAAGAAACACCGTGTGTTGGGGATTAGTCCAGACAAGCCTCAGAAAAGAATGGGCTGAATTCTCGGGGCCTGTGGGGTTGGTCTGGGAAGGGAAGGAGAGGGAGGGTTTCAGCACCTGTGCTGAGTCACCCATCAGAGCCTGTGGTGGGGGCAGGGGTGCCAGCTGCCCCGTGGGGTGGTGTAACAACGAGCTAAAGTGGGGGACAGAGCTTTCGGGCACAGAGGACACTGGAACCGAGGGGGGCCTGTGGCTGTGGGCCGGGGAAGGGGCTGACCTCAGCTCCCTCACTAGCCGGACGGACGCTCTTGGCGATGACCCTGGGCAGTACTTGTGGTCGCAGATGTGGGAGGCAATTGGACTCAGGAAGGGTGAAACTCTACCTTCATGTAAAGAAAAGAAAAAGCCAGCTCTGAGCTGGCGCCTCACAGAAAATTCCACTGGCGTCTGTTGACCTGTAACATCTTTCTCTGTTTTTAACTCACTAAGCACTCACCTGTAACAGCCAGGATGAGGACTTCCTCCCGGTTTCCAGAAGCCAGGCTTTTTCTCGGTATATTTTATTCCAAGCCTCTATTTGGGGGGGTCCTGATCCCACCTCTGGGCTTGCCCTTGAGGGGCTTAAATAGAAGCACACAAACAGACAAACCATCCCAGTCAACCCCCACCCACCACACATGAACAGAGGCCAGTTCCCTGCAGAATAATCTTCCCAGGTGGGCAGTTACCGGATGGATCACCTTTACTCCATTTTCTAGATGATGAAATTATAAACAATTTATGGAAAGGATCATTTTGGAAGCTGGATAGACTTAAAACAAAATGACACATTTAAGCCAGAGAAACTAGTAATTTGGAAGCACATAGCACTTCGGAGTATATAGTCCAGCTCTCTGTTTTACAGATGAGAAGTGTGAGGGCCCCACGGGGCCCCACGGGGCGGCCTGGCCTGGGGCTGTGAGGAAGAGCGGGCACTGTGGACAGACAGACTTTTTTCAGTTCAGACAAACCTGGGCTGGAATCCTGTCTGCCAAATTTACTTATTGAAGTCTTACATAAACCATCTAACTTGCCCAAAATTCAGTTTTTTTGTTTACTAGGCGAGGCCCCTAGGGCTGCTGATATCATGTGGATGAGGCGCTGGGCCCTTCACACAGCACGAGTTAGCTCAGCGACTCCCCTTCGACTGTAGGCCCGGATCTGGAAGGGGACCCCATAAACACCCTTCCAGGTTCAATATTAGGTACCACATTCTAGGTTCTAATATAAACACGCTGGCAGACAGCTAGAGTAAACAATTCCCCTTATAATTTTATGCAGCAGAAGTTGAGATTTGTACCAACCATCTCAAAGTAGTTTTAATTCCCAAAAGAGTTTCTTAGTCCTTAATGGAAGATTCACATTCTTCTTTTCAAAGATCAGAGGGGTTTGGAGGAAGACACTGTCCTTTCTTTCTCACTGAGCCATTACTCTGAATGGTGATCAGCCGTTACTACATGCTGGCTGATAGGACCCCAGGGCTCCTGCATGCAGGGACTCACGCCCCCATTCAAGGAATAAGAGAAATGAAAGCCCTGGGTCCATAGGAGATGATCCTCAATATGCCCAGAAATAATACTTTGTAGGAAAGAGGCATCCTATCCAGGTTTAAGATGGCCCTGGGGCTCCTAGTTCCAGGATGGGCGGGAGCCGACCAGGGATGTTGCCATTAAAGCAGAGAGTGCGGCGGGCGGGGGAGAACGAGGGCTCGGCCCTGCTGGTGGGGTGACTCAGGAGCGGCCCCCTCTAGGAGCTCAGGCCTGAGAGAATCCCAGACATTCCCGATGGCCTTTCCCTTCCATGTGGGAGGAGAAACTTCACGAGGATGCGGTCCATGTCTGGGGGAGCTTTTCTCTCACCGCTGAGATGTGTTATTTGGTATTTTTAATAGCACCATCTGTCAGGGAGGGAAAGACTCTGAGCTGCAATATTGATCTTGTCACTGTGGGGAACAGTTTGATATTTGGGATTATAAATAACATTTTCATTTGCTCTGTTATCGTGTCCGGGTTGTGCTTGACAGCTGAGCCCAAGAAGATCATTTCTTATCAAATATGATGATGCGCATGCTTTTCCTGAGATCTGAATCCTGAATTCTGAAATGCTATTGACTACTGACGTGTATTATAAAGCATGATTTACCCTGAAGCCTTAACAGTTCAAAGGAGGTGTAAACTTTCTCTTACTGAATTAAATAAGGACAGAGTGAGTTGACAATAGCAATAGCTGGCTAACATTTATTAAGCCCTAACCGAGTCAGGTTAGAGCATCTGAGTTAAACCTGACGTCAGCCTAATAAGGTAATTCCACTATTTTCATCATGATTTAGGTGAACAGACCAAAACAAAGCATGGTGTCCGCTGCCCCTGGCTGCTGCATGGCACGGCCGGGCTCTGAACCCAGGCACGCTGGCTCAGAATCTGTACTGCGAGCAGCTGTACTCTGCTTACATTCACACCTATGTGTATACGGGTTCCTACTCTATGCTTTCAGTAGCTTGGGTATTTCGCTTCATGTGCTGTTTTTCCCTCTTCCCGATGCTTATAAAAATCCTTTGAAGCACACAGGACAAATAGGACTCTCCTACTATCCTGCTAAAAACCTGAAGCCCAAAGGTAGTGAAAGGATTTCCCCAATGCCATGTGGCAGGTTAGAATTCAAATATAGATCACCTCACTTAATTTATTTGTTTGATTCAAACAATACAAATTTTCATCCCTTATTGTCGTTGTTGAAAGATACTGTGGCTACATTTAAAAGGTAAGATGTGCTGTGAATTTCCCTGGATGATCGGGCTGGTAAAGAGCAGAAGGTCTAGCCACGTCTTTGCTAAGAAGTTCTGAAGAATGTTATAAATGAGTTTCTTTACCTGGGAGGCGGTGGTCGGTCGGAGCCCACTCGTCTACCTAGTCCCAGGAAGGGTGCTCAAATCCACCCTCTCATGGCACCGAGCTGAGGTGCTCTCATAGACCCATCACATTCCCCCAGAGAGCATCTGACTTCCCAGATGGCATTGAGGCCCTGTATTTTCAACAGAAACGACAACACTACCCCCAAAAAACCTGCCTTTCTAATGTCATAGTTCTTCATTTCTTCTCTATATATACATTTTGCTGTGCTGTGAAGTATTCCAGAGCTCCATTTAAGGTTGATTTATCTTGTAGATTTTAAAAGGAAAATTATCAACTCTTTGATATTTTCATCTCTATATTTAGCCAAGTTTATGTCTCATGATGTAATTCTAGTAATATTTTAAGACACTCCCTACATAGACTCTCATTTTTACCACTGAATGCTACTCTTTAGGAGGCATTCATTTCATACATCAAGCAGTGGGGATGAAATAATCTACTCTTTATTTGATTGGCCAGCTCTGCCTAACTGCACGCTGATTTCGTCTGAATATAATCCACAGGTGTTTGCCTTCGGATGACATTTCCTTCTATGTTAAGAACTGTAATAGAGAATGACCACTAAAATCTCCAGCTTATATCCCATGCCTCCCCCAGGCAAGATGGTCTAGAGTGAAATAATTGCTAGAATATTAGGAACATTTGTCCCTTGTAAAGTCATAAGCATTATAGCGTAAGTCAGAGCTATCCAAATCCCACATCCCTAATGTTTATTGGTTGACATTTCCTACAAATGTTCCTCTGTGTCCCAACATTCAGCATACAGCCATGTGGGAAAGGGATCTTGCCTGATACTCATATTCCATTCTCCACCTGATTTCTTTAGGGACTAACTCCATTCCATCAAGTCCTGCTAATTTGTAGAATAATTATTTCAATGTTTTCTTATTAGCAAATCGGCAATGACAGTTGTTTAATTGCTATCAATGGATTTTATGCATAATGGACAGTGAGGTTGGACCATTTGATTCATTTGAACTATGCAATGTTTCCACCTTGAATTGATGTCATTTATTTGGTATTTCCATGTTGTACTGCACATGGACCAGTACACTTCTGGGTGAAATACTGTGACTTTAAAGAATTCAGATAAAGAACAGCTTGCTAGCTCATTCTCAGGTCATCACTTCATTTGTTGCTAGAACACTGAGCAGTTTCATTGATAAAGTTAGGGCTTAAAACCCCTTCTTTATAATTTAAGCACATTCTGGGGCTCAAAGCAAATGGAATAGCAGGTAATTCAGTGAGTATTGTATACATAAGCATTGTCTTTTTGTCCACTGGAAAAATATGTATTCATAATTATGTTTTCCTTTAAAATGTAATTAATAGTGGAGTACCTAATACCGTTCCCTATTTTATCCAAATCATCGATATTCTTGAAGATCTCACTCTACTCCATCTACTCCAAAACGCCTTCCCCAATCATCCTCATATCCACTAATTCATTCCTCCTCAACATTCTGTTACTTTTTGACTCAATGTCATACTACTAGCTTGATTATTGCATTGTGTATTTCATTTTCCCCAAAAGGAAACATGTAGTTTAACCTACCTCTCATGTTAGGTTTGAAGTTAAAAAAAAAAATCTGCCTAAAAAAGTCTTATCTCAAAACTAAAGAAAGGAGTTACTCGTTTCATTTCTCTATAACCTAGCAGAGACCCTCCCTTGTCCCTTCCCACTCCCCCCACCCCAGGGCACAGCCCATACTGTTTATCTTCCAGAATTTAAAAAGGACCAAGCTCCTAATAGGTGTTCATTACATTCTTTGTGCTTGATCACTTGGCCTCTTTTAACTTGAAAAGGGAACAGAGCAGCTCTTCAAAGATTCAGAAGTCACTCTTGAATTTTCAGTGTTTGTGTCTCATCCCTTAGAATCTGCTGCCGTTTCCCTCTTTGAAAAGTTCTGTGGATCAGCAAGGGGCCTGTCATTCCTGCACCACCCCAAACTGAAGCCTTTGAAATCTTACCCAGTTTCGCCACTGATTCTTTCCGACTCATCTAATACCAACATGTGAGCACCCTGGAGCAGGCACCTTGACTTTGCTTGGGTTTTGTGAAGTTCTACATATACCAGTAGCACTCCATCTATAACCAATAGTGTGAAGTAGAGACCAGGCCGACTCCTGATTTTGCAGTACTTAATCTCTAATAATACTGGCCTTACTAGGCATGTGGGAATATATATATATATATATATTCACCTGGGCTATGCATAAAAGCAGCCAGTGAACTTTCCTTCTAGCTCTGAGAGTGTAGCTTGCACCAGACATTCCCTCCTGACATAAACAACTATGAAAGTGGTAATGTGTGCGAGGCAGCTGTTCTAAGGTGTTGGAGAACAGGCAGCCCAGAGCCACGATCCCCGGGAGGAAGAAAGCATATGGGGTGAGGCTCCTGACTGCCCAGCTCTCTGCCTGGAGTTCCCTGCAGAGTGGCAGGAAGGTGACTTTCAGCAGAACAACCTGAGGAGGAGGAGGAGACTCAAATCTTCAGTTAAGAAGCAGTTGGGATTTGTGGAGCACAGTGCCAGAGAAGAGGAAGCTACACAGAGGGGTTGCCAGGTGTCTTGGCAAGGCTTTGCCACAGGCTCTTGGCTGAAGGCTGGCATGCCATGCACATGAACTAGCAGTGATCTCACTCCTGCAGGGCTGGAATGAGTGAATGTATGAGAGGTCATGCACTGCTGGGGGCTTTGGACTCCAGCCCAGCCAGAATGGACAAACCTCGGGGAGCATCACAGGCTTCGTATGAAACCTCAGAAAGTCTATGCCTTAGAAATGAAAGTCATACCCTGGAATGAGGGCCTCACCATGGACTAAGCTCATGTCTAAAAAAGAAAATATCAAACCAGGTATGACCAGAAAGATCTCTCAGTAATTTTCCTGCTGTCAGATAAAACTCAACCTACTTATAAGTTAAGAAGAAGCTGTTCATCCACAGTATCCACATAACAATTTTAGAACATTTAATAAAGTTGAAAAGAAATACAAATATGTGACCCATGATCAAGGAACACAGCAGTCAATAGAAACAAGCCATGAGATGACATTGAGCTTGGTTTCAGACAAAGACTTTAAAGCAGTTATAAATATTTTTAATAAATTAAAGGAAAACATGGTCATAATGAGTGAACAAAAGGAGAACAGCAACAGAGGAAATAAAAGTATTAACGTTTTGGAACTGAAAATATAATATGTGAAGTAAAAATTCAGTGAGTGGACTTAAGAATGACAGAAGAAATGCTAATTAATTTGAAGGCAAGACAATAGCATTTTCCAACCTGAAGAACAGACATAGAAGGTGAAAAACATTATCCACGTGGTCAAAGTACATGTAACTTGAGTCCCAAAAAGACATGAGAGAAAAGAATTATTTTTAAAATAATGACTTACATTTTCCTATATTTTGTGAAAAAAATTTAAATACTGATTTAAGAAGTTAAAGAACCAATCCTATACATAATGACCAAATTACTGAACATCTAAGATAGAAATCTTCAAAGCAGTTAGAAGGGAAAGGCACATTATATATAGGAAGGTAATGATCCAGTTAACAGTTGCTTTTCTTCCAGAAGATGATAGGCTAACATTTTAGAGTGTTGAAATTTAAAAAAAAAATCTTCATAACCCTGAATTCTATATCAAGCAAAAACGTCCCTCTACACTGAGGACAAAATAGAGAGACATTTTCAGATAAGTGAAAACAGAGTTAAGAGCCAGTAAATCTACACTACATGATATGTTGCAGGAAATTTTCAAGTTCTAGGAGAATGAGACCAGAGATTTTCTTTGCAGGATGACATGAAGAACACCAGAAATAGTAAATATATGAGTAAATATAAAATATTATGTGTTTTGTCTTCTGATTTCTTTGGAAGATAACTAACTATAAAATGTATGAAAATAATGGCATAAAGGATATGGAGTTAAATTGCCATGTCTTAAGTTTATGTGAATTGACATGATATTGACTTTATATAGAATACGGTGATGTAAGGATGTACATTGTAATCCCTAGTGGAACAAACAAAAATAATAATACAAAGTGGCATACCAAAAAAGTCACTTAGGGCATTAAAAATGGAAAATAAAAATATTTTATCAACTCTTAGGAAAATAGAAAAAGAATAGAGAAACAAAGAGTACACAGAACACATAGAAATACCAATATGGTAAACTTGAAAATTAAACTTGTCATTAATCACTTTAAATTAAAATGTGTTAAACACTCTAATTAAAAGATAGACATTATATCTTTTAGGTAAAGGGGATAAAGAGGTAGAAACTTCCAATTACAAAATAACAAAATCACAGGGATGAAAATTACAGCATAGGGAATATAGTCAGCAATACTGTAATAATATATGTTTACAGATGATAACTATACTTATAGTGAGCATTACATAAGGTATATAATGAATCACTATGTTTTACACCTGAAACTAACATAATATTGTATGTCAACTTCAAAATATTGTATGCATACTTCAAAAAAATTTTTAAGACAGACAGTATCATGGTGGATTTTCAAAGTCAAAACTTAACTGTGTACCATCTACCAGAGATTCACTTTAATAGGTTGAACAAGGAAGAATGATAAAAGATATACTATGAAAAGAGTAACCATAAAGAAGTGGTTCTGTCTATTAATATCAGACAAAGTAGACCTCAAGACAAGTAATATTGTTGAAGGTAAACACACTAGTTGATAATAAAATTTTTAACTCATCAGAAAGGCATAAAAATAATAAACAGGTATGCACTTAGTAACAAAGCTTTGAAATACACAAATTGTTGGAGGTTTTAATGTCTTTCAGTAATGATACAACAGCTAGGCATAATTTCAGTAAACATGCAGATTTAAAGTACATTATTAGTCATCTTGATCTAATTGATACTTATAGAACATAGCCAAATAACCATAGAATATACATCCTTTTGAATTATAAATAGGATTCACATTGTGTGGAGCCATCATACATGTCTAAAAAAAATCAAAACATTGAATGTTACAAAGTATATTCTTTGACCACAAGATAATTAAATTAGAAATCAAAAGCAGTAAGATATTTAGAAAAAGTACATAATGTTTAAAATATAAAAAATATTCTCTGATTCCATGGGTCAAAGAAAGTACAGGGATGAGTTAAATATTTTAAGCTAAATGACAATAAAAAAATATATCAAAGCTTTCAGTATGTGACTAAACTAGTGCTTGGTGGAAAAATGATAAATTTAAGGTTTGTATTAGGAAAAACAGGATAAAATGGATTATCAAGATCTCCCTCAAGAAATTAAAAGAGAAGTACAAAATGAACCCCAGTAAGTAGAAAGATGGAGATAATATAGAAAAATAATAATAAAATAGAAAACTCAATATATAATAATAGAGCCAACTTACATAAATGTGGAGAATCAATAATGTTAAAATATTAGTTCTCCTTGATTGACTTACAGGTTTCATACAAGTTCACTGAGAATTCCAACCAGGTCATAGAAACTGACAAGCTGATTCTAAAGTTCACATGGGAGTTCCAAAGACCTAGAATAGCTGAAGCAAACTTGCCAAAAAAGTACAAATTTTAGATTTGCACCACCTGCTTTCAAGATTTACTATTAAGGTACAGCAATAGAATGTAGTATTAACATCAGGAAAAGCAAATATTCAACAGAACCTATTTGTAGAGAGTCCAGAATTAGACATGCACATTTACAATCAATTGACTTTGAATAAGGTGAGAAGGGCCTGGAGAAAATTATGAGGAAAACAATGAGCTTCAACCCTTACCACCCATCATAAACAACAATCAGTTTCAGACGGACCACATTCCTAACCATAAAAGGTAAAATGATGAAGCATCTAGAAGAAAATATTGGGAAATACCATAACTTTGTTGTTGGTAAAGACCCCATAACCCATCAGCCATAAAGAATTGATCAATTGGACTTCATCAAAATAAAAATTTCTGCTCATCAAGACATTAAGAAAATGAATAGTTCAGTAACAGGTTAAAAAATACATATTCAGTTCCATATATCTGACAAAAGACTTGTATCCACAATATATAGACATGCCAATGAATCAATAATTCAAAATGAACAAGAGATTTGAATAGGCACTTTACAAAAAAAGATATGTAAATGGCCAGTAAGCCCACAAAATGGTGCTTGATATCATTAGTCATCAGGAATTGCCAGTTCAAACCATGTTGAGATGCTATTTTCACCCTGTTAGAATATGGCTTTAATTGAAAAGATTGACCCCAAACGTTGGCAAGGATGGGAGAGGACACATGCTCCCATCCATTGTTGGTGGGAGTGTATGATAGGTCCGACTTCTTTGGATAACTATCATGAAGTTTCATAAAAAGCTAAGTATGTAGTTCTGAACTGCAGTAGTCCCAGGTATTAACCCAACAGCAGTGAAGACATTAAGTCCACAGAAAAAGACTTTGTACAGGAATGTTTACAGCAGTTCTATTTATGATACCCCCAGAACTGGAAAGAAACCACATATCCTCCAAGAAGGCACTGGAAAAATGAATCATGATATGTTCATATGGTGAACTATTCGTGAGCAGTAAAGAAGACTGTTCTTCCTGCACACTGCAAGGAGGGTGAGTCACAAACACGAGACTCCCAGCCAGATGGACGAAGCCAGACAAAAAGCATGTTATTTTAATACAGTATACAAAAGGTCAAGATCAGTGAAGTAAGTCAGAACAGGAAACCCCACAGCCTGTGGGACTGTGGGTGCAATTGACTTGGAAGGGGAAACATGAAATTTGGGGCATGATGAAAATGTCCTATATCTTAATTTGCATAATACATTTGATCGGATACAACCAAATAAGTGTACACATTTGTCACAACTCAACTATATTTAAGCTCTATGTATTTACTGTATCTAAATTTCACCTCCATGGACAAAAGGTAGATGGTGTCTTGAGATATGGCTCTTTAAGTGTATTAATGATAAAACGGGGTTAGCCTGATCCCGGAGTGCAGCCCTAGGCTTTGTAGATGGGAATCTGGAAGACTCAGTGCAGCTGAGAATGATCATTATCTGTTTTTATTACTATCTCAGATTCTGACATGGTTCATCCAGAAAAGCATGTAGCAGCTTAATGAGAGATGAAGCTTTCTGTCTTTGAGTCTGTCAGCGAGAGCGCCGCTTTCTGATTTTGTGTGTCAAAGACAAGCATACCTTTCGTTTCTGGACACCGAATCAACTTTCTTTAGGGAGGTAACTTTAATTTGTTAGAGAATGAAAAATATGAATTAACCTATTAATTAACCCAGAGAAACTATTAGCCAGGGAGATCATCAAATTGCTTTTTAAAAGATTACCTGTCAACAGAGAAACAGCACAAATAATTACTTCTGCAAGCACCCCGTGCGCCTCCTTTCTCTCTGAGATATTGGAGAAAATATAAATATCAGAGAATCCTGATTCTTCCCTGTGCATTTTCTCCAGCTTGTGTAAGAGTATATGTTTCCAGGATTTTGTTTTGCATTTGTCTTAGTGGTAGGGGGGCGGGTGCTCTTCCATGGTTCCAGATGTCAGGCTCCTTATTTGGAGCCTTTCATGGGTCATTGATCTTCAAAAATGGGGTGACTGCCCCAGAGCTGCCCACAGACCCACCACTTACAACTGTGCGTTTGGTGTCAGGTCTGTGGACCCCTACAGCTCCGTCTTGCCTCCTCTGGGGGCTGCCGTAGTGGACTTAGCCCTTCCTCCCTTTGCTCACGCGGTCTCCCCTGATGGCACACAGACCCCTCTGCCTGTGTCCCGTCTGCAGGGCGGCTCTGCCTTGCGAGGGTGTGGGTGCAGGCCAGCGGGGGTGCCTGGTGTCAGTCTCACAAGCCTGTCTCACAGGACACTGTTGGCGTCCTTCCCTGCCTGCAAATTCAAGTAGGAGACAAATGGATTCCCTCCCTCTTTCTGATCCTGTGTGGGAACTACAGAAAAATGGGTGTTGCTACTGAATTGGAAAGAAATGCCTTTCCCGGAGATGAGTTCAGTCAGCTTTACTTAATGGAAAACATGTCCTGTCCGTCTCTAAATGCAGCCTTCCCAGGTGACTTCTACCCGGCAGAAAGAAAAACTGGTCTCTCGACTGAAAGAAGTCAGATGGGGAAGCAGAGTGAGGGACGGGGAGGGAAGTGCTGCCAGAGGGAATCCTGAGCGCATCCCCACCGGCCCTGCGCGAGGACAGCCTGGACATTTGCACGGGCAGACGGAGGACCACTGAGAGCCAGCCAGCAGGTGCTGAGGTTGAAGAGACGGGGCTCACAGAGCGGGTGGGTGCAGGGGTATTCCGGGGCCGGCCCAAGCCCGTCTCTCCATTTGTAGATGGGGAGACACACAGGGGTTCCTCATTGGCAATGAGGACGTAGGCCTGAGGGCCTGGCTTCCACAGCAATGCATCTGCTTATTGCTTCCCTTCCCTTAGCAGTAAGTCGCGCCCCAGGAAGCCCTCCCACAGCAAAGGAGAAAGACCCAGAGGAAGGGGTAAGGTGATCTGCCCAATGCAGCACATGGATGTTTCCCAAGAGCCGTGCACTTCACAGGAACACCTGCAGACGGTGTGGAAGATGGTGGGCTCTGGAGCAGGAGGTGGGAGGCAGGCACCAAGAAGCACAGGGGCACGAGGCCGTGTAGGGCACTGCCCGCCCCAGGATGCGTGGGCAAGAGAGCTCTGCAGGTGCCCAGGGACGTGAGACGGAGCTGGCATGGCCCGAGTACAAACAAGAATGCTAGAGAAGTAAATGTGCACAAGCCAGGGCCTGCACCGCACAGCCTGGCACTGACCCGTTGCTACCAAGGGTCTCCCAGGGTGAAGTGGAGACGCATGGCTAACGGGCTCCGTTGGAGATAGGACACAACAGGGCGGCAGATCGATGTGCCCAGTCAGACTGCAAGTCCAGGCCCTTGGAGTGCACAGTGTCACGTGTGTGTGTCTGTGAGTGGTGGAAATGGAAGCCCATTTTTTTTTGCGATAAAGCTCATCTGGGTAAAATGCCTTCTGTTCAGGGACCAGCCAGGGCTGGGACAGGGGTGGGGGGCAGTCTGCAGAGGCAGGGAGGGGCGCGGGCCCCTCGGTGTGTGGAATCGCCGTCTGGTCCACACAAAGCCTGCCAACCCTCAGCCAGGTCTGTGACGCCGTAAATTCTCCACAGCTACCTTCTTTCCCGCACCCGGACTCCGTCCTCACTGCCGATCCCCCCGCCCACCACTGCCAGCGGCACGTGGACGAATGTCGTCGGAAGTCTTCCTAATCAGTGGTTGCTATCTCATCAGAACAGAAGAATTTTTAGTGTTGAGGGGTTATACCAGATTTAAAAAAAAAACAGAAATTACATGGACTTCCCTTTATGCCCCAAGAATGTGCAAGCTGGTTGGAAAGGTAAAGCCAGAGTGGATGACTTCACCAGTGTCACCGCCGTCGGCAGAGTCTGCAGCGGTTACTGTCGAGCTGACCGTGGAACCCGTTTGCCCCCAGGCACAGTTACCTTAAGTCCTGCAGAGAGGCTACCTCATAGCTAACTTAAAATTTTGCTTTCCCTTTTGCTTAAGAGGATTCCAATATGCCTGAATCAAAATAAAATGGAAACAAAATATAAACTCAGCCATTAAAAGTCTTCAGTTAGAAGCCAAGAGGAAGGGAGAGCTGGGCTGCAAGGGGCGCAGGGACCGTTGGGGGCGGCTAGTGAACAATCTCCCAAATTCACAAAGCAACTTCATACATACAATATATATTTCAAGAAAAATGGGAGTGAGTGGCACAGAGACGCCGGCATCATTCTCAGTGCTCATTCTCTGCCCAGGAAAAGAAATGGCTATAGTCACATTCTCCTTTGCAGATGAACTGGCTGAACAGAAAGGGGAGCAGTGTGCCAGGGCCCCCTGGAGAGGCGGCTTCTGGGAGGGGTGGCGTAGCGGCCACTGCACACCGCCGGTCTGATGAGTACCTGGGGCAGCGCAGAGGGGGCGATGCAGATGCGCAGGAGGCGCTGCCCGCCTGCAGGGGAGGGCAGGGCAGGGCGCCCCTGGAGCAGGAAGGCAGAGCAGATTGGGTGCATAATGCTCGCCGAGTCTGCCTGCCCACAGCCTGAAGTGTTCACGTTTCCGTAAATCTTGTCTTTGCAGAAGGTTTTAAAGTGAGAAATGATTTGATATTTATCATTATTTGGAAAAATACTTGCAATTTTGTAGGATTATGTATCTGACTAGAATCGCGTGGTATAAACCACACTGCTAATAACAGCGAGGAGGAGGAAGATGGTGACCCGTGATGAAGGCAGTGACGGCGATGATCGGCTCCTTGTAAAGAGGAATGCGTTCCGGGTCCACACCGCAACTCTGTGCGCTTTGGTGGGGTTCCGGATGGTTTTGCTCATTCTTTATAGGTTGAGTTCCTAAGAAAAATCAAAGGGGAGGCATGAGTTCCGCAGACGTGAACACACAGCCTTATGAGCATAAGAGGCTTCCTATGGCAGGTGTGTGTGTGTGTGTGTGTGTGTGTGGTGATTCCAAGGATGGACACAGCTTGCCTTGTGTGTTAGCATGGAGGGCATGCCTGGAAGGGGCAGGGAGGGTGGGGAGCAGCAGCCACGTTGTCACTGGGTGAGGAGTTAAAAGCCAAAGCTTCAATGAGGGGGAGAACGTAAATCACACATTTTATGGAGTGTGATGCTAGAGCATTCTGAGGCAGGCTTGTAGGGAAAGATTAGAGGTGGGGACGGGAGGGTGCTGAACGCTACTGAGAGGACTATGTGCAGGAGGCACACGTTACTCAGAAAAGCAAACAGGTCATTGCAAATCCGAGGAAAGAAGAGAGGTTGCCAGAGCTGTGTGGACCAGACCTGGAAGGTGTGTGGCATCACCCTGTGAACCAAGACCCATGCTCACTAAGGGTGCCTAGGGTGGCCAGATCACAGAGGGTGTGGGGGACGGGGGACGGAGGACGCCAGCCGAAGCTGGGTGAGCGCTTGGCCCTCCATGTGGGGAAGAAGAGCTGAAGGTCGTGTTCTGGAAGCTGAAATCCATTTTCCTGGGGGCAGCGTGAAAAGCTAAAAGGCTTTATGATTATGCCAGAGCAGGTAACTAGACACTTAGAACTATTTGGAGATTGACCAGTCAGCAGGCTGTGATGAATTATAGCCAGAAAGCAGGGAGAGAGCCTGTGCAGCGTGGGATCCGGAGCGGGCGCCCTCCGGCCAGAGGCAGGGAGGCCAGGGCAGAGAGGCCGGTGGGCGGCAGAGCGGCCAGGTGAGCGCCGGCCCAGGGAGCGTGGGAGCCCAGAGGGGGCACATCCCCTTACCAGGTGGGGCTGGGCTGCCCAGGGCACCACATGGCTCAGTTTTCTCCTGTCCCCTGGGCAGAACACCATGTCCTCTCTTGTCCTTTTCCTTACTCTGCCCTCCAGGACTCGTGCATGATTGTTCAGTCCCATCATAGAACAGAAACTAGATGTTTCCAGAATTCTATGCTACAGTACTTGAAAATTCTTTGGTTTTGTGATGTTTTTACACTTGACACAACACGATATAGCAAACACCTAAAATAATATGAAAACATGATGGCTGAAGAATTAGAACACCTGGTTTCCATATCCAATCAAACCTTGTGGTATTAGTTTATTCATCCCCCTTAACTTCTCCCTGCTTGTTGCACCACCCCCCTCGTAAATAGTGTTCCAGTATTTTCTAAGGACCATGTGAGATAAATACATGAAAACATACATGAAAAGCACAAAATGCTTTATAACCTACAGTGTTATTTTTGCAAGGATCAAGAAAAACTGTAATTGTGTCTGGAACCTTAGAGTTGATAAAAGGCAAGATAGATTCTAACACAGTATAATTAAAGTCTGACTACGAGAAGAGAAATCACTTCCTGATGAGTTATGAGACCCAATTTATGGAATAAATTATTGGACCAGTTTTTAAAAAGTCCAATAGTGGTTATAATTTATCTCGATTAGCAGAAAGGTTTCATAAACTGTAACATGCCGAGCATTGATCCGCTCACTACAGGCACGGTGCAGGGGCCCTCTGCAGAAACCAGACACCCCTGTTCTGCGGAGGGGGCCCTGCAGCTGGATGTGTTTCATCTCAGTTGTGAAACAGAATGAGGGCTGGATGCTTTAATGGAAAATGATCAGAATGCAGGACGGGTCTGGAGACACGAAGCTCCACATTTGAAAGCACATTTCCTCCAAAGGTCTTGAAGGATTTGTGAACCAGAGCTCACCCACTTATTGATATCCTACAAATTATAAAGCAAGTCACTAGGGTTTTTGTTTGGCACAGTGGCTTTGCCTACCCCTGCTCTTGTATTTGATTTTTCTCTCTGCTCAGACTGCAACCAAACAGCACCAGGGTAAGGCCTCCCGTTAGCATCACCGCGGTGGGGAGAAGAGCAGAATCTGGGTTCTCGGTAGGTCGCTCTTGATTAACAAACAGGTGCTTAACCTAAATCAGTTGCCTAAGGTAGCAAGGTTCTGTCCTTATCGGATGTCGGCCTGAGGCCCTGGGGAGGCGCGGGAGAGGGCTCCCGCCTAGACTCGCCGCCACGGTCCCCCTCAGCCGCGTAGGGGGGCAGGTATATTCAGAAAAGGCCAGGCGTGCGTGTGAGGGTGTGAACTACTGCTCATTTCTTTAACAGAATATACCTGAAAATACTCTTGCCTTTTATATATTTTTGTCTTTAATTGTTGCTTTCTTTACCACAAGTGGGATCGAGCAACCTTGCACATATGTTTTGGTCTTTTATGTTTGCTTGATTTTTTTTTCCAGTTTTATTGAGAAATGATTGGCATACCTCACGGTAGAGGCCAAAGGCATCGAGCACAATGATTCGGTGCACACACCCTGCGAGATGGTGGTCGCGTAGGTTCAGCAAACACCCATCATCTCGTAGAGATACAATGAAAAGCAGGAAAGAATAAAAGAAAAAATGAACTTCTTGTGATGAGAGCTTGTAGGCTCTACGGTCTTAACAACTCTGCCACACACCGCACGGTGGTGCTGACCGCCATCCGCATGCTGTGCACCCCATCCCTGTCCTTACCCTGCGACCCGCACTTGGTACCTTCCTGGCCCCTCTTCCAGTCGTGTTTCCACGGTGCAGTGGCTGCCTAATGAATCTGAACGGCCGCCTGGCCGGCCTCCCCTCTGACCACACCTCCCTGCAGCATGCCCACTGTGACGTGGACCCGCTCTGTCCGCCCTCAAAGGCACATGTCCCATTTAGAATACTCGGATGCAACACCTGGCATGCCTGGGAGGAAGTCAAGTGAGGGACGAGGTGGCGGTGCAGCCGTTGGAGGAAGCAGGCCACACACGGGGAACGGCTTTGCTGAGTCCATGGAATGGGTGGCGAAGCTGAACGACCGGCCTTGGCTGCCGTTGGCTAGAGGGGCTCCTTCACATCAGCCCAACCCATTTGCTTTCCTGAATCTTAGCCTTTTCTCTCCTTTGTTCCCAAAAACAAATGCTAATGGGAAAATCAGTTGACATCATTCCCTAAAGCAGTGATCTCAACGCAGAAACGCTGAAGCCATCACGGAAAATGGCTCATGTTGTTGGGGAAAAATGGAACTTATAAACAGGGATGGGTAGGAAAGGGGTCAAAAGGATGCATCAGTTGGGGTCGAGACGTGCCCCACTGTGGCACCTACCTGTTCAAATGGCTCCACCAGCTCCTACATAAACTCAGATTGTGTTTTAGTGAAGTGCAGGGAACAATAAATTCGACGTTAAATTGCTTTCGTACCTATCCTGTGTAACAATGCAGTTTCTGCTTTAATCACACCGGCTAGGAGATGAGCAAACGCAGGCTCAGCAGGCGTTAGTTACACTGCCCACCAAAACTCGGAGAGCTGACCCATCACAGGACTGAACAGTGATGGGGATCCGGTAGACTCGGTTATGGGAATGTGTGCGTTTCACCTGTTATTTCAAGGTTTTTTTTATCATGCTCTACAAGACATAGCAAAGGCTACAAATATTGTGGTATAGAGCAGTGCAAAATGAACAGAATCATATTTAGATATATTTTCCCCCAAGCTAGTAAATATTTAAAGAAAGTGCTTGGTGAGGCCCCTTCCCTCCAGGAACATAGCATGTGGCACATGATTAAGAAACGTGAAGATATTCTGCTGTAACAAAACATGTGCAACCCGAAAAAAGTCACCACATTCTGCAAAATCACATAAAGAAAGAGCGTTTAGGGGAAAATGGGGTTATGGACAAAACACTCAAATACTTTGTCAGTGACACATAAAGACAGGACAGGAGCCCAGTGGAAATGTAGCCATTATACATGTTATAATTGAGACCTGCATACAAACAATAATATATATGGAAAAATATAATTTATGGAAAATTAAGAAAAATGAAAAATATAAAATATATCTGAAAAAGACTGGGTGTCCTTAGGGAAGCGAGCACAGCAAGGGTTGAGCTCGTGAGGTGTCCTGCAGAGATGGAAGGACTGCGTGCTAGCAGACAGGCCGTTGTGAGGCAGGGAGTGAAGGTGCAGCCCTAGCCTGGGGCGGGCGGAGGAGCCGGCAGCGCGGAGGGCCTGTGTACGTGCAGGGGGGCGGATTCTTAGGGCACAGGTTGGTCACATAGGTTTTCTGCATTCACCACCCATTTCTCCCAGGTGAAGTCATATGCGAGCAAACATGAAATCAGCATTACGCTCAGCTCCTTTCCTGCTCTATCAGTGGCATTGAAACAAAGCCACACTTTCAAAATAAGCATTGCAACAGAACTGATGGCACCTAGGTCCTCCCTCTGAGGAGTTTACAGTCTGGTTCAGAATAAAACGGGGATAAATGAGAAATACTGGATTCCTAAATGCCAAACAATACTTAGGAGTCAGGAAAGGGAGGGATCAGTGCGGCAGGAAGAGAAGTTTTCTTGCAGGAGGCAATTCTTGAAGAGGTGGTCTAAGGAAGCCACAACAGTGAAGATAAACGCGGCAGGAAGCAGGGAGGATGGAGGGGAGTCTGCTCAGGGACGGATGGGACGCCCGGGCAAGGTCAGTGTGGCGGAGCAGCACGGTAGAGGAGGAGGGTTAAGGTCTGGGCACACCCAGGGTCTGCAGCGGGGGCTGAGCCAGGGAGTATTTACGGAACCCACGCTGGCATTCTGTCTCCTGCAGCCCATCCTGTGCACATCTTATTCAACAACATTTAGTGAGTTCCTGCTAAGTGCCAGACCCTGTTCACAGCTGATGACACGGCTGCAAACACGGAAAGGACCGTTTCTGCTCTAAGGAGTCTATATCCTAGTAGAGGAGACAAACAGCAAAGTGAGGAAATAACATAATTTCAAGGAGAAATGAGAGCTTGCAAGTCAGTGAGGCCGAATAAGGGGAGAAGGGAGATGGGGCTGTTTTAGAGAGGACGGCCAGAGGTCACTTCTTTAAGGAGTCAACCAATGCGGCCCAGGGCCACCTGCGGAAGTTGGCATAAGCAGAGAGAACATGAAACACACAGGTCCTGAGGGGTCTGGAGGCAACCCAGAGGCGCGTGCACGGAGAGGAGCGGGTAGGGGAGGGAACAGGGTGGGGATGTGGGACAAGCAGGCCACGCCCCGTGGGGGTTGAAGTTCATGCTAAGGGGTTAGGGTTCATTCTCATTTCCATGAGAAGCCACTGGAGCTTTTTGAACAGGAGTGTCATGATTTTATGCACATTTTTTAAAAGATCATTTTGTTTGTGTGTGGAGAATAGTCTTTAGTGGGTAAAAGTGGAATCACAGAGACCACATGGGGGAAGGTGATGGTGGCTTGGACCAGGGTAGTAGATAGTAGCGTGGTCAAAAGAGAGAGTAAGATTCTGGACATGTTTTGAAATGAAAGCTTTTAGAAGGTAGTCATAGATCGGGTGTGAAATATGAAAGGCAGTGTAAAGGCAGGCAGTTCAAGCTCCCTCTCCTCGGTGGGTCTGAGTGGGTGGAGACGCAGTTCACTTACACGGGGACAACTGCAGGAGGTGTAGTGTTAGGGGCTCCGTGTGTCCTCTCAGAATTGAAGCCCTAATCCCAGGGCCTCAGAATGTGACTGTATTTGGAGACGGAGCCTTTGAAGATGTGATTAAGTTAAATTGGGCCATTACAGTGGGTCAGATTCAAGCAGAGTGATGTTCTAAGACACACAGTGAGACGCCGTCGCACACTTACGGAGGAGACCACATGGGGCACAGCGGGAGGGCAGCTCCGTGTAGCCAAGGAGGGAGCCTCAGAAACCACTCCTGGGCAGGTTTCGCTCTTGGACATGCAGCCTCCAGAGCTATGAGAAAGTACATTTCCTTGGTTTAAGTCACAGGTCTGGTATGTTGTACGGGAGCCCCAGCAGACTATTATACATAGTTTAGGTCAAGAAGAGGGAAATCAAGGGCTCTACATTAAATATGTTTAAAAAAAGTGTCAAGTGAAGCTCAAAGGGAAAAGAAAACTCTGGGTTAAGCTAACATGAGACCTAATGAGAGCAAATCATTGTGTCAGGATCAAAAGTCTTATTTATCTGTTAGGCAAGGATGCTGTTTTCTGATCTGGGACTAAATATCTTTCAGTTATTTTCTTGGAGCCCAACAAACTTCCCAAGCTATCCTTGTAGGTTAACTGTATTTTTCACCCTTAACACAGGCTAAAGTCAGTGTAGGAATGAGAAATAGTGGCCTAGGGAAATTTCTGTTTGGTTAGGTTGCAACAGTGGGAAAAATTCCCCCTTAAATTGTCTGCCCCAAGAATCGGCTCACCGGTGAGGAGGTCTGGCCAGGAACTACAGCATTGTTGAATTCATAATACTTTAATTCTATGAAATCTATCTCTGGTTTGGAAAGGAGTCAGGTGAACACAGGGACTTGTTTAAGTGAAGTAATCACCATGTTGGTGATCAACAGAAAGTTTGGAATCAGAAACCTATGTTCTGCCTTTTTAGTGGTTATTGCCTATTACAGGGAAAAGTAATTAGAGGAATAAAAATGATTGGGAATGGATAAAGAAGATGTGGTGCATATACACAATGGAATATTACGCGGCCATAAGAAGAAAACAGATCCTACCATTTGCAGCAACATGGATGGAGCTAGAGGGTATTATGCTCAGTGAAATAAGCCAGGTGGAGAAAGACAAGTATCGAATGATTTCACTCATCTGTGGAGTATAAGAACAAAGGAAAACTAAAGGAACAAAACAGCAGCAGATGCACAGAACCCAAGAATGGACTAACAGGTACCAAAGGGAAAGGGACTGGAGCGGATGGGTGGGAAGGCAGGGATAAGGGGGTGAAAGGGGCATTACGATTAGCACACGTAAGGTGGAGCTGGCACGGGGAGGGCTGTGCAACACAGAGAAGACAAGTAGTGAGTCCACAGCATCTTACTATGCAGATAGACAGTGACTGTAATGGGGCGTGTGGGGGGGACTTGATAATGGGGCGAGTCTAGTAACCATAATGTTGCTCATGTAACTGTATATTAATGATACCAAAATTTTAAAAAATGATTGGGAGAACAAAGGGGAAAGAGCCCACAGAGACTGTGACGTGACATGGAGTAAGTCAGCTCAGAGGGACGAGGAAGATCAGCTTTGTGACTAATCGGTGTGATTTCCCCTTTCCAGGATAAAGGCTGTCCCTCTGAGGTCGATATTAGGAAGCTGGTCAGAACAGGTTCAGTTCTTTCTATACAAGAGCAATTTTTAATTCTGTAGCTATTTGGTGGGGGGGCGGAATCTGAGCAATCACCACCTCCGAGATAGATGCTAGATCGCCTCCCACATGCGTGCAGCTTTAGAAGATTGGATGGCAGGAAATAGACACTGAGATGTGAGACTGCATGACATTTTGACTAACGGGTTCCCACTGCAAGTGAATACTTCATTAATGCCTGGCTGAATGTCTATTTCTGCACTTCCTCCATGGCCTGCCCTGTGTGGGCCTCATGGCAAACAGTTGGGACTTTCCAAATAGTCCCCCAGTACGTTCTTTTATTGGAGGTCTGGGGGACCTGAATGAAGGTGGCATGCTAAACACCTGAGGAAACTGACTTGCATGGCCAGCTAGAGCTCCCAAGAGGCCCTGACCTTTGACACAGTTAAGGCTCATTAAGGTTATATTGTGCTGAAAAGTATCTTTTTCAAATTTCCATAAATTTGCACTGAGTTCAAGTATCCCTGGGTCTCCTTATGTGTGATGTATTTACTGGTGAAGAAATCAAATGGGACATACATAAAATTCCCAAGTTTTCAAACCCTGAAATCCTACTCTGTGGTAAGACAGAGAAGCATCCTTTAAGGGAGAACATAGATTTCTTTGATGTCACATGGTGGCTAACAACACTGGCTTCAAAGCCACAGAGATCTGGGTTTAATTCTTGTTTGACCTCTGATTAGCTGTTTGGACAAATTATCTATCTCCCTAAGCCTATTGCCATTTGACAATGAGAAATAACAAATTGTATCTAGTAGGTGAAGAAATCAAATGGGACATACATAAACATAAAAAGTAGGGTTTTTGTGAAGATAAAAATTGTGTTATCAGAAGCTCAGTATGCTGTCTGACATAGAGTGAGGGGGCCCAGGCTGATGTGTGGATGGTGGTGATGGTGGTGGTGGTGATGGTGGTGATGGTGGTGGTGGTGGTAATGGTTGCTAAGTTGCTAAGTGGAGAGGTTAGCACATCCATCCAAGCTGTCTGACCCTAAAGCTGCTGTTTTCTTTTTTCCTAGACTGAATGCATCTCAATGGGTGGCTTGTAGGGTTCTCAAGATAACTGAATAAAGCGAGGTCTGTTAAGCGCCCAGTAGCTGCCGGCACACGCTATGTGCTGAGTCAGCCCTAGTTTCCCTTGCCCCACGCGTCTCCTGGGCCACATCACTCTGTAGAGTCACATCACACCATCAGGGAGGTTTAGACATAGAGCCCCAGAGAGCAGGCTGGTGCCCGGAGGGTTCTAGCTCTTACTGGGCTCAGTGAGCATTTGCTGATTAATTTGCTGGTGTGATGTTACTATTAACTTTCCTTGCAGACGTGGACAAATTCCTCAGTTTCTCTGGGTGTTGATTTTCTTTTCTTTAAAAGAAGGAATTTGAACAAAGTTACCTCAAAATCTTTACAACCCATTCAAATCCATATTGTACCACTGCTCAGTTTTTTTTAGAATAAATATAGTAGTTCCCAGAAGTAATGGGATTTTAGTAGTTGAATGCTTTCCCAAATCCCAGAAGTACAAATTGGAGACCTGCTTTGTGGTTAAGGGAATATGATATTTAAGAACAGCAGCAAAATGTATCTGTTCTTTCACAACTCCTAGGCATCTGGTGTAAAATTGATGCTATAAAAATGGCTTTCTTCTTCCAGTGTTAAACCCTAACTAATGAGAAATAATGCAAAGGAAATATATTCCCTATTAGTAAATAGAAAGAATAGCTGCCCTAACAGCCATTATTTGCATATGTTTTCAACCACAGGCTCACAACAAAGGCTTGCCTTTCATGCTCTTTTCATGATTAACTGAGTCTCCTTTTCCCTTAAATTAAAGGGGGAAGATGCAATTCACCACGTTGAAAGAGGAGCACACTTTTGTCTTACATTGCTGTTTTCCATATTCACCACATGATGTGACCATTAAGTATATTTGACCACGTTGTTGAGTTAACGACTGAGCGCCATGTGCTGTTGTGGTCCATCTGATCTTGCCTGGTCGCTGTTCAGGAATAACGTCTCACATCAACTTAGAAATCTGATGACTGCTTATGAACTGATAATATAGGAAAACTGCTCAGGATTTAGACTGAAATGTCCAGTACCAGGCACATAAAGATTTTCCCTGAGAGAGAGAGAAACCAGTACCTGTTCTTCATGGGGCAAAGTTTGCACTGAGCCTGAAAGTGGGGAGTGGTGAAGTGGGCTGATGTGGGGAGGGCAGGTCTGTCCTCTAAAAGCAAGGGTTCCGTTGTCCCCACCGCGTTTAAGTGCCGAGGAGCTCAGCTGGGTCCCAAGTCACACAACTGGGGCCTTTGAATCCTTCTGTGTGTATGTCCTTTATCACCACCCACCACCCCACCCATGTGGGCCAACTCTCTTTCCATTGAAAACCTCATTTCCAAAAGCAAGGGGGTTTGTTCAGTAAAGTGGAAAAGACGCACGGCAGTCATAACACACTGCGATTAAGGGCTGGGTTCACGTCAGCAGTGTAAGCCCATTCATGGGGAGTTCCCAGAGTCCCTGGATGTCTGTTTCTGTTATTCCAACTCAGAAGACTTCATGTCTTCACTAACTAGAAGGAAGACAGGCAGCTCAAAAAATGTAGGCTCCAGAAATAGTCTATGTAAAGTGTCTGTTATTTTGCATCTTCTGAGTTTAAGGATCCAGCAGCGCCCCAGCCATCTGTCAGTCCATCAGGTGCTGGGGTGGCCTCTTTCTGGGGTTGCAGACTGGGAGGGGGCAGAGAGGAGAGACGCATCACTGCTGTGCCAATTGGGAAAACACGCCGTGGTTGGAGTGGGCAGGGGGTGAGTTCGAGTGTGATTTGCTAGGTCTCAGAGTACAGAACAAGCGAGGAGAGCGGGAAGCTGGACGCAGGGAGGCCAGCTGGGATGGCAAAGGTCCAAGAGAGGCCCCAGGACGGACAGGAGACCCTAACGTTTCAGCGTCACGACTCCCTCTGTCTTATCCTGGGTGCTGGAGATGAAGCCGGCAGGCTTCCTTTCTACAAGGAGTGCGCCTGCTCATTGGGGCCAGCGTGGCACGGTGCCCCCTGAGAATGTGCCTGCCTTGGAAGTTGTAAAAGGGTTGCATAGAAAGAGGGTCAGCGCTACACACAAGGCATCAGGCCGCCACTACCACGAAATGGCACAAACATGCCTCAGACGTCGGGCCTGGAAGTAAGGCACACTCCCTGGCGGAGGAAGTCACCCAGAGTTGGGCATAAGATTTGGTGAGGCCTGGCGGTTTTTCTGTCTGCAGGATTCCCTGCCATAGACCTGCCTTACAGACCGACTTAGTAGCCAGATGCTTTGGATAAAGTCTGTAGCCAAAACCCTTTGGTTATATCGAAGGACCACCATGGTGAGTTTCCTGGTTGCAAGTAAAAAGTTCTCAGAATTCCCTCTACACCAGGGCCATGAAACAATCTCTGTGTCTGTCTCACTGTATAGCTGATCAGCTTCTTGAGAACAAGTACCCTGATTTATTCATCTGCAAGTCCCTGGCTGCTAACACAGTGCCTTGAACTGAACTGAACATCTATATGTGCCTTCTGTTCTGTATCTTCTGCTAAAATAGGCTGCATGCTCGATCCACTTTTGACATGGCTCTCTCCTAATATTTACTTTTAATTAAATGGAATGTTCATCAAAATGAAAAACATGCTTCACTTAGTACATTACCTCAGATTACAGAGAACACACCTCTGTTACTTCTTATGGCCCTTTAGGGACAGCTGTGAATTTAGTTTCATATGCTTTATTAGTGTAATTGAAAAGGACATTAATCCAAAAGGAAGCACTTTGTACACTGCCTGGGTAAAAATTATATGAAGCTGGTTTTATTAGTAGTCTGCTGGCTACTTAAATTTCACCTAAAGATGCATTGCAAATTTTCCTTTTCTTATTTGGAATTCAATTTTATAAATGTTGGGATCTCCAGAATTTCATATAGTTCATTTCAGAAATCCCCCTGGAGGTGAGCAGTGCAGGGCGAGCTGTTCAGGAGTGCTACTGAGGAGACCCGCACAGGTATTGAAGTCCTGAGAAGAGGCAGTCCGAGAGAGCACCGCTGGGGACAGGCGGCATGGCAGGGACCGCCCTGGCACACCGGTGGCACTGGGAGGACGTCTGGTGTCCTGATGCCTTGGCCAGCCCGCCCTCACGTCCTCTCCCAATGCCTGCCCCCTGAGACCCACTCCCACCCTCAGGGTTGTGGAGGCTCCATTGCATGGAGCTCCCAGAAATTCTGCTTTTGCAAGACAACTCTGCAAACCAGAAGCTCCGTGAGGTGTGCATGCTCTCCAACAACGCGCCACTGCATTTTGTCCGCCGCAGGGGCTCTGCACCATTTTCCTCACAGAGGACGTCAGGCATATGTAATCCCTCTCCTCTGAAACAGAGAAGAATCTGGCTGACCTGGGCACACAACACGTGCGTGTTTCTGCTTCTCCTTCACACTCGCTTTGTTCTCGGGATCTTCTGATCTGCATCGATTGAGTCCGATCGATTTGGAATCCCGGCTGTGCTCTTGCTGGGCTGAGCCTCCACCACTAGCCGCGTGATGCTCAGCAGCAGAGAGAAGGAAGCAGAAGAGAGAGGGGCGAGCCCCACATGTGCAGGGAAGAGCTTTAGATGGAGCAGCGGAGCCGGAGGCGCCGGCCGCCCAAAGTCAGCAGAAGTGACTGTCCAACGCGACGTGAGTTGCAGCCACAGCTCTGCCAGAGCGCTGCCCGTTCTGTGCAGGGAGACACGCTTCTCTCCCCGTTAGGATGAACATTAGCCTTTAAAATTGTCAGGCAGCAATGACCCATCTCTTGGGACAGTGTTACTGAAACAGAATGCAGTCTTATCGGTGGGTGATTATCTGCACACAGTGCACCTCATTACATAAGATCACCAAAAGAAAAGAGAACGAATTGTCTCCACATTCTGTGGTTTATTTGATTATGTTCACTTTGGTTAATAAGCAGCACATTTTAAACTACAATTTCAAAGCAAAGTATACGCTTTGGTTGTATTTTTATGTAAAAGAGCTTGAGGGGAAATAGCTTATTCCCTAAAATTATTTCTCTTGAGCCAGAGCCAGGACGCTAGAAACAGGTTGGTGCAGGTGGGAAGACCCCGTCCCGGTGGTTCGGGGCAAAGCCACCCTGCGCACGGGACAGTTCACCCTCAGTGTGTGTCCCTGCCCTCCTGCACCTTTCAGAGAGCCTGGAAGCCAGATGCCACGCGTGCCTTATGAAGAGCTGGCGTGGCACGTGGTACTGATGCCTCCGGAGGCAGGGTAGCTCCAACACTGACCTAGAGAAGTGCTGAGAACTCAGGGCCTCTGTGGAACGTACACAGGTGGCTATTAGCTCATCCTCACAGGCCCTTCCAGCCACAGACCCCTACAGGCTGGCCGCATCCTTTTCTTCTCTCCTGCGTTCCTCCCTGTAAAGCAGAGACCTTATTCCAAGTTCCTAAGTTCTGATCAGCATTGTGATGGGGTTATGTTGTAACACTGTTTTCCAGCCATACAAATACCAGTAAAATTATTACCCATGTAAACATGGCAGCCAGTGTCCCCGCAACAGGGCACAGCAGGACCCAACCTCGAGCTGGTCTTGGGTACAGGTCAGCTGCTGCTAAGAGTTTAGGTCTATCCACTCACCCCTTGACCACCTGCATGGCCACAACAACCCTGGCCTGCTGGCCAGGAAAGTCCTTGACATCTTGGCATCTGGAAGTGTGACATCCTAAGTGTGAGCATGTCTTAAGTTAGGGGATTTCCATGCACACAAGAAGATTTAATTCTTCAATAAGTTAAATTCAGACATGCAAACTAATATTTTTGGGGCGTCCTCAGACACAAATTACCAAAATCTGCAGATCTATATTCATTTTTAACTCACCTTCTTTTATAAGCATTTCAGTGTCCACATGTACATTAAGGGTCCAAGTCTGGCTCTGGAAAATTGTGAGTGTAATTTTAAACCTAGTGAGTTCTGAAGTCACTACTTTTCTCATATTTCATTACAAAATGTCAGGAATAATTTTTTTTAATAAACTTTTTAAAAATACACAACCCTTCCTCTGCATCAGCCTTACTAGGCTTTAGCACAGTCACTGGCCGTGAATGACCAGGGAGCCACATCGCTAACACACACGGTCATTCCAGAGCCGGGGTCAAAGGCTACAGCAGATGTCAAGCATGCTCCGCCCCTGTGCCTCCAGCTCCCTTGACTGTCACCTCACACACCTGCCCAGATACTGTCGCACCCAAGGCCAGAAACGGAGATCTCGGGCTCTTCTGCGGTTCTCACACAACTCAATCTCTGGATTCTTTTCTGGAAGGCATTTTGATTTGGACCATTCTGCCCTGAGCCATTTGTTTTGGAAATTGTTACAACTGTAACTAAGCTAATTGCTCATTCACAGCAAGTGCTAAAATTTCTAAAAATGGTCAAGCCAGCAAGGCAGCGCCCTTGTTCCTTGTGCATGAGTCAGGCTGTGGGCAGGGCCAGTCCGCCTCCCCCACCTCGCTGCCCAGGCCACCTTCTCCATGTCTAACAGCTCAGAATTCAGAATGCATTCAGAATGCACACAGGGGACGATCCCTTAGGAAGACAATTCTTAAACAACTCTTTGGAGTCCAGGCTCGCTCTTCTATGGCTCTGGCATTTGAGATCCGTAAGAGCTTCTCATGCCCAGGAGTTACGTGTTTGTCCTAGACCAGGAGTCAGCATGGAAATAGACGGTGAGCACTTCCAGGCCAACCCGTGGGCAAGGATGATGATGGTCATGATGGAGGTGGGGGTGGTTTTGCTGAAATCATAAAACACTTTAACTGATGGTATATCTATTTTGTTTCAAACTTACGGGTGTTATCATAAAAATACATTCTGAAATCCCATGTAATTAAAGTTCCTATTTTAGAATCAAGGCATTTTTGACTCAGAATTGCAACTGATTTTTCCCAGGGTCACCCAGATGAACATGGCAAAGCCTGAATTCAAATTTGGGTCTACCTGACCTTA
This sequence comes from Manis pentadactyla, assembly GCF_030020395.1. Classification (NCBI taxonomy): domain Eukaryota; kingdom Metazoa; phylum Chordata; class Mammalia; order Pholidota; family Manidae; genus Manis; species Manis pentadactyla. Next base: position 146,252,086 of record NC_080025.1, read on the forward strand.
CTATCCTGCACTTATGCCTCTTAATAATCAAATGTCCTATAGAGTCACAGTGTGGAAAATGTAGGTACGGTGGAATGAAGAAGGAAGTTTCCCTTTCAGTGGCCAGAATAGTGCTGATAGGAGATAGTGTTGATGAGTTCAAGAACTTGACACAAGCGTGTTGTCCTGACCTCTGGGGCAAAGAATGCCGTGTGCGGTGGAACCTCCGCTCAGCTCTAGGTGAGGAGCCGCACAGAGTTCTGACAGAGCCCCGGAAATAGAGTTGATTGTGGCTACTTACAGTGCATATTCCATGAAGTTGCCAGGCACACTGAACCAGCAGATACCCCTCCTAGCAGAAACATAGGGCTAGGTTCCTACCAGCCTCCGAGCACAACATTTTTCATCAGCCATCAGTACACAGCCTTCTTTTGCATGTGGTTCTGTTCAAAGACACCTGTTGATTCGATTATCTTTGTTGATTCATTAACATTGAACTTGCAGTTGGTGGCAATATAACTCAGCCTGAGCAAACCTTGTCTAACACACATTTCCTCCATATGGCACATCACAGCCTCTTGCATGTAAAACCCAGGAAAGTCCTTCAGCACTAGGCATGGGGGCCTTTTTAAACAGTGAAATTATCACCCAAATGCAAAAAACAATGTGAAAAATGTGGCACTAAATGTGTCCATCCTGTAAATCTTCAGAATTCACCTGAACTATTACGAAACAATCAGACTGTTGTGTAATACCCATTCACCAACAAACAGGAATGGTAGCCTGGAAGATCCATTTGTTCCTTAGTTTAAAAAGCTCTGAATCATCCTGGCGCAGTCTGTTGATGTGTTTGCGTTTTCTGAGCGAATGTGAATCCAGCTTGCAGGCATGGAGCAGGTCAGAGGACACACACTGCGGCTCCAACGAGAATTTGCTCCCACATTTGCTGAATAACCATGGAGGAAGTCGCTAACTGTTCCTGTTATGCAAGTGATGGATATGGTTCAGCCAATCAGAGAGGAGAAGCCAAACCCTCTGTGCAACTGAATTAGTGACCACTCTGTTTCATTAAGTGGGCGATACATAGAGAGTATGTTTTCTAGGAGTCGGAGGGAGAAACAGTGGGCAGTTTGGACTCGCAGCTTAAGCGGCAAGGTCTGGTTGAGGAGCGCCTGACCATGTGTGGGCAGCTCTGCCCTGAAGTGTCATGGCCACTCACCAACCTACTGATTCAGTGAAAGTATTTAGTGCAGAACACTCTGAGAAAGTTTTCACACTCTAGAAAATTCTTAATGTCTTTCACGTGTGCTTGGATCAGTGCTCTCTTTGAAGAACTTGCTTACTGCCTTGTTTTCATAAGCGGCTTGACGAAAACCCAGACAGGAACAATGAGTTCACACCAGCTTATGACCCCACGTCTTTACTGATGTAAGGTACTGCCGCGTATGGTCCTATTTACAGTGAGTCAGCGCTTGCATTTATTTCCTCTCGTGAAAAGTAGGGGCAAGTGAAAACACTGGACCATAAGATGAGGTGACATTTTAGTTTATTCCTCCAAATATGTGTTTTCAAAGGAGTTGCCCATAAAGTAATATCCTGAGTCTGTCAAGGGTGCTGTTGTTTTAAGTGCATTTGGAAGTGTTTGAAAACTTCACCATATTTTGACGATGTTGAATGACATTAAACCATAGTCCTTTAAGGAAAGCGTGTGTGTGCCTCTGTGTGTCGGTGTGTGTCTGTATGTGTTGTGTATCTATATGATCTGTGTGTGGTATGTGTGTGGCATATGTGGATATCTTATCACTGGGAGGCCAGTATAGAAAACACCATGGTTGGTCAATCTACATAGTTTTGTGTAGGGTTAAAAAAAATGAGATGTGTGATTATAAAATATTACTGTTGATTTTCACTTGTGGCCCCAAAACTGACCCTGGTCGGGATGTTCTGGAGTTTCCTTCAGTGGCAGAATCGTGGGACAAGAATCTGACTTTCTGAGGTGATGGCTTAGAGGGGCATCATTTATTAGAACAGACACAATAAAGCAATGTTTGGAGTGGCACCCCGGGTATGTGGATTATTACACATTAACGCCAGCCTTTCTTACTGTGGCTCTGATGATGACTGTTTTTAGACTGCAGAGTCTCAGTAGTTTCATTTTGAATCCCAGACTCCCTCTTACAAAAGAGTATTGATGTATATATACAAGGGGCGTGGGCAAGGTGCTGAGGGGGAGCCGCACTTTGCACCACACTGGGGTGGAATGTGTTGCCTACCTAAAGGGTTTGCCAGTTGACCAGCCTGTGGGCCGTTCCTCCGATTGGGTCTCACACTGAGATGGATTTTGTCCTCAGATGGATTTAGCTTTAAATAAAGGACCCGCCTGAGATAACACACGGGATGATCCCTTAAGAAAACAATTCTAAAAACTCAGGAGTGGGACAGGATTTTTTCTATTGAGATAATAAGCATTTAAGTCACTGTTTTGAATAATAATGACTATATCCTACTCAAAGTTTAGAACATTTTGTGACTCTAAATAAATGTTAAGAAGAGTCAGCAGGATATTTTGGAAGAAAAGTTACATTTATCACAGATACAAGTAAAATAATTATTTATTCCCCGTAACTGCTTTCAAATGGGCCAACAGCAGGAGACGTCACTCTGACATCCGGGAAAGTATAACAGGCCTGTCATTAGCATAAGCAACAAACTTGTCACTCTTCCTGTTATTTTAGCATGCGTTTTTTTAAAGCTTCCTATCACAGAGCTCTTGAGTGCTAGACTAAATGCAAGTTTAAATTGTAATTTATTCCTTAGGGCTTCCCAAAGACTTGAGCTAAGGACTCAGAGTAAATCTTTCTGTGAAAGCTTCACTTAAAACTCTCTCTGCCTCCATGGCTGAAATCAAACTCAGCCAGCTGGTGGGTGAGTATGGGAAGCCCCTGGCCTTGGGGACAGGACCTGGGCTGGCGCCCTGTTCTCTGATTGCCCTGTCATGGCCTGGGACAGGTCACATCCTCACAGAGCCTGAACAGCTTTATTTAGGGAATGGTGACACCACCACAGGGCTGCCCTAGAGACAGATGTATCCAACACAGAGCGTGCGTCCTTTAGCTGTTCAATAACTGGTGGCCATCATGCCTATTAATAACTAATTAGTTACTAACTCATTTAATTAATAGTGGTAATGAGGGGGTTCATTACCACTCCAAAAGCAACGTAGTTGCAGGCTACAAACCGTGCCTAGGAGGATCACAGTACTGACAGTTTTCTGTGGCCTTACATCTTCTGTTCCAATATGCAATGGGTGAGTCCACATTAATTGATTACTTACTGCATGTCAAGCCTGTTCTAAGCACTTTACAACTATGAACATGAAATTCTCACAGCCACACACTGGGAAGTACAATTATTAGCCCATCGTCACAGATGAGGAATTGAGGCAGATTAAGAAACTTGACTAAAGGCACACAGCTAGTAAGTGTTAGCCATCTAATTAATAAGAATATAGTTTTAAATGCCAGGACCTATATCTCTAAATAAGACAGCTGATCCTGTCCAAGCCCTGGCACGTGGCGGGCTCTCCCGCTGCCATGGCTGATCCTCCTGGGAACCGTGTTCAGAATCATTTATGACTCACTCTTTCATCCCTTACCTTCCTTACCACATCAGCTGATAGACCCAGACAGTACCATACAACTTAACACAACCACTGTTCGTTGTAAATTTTCTTAACTTGTGATGAACTTAAACAAAAATCAAAATAGCTGCAAAGTCCAAAGGTTTACCACCGTCACCTCTCTGAGAGAATGTACTAGAAGACCTTAGGCTGTCATGCTAAGTGGTATTTCACATGCAGTTTGCCTCTCGGCATAAGGTCTCGGGAGCACGTATGCCGGTGGGCTGGGCCTGCTCTGAGGCAGGCCACGCAGACCTTATTCATTTCACAGGCCCCTTTCTTTATCGTCCTGGCAGGTATTCAGGAGCTCCAACTTCCTCTGGTGCAGCAGGCTGCGTCCTGCCTCCAGAGAACACCGCAGACCCCCCTCACCTCCCCTGGGAAGAGCTCCTCCCAGGGCCCCAGGGCCAAGCACAGCAGGCCAGTACCGCGTGTGGGCTTCAGAGGTGAGGGCTGGTGGGAGACCCGTGTCCCTGTGCCTTCTCCGAGCGGCGGGAGCCGTCTGTGCCGCAGCCGAGAGCCGCGCGAGTGGCAGGGCCTGGCCCAGGGGGGCGTGGGCGGAACAGGTGCAGGACCGCGGGACTCCAGCCAGCGACACCGACGACCTTGTCAAACGGCCAGTGGGGACGGGGCAGAGGCGGCCGCCCCAGGTCCTGGTGCCCGCCGTCGGGGGTAGGTTGACAACCAGCTCCTCGGGGTGCACCCCTCCCTCCTCCTCCCCCCTGCAGGAGGGAGGCCGGGCACAGCCCTGCCTTGGGCCTCAGGGCCGGTGGGGGTGGCAGGGCCGCTGTCCGTGGAGTCCTTGGAGTTGGGCCAAGTCCTGCGCTGACCTGAATCCGCGCGTAGGGGCTCATCCCAGTAAGGCTCCAGCCTCCCTCAGCAAAACAGACCAGACAGGCGGGCAAGGGGCCCGGCCGTGTGTTTGGGCAGTACGTCTAGGGTGCTCTCTAGGGGGCTCGAAGCGGCCACGAGAGTCAGTGTAAGGCAGGGGCTAAAGACGTGGTGACACTCGCGGGGGCGCCCCAGGAGCCGGGCTGCCCGGGACCTCCTGCTCCGCCCAGAGCCGGAACCGCCCCCTCTGGCCGCCTCACTCTGCCCGCAGGGGTGGCACCTGTGCCAGTCGGTCGGGTCAGAGTGCCTGCAGCCTGGGCTCCGTCCCCACCCCCCAGGGGGCACGCAGGGACACGCAGAGTGTGAGCCTCTCTGAGTCGGGACCGGGCTCAGGTCCACGGGCCACCTGCCCTCCTGTTTGAACCTGCTCACCTTCTGAGCACCAGAGGCCCACATGCGCGGGCCACGCAGAAGGGGGCACATTCCAAGCAGGAACTCTGAACCCCATGCCTGCTGAATCCCGGCGTAGACACAGTTGTGTGATCTTGAGCAAGTGAGCTCAACTTTCACCGCCTCAGTTTAGACATCCATAAAAGAAGGACTTTATTACCTACTTCATAGTGTTATTTTGGAAATAACTGAGTTAGTACATTAATTAAAACTGTAAGGATGCCCGGCGCTCAGAACTTGTTGGAAAGGGTTGCCTACCATCACCACCCTCCCATCGTCCACACCCTCCTCGCCGACAGGACCGTGATGAGTGCCTACGGGCTCCCTGGGGACCACAGAGAGGCTGGGCACGGCTCCTTCCTTCAGGGAACTTACTGTCCATTCGAGGCATGGACATAACAACAGAACATGGTCATTATTCTGGAGCTCATGGGACACAAGGTACTGTAGGATTCCATGAACAAAGAGGATCCCTGGGAAGTGCACCTGCTCGAGCATCCATGGGGCTCTGGCAACTTCCCAGATAGAAGCTCAGCATCCAGTAAGACTTAGATTGAGTTCCATGCAACCCCAAGTATATGAGAGTGTGGTGAGCAGACGTCACCCTGCCGTCTGCGTGTGGCAAACTGGATATTACACTACTGGGGGACATTTGTAGCTGGCTCGTTATTCTGACACCATGAAGACAAGGGCACCCAGGCTTCTGGACCAGAATTGTTTCAGTACTCTTTGAAGATGCACGGCGTGAAAACAACTGCTTTAGAATTCAAAAATAATACATTGTGCTGTAGAGAGCTTTTAGCATTTCAGAGTGTTTTCAAACATTTCCTCATGGCGTTCATGTTATATAAGCAAGGCAAGGAGTATTTCCTGTCTGACAGATGGGGAAGCTGGGTCACAAGATGCCTGATCACGGTCGCCAGGGAATAGGGGAGCAAGTCCTGGAACCCGCTGAGTCTTCTGCCTCCTGGGCCAGCTCGTGGTCCGTGAGACCGTGAGATGCTTGTTGTAGGTGGGACTTTGCTGATTTATAGAGCAGTGTGATTGTCCTTTCTGCCAGGACTCTGTGATGATTCGCAGAACATGAGCAGTGGATGACTCATGCACATTTTAGACAATTAATTATATTTCTGAAATTAAAAACAGCTAAGGTACCCAAAAGAATGGAAAACAGGGACTGAGATACCCATATGCCAATGTTCACTGCAGCATTTATTCACAATAGCCAGAAGGTGGAAACAACCAAATAAAATGTGATCTGTGCACGCGATGGAATATTACTGTGTCATAAAAAGGAATGAAGTTCTCATACCATCTATAATATGGATAAACCTTGAAAAAAATACTCAATGAAACAAGCCAGGCAGAAAGGACAGGTATTGTATGATTCCACTTACATGAGCTACCCAGGGGTTGAGGGACTGGAAATGGGACCTTCCCACCGAGTGGCAACGGGTTTCTATCTGCGCTGAAGGACGTTTTGGATCTAGATGGTGGTGATGGCTGCAGGACGCTGTGAAAGTCCTCACTGCCACTGGATCACACACTTAGCACTGGTTAAAGTGGCAAATTTTATGAGACATAAAATTTTTATAACCACAGTTTAAAAACACAGCTTTAACTTTCTGTGAGGACACAGTGTAAAAACTGTGAGGACACGGTGACATAAGGAACGTTATAAATTATGAGAAGGATGATAGTTCCTATATTTTCCATGAGAAAAGTATTGATTCCACAATGCAGAGGTGATCTTAGTTTAATCTGAAGAGTGATTATGACGGCCGCTGCACTTATGAAATATGCAGTGTGACCTGCTTAGAATGCCGAAAAGACAATTTGTGGAGAGAGAACAATTTAACTTTCTGCAAGACAACTCTGGCATGTTTTCCAGGCTGACAGACTGGCCGGTGGTCAGGATGAGGGACCACTTCTGGAGACCCGTTTTTCGTCAGGTTCTTGAGAGCCATGTCATCGTCTGTTTTTCCCTGCCATACTGAGATACATCTCAAAGAAAATATAGCTGATTCCTCAATATTTTTGTTTACAATATGTAAGCTCTCGATCAGTGTGTTAAATGTTTCAACATTTGCGTGCTGTGCATTGGAAAAGAATAGATCCGATTTTTCCAGAACCGTGGAACTGGAAGAGCACCTATTTTATAGAAGGGCCAGGATGAGAGGTGGCTCTGTCCAGTGGTGAGGAAGATGGCAGTGATCCCAAGGTCCTGGCCCCAGGGCAGCCTCTGGCCTCAGCAAGCCTGGGCCAATTCATCATCCTCATGCACCCAGGGGTGGCCATGAGTAAAGGGCTCCGTGACACTCAATCGCCAGGCCACAGACTGTGGCCTTGGGGTGCTTGGGGCCATGCAGGCCTCAGGTTCAGACCAGACAATATAACAGAAGGCTTGCTCAGGTAGAGATGACAGGGTCCTGTGTCCATCTGATAGGCCTGAAGGGAGATGGCCCTCATCTGTCCAGTGACTCTGAAAAGCACAGTCCCCTCCAGACAAGGGAATTCCTGAGTAGACTCAACTTTAGGACAGACCCCCAAGTGGCTGAGAGTTAGTGGTGAGTTGGCCTTCAATCCAGACCTCACTGCGGCCTGGGGACTGTCCGGCCACAGTATCCAGGAGGCAGCCCTTCCCTCTTGACCGTCCTCGCCCTCCCTGAGGCCACCATCCCATTGTCCATGCCCTATCCATCCCCCCCACCCCTCCGCACGGCCCCCAGCTCAGCTGCTGAGATTCCTTTTCTTCAGGGAAGTAAAGTGTATGCAGTGTTTGCTTCCTGAGAGGGCTTCAGAGTCCCATGGCAGGACAGACCTTGCAAAGGCAGGAGGCACGAAAGCTTGCAAGGGTGGGGGGATGTGTGTCTGGCGAGTGCCAGGGCTCCCCGTGGGCCAGTTTGTGAACAGGTTTCAAATGACCAGAGGGAAAGAAAACAAAAAGATCACCAATTTCAAATTTCCAAACTGATGTCTTGCATTTGCAAAGGAGGATTTCATTCCTTGTGGCTCAGCAGATGGTCTCAGATTCAGACAAGTCCTACTCGGTGCAGAAAATCTCCCATATTGATGGGTTAAGTCATCTGGTTTGGGTAAATGTCTTGTTAGGCAGTTGGACAACTCCCACGTGGGTCTGTCCTCTGCCCATGTCATACATTTTCTAAGAATTCTGTCCTAAGGAGAAGAAAGAAAATGCACAGGAGCTGAGAAGCAGATGGGAGCTGGAGGACAGGCAGGGTGAGGGGGCGCCGCCTGCTGCCCGGGACCCATGCATGGCTGCCTGAGACAGGCCACTTGGCCCCCCATGTGACCCCACAGAGGGGGCTCTCAGCACCTTCCACACTTCCTAGTGAAGCAGAGGCATCTGGCAGAGTAGGAAGAGCAAGATCAGCCCAAGAGGAGAGCTGAGCCCTGCATTCTGTAGGGAAGCCTGTCCAGACATGTCCCTGTGGTTTTGTCCCAGTATGGCTAATAAAATTACAGGCAACAGGGGCTGGAGCTAAGATGTTGGGATAATTTTGGTGGGTTTGGCCACCTCGCATAGAGACTTCCTTCTACTGGTTAAAAGGGGGTGAAGCCTCTCCCTCCAGCAGGCTGTAACGGGTCTTCATCTAATGCACCTGTTGAGTAGCATCCCAGCCACTGTGCAGGTCTAAGATCAGGTCCTCTGGGCCACAAACCTCCCTCAATTCATGGCTGTGACCCCTGTCCACTTGTGAGGAGGGGGTGTGAGGGCAGCGGGGTGTCCGCCACAGGGCCTCCGTGTAGGGCGGGCGGCTGTGCTGGGGCTCAGGACTCTGCAGCTGACCGGGCAGCCTCAGACCAGGAGCCACACTCCCTGTGCATCTCTTGGCTCCCACGTAGTCCTCAGCCTGGGGATAGGATTCCTAAGGCAGGCTTGAACAGCAATGGCGTCATGGGTGCAGGCGTATTACAAGCTGCCCTCTACAGGGAAGCCATGATTCATATAAAGCAATTTCATCTATATGATGAATCCCTCCAAATTTTTCTCCCTGCTAGTGGCTGAAAGGACAGCTTCCTTAACAATCAATGTTTCAAAATTATTTTTTGAGCACTTTTATATGTCAGCTGCTGTTTTAAGCCCTTGAACTGTGTTACTGAATAGAGCAGATTCAAATTCCTGCCCTTGTGGAGCTGGCATTCTGTTGGACACTTGAAGAAATCTAGTTCCACATGGATAGTGTCAAATGACAGGGAAAGTTCTAGGCAGAACATGAAAATCATGGGCAAGAGAACGACACAAATGGAAGTTTCAGGAAAGACTGATTTAAAAAATTAGCGTGGTGTGACCAGATTGTGCCTCTCTGAGACTGACAAGTAATTGTCTTACCCTGTCTCCATCCTTGTAAGTTCAATGAATAAAACATGCCAGGAGTACAGACCTGTCTGAAAAGGGATCGCAGAGCTGCAGAAAACGCATTTCAGGGCAGAAGATGATGCTAAATGGAAGCTGACAGAAAGGGAAGAACGTACCGTGGGAGAAGGCAAAGCCGGTGGAGAGAGCTGGATTGCTGCAAGGATATTTTAGGTAAAAAATAAAAATCTGTACTCAACCAAGGCAGAAAAACATTTCATAGACTTAATAAATCGTCCACGCTGTGGATGCCAACTCCTGGCTGCAGGATGGAGAGAGTCTTCGTGTAGGATGAGTAGCAGGTGCAGACCGAAGGCCAGCACCACGGTAACAGAGTCCTCCCATCCGAGTCACATCTCTAGCCCCAAGGCTTGCAGGGCGCCCACGACACCCACTTCAGAGTGAAAGCCGAAGCTAGCACCCACTGAGCTGGCTCAGGCCTTTCGTTTCTTTGACAACACGAACATTTAGGGAGCACCTGGTACATGCCGAGCACTAGGTAAGGAGGCACGAGGCTGGCAGTGAACATGGCAGGCAGGCCCTGCCCCCTGCGGCCCAGGGTGGGGCACAGAACCAGAGCCTGGGAGGTGGTGGCGACTTGCTCAGTGTCACGCTGCCTGTGCCCGCAGCAGAGCCTGTGCTAGCACCCTGGCAGTGCCGCCTCCTTTGTCTGACTCCAGAGAGCATAATTGACATGGACTTTTCTGTACTGATTTCTGCCCAACAGCCCCCCACCCAGAGGCTATACAACAAGGGAATTGGGGTCCTGAGAGTGGGCGATGCACAGAACACTTCATCCTGTTGGGCTGCTGGAGCAAAAGTGCCGCCAACAGGGTGGCTTGTGAACAACTGACACATATTGCTCAGGGTTCTGGAGGCTGGAAGCCTGAGATGGAGGCGCAAGCAGATTCGGTATCTGGTGAGGGCTGCTTCCTGGTGCACAGGCGGCCCCCTTCCCACTGTGTCCCTATGCAGTGGTCCCGTCACAGGCACTGATCCCGTCCTGGGGGCTCCACCCTTGTGACCGAAGCCCTGCTAAGGTCCCACCCCCTAATGCCTCCGCAGGGGAGTGAGGTTTTACTGTCAGTCTGTAGCAGCTATGGGATCTGGGTGTCCTGAATCCTGACCTAGCCTTGCCCCATGAGCCACACCAACCAGGTTAATCAAAATTAGGAGCCAAGGAGCCCTCAGGTTGGAATACAGTAGCTGCAGAAAATACAGTGCTTTGTAGGGTGAGCAGATGGAGGGGATGTTGAAAAATAGATGAGGTGTGACCACTGCAGTTTATCTCCACCACTGCAAAGTCACTTGTTCGTGAGTTCCGCATGGGCACAGAGCAGGGCCAGGGAAACATGGAAACAAAAAGGGCGAATACGTGACCAGTGTTCGTAAGGTTGACGCCTTGTTCTGGGCCTTCCAGAGAACTGATTTGTGCTACTGGAGCCTGATGTATCCAAAGAAAAGGGATCAAATCTTAACCAGACAACATGTTCTTTTCGTTCGACCCTGACACGCAGTTTTAATTTTAATTTCTCATGTACCCGTCCCTGCCAGTTTTCTGCAGGCACTTAACATGTCTTGCCTGGACTGCCACAACCACTTCCCAAGCTGGTATCTCTGTCCCAGGCATCTTCCACTCTCTGAAGAAACCTTTCTAAATGGCAATCTGCCTGTGCCATTTTATTGCCTAAACTGTTTGCATCATCTGCAGGGTAGAGTGAGCACCTCAATGAACCAGCTCCTCTGGGATCAAGCCTTCCCCACTCACAGACCCTCACACACAGCGCACCCCAGTGCATTCCTCAGACCCCTCCAGAGAAGCTTTGGGGGCTTCACTTGTACCTGTGTCCCACTTGCCAGCCTGTTCTCCGTGAGTCTGCCTGGCCCCCTACCATTCCGGTGGGACGTCTACAAAAGCCGTCAAGAACCACAGGTCTGCTGTTCCTCCACTGCGAGCACCTGCCTTAGTGTTCGTCTGAAAAGAGTCTCCTTCTGGGCCCACTTTCCCTCTAGACTGGGAGTCCTTCAAAGCCAGGGTTGAGCATTTTGCTTCCTCAGTGTTTAAATAAGCTCTCACATATAGTAGATGCTCAATAAATGTCTGGGAATTAAATGAGAGAGACCAAAAAAAAAAACGATGGCCGACCAGGGATCCCACCGTAATCTCTTGTTTTGAGAGGAGGTGAACTCCCAGCAAGTGGAAACGTCATGTTGGCTTTGTGAGCAGGAACTAGTTTGCAGTTCGCAGTCATTCCCTCCAAATCCTACGCATTAACGTGCCTCCAAAATGACAGGGTCACTGAGGCCTAGACTGACCACGGGCTCCATGAGCATCAGTCCGTGTTGGGACCTCTTCTTGCTCATCACCACCACCAAACATGAAGTTGGAAGCCAACTGATCTCGAAAAGAAGTCTTCTGAATTTGCATGCGTCCCAAAGCACAGTCCAGACCTGCTTTAGTTTGGGTCTTCTGACTGCAAGAAAAGAAAGTTACCTCGCTTTCTTCTGCCTTCCACCAGCTGATGTCCTGGCTCTGTCATCCCCCCTGCCTCTGTGTAGCACCGCCATCCCAGCCACTTCATTGTCATCGCTTTGTTACAGTCGGGATGCTGCCTCCTGGCCCCCAGCTTCAAGCTGACCACTGACGGCTAACAGACTCTTGATGTCTCTGAAGTTCCTCACCGTGTCACGCTGTCACATTAATCACCTGTGACACTGTATTCTTGTCTTACCCTAAGAGGGATACCCAGAGGGGCTTCTCACCGAGAATGACCCTGTGACCGACATTTCGGTGTTCTCCAGTAGCACATAAACTGGAAAAGGAGAACATAGTCCATCCTGCACACTCCAGTACCGAGGAGTGTATTGACACCTTACCTTGTCAGAGGCACAGCAAAAATTGATATGTATTGGGAGACCATCCATCACTTGAAGGATGAAGAGGGTTTCTGAAAGCTGCTCAGAGTAAAGGAAGAAGGTGGCCCTAAATCTAAGGATTATTTCCCAAATTTCTTCAAGTTACTCCTTCTGATGAGGTAGGTGAGTTAATTCGATCCACTGATAGATTCTCAATACTAAGTTAGTGTAGAGACATGAGTTGTCTAATGCAAACAATGTCTGTTATTAATAGTTTTCTGAATGACACCAATCACAAAGGATAAAAATATAATTGTGATTTGGAAGTCTTCATGAAGAAAATATTTCAAAATCAGATTCTTTCTGGTCCCCTGCAAGTTTTATTATATCTGTTGTGTTCTTTCCTGCCTGTCATCCTACTCAGGATGGGCTTTGAGAAATCACTGGAACAGTCTTCAGTCCCACATCCTTTCTGAGATGTGGCTGCAAGGAGGCTAATCTCTGGTGTACTATGTTCAGCACAAGGACCATCTCCCTTTCTTGGCTGAAGTTCACCCGAGCGTCTACATAGGGGATGGAATTCATTAAACACCCCTTCATCCCAGTGTGCTTCCTCCTGTCTCCTGGAGACACTCGGGCTGGTTTGCGAGAGGGACATGTTCTGTGGATGGATGTGCTGAGAACAGCAGGTTCCCGGGGGCCAGAGCCCATGCTGCTGACGGGCGGGCTCTGGCGTTGGCTTCCCGGAGAAGCTGAGGGCTCGGGGCATTTCCAGGAAGGGACAGAGGCCCTTGGAATGAAGGGAAGTCATGGGCACCTGGACAGGCACACAGTCTCTCCTGGCTTCTTAACGCCGATGGCACAGGGACTGGCAGAACGAGCAAGGTCTGCACCTCAGCTGTGCTTATTATCCTGGGAAGGTAGCTGCCCTCACGGGGCACGGGGTTGTTTTGTGTCCCCCCCGAGCAGCTCTCTTCTGTTTCCTGGGGGGCTGCTGGAGATTCTGGCCCATTCAGCACCTCATCTCTTATGTCACATAGGAGATTTTCTCTTTTCCATTTTATTATTTGACAGGCTAGGCTCTAATTCCTAAGGACTTCCACTTGGTTCTAATTTTCAGCAAAAGAGACTCTCAAAAATGACATAGTGAGGCTCATGCCTGGCTGATGGGCCGATGAAATATGTCTTGCTGGTGTGTCTCACCTTTGATTTCTAAGATGTAAGGAGTGTCTTCAGTGGCCACGGCTGCTTTTTCATCCTGCCCCCTTTGACAGGTGGTCATCTGCCCCGTGGGACGCTGATTCCCGAGGGCTTTAGATCCAATGATTTGCAACTCAACAAGGAGACAGAAGGGGAGGCACCCTGGCTGATGCTAAAATGGGCGTGGGGTGGGCAGGAGCCCCAAGTTCCAGGGAAGCTGCTTCTCCCAAGCTCATCATCTTGGCACTGCAAGGGGGGTTCTGGCACAACTGGAAAGCATCTGGCTGAGTCACGCCACCCTACAGCGCCTTCTCTGGGTCCTGCCCCACACTCCCAGGACAGCCTGCACGCAGGGCTTCCTCTCGGCGATCGGTAAGCTGCGCCACGCCACCGAGAGGTCCTCCTCTGTGTGTGCTTCTGTCGGAATTTGTTTGTTGATAATGAGTTGCCTCAAATGAACCATCTGGTTCTGACCTCTTAGTGCCTCATGTGGAGAGACTCTGACCTCTTGATTTTAGTCCAGGTGACATTCAAGTTTTCCAAGTTCTTTCCCGAACACATCTATCACTCTCTTATTTTCTGTGTGCTGAGCACCAGACACAGAGAAAAGTAAGACATGCCCTGAGGAGATCTCACTCTGGGGATGGGTAAGAACCCTTTGCTGAGCCCAGCACTGTGTCCCCTGGCTTGCAGAGTTTACCTAAATTAGTTCTGACAGATTCTAGAAACTGCCTATTACTGTGTCCACTTAACAGCTGAGACCTGGGCTCGGTAGCTTGCATACAGCCAGCAAACGAACAGAGCTGGGATCCGTAGACCAGAAATTGTTCTGACCTGAAAGGCCGTCCCTGGAGCTGATACACAGCATTGCGTCTAGCCTCGGCTTGTCCTGCCCCAGAGAGGCTCGCAGTGAGGCCTCACGAGGGAGGCCAGGCAGGGATGTGGCCGCGGTGAGGCAGGGAGGACTCCACACAAGCATGAGACATAAATGTGTGATGGGGGAGCAGCGAGGCAAGGGATCGAGTGTGTGGGGAGTGGGGGGTTGGAGGGACATTTGAAACAGGCTCTGGAGGATGAATAGGAGCTCACCAGCAGGGAGGGTCTGGCGGAGAGGTAGCGCCCATGCATTGGTGGAAGACATGGTTCTCTGACTCTCCTGCTGTGCCCTTCTTGGATATTGCCCTCCGAGAGAAAATGCTGAGTCTCTCAGACTAACGCTGTTTGTGTGTGTGTCTCCAGTTTTAAGCAGCCTGTCAGAATGTCATTTACACTTTTGTTTACACTTATCCCCAAACTGAGTCCGATGTGTTTTGCATAGTTGGGCAATAGGGGTTTCATCGGCTGATCCTCTTCTGGGCATCTTCTGCATGGACCTGCTCATTCACTTACTTGGTGTTGAAGATGAAGCCTGAGAACCTAAAGGTTTGGGGACAACAACTAGGCCCAGGCCAGAAAGCAGGGAGGGGAACAGAGGTGCTGGGGGACAGAGGACGGGGAGGCCGTGCCAGGACCGTTACCCAGGGGCTACTTTGGGTGGGTCTCTCCTGAAACGCCACTGGAGACAACGTGACGGTGGAAAGCCGAGTCCCCACTGCACCGTGGTTACCCAGACAACCCGAGCGCGCTTCCACAGCTGGCGCCAAACGAGAGCCGCACACACAGGCCCATGAATTTCAACCATGGGCATCAGAGACCGTGAACAAGGCATCTGTCGAGTTGCTGCTGCCAAGGTCATCCTGAGAACCGTGGAGGGGCAGGGACGGCTGGCTCACGGGCTGACCTGTCTGGGCGCCAGAGCGCCCGTGCTCTGCAGCACAGGGGAGACCGGAAGGGCAAAGCAACTTGAACGGAATTAAGCTATTTTGGGATGAAACATGAAAATTAAAAAAATGCAGTTTTCAAAATGTCACGATTGCAAGGACTACATTTGGTACCTCTCACAGCTGAATCGAGGCTGCCATCTAAAAGCTGGGGGTGAATAAAAGAAACTTAATCATCTTAGAGAAAAACAAAGCGTACATGTTGAAAGAATTTAGAGAACAATATGATACACAGTAAGTAAATTACACACATTTAAATATGAAAAAAGAAAAAGCCAGGGGTGAACATAAATGTGAGTTGGTTTAAAAGTCGTTTTGCATAATAGCAGTTTTCCGATATTTGATTATCAACCTTGGGGTATCTACCTGGACTCACAAAATAGAATTTTCTGGCTGGAAGTTCCCTTAGGGAATATCTAGAGAGTGTGGTGCTCCCACAGGCCAGAGCTGGACGTGGGCATGACTTCTGGTCCTGCCTACTTGTGCGACCAGGGGCCAAGGATCCTGACTCCACTTTCTAAGCCCCAATGTCCTTTTCTTCAAATTAAGAATTAACGGTTACTTGCTAGGACCATCATAAACATTAAATGAGATGGTGCTCCTGACGGTGCAGGGCTCAGACATGGAATTTTACTTTCTCCACCTTCCTTACAGGGGCAACGGAGCGGTGCCCGATGGAATTTACATCTTATTATCATCAGTGGTCCAAGCAAACCCCACCCTCCTTCCGCCACCTCCCTTCCAGGCTCCTCTGTCCCTTTCTGGCTCCCTCCTTCCCTTATTCAGCTTATAATCTATTTTCCTTTCCCCACCCCCAACCACCAGCAAGCATTATTATGTTGGATGGGTGGCTTTTTGTTTGTATGTATTTTTGTAAAACACAAGTTTTGTATGAATGCTTTATTCGTTAAAAGGTTTGGGTTTTGGTACATAAGCATATACGTGTTTTGTGTACATAACATTTATGTAAATATATACTTACATATGTACCTATGTATCCATGTGTAAATATATATTTATAGTTCTCATTTTTTTGCCATAAGCACTGTGCTTACGATCCATCCATGCTGCTCTGTGTGCACATGATTGATTCTGATCACTGCTTAGCATGCACGGTGTCCTTCTAGTGCCTTCTACGCAACCCCCCTCAGGGACGGGCACCCAGGGTTGCCTCCAAGCAACCCTGGTCACCACCACATCTTTCTCCTTGCACTTTTCTCAGGCGGGACCAAAGGCGTTCATTTATTTGTTACAAGTGTCCCCTGCTATCAGAGGGGGAGGCCATCAGAGCGGATTTCCTGACTTATGTACTCATGCTAGCACTCAGTGCTTTACCGTAACAGAGCCGTTGGCTTCCAGGCGGTGCGCACAGGGCTCAGGGCCCCAGGAACAGTATTAGCATTTCCTTAGCTCGTAGAGGTTTGTGATCAGCAAGGGAAGCATCTTTTAGGAAAAGATGACATCATTCAAATGTGACGAGTACCTGAATTCCTTTGCCTGCACCACAGGACTCATTTATGCAAATATTTTTGAGCATTTACCTAAGTACTGGAGGTATGGCTTTGGTAAACTATTGGGATGCTTTCATTATTTCCCAGATCCCTAGGGGATTCCTGCTTCCAGGGCACTGAGCCCCACTGCATGGAACTCTTGTGGCATTTGGAAAGGGTCCTGTTTGGATGTCCACACTGAAGTGTGTGATGGGGGCTCATCAGTCAAGCCTCAATCTACCTTACAAGGAATGAGGTACACTCTGACAGGCAATGTGGGTGGTGGTGAACTGTTATAATTAGTATAAATATTTTCTTCCTGCGTGGTGTCTGCTAGGCTGATTATAAAACATGTTAGCATATTTTTCCTATTGTCTTTCCTTTCTGGGGTGGGGGGATGGTCTACCTTGATACAGGAGGATTTTTCAATTGAATTTGTGATTCTGAATGAATCAATATGTACCTTTAGTTGACATGTACCAGAGTCACTCTAGACCGGGGATTGGCAAACTTTTCTGCAGAGGGACCAGATAGTAAATATTTTATATTTTGTAGGCCACATGACCTTTGTCAGAGTGTCAACTCTGTCCTTGAAGTGCAAAAGCATCCATTGAACAATAGGTAAGTCAATGGGCACAGCTGTGTTCTAATAAAACTTTATTAAAAAAAAAAGACAGGAAGTAAATGGATTTGGCCCAGAGACCATACTTTGTGGACCCTGCTCTGGATGCACACCCACTGGCTAGAAGTCAATGTGAATTTAGTAGGTCTAATAAGACAGGTCAGCTAATATTTATTTCTAATTTAATAAGCTGTAATTGTAGGGGGCCATGCAACACAATTGTTAGGAGTGATACAAGGAGAAGACGGAACAGGAATTTGCACCAGACTGAGTGCAGCTTGATTGGGCATGCCGGAAAACCTAAAGTGGCAGTGACTTGCACTAGAGAGAAGTTTATTTCTCATCTCTGTACATCCCATTTGGTGGTGAGCAGCCGAGGCACGCTGTGGCAACTCCCTCTCACACGGTCCTCAGGTGTCTGGGCCCCTTCTGTTTTCTGCCATGAATGGTCTTGGTCTCGTGGTTCAAGACTGTAGCCAACATTCCAGGTAGAAAGACGATGAAGGGAGGGAAGAGGATGTATACACACAGGCTGTTGGTTCTGTGTCTTTAGAGAAACTTGGTCTTCAGGTCAGGGAACTCATCCACATTCTCCCTCCTGTTGGTGATTTTCTGTGTGTGCGTGTGTGCGTGTGTGTGTGTATGTGTGTGTGTGTGTGTGTGTGTATGTGTGTGTGTGTGTGTGTGTGTCCACATTCTCCCTCCTGTTGGTGATTTTCAGTGTGTGTGTGGGTGTGTGTGTGTATAAATATACTTTTTTCCCCCCAAGCTTGCTTCTTTAGGTCCTGGACTGATTCCCCAGGGAATCTTACCTTGCTGCCCATATTTTTTATTTTTAGGGAATTGTTGGAGGTAGCTTTTCTTGCAGGTGAGTAATTCTAAAAAATCCAGTTTTCATGAACCCTAAAGGCATTTTGATCTCTAGCTCCCAGCAACAAATCAGCCAGCATGCCTGTATCTTGTAGGTAGTTTTGCTGCCTGCACATAGTAGGTGCTTGATAATGACTTGCTGAGTGGGTGATGTTTGAAGCAAAGCTGTTTTAGCTGATGGGCTACTCAGGGCAAGGTGAGTGGAGATCAGAGGAGGCCTGCATCAGCTGCAGAGGGACTCAGGCCGGCACTGTCTACAGACAAACCTAATGAGCTGAGCGTGCCAGCCACCCTGGCTGGTCCCACCTGGAGGGGAGGTAAACCAGCGTGTCCACATGAACAAGTTCTACGCAGCGCTCCTGCAAAGGACTGAGTTGCCTCAGGTCCAGTCAGTGAGGCCGATTGCAGGTAGCTGAGGGATTCCCAACGGGACTGGGCCATGATGCTGGTGGGACCAGAGGTGAGCCACGCAGCAAGGTGAGCAGCTGGGGGCATCCTGGCTGGCAGGGGGCCTGCACGGGGCTGTGCCAGGTTCCTGCTGCCTGTGGCCCAGCAAGCGCGCTGAGGAGCTGCTTTGATGGGGAATTAGCTCCTGACAGCCCTCTGCTCTGAGTGAAGGTGTGCCTACCCACAGGCTCCCACCCTGCCCCTGGGCACAGGGCACCCTGGCACCTGGGGAAGGCCAACACACTCGCAGCACGTGCGCTCCTGGAAACAGGTCCCTCCGGGACCCGTGGGGCAGGGACCTGTCCAGGGTAAGGTCTTGGCGAGACCCATTGGGCTGCCTGTTAGCAGAAGCCGGGAAAGTCAGGAGCCTCACGCCTGCTTGGAGAATGTGGGCAAGGAGCTCAGGGGTTGGAAGAGCCATGGGAAGTGTGTGTCCCTCTGTGCCTGTGGTGTGTGGCCAGGGTTTTGATCGAGCAGAACTGGGTCTGAATGCAATTCTGCCATTTACTGCTGACGATGTGACTTCGGAAGAGCCCCTCAATCACTTCAAGCCTCAATTTCCTCATGAGTAAAGAGGGCAAATAATAAGTGTTATGGGCCGTTCCTGTCCCGCAAACACACATGTGCAAGTCCTGACCCTGAGAACCTCAGAATGTGACCTTGCTTGAGCCAGGGCCTTGACAGAGGTGATTAAGGTCAAATGGCTCCGATCCAGTCTGACTGGTGTCCTTACAAGAAGAGATTAGGACACAGATGTGCCCAGGCCCCAGGGGAGATGGGGCCACATGCCCAGGAGGAACCAACGCCTTGATCTGGAGCTGGGAGAAAATGAGTTTGTGTGTGTGTCAGTTGCCCAGGCTGTGGCACTTTGTTGTGCAGACGAACTAGTGCAGTACATACCCAAGGGATTGCTACAGATTAATAAGGACAATATGTATAAAATGCTCAGTGTGGTTCCTGGCACACACGCTACATATTCTCAGTAGCCTACTCTCCAGGAAGCAAAGGCCTGGGCAGTATGGCCCGGCCCACCGAGGTTAAGGTCTGGTTTAGTTACTTACCTGCTGGGCATCCCCAGGTTTCATAGTTAAATACCCTGAATATCAATTTCCCTTTGTAAAATGGGGGAACGGGCAGTGCGTGCTGCACAGAGTTGCTGCGGACTGGCACACACCCAGTGGCCACTGCTGTGTCACCAGCCGGGCGGGGGGCTGGGGGTCACCAGCTGTCCCCCGGGGCTAGGTATGCATGGTGTTGATTACTCAGTAAGGCACAGGAGAGGAGCATGGAGGGTACACATTGGACTCCACTCCTGTCCCTGCTGGGCCTTTTAGCTCTTCTCTGAGTCATATTCCCCAGTCTCTAGTTAACTGAAACTGTATTATACACATATGCTGCTTTCCAGAAATTTATAAATTCCTTTTTCTTTTCAGTCTGGACAACTTGGGATACCACATCCTGTATTTACCAGTAAACCTTTTCTCTGCCCGATGAGGTTTAGATGATAGTTCTGACAACACTCTGAGTTACCAGGGAACTCAGCTTGGGGGTCTCACGGACACACGGTGCCTGTAGTAAGACTCACACCTTGAGCTTGCAGGATAAGCTTGAGTGTGGGGTTTGTCCTTTGGAGAGACTCTGGTTAATTTTAAAATACGGATAAAAGGCAGCCCTTTCTTTTAAAAAATACTTTATGGTGACAAGAAGACTTAACATGAGATCTACCCTCATAACTGGTTTTCTGTGTGCAGAACGGCATTCGCTCTCAGCACTGGGTTGATCTGCAGAGCTCTATGGCTTTTTCATCTTGCAGAACAGAAATTTTATGCCTGTTGAACAGGAGCTCCCTGTTTGGGCCTCCCCCGGCCCTCGGCAACCACCCTTCCCTCTCTGTTTCCAGGAGTGCGACTACTTAGGTTCCTCCGGAGGGGGGTCAGGCAGCACTTGCCCTCCTGCGACTGGCTTGCTTCTCCCAGCAGAACGTCCTCCAGGTTCCGTGTGTTGCTCTGTTTGGCAGGAAACCCTGCCCTTTCTCTAAAAGCAATAAAGTCAAGCATAAAACTTGGCTGCCTGGGACCTGGTGCCAGAATATCCCAACAGGTTCTGAGTGTCACAAGCTGGCCTGGCCACCACCCAGTGATTCCCAATTGTCCCACCAGATGGCCCTTGACAGACTGATAAGCGAGGGGTGTGGGAGGCCTGGGGGCTGGCTGGTGCCCAGGCGATCAATGACCTGATGCCAGCAGGAGACTCCTTTGAAGAAGCAGGTATAATCTTGCAAATGTGCGGGAGCTTTGTATTATATCCATATTCACTTTAGATGCAGAATAGTATTTAAGGTCTTTACAGAGAAGTAAAACAGAAGTGCTCAGAGGATTGTACACCCGTCCCCCCACCCGCGCCCCAGTGCACAGCTGAGCATCTGGGCGTCTCCCCTCCCTGAGACCCAGGGCACTGGATGCGTGATGAGGAGTAGTTAGGGTCAGGCCCTCCCCTTCCTCCCCACCCTGCTCCTGTCCCAGTCTTTGGCTGTCAGGCCTAGGGGTGGTCCTAGCCTTCCTGGGTGAGCAGGGATCCTTTCTGAGGTATCAACAGAAGGGGGTTTAAGGTTTGACCCCCATCAGGGGTTGTAATTTAAGCGAAGCTCTGGAGGACAGACCAATTCTGGGATGCTCAGGAGTGAGACTGAACTCCTGAAAGGGTACTTAGCAGCAGGGGCCCCTTCCCCCGTCCCTGAGCCTTCCCAGACGGCGGGGGTCACACGGGAGGCTCCCTTCCTCCTGGGTCTTTGCTCAGGGGCCCAGAGGACAGGTTTGCTTAGTGGCCTCATGCTGTTGTGTTTCTGAGGCCCAGGCATGGGTGAGGCGGGGCAGACACCCTCCGCCACTGAGCCTGCAGCTGTAGGGAGACCCCCCCGAGGGTTGGCCCGGCCTGTCACGCTCCCTCAGCCGAGGCCAGCAACCCAGGTTCCACACACTCTGCGTTAGTGGGGCCACAAAGAGCACTTAGGGATCCAGGACCGCCTGATAGGGTTATTTGTTCTTTTTTGTGTTGAACAAACCAGGCAAGCTCCCGGCTACACATCCTGAGCTCTTGAAACCTGTGCTAAGGCAATGCTTAGACCGGAATTAAGTCCAGGTTATGGTAGATGAGCAGGCGACTCTGCCACATTTGGATTCACCTGTCAACTCTAAGAACAATACAATGTGTTGGATTTTGCTACTATGTGTGTTTTGTAAAATGACTAGGGCTCCAGGGTACTGGGAAGCAGCAGAAAGAGGGGAATTCTACCTTTAAACACCTTACACTACATTTTTTAAAGAGTATCTACTTTGCCTTCTCTCTGCAAGAACTACACTGAGCTTCACAGCAGTGCAGGCCAGGGAGGACTTTCATGCTGAGGGTGTTTATTGGCGCTGTGGGCGGGGGTGGGCTATGCACTCCCAGGTGGCCTGAAGCCCTTTGGGTGGAGGTAGAGGCCCGAGTCTAGGAGGAGCCAGAGAGTGTTAGCAGAGGGCACCATCCACACACACGGTTTCCTGTAGGCTCCCGGGGCCCTGAGCTGGTCCCTGGTTCTGGAAGACATTCCCGCCTGCTGCCCAGCAGCTGATCAGCTTACTCACAATGGCATCTCTCCTCTACCAGCCGCCTTGGCTGCCAGGGGTAGGGACAGCGAGGTGCAGGAGGGCACGGCCAGTGTCACATAGCTAGGACAGCGGGCAGGGACAGAAGGACGGCAGGTCTGTCCTGCTTTCTCCTTGAGCTCAGGACTCGGCAGGGAGCTGTGGTTCCTCTAAGGTCACCCACAGGCTTTTCTCTTTTTCTCCTAACCAGCAGACACCCTTGAGGTACTGGCTGGCTTTCAAAGAGAAACAGGACATTCTTTGAGTTCAAAGACTAAACAAAATCTGTTTTCTGAATTTTAAAGAAAATAAAGGCCAAGATTTCCACACCTAGCTTTCCTGCAAAACCCACCTGGCAAAGAGAAGAGATGCCCTTCTTAGGCACGCCCCACCTGTCCCTTCAAAAGCACCGGGCATGGCAGGAGGAGGAACAAAGAGCATCTCCCCAGGGGTCCCTTGTGTCCCCGCAGGGAAAAACCTGCCGGCCTGCGCTGTCGCGGGGCGCAGGCTAGGCCCCGGGGCAGGGTGGCGACAAGGACCCGTGGCTGCGGCCTCGAACCCCGGCCAGGAACCCCGCCTGGAACGTAGGCACCTCCCCCGCCTTCAGCTTCCTCTCCAGGGGCTCCCCCTTCCCTCAGCAGCACCCTCACCCCCGCATCCCTACACCTCTATCCCCCATCCCCCTCGTTCTCCGGCCGCTCCCCCGGCCCGGCCTGGCCCCGCCCCGGCCCCGCCCCGGCCCCGCCCCCGCGCCACCTCCCCAGCCGCTGGCCGAGTCCGGGCATGCGCCGTGCGCCGCGGGAGGTGAGCGGGAGCGGCGCGCGCCACTCGGGTCCCCTTCCTGCACCGCGCCGCCACTTGCCGGTTGCTAAGCAGTTGCCATCGTTTCTGGGGGCATTGCAGGGGCTGCTGCTAATTGGAGAAGCCCGCGAACCGCAGCATCGCCCCCTGGGCGCCGCCTTGCGCGCCGAGCGTTCAAAGAGGTGTTAGGCTGGGTGCGCTGGGGTGCCCACTGTCAGCGCAGCTCCCCAGAATAGCGTGTGATTTCGGAAGTATGGACTGAGTCCACCCCTGCCCGCCGACCGGACTCTGCTGGCTCCCGCCTCGCCGTCACACCGCACCTGCGCCCGTGCCGCGTGCGCCCGGACGGAGACCATGACCACCGCCAAGGAGCCGAGCGCCGCGGGGAAGTCGGCGCAGCAGCAGGAGCAGGTGAGGCGGGAGGGGCGGGACGCGTGCTCCCCGGCGACCGGGCCGGGGTCGACTGTCCCCACCTGGGCTGCACAGCTGCAGACAGAAAGCCGGCTTCTGGCTGGAAGGTCCCCTGGTCTGTCAAAATGCGCTGGTACAGGGCGCCTCGGCGAGGTAAACTTGGTGTGCAGGGACCTTGGGACAAAGGCCTCTCTCATCAGAGCCGCCTGATTTAGCGCGTCAGTGGTGAAGGTCTCCAGCTACTTTGGATTTTTCTGGATGGGAATGGAGCAGGTGGGTAGGCTCCGTCAAATTCTTGCTTATTCTGATCCCCCAAAGGATGTCATTTTGGCTGTAACATAAGCCAAAGGAGGCATATGAGCGATGTTTAAAGGACTTTGCTTTTGATTTCCGTGTTCCTCCTTTTTCTTGAAATATCTCAAGAAATTGAACAGACGACTGCTGCTCATCCTGGCATTTAGAGAGCGCAGACTCTCCCTGCCAGAAAAGCCTATGGACGCTCAGTTGGGACCGAGTGGGGGCCCCAGCTGAGAAGCAGCAGGTCTTAAAAGGCAGGCCAAGGATGGCCAGTCCGCCCTGGTATCCCCCGCATGGCAGAGGGCACTCATGCCCTGCCCTGGGAGAGAGAGACCCGCCGTCTGCAGAGGCTTCCAGCTGGGGAGTAAAGGGGAGCCAGTGAGCTGTGCTTTACCACTTGAGTGAATACTGAATTCCCTTCTCAGAAGAGCTTGAGGGTTCTTATCTTTTAATCACTGCTTAGTTCCCCTTAAGCAGGTCATTAAAATAGATCCTGGGAGACCCCAGAAGATTCTAAAGCAAGTTGCTCAAGCTTGGTCAGTCAGCAGCAGAAGCTGATTTCCCCTGTGCGTTTCGGTGGTGGTAGGGCTGACTTGCTTGATTGGAACCAAGGAAGGGGACACCTCTAAAGTTCAGGAAAGCAGTCCTCTTTGAGGACACTGTGTGACAAGCCCCTTATCATAGGAAGACCACTTTGGGTCTGTATTTTTTGGTGAGCAGCATTTTTTAGGTCCTTTCCTCAAAGCCCAACTTTTGATCAAAAAAAAAAAAATAGAACATATTAGTAGTATCAACATCATCTCAAGAACTTAAATAGAACTTTATTTCTTCTTGGAAATCTAAGAATTCTCACACAGAGGGATTGCTTGAGGGTTAATGCTCAGTGGAGCATGTGTACATGTTCACAATACCAGAGTAGGCCCTCCTCTTAAAAAATTCTACAGAGTATGCTTTCCAATGAAGAACTATGTCTGCCCTGCAGTAGCGCCTGTAACTAATGGGGCTTCCTCCTGTAACTGGTGTCCTCCTCACCAGCTATATCACAAATGTGCCCTGGGCCTACTGGCTCCAGTGAGGAGTCAGGTATCATTTCTGACTGGGGACAGAGGTGCTAATTATAGGGAGGAGACATTACCCTTTCTAGGTCTAAACCCAGGGGTGGGTGCTCCAACCACTCTATGTGATGTAAAAGACCACCTGTGGGCCCATGCAGTTTGGACCCCTTTTGCCTAGTTGCTCACATCAGGAGGATGGAAATAGTTATTTAGGGTGTGGGTTTTGGAGAATGTCTAAGGTCTTGTTTGACTGTCAACCTCTTGGTCACTGGAAATCTCCTATGCTTGCACCTGGCCTAACACTGAAGGCCAGAGAAAGCTCTGGGACACTGTGGGCTCCGGGAGTGCTTAGGGAGGCCCCTTTCTCCATTCTCAAGAGGGCATCTTCTTGATCCTGAGAAATGCATGCACTTCACCTGTGAAGTGGAGCAGATGGAGGGTCAACGGCAGGAGTAGGGTAGGGGAAGCAAAACTGGATAGAGCACAGAGATCTCACATCTGAAATAAATCGACCTTTAAGGGACGTTGGTGAAAATCTTAAACTGCTCAGAACACAAGGAGGTAAATTGAATACTTACTTCGCGAAGACTGTTTCTTCTTCCTCCGTTATTTATCAGTTAAAAAAAGACATTTAAACAATTTGTTCTAAATGCTTAGACTGCAGAGCTCTTAATGAGTTCTTAATTCTTTATTTCGTTTTTTTCCTTGCTAATGGAGCTTTGGGGATAGCCCCATACTCAACTGGTAGGAGTTCTAGGGAGACCAGGACAGAGGAATAGGTTATCTATTTATTTATTTTTTAAGGAGAGAAACACGGATAGTGCTAGCTTGTGGTTTGGTTTGGTTTTTAAGTTGGGGATCATTATATTGTACTACCTTTGTGGCTGCCTCTAAATCAGCAAGTCTTATTTCTTAATTGAAACTCCATGCCAGCACCGTACATCCTAGATTGTAAGGCGCTGATCTGAGGTTTTGGATTTCATGTAACCTGATATTTACGTCCAACACTGTTTGAAGTTTTTTCTGGTGATGGCAGTGGACTACCCCTTGGTTCTTAGTGTGCTGCCAGAGGCGTGGTACAGTTACTTACCTGCCTCGGTGATTGGAAGCCAGGCATGTGGGTGGCGGCTGGAAATAACTTTCGTTGCTGAGGATTACTGCAAACTAATGAAAAAAAAAATCTAGGAAAAGGTATAAAACTAAATGATTTTCCCTATTGATTAGAGATTGCTGAATTTTTCCAATTTGTTTGCAAATATATGAAAAACAGATAAACGTGTGTTTTAAAAAAAGGATATTACATGAACACAGCAGAATAAAATGGAGAATATTCTTCTAGAAGACCATTTCTCCTTCACTTTGGAGATGTTAAAACTAATTTTTAAATGAAGTGTTGACAGCCCGGAGATGTTTGGAAGCTATCTGTCATTTAAGCTGAATGGATTGGCCTTGGGCTTTGGCTCTGAAGCCAGTTAGATGGTGCAGCGGTTCCTGGGGAAACCCAGCCCCCACGGGCCAGCACCCTGCCTCAGCACATGCCCACAGTTAAGCCTCATAGGTGAAGTAGAAAAAAGCTGAGGCTAATTTGGTTTACATTTACTATTTTCTCACAAAGAAATCCTTCCTCAGAGAACCAAATTAAGGGATTTTTTTTTCCCTTAAATAAAAGCACAAATTTGTTTTAAAATATGCTGTCTATTTCAAATGACTTAAAATTGAAAAGCAGTGATCACAGTGGTGCTGAGGGGTGAGAGAAGACAGGAAGATTAATTCTCCATGCTTCCACGGCACATTTATTCTCAAATACTGGGCAGTGATACATTTTTAGGGGAGGATTCTGTGTCTGTGCTGTGTGACACACATGTGCAGGCCTCACATATCACAATCACAGAGTTGGAAAAGACCTCACCACTGCACCTCGCAACCTGGTCTGCTTCCTTGGCTTCAGAAATCACATGAACAAATAAGAATATGGCTTTCCTTCAAAATAGTTCCCCAAAGCCTCTTTTCATATGGAGATCTTCTGTGTTCTATTGCTAGCTTGGGTCTTCTTCTGTATGTAAAGTTCAGTCATCTGTCTGACTTCTTTGGATGCGAAAACCACCAGGGCTGACAGGGCTTCGTGTATATGACAGTTTTTGTTGCTTCTTAGTTTTCTCTGAAGTGCACAAATCCTAATACATAGCACTGATCTATTTTCCTATTGTGAGCTCCAGGACCTAGTGTTGACTGGTAGGTTAAATTATTTATCTAAACCTTTGTACTAATCCATTAGAGAAGAGTTTTCTGATGTGGATGGAATTTTATAAACAATGAATTCTCCAAAGGGGACGTTAAAAGCATGGGGTCCGGAGTTTGGGGAGGGAACAGGCCTTCCCCAGGGCACCCAGGTCATGACCCTGGAGCAGGCCCTCTGACATTTCCAGGGCTCTTTGCTTTAGATCTCGTTGCTTTCAGTAGTAAAATTAGATACTGAAAGATTAGATGTCTTTGACCATCATGAGAGTTAAATTTGTTATGTGACTGTTAAAGGAAAAGGCAGCATGAGGCGTCGGCAGTGAAGGTACATGTGCGGTTAGTAAAGAAGAAGGAGGAGAAAACCCAGAATGAGATTCAGCACAAGGAAGTGCAAATATGACTGATTTATGTCTCTCCCAATAGGAGATGTGGTCCTTTGATGATTCAAAAAGGGGATGCAGTAATTTTACCAGCGTAAATTAAATTCTGTTCTGCTCGTGGTCTAAGTTACCAAAGCCCCTGTGGGTAAAAAGGACATTGAAGAGTAAGGAGGGCAGGTGTTGAAGGGTGTGCAGGGATCTACCTGGGCCTTGCGGACTCCAGAGCAGGGGCTGCGACGGGCGTGCTGTGTGAACGCTTTGAGAGGAGACGTCAGACGTGTCCTGGAGGGGCCACATTCAGGGCCGGACCGCCAGGCCTGAGTCTGGGGGCGGGTCCTGGGGGGGCAGGGCAGGGGGTAGCACCCGGGACGTCTGCGGCCAGAAGGAGGGTGGCCCGTGCATGCCCTTCCTAGAGGGGGTTCATCTGGTCTCGCCACCGTGGAGTGACCAGCCAGCCTGAAGCCACGGCGCACTGTGCTCTGGTGCCTGCAGGGGGTTCCCCATCCTCTGGGATGCAAGTCACTTGATACACGAAACTGAGTCAATAAGCAAGAGTCACTGAATAGACTGAACGAACACCTTAACAATTCCAGCTTGGCCGTTTGCACAGCACAGACTCAAATGGAAAGCGGCTGCCTTTTCTTTCTGAAAAATGCCTTATCTGGGCATTGAAACACATTTTACAGGTAATGCTGACATTCCATTGAACTTCCTCCTGCCCCTCATTTTGAATACTGGAGTTACAATGGCACGCGTAGCCAAGACCTTCAAGCGCTCCAAGGAAAAAACCTGGGGGACTTTGAGGGTCGGAGGCTGCTTTCTGTTAACCTTCCCCAAAATGTCTTCCAATTCCTGCCTGTGGGAACTGTGAGGATGCTAATGGCTTATGGTAATGAACAGTCACCATGTTTCTGCCTCATTGGGAATCGTGGCATTATTATCTCTTCCGGAAATGAGCCGTGCCGGTGTTTGGCATTAATAGATTTGGCTTTGCAGTAGACATCTTTCACCCGCTCTCCGTGAGAAAGAGGGCACAGTGAGTCTGCTGACCTAGCGGTCAAAAAACTGAGGAAAAGATTATAATTGGGGAAGAAGTGTTTCTCTATAAGCTTTTGGAGATCAGTGGTTGTTTGAAGTCCTTGCTTTAAAAAGATAAGACAAGTGGAGGTCGTGTATTCTTGTTTCAGACATCGTTTGTTTCAGACATGCCTTTAAGTTTTTGGTATCTTTACCTTGTGGCCTTAAAAACCTGGGAGTAGATGACAAAGTCAACTTGGGTGGACTTTAAGCCTGACTCCCATTGTGGTGATTCTGCATGAGGTTGAGGCGCTGAAGCCCTTCCTGACTTGGGTGGTCTGTGTTCTTTGAAGTGCCGAAGTGGGTGAAGGTCGGGGGAGACGATTCAAGGGACATGGCCCAGGCCACAAGATTCGCCTTCCTCCCTCCACATCCCTCTGGGGTCTTGACAGCCGCATCCCATGCAGGCTTTAATCACCACTAGCGCCTGGAACATACCATTATTTGCTCACAGTTGCCTCTTCTATCAGACACTCCACCTGGCCTTGCTAAATGACCAAGACACGTCTGATCACTAAAATAATGTCTCAGGTCAGTGTAACGTATGATTCTCTTTGAGAGCATTCATAATTTTAAATTCATAATAAATTTAATAATAACTGTGGGTAATGAAATTATTTATTAATGGTTGGAATTTCACAAAGTTATGGCAGAGCTGATGGAAGAAAAAAATATGGTGTTTAATTCTAATCAATAATGAAGAATTAAGCAGAGGTCACAGTGAAGACAGTCTTGCCATCCCTGAAATCACCGACAGGTCACGTACCCACCGTAAGTACCTGTTAATTCCACATTTACGTCAGAGCCGGTCTTGTATCAGGCGAGTGCCGAATAACAGGTCTGTGGTTGCTTTTGGCTTCCAATTCGAGGAAGAGTTTATAGTAATGGAGCTGAAATTTGCAGCAATCCCTTTTAAGAATCCTTGCCATGAGCGCACTGAGTCAGTGCCGTGGGCCCGCTTCTACAGGGTGCCTGTCTATTTTTAGCAGTGGTGGCTAGGATGCCATATAGGATCTGAATGCAGTCCTACACCAGTGGCTTTACAGAACGCATTCATGGTTTAATAAAGTCTTGATAACAGAATGCTCCGTGATAATTTTTATGTTATTCCCCTGCTAATATCAGATCAATTTTTAAAGAGGCTTAACTTCCCTTGCCAGAACTCAAGGAAAACTGCCTTCCCCATCTGAAGCTGCACGAGGCTCTGAGCATCATCTCAGCTGCTAAACTTTTAATTGGGAACACAGGCTTCTGAGGAGTGTCTGAACGCACCCTTGTGTGTGGAGGTGGGGGACAGACGCAGAGGAACCAGCGCAATCTGCCGATTAAAAGGGGACAGCCATGGTGGTTGGGATGGGTGCTCTCTCCAAACTCATTGAAAGGTCAGGGTCTGTCATCTGGCGTGCTCATATGGTTCCTCTGGAAGATGCTGGGGACTCGTGTCTTTGGAAGGATGGATCCAGCCATTTGAATAGCTTACCCATGGCAAGATGAACATTGCAACCAGAGTTCGAAACCCATTACCTTTTTTTTATAAATTAATATGCAACACAGATGCCCTCAAATGGTGGTGATGTGTATCTTAAAATTAATGAAATAATTTTACTTTTCTACTTTGAAGAAGTGACTTTTCTTGTTAGAATTGGAGGTGGTTATAGCCTTCACTCAGGGAATTCTAAAATTATGCCTCTCAGTATGTATCTTAAGTTGGGTCCCTTAATACAGGAGGGAAGTAAACGTATTTTTAAATGTTAATAGCTTGCCAAATAGTTTGTGCGCTTATTAGCTGTTGGATCAGAGGAAGGGTTTTATTTTGACAAACAGGCACAGGAAGAGGAGGGGCGAGTTGCAGAAAAGGGGCGTCAGGTAGGACGACGCGAGTTCGGAGGACAGACTGCAGGGGAGGCTGAGCTCTGTCCCGTGGGGGCGGGGAGACGATTTGGGAAAATAGGAACGACTCAGCAGGGCTTCAAAGCCATGAGGGCCTGGAAATCAGCAAAGGGTCAGCAAAATTGTGGAAGAAAGGGGAGAAAGCTGACTTAACATGACATGTTTCTGCTTAAAAGAAGATTTGGAGGAATATAAGAAACTGGAGGAATGACATAGACATAAAAATTATTTTGTGAGTGGGATTATTTAATCCAGGCATGTTTTGATGTTCTGAAAAGGGTACTGGAAGCTTCTAGTTTTCAAAAAGTTAGAAGATTTGTGATGTCCCAAATACAGTTCAAGGTTACTTAAAAGGAACAAGATATTTTAAGGCATTATGGTGTACACACACACACACACACACACACACACACACACATAAATGTAGCATTTCTTGAAATAGCCTGAGAAATTTTTAAGAAAACTCAAGACAACCAGAATTTCTGGCTCTGATTTGGAAAAAAAACCATTCTCCCAACACCACGTCATATGGTGCACAGTTAAAGAATGAGATTAACCAACGTGGGAACTTGGGCAGGTAAAAATTGTTTAATCATTGAAAGTCATAAAGCCTTAATGCCTCCAAACTCCCTTAATACATTTTACTCATTTTACCTGCTCATGACCAGGGCCGGGCAGGTAGCCTGCCTCTGCTTGCCAGTTAGCCTCCTCGCCGGGAGCTGGGAGAACATGTGTGTTTGGTGTGGATGCCCCTGACTGCAGCTCTTCCCCCAGCTGGGAGGCCTCGGGCAAGTCTGAGCCGATTCCACATCTGGGGATAAACCCATCACACTGCTGCTGCAAAGGAAATATTTATTAAGCACAGGATACTGTTCATAGTGTGGAGATTTCAAACTCCTGCTTAATGAATGCTTACTAGGTGCTCTGGCATAACAGTGATATTTGAATGGAATCTTCTTACTTTCAGCATTTGGTAAGGGCTTGCGTATCCACTCTAAGGTGTGTTGTTCAATAAAATCATAGAATATTCACCTTTTAAGGCATTTTGTAGATCATTTTGCTCAGCGACCTTTGGATTTATGTTTTAGTAACAAAAACCTTTTCCCCAAACGCAATAAGCCAAGTCTGACATGTGGAAGATTTCCTAGTGGCCCCAGAACCTGTCAGCCGAGCTCGGGAGGGGTTTGGAGCAGAGCTTACTAACTGGGTATCTAATTCAGCACTCTGATTTTACATGGGAGGAAATAAGGCTTAGAAGGGTTGAATAAATTACCTAAATCACACTTTCAAATTGCAGATTCAGGACACAAACCCTGTTTTTTTTTTCTGCTCAAAAGTAAACAATCCCGGCTGAGACGTGGTAAAAATAATACACTAAGAAGATTAACACTAAAGCTGATATTAACTGGAAACTGCAAAGGAAAGCAATTAGGCGTTACAGATGCATTAAAAAAAACCCTGTCTGGAGATCCCATTTAAGTTTTTAGTTATTTAATGAAGGATTTTGAATATAAGGAAACAAAAAATGAGGATGTTTCATGTTTTTCTCCCTGATTTTTAAAATTAAGCAGCAATTAATAAATTCTGCATGCTTTGGAGGTGTGCAATAGGTAATTTTCTATCTCATCTTACACGTGAATAACTTCAAAGGTAGTAGTTATGTAAGTGGGAAAATGATACTGAAGGAGAGGAGTTGGAGCATCACCTGTGTAAATGGGTTTTGGTTCAGCAGTTCAGATGTTGAAACACCTGGAAATTGGTTCTCAAGCTTCAACCGAGCCAGTGGTAAGTCAGTCATTACCCTGGGGTTGCAGGTCCCTTTTGAGGACCTGATGGAAGCCGGGGGACCTGCTCACCAAGAAAAGTCCCACAGCTCCTGATTTTGAGAGGCTCACAGACACTGTTTTATGTGTAAACTCCAGGTTAAGCGTTTCTGTTCCCTTAATGTGGGCTTTCAGCGGGGGAGTGCAGCGTAGGAGCTGATCAGCTTGAGACTCAGGTAGGTCTGAGTTCAAATCCCGACTCTGGTATTTACCAGGTAGGCGCTTGGACTGTTTGCGTAACCTCAGTTCCACACTGACTAATAATAGCTCTGAATGTTGTCAGTGTGGTAATTTTGTATCAGACTAGGTAAAGAATTAGAGACATGGTGACAGGATACGAGTTGGGTCAAAGTTTTTTCTGACTGCATTGCCCTCCTCCCCCGACAGCCCGTCGGCTGCAGAGAGAGGTTGCTGTGACTGGATGCCCAGGTCTCCTTCACGTGAAGTGTGTTTGCTGTGTGGAATGAAGTAGTTGACTTCCCCTAACTGCTGCTGTGCTTGAAATTGCATAGATAATAAGCTGCACTTGAAGCAATTAATCTGCAGCTTTTGACTCTATTAAATTCACTTATGCATGTGGCTAAATAGTTATGTTAAGGTACTTGAAGCTTACTTGTGGTTTATTAGTTGTCAAAAATGTACTTGCAACTTAGATGCTTATCTAACTCAGATCAGTAATGATACTGTTCCTCACCTGGGGTGGTCCCTCAGCTAATATATGCAGCTTTGTATGCAAAGTAGACTCTGTAGTTTAGATTTATTTACATCTTACAGTGTGGCCAGGTTTAAGATTACTGCATTTAGTTTCTGAAGAATTATGGTCCTTGAAACAAACAGATAGATGACTAGAATTTTTTATTGGTTTAGTTCTGTGCAGCAGTAGTTCTGATGAAAACTTGAGATATATGTAGTTATGTTGTCATTGATCGAATGAAGAAATTATACTTAAAGTAACAGACAGTAATGGAATCCATGAAAAACAGTAAAGGGAAAAAAATCACTGCACGAGAGGTCGGCTTGTACCTTTTGTGAAACCTGTGGTGGCTTGCAGAAAATGTTCTCATCAAATGACTACTAAGGAAAAATACTAAACTTCTCTGTGTTTTTCACTCAGATCTTTTTTTCATGAAAGAAACTCAAATTATCTTTTAATTCTGTAGTAGCTTCTGAGCTGATTCAGTGTCTTCCATTTTAGGAGCCTACAGAGAATTTGGAAAAACATCAGATTTTTAATTTTCAAAAAATAAGATTTTATGAGCTTTTCCCCTGTGGGAGAATCCTCAATTCCAGCCTCAAATTGCCTGTTTGTTGACACTGAGAATATTCGTGGAGATTATGTATTACATAGTCTTATCAGTAATGTGTGTGAGCTTTATGATATAGGGCTCATTATTTATCCCACTTCTGCCCAGTCTTCTCATGCTTAGGAATATCAGTTATTTCCTTAGTACGTAAAGAGGTATAATGAATCTCAAGATAACGAGATTATCTCGGGGGAAATTATTCAGCCACAAATCAGTTACACCCATACCCACCACATTCTGTCCTGTATGCCTTTGTCTTTTCTAGCCCCCAACTACCAGACCAAAAGGGAGAGATCACCTCACTGAAGGATCTTTGATAATGACTTGTACATGGATAAGCTTCTTGGAAAGATAAATCCCTTGGCTGGTTTTTGTTGTGCTGGTTAGAGATTGCCCAGTTCAGGTCTGTTGTAGCCTAACCAGAGATCTGATGAGGGACGCCTGCAAGGCGTGAACGAAGAGGTGCATTATTTTCTTTCTTCCTGAGCTCAGTAAGTGCCATGTAGTAACGATCCAGTGTCATTTGTCCCCAGCCATATGTATGTTATAGAAAAAGGAAGCAGTTTTGGTGTGGTTGACCTCTGCAGAGATACACTGTCTCCAGTTTCTTTGTTGGCAGTTAGAATCCCTGTTGTAGAAGCTGTGTGCACACGCATGGTCATCTGTCCTTCTGTCCAGCCTGCCCTCTGCCAGCCCTCTGGTGTGGACAGATGTCCCTCTGGTGTTGGTCATCGTCCAGTGCCTCAGGCTTGCAGAGAGGGCGGGAGGCCGTCGTGCCGGAGGTTAGCGATGCACACCAAGGACTGCTGGGTGCCGTCTCACCAGAGTGCTTGCATCATGAGTTTCCTCAACAGTTTTACTGATACTTTAAAGCACAAATTATACCTGATGATCATCAATTTCATGTAAAAATACAGACTGTTTTGACGGAAGAACTGAAATAAAGCAACCATTTTTCCCCCCCCTCAAATTGTTTTTGCTTTAAGGCAGGTGAAATTTTTATTTCCAAACACAGGGATGAAACTCCTAATTTTTCTCTGTATAATTTTGATACCTAGAATAGAAAAATAATAGGATTTTATATTTGTGTAACATTTAACACAGTGCTAATAAAAAATGTAACACAAGCCACATACGCAATTTTAGATTTTTTAGTAGCTACATTAAAAAAAAGAAATAGATAGGATTCACTTTAGAATACATTTTATTTAATCCAATATGTCTAAAATATTATTCCAACATGAAACCAAAATACAAAATTATTGATATTGTTTCATTCTGTCTGCCCATACTAAGTCTTTGAAATTTTGTGTTTTTCACCCACAATCCATCTCAGTTCTTACTCCCCACATTTCAAGTCCTGAATCTGCGTGTGGCTAATGTGGTCTGTTTTGGATAGCAGCTCTGTACTGTGCTTGGTTTTCACATTAAATTACCTCATATTCTCTACTGTCTTCAATTCTACAGTCAAATAAAGCTTTCATCTGGTAATAGAAACCATATCTAAGTTCCATATTATGAAGAGAAAAATGAGACAGTTGTACTTCTGTTTGAACTGACATCGGCAAATGTAGTAATTTTCTAAAGTGTCAGAAAAGGTATTTTCTTTCTGTGTAAATACTGCGAACTAAGAAAAAGGTAATACTCATTCTATATAAATATTTACTGAGCATTTACTAGGTGTTAAGCACACTTCTGGGCACAAGGAACTGGAGGAAATAAAGCAGTTTTAAATTTATCAAGTTTTGACTCTGTGCTAGGCTTTGTTGTCTGCACTGAATCGTACCGGAAGCCTGAGTTGGCATTTACAGAAGGAGTGTTGCAGTTTTACAAAGCCTGTTTGCCTTGTGTCCCCTTCTGCCACCACCACCCCACCTCCTGCCCCAAGATGAATACTAGCTCTGGGATAAGGCAGCAGCCTTGTCTGGTTCAAGACTGAGTTGGAAGAGGCATTTGAACCATTGAGGGTTTTTTTTTTTTTTTTTGGTTACTTCATTATTGCTGCTCACTGGGACTGATGCTGATTAGAAATGGGACATGGGCATATACAGGGGGTTCCACAGCTGTTCTTCCCTGTCCTGCCCATTGGCCTGTGGACTTCTGTTTGTTTTAAGCAGACTGATGGTGTGCAGTTGCAGAGGGCTGAGAAATCGAGCCTCAGGGAGAGCAGCTCCTTTTATCCATCGAACCTCTTATTCCTCATACAGAGAAGCTGGCTGCCGGAAGCTTCTACAACAGTACCCCTAGCCCAGTCCCTAGGAGAGAGCTCTCCTGTCCCTGCCATCTCCAGCCAGGAAACACTCATGGAAAGACTGCCCGGCTTGGCTAAGGCACGAGTCCATCTGCAGACCAGTCGGCCAGTCTTGGGACAGGGGCACCGTGAGTCCACTTTCTGAACTGTAAACTGTAACTGTTAGGACGTGAAGGGCTCTCACTGTGTTGTGATGCTCTGTGTATTTGCGTTTATAGAAGGAAAAGCATTTGAAATGCGAGGAAGCAAAACAGCCTTTTTTTGCCCTCAGTTCTCTCTCCTGGGGCAGCACGAGCACAGTTGGACCGGCTCTGCGTTTCTGACCTACCCTTCCATCAGGAGCAGAAGGGTCTACACCTCCATCTGCCTGGACGCTTTACCAAGCAAGCTCCATGCACAGAAGGACCAACAGAAGCAGGGCCGTTGTGTTTGGTCTAAACCTGCTGGTATTCTGTGCCATGAAGAGAATCATGTTTCATCAAGTTTCAGCTGCTGTAGGCAGCACAGTCGATCCCAACAGCGGGAAGCCTGCCGTCGATCTTCAGGGAGCTTACGCAGAGGACTTGGATTCGTTAGACCATAGCAGTGTAGACTGATCAGAAAGTTTCCCGTACTTAGTTCCCGGTGTACTCAGGAACATAGCATTTATGAGATATTATTATGGAAAGCATCAAATACTGAGAGGGGTTGTATAGGCAGTAAGCATTATACCTCTTGTCTTCAAGATGTTTGAAGCATAGAAACAGGGTCACATTAGCTAAATATGCCTAATTCAGATGCTGATACTTGAGTCACATGACTCTGACATCATCAGCCTGGTTTCCAAAGCCACGTACAACAGTAGATCAGGTAACAGGTGAACGTCCATTATGAACTGTCATAACATACACACCGAGGGGGCCTAACTGTCGTCGTACCTTCTGGTTTGTAGTTCGCTATGGAAGCTGGCCTGCTTGCCAGTAAGAACGGGCCCATTAGCCATTTGAGGAAAATAAATGAGATAATAAGGGAAATTCAAAACCAAATGCCTTTCCACACACATCTTGAGAAAGTTCATAAAATTGTTTAAACACAAAGAGCTATTTTAATGATGACCGTGAACTGTCAGGGTATTGTTTCCTTTCCAAGATGTACTTTTCCAAGGTGGCTCTGATGTGAAAGTCTCTTTGGAAACTCAGACATAGTTCTTTGAATTGGCACAACTGATCTGAAGCTAAAACTCTGTGGTTTGTGGTAAAAAAGAAAGGAAGGAAGCTGTTTTGCTCAAAAGGCCGAGGAAGTGAGGCCACATGTACAGAGCGTGTGGTGGGCGATGGCAGGTGTGCCGGGTCCAGCTGCTGTCGGCGGTCGGCCTGTCTGGGGCAAGCTCCGGCCTTGGGGAGGGACAATGTCCAGGAAGCTGTGGTTGGAAGGAGCGCGCCCATGTTCATCATTGACTGGCTTCTCTTGGGCACTGGCTGCTCTTGGTCCCCCAACCGTGAAGTTTTACTGACCCATTGCCATCTCTCATGTAAGTGGGGAGGTTGTTTTTCTTGACCGAGAACTCCAAGAACAATATTACCAAGTTTCTGAGCAGTGTGAGCTTGCTGTCTTTACAGATTTCAGTGTGAGCTCCATTCTTCTTTGTCTTTGAACCTTAGGCTACTGGGGAGGGTTTAGGCTAGCTGTGTTTAGTGCTGGAATTCCCATAACAGTTCTAAGTCTTCTTTTTAGCTAGCGTTATTATTATAAGTATCAAATATTTTGATCTGAGCTTGGTTTGTAATAGAGAAAACCAATTTGATTCTATAATACCAATGATCTAATGGGTTTGGTTATGGGGGAGGTTGTTCAGAGGAGCAGGTGAGGGAATTACAGGGGAACGCTTTAGAAGAACTCTAGGGTGACCAAAGGCACCTACGATATGCATACGTGCTCATATTTTCCATTTGCAGTTAAGAAGATTGAGGACGTGAGGGAAAACCGAGCACCATGTTCCCTGTCTCCAGTCACGAAGGACTCAGTGGGTGGGGCTCCACAGAAGAAAGAGAACACATTCTTTCCTATTTGGAGATATGCTGCAGATTAATTAAATGATGCTTGTTACAGGAACTCCCCTCTAATACTTCCTGTTCGCAGTTACGTTTCCCGTGTGTAATTACTTGGGAGGCTGTTCATTCCTATTCTGAATGTTCCAGTCCCTCTTTGCTTGGTGTAACTATATTTCCAGTAGGGTATAAAAGCTGTGTTGGCTAATGAAGTGCTGGCTCACTGCTGCATCAGTACAAGCACAGCTTAAGACTGGCTGCGTTTCCGTTCACCTTTTTTCCCTACTTCTCATGGGCCAGCTCAGAATGAGGCTTCACCTTTGTCTTTCTGCCTCGGACCACAGATGCCCAAACATAAGACCCTCCCTTCCATGTTCTGTCATGTGGAACCCCTTTGTCTCCTGCCCACCCTGCTTAGTCACACCCACGGAGGGTGGGGTGGGGGCACGACCCCAGGCTGGCATACCCCATACTCCTTGTCAGTTCTGTATTTTCTGGTCTGATGGACACTGTCACTAGGACAGGAAGTTGTCCCTCTTATGGATGTCCTGCATTTCAGCGCAGCATGGGAACTGTCTCGCTGGCTGACATGGCACGGAACTTTACGGGTGTCTCGGCCTCTCCTGGGCAGCCATTTATTTGGTCCTCCCACACTCTTGGGGTGGGATTTCCCGTCTCCACTGTCCTGGTGAAGTGGAAGCTCAACGATGGGGCATGATCAGGACCTTGGCAGCTGGTGGTGGTCGAGTTGGGGCCCAGGCAGGGTGCCCTCACTCCATGCCCACTGCCATTCTCTTGCATCACCAGCTTTGCTTAGGAGGGACTTGGGGCCTATATAGCAAATAGTGTTTTTCAGGGAACCTCTTTACAACAAAAAATATTTTCCTCTCTGGAATATTCCTGCCTGGCCTTGATAATCGTGAGCCCCCGCTGCTCACCATTGCCTCTAGGACTTAGTTTATAGCTTTATTTCAGACACAAAGTGGGTTCTCATTATTCTTCGTTACGATTGATCTCTTTATACACTGCCCTAGGAATCACTTTTAAAAGCGACAGGAATTTAGCTGGAGTCTCCCTTATGTGATGGAAATTCCATCCCCAAAGAAAGAGAGCAATATTTTTTAATTAGGTATTTGCTCTAATGACCCAGAAAGTGTGTCAGTTGGTCCTGTGCTTTTTTTTCCTTTTAAACTAAAGGTTTTGATGATGTTCTCGTGATTCACTGGGAACTGCACCAAGCCTGTCAGTATTCAATAAATATTATTAATAATCAGAGGAGAGACACTTATATTTTCTGTCATACACACATCCCTAATGTTTAGGCCAAGGACACATTTTTAATAGATTCAAATAACAAATATAAATTGTGCCTCCCAGTTACCCGAATATCTTACCTGTTCGGAGGTTTTATTGTCAGGAACTGCCAAATAACAGGCATGCATCATTTTAATTGAACCTTAAGCCTGACACTTTTATTGAAAAAAATGGATTTCAAGTTATTTTTCATACATAAGGGCTGCTAAGCCTATGCGTCGCGGTGAAGGCTATCTCAGATATGGATGACCTTACCTCCATGCTTCAAGGAAAAATAAAATCTCACTAGCTCATATCCTTGACTTTTGGCAAAAATTGATCAATTAGCTCTCCAGAGAACTATCATGAAATGACTGGGGAATGAAACACATCGTGTCTGGTTTGGCTTATCAAAATAAGTGTAACCCTGTGCCAGCGCCCACCTGGGGCACTCAAGCCTTGGGTTCTGTCTATGGTGATGTCACCCGTCTGTGTCTCTTGTCCCTATCCGGCCACACAATGTGGTCATACCTGTGGCAGGTCCTAATTCACGTGACAGTCATCTTTTACATTCTTAAGTCATCCCTGGAGGATAAAAATCAGAGCTCAAAATCTGTATTCTGGTGAAGCAAGGATGCAGGTGTAGTTATGTTAAAATTGAGCCTCTGACCCCAGAAACATGGTGTAAAGATCTGAGAATTCTCCCTGACACCAGTGGGGTCCTTGGGATCTCTTGTCCCCGGAGATGCTGTCCAAATGCACCAGAAGTCTCACGTTTGCTCCGTGTTATGTGTTTATCAAGAATGTATAATTCTGGTATTACATTTTATTGTTAATTTTAGCCTATGATTGTAGAAACATCTCACCACGTGGGTCAGCTGCTGAATCATCATCATCCCGTGTGTAGTTGCTGCCTAGAAATAATATCACTTGTTTTCCCCTCATGATCTTCTCAAGAGAGTTAATTGTTCCGCACTGACTCCTATCACTTCCTAAGGTATGTGGCAAATGAAATTCTCTCATGGTTTCCCACAGGAAAGAATGAAGATAGGGAGGTAACTGGCTCTTTGGTCTGCGAACGGTATCCAGTCCGGGAGGGTGGGCATAGCTGAGGACGCACGGAAGCCCATACATATGTCGGAGTTCCTGTGCCTGGCAAGTTCACGGTAATTTTAGAGAGCTAGGAAACATGTGGGTCTCAGTTTCTTTGGCTCAGTCTTGATATTTTGCTTGGGGCCTGGCTCCTGCAGTCATTGGTGTGGTCTGTAGGACAATGGATTGCTTCTGGAAAAAAGTTTTAGGTTTTCAGGTAATGTTGAGAAGAGAGGAAACTTGGGGTGATGAATATCAGGAGAAAATAGAAGAATCAATAGTTATTAGAATTAGGATAAAAAGCAGGTTATAGGTCTTAAAAAAGTGCTTTGTAGGAAGGGTGACTATACATCCCCATTTGCTTGGGACAGGCTTGGTCCATACCGGTTGTCCTGGCTTCAATGTCAACGCCATCCCTTTTATTCCCAACAGAGTCATGGTTTGGACAACATGCCCTGCACATCGTCGACGTATGTACTGGTGAAGAATTAGCGTCTTAAAATAGCAACAGATTGGAACTGAGGATTCTGGTGAAATTAGCTGTGAGGTCCCTTTTATTACACAACAATCTGACAGCAAGGTCAGCTTCTAGTTGTATTCGAGGCGTAGTGATGACCGCCTGTCCTAGAAGAAAAATGAAGGTCAGAAAAATAACAAAACTGCTCAAGCTGTTGCGAAATGGCCTTTCCTGGGTAGAACTGGAATTCAGAACTCAGACTTCACTGCCTGTGCTAATATTCATCCCATATGGTGGGAGAAATGGAAAAGGTCAAAGAGATGATAGGGTGTGAAACGTATGCCTTCCTTTCCTCTGTTATGAGTGTGTTCCTTCACTATCAACATTTACACTGAATATGTGATTTGTTTGTCAGGTCAGCAAAGAAAAAACACAGATATTGTAAGTCTTGTGAAAATTTGCAAAAGAAATCCCATTTGCCCAGGCTATTGCGTTTCTGCTCACCTTCAGTGGAAATAGGCATCACCATAAGTGATTTCCAACACTCCAGTGCTTTTAAAACAGGAGTGCTGTTTGAGTTTGTTTCCAGGGACCCCTCTGATGAAGGAGGTTATTATTCACGGTGCGGGAACAGTGTTTGTGCGGTCTTTGAGCTCAGGGGTTCACGGTCCCACAGTCACACAGAGCCAGTTGGCACAGATGAAAGGAAAATGGTAAAACTGTCTCCTCAGATGCCCGTGTCCCTTTGCCCTCAGGTGGAGTATCATGTCTGATCCAAGCATTACATACATACGATCAGGGTCAGAAAGTGACCCGTGGGAACAGGCGTCACCCTCAGGGTTCGTGAGCTCCTAGAGACACTGTCTGGGAGGGCTGTTGAGTGCAGATGAGGTGGTGACACGTGAGGACCAGGCAATGAAAGGCTCGTAAAGAATGACACCTGGAGTGAGCACAACCGTCCACCCGAGGCAGGTGAGGCTTCCGTGGACATGAAGAGCAGGGAAGAGACGCCCAGTCAGTTAGTGGCACGTTCACTGAAGTGTTCTTTCGGAGATGAATTAATTGATGATGGGTATGTAAAGTGAGATGGAATGAATGGAGGAATAGGGATGGAAGACAACCTGGCATAGACAAGGCCTTGGAAACACTCTGTTGGCCGGCCTGGTGTGGTCTAAGTAGTGGGGAAGCCTTGGGAATCCTACTGATTTCCAGTTACTGTCGAGGAACCCCCAAGTATTAAAGCATAAAGGAACCTACAGAGCATTAAGTCTGTTCTGAAATGTGAAAAGTCAAGGCCGTAGAAATAAAGGGTTTGCTTGACCCCCAAGTTTATATGCTGATTAGTGGCAGGACTAGGTTTCCAGTACGGCCTGCCTCCCTGACATCAGCCCCACTTCCCTGAAGAGCCAGAGGGGATCCTGGGGTCACACCAACGGGCACAGTGTGGACAGGGCCAGATCCCAAACCTCGGGAGGGAGGCCGGGCACTCTGTGGGCACTGATGAGGTCTGGAATCACCCTTAGGTTCTTTCTTCCTAATTCTCATCAGGAAGTTTCCTAACTTCCTACAATAATACAGCCAGGGTCGTTTACAAACACTGAAAATTAAATATTTCTAAATGTGGACGGCTGTGTTGAAAGGAGGCTGCATGTTTCTCACACGGACTATGTTTTTCCTGTAACAGTTTTGGATGAGCTGTCAAGCCATGGTCAACCTTAGGTACCTCTCAGGGGAGTGTAAGTGGTAGGACACTGCTGTTCTGTTTGTTTCTGGATTTACTTAAATGTTGCCCATTAAAGCTTTGGTGCCCACATTTGTTTTATTCCTCATTTCAGCACATCTTTAGTGTGCTGCAAATATAGTATTTTCTGGATAGCATGCCCAGTGGACTTCCCATTGTGATGGAATGACTCCAGGATGGCCCCACTAGTGCATGTTGTTTTTGAGTTCTTAAAATGTGGCTCATGTGACTGAGAAATGGGCTTTTGAATTTTACTTCTAATTCATTAAAATTGATATAGCCACATATGGCTAGTGGCTATCATATTGTACAGCACAGCTCTGAACACTGGCACTGGATGAAAAGAATAACGACGTCCTGACCTCTCTCTGAGATATGCCCACCGAGGGTGGTGTGGGAGGGTGGGTCAGCACATCATTGCCTGGAGTGCAACCCCTGTGATGTCACAGGTCAGAACGAGGTCCTGTGGGGGCTCAGGAAAGGGAACATGACTCCCCCTGGGGGCTGGGGCATCAGGGAAATTTTGAAAAAGAATTGATATTTGAATCTTGATGAAGTGAGTCTACTTCATACATCAGAGATGAACCAAACGAGCAAGGACCATTGCGCGGTGGGGAGGTGCCTGCAGATTACAGAGCTGTGAGAAAGCAGAGGGGCTGCGAGCAGTTCTTGGAGATGCATAGAGATTTATCAATGGCAGATAGGTATGCACATGTGTATGTATGTATATAGGTAGGTACCAAGCCACCCTGCAGTGTTGCCATGCTTTCCCACCGGAACATGCCGCGTGACCTCGGTCCATATCAGTATAGGTATACACATACCTGTATACATACACGTATGCATGGGTTGGACTAGCAGATGGCACAGGTCCAAGGCCGCCCTGCGGAGTTCTGTACTCTTTAGCCCTTATCCACCGTAACACGCTGTGGCCCCGTCCGTCTGCCCATGTGGACTTCAGGAGTTAAGACCTAAAGCCTGAGGCAGGGATGGGGTGGTCGGAACCACCTCCTGCCTCTCGCC
Source organism: Manis pentadactyla (assembly GCF_030020395.1). Classification (NCBI taxonomy): domain Eukaryota; kingdom Metazoa; phylum Chordata; class Mammalia; order Pholidota; family Manidae; genus Manis; species Manis pentadactyla. Next base: position 146,295,491 of record NC_080025.1, read on the forward strand.
TTGGTGGACCTGAGCTCCGGCTAGGTCTGCCGTAACAGCGCTTGCACTCACTGTGGCGGTCCTCCTTCGAGACCATGAAGACGTTCTTGGTGTCATCTTAGACACCGCGAAGCTCTGAGCCGGGGCTCTCAGATGCCTGAGAGGTGGGACAGACGGCGCCCACAGCTGCTGGTGGTGGTCTCGCCAGCGAGCGTGAGGGGGCCGTGCTCTGAGTGCATATGTTGCCGCTGCACAGTTTCCTCCCCTTTCAGGTATCTTAGGTCCCAGTGGCAGGTGGCTTTCTCTGGAGCCTTCATGGAGACTGAGTGGTATTTGGAACGGGTTGGCAGGGCTGTGGCTTTGGAGTTTCATTCATCGATCATGACCTCAGTGGGCAGTAACTACTCAGTACGTGTGGGCTGTCTGTGTGGCTTTTTGTGAGAATAGAAGATTTATTTTTGTCCATAACCTACCTCTGGCAAGGTACAAAGAGTCTCTGTCAAGCCCTGGGGATCTCACTCGGGCTGCAGTAACGGGCAGATGGCTAACAGGTAGACCAGGAGTAGATACGAGAAGAAAGAACTCTCTTTGGTAAACGAACCTCTCAAGCTTTTGAATCTGTGGCCCTTGAATCCTCTCTTCATCCATGACGGTCCCACTGGTCTGTAGGAAAGCTCCTTTCACAAGGAGCGAAACAGGAGGGAGCTGCTGTCGGAGGGGAGCCCAGCTTGGAAGCGGCCCGCGGAATAGCCATCCATGTGCATTCTTGTGTGCGCCCCCCGCGCGCGCCCACCCAGGGCGTGTAGTGCCTGTCACCTCACACGGTGGACAGTGTCACCCACGAGGTATCATTAACTCAGCAGGTGTGGTTAAATTCAGAGATCTGGGGGGACATTAATAGCCTACTGAAGAGCAGAGCTGTTTTCTAAGGGCCCATCAAAACATGCTTTTTGAGTTTCCCTAAATAGGGTTACTAGGCATGTGCCTAGCAAAAGCCAGGGTTTCTTATTATGGTGTGCATATATTTGGGAATGGGCTGACCATATTATACCTTTCATATTTTTATCTGTTCATGTGATGGGGTCTTTGGCCAATCACAGAAGGTAACCAATGAAGAGATCAAAAATCTTCATTATGAATAACGAATTGTTCTTCATGATGTTATAACCTAGTGTTGCACACACTGTGATGTGCATGCACATCACCTGGAGATCTTGTCAAAGTGCGGATTCTGACTCAGCGGGTTCTGAGTCTGTGTATTTCCAGCAAACAGCCCTGGGATGAGGCGGCTGCCGGCCCTTGGATGCGCCTTTGGGTAGGAAAGCTTCGGGGTCTCTGTATGCATGTCCACACACCGATGTGTGTCTGCCGTGAAGAGTAGGAGCCCCTTAGAGTTTGAAGCCCTGGGACCAGTGGAATCTGAGAAATACAGAGGTGTGGTGATTGGTCCATGGATGCGGGTTTAGAGAGTGTGCAAAACATTCTGCAATTCTGGGGTTTTTCGAAGAGAAGCAAAATGAAGTCTTCCATTGTGAAGCTCTGTGAGTGATCTGTTTGGCTCGCATTCATTTTTGAGTGTTTGGCCCTTTCCCAGTCAAGTCACCCTCCCGGTGTCCCTGACAACACTCTGGCAGCACCGTAATTGGAAATAGCAGAAAACTGTGGCCTTGGAGGGGAGTGATGCTTATCCGGGTCTCGGGCTCTGGAGAATTGCAGGAGCGGCTGGAGGCTGGCTGTGTGTCCCAGGAAACAGCCGCCTTGTTCCTGCACAAGGAAGTGCCTGACATCAGAAAGGCCGTGATGGATGCTCTTACCGCCAAGCCCCGTCTCATTAGGGCAGAGAGCTCTGTGCTTCCATATAATGATTGCAAATGTTCCCTTTTGGCTATTTTAATAGTTCTGCTTCAAGCATATTTGCTTTTCCTTATTTTCTAGCGTCTTTGAGGAGCATCTATCTTATACTATATAAGTTAGTCTGGGGAGAGATGACATGTTTGACTCTGTGAGGAAATGTACATATTTCTCAAGGTTTTTTTTTTTCCAATTGAGTGTCACTGGACTTTGATGTTTGACTTGTAGGCAGTCTTTAATGGGAAAGACAAACACATTTTCTGTCAATACCTGGACAGTGTTCCCAATTTAAAAACCTCTGTCTTGCCCATTCAGCAATGTAGTGATGGTTACTCTTATAAAATTCTAGTGTTTAAATCATGAACAGCTAGTCGTATAGATTAATGCTTTATACAGTTTCAAAGCTGAGCTCCCAGGCTGTGTTTAGATGGTTTTAAGCCTTGATTTATATTCACTTTTGACAACTCTTCAGGTACTGGCTGCCCCCAAACAGGGGAAGGCTGTTTAATCCCTGTGGACACAGGTTGGTTGCTGTAGAGGATACTGGGGAAGCATTTCGTTTTCTTTATTATAAGACATACTATACATATGGAAAGTGCTTTAAATCACTGTGAAAACTGGAATCAGGATAACAGAGCTTCCTCATGAAACTCAAGAATTTAGGATCCGAAACAACATTCAGTTTAGTATTTGGCAATTTATCCAACATCTGACTTTATGTAATTTCAATTGTTAAGCTCAGTCATTAGAATTACATCGTGTTTTGTCATGATTTCTCTCAAGCCTTTTTAACATGCTCATCTTGTGGACAAACTAGAATGAAAGAGGAAGTGACTGAATTCAAGTCCCTTAATATTGTCTGTTGTCGTTAGAAACCAGATTTTTGTAGATTGATTCCGTAGTATATTTCCAAACCATTTTTATAGCTTCATGGAATAAATAAGAAATGATTTTGGTGAGGAGGAGTAAGTTCAGCCTCGTGATGCTGTTACGTGCTCTGCTAGCTAAGATCATTCCAGTTATGGGCATATTATCAACATCTCAGCTGAAGAGAAAACTTGAAATATGGACTGAGTTTATATTTCACTACTTGTCAACAAAAAAAAGAGAGGTGGTAGAGGGAGAGAAAAAACCTTATCAGAAACCCTCTTTTGTGTGCTCGTTTTTCCTGAACCCTAGACACCCCATTCCTCCTCCTGGATGTTTCCGTCGCACCGTCGTCTCTGGAGCAGAAAGTCAGGGAAGGCAGTAAGTGGGGGGAAAGCAAAGGCGGCGGGGATGTTGGTGCCCGCAGTGTCACCCATCTGTCGCCTGGTCTGTCATTCTGATGCCAGGGCAAACATGCCTGATACCAGATGGTGACGTTTGGAAGTCCCCAAGACCATCATCACCTCTACCCTTAGCGGCAAGTTCAGGGGACCCCCAGACCACCCTCAGGTTCAATGATTCATGAGGGTGACTCTCAGAACTAGGAAAGCTTTGAACTCCCGGCCACGTTTTGCTGCGGTGGGAACGCGTAGCCACACAGGCAGAGTCCGGGGAGCACCAGGCGGGGCTTGCAGGTGGCCTGGCTGGGGGAGGTGTGGCCAGCACTGACTTTCCCAGCAAAGGGCACACAGAGTGTTGCCAGCCAGGGAAGCTCACCCAAGCCTTGGTGTCTGGAGTGTTCCCTGGGGCATGGGCATGGAGCCGTGGTTGACCATCCACATGGCACAGCTGTCTGTCCACAGCCCCTCCAGAGGTCAGCTTCTATCACGTGATGAAAGGCCCACCCTAATCCGCACTGCTAGCATAGAGTATCCAGCATGGCCCAAGGTCCCCGGGTGAGCAAAGGCGTTCTTGTCAGGTAAGACATCCCAAGGGCTGGACATTACCTCCCAGGAGCCATGGCCAAATGCCAGACCCCTCCTTTGGCAAGGTTAGTCCCTAACTGCTCAGAGACAAACCAGTGTGGAACCTAGTGGGCAGTGAGGAGGGGGCACTGCTGGTAAGTCAGAGAAGCAGCCTCTTTAGCTTAGAGTGGGTTCCCTCATCACAGACGGGAGGGGTGGGAGTCCCACCGACTTCAGGCGAGTGCATGATTTTGGACAAGTCGTGCAGCAGCAGGTCTGTTTAAAGCTGAATGGAAAATGGAGAACTCATTAAAAATATCATTTACAAATAATTTAGAGCACTATCAAAGCAATTCCCTATGCAAACCCAGATACTATGTTATTTTACAATAACAGCAAAGGCTGTATCCATGCCATCCACTTGGTCTTTGCACCCACGATTTGGAAGTCAGCACAAGTGTCGTGCTTGTCTTTCATTTCAAGCTTTATTTTCAGGGACTCTATAATCTCTCCTCTCTGCAGTTTCTAATTAGCTAACACATACTTTGCAGCCTACCTTCTCTAAGCCTGGAGTAAAATAACTCCTAAACCGGGAAGTGTTTTCTGGACTTGCTCACAGCATCTTCTTGGTTGGGTTTGCTGAGGGATTCTGTATCTTTGAAAGCCATCCAATAAAACCAATTAGAACCTGGCTATGTACAAATAGACTTCTTATTGACAAGGTTGGCATTAAGATCTCATGGACCAGCAATTCCACTTCTAGTTATTTAAGCTTGGGAAATAATCCCACACATCAGAATTTTATATATAAGCAAGAGTATTCATCACAGCATCATTTATATATACAAAGGACCTAGAGAAAGGGTGAATATCTGTCTTTGAGGAAAGTGAATATCCATGGGAATGTAAATGAAATATTTAAAAATTAGACATGGTTAGAATAGAGGGCAGCATATCCTGTGCATCTGTGGGGAATTATGTCCCAAAAGGAGGATTTGAGAATATAAAGAAATGCTTCTACTATGTTAAGAACATGTTACAAACTATAAAGACAGTATTATGCCAGGTGTATGTATGTGTAGTGAGCTGAAGGTAATATTAAAAGTTAAACTAAATGTTGTTCCATCTGCTGGGTCGGGCTTGCAGGGAAGCATTCGTGCCGTCGTTCTTACCTGTCCCCGACCCCTTCACTGCTGCCTCTGCTCCCAGGGAGGGTCCCTGAACCCTGTGCTGGTAAAGGCCAGTTTCAGGAATTGCAGTACGGGGGTGGCCCTGGAGCTGAGTGGACTTGAGAGCCACATGAGTTTGGGGATTAACTCTACTCTCTGTCTTGAATCATACTCCGAAGCGTGGCGCATCCCTCAGCTCCTGCATTGCTGAGTCGGCACACCCAGTGAGACAGTTTCTGGAACAGTCCCCCAGGGCCACCCCTGCGCTGTGAGTCCTTCTCATTCCACTGAACAGATATCAGGACTTTGCCACTTACGGGTTATGTAAGTGACCATTAAGATGATTTGTAGGACACAGCACACTTTATTCACCTATAAACAATGTGCAGATACGGGCTGTAAACTGTGACCCTCAGAAGCCAAGCAGAGCCCACGTGGGGAACATTCCACATCTTAATAAGCCATCACTGTAGTGCATTAAGGATACAAAATGAGTCCAGGAGGCTAATAAATTGGAATTAGACACCATAATCCAAGTATAGGGTACAAACATTGCAGCATTCAGAGCTGTGTGCCGCACCGCCTCCTCAGGCTTCCTCACAGCGGTTTATGTTTTGTATCCTGATTTGGAATTCTATAGGCATTTGTGCAAAAGTAACAGTGAATGCGTTAATAAAATGCATACAGTTTACAGTATTGAGGCTTTTAGTTCGGTGCTCGGGTGTGTGTGTGGGTGTGATGAGACCCAACATGCATTTTTTTTTTTTTTGGCCTGAATGGTTTCACAGAGTCCATCCCTGTGTGCCCGTGTAAATGGAGCTCACAGTACAAAACCCCCAGTGGTACAGACCCGGGGCCTACAAGGAACTCAGGGTGGTCTGCAGCCCAGCCCCTTTCACCGACAGAAGTTGGAATTGCATCCAGGTGTGAAGTGTCCTAAGATTGCCAAGCGGCAGAGCCAGGAGGGGGGTGCTGCTCACTGCCGCCTAAGGGCATTGGCAGCCGCGCTTCAGTGACCAGTGGCTGTGAGGGCTGAAATGCAGCTGCCGCAGGGGACACGGCCTGTCCTCCCAACGGTCTGTCATAGTGCAGCCTGTGTGGCCGACAGGGGTCTCCCAGAGGCGGGGAGCGTAAGGCCCTCCACACTTGAGTGTATGTTTCGAGAGAGTGTCTAGTTCCAGAATGTCTGTAGCTCAACCTGAAGGCCAAGCTCATTCAGGATTGTGGGAAAAAAGCAAAGCATGGGACCAGATGATCCAGGGAAGTGTGCACCCCTGAGCCCAGGGGGGATTCTGGGAGGCAGGGGGAGGTGGGGTTAAGGAGGCAGAAGGCAGGAGCCCATGGAAGTGGCGTGGGGGAGCTGGAGGAACTCTCCCGGGCTCCTCGTGGGTGTCCAGGGGTGGGGGCTGGGGTGGGGGCCGGGGCAGCTGGCGGAGGAAAGGAGCATTTCATGCACAGCGGCTGCATCCCCTCCCAGGGACCCCAAGCAGAGAGGAGAGGTCGCCCCGACGCTCGGTTCGTTGGCTCTCATTGCCAGGTTGAGCCTGGGTGGGCTTGTGTAGGGGCAGAAGAGGAACACTGGCTGTGAGTGGTGCCCGCCTGTGGCCGAGTCACTGGGCCTGTGGGCCCCTCTGGAGCAGAGTGCCCAAGCCAGGGTGGGCTCCCACACGCATCTGCGTGCCCTTCCCGTCCCCTTTCAAAGGATTCCTACTCTTTTTGCAAATAAAGTTAAAATAAACCCAGGTGCAGGTTTTAATTGCAAACCATTGAGTAGTTTTCAATATTGTAAAAAAAATTGAAATAAAAAAAATTGTAAAAAAATATTGTAAAAAAAAAAATATTGAAAAAAAGAGCTGCTACTTCTTTAATGATTGTGGCATATGCCCGCGATTTGAGCTTTCAGAAAACGTCTTCCAAAATCCGGACTCGTTGGCAGGATGCTACCCGCATGGTCGGTGCACCCCTGCCGGGCTCAGCTGCACCAGCCTTTGAGTCCCGGCAGCACCAGGGGGCCCTCTGTGTACCTCCTCAGCCAGGCAGACACCCCACCCGGGACCCCCAGACTCCTCCTCACGGGATCTCCTCGGGAAGGGGTCCCATGCAGCCACTCCACAGGGTGTAAAAGATGGAGAAAGGCCCCCTTTTAGCAGTGTTTACACTGATGGGAGGACAAAGGCTGATACCCAGGAGGAAGCAGGTAGGGTAGAATTTTAAGCACGAGCTCTCAGGTGGTCTATCTTGGTGCCCCAGAGGGCTTGTGGTTTGGGGACTCCTGCCTGGTGTCCCCGAGATTGTGCCATACTGAGCATAACCCCGTTCTCCCGACCCCCACATAGGCTGGCCGTAGCAGGTGAGTCTCGGCTCCCGCACTGGCTACCTTGCTTACTAAGTGCACGTTTGTCTTGCCTCCTGGCATTATTTTCCACGTGGCACTTTGCTCGTTTTTATCCTGGATCCAGGTTGTTCCCTTCAGAAGATGAGATTCTTCGCCAAGATGCCACAGAGAAAGGTGGAAGGGATGGGAAGGTCAGACGTCACTTCCATTTTTTTGAAAGGCTCCAGCAGCAGTTTTATTCAGACAAACTAGTTCCAAGTCTCACTCTCCAGCCCGCCTGGGGAGCCTTTGCTGAGAATCTTGGTGTCCGGGAGCCCCTCTGACAGGCCTGTTTGGAACGTTTGTCCTGGAGGCCGCTTCCTTGTTATAAAGGCAAATATCTGTCGGACAATAAAACTTTGTAAAGCATCAAGAAGAAAGAAATGACCTCGGGAAAACCTAGAAGTAACTCGTGATTCAGAGAAATTTAAAATCTGAATGTAGCCGATGGAGTGAAAATGACAGGTGCAGACCCTGAAGGGTCCCAGAAGGAGGGAGAAGCACTGAGATGGACCCATGCCCTTGTGAGGGCCTGGCTCTGTCCTGCAGGCTGATGCTGACACCTTTGCCTGTCTTTAAGGGTATCTTTTGGGGTGAGTGAGGATTCATTGTGTTATTTCCACCTTCAGCATCAGAAAGTGGAACCGAAACATTTCGGCATCGTCACCCTCCTTACAAATGAACAGGCCCCATTGAGTCTGGCGGGACAGCCTCCCCGTGCACAAAGCCCTCTTTCACACTCACCCGGGAACGGCACCGCTCCCTCTCACACTTGCCTTCTCTTCCTTCAGCACGTGCCCTGAAAGCGAATGTTTGTGGCTCTGGTTCCGCTGGGGCCCAGCGCGTCCCTCGGCCGTCCCTTTGTTCATTTCTCGTTCCTGCTGAGCCCGGCCTCGCTGGCCTAGTGAAGGACCCGTGCCAGCTCAGCTCCCCCAGCTTATTAAGCATCCGGTTGCTATTTAAACTCCAGACTTCTAAACTTGCACCAGACTGGATGTGAACAGGCCACATTGTTTGCTGCCTTGTAAATAAAATGCTTGATTTTTGGGCTTTGTGGGGTCAGTTCTCACTGGTCACTGACAACATAATGGTTGTGCATAAGCTTATGGAATGTGATTTACTGAAACATTCTCTGCTTTTTCTTTGACATGTTACCTAGCACATCGTATGATGCGTCGAAAATGCTACTAATTCAGAATTTACAGGAAAGGAGAACATGGGAGTGCAGGCGACAGGGTAGGGGCTCTAGAGCCGGGGTTCGGGTGGCTTGTTTTATCCAGCAGTCTGGTGGTGGGAACGTGGAGCAGGGAGGAGGTGATCGGGGGTGCCCGCTGGGTGGGCAGCACATTCTGCAACCCTCGCAGTGGAGCTGACGTTTGCCACGTGGCCTTTTGTAAAGCGCCACAGGATACAAAGCCTCACTTCGCACAGGTCCGCAAAGCCCCCTCTTGTGTCAATGGGCATGTTCTGCATGGCAGCCTTGGGGCTCATCAGTCATGTGCTGGGCACTCGGTATGGACAGAGCATCTTACCTCCAGCCCCCACCCACATTATTCTTCATTTATTTCACTGCAGTAGATTAGAACTTTGCATCTGGCAAACTGAAAAAGATGTAGCCAGTGTTTTGTGCAAAAGATGTTTCAGATTCCTGGGGATGCACCTGGTGCACGGTTGCTGTATCATTCGTTATGTGGCCAACAGGTTCACGTGGTGACCATTGTAAGCACAGCATCGAATTTTCTTTGGTGCCATCTTAGTTGATCAAGATTGATTCGCAAAGATCGAACGCTGGGTTTTGCAGTTATAAAAGGGCATGCTGTAGATTTTAATTTGCATTAGACAGAGAGCTGTAAGGAAGTCCTAGAGCCTTCATGGTAGGACTGATGCACTCTCATCTCCGATGTCATTTACCTTCTATGAATGATCATAATGTGTGGGCGGCTTATTAAACAAATAAGTCAAGAATCCCCAAACATTTGCCAGTCAGCTCGGCCCACGAATGCCTGTTTGGGGGTCTCTTCTTTTCCCGGCTTTTGATGTGCTAGCGTACAGCCGTCCTGCAGAAGTGTCCTCAGTTCTCTTGCCTTCATTCATGTTTCCTGGTTCACCAGCTGTGGTGACTGACTTACCCTTCTGACTTTAATGCGGTTTACTTTTTTGTCTTTTTAAAGATTGGAGACCCAAACTGATTGTCATGTGATCTCTTCATTTAAAACTGTGTTTTAAAAAAACACGTCCTTTAATTTTCCAGTTGTTGAGGATAGAGGTATTGGTGATCGTATCAGTAGACACGTATTTGTCACATAGTAAGTGCCAATCAGTTCAAAGCGTTTTACATATGTTATCTTACTGCAGCAGTCATCTCCATGACTGCTGCCCCCACTGGACCATTTAGAGACATGAAGCTTAGGTAGTTTACGTTTCTTGCTTGAGGTCTCCCAGGTGGGAATGGCAGACGTGGGCCTGAAATCTGAGCACACGGCCCACGTCTGCTGCAGAGTGTGGTTCTGCTCTTGGTGGCCAAGGGTGTGCGCTTACAGTTTTTCAAAGAGCACTTCCCCAGAAGGCCCCTTTCCTTTTAGTACAGGGGTTCCTTTCCTTTTCCTAGTACACAGACATAGTTTGCGTCCTGTAAGGAATGAGTTCACAGCTGTTAGCATTGACGCCAGTTTTTTAAGCTATTTCATTACAAGTAATTGCACGTAAATACTCAATCTAGATTCTAGCAAATTCCTCTATCTTCCTTTTGGTGTTTAGAAAACACGGAAAACAGGGTATATAAAATATATCAGAGTTTTTAAATAATGTTCTGAAGAGTGGAGATGCCGTAAGGTGGAGGTGAGCCCCTGCATACCCTTCCTTTCCGCCAGCTGTCCGTGTGGGGGTACGCGGGCTCTCACCTCGACTGGGGACTGGTTCCTATGGAGGGGGAATTAATAGCACTCTGGAAAATGAGTCGGTTTGAGTATTACTTTCATTCAGGTTTTAGAAATGAAATACCAATGGTAGCTGCCGCTCTGACACTTTCTCTTCAAAGATCATGTGAGACAAGCCGGAGGAAGGCAGTACGGAGGGAAATCCTCACCCCGTGGCCACGGCCCCCCCTCGCCTCTCACCTCCTGCCAAAAAAAGTACCGATGTGCGGTCTTGATCCCTCCCGGGAGCAGCAGTGTTGCACTGTGAGAGCGGAGCGCCCCCGTTCTGGCTCCTCGCCCCGTGTGGTCAGTCCCGGGGTGTGTGTCGTCACCTTTTCCCCTTGATGGCATGTGTCGCATCAGTTTCCCGATTCTGGACTTCGTCGTGCTTGCCACAGTGACGGCTGTTCCTCGGTTACCTTGTTCCATGACATAAATGCACAGGAACAGTGGGCTTACAAAGGCGATAATCAGAATGATGTACAGGGAGCGTTGCTGTGCCGAGAGTGGCCCTCACCGGAGAGTGGGGGGGGCAGGAGTTTCGGTGTGGAAGGCGGGTCACCGCTGGCCCACCGCAGGGGTGTGGACTCGAGGCCAGCCACACTTGGTTCTTTGGGTTGGAACCTTGTCAGAAGCTGAATCATCAGTAGTTCTTCTCTCATTCTCAAAAGGAGAAAATGTTGGCACGGGTTCCATCTGGAAACAAGTGACTAATGGTCAATGACTAACGCTGATGAAGGAGAGATGTTAGAGCTGCAGGCCTGAGCGTGGGGTCCTCCTGGTGAAGGACGTCCAGGCTGCCAGGCACAGCACCTAGCAAGCAGTTGGCAGGATCTTGGGGGAAGGTCGGGGTCGGTGGCCCCAGAGGAGTGCAAAGGGCTTGTGCGGTGGGAACAGAGCTGCGGCGAGGGAGGCGCCCTGGGGCAGAACGGGCAGGACATGCCAGGGCTCCAGCTGGGGGCCCGGATGGGGCCAGTGGAGAGGCAGAGCGAGGCTTCCCATGTAGGGGGCCTGGGAGGGGCGCTGCGGGGTCCGTGGGTCCCGTCTGGCCCACCTGCCTCAGTGAGTCGCCCTTTGGCAGCGCCTCAGAGTGTCCCTGAAGCTGTCCTGTGTCTGCACAGAGGGCAGGCGGGTGGGCTCTCTGAGAGGAGGGCCTTTGGGGATCGCTGGAAGATTCGGTGCTGCAGGGACTCCCTCCCTGGAGGCAAGCCAGTGGATCTAGGGGAGCACAGAACAGTCAATTTTTCTTATCTGGAAATTGACACAAACATCTGACAGCTGCTGGACCTTCCAATCTGCAAGGACCACGTGGTCCATAGTTTTACTTGAGGGAGCTGTCATGGGCTTGAACCGGCTCTTCCCTTCTGAATGGGAGACCCCAAGAGGACATTGGGAGAAGCTGGGGGCAGGGCCACCTCAGTGACAGCTCTGGTGCTGAAATGGCATGTCTGTCGTGGCTGGAGTCTTAGGTATGTAGACACTGAAATGACCAACATACTCGTAACAGGACAGCTGGTAGTTCACTCGGTGAAGAAACCCAGAGGGGAAAAGGGCATCGAGTGGCTGATACTGACGTGTTTATGCTTGGAGCGTGCTGCTCAAACTCGTCTTTCTAACCAAGCCACAATTGGATGGTGCAGTTTTGCCTAAAATGACTTCAGGTATAATTGCCTTGGGGCAAAGGGAATGTGGGTGGTGAGAAGACACAGGCTTGCATGCCCAGCACAGAGGGAGGGAACCGTGGCTTCGTACTGCCTGAGTGTGAGCTCCTGGCCATCTCCCGTCTCCTCAGGACAGCATGCACTTGGCTGCGTCTGGTTTACTGATGAGGAAACCAGGGCCCAGGCAGTTTACAGATTCCCCAGGGCACATAGCTAGCAAGCAGAGCCAAGTTCCAAAGGCCGCCTCTCCCAGCACGTGCATTCTGTGCATCCACAGACGTTCGCAGGCGGCGGCACTGCAGGCTCTGAAACAGGCAGTCGGTTGTGTCCTGATTTTGAGACGGTGCAAGCCTCAGCCAGCTCTGGAGCTCAGTCTCAGGTCTGGAGCCATGCCAGCTACGGTCACGGCGTTGTTATCTCATGTCTCAGTGACCTGTCCCCAGCAGGGGAAGGCCTGATAATTCAGTAGCTCGACTTCACTTTCCTAACGCCTTTTAGAAGGATCATGACATGGGAGGATGTAGGCCTGATGGAAGGTAGGTGGGGAGGACGCTGCCCCCTCCTTGGTCCTTTCTCTTGCTGCCCCTTAAACTCCTGGCATCTGTATGAAGGTGGCATCCTTTGCCACAATCCCACACCCATAACGTCTGCTTGCAAGCATGCCCCCACGTGTGGGTATTCCAACTCCTACCTTTTATCTGCTTTCTCTCAGTAATACAGTTTGTAAATGCCTTGGGTTAATTTCCTGTGTATGGAAGCTTTTAACATGAGTACTGCTCCAGCTATACCAGCGGGTGCACAGGTCAAGGACTCAGGTGTCATGCAGGGTGGTCTGAGGTCAGACCCCAGCTCCGTGACTTGGGAGCTGTGCAACCTGGCGCTGATCCCTTGGCGCCTCAGTGTCTCCTCTTCCTCTTGTGCAGGATGGATAAGAACCTCAGAGGGCTGTTGCAGGGATTAAATAGAAGACTATCTTTTGTGTGCTCACTACCTGGCACCTAAGGAAACACACGGAGAAATCTTGTGCAGCGGCCGCTCATCCAGTGCCCCTGGGCTCATGTCACTCGGTTCTGCTGTTCGAGGTGGATCTTCCCAGCGTGCTCTCAGTCCTGGGGATTGTCGCCCTCTCCTCACCCTGCTTGGGCTTTGCTGTGCTTTCTGTATTGTCCCCAGCTGTCCTTTCTATCCATTGTGGACTCTACATGTGTCCACGGGAGCCACGGCCAGCCAATCTCATCAGAGTCCCTCGCTTATGTCCCCCAAACCAGGGGGTCTGCGTGTCCATCTCCGTGCTTCACCATTCCTGCCATTTGTAGCTGCTGAGGGTGAAAGGATATTCCGATTGCTGGGGCGAGCTACACTCTCTATGCATCATTTCTTTTTAGCAGACAAAGCACCTTCTCAATGTCACAAAAAGTTTCTATGAGGTAAGTCAGATGTACTTTGATCTGGGAGCAGGGAAGCCTGTTGCTTTCTATTTCCTGTCACCAAATGGACCTTCTCAGGTGGAAAGCCTTCCTCCCCACTTCCAAGCCCCGGGAAAACGCCCGTGGTTGAGAATGAGAATCCCAGCTCCCCCAAAACTTCCTATTTGCCAGCCCCTCTGCATTTCCTCAGGGTGACATTATTTGCAAGTACAGCATATCTCACTTTTTCCCACCCGCCGGCCCAGATTCCTGGCATGAAAGAAAGACCACTTGGGTCTTCACACTGCGTGGAGACAGGACAAAGGGCGTTAGAGCATCTCCCCCATCCTTTGCAGGGCTCCCTCCCTCACGCCTCTCATGGGACACCTCCTGTGTCACTGAGTCCATGCCCAGGGATGCTGGAAACTCACCAGTAAGGCTTTAAAAGCATCCCTGTGCCTCATGTGATCACTTCCGTTAATGTGAACAGCAGATATTTTGGTGGGGGCTGCATTAACTATTGACTCTGGGGTTTCCAGTAACTGCAAACCTACTGATTCAGGCAGCTTTCCTGCTGCATGTTTCCCACCTGTTCCCCTTCCCCGGAGCTCTTCTCTGGAGCCCGACAGAGAGAAAGCAAAGCCACCCTTTGGGGAGAAGCTAAGCCCATTAGGTCACAACAGGCCTCACTGATGCGCCTGCACTCCTGTCCTGATGTTGCCCTGTGCAGATGGTTGCCTTTGACCAAACCCAGTGAATCTGGGTGATTTCTCTTGGTGAAGTCAGGGTGAACAGAGGATCTTTGAGGTGAACTTCATCCTCCCCATCTTGACTTGGGTTGAGTACACATTCACAGACTGTAAACTCTCAATCCAGGGTTTTAGAAGTCTGAATGGTTGTGTATTAAATGAAAAAGATCTGACAGAGAATCCCTGGCCTTGGATAAAACTGTTTGTTTAAAGAGTGATGTTTTAGGCAGAAATTAGTTTTCAGAACATTAAAAGATTCCAGTGATAATGCTTAGAAATCCTTTCATATGCATGAAAAATTAGCAAGTAAATCTGGCCATTAAAGCATAATCTTTATTTGGCCAAAGCATGATATAAAAATGGAATAAACTGTAATTTATCTTAGCTGACAGCTAATTACCTGGCAGTCTGATGAAAGGGAAAACTGAATTTACTTAATTAGTGTTTTAGTGTTTAGTCTGTATACATGTAAATATGCCCATCTCTTCCACATGAACATTGCTAGAAATAAATTACCATTTTAATTTTGTCCCATTCACATGTTGCCAAACTGAGAACCACAATAGAAGAATGGGCATTTCACTGACAATGGTAACAGGTGTCTGTGGACTGTGAGCCCAATAGAGGAGAAGAGCAGGATAACACAAGAACAGGGTGTTTATGACTAAGTGGTTTTCTTTTTTTCCCATTGGCCGGTCCTTTAATTGTCAGCAAGAGGAGAGCCAACTGGTCGGGGGGGACGGCCCGGGAGTCAGTGCCAAGACAGCCCGGGGGTGAGGCGTGACTACACCCGGCAGGCAGATGGCGTTGATAAAGCTGGGACCTTCCTCTGAAAGCCTGAGCCCCTTGCTGTTTGTTAGGTTTGGTATTTGGGGGTGTTGCCTCGCAGGGTTGTGGAACTGTGCAGTTGGTATGGCCGAAGGCAGAGGGGCAGTGAAGCCCTGCCCCCCAGTTCCTGCCCACGGGCTCTGAGGCCCTGTGTTCTCCTGCCAATGGGCAGGTGCAGTTGAAGACGGAGGCATATGGGACACACCTAACCTCCTGTGACGAAATCATCCTCCTTTGTAAGATGCTGAAAGTAAAACAGAGTCTCATCATGATTTTCTTTAGTGATCTGAAAGGCATAGGATGATGTTCTTGGAATAGGTTTTCCTTACTTAAATGGCAGGCCTACCCCTAGTTCACTTATTTGCCTATAAATCATTGAATCAAAATATTATTTTTAAAAAGCATTGCAGGTTTTAATCAAAATCCCTAAAGAAATCAAAGTCTTAATTAAATCTGAAACTCGACTTCTATGCCTGAGGTTTCCAATATTATTTTTCATTCTTACAGAGCATCCTCTGTGATTAAAGTAGAAAATAAGTGGTGAAATAACCAATTATTTAAAGGGTAGTGTCACTGAAATAAACCCAAAGCAAATAAAAAATCATTTTAGATGCGCAGGATGTAGATCAAAGGGACTCGCACCATGTTTCATTTCCCGAAAACTTTGTGCCAGGATCTCTTTATTCCATTATCCACACTTTTCTCTGTATTGCAGAATTGTCTGGCATAATTGGTAGTTCTCCAAAATAACTACTTCTGACAGTATCTCTAAAAATTGCAGAGTTGAGACTTTAAAAAGGGGAAAATGTTCGTAATGATCTGTTAAAGATTGTCGTGACCATTTCCTGGAAGCATTCCTTCGCCCCCCGCCCAGTCGTCTCCAGCCTCCCATGTGGCAGTTAACATGGTCCTTTTCTGGAATCCTCTTCCTTGTTCAGTTCACCACTTGATCGGATGGCCCGAAGGTCACGCAAAGTACAGGGATTACGATGATGATGTTAATGGATACGATTCACTCTTATGATGCCATTGACAATACAGGCTACCTGCTCCCTGCCATGTTTTTTCAGGGTTTTAGGACAACGTTATTGTGTTGGAATGTCAGGTAATGGTGTTAAGAGTGTTCGAGATCAAGTATTCTGCTCAGGCCAAGGGAATATGCCTTGTTAACACCATCTTCTCAGTTGGATGGCAGAAGATGGGAAGGGGAAAAGCAGCCAAGGGAAGCATCCTGGGGGTCGGGCAGGAAACAGGCCAAGCCCAGAGGAGCTGGCTGGTGGTTTTACGGTTGCTCTGTTCTTGATGTCAAGTAAAGAGCTGCTGGAGTTGTCAGTTAAGCCCGTAACGCTTGATTCATGGACAGAACTGCCTTAATATGGGCTGGTATGCCGAGCTGTGACTTGTGGATTGCCTCCAGGAGATTGTTGTGAAAGATACGGTTTTTAGCAAATAAACGCCTTATGATGCGTCCAGCATGAGTGACAGCTATATCGCTCAGAGGCAGCGTGCTCATGCGAACACACCGTGTACGGCTCTGATGCTTCAGAAGGCCTCTGCGGAGCGCGCTCCCTCTCAAAACACGTGTTATTAGTAAAGGTCAGAATTAGAATTTCAGCCATTTTTCCCAGAAGTAGAGTAAAAACGTAAGTTTTAAGACTTATTTGTGGAGTTTTTACAGGGACGATCCTTTGAGTCAGAATGGCGAGAGCTGCCTTCCATCCCCCCAGGCGAGCGGCATTGGCACTAAATACAAGAATGTTCTGAGGATGCTGAGCTGAGACATGCTCTCTGCCTCCGGAGGAGGACAGAGGAGCCCTTGTGGCAGGACCGCCAGCCAGGCTCGGGTGCAGACCAGCCCCTGTGACTCCCCGAGAGCAGGAGGCAGGCCTCCCTGGCAGCTGAGTGGGGCGGCCGCTGCTCTGCAGATCGGGGCCCAGGCTGAGCAGGTGCACCCGGGTGGGGTCAGTAGCTGAGGCCTGGCAGGAGGCAGGAGCTCACACCCTCCCACCCCTGCGTGGCCATCTGGCTGTCACTCCCAGGACTCTGCCTGGGGGCATCTGCTCCTGGTGCCCCTGCACCTTAGGATGGGGGCTAAAGTCATTAGCAAGTCCTTTCACAGAGAAGTGGGACTCACTGGTAGCCCCCTCTCCCCTGGGGTCCTGGCCTCCAGCCCAGGGCCCTGGAGTGAGCCCTGGGGTCTGAGCTTTGGCTAGCAGACCCCTGCCAATTGCAGGAAGACAGAGGATTGGAATAAGAAGGGGTGCCTGCCTCCAGGCCCCCAGCGCCTTCCTAGGCCAGCCCAGCCCTGCCCAGGAGGAGGCCCCGCCTGCCTGTTCACCGCTGTGGCAGTAACAGCTCGCAGGCAGGCCTACTGTGCCAGGTGTGGGAGGGCCCCTGGGCTCGTGCTCTGCCACCCGTGAGCCAGCCACGGTTTCTGGGGCCATTGTAAGGAATGGGCCGTCATGTAGCAGAGGCTGATGCCCATAGAGATGTAAGTGGCAGGGCTGGGATTTGAACCCCTGTGTGACTGCAGCGCCTGTGCAGGCTTGGCCCCGGGCCACCGCCCCTCCCACAGCTGAGCACCCCGTCTCAGGACGTGACAAGGGTCGGGTTCCTGGGTGGCTCTCGCCCTCCCTGGCGCCGTGGCAGGTGGGTCCATGCCTGCAGGGTGGTGGGAATGACATGGTAGCAACAGCTGCTCGCCCTCAGCTCCGCCCCCGTCCCCTCGTCGGGCCAGGGCGGAACCCAAGTGGACGAGCAGCAGAGCGGCTGCGGGGGGCTGCCTCCGTTTGTCCTGGGGCTCGGATGTTGATGGGCTGATTTGGGGGTTAAATGATGAGGGTCTTTTGTTTGTTTTTGTTTAAAGAACCAGAATGGTGAACAGCCACCTCCTGCCCCTACTAATGCCTCTTTAGAAATAAAAACTAGGCCTCAGCAGCAGCAGCAGCATGAAGGTCCCAAAGAGGAGCTCAGAGGGGTGCCCCGTCCCGGGACCAGCAGCACAGCGTCGCCTGCGAGCTTCAGGCCTGCGTGACCACAGCCCCCACCCCACCCCACCCCACCCGACCGAGTCAGAAACTGCATTCTAATGGGACCCTGAGCTGGTCTGCACACACGTGAAGCTTGGGCAGTGCTGTTAAAGAAAGGCTGTGATTTGTCTCTGTTTGGTAACCTTTTAGGAAAGTTGCCTTTTTCTTCCTGGTTCAGCTGCATTTATTTTCTTGTAACAAGAGTTTGGACTAGACTTAGTCTAAATCTTTTGAGTTGATATAGAAGGAAAGATATGCCTGCACCTGAGTGGATGTGTCCAGTATATCAAGAGCCAGAATAATGACCCTCTGGGAGATGTTAGGGCATTTGAGGGGGTGAACAGCCAGCCTGTCCTTCTGATCTGATTAGGGAATTCTCCATGACAATTGAGTGATGGAAGGTGGAATTCTACACTTTTTTCCCTGAGTGTTTCTTCTGGCAAATGGACAGGCCTCTTGATGACCCCTAGGTCTGGTTACAGGGCCTTTAATGTAAAAGACAGGACGAAACCAGACATCTAACCTATTTGAATTGAACTTTTGCCAAACAAAAGATGGTTCTCTGCTTCAAATCAACAGTAGACCTCCTGCAAACAGAAGACATCTCTGACACTAACACTGATTTAGGGCCGGAAGCCTGCGGTTGAAATTAGCGGGAGGACGGCTTGCTTTATATGGAAATGACAGGCAAGGCTGTGTGGTTCACAGAGCAGATATAATACACTGTGTTGCAAAGCCTTCACAAACCAAATCCTTTCTTAGGAAATCATTCCATTGTGACGTTTTCTTCCCCATTCTGTTCTGCCCTTTAGTGTCCAAGGAGAATTTTCAGTGAAGCCCACGAGGGTGGGGCTTATCTCACCTTGGAATGTTTACTGAGACTGAGCCGTGAGTCTAGTGTGGTGCCAGGCACAAGGGACTAAAAGCCATAAGTAAGCCCTGTCCGCGTGTGACTACAACAGTCCTGGTTCAGTGAGATCAGCAAAGCAGGAGGAGGTGACCCACTCATGTTCACACCTTCAGAAGCACCCTCCCCCACTTACTTCGCTGGCAACCCCCGAACGCCGACCCCTCACCTCCCACACCCAGGCATGGGGATTTTCTGATGAAATGTCTCCCAGTTTGTCTTTCCTTTCATCCCCACAGCTCCCAGTCTAGGAGTGACAATGGCCAATGTTTCTCGAATCGCTCATGTGACAGGCCCTGCCAGGCATCTCTGTGCATCTTGCTGTTTGGTACGGCAGCCTTGAGAGTGAGTCCGCTGTCACCCCCAGTCCAGACACTCCTCATCCCAGGCCAGCCCAGGGCAACAGCTCGTGACCTTCCCCCCGAATTCCAGGGAGCCCCTATCTGAGGATCCTGCAGATCACACCCCTGCCATGACTCCTTGGTCAGGGTTTCATCCGACCTTGTCCTCCCACAGCAAACTCCATTCTGACGTCTTTCACTGTCCAGTCGTTTTTGCTTGCTTTGAACTTCACATCAATGAAATCATGAAATCCATACTCTTTGCTGTCAAGTTTAATTTGCTCAAAATTATGTCCTCCCTCTGGTCCATCAGTCTGCTCTGTGCTTCTGTGGAGAGACTGTGTGAATGCAGCACCATTTCCTCCTGGGGATGGACATTCTATGGGGGGACATACATGTCGCTTCCAGAGGCGGTTCTGGGCTCAATGCTGTGGACGTGCCCGGACCATGTGCAGAGCACGAGCAATGTGTTCACACGGTGAATTGCAAGCTGGGGGTGTGGTGTTGCCAGAAATTTCCAAAGCGGCTGTTCCAGTTTATATCCCACCGGCAGCTGCATCATGTCCTGTCCTCACCGGCACTGGGAGGGTTAGGCTGTGCGGGACGTGTAGCAGGATCTCACCGTCACTTTAAGTTGCATTTCTCTGATGGCTAAGGAGCTGAAGCGCCTTTCATGTGCTTGCTGTCCATTTTGGATAGCTTTTTCCTCAAGTTGGACTTCTAGCCAAGAAGTTACACCTATTTTTATTGTAGCAGGTCACTTATTTTTATTGCATTCTGAATCCCCCTTCCGCTTGTTGATTTGAAAGTGTTATGTATACATTCTGGGTATGAGACCTTCATCAGACATATGATTGCAGATATCCTCCCTTTCTCAGCTTTGCCTTCTCAAGAGTCTTTCCCAAAAGCATCCTTTGAAGAACAGAATTAAAAAATTATGATGAAGTGTTATTTATTGATCTTTGCATTTTGTTTAATGTTTTCTTTCTGTTATCATTTAATGACATCTTTGCCTTATTCAAGACATGAAAACATTTTCCTTTGGTCTTTGGTCTGGGAGCTTTATTATTTCACCTTCAACATTTAGGTCTGTGATTGCTCCAGGAAGTATTTCTGAGTCTGGTGTAAGGAGAAGTCCTGATTCATTATTTTCATATAGGTATTGAATTCCTTGAGCACCACCTAGTAAAAACCCATCATTTCCCAACACTGGTGCTGTGGCCTCTTTATTAAAAGTTAGGAGACATGCAGACCTGTTTCTGGACCACCTGTTCCCCTGGTTTATTTGTTTATTCTTAGACTAAAATTGCACTGTTTAAATTACTGCACCTTTAAAATAAGTCTTGTTAACTAATAGTTTAAGTGCTTCAGATATCATCTCCAAGATTGTATTTACTATTCTTTGCTCTTTACAAAATTTCATAAAAATTTCAGGATCAGCGTGTCAAATTAAATTACACGTGAACCCGCACACACGCTCACAGAGCAGTTGGGATGTGGGGTCGAGGTTGCATCCTATCCATAGAAGATGATATTGATGAGAATTTACATATTTACAATATAAAATTTTCTAATCCATGGATGCATTCTACCTTTCCATTTTTAGATCTTTATTGTCTCCTAATAACATTTTAAAGTTTTCTGTGTAGAGATCTTGCACATTTTTATGAGGCTGATTCCTAAGTATTTGGGGGTTGTTGATGTGAATAAACATGCATAAAGCTTTTCATTTTCTATTTGTTTATATTTTGTTTTCATTCTAGTGTGTTTCCGTTAGTGAAATGGAAATACAATGAAGACTCACTTTATATTAACTTCACGTTTTCTTACTCTGAACTTAATCCTTCATGTTTTGTTTTATATGGTTTTGTCATTTTATTTTCATCCTGGTAAGAGAACATTTTGGCTTAGTTTTCCTGTCTTCATAGCACTTAGTCAAATATTGACAAATGGCTTAACTACTTGTTGATTTGTTGGGTGATTTGTGGATAGAACTTTAGTTTTCTGGTTACTCTGAAAGGGTCACTTCTTAGACCAATTCTTTCAATGGTCAGACCATTCCAGCTAAATCTAAGTAAAATGTAACTAAATTCCCTGGGTTTCTCAATCACCTTGTAAATTACAACTTTGAAATCAAAGATGACCTCCTCTCAAGTCAGCTGTGCACATATTCCTGCAAAAGGTTCTGCAATGCTTCACATCTTGCTGAAGGTCATTTTGGTTTAATTAATGTAAAATTCGGGGCATATACAATAAAGAATAATAGTAATACAATAAGAAAGAGTAAAAAATTAAAAACTTGGAAGTAGATTAGCAAATTGTGTTGAAATTTGATGCTCCTGCTTTTGATGCTTAGATTTGATGAAGCTTCAGATATCACCATCTAGACAAATATTACATTTTTAATGGAGTATAGCTGACATACAATACTACATTGTTTTGGGTGTATAGTGATTCAACATAGTGATTCAACAATTATATATATTACAAAATGCTTACCATGATGTGGAGTTACCATCTGTTCCTCATACAAAGATATTACAGTATTGCTGACTATATTCCCTATGCTGTACTTTCTATCTCTATGACTTATTTATTTCATAATTGAAGTTTGTCCCAGTTTGATCCAGTTTCACTCTTCTGCATGTAGCTGTCCAGTTTTCCCAGCATCATTTGTTGAAGAGACTGTCTTTTTCCCATTGTATATTCCTGGCTCCCTTGTCATAGACTAATTGACCATATAGGCATAGGTTTTACTTCTGTACTCTTAATTCTGTACCATGATCTATAGACACAATTATAGTTTAAAGGCTTAAGAATAAAAGCTTATTGGACAAAAGTTTCACTCAGACCCATTAATTAATGGAAAAATCATTGTTAAAATGGAAGTGTTCTCATACTGTATCCTCCTCGTTATTTATTTCAAATGAACAGGTGGGCAAAGAACGTCTGACCTTAATATGTAAACTGAGAGGTTAAAGTAAAAAGAAATTCATTTAAAATCAAAAGACCACATTATTTCCCTTTGGTCTTGTAGCGCACACGTATGGGCCTCTTTCATTGTTGCACAAGCTTTGGAAGTTGTCCGGGTTTGTTGGAAATGAACTAAGATTCATTTAATGAGCTATCGTAGTTTCATCTGTTAAATCACAGCACTTTGCTCTCCATTTGTAAAATAATCTTCAAACTAATGAAGTGAGGTCCATTGCATGCTGTTTTATTCTGGCCAAATTGCCGTTAATTGCATCAAAGGCTTTGGTAAGGTCAATAAATGTTTCCTTTTTTATATCCTCTCTTGAAAATGGCAGAAAATAAATTCCACTTCTTTGTAATGCCCTCAGGTTTGGGGCAACGTGTAACAGGTGGCAGGTGGACTATTAGATTTTTATTACCTGATTTGAAAATGTTCCATTTCTACAGTGGTAGGAGGGG
Organism: Manis pentadactyla; assembly: GCF_030020395.1. Lineage (NCBI taxonomy): Eukaryota > Metazoa > Chordata > Mammalia > Pholidota > Manidae > Manis > Manis pentadactyla. The sequence continues at coordinate 146,317,964 of NC_080025.1, forward strand.
TCGGAGTTCTGGAAGCAGCTTTATGAAAGCCACGCTCATCACAAGTCCTCCTTGCCCCTCCTTAATGCTGGCAGGGGTTTCCCTCAGCCGGCGACAGGCTTCTGCTGAGCAGCGCAAGGATCATGGACCTTGACTTTTTATTCTGATGGTGATTGGTCTGGACCATGCCACCCCCTCCCTTAGCTTCCCTTCATGTGACAGCATCTGCAAGTCCATTCAGCTCTGTTTACGGTCTGAGGTGCAAGCTGCTGACTTGAGTCGGTGGAATGAAGGGATAGGGACCTGGACCCGCGGCAGATTGGCACCTCCGTGCAGTGACCTTCTTAATTCTGCAGGTCTGACACAGTCCTCAGAACTTGATCAAATCTTCAGTGAGTTTCACCTTTTAATGTACATATTTTTCTACAACCTCAGTGGGTAAATTGTTAATACTCTGTGGTGTGTGCGTGTGTTTCTGAAACAGTGGAGATATGTGTAATGTGGGTCCATTGTGAGGAGGACCAGAAACAACCACCCCAGGAGGCAGAGGAAAGGGCCGCTGGGGCAGAAGTGGGGGGGTGGGAGAGGTGGCGCTGGGGCGGGAGGGGTGGCGCTGGCCACGCTAGGGTGGGTGCCTAGCATTCCTCCAACACATCCTTTCCTATTTTTTGCCTCCGCATAAAGGCCACAATCACTATTTGAGCCTGTTTGATATACTGATTACTAATATTGACATTATAGTTCAAGGAACTGTGGTTTTTGGCCCAGAGCTGAGAAGAAAGACCTTTGATAGCCCTCTGAACTCAGGAAGTAGGCCGCCTGTCCCAGCAGATGCACGAGAAAGACCGTGTAGACAGCACAGAAGGCGGGTGGGAAGGTGGTGGCGGGAGGCTCCGTGCCGTCCTGGGACACGCGGGTAAGGCGGTGGGGGCTAGGTGGTCCGTCCCGTGCCTGGCATAGACAGTGTGGTGCCTTCAACAAGGCCCTCGCCCAGTTAATACGCCCTGTTTGCTGGGGCCTCCTGGCACTAGGCTGAGAGTTGGACATACAGAGAAAAGCCACTGCTCCTGCCCTGAGCGGCCACAGCCCAGTGAGAGTGGCAGGTGAGGGGAGCCACATATGGGAGGTCCGCACCCTTCAAGCCTTTGCTCAGAGATCACCTCTGCCCTGCCTTTGCCCGCCGACTACCATGTCCCCACCAGCGCCCCCTTGCTGCCTGCATCCTCCTTGCCTTCTGACTAACCCTGGAGTCTGTGGTCTGCGCTTTCCCTCACTAACCCGTGGCTCCAGCAGAGCAGGGAGTTTTGTCTTTTTCCGGTCACTTATGTCCACTGAGGGGTTCCCAGCACCCACAGCAGTGCCTGGCATGCAAGCCCCCGAGTGTTGCTGAGGGAATGACCGAATTCATGCATAAATCAGTGCATAAGTACTGACATTTTGACAAGAACAGAATTCTGTGGGATAAAGTGGAAGACACCCCCAAACAGGGGTTGTGGGGAGGTAGGCTGGGAGAAATTCAAAGAAAGGTTCCTAAACATGGTGATGCTAAGTAATCGTTACCTACTCAGAATAATAAAATATAGTACAAATAGTACCTTTCCTGCATGGAATTAATTACCACAGATGGACATTTTTACATCGTGCACGTTTATATCCTGCATTCTTACAACTGTGGAATATTTCTTGAAATCAACAAAGAAAATTTTTCAGATATGAACTCCATTACCTGGGTTATTGATCATAATAATGACAGGTAGCATTTAGTGAGCACTTCTTTTTAGGAACGTTTTGTAGAGGGGTGAACCGATATTAACGAGTAACTAGGAGTTGATAGTGCCAGGATCTGACTCCAGCGTCCCCAAGTCCAGAGCCTGCAGCCCCATCTGGACTCGGGAACACGCCCAGTCACGCCTCAGATCAATAGTCAGGCACTGAGGTGCCCGTGGGAGATAAATGTTTTGACCTATCAAGGAAGCCTTCCTGGAGAAAATAAACATAGACCTTAAAACCAGGAAGTCTAAAAAGCCGCAGGAAGGTGTAGGGCGTGGGAATGGCATCCTTGGGCAGGTGGGAAGATGTGCCTATGGGTGCGGAAGGGCTGCGTGCAGAGGAAAATTGGTTTTCCTGAATGTTGTTTGTCTTTTGGATGTAAGATTTAGACGTTGGACACTTCCTGGCTGATTTCACTATGCCAGTAATGATCCTCTCTTTCCCGTTTCTTTAAGAATTGAAGCTGGCATGAGTTGGCTCGAAAGCCAGTTGGAACAGTGTTACTTATTCTTGAAGTCTTAATCTGGTGTCCCGTACAGATAACACTCGGAATGAGGAGCTCTCGAGGGGCTGCTATGCATGGGATTCTTGTGGAAATGAAAAACCCTCCAGACCTCCGACCCCAAGCCCCACTGTCCCCCAAGGCCCCACACTTTGATCCAAAATCTTAAATAACTTCCATTCATTTTTCTTGTCACAGCACCCATGTCAGGCCCAGGGAATATCCCATTTCTGGGACCGACCTGCCCCAAAGCAGCACAGGTGATCTCTCAAAGGCAGGCACTCATCAGACCTGAGAAGCAGCCTATAACGTAGTGCATGCCAAGTGTGGATACCTCCGGAAACCCCATGATCTTGGTTTTTTCCAGTCAGACTCTTTACATGACACATTCAGCTCCATATAAAGAAGCCGAAGCATGCTAAAAAATGGTTAACTTGCATAAAATTAGCTACTCCTGACCCTAACAGTGCCTTGTTTTCTAAGTGACCAGCATATATAATATATGACTGTATTCCAGAAAAATTAGATTACATGACAAAAAAGAGAGAGTTTGCAGGGGCCTCAGAACAGGAAGCAGTGCAGTGTCTCTCCCGCTGGGAGTGCGTCCCTGGTAGCCTGGGCTGCCTCTGTCCTCTGCCATGCACGGCATTTTTATTGAGCACGATGAGAGCCCCTCTGTGTGAGGTGCCAGATGCCGTAGGCAGTGGCCAGTGGCGCCTCTGGTACAGCTGCCTGGTGCTGGGCAAGCTGCTGTTGCAGGACCTGGTGTTTACTGTTGAGGATGAGCAGCTGAGTGGCAGTGCAGTGGTGTGGCATGTGCCTCAGGGCACCAAGTGAAGTGCATTGTCTGCTTTGCTCCCGGAGGCTCTCCTGGGCGATGCAGAGGCTTTCCGGGCTGCCTCCTGCCAATGTTAGGAAGAAGTTAGGACACCTGTGCAGCCCCACTGGTGTGTTTGCTGTAGAACATGTGCAGGGGGGAAAATAAGTCAACAAGTGAAATTAACCAGGGGTGGATATAGTCTTTCATGTATTAATATCTGCTCAATTAGTTATTATTAAATTTTTGCTAATTTATTGACTATTATGTGGCAGGTCCTTGGACATCTGCCCACATGTATTAACTCATCAAATCTACACATAGTCTTAAAAGTAGGTGCTGTTATGAACCCTGCTTTATAAATGAGGAAACTGATTAAATGAGGAATTGCCCCAAGTCACACAGGGTGCATGTCGCGGTGTCGATTCTGGACCCCTCAGCTCGTCTCTGGGGCTCACGCCTTTGCACTGTGGACCCACTCCTGGCTGTGCCGTGCCCTGCCATCCCCACATCTGGAAGGTCGTGTTCAGCCTGGGCAGCCACGTCATTCGGGGGTCTGGGAGCCGTTGGGTCAGCAGGAGAGGAACCCTGAGGAGTCCTGCCCCTGCAATGGCTCAGGTACAGCCGAAGGGCGAAGAGGAGAGCCACGGCAGGGGGTGTGCCGGCCTTTCAGGAGCGTCGGACTGCTCAGCACTGGCCTTTCTCAGGGCCTCGGGAAGAACTGACAGAAGCAGCAGGTCCTGGGCAGATGGACATCCCTTTGAGAGGCATGGGCTGCACAGGCCTCCAGACAGCGTCCGAGGCTCAGTTCAGAAAGAGGCCAGACAGCATCTTTCAGAACCCTGAGAGTGGGGTTCTTGCTCAAGGACTGGCAACGGAGTGACTTCCAGCCCCAGGATAATACTGTGCATGAACACTGCTGCCCGAGGAGCAGAGCTCGGCCTCCTCCTTGTGGAGGAGGGGGACCGGTGTGTCCTGAGCCAACGTCACCCACAGGTCTCTGGGTTTTTCTGCTGAGATCACTGGTCAGAGGCACCCCAGCTGGCTACCTGGAGTGTAGCCGACTGACCACACGTCAGCAGCAACTGGAACTCGTCGGGAATGCAGCCTCCGGGTGCCCGGCCGCGCCCCCCATCAGCACTGCATGCTCCCAGGATCGCAGGTGTCCATGTGCACCTGGAGTTTGGGCGCCCTGATGTGGGGCTGTGGTGTCCATCTTGGCTGTACTTAGGTCACCTGGGTGCTAAGAAGACCAAGTTCTGGGTCCTGCCTCATCCTCATTTTTCTGGGGTGAGCCCTAGACATCAGGGTTTTTGAGCTCCCCAGGTGGTTGTAGCCTGCAGCCAAGCTTGGGAAGCCTGGTGAGAGGCCACAGGAGGTGGTCCTAGAAACCAGCCCTCCTGAGCACTGACCAGGGCTGATTCTCTGGGCTCGGTTTTGTGTTTGCACGTTGCTGAGGCTGAGAAGGAAGGCATGTGTTGTGAAACAGTGTTAGACAAGAGCTCCGGGTTCCTGGAGATTTTTATGGCAGTTTCCTTTCAGTTGGTGCCAAACTCTCTAAGAAAGGGCTGGGTAGGGCCTTGTGTTTGGGGAAATTGCTGGAGAGAGAAGCTGAATGGATGAACTCTTTATGTGCAGAGAGGTACAGGGATGCCCAGGTGAAGGTTGGGGGTGAGGAACCTTCCGGGTGAGGTCCTCTGGGTGCTCGGAATGGCAGGCTTACCAGCCCAGGAGAGGCAGGACACAGGTCAGGGGTTCCGGTCCGGAAGCCCCACCTGGTGCGCAGAGCCCTCCCCCTCCTGGCCGAGTGTGCTCACCATGGAGGGCCCGCTGCATCACCCTCTCCGGACAGGGTGGGGCAGTGGCAGGACAGCCTCCTGCTGCGTTTTCTCCCGCACTGGGCGTTCTCCCTCGGACGCCATGCGCCAGGCCAGCTGTGTGATGCACACACATGGCCAGCGGCAGGGCTGTTCCCTCCGGGAATTACACAGGCTTTGCAACCCCAGCTAACTGGCTTGGCTGGACTAAGAGAGGGGGGGGGCCTGTGAGTGTGGCACGGTGCCAAGCTGAGGGGAAGCAACTTGCCTCACCATTATCTCACGAGGCAGAGTACTTGAGTCATGAGTTACCACAGCATCCTGTAGAGCCACTTGGAGCTGAAGGGCGTGTCCAATACCAGAGCATTACTGGGATTTGCCAAGCCAGACAGCTGCCCCCTAAAGGAAAATGGGAACAAAAGTAACCCATCACACTGGGGCCAGCACTGAAGAGCAGACCTGTGACACACAGATGGAGCATGGAGTGTAAAACTCACAGGGCAGGCAGCGAACTACGCATGCAGCTGGTCAAAGCTAAGAAACAAACAGTCCTGGAGAGACCTTCTAGGTGTCATATTTTCTGGGGAGAGGTGAGTCACTTAAATATGTAGCTTCATCTGATAGGATGAGAATGTGTAACTGTGAGGTCCAGTCAAGGTGGAAGAGAGTGTGGCCCTCCTGTGCTTGCAGGCGAAGGACTGGCATAAAAGTCAGAGCACAGCCCCCCCTATTGCTAGGCCGGGCCTGGCTGTTCACGTTCACTGCTCCTCTCAGCCGTGGGAAGGGGCACCTTCTCTCTCTCTTCCGGGGTGCGTGTGCATCCTGCCATGACCCTGACAGGCCCAGAGGACCTGTGCAGCGCCTGGGGCTGCTGCCTGGTCACAGCTCGTAAGCTGACCCAGAGCCAGGCCCTGAGCAGAACAGTGGTGCACCCGGGTTGTGAGTGTGTTCTCACGGGGGAGGCAGTTGCCTGACCACGAAGTAGGAAGGGAAGGAAGAGGGCTGGGAACGGTGCGAGCTGTGCTGACGAGGTCCTGAGACCAGCGGGGCCGAGGTCCCGGGATCTGGGGGCGCCAGGGAAGATTCTCGCCCCGATCACCAAATACCTCTCCCGTCTCTTCCCTGACAGGACTAAGCACTCTGTGACTCCAGCCTGATTCGGACACGTCTGTGGCGTCCGGAGGGTGGGGTGACATCACTGACAGGACGGTGGTTCTCAACGTTGGGTGCACAGTGAGATTAGGGAAGAGCTTTGAAAAATGCAGGTGTAGAAATTCTTGATTTTCCTGGGGTAGGACTCTGGGTAGTGTGGAAGATCCTCTAGGTGATTCTAAAGGCTGCAGTCAGTGCCGTAGGGTGAATGACCTGATGAGAAATGTTTAAGTCTACAGGTTCCTCAGTATGACATTGAGGTGCTGGCTAAGGAACAGAACCCACTGAATAGCTGAAGGGGTGGAAATCAGTGCAGGTATCAGCCCACTGCTGGTTGTAAAAAGGGACCCTTTGTCCTATCTAGTTGGGATCTCACGGGCTTTATCTGCTGGACATAATAGCAGTGTCTCTTGATTTTAAAGAAACTTTTACTTTATGGAAACAGGGCACATGAGGTCTTTCTGAGGATTGAAGCTATGTCTTCTTTACTCATTCATCCCCACACCCCGCAGAATGATGGGGCCACTCAGATATTTTTGAATGAATGTTAGCCAATTTTTTTCAAAGCTGCAGGACTTTACATAGCATTTTCTACCTATTGCCAGACATTTTCTCACTATATATTTATTCAGCCTATGAAAGTAGGAAAATGGAATTAGCCATTGTATCATTTCAGAGGGAGAAGAAAATTGAAGGTCGCCATATAAAAATAGATGTACCATGAAAAAGCAGTAGGTGGACTTAAGGCCCTCTTAAAAAACACACTGATGTGACAACCTGGCTCCTGACAAAGAGTGCACGTGTCAAAAGTCATGGAGATCCCCAGCACAAAGAGCTGCCTGGGTTGCAACAATCAATTTTTAGATAAAGAATTTTGCTTTAAGATTTTACCTAAAAAAAATGTGGGAAGTGTAAAGAATGAAAAGCTCTCTTTTTCCAAAGAATGTTCCCTAATAAATACAGAAAGCTTTATGGATGTAGAAAATTATGATTTTGCAATTCCCAGTATAATTGTTCCAGGCAAAAATCACCCTCAAGTGCTAAAATCATTAAGTGACAGGTTGTTGAGGAATTTGATTTCCACAAAATCTTCAGTATCATTCCCAGAGATTCTCATTATTTAAAAATGAAAAAATAAAATTACCTTTCCAATGGAGCGATCTAATGAGCACTATTGAAGCAAATGGCCAGGCTCAGTATGACCAGAGTTGGAATGAAATATGTGCTTCTTGACATTACACAATAAGCAGCCCCCAGCGTCCCTGATGTACTGTTCTTGCCAAAAATGTTCTAGTGAATCTAATCATGAGAAAATAACCAGATGAATCCAGATTGAGGGACTTCCTAGAAGACAACTGGCCTAGGATTCATCAAAACAAAATAAAAACAATGTCATGAGAAACCAAACAACCTAGAAGAGGTAAGGTAGATGGGGAGGGTGTATTAAATTAACAGAGATAAAGTAGAAATAGCAAACACAGAACATTCATGTTGATTGGTTCCTTGATAAAAAGAAATAGATATAAAAGATATTTTGGACAAATTTGGGGATTTCAGTACAGCTCTGTATTAACATTAAATATTTTAGGCGTTACAATGTAGGGATGAAGGTACAGATTGTGGTAGTATGGGAGAACGTCCTTATCAGGAAGTTCATGCTGAAGTGTTTGGGCTGTTGTTTTCATGTGGCCCCAAGTGGTTTAGCAAAGTAAGCTTGTTTATGGATGTACACACACACGGTACAGGTATATATACACGAACATAAATATGCACGGAGAGAGAACACATAGGTGCAGTTGGTGATGTCTCCGTGAAGTGCATTCACGTGTTCATTGCACTGTTTATTAAACTTGCCTCTAGCTGTGTGATGCCCCCAAATAAGAAGTGTTGGAGCAGGTGGGAGGAGACGTTATCCGTGCACCCCAGGGGAAGCCAATTGCAGGAAAATGTCAGGCTGATCCTCATAATATTCCCTGTCTCCTCTGAAACACCCTCTTCTTTGGTGATGGATGTGTTTTGTTACTTTTTGGGGGTGCAGAGGGAGCATCCATTCTCTGTGCCCTAAATCTCTAGGTGTTGGAGGAGGGGCTCGGCAGGGATGGGTGGCTGTTCGTGTAGCTTCCCCTTGGGCTGTGTCCTGCGGGGATGACAGGGGGCCAGTGCCGGCATCTCCACTTTGGGGCACATCTGGCCCGTTTTTCTAGGAAAGCGTGCTTTACCTCAGCTTCCTCTTGTTTGATGGGGGCTGTAGGTATTTAGGCCATCACCTTGTGAAGAGAATTAAGGCTCCCAGAAATCACCACCACGGGGGTCTCCCCAGAGTCGTTTCTGCCCACTTACCTCAGTGTCCGTGCCTCAGGGACACCCAGACACAGCAAGGAGCCTCTGTGCGCAGGACCATCGGGAGGGGGCGGGTGCCATGTGGGTATGTCACAGCGATGTGGCAACGGGGGGCCTGGGTGCCGAACTCAAGTTTCCAGTGCGGATAGTCTCTTACTTTCTCACTCCACACATCCAGACTCCTTGTCTTAAGTACCACTCAGCAAACCCGGGAATCTTGCCGAAGTCCCGTCTCATGCCTCATTCTCCCACCTTGTGTCTCTGCTCCCTTGAGACGCAGGAGTTCAGAGGAAGGGGGGCGCTAACAGTGCTGTCCGTGTTGACCCCCAATGACAGTTTTGTAACCAGTTCAGATATACATGGGTCTGTGTTGTGTGTGTATAGCTGTGTGTGCATGTGTATAGGTGTGTGTGTATGGGGATTATGGGGTATGTGTGCATGTATAACATGTAGCACAAGAGTTCCATAGAGCAATCCTTGCACTAATGGTTTGGTATTTACTAATGTGCTCCATTCCTTAAAGGGAAGTCTCTGGTTTAAGCCTCCCAAGTAGATTTTACAACCAACAGCTTGAAAAATGCTGACTGAAGTAACATGGCTAAGACAAGCTATGGTCAATTGTAGAATGTGGTAAAGTATAGCACAGGGATTTGAGACCAGTTCAGTCTGTAGTGTGTGCCTCATGGTACAGGTGCACCTGTGTGCATTGCCTGTCCTGTGGGTGCCGAGCATGCCTGTGTGTCCTGCATGTTTACGTTTGCCCCAAGCACGGTCTTGCTGTTGGTCCGCTGCCCACACTCTTCTGTGCTGTTCTGGGCCCTGCAAACACCATGGGGCAGTTTGTTCTAGCTGTGCCTGCGCTGCTGCTCTATTTCTCCAGAAGGACAGTGGGATTGCCTTGTGCTCCACCCGAGACAGGGTGGCTCTGTGCCGGGCGGGAGCTGGACTGCAGCTGGTGTCCCTGTGAAATCACAGGCAAACCAGTATTTTACGTTGGCATGAGGGCCTTTCTCCTTTGGAAGAAAAATTTTTGCACCCGCTCATCTTTGCTGAAACAGAGCGGAATGAATGTACATCTTTAAAGTGCTCCAGGACTGCCGGCTACTCCTGTGACTCCCTCCCTCTGCCCTGGGCTGTTTGCTAAGGCCGAGCTCTGGGCAGTGTGCCGCCCAGATGCCCCCGGAGGGCCCGGAGGTGCGGGGCTGCGGAGCGAACCTGGGCAGGTGACGCCTCCTGTTTCTCTCGCTTCTCCCTTGCAAGGAGTCTGACAGGCTGATGGGGAGCGACACTTGGGGTGTCCTGACCACGGTGTCAGCTGGACTGTGGCTGTGGGGCAGCCTCCCAGGGATGCCTGCTTTGCCAGGAATTTTCCTTCTCCCAAGTTCAAGGATCTGCCCTGTGTCCTCACACTCTAATCACCAGGGTAGTAATAGCAATACTAATTAACAATCATAATAGCTAACAGACTCTTCCTGTGCACCAGAGCTACGCGCCTCGTATATGAGTTTTCCCTTTATCTGTTCGCGTAGACTAATAGTTGCCTGCTTCCATCACACTGCCCCGTGCATTTCCACATGTGAGCTGGTGTGTTTAAGGACTCCTCTCGAGAATCTCACAGCTTCCAGTCAGTATGGGAGGGAGAGTGATGAGCTCATCAGATTCAGTATATCCGAGTGAACTTGGTGACTAAGCGGACAGAAATCACGGACCACGGCTGTTATTAACGTGGCTATTTCTGGCAAGACACAGAGAGAACAGTCAGAAAACTATTCATCTGTCCTCAGGCTGACGTTGAAAAGGCAAATGAGCAAATACTTAGAATTCCTGATCCTTGCCTTTCTGAACTGAGTGTGTCCAGACTCGTAAAACACGCCGACTCCTCATCCCTCACTTTCTAAACTGTGCTCTTCATTTTTCTCTTGGTTCCTCCAATTAATGGGAACACATTTTAGTTTGCGTCTGTTTTTAGAACATTATTTGATACTAAAATGTTCCCTGTGGATTAACTTGTGGAGCATGTTGATTACTCCTGGGTGTAGAATATTGTAAAATATGACATCTAGTCAATTTTAATATCAGAAGCTATGCACACTGTCAATAATTATATGAAGAAATACAATGAAGCTTTTTGTCTCCAAGTGATTTATGACTCGGCAGTTTAAAAAATGCTAGTGAATTATTTAAAATAATACCCATCTCTCCTATCCACGAAAGGATCCTTCAGCCTCCGTGGTGAGAGCCAGGGCCCGCCCAGCGTGGCTGGAGGGTGGGCCTCCAGTGACTCTCCATCAGCAGGCACCGGGCAGATATCCCCCCAGACGTTCAGCCGGGGAGTGTATCCACATGTCCCCCCGAATCCTCACTGGTAGTGTGTAAGTGCCTCGCTTCCCAGGGGAGGCCGAGTAGAGCTGAGTATGAGCGTTGGTTTGTGGTCCTGGGACTCAAATTCGGGCTTTGTAAAGCACGGACTGTGCCCCCTCGTGGGGGAGAATGTGGTGTCCCTGTTCTTCGGGAAGATCACAACCCATGTCGGGAAACAAGGCCTCAAGACCTGACCAGTGGAGGGCAGCTTAGGGCATCATGACATTAAATGGCATGGATGGCAGATCTCCCCCCAGAGAGAAGGTCACAGGGATGTGGGGGCACCAGACAAGGCTTGCTGGAGGTGTCTGAACGTGGGTGGCCAGTGGACATAGGAGAGGACCGGGTGGCGGGCAGGAATCGGGCTGGAGGTGTGGCGGCAGGAAGGACAGCTCCCCAGGCTGGGGAGAACGAGGTGAAAAATCCTCTCCTGCTGTATCCCGTCAGCCCACCGTCTTGCTCTAGATCATCATCCATTTTTAGGGAAAACCCATGGGAATCAGATGAGCGTGTTAATTGCATTTTACTTCCAAGTAATGGGAAACCACAGTGGTATTCTGAGCTAACGCTTTGGCCCATGTGTAAGTGGTTAATTTATTAGCTAAGCACTTTCCTTCGGGCGCCTAGCTCCATGCCTTCCACCACGAAGGCCCCGTGCCACACGGACATGTGCTCTGCTGTCACCCGGACACCCTGCAGATTTATCAAGCTCTGCAGGGGAAGGAGGCAGAGGCAGAGCTGACGGGAGTCGGGGGTGAGCTGCCGCGGGATTCTGCCCGCCGACCGCTGTGTGTTTCAGAATGTCGCTGAGTCCCTGTGAGACAGGATTCCCTTCTTCCCTTCATCTGTTGATTGAGATGCTGGGTGTCACCTTGTGGGTGGCTGTGAAGTCACACGAGATCCCGGCCGGCACAGGCCATGGCATGCCCAGAATCGTGATCTGCGCAGCTGGGGTTGGTCATCGAGTCCGGCTCCCTGTTGGTGGCCCTGTGTGCAGATGCATCCACTGGAACAGTAACAGGATCTCACATACAGCATGGTGTCCGCGAGCACTTACAGAGAAAGCAAAAAAGATGTTGTTTGCCCAGGAAATGGGCCCCGAGGGGCAGGCCGGCCGGAGCCTTTGAACACCAGCAGGCTGGAGAGGTGGACAGGCCCTTTCAGGTAGCAAGCAGGGGGCACCACAGAATCACGCTTTCATCTCCCCTGGTCGTGCGCTGGTCTTCGTGGGATCACTTCCAGAGAGCCGATCCTGTCTTGCAGAAATGCGGTCCTGCATCATTCACGAACAGGCCGAAGGCGGCAGTTGTTCACTCCAGCAAACATCTGTAGGTCGCTTAGTATATGTGCTGAGTCCCACGCCAGCTGTTCGTGAGAAACCCGCTGCTCGGGCCAGGATGCCCTTTCCGGTTCTGTGGCTCTGAGACAGCTTTAAAGAGACGGACTGGATTGGCTCACTGAGTCTTGCTGGCTTGTGCTGTGCCTCTGCCCTGTCTTCCCTGGCGTGGCAAACGGGAGGGGTCACTTACTTAAACTCTAAAGTGGGCGTTCTGAGGGCTCGTGCATGCCTGCAGCTTTCCTTGATCGCGACCATTCACAGTCCCCTGTTGCTTACAGGGCCCCACGGCGGCCAGCAGGGTCATCTCGGGGTAAGTGCAGGATCTGCCGTGCCTCCCCTTCATGTTGGTCTCCGCCTGTCGTCTCCATGGGGCCACTTGGTCACTGACCCTCACAGGTGTAGCTCGCCATTATGGCCACGGTGCCGGTGCCGCAGGCTTCATAGCGAGCCTGCATCATTCACGAACAGGCCGAAGGCGGCAGTTGTTCACTCCAGCAAACATCTGTAGGTCGCTTAGTATATGTGCTGAGTCCCACGCCAGCTTCAGGAACACACTGAGAGGCCAGGCGGGAAGGAGTCAGGACCACGGATTCTAACCCAGCATCACAGATGCCACAAGGTGAGAATGGGAATCCGAGGGTACCTGGGGAAGGCTTTCTAACTGCATCCTGAGAGAGCCAGGCACAGCTTCCCACAGGGGCCACCTGCCATGCCAGGACTCCCAGGAGGATTAGCTGGTCAGGTGAGCAGGGCCCTAGGCCTTCCTTTGGCACCTGCGAGTGCCTGTGGGGAGGATGCGTGGTCAGCCTACAACTCAGTTCTTACAGCCTGCTTCTGGTGCGTAGGTCCCCGTCATTTGTTTTGTGAGCAAGGACAGCTCCTTTGCCAGCCCCGCTTTATCACGTCAGGAGGAAAGAGCCTGCTCCTTCGAGTCTGTTGCTTGCCTCCCCTCCAGCACCCACAGCCCCCATCGCTCACCATGGCCCATTGGTGTCGGGGCATTTGGACAGCGTCCTTTATTCCTTCTTACATCGGCTGCCGTGAGGAGCCTGTGACCAGCCACTTGCAGCTCCCTGTTTACATTTCCTGTCTTCCTTTGGAACTGGGCTTCCCACCACCCTTAGCCTAGCCAAAACAGGTGGGTAAGTTCCGTGAGGGCAGGAGTTGCCTGCTTGTTTTGCAGCTGTTACAAGCTCTGCATCTGCAGAGGGTGCAGCGTGCGGCAGGCGCGGGAAAGCATGTGTTGCGTGGATGAACTGTGGTGCTCTGATTCCCCGGCCCATATCCTGCTATATTGATATTTTCAGAATAGTTCTTTTGAGACTCCGAAGACAATGTCAATCTTCAGACCCAGTAGTTTCCACATTTCGATGATCATCAGAATGACCTGGGGTACTGAAAGGTGGCTAGGTCTTTCCCAAGGTGCCTGCAGGCGTTACTGCTAGAAGCGGGCCCAGGGCTTTTTATTTTGGCTCAGATGATAATCTGATGGGAACCACAGAGCTAGTCTGTCTTCCCTAGTTTGCAAGAGAGAGAGTAGGTCCTGAGGTTTTTTAAAAAGTGTCTGATGTCCTACCAGGTACTGTCCGAGGAGACTTCCCCTCCCGCCCAGCTGGCATCCTTTGCTGCTTCGTGGCCCCTGTCAAACCCTAGCTTGGAGCGAGTGGCCACCCAGTGGGTGAATCTAGGTTGGAGTTTTGAATCGGCTCTTAAGAGAAATACAAACTTATGACTGGTAATGGCGATGGGAGGTTGACTCCAGCTGAAGACAGGAGACCTCTGGTGCCATTTAAGTGAAGTTAAGATCATAGGACCCGCATAATTTAATCCTGTTTCTCCATTTGTCAAAGGCATGCATCTTATTTCTTGGTGATTTAGATATTGTCTTCAGAGCCTCAAACCCAGTCCTACCGCCCTGCAGGCGACATTCCAAGAGAGCGTTCCCACCCCGCACGCAGGAACCATTTCCAGGCAGGCAGCTGCTGTCCTCTGTGCTGGTCTGGAAATGCGTCGTTTGCTCTGACAGACTGTCATCCCCAGGGAGAGCACACAGCCCCCAGAGTTCACAGCCCCTCCCCCGAAGTGTCTCATATGTGCAGAAGCGTTGATAAATCATTTAGGAGGGCACCCCTGCTGTTTCAGCCATTCCAGAGCCGCAGCGGGACCGAGGCGGGGCCGGGGGGTCACTGGCGGCTTTAGCTGCTTGCCATGTTCCCTGGGGGCCTTTTTACAGGGGGTACGGTCGTGCCTGGAAGTTTTGATGTTTTCATGTCAGGGTGAAGACAATAAATTAGAAATTAATAAAACTGAGATGATTTCATCCTAGGATGTGCTTATGATGTCAAGAAAATTTTACTGAAATTCTCCCTCACTACAGAGATCAGCGCTCTAACAATTTGCATGAAATAAACTTTGTTTCATTGTCTCATTGCACTTGAAAATTAACCTTTTATTTCTTGTGGTCAGTGTCAAATAATATATTTTATGATTCTGCATGATGATTTATTTCAGTGCCTAAGTATGTAGAAGACTAAGTTAGAGAATGAGAGGGTTTCATTTTTCAATTGAAGTGCAGTTGATGTCCAATATTATATTGGATTCAAGTATACAACACAGGGATTTGATGAGAGGGGGATCTTATTTTCAAGTGTATGAACTAGATAGTATCTTGATGACGTATGACATTGTATATTGATTTTCCTTAGTCTGCCATTCCCCAAAATATAATTGACAACTTTATTGTTAGACCACATCCATTTAATCAAAATTCCGGTGGTAACCTTCATATGTAGCAATTGAATTTTTTTCTGAAAGGATTGAATATCTAAGCTTTAAAAGCAGATGGGTGATTCATTACAAAAGCCAGATTAATACAATTTGGCCTAATTTCTAGACAGTGACGTTTTAAGTGGCCTTGTCGGAATAGCTGTTATTGCAAATATATATGTTTACAATGCATGATTCTAAAACAGTCTGTTTTTACTACATACCAGAAGGTACACTTTCAAGTGCATGCCCTCCATGAGAGCTCTTCTTAGTGGTGAAATGATGTTACCATGACAGAAGCTGGAGTCTTTCGTTCGTTTATCCATCTATTCATTAATTCAGCAAATAATTGCCTGAGCATCTGCCCCATGCCAGTTACCCTACAGGTGCTGAGGTCCAAGTGGGGAAGCTGACAGTGACAGGTGACTGTGTAAGATATAAGGTAGTGATATGCTTAGCAAAATAGGGCAGTGGGAAAGCATTACCTGGCCACGTACTGCGGGGAGATCTGGGAAGGCCCCTACCCTAAGTGAGGGAGGGTGGCATGTGCTCCCCTGGGGCAGAGTGCACTCACGCAGCACCCGGGGACCAGTGGGAGGCCTTGGGTTCTACCTGGAGGACACTGAAGTCCTCGGAGAGTTTCAGGCAGAGAAGCGCAGGACGGCCTCTGCTTTGAATCCATGACTAAGGGATTGTAAGACTAGGTAATGTAAGAGGGAGTCTTGGGGTGCGCACCTTGCAAGCAGTGCGAACTCGTCCTGAGCCCCCGTCTCCCCAAGCCTCCCACCATCCTGGCTTTTCCTTCTCCCCAAGCCCTCCTGCTCCTGAGCCGCCTACCTGGTTCCGCCGGCCCAGAGCCCCTGCCCTGCCCCACAGCCCCGCCACCCACCCACCTGCACACACACGCTAGTGTGGGATCCCAGGCCAGCAAGGATGAGGATGTCCCCCCCTTTCTAACTGGGCCACCTGGGGCCGGTGCTGCACCCCCTGCATCTCCATGTCCTGGGCTGTGAGTGGGGGTGGTGGGCACCCCCATCAGTGGTTCACAGAGAAGGTACCGTAGAGCCATCAGTGTGCTGACTGCTCTGGCCATGGCCTCTGGGCCGTCACATCCCCGTCATGCATGTGCTTTGGCGCTGTGCACGATGCCACCATGTGGGTCCTGCTCCAGCGTGACGCCCTCTGCGCAGGAGCCGTGTGTCAGAATCCCATGTCTTTCACACAGCGCGGCGGGCAGGGCCCTCACTGTCTGCCAGCTGGTCAGCGACGGTGCATCGCTCGTCTGCCATGCGGCCACCTGCGCCCTCTCCACGCCGGCCTCTCCCGTGCACTAGCTTCAGACATCAGCTCGTGCCAAGCATGAGGCCCCTGTTCCGGGCTCCTCTTAGTCCCTACCAGGTACTTCCCATTATCTGCAGACTCTCCTCTGGAAGCGTGACCTCCCACACTCAGATCCAGTGTGTTTCACACCATTACCTCCTTAGTGCCCGTTTCCTGAAGGCATCCTTCTGGGAGCACAGCCTCCCTGCATGTGTCAGTTGGGCAGAAGCCTCTGTAATTCTGGCCTCGCCTCAGACTTCCATTCTCTCTTTCCTGGACAGTCACCAGCCCCCTGACCAAGCCACCACCTCTTGGCACTCACCAGCCCCCTTTTACATCTCAGCCAGGGCCTATTTATAGGCAAAAATGTTGGTTCCTAAAATGGGGAAGGTTGGGGTGGCTGCTGCTGAGGGCAGGGAGGGGACTGCGTCAGGGCTTCTTTGCGTGAAGCAGAGGTGACACTGCCCCCCAGCTGGAGGCCGCGTGGCATCGGGGCCTTGGTGGCCGGAGTTTGAAGAGCCAGCAGTTCTCCTGGTGACGGTGGGCCTACCACCGTCATTGTATTGACAGAAGAAAGAAGACTGGTGGGTTGTTCAACTGTTAAGATTCCACATCAGAAAGTGCACTTTTTCAATAGGTATTTAAGTAAGAAGTGGACACGTTTGAGTCATTTAACCAGAACTCAACTGAACAGAAACCTTCGTTGATTAATCTTTTCTTCCTTTATTAACTCTGCTTCTAAAAAGAAGCAAGGGACAGTAAAGCAGCCACTGGGAGCTCCTCTGTGTGGATGGAGAGGAGATGCACCGCCCTTTCTCAGATTCTCTCCAGCAAGACTCGCATTCAGTGAGAGGCGGTCTGGGGCTTCCTGGCGATGAGCTCTCAGTCACCCAGATGGACTGGGCATGTCTCACTTTACTGCGGGTGAGGGTGGGACCAATATACCTCAGAAGGTTTCCAATGGAGAGTCAACAGTGTTTCTTGGTCGTCCTCAGTTAATTAGAAAATTAAATTAACCTCACCCTCATTCCTGAGCTTTCTGGTTAATTGATACTTTGCTGTTTTGGTTTCGAGAGGCCCCAGGAGCCCCAAGGTTCTAACCATGTAGTTACAGAATCAGGGAAGAGGGAACCACAGTCAGTCTGGAGTCCAAGGCAGACATCCCACGACAAAGGCCGGCTCTGTGAGGGTGCAGCCCAGGGTCGGCGTCCCCGGGTGACCCCTGTGGGCCAAGAGCTACTTAAAAGAGAATTCAGAAGAGGAGAGTATTGCCTCCCACTCTTCATCAGAGAAAATAAATCTAAAGTTTAAATCCTAAAATTAGAGTCATTTTAATACTTTAAATTTGCATTTAAAGTATAAACATGTTTCTTCCCTCAGAGATCTGACATTTTCTATAGTCTCCAAGAATGTGGACTAGACTTTACTGAGAAGCATACACGGTGGGGGCCAGAAGTCTAGACAGCTGAGAGATTTAATGGGCATTTCCAGTCTTAAGATAAAGTTTTAACTGTCCCCGAGAGCCTTCTGCCAGGTAACAAATTACAATCTGAGTGACCCAGGCTTCAGCTTAAAGCCCGCCAGTGGGACAGTTGGAGTGCTTCAGCGTGTGCCCCAGAAGGCTGTGGGACAGACTAAGGCTGGAATGCGGGCAAGGCATGCTTAGGACTCGGTAAAAACACAGGTCACTCAGGGCATTTTTAGTAAATAAAGAGCTGCCTGTAATTGTCATTCAGTCTCGTGTTTTTCTTGTCCACTGGACTTGGGGGCTGGGGGCAGGGCACAGGCATGGGACAGCTGTGGAACTGGCCTGCCTACAGGAAACGGTTCTGTTGATATTTCTCCTGTAGGACCCGTTAACTGGAGATTTTGTACTGATTGCTTTTTTTGTTGTTGTTATCATTAATCTACAATTACATGCAGAACATTATGTTTACTAGGCTCCCCCCCTTCACAAAATCCCCCCCACAAACCCCATTACAGTCACTGTCCATCAGTGTAGTAAGATGCTGTAGAGTCACTACTTGTCTTCTCTGTGTTGCACAGCCCTCCCCGTGCCCCCCGAACATCATACATGCTAATCGTAAGGCCCCCTTTCTCTTTCCCCCCCTTATCCCTCCCTTCCCACCCATCCTCCCCAGTCCCTTTCCCTTTGGTAACTGTTAGTCCATTCTTGGGTTCTGTGATTCTGCTGCTGTTTTGTTCCTTCAGTTTTTCTTTGTTCTTATACTCCACATATGAGTGAAATCATTTGGTACTTGTCTTTCTCCGCCTGGCTTACTTCACTGAGCATAATACCCTCTAGCTCCATCTATGTTGTTGCAAATGGTAGGATTTGGTTTTTCTTATGGCTGAGTAACATTCCATTGTGTATATGTACCACATCTTTATCCATTCATCTACTGGTGGACACTTAGGTTGCTTCCATTTCTTGGCTATTGTAAATAGTGCTGCGATAAACATAGGGGTGCATCTGTCTTTTTCAAACTGGGCTGCTGCATTCTTAGGGTAAATACCTAGGAGTGGGATTCCTGGGTCAAATGGTATTTCTATTTTGAGCATTTTGAGGAACCTCCATACTGCTTTCCACAATGGTTGAACTAATTTACATTCCCACCAGCAGTGTAGGAGGGTTCCCCTTTCTCCACAACCTCGCTAACATTTGTTGTTTGTCTTTTGGATGGCAGCCATCCTTACTGGTGTGAGGTGATACCTCATTGTGGTTTTAATTTGCATTTCTCTGATGACAAGCGATGTGGAGCATCTTTTCATGTGCCTGTTGGCCATCTGAATTTCTTCTTTGGAGAACTGTCTGTTCAGCTCCTCTGCCCATTTTTAATTGGATTATTTGCTTTTTGTTAGTTGAGGTACATGAGCTCTTTATATATTTTGGATGTCAACCCTTTATCGGATCTGTCATTTCTGAATATATTCTCCCATTACTGTAAGGTACCTTTTTGTTCTATTGATGGTGTCCTTTGCTGTACAGAAGCTTTTCAGCTTGATATAGTCCCACTTGTTCATTTTTGCTTTTGTTTCCCTTGCCCGGGGGGATATGTTCATGAAGAAGTCACTCATGTTTATGTACAAAAGATTTTTGCCTATGATTTTTTCTAAGAGTTTTATGGTTTCATGACTTACATTCAGGTCTTTGATCCATTTCTAATTTACTTTTGTGTATGGGGTTAGACAGTGATCCAGTTTCATTCTCTTACGTGTAGCTGTCCAGTTTTGCCAGCACCATCTGTTGAAGAGACTGTCATTTCCCCATTGTATGTCCATGACTCCTTTATTGAATATTAATTGACCATATATGTTTGGGTTAATGTCCGGAGTCTCTATTCTGTTCCACTGGTCTGTGGCTCTGTTCTTGTGCCACTACCAAATTGTTTTTACTACTGATTGCTTTTTTTTAAAAAAGTTCTTAGAGCTTTTGAGTGGAAATACACTGTGCTCAACTGATTTTTTTAAATTGATTTGAGCCTCCAGTCATTGAAATAATAGCACAAATATTAATAATAGTGGCTGTGATTGTGTGTGCCTACTGCATGCATGGCACTCTGCTCAACAATTCATATGCATTATATTCTTAATACCCAATACATTCTGGGAGGAGTCGTGACCCGCACCCTTCAGATGGGGAGCTGGCTCTCAGACAGCTTTAACTTCACACGCTCAGGGCAGCAAGTGGCAGGGCAGGACTCACACCCCGTCTAACCCTGAGCTGACACCTGTCACTGCTCTGCTACCAGGTGGAAGAGACCTTCATTTATTCCAGACCATCCAGGGCTGTTTTGCTCCTGTGGGAGAAGAAGAGCAGGAAGGAAAGAGAATACTAGTCTTCCCCTTGTAGCTTCAGGGAGGAAAGTTGAGCAGCGAGCACCTTACTGTACGCACAGCAGCGCCGTGGGATGCTCACATGGCTGCAGGAATTAAAGTGCAGCCCTTGCTGGACTCTAGTGTTGATGAGATGACATAATGTGCCAAAGAGCTGGAAGCGTACTTCATTTCCCAGATGTTCCATGATACAGTTTCCATTTGTTAATAGGGTGCAAAAGCTATTCTTTTATGCAGATACAGGACATTATATTAAACAACTAAAGGTACAGGAGATAGGAATGAAATGGGACGTGCTTTTAGAATCATCTAATTATTTTAGAACAAAATGAAGCCACTTCTGATAGTTTTTTCCCCATGACTGTCCAGCAGACAAGTATGGGGTGTCCATCAGAATGATGACAAGGCTGAGTGATGTCCATCATAGCCTGCGTCTGCTGAAAATGTAACGGAGGGGGCATTCTGTTAAAGGAAAAACATCACATTTCGGCTTTAATTCCTCATCCATAAGCTACATTGGAAAGAGAATTCTAGAATCATCAAGTTGATGGAAAATTGTGCATTCTCCCCCAAACAATGTCTTTGCTAAGTAGCACCTGTGCTGTTGAATAAGATGATACCCATATTGTGTGCAGTGTGATTTCAGTGGAAGAAATGGTAAGTGAATGACCCGTCGTTAACCGTATACCACAGCTGCATGTCTCTAATACCAAAATTAATTTTCTTCTGATGGGGAAGCCACTCAAATGCTGATGTAAATGTTGATGTTGCTGGGTTTGGATGAGTCCTAATACATTTGTTTATTTTTAAGCACTCCTGAGATGCTGATGAAAAGGCTGACCGGCAGGTGCATGACACTTCGATCTGCTCAGTGCCGTCTCGGGGGGAGGAGAGCCGCCGAGCGGTCTTTTCTCCTGAAAATCCTCTTTCTCTTTCTAGGTCTCCAGATATATCTGGGTCTTGGTGCCGTTGGGCTTTATAGCCAGTCTTTGAAATTGCACAGTTTTGGAGAGAATATTCATCTCGATCTTCCCCTGAATGTATGTTTCTAGATTGATATCCAACAGTTGTGATGCTATAAAACATACGGTGATTGTGAGCTTAGCAGAATTGTTCACAGACACCCGTGCCCTTGCCCCGGCATGTGCACATGTCAGGGCGTGGCACTCGGCACGGTTGGTGATGACAGTGTATCGAGATGATCTGTTGAAGTTCTGTGGTCTGCCAGGCGGTGCGCCAGACATTTTACATGTGTAACTTATTCGTCTTCCAGGTACCTCCCTGTGGTGTTCATGATCAACCCCATCTTAAAAAGTGAGGAAACTGGGGCGCATATCATTTAAATAGCTTGCTTAAGATCTTTCAGCTAATTAGTAACAGAACCTGGATCTGGTCCCAGAAGAAGTTAACTGAAGATTGGCATGCTACCCCATCCCGCTGCCAAATTTATCATTTAGATGCATTTATAAATTGATGCAAGGGTAGTATCTCCTGTTCTCATTTGCAGTTGAAGACTTTATGACCCATCTGGACATCCTTGTATCTGGGCACCAAAGTCATCATAGGAAGAAAACTATTATCCCTCATCATCATATTTCTTTTTCCTTTCTATCTTACGATCCTAATTTTTTCTCCATTTCGAGGGAATGGGCATACTTCATTCTCTCATTCTATGTCTATTCTGGTTATGCTGTTTTCATTTTGCAAAGTCAAACACCCACAACAAGCAGAAAATTAGGTGCATCCATGCATTCACATGTCACTCATCTCCCCGGATACCAAGTTCTGGTGTCATGGAGGCATAATTCTCTTTGGGAGAAAATTACGCTTTGTAGGCCATGGCCATTTATCACTTCTGTCTCATACATTTCCTTCTGAAAAGCAGCAAGTCTCAGGCACACACTGCAGGTCATTTTTATAGGGCACACTTGATTGCTTAGGAAGACAGATTTTAAAAGCACTCTCTTTAGAATGGAAGATATTGTATCTCCAGGGTAGAGTATGTCACCCACATCCTTGAGAGGTCTTATCTCTCAACAAGCCTGCTTTGACCTGAGCTGCGGTAACAGGGCCTTGTTAATTGCACAGTCGCCACTTTCATAATTAACGGTCCTCTCGGAAGTGTATCCACGAGTGAGAACAGGGCAACGATGATAACAGATGTTGAGTTCTGGAAACTCAGGAGAAGCCAGACCGTTTCTAAAGAGTCATTACCTTTCTTGTTTGAAGGAGAGGAGGAGGAATCTTCTCTCCTAAGGAAGGGTTACTTCCCAGGCAACTATGTCCATGCAGACTTTATTCCTGTCATTTAGTTTAAACGCAGTCTTTACAAGTCTTTACACTCAAATGCAACCTTGTGATGAAACAGTCCCAGAACCCAGACATCTGGATTGCTCCTCTTAATACTTTTCCTTGTTTTTTATAGTGATGCTCAATAAGTCACATAATTTTTCAAGGACTCAGTTATCATTTCTGTAAAATGGTAGTAATCAGATCTTCCCTATTAGCTTCATAGAATTTTGGGAAGGTGGGAGGAAGCAGTATGTGCGATACAACTTGGAATGGCCCAAATTCAAATGCCGGGTGTTGGAGTCAACAAATACTGTGCAACTGTTTTGAGCATTTCCGTTGAGGGCTTACTCTGGGCAAAGTTGTGTTCATCTTGCTACAGAGAGCGAGTCTGTGTTTGTGCATAGACGACCTGGTTGGCCAAGAGGTGCCACAGGACCATGGGCGTGCCGGGAGATCCAGGGACAGAGCAAAGGAGCCCTTGGGTGCTGATGGCCTTCTGCTCTGCCACATTAAATGTGCACATTAAATGGCTTAAGGAAGGGTAGGACTTCTATCAAGTTGAAGGTTGGAAGCTTCATGGAAGAGATTGAATTTTAACTTAGCCTTAAATAGACAAAATTTAGTAAGTTGTGTTTTTTTATATAGATATGTATGTGTGTTTATATATATATATATATATAATACTTATGAAATCTTGAGATAGCCCTTCAGGGAAGACAGTGCCAAAGGAAGACACGCAGGGGAGCGCGGGCTTGTTGTCGGAGGTGAGAGCTTCGGCTTGAGGGGTGTAGGTAGGGGTGTAGCGTGTGCACACGGGAGTAGTGTAGAGTCTTGCTAGAGAAAGACAGACACCCAGGGGAGCTTGGCTAGAGGGCTGTTGTGGAACCGTGTTTGGAAGGAAGGGGGAGTAAAGGAGGCAGGGAGCGGTGTGATTGTGCAAGATGCGGTGCACGCCGGACTGTACTTGCCCTGGAAAAATCAAAGCCTGGGTGTTCTCGCGGGGGCAAATGCCGGCTGGGTCTCCTTGGCCAAGGTGGGGAGGTGGGTTGAGGAAGAGCTGTGTGGGAGGCGCCCGGGGCGCTGGAGGCGGAATGGAGCCCCTTGAGGGAAGGCACAGCTCCAGCAGCCTCTTAGAATAGATGGGGGAGAGCGACTTCAAGCCTGCGTGTGTGTGAGGGGGGTGTTCGGAATGAATTTGGAGTGTGTCTGGACCAAAGATTCCTGTTACATAATCGCTGAAATTTTGAGCCCGAATGAGACCTTGTAGATAACGAATTTTGAAAGAGAAGAGGTGGAAAACAGGCGATCAGAGCCAATGAGGGAGGAGGGGGGGTACAGCCGCCGATTCCAGGCAGCTGAGAGCGATGCCCGCCCGCAGAGGCGCCCCGGGAGGAAGGGGTGGAAAGGGTCCTCGGATTTCCCAGGTGGCCGCTTGGGGCTTCTGTTGGTTGAGACGCACTGGCAATGGGGTGCGATAGTCCAGATTTGGGGTTCAGTTTTGATCCCTTCATTGCTCAAGCTTGGTTTCTTCCTTTCTGTCTGCTCCTGAGCATGTCTCCACTGCAAAGAGCTCCCTGAACTCACTGCTCCTACACACCGACAGAACTCTGCTGTAAATAGATGCCCTCTGGAGGGGGTGGCAGGCAGTGCCCCGCGCTGCAGGATCGGGGGCAGGAACTGGGGGTTTGAGGACCCCCACTGAGGCCACCGCTCGGCTGTGCTGCCCCGGGGTCCACGAGAGGGAACACCGTGCTCCCTGGTCTCTCCCCAGACTGGGCCAAGGGAGGGAAGTCCAGAGCTGGGTGAGTGGTAGAAGAAATGGGGCTTTATACTTGGTGTTTACTGAGCATTCTGAGCGGCTCATGAATATTCATTTTGCCTCCTGGTGACTGTTTTACAAGAATCAAAGGAGAAAAGAGAGGCTTCTCTAAAGGAACTCACTCTGCTCCGGCTTGTCTGTGAGGCTTGTCTGTGAGTCTTCAAAGAGCGTATCATTAAGAGAATTTCTCCCCACAACCAGATTCCAGAAAGGATGGGATACCTTAATTACAAGTATCTACAGAAAACTGGTTTCATCAACTCACAGGCTGTCGGAGCTAGAAAGGCTTTCAGAAACCATCCCGTACAGTTGTCCATTTAGAGATCCGGAAGGGGCTCAGAGAGGGGCAGTGACCACCAGCCCCACATTTGCCATCAGGTAGACACATACGAGCTCAAGTGAGGGCAAAACGCCTCCCAGGTAAGGGAAGGCAGCCCTCAGCTGCCTGAACCATAGCACAGTTTGAGTCTTAACTTATGTCTGATAATTATCATCTGCCAGCACCCCAGGGACACACTTTAAGTGGCCTGGTAATCGTGACTCCTGGTTGTGTGCACAGGTAAGGAGGCAGGGTAAGCTGGAGCCTTGAAGAAATATACAACTAATTCCCGGCACCAGCCACTGGTCGAAAAGAAGTCCCCTAATATTATGAGACCAAAAATTAGTGTTGGACAATTCATGTCCAGCTACGGTAAGGCTTTATCACAACTGAACTTAGTAAATATGGTTGATTGAAGTAGGCAGTTGAGTCTGGAGGTCAGTCACAGGGCACTTCATCCCTGATTGTCCTTGGCTGAGGACTTATGATCTAAAACACACTCTGTCTTCGGGAGAAGATGGTTCTAGTGCGGAAGCCTCTATGTGGCCGGGTTCTGAAAATACTGTCCCCCGTGCATTTGTTATCTATTGTTGTCCAACAAATTATTCCAAAGTGTGGCAACTTGAAAGGATAAATGCGTTGTGTCTCCCCGTTTCTGAGGGTCAGGAATTTAGAGGTGGTTCAGACACCCTCGGGAGGTCACAGTCAAGCTGTGGTGCAAGACGATGTGACCTCAACAGTGGACAGGCTGGAAGGTGTGTGTCCACACTCACTCGTGAGGCTGGTGGCCCCCAGAGCACACAGTCCAAGAGAGTGTCCACAGCAGCACAGGCTGTAGGGTCCCGTGTAATTTATTCTTGGAGTCAGTGTACCACCCTTTGTTCACATTCTGTTAGTCACACAAACCAGGCACAGTATGGGGAGACTGCCAAGGGTGTGCACACCAGGAGGTGGGGGGCCTGGGGCCATCTTAGAGACTGCCCACCACACCCCACGTCTGACCATGTTACTCTTCTTCTTTGGAACCATCCAATGAATCATCTTATCCAGTTAAGTCTCCCATTAGTATATGATGTGGGTTTGGCTTGAAAAACCAAAAATCAGACAGGTGAGCAAGTAAGAAATCACCCACCTGCACAATATACATCTTCAAAGAGAGAGATATGGTTGCAGATAATTATTCTGAAATATGTGTAGGTATGCATATGTTCATATATATGTGTATATACATGTTCTCATTTGGTTCAGAACCAGCCCTGTAAAGTAGGAACCCTGTTCTCTCGGTTTACGGATAAACCAATTTGGAGAGTTTCAGAGCTCACCCAAGGTCATACACCCTTACATCACACAGCTCTTACCCCAGATCCAGTGGAAAAGGAAACCCCCATAGCTTACTTTTGGGTAAATGTTTCTCAAACTCAGTAAGATGTTTGGTTTTAAATAACATTTTGTGAAGTGCATGTGATGGCGTTTTTGCTTGTTTCTGCTTCTAGCTACACATGAAAATATAGATATTTTCTTTGCCTATATAAAAATATTTTATCTTTCTTTAGGAGGTGCTTTCCCCCCTTGTTTCCCATCTCTTAAGAAACAAATGTTTTCTAAGCCGAGTGGAAAAGGAACATATCACATGGGAATTCATGTGTGAGCAGGTGGGCTGTGCGAGGGGTGGCTCCCAGGCAGGTTTTGCAGGCTCGGGCTAATGGTGCCTTGTCCGAGCTCCAGGGCAGTCTGAGGGCGCCGGGCAGTGCTGGTCACGAGGGTGGGTGGAGAAGGGGGCCTGAGCAGGCTCTGGGAGCCGGGGTGTGGGGGTCACACAGTGTGCATAACTCAATTCACCTTTCCTTCTGCTCAGAATGAATGTGGAAATGTTTGCCTTTTCTTCCCAGAGTCACTTCTGAAAAGCAATGTGAAGATTTGTACTTTGTGATTGGATTCATTGCTTTATACAAAGACTCAGTTTAAGGAAGGCTTTGGTGAACCACACAGAAGAAAGAATTATTTGAAATATGCATAACGTGAAGGACATTTGGGCTGAAGTTAACTCAGCTACCGGCACACTGAGTTTTCTAAGAAGTGGGTGTAATTAAGTTTCTATCAATACTAGCTAGAGGGAAAGCAGAAATCATGCTCTCAAGTCTGTGTAATAACAGATGGGAGCCCTTTGAGAAGATTCTTGCTAAATGTCAACATTGTTAGTCTTCTTAAAAAGGAAACCAGAAGTTCACCAGTCAACCATTACATTTAAATCTTGGAAAGGTAAACCTTTCCATGAGTTTCCATGAGGTTTCAAAAGCAGATACACATTTTCTTTCTTTAAACACATTCCACAGTTCTGTTGTGCCTTGTGGGCCTGTCTTGTGTTTAATTATTTCACAGTTTCACAACTCTGAGAACAGGCTATCAAACCCGCCGGTAGGGAGGATGAAGAGGGGACAGTGGACATTTTTACTTGGCCCTGGACACCAGCAGCTCGACCTGAAGATCCCATGAAGGTCGTGGGCCGGCAGTTAGACCCCCAGGCCAGTGGCTCTCAAAAGGCCCCCCACCGGCTCCATCAGCATCACTTGTTAGAAAGGCAAATTCCCAGGTCCCTTCCCAGACCTACCGGGTCGAAACAGGTCTTGTCGTCCTTAGTACCTTTACACAGCTGTTCTGTTTGAGCTCATGCCAGTCAAAGAAGGAGAGGATGGGGGTCAGGATAGAGTTCAGAACACCTGGTATGGTTTCTGCAGGCCATGAACACGTACATGTCTGTTCCTGGCAAAAGAAGGAACTGTGCAAACCCAGCCTATCAGTGCTCTTCTGATCAGCGTCGCACGATCGTCCCGATAGCTCAGGCGCACAGCCCCTGCCCCGTCACAGAGCAGCCTCTCTTACCCCAGCCCCCAACCTCTGAGATGCCCTCAGGTCCTGAGTCTCTATGTGATGTCATACATGCCATTAATTTTCTCCACTTGCTCCAGGCAGGTAACCGACTCTGTAGCAGACACCGTCTCAGGTCTCTGATACTTATGGTTTTGTTGCCAACCTTCTCCTCTAATTAGAATTCCTACCCACGTTTAAATTTCCAATTTAGGTTAAGATCCTTTGAGATTTGTCCAAAAATTCCCCTTTCCAAATGGCATATAACTCTTCTTTTCTACAGCAGCTGTTCGGTCCATTGTGCTAATTCGTTTGTTACAGATCATTTTATGCACACTCTGTCCTGACTGCCCTAGTCTGCTTACAAAGTTTTGAGAGGAAGACTCACTTCTCACATTTTTTGGTATCTTTTCAGGGTCTCACCAAGCACCTACGAATAATGATTTCTGCTGTTTATTTTGATGCCCTTTCTGTGGATGTACCATGATGTTGCCAGGATGTGCTTAAAGGTGTTTGCTCTCGGCCCCTCTCTGCTCTCTGTGTCCCTTGGCCACGCGTCTCTGACAGAATGCCAGGAGTGGGTGGGACGTGGGACGTGGTTTTGGTATGATTGGCCCACATGGTTGGTTTTCCTTTTGGACCTCAACTTAAAAATTGGGAAATTCATGTAGAAAGCAAAGCTTACGGCTTCCTTTGTGATAAAAGAAAACATAGACCCTAAGTCTTCGTTCCCCTTGGAGTTGATTCGTGGTGATATGTATGAATTCCAGGTGCCACAGTGCCCAGTTCTTCCTATTCTGTGTCTGGTACACATACTGAGTACCTGTTAATCCTTGCCTGGGCACCACTGGTTTTCTCAGACTGGAGACAATTCTCTATAAGGACTGCCTGGCATCTGTTGTCATCTCTGCAACTACCTGCCATAGCTAAGCAACCTTTCACAAGACACTTAACCTCTGTCTCTCCATTTCCCTTCTGTAAGCTGGGGACAGTAGTGGTTTCTTAACTCACAGGCTGTAAGTATTAAATGAGTCAGTATATATAAAATACTTGAGCCTGGTGCATACTGAGTGCTCGAGAAGTGTTTGCTTTCATTGGCGCTCTTTTTGGAAGTAGTAGTAAGGCATTGGTAGTATTTACCAGTATTTCTCTTCTAAGCAGAAAAATGAAACATGGATTAAGAAAGTCACATGTTTCAAGAAGAGTCATGTGTTTCAAATTCCTTTTTAGAAGTAAAGCATCTTCCTGCATTTTTAGTGTGTAAATACAGCGTTTCAGTGGCAAGGGGACGTCACCAATTTCAGTGATTCCACCAAATACCTGTTTGGGTTTTTGTTGGATTGAGGGGAATAGCAGGTTGCTTCTTGATTTCCTTGAGCCAGATCCTAATACTGGGTTTGTGTGGTTTGGGGTTTGTTTATTTATTTTAGTGACCTTTTAATGTAATCTTTTTAATTTAGGGCAAACTTTAGATTTTCAGAAAAGCTGCAGGGAATGATGCAGGGTTCTTGTGCGCCCTCGGCCGGGTCCCCCCGTGGGACAGCTCTCTTTCCCATGGCACACTAGTCAGAACTAAGAAACCGAGATTGGTAAATGGCTGTTAATGAAATTCTTTTTACTTTACTTGGACTTCACTGGCTTTATTTAATGACCCCTTTCTGTTCCAGGATCCAGTCCTGAGTCCCACAGTGCATTTGGCTGTCATGCCTCCCCAGTGTCCTTGACGTATGACAGTTTCTCAGTCTTTCCTTGTTTTTCCTGACCTGAAATCATTTATTTGTATCAGTATTGTTATAGGCTGAATTGTGTTCCCTCAAATTTATATGTTGGAGTCTTAACCCCCCGCACCTGATACTGGTTGCATTTGGAGACAGGGTCTTTAAATAAGTAACTAAGTTGAAATGAGTTCATTTGTGGGGCAGGCCCTACTCCAGCAGGACTGGTGTCCTGTTAAAAAGAGGAGATTAGGACATAGATACACACAAACGAGCTGCCACCCAAGGGCACAGGGGGAAGGCAATGCCCACACATGAAGGAGAGAGACCTCAGAAGGAACCAGTTCTGCCAACACCTTGATCTTGGACGTCCAGCCTCCAGAACTTTGAGGAAAACTTCTGTTGTTCAAGCTACCCACACTGTGGTGTTTGTTATGACAGCCCCAGCAAGCTAGGGACTTGTGGATAAAATGAGAGTTCCTGTGGTCAGGATTCTCACCTGGCCCTGGTTGACTAGCTCACTGCACATCTGTGGGCAATACATGGCTGTTAACTCTATATGAAGAGCTCTGCCCAGTGCTCTGCACGTGACATGGTGGCACGGCTGCAAGAGAGCAGAGGCTGGAGTGGTGGCAGCGCCGAGGACAGAGGCCCAGAGGATGGCTGTGCAGACAGAGGGCCCCAGAGGACAGCTGTATGGAACGGCTGTGCAGAGGCCCAGAGGACGGCTGTGCGGACAGAGGGCCCCAGAGGACAGCTGTATGGAACGGCTGTGCAGAGGCCCAGAGGGCGGCTGTGCGGACAGAGGGGCCCAGAGGCAGAGACCGGCTTGCTGCATGTGGACTCGCTCTGAGTGAACAGGATTCTAGTACTGACCTGCCACCTGGAAATAAAGTTGGGTATAACCCTTTTACCCCAAGAACATTTTGCTGTCAATTTCTTGGGTCACGTTGAATCCATGGCAAACTTGCCCAGGGCTGAAACCCATTGGCAAGACAGGACTTATCTATGTTTACTTTATACTTTTTCTTAAAATTTGATTCTCTGTTGCTCATAGTGTTGTTCAGACTGTCCCAGCTTTGGCCACCGGGCGCTCTCAGACCGGCTCCTGAGTTCCTGGGGCATGTCCTCCTACTTCAGATGTGTCAGCATCTCTGCTGGTACGACAATATGCTCCAGGCTCATTATGTGTTTTCCTTACCCTGGCCCTAGAATAGGCTATTTCTCCAAAGAGTGCAGGTTCCTTTATTTGAAAACAGCACCTAGAAACCAAGATCTATGGAACCGGCTTCTGGTCCTTGACCTGTGGCGCCAGCTTCAACCTACTGTGCTTCTGTAACAATACCAGCTCAGGGACTTGTCCTGATCAGCCATGACCTCCACGAGGGAGGCAAGTCGCTCTCCGAGGTGCTGATCATGAAAGGCTTTTCTTGTGCTAGAGAAGAGAGGAAAAAATAGAAGAGTGTCACATTTCAGCACTGTTACAGTCATTTTCTGCTCACATTCATGGTGCTAACAAAAAAAGGAAGATATATCACTTGGTGAAATAAATTCAGAAATCTTAGGATTTAATGAGTAGTACCTCTTTCCAGATCCATCCTTGAGGTGGACAGGAGAGCCTCTTTAAAGAGAAGATATGATAAAGGTGCTCTCCAAAATGTTACCTGTGAACAAAGATCGCAGATTAGCCTAACCCGGTGTCTTAGTGATGACAGTTCAAGAGGTAATGTGCTGAAACTGCTGCTTCAAGGGCTTAGTGTGGATACATGCCTTTCCTGACAGGTAGGATTAGTGGATTCTGGAGGAAGCAGTGATGAGGTTTACAGAACTTTCTTCCAACTCTGCTAATAAGTGCAAATCAGCTGAAATGTCTACTTGGATTAAAATATTTCAGATTCAGTATTTCATTGCCTACCAAGGTGTTTCCATTGAGGCTGATGAAATACTGACATGCTTCTGGTTCTGTGCACAAGTCTGATGGTGCAGATCTTTGAGACCTTTGGGATGCACTCTACTTTTTTCCTGTCTTCCTAATATGTTGACCTCTGAACAAGGGGTGAGAGGCAGTGCTGGTTATAATTAATTAACCAAACATTATTTTTCACTCAAGGATCTTTAATCAACACAAGAACAAAATGGATTCTGCATTATTACTGTAGTAGAATTTTAATTTAGCTGCTAATCAGCACTGAAGTTCCTTAGTGTGAGATATTTTGTTTCTTTCCTTTTAAAAAATCAAGTTTGGTGTTTTCCCTCAGAGCCTGATTACATTTGCTAGATTAAAAAGCATTTAAGATCCTTGTCTAGTGCTTGGAAAAAAACAGACCGATTATTGCAGTTCCTTCTTTTTGTAAAGAAATCAGGGCACGTTTGGTTCCCCGAGAAAATAGGAACTTCTAGAGCTGATGCTTAGGAATTAGGCCACATGTATCTGTGTGACTGGCCTGATGTTGTTCTGACCTGAGAATGTCTTCTGCCAAGCCCTGTGAAACTCTCCCATCAAAGCCAGTCCTTCTAGGACTGGCTGTGTCCCTGAACGGCCACAGAGGACATGCCTGTGTACCTGTAGTGACCTCTCCTTCTGTATAAACTTTATAAAGAGAAGGATTGTTGATGTTCAGCAGGGCCATCACAGAGATGGGCATGTAACAGGATTCTTGAATGCATTTCCAGGCTTTTAGTGACCTGCATTGCCCTTGTCCTCCTCTTCACTCTTAAAAACTCAGGGGGTTTTCATCCCGCCAGGAGATTCGTAGGATTCTTGCTGCATATCTGTTGCTGACCTGGATCTCCATGACAGCCAGCTCTCCGGGAGTTCACCCACACAAGCCAGAGTCAATTTTGTGCACATGAAGATGTTTATGAACTCTGTTTTCCTCCAGACTGAATAGATATTTCTTGGCTGATTGTTTACTTTTGTTTACAGACCATTCTTCATTTTGAAGCGCCAGTTCCGTTGCTGGCATGGAAACAAACTTTGCCTCAATCATGTGCATCTGAGTCATTGTAACTGCGGTTCTGGGGTTAGTAGTACTGCCAGCTGCACTGCTAGGGCAGGGCATCCGGACAGAGGCGGGCTCAGAGGGCATCTGCTTCGCCTTCCACTTTCAGGAAAGCAGGCGCACCGGTCTGCTCAGGCTGCAGGAGAGTGCGCCTCAGCCTGGAGGCTCCGAGAGGAGAGTTTATTTCTCAGGGGTCTGGAGGCTGGAGGCCAGGGTCCCGGCGCCCGTGGGGTCGGTGTTGCGTGAGGCCTTGCTCCCAGTTTGCACATGGCTGCTTTCTCGTTGCATCCTCATGGGGCCGTTTCTCTGTGCTCTTCTGGGGCCCCAGTCAGATGGGACCAGGGCTCCACCCTCGTGGCCTCGTTTAACCTACATCACCTCTTAAAGGCCCCATCTCCAAATGCAGGCACATGGGACTTAGGGCTTCAGCAGTTGAATTTGGGGGACACAGTTCAGTCCATAACAGGGGTGTTCACTTATCTCAGTAAAAGCGTTATCTCCCAATTTCCCACAACTTCAGATGAAGAGGAACCACATCTTTTTTTTTTTTTTTAAGTAAGAAATTTGTTTTGCATTTCTGTGCCCCGCATGTTCAGTGCTGCCTCATCAGAACAACTTTCTTTCCCCACTTCTTGGCTGCACCTGCTCCTGCCTGGCCTGTGCCCTGTCTGGGTGCTCGTCTGAGCAGATGAGCGATGCGGGCACAGGCTCACTGTGGAGCCTGCTTGAGGCTCTTGATGTCCTTTGTGCCCTAAAGTCCTACACAACCTGGCCTGGCGTCTCACAAATCCTCCTCATTATAAACACCCTCATGCTCTGGCTTCCCAGAGCGCCGTGTTGCCATATTCAAAGCAGAGTCTGAGAGGCATTGGCCTCACCTGGGAGAACATTAGACATGCAGACCGTCGGCCCCCACCCGGACCTCCTGCATCAGGACCCGCCTGTCCGTGGAATTTCCTCAGCTCGTCCCAGCCCCGGGGAACATTGGTGTTTGAGAAACAGTGCTTTGCGTCGGCCCATCATCTAAGTTAGAAACAGCTGCCCACTGCTCCGCCAGTCGCCCGGCTGTCATTGAATCCCGTCTCCCTCTTTTCCTTAGTACAAGTACACCTGGGCTCCCCAGCTTTTCCTCATGGGCCTCATTTTCCTATCAGGGCATCTGATGTTTCTGTACCTACGAGCCTTTCACTCCGTTTTCCAGAGAGCCCCGACCTGTCCCTGGGGGGCCTGTTGCACGTTGCCGGAATCTTCTCGGTAGTGATCAGAGGTGACTTACAAGGCTGAAATACAAAGAGTGAATTTGTTTCCAGTCAGTGGCTTATGGTAATTGTCATTCATGGCACCACCTTTTATTCATATGCCATTTTGATTTTCAAGAGAAAAAATAGGGAATATTAGTTGAATCCATTTACCTGAAGCCACATTTTAAGTGCTTTTGGTTTTAAGACGTTTGTTTTATAGTAAATACACAAAAGTTTTGTAAATAAGGGCTTCAAATAGGAATCCCTCCTCTGTTTTTTTCTTTGTTTATCATTGGACACTTGGAAGGATGAAGAGGGTTATGTGAGCTAAATGCTTTCTTCACAGCTGCTTGAAAATTTCAATAACCAATTATCTTAAATAATTGAAAATTAAATGAAAATAAAAATGAGTACAAAGCAAATTTTCTTTTTTTCTTCCTCCTCTGGTAATACATGCTGGTGAGCCAAATGAAAACCACCTGCTTGCTCATGAAAATTAGCACAGGACTCTTATCTCACAGAATGCTCTGCGGAATGGTCTTTCAGCCCTTCTGTAGTACAGAACTTATAAAAAAGATATCAGTGAGAATAAATGAAGCATGCCATTTGTAAATCACCTAGCTTTTTAAGCCATTGTGTCCATCATTTTTATTGAGGAAAAAATGTTCTGATATTTCCACCTGACCTCTTCAGACTAGGTACATGTGCCACAATTGGCCATTTTAAAACTCTGCCCTTTGATTTGCCATCATCAGAATATTGGCTTCCAAAGTTTTAAGTGATAATTCAGACTAATATGAATTTAGCACAGGAAGGTCACTCCTCAGACTAATGAAATTCAGATGCACCTGCAAAAATAGGAGGAAGAGCTCTTCTATCAGAAAGAAATGATTTTCAACTTTTGAGCGTCCTCTTCCATACCAGTTATGTAGTATAATTTAAAGTTTAAAAGGAAACTTTTCTTTGGAGATATGTAGTTTGGATGAGCCCTCCCATAGCCATCCTTTACTTACATTAATCACTGGTATAAAATCGTTAGTGATCCTCAATTTCCTGTAAGATAAAATTGAAAACCCCACGCATCCTGATGCACCAGCATGCATTGTCTCACTATGGAAAACACCTCACTCTGAGCTCCCTTGTCCTGATGTCTTCCCATCCTGTCTGTCCTCTCCTCCACAAATACTGTTCTCATTAACCTGCACGTTATATACCAAGCCTCAGTCGTCCCTCAGAGCCTGGACTAGTTATTGTTTGTGGCAAAACAGTCACTCCTAAACTTGGTGGCTTGAAACATTAGTCCTTTATCATCTCATGGTTTCTGTGGGTCAGGAAATCAGAAGGAGCTCGGCTGCGGGTTCCGACTGCCCTGTGCCACCAGGCTGCAGGCTAGTGTGGGCTGTTCGCCCCACAGGGGCCTCGCTGCAGGGCTGCCAGTGAGTTGCATGGCTTATGGCCGGCTCCTTCCGCAGGGAACGGCTCGAAGGCCAAGGCACTGGTGTGGCGGCTGGTGGCGTCCAGCCTCTGAGCCACTTACTGCCAAGTCCACCGTATTTGTGGATGGCACAGGGCAGCGCTGATTTAAGTTGAAGGGCGGCTATGCAGCAAGGATGTGTGAAGGGCCAGACTGGACGCTGGCACCACGGAGCCCCTTCTCGTACCACTGGTGCTCAGCCGTCCCATCTGCCACCGTTCCTCCCCACAGATAAACCCCTTCTCTCGGGTCTTCCTGACCCACCCTACATCAAATAAAACCCCTTAGCACGGGTGATCTGAACCGGTCAGGCAGTGGGTGCTACCTTTGCGTTAGGAGACTCACCCTACATGAGTTTACACTCGGGGTAAATCACTGAAGGGTGAGGTCCTGACTCTTCAAATACCCTTCATGTGGTACATGTTAATAAAGACTTGTCAATGTTCGTTACTCAGGACGGGGAAGGTAAATCTGTGTGTGTTGTATACAAAACCCTCAATGCTACTCGTCTTCGGCTAGAGTTACTTTGCTTCCCATGCATGCGTAAATTTGGTGTGACGGTGAGGGTGTTGCAACTTTGCTCAGTTCTGGAGAACTGGTCTGATGTTGCAGATTGTCTAGGTTGTGAGATGGGAGGCATGGATATAGCTGGGAGACTGGCATGGCATTAAGACCCTGTTCACAGTGTGCTCTAGGTCCCTGGGTGATCCTGATTTCCTTCTGAATCAGTGAAAGATTAAATTACACTCACTATGATCTTAGTATGAGAAGTTGCAACCTAGTAGTTGAACTTTTTTGGAATTATAAATCCATTAATGGAGGTATTGGGCAACGCTTTGTCATCTAGTGTGTTCTTCCATTCCCTGGCCAGGCCAGAGAAGCGTGTTTTCAGTATTGAAGACACTGGGCCGTTCTCCCCCTTAGATGTTTTTATATTTGGGATGGGGTTTGACAGCTCGGCAGCATCCAAAAGCTGCTGTGATTTTTGGGTGAAGCCAGGCCAAGGGTGCGTGGGGGACCTTACACCAGAGCTGGTAGCTCCCCCAGCCTTCATTGTGGAGTTGGGAGAAACATCCCCATGGCTATTTTGCTGCTGAATTCTAGCCCATCACTGTAGTTAGTCTGTCCTAATTTGAGTGAGTGAGAGTCAAACTGGGTAGTAGAAATGCAGTTTTCTCACTTTAAGTGCAAATAATAACCTCCGTGAACCTCGGAACCTTTCCCTCCTGGGAAGCATGTGGGTCCTCTCTTTCTGTACGCAAATGATTAATAGGCAAAATATTTTGAGCAATTCACTTCTCTAGTGGTTAAGCAAGTTCCTTAAAATCATGTTTATGGTACCAGCTTACTTACCAGGGCCTTTTTGTTTACAGGTTCAATGTCAATTACAACCCAGGTCAAGTTGTGTTGCAGCCCAAATTCTGGAGGCTGATCTAAATGATGCTTTTTTTATGTATGTCTTTGGAAGACACAACTTTTGCCAAGGATGTGAATGAAGCAGGGCCTTTTTACTCCGTGACTGTTGTCCATTTAGTGCAGTGTAGTGGGTTGTAAATTTTGGAGGACAAAGACTATGCCTTATTAAACTTTGTGTTTCCTAAATCAGCCAGCACAGGTCCTTGTTCACAACAGGTGCTTAATAAATGTTTAATCTGTTTGTGAATTGAGTGAGTGGGATTCTTGGATTCTTGAGAGTAGATTTTGTGAAAGGAGAATGGTAAAGATTAAAGGACTCAACATAATGAAATACTGAATAATGTTAGGAAGGGAGTGCGGGGAGCTGGCATCACATGAGCCCAGGACACAGCTCTGCCCCAGGTCCCAGGGCATTTGCGGAATACCTGTGACTCATACCATTCTCTGCTCCCTACTTCTGCTGTACCACCTGGTTATAATTCTTCTACTTCCTTTGGGAAATTTTATATTAAATGTTATTTTTCTGTACTTTTTAATTACCTTCATACCTGAGAGATGACTCCCTTAGGAACATGAGATTGAAAATCTGTTAAGACAGGCTGCTCTGCCATCACCTTATTAGCAGTAAGCACCATGGACCCTTCTAGGAAGCAAGGATCTGATGTTTGGGGTCAGCTATGTTCATACACCTCCCTTCATGAAGGTTAACCCTGGCAGAGCCTGCGGTTCTAGCCCCTCACGGTCTGCCATGTTAGAACGGCTGCTGGTTTTAGGCACCCTCATAGGGTAATGGAAATAGCCCCATAACCGGCCAGGAGCAACCCACATCTCCCAAGCGTCAGCCTAACGGGAGCCGTGGCTACCCGGATGAACCTAAGAAACTTTCTAACAATTACTACTGACTGTATGAAAAGCTCCTGGCTTCATCCACAGGTGTTTGTCATTATAATATTGAAAAATAATCAGATAGGATGCCTCAAAGCACTGTTTCCTTGAGTGGAAGTTGGGCTCATGGAGATGATGAGCTGGAAGGGTCACCTTTGCAAAACGCCAGCTTGTTATTTGTGTGAGAACAGCTGTGCACCAGTGTGGACTGGAGAGAGTTGGGCTTAGCTTGTGGACACGGTGTGTGTGCTGTGCCAACAGGTAGGTCTGCTTCCAGGAGTTACCTTCATACCTGGTTCGCCATTGTTTAA
The DNA here is from genome assembly GCF_030020395.1 of Manis pentadactyla. Lineage (NCBI taxonomy): Eukaryota > Metazoa > Chordata > Mammalia > Pholidota > Manidae > Manis > Manis pentadactyla. The sequence goes on from NC_080025.1 coordinate 146,355,303, forward strand.
AAATAGAGCTCACACCTCAGTATTTGCGTTTCTCACAGGTCTCTTGGCTGCTTGGTACCAGGGTGGCCTTGGGCAAGAACAAGCCCTGGCCAAGAGGGCCCTCCTTGCTCTCAGAGGTGCATTTAGGGGCTCAGCTGGGGGCGCTGCTCCTGGTGGGCACCCCCACGGCCTCACACACCTGATTCTGCTTGGAGCTCCTCTTTTTCCTTCTCTTGGAAGTGGGTGGGGCCTGAAGCAGAAAGGACGTGTGGTCTGTAAAGCGGGCGGACGGTGTCCTGCTAGGGAGGGGGCCTTGGCGCCTGGAGCACCGTCTGTGTGAGAAGAGTCCACAGGCTCTGGAGCCACAAACCAGGATCGAAGTCCGATCCTCCCAGCTGCCGGGGTGTGGATGGGCACTCTTCCAAGCCACGCTCACCCGGGGTTCCCACAGCTGTGCCAGACTTGGAGCACAGTCGTAAGAACCTCAGACCTGCCTCAGGCTCTGGCGCACAGCAGGCACTCGGGACTGCGGCTGGTGTGCTCTGCCTGCTTTAGGCAAGTCACTTCACATCTCTGATGGCAGTTTCTGTGGCTGCAAAAGGAGGGAGCTGGACTGGATGGTCGCTGCCCAGTGGTCTGCTCGCCGTTCTGTGTGGGCTCCACACTAATACAGTGACTGCAAATGCCAAAAGCCTTTGGCCAGTCTAGTCAATTCAGTCAAAAAAATTCCTTAGAGGGAAATGAAATCAGCTATTTATTGACAGGACTGGCATGTGTCTTGTAGCCGACAGAGGCCCCAGTGCCCAGCGTGTGGTGAGCGCTCAGGAAACGCTTGTTTGATGCTTTAAGTAACTGGCTCTGCCAACCCCAGCCCCAGGAAGTGGGTGGCACGTTCTGAGTGGACTCTGAAGAGCCATGAAGTGACAGTTCAGGACCAGGCAGGGCCAGAAGCAAACAGCACGACGGTGACACACTCTGGGGTAGGACGGTGGGAGGTCTTCTCGCCCTGGCCCAGGGAGCAGCTCAGGACCCTGCAGGTGGGTGTGGAGGGGGACTGGGGGGCAGGAACTGTGGGAGCAAACACCCCGCCTCTCTCTGACTTGCTCCTGTCCTGCGAGAGCCTCTCACTGGCTTAACCAACTACAACCCCGAGCACAGGAGCTCCGGGTGAGGCCAGCCTCCTGGGCAAAGAGCAGGAAGACAGGGAAGAAAAGTGGGCCCTAAAGAGAGTAGACAGCCCAGCAGAGTGGCTGCCCATGCAAGTAAGTTTCAGGGTGGGGGGCACTAGAATAGTGTTGATTTGGGGACAGATTTATACAGGCACAAAACCTAACTGTCTATTTTGTCTGAAGAGATTCGTCTGTTCTACCAATGAAGCAATAGGGTTAGATAGTAAAGGTAAGGATTATCTTTAAAAAACAAATTTTCACTGTCCAGTGCCAGGTCTGATGAAAATATTTGGGGTGGATGGGTTGGATAGTGGAGGTGACAGCCAGGTGGATGGGGTGGGGAATGTCAGGAGAATGGTGGGGTGGGGTGGGCTTTCTCTCAGTCAGGACTGGCGAAGCCTAGGCCTACCACAGCCATGGGAATCGCAGAGTTCTTGCCAGGCGGCGGCATTCAGCCACAAGGGCAGCCCAGAGCGAGCTCCCCGGCGGTCGGGTGGCAAGGAGCCAGCTCCCCGCAGTTTCGTCCAGGGCATCAGGCAGCCTTAGCCTTCCTGACCAGAAGGTTTAGCTTCTCTGCAAGCCCAGCATGTCATGGCGAGGCATCACCCGCCGCTGGTCCTCGGCCTATGGGAGGACCACCTCCAAAGACCGTATTGTCATTAACGTAGTGGCAGAGAACCTGTGCCCTCTGTATGAATGTGTGTCGTACATAAGCAAAGCCAGACACTGACGTGGCTCGGGCAGGCGTTAATCAGGAGTAACCGGTGTGATAGGGGAAAGAGGCCTGGGTGGACTGCACTCGGCTCTCTTAGCGCCGAGGGGCCTGGGCCGTTTCAAGGAGAAAGAGGGCGTAGAGCAGGAGGTGAGCAGGGCCCGGCGGGGTCAGAAAGGGCAAATCACAGAGGCTCAGTCTGTGTGGGTGCCAGTAGCCAGCTGTGCCTGCGGCCGCCCCTCAACCATAGGGGCACTGGGGAGGCTGCCTGAGCGCTTGCTGAGGTCCTGACAGACCGACGTTAGGGTCTCACGGGAGAGACACCCGGATGGGCTCGGCCAGAGTTTGGTCAAGGAAAGGTCTTTCTCACCTGCTAGGTATCCTTCATTAGTAACCGTTTAGGCATCTCTGGACACCAAATACAGAGAAAAATGAATACAACGAAACTGTGTTGTCCAGAAACAATTTTGTTGGTGAAATCCTCTCGGTGATGATGAATGAGGTCGGATATCTTGCGATGCACCCGCTCAGTCACTTAGGGATCATTGCATTTTGCAGCATCAGTTGAGGCTTTGATTGTGTCATTTAAAGCCAAGTATGCAAAGAATGGTTGTGCGCCAGTTCGTTTTCTCTTCAGAAAGCCGAGACACAAACAAGTCAGGTTATTCAGTGGAGCTGATGAAATTCTCCAGACTTTACACAAATACCTCCAGTGGCAGAAAAAATGAGAACTACATCCAGGAAATAACCATCAAAAAACGGCAGAGAATTCTCTCTTCCCTGAGTGCCATAGACTTTAAAGAGTTTGTTTTATGGTCTTTGGATTTCAGTGTTCTTTTTATGGTAAGAAAATAATCACCACTTTTCCCACTAACGTGGACATACATATATATACATTTTTAAATTTCTCCCAATCAGTAAAACACACCGATATTGTCTCCTGTGCCCTCCCATCTTCACAGACCAGGAAGACACACTGCGGGGGCACCGTTGGCCTAGAGACACATATGCACACATGAAAGACGCGAGGTTTCTCTCAGCACACACTCGTCTCTTTTCCAGCTTAGACTTGTGCCCAATAAAAAGAGAAAATCGTCCCAAGACAACCCAATAGGTGATTCTCTTGGTCCTGTAACAAATCACCACAAATTTATTGGCTTAACATAGTATGAATTTATTAACTTATACTTTGAAGCTCAGAAATCTGAAGTGGGTTTCTCTTGACTCAAATCAAGCTGTCTGCAGGGCTGGTTCCTTCTGGAGGCTCTGAGGAAAACCTGTTTTCTGGTCTTTTCCAGGGTCTGGAGGTTGCCCGCCTACCGTGGCTTATGGCCCCGCCCATCCTCAAAGCCTGCAATGGCCAGCTAGCTTTCTAACCTAAAAAAATTTCAGACCAAAAAAATTACCACTTCCTCTAGTAACGCTCTTTATTCGTGGTTCAACACTAGGTTCATGTTAGTCAAAAATTATTTTGGGAAAGGTGTCTGTGCACACAGAAATAGCAGCCAAGATCATTCCTGTTTCAGTGTTGTGAGCAATTTTGTACTATTTGTATTCTTGAAACAGTTTTGAAAACTTGAGATCTAGTTCACATATTGACTTTTGACAGTAGTTTTTGGGAGATAAATTTAAGCCTTGTGTCCGAGGCTTATGTATAGATGAGATACTGATGCACGTATCCTCTTTATTCTGTGGGGTTTTTTTCCTTTCTTAGAAATAAAGTCCCTTTTAGGAGTTGAATAATATTGTACCCAAAAGTCCAGTAATTTGTAAACAACCCTCAGCCTTCAGAAGAGGAAAACCTGGCGGAAGCATGTTGCGCAGGCTGAGTGGCCTAACATTGCTCGCTAATCTCAGCAAAAGTGTTATAAACATTTAAATAGTTTGATTTGGTATTTAGACATTGTTTTTTATCAATCACAGAATAGACATGAAGCCTACTTTTTTTCTTTGGCTCACATTAATGTCAGTACTAATTTGTCTAGTGTTTCTCCTGGGTGATTCGTATCTGCAAATGCCTCACGCCTTCGAGTGTGCGCTCCCCAGGAAGAAGGCCACTCATCTGTTGCTTCTGTAGCCGTTGCAGGACCCTAAATTGTGGTTTTCAGGCACCAGAGCATTGTTTGAGCAAGTAGGGTAGCTAACTTGAAGTTAACTTTCAAGGAGCTGATTTGCATGCACTGCCCAACATCAAACTGGCAGAATATTTATAAAGCAAATAAGTTTGAGTGGTGCTGAAGCTCCAATTCAGTTGCTGTGTTTTTATCATCATTTGGCACTTCGTATTAATATGACAGCCATGTAACTTCATTTAAAAGAGACCTAGATAAATGTATAGCTCGGTGTTTCAAAGGCTGAATGCGTGATTTGGCAGATGGAAGAGGCAGTTCAGAATTTGGCGTAACTTCTGTTGACAGATTTTTGTTGAAAACTGGGAAGTAGGGACTCTTCATAGAATTTCAAAAAAATACTTCAATAGTATTATAAAGAAAATTTGAAAAGTCAGAAATTAGCTGCAACTGTTGGCTTCTAGAGATAGAAAAAGCAGTCTACATTTTTATTTATTCTGAATGTCCCCTTTTTAGCAAAGCACTCCTAAAACAAAACAGACATTTTATTACTACAGAATGAGTAATTGAGTATTCAGAGGAGCATTGCCTTTTAAAGCTAGAAATAATTCTCAAGAATATCTAGCATGTTTCCCCAGATGATGTGGTCAAAAAGCATCTTGTTTAGAACCCAAAGACTCGCCCTTGGTCCCATTCTGCTTCTAAGGTCTGTGTGACCTTGGCCAAGTCACTTTTCTTCTCTGAGCTCCAGCTTCTTAATCTGTAACATAAGGATAATTTGTCTCCCTTGTTTTGATTACATGAGATGGATTCTGTGAGTCCCTTTGAGCGGGTCAAACATGAGCACATGAAGGCCTCTGACAGTCCAGCTAGGCAGCTGTGGAGGGGCCAGGTGGTCCCACACCTGCCTCTTTTGAGGCCTGGCTAGTCACATGTATTGAAAAGTATAGTGGCGCTACTTCTTAACTGTTGGGCTGCTCCAGCAGCGGAATATACTACTCTAGTGTGTCATTGTTAAGGGGCAGCCACGTGACACAACAGGTTTTGTAACACATTCAGGGGACTTGACCTTGTGAAGAAGAGAAACGAGCTGGGTGGGCTTGCAGTGTGCAGCCCAAATGCTGCTTAGGTGAGCTTTGCCAGGAGACGTGGAATTGTCCTAGCTAAAGAAACAAGTCCCACAGCCTCAAATCTGCACCCCAGTGGAAAATGACACATTGCTGACCTGGAGAATGCAGCATTCCTCCCGAAGAGCTGGGGACCCTGAAACGGGTGCCGCAAGGTGCCTGCTCCTTGGAGAGGGTGTGTATTTCTCTGAGATGAGGAACACAGCCCCAGGTGCAGGTCAGGGCCTGTTCCAGACTCTCGGGTGGTGGCGTGTTGTGTAGTAGAGCTGGTGTTTTTGATTGTCACTGCCAGCCTGGAAGGGTTCTGCAGGCTGCCCTTCCTGACCTTCTGAAGCGAGGCGATCCGGGCCTGCTGCGCATCACAGGTCGGATGACACGTGCCAGCCACCCCCTGGCTCTTTGGGTGCCGGAGGCCTTTCCCTGGGGTCCCGTCAGTTCGCAGGGTTCCGAGCCGCTCCACTCCTTCCAGGCCTCAGGCTGTTTGACAGCCGTAGACTATTACACAAGTCACTGCATCTCACAGGACAGATGTGTTTTTCTTTGAGCAGATGGCTCTCTGGTGCGGGGTTGGCCTAATGTGCAGGCCACCAGGAAGCCGCGTGCTATAGAAATGCCTGTTTTTGTGTTTACCTTAGCTTCTGTGACAACACAACAGATGCATGCTTCGGCGTTACTCCCGTATGGTAACATACACCAATGGGCACCTCTCATAGGTGACCCACTCTGAGCCGGGCTCCACTCCATTTGGCCATTTCCTTTAAGCTCACAGGTGTGTTATCATCCCCAACTCACCCTGAAAAAGCTGGGCATAGGGTGTAAGGCACAGTCACTGTTAGGGGCTGACTATCTGGGGAGGTGGAATTCTAATCTCCACAGGGAGGCATTTGGAGGTGCAGCCTTTCTGGGTAGTTAGTGCCCTTTTGACAAGAGGGCAGAGTGCCAGCTCTCTCTCCTCCTGCCAGGTGAAGACACCATGAGCAGACAGCTGTCTGTGACCCAGGAGGAAGGCCTGAGCCTACTGCTCAGCCAGGCTGGCACTCTGATCTCAGCCTTCCAGCCTCCAGACCATGGGAAATGCATTCTGTGCTATGAGCCCTCACCCTACTTTTCAGTGCTTTATTATAGCATCCCAAGCAGGCTGGGACCGTCCCTTAGTAGCAGGGGATGGAGGCAAATCCAGCTTTGTCTGGGTCTCCAAAGCCCAGGGTTATTTGAGGGCAGCTTCCCCAAACGGAGCTCACCCTTTTCCATTCAGGAAGTGAGGACTGAGTGTCAGGCACGCAGGAACCCCACTGGCTCCCATCCTACGGGACTGGGTCCTGCCCCAGGGTGCTGATGTTTGCAGTGCTCAGAAGGGGACACGAGATGTGTGTGACCTCCCCGCGAGATGAACGGACGTGTCCCCAGAGGGAGGTGCTGATAAAATCCCACGAGGAGTAAGAGGAAAGCCTTCAGTCCAGGGCTGCGGGTGGATGAGAGGATGAGATAGGGAGGGCAGGGAGACCGAAGTGGGCTCAAGAGCAGGTGGATTTGGCCGCGTGGAGGGGAGAAAAGGTCGCCGCGGTGCGGACGAAGGCAGGAGCAGAGACCTGTGCTCAGAAAGGTGTGGTGCTCTGAGAACTGCTACTGAGGGTGATCGCCAGGAGCCGCGGGAAGTCGGGTGGGAAACTAACTCAGTGCGCACGCTAACACACACGGTCACGCTGGCACCAACGGCGTGTGGGGACAAGAGGGAGGGACAGCCCCACACCGGGTGTGCAGCCAGCCTGGCCCCCGGCTCCCTGCACCCCCAGGCCTGGCCCACAGAAGAGCTCACCCAGGACACACTCCAGGGCCACCAACCCGTGTCCCCAGGTAATCTCTGTAGTCAGCATGTGGCGTCAGACCCTGTTCTCCCTCCTTGTTAAACCCAGTTCCTTGGAACTGATATTTAATTTACTTGATGCTTAATTCTGTTCCTCCTAGAATCTGCCCAGGGCCCAGGACAGCCTCCGGCACCGCAGGCTCTGTGCCCTGCCGCTGCAGGTGGGGCCCCTCTGCTCCTGGGCCTGGACGTTCTGGGCTAGAAACCAGATCTCCCGTCCAGGCCCTTGGCCTCTCCACCCCGCCGCTCCCTTTGGAAGGGAAAACGGGGCTCATCATAGTTGGGTGTCTACATCAGGTAGTTTCTGTTGTCCTAATTATTCGAAGGAATGAACAACTGAAATAATAGTCACAGGAGTTTTCTTCTCTTCGGTTAATCTGGAATAACATAAATAAGGTTGGTTTTAAGTAGTTAGGTTCTAGTGAATTCCATGTCTTAAGCTGGCTAGTTTTCTGTATTAGGTGTCCCATGGTCATTCCCTTTGAAACTTGGGAATTTATTGGTTTATTAGTACAAATACTCATGGTCCTAAGTAACTTGAAATCTGTTGCTTGATGTATCTCAACATTTTGGGGGGAAGGGGGTTAATGTGGGATAATGAGGTTAATAAGGATTTCTCCTCTCTTAACATCGACCCAGGGGCTTTGGGTAGAAACCTGTACACCCTTTTCAACCAGGAAAGAAAATGCTCTCACTCATATGCTCCATCATTTCAAGTGAACAACTTTTTAGCCGCTGCATTGAATTTTATATTCAGTCATTTATTTGTTCATTCATTCACTCATTCGTTCATTTATTCATGCACCCATAGGTGCTGGCCACAGGTTTATGTATGCTGAGCTTGTTTTTCAAACTTTGAGTTTTGCTGAAACATGCAAGACATAGGAATGGACATAAAATACTGAGGTCACTGGTCATGCAGATCGTTTCTGACAACGTGAAAGAGAAAGTGCATTCGGTGAGAGCCGCTTCCTAGGAAATGTGCACTGATACTGCAGTGAAATGAAGCCAGCCGAGGGGCAGGTTCTGGCACTGATGTCCTAAGAACACCAGCCAGGATTCTGTTCCCACATGGGCATGTCTCCAGACCATTTTATAATATGCCAGGGAGTAGAAGTTTGCATTTGAAATATTGTCATCATAAACCCCTATTTTCATGTAATTATAATGTGTTGTAGAGAATGTAGATTTATGGTTAGGATATCAGTCACAGGTGGACAAGCCCACTTATTTTTTAATAGTTAGAAAAATTTGCCCCCCTTAACGTTCTAATTTCTGAGCATGTTAAGTATCGGCTTTTCTGTAACCCTCTTCAGTTGAGAATATACATAAAAAAAGCAATTGTTTCTCATGGCCAGAGGAAAAAGAAAGTAAATAGGAAGTCCTGTATGAGTTTCCAGCAGACCTGGGTCTTTAACTTTTGAGGACGTTGCTAAGTACTTGTGATGATGGCTCCACACAATACAGACTTGAGAAAGTGCACACCTGTAATGACAGGTGCTAAATGTTACATGTATACTGCATTCCCCTTGCACAAGACAGCTGCAGTTTAAGTAAGACTTCCTGGCTGCCTGTTTTAAGGGTTTAAAGAAAAATGCATTTTAATGATTCAGCAAAGCAGATATTCACTTAAGCTCTGTGTAAAACTCTACGGGCACTCTGATGCAAGGTTCCCTAGAGGAACACCCTATTTAATTGGAAAGAGACTGCTTTGTGCTGGGCTAGTTGGGTGTCACAGGTAGTGATCGCTGTACCATCTCATTGCACGCATGGTAAACCTGGACACCGCATCCTCAGGGCTGGCAGGAAACATAATCTGGCTCAGGTGTTTCACCAGATGTCAAGAAGGACTTTGCACAGGTGCGGGCAGGCTTGAGGGAGCAGGCAGAGGTGTGAGGGCCCAGGACCAGTAGCAACCTGAAACCGATGTCCGCCCTAAACTAAGCCTGAGGGAGCAAGGGGCTCCCCTGGGCCAGGGCCATGGAGCGTGGCCCCCGAGAGCCTGCAGGTGGAGGGAAGCTGCCTCTGCTGCTGCCTGGCAGAGCAAGGGGAACCCGGCGGGGAAATCCCTGAGCCCTTCTCTCCTCCTGCCCTCCCGTCTGCAGTGCCTCCTACCGGCCAACTTGATGGGCAGAGAGGGGGTGGGGGTGGCGCAGTCCATGGGGGTCAGGGCCAGCCCGTGGGACATGGAGTAGGGCAGGCGCCCTTGGGCTTTCCCTGGGGACGACGAGGACGGTGGACCATCAGAGAGAAGGGTTGTCTGACAGAGACGTGGGGTGACCTTGCCTCCAGTGGAGCGGTGACCTGGTGCCGAACCTCCAGCCAGGTGTCAGGGCAGCACGGAGCTCTGGCAGCCTGGAGCAGCCATTCTTGATTCTTGAACCCGTTTTGAGGGAATTTACTAAACAAATATATCCAGATACAGGATTATGAGAAGTTCCTGTAGATAGTGGCTCTCATACTTGAGCTTTTATAAACATCACCTGGGCAGGTTGTAAAGCATGAATGGTCTCCCCCACCACCCACAGAGACTTCAGTCAATAGGGTCCAGAGGGCCCAAGAATCTGCATTTTAACGTCCACACCCAGGAGCTCTAATGCAATTCTGTGGCATCATTTTGAGAAGTACATGACATTATTTCAAATAATCTGGCTCCTCATGTCAGTTAGCTCTCTCCTCCTGTCCTAGAAACTAGGTAATTATTATTTCTTTTGTGCAAACATCTTTGGATGACTATATATGGAGACAGTAATGAAGCTCTGACCTGGGCCAGTTTTCTTCAGATAGGTAAATGAATTTCCTTAACATTTCTTTGTAGATCCAATTTTCCAAAAAAAAAATGTGCTTTCCTTGGGTGCCCTGCAAGTTCTCTTCATCTGTTGACATAATATCCAAAGGAAAGCAAGTATTTCTGGTTCTCCTTTCATGTTGTATGTACCATGGTTAAAATACATGCCTCAGGTTTCTTCAATACGATGTAAATTGATTTTTTAAAAATCAGTTTTACCTCTAACAACAATAAAGGTGTCCTTAAGTTTTTTTTAACTGCAGTGTTTCAAGACATTGGGTCATAAAATAACAATTTAAACTAGATTGATAAAAGTGAAGTAAAACATGAGCCGTCTGAATTTAGTTTAAAATATAAACTTGCCTTGTTCCTGGTATGTGCTAACTATTGGGGTACCAAAATGTTGCCATTTACAGGGCAGGACTTATTTTGATCATTTCAGGTAGAAATGATTTGAGAAGGAGCCGTGTGCAGGGCCACCACGGTAAAGGCCCCCACAGCCCACATTTTCCCTTTTCTGAACTGGCGACGGGCAGTGCCTGTGGCTCCGCTGACCTGCTGACGCCGTGCCCACCCCCAAGTCCGGGCCCTGGCCTCCGGTGGACGCCTCCCCAGCTTTCTGGTGTCCCAGCGGGCCTCTCCCCCTCCCTGTATCTGAGGCTCGTTTCCATTTATCCTCAGTGTACTTAAAGTTCTTTTCTTCAAATATCTTCTTCTTTTCTCTCACCTTTCGATCTGAGCTGCTCCTCTGTGCTGGGCTGGTATTTAGATCATTAGCATTTTCTAATTAAAGAAACTTTTAATCTCCTTGTTTGCAAAATAACTCTTCACAGAAATGTCTGGATTCCCTGCTGGGTATTTGCATGTCTTAGGCATTTTTGATCAGTGTTTGCATAAACACTGGAACTCCGTGTTAGCTGGTGGTGTTTTGGTGTTCATGGCTGTTCCAGAGGGGAGAGGGTTCCAGCTGTGTCACAGACTTAGGTGGTATTACTAGTTTGAGAGAGAGAAACAGGCAGAGAGAGGGGTCGCGCCAAACCAAATGCCCGTTCCCACGAATACCCCCGCGGGCTGCCCCGGGCTGGCCCTTCTGCACCAGTGCCCAGCGCGGGGGCTCCCAAGCTTCCTCGCTGTCCTCATGACGTGGGGACCACGCAGGGTCGTGCTCTCTGCTCCGACCTATCCTTAAGTTCCTTGGGCCAGTTATTATCTTCGCTGTGCTTTTAGCACCTTTCTGAAAAGACATGAGCCACCAATCAGGAAGATGAGGTAAATGAGCCGATAAAACAGAAATGGGGGCGTGCATCCCACAGGCTGTCGTGATGAACATTGATGGATGTGTGTCAGCTGATAAATGTTATTTAAAACTTGTTCTTGCAGTCTCAAAGTCATTGTTGTCTCCCTGAATATGGAAATACAATGATTAGAATGCCATTGTACCATCCTGAGCTGCATGCACCATTGATTGTGTAATTTGTTGCTACCTTCTACTTACAGTAAATGGTCCATGATACATAAAAGAAATTTATGTCAGGGCTTTTCATGGTGAATAAATATTAGAAAGAAAATACATTTAGACAATAGACTGCAGCAATGTAGTGGAAGAGCCTGTGGTCAGGTTTGTGTAGGTTATTTTCTCCCAATAATTTTAATAGTTGTATTTGACTTCTTAGGGTACTTGACTACCCTGTCCTGATATCTGACACATTGTTAGGGACAGTGGAAGAAGTAACCAATCCTGGTCTTTCTCAGTGTTTTTCTGATGTCAATTAAGTTAAATAGTTAATTAATGCCTTCTTCTAGAAATTATTAGAGGTGGCCTCACTGACTTCCCATTGCATTTTGGACTAAACACAAAGTACACGTATTGTCTGCAAGGCCGGCCTGGTTCCCTCTGTGCCTTCCCGCCAGCTTCTCCACAAGACACCATGACCCGGGTCGCTAAGCTGTGTTCAGCACAGCCTCACGCCTCATGCTTGCCTAGCTCTGTGTGGAAAGCCATCCTGTACTCACCTGGCTGGCTCCTGTGCATCCTTCAGCGGTCAAGGGAATTCTCACTTCCTCAGACAGCCCTTGTGCCCCCCAGGCCCTTAATCAAAATTGCCCCCATCATTACACTCCCTGGAACACCTTGACTGGCCATCTGCCCCACTCAGAGTGCCATTCCACGGGCCCAGGGTCTCCCTGTCCTCCTTGGAGTGAGCGCAGGGAGCTCTTCCCGCCCGCCACTGGCTCATGCTTACTGTCACAAAGCGGCCTTTGCTACACATGGTTAACCTTTGCCCTTGTGAAATTCTGTGACATAAAAGCTGCTCAACAAGTGAACATGCAGCTTGACACAGTATTGTGGCCGCAGTGTGACCTGAACAGCCCTCCAGCCTCCACCCAGGTCCCGAAGGAGAATGCCGTCCACACCCCCAAAGCCCCCGCCCCTTGCCTCCTGCTGACCTAGGCGCCATCCTGCGTTTTATGGAAACTCCTTTCTTGCTTGCTGGTCTTCACAGACTCGAGTCTGAACCCCATGCTTACAGGGTAGCGTTGGACGTCTAGCAATGAGGTCACCCACTGTACATGCTCTAGTGTCTGACCCGCTTCACCTCAAATTCTGTCTGTGAGATTCACCCATAATGTGCCTTCTCTGTAGGTTTTGCTGTTTTCATTGGTGAATGACATTCTGTTACATGGCATGTACCGCATGGTGGGCAAAACCATGACCTCCCCGGCGCGTCCACCTCCTCACCCCCAGGACCTGTGAATGTGCTAGGTCACGCGAGAAACAGGGGTTAAAGTTATTCCAATGTTATTCTAATTTTTTCCATTTCCTGACTTAATTTTCCCTCCTATGGCCTAAATGAGTTTTCCCCTTGGCTTTCATAAGACATGCTGATTTCTTTATGAAATATTTTATTTCCTGTTTTATTTGATCTAGTTTGAACTGACTTCTGAAACTAGGGAACAAAGACGGTGAATGCGCTCAGGTAGAGCGTCTGCTCCAGGGGCCCCACCCACTGGTGCTGCGGCTCGAGTGACATTGCTTGTCTGTTGCATCCCACTGGCACATCATGTCTCTGAGGCTGTTTGTCTTTCCATTCGACTGAACTATATGAATATAAAATGCCTGTATTAGACCACTTTTGATTACAAAAATAGCTGTTAAAGATGGATCTGCTGAATAGATCCTGTTGTAGGCCAACTGTAGTTTAAAAGTATTAGCAATTACTTTTTGAGTAATTTAATACCTCAAATAATGACTACCCTGGAAAGACTGTCCTCTTTGAGACTTGACGGACCCAGGGCGCTCGTGAACGCTTTATTGTGCCAGCTGTCTTGGCTGGCGTTTGCATTAGCCTGAGGGAGCCCCCTCCTGTCACAGAGCAGGGGCTGTTCTCCAGCCTGGTAGATAATGGCAAGTATAGATTCTGGAGAGTCTGTTAAGGTTATTGGCACAGTTGCCCTGGGAAAATAACTATATATACAAGTGAAAAAAAACAATTTTTTCAAATAAAAATATGTCAAATTAGTCAATTAGTTATTTTGAAATTATAAACCAAATGAATACTTGGAATTTTCAGCTGGTGTTTGAGTGTAGATGTGGTCAGATGACGCCACAACGACTGGAGGGTGCGCCTCGTTCGCAGACCCGGACTGCCTTCCCAGAACTGGGGCACCAGCTGGATGGAGGCCCTGGAGCGGACGCTCTCCCCGAGTGTATTCAGTGCCTTCATTCCCTAGTTTCTGAAGTCAGTTCAAACTAGATCAAATAAAACAGGAAATGAAATATTTCATAAAGTAATAGGCGTGTCTTACGAAATTGAAGGGAAAAATTCATCCAGGCCCCAGGAGGAAAATTAAGTCAGGAAATGGAAAGCCCAAAGGGACTCTTCTCTCTCTTTGCTTCGCAGTCTGTCTAATGTGCTGCTGTCATTCTGTAGACCTGCTCTATTTCCTCCCGAAACCGTGTGCCATACGGAAGTAGATTCTTCCTGCTCTTCCATTCTCGTGTTTCATGACAATTGGCAATAATAAATTGGACTACTTTAACCCCACAGCTAAAATTCTGGAGCAGACGCGGACCCAGGTTGGGCCAGTTACTTGAGGCTGAAGAGGAGAGGGCTCACTGGGCAGAACCCCTGGGTGGAGGACGAGGACAGTCAAGGCTCTTTGGGAGGCCCCTGTGCCACGCTGGGTTCCATCAGGGTAGCAGGCTCTTTTGAAAATAGGAGCTCAAAGTATTTTGTCTCTGCCGATAATTGCTGGGGCTTCTTGCATTTTACTGGTTTGTTAGTTACTTAATATTTATTGAGGGCTTTACGGGATTTTTGACACTGGGAAGTAATGCACTGAGCTTGCCAAAAAGCTGCCCAGTAGAGAAAACGTGTCTCAGAATTGCCTGTGGGTTTCTGCGAATCTCTGCAAAGACAGCCATTATCTAAAGATGCTTTTCAGACATTGTTGTCCTACACAGCAGTGTGGAAGATATGATGCTCAATGGTAAATTCTGCAACTTACTTCCATAGCCACGTTTTCACTGAAAGGCATTTCTCTTGCGCATGGTATATTGTGGAATTTCTTCTGTGTGCCATCAGGTCACGGTGCCATTGCTTTTGGTGATTTATGGAACAACATAATACCTTTAAAATTATTTACAAATAGATCCAGGTTAGACTGTGCTCTGAAGGTAAGAATAGCTTATTTGTTGAGTTAATGTAAGGAACTATCAGACACAGCCAGTTAAACTGAAGAGCCTTAAATAATTTGAACACTGGTGTTGAATTTGCAGGTTGAAAAAAAGAAAAAAATGTAAAAAATACACAATCACAGCCGCAGTTAGCCTGTTTGCTATTTTTTCCCCTTGGGAGGACTGATAGACCAGAAAAGCTCATCCTGCACAAGCTTCCGAAGTTCCTGAATCCATAGGAGAAAAGGAGGTGGGGCCCAGAAAATACAGACTGGGTGGTGGAGAGCCTGCACAGGGGCGTCACCAGGAACACGGAGAAGCGAGGGGACGCGTCCCGGAGGACGGCGCCCGGGAGCCTGTCTGAGGACGGCATGCTGCCCCTTTTCCCAAAGACGGGCGACTGGTCAGTACCTGCCAGCCCTCAGGAGCAGGGCCTGCCAGCCGGATTGAATTTCTAATCTGTGAAATCAGCAGAAGCTTCTGAAGGGAGAGACGCCATCCGCCACGAGTGCCACCGCCAGGACACAGCTTCGGACTCTCAGAAGTGGCTGGGCAGCCGCTGGCACAGAGTGTGTTCACTGGTACCCTGTGGCCACAGCCCCCTCCCACCCCCATGCTCACAGTAAGAAAAGCCCCGCAGCGCCTGGAAGATGCAGAAGGGCTGTCGCAGAGGAGGGGAGAATTTCAGGCAGTGGAAAAATCTCCCTTCCAAGCAGACCCGACGCTGTGCTGGGCAGCCAGTTCGTTCTGCCCTGTCAGACGACATCGGCTTCACTTCCAGCCCGAACCGTGAAGCCCACCCGGCTGCTGATTCATATCACCCTCCGGAAATTTTGTCAACTATCAATTACCTAACCTGGGGTCTAGTTATGTATCCTGGAGAAAGCCTCTTTCCGTTCTGGGACCCAGAACAGTCGTCTAGCCTTAATATGCTTCTGAGAGCTGCCTGGAAAAGAGGGGATTGATTGTCTCAGAGGTGGATTATAGTGAGAAAAATAATTGAATTCACTTCCTCCTTCCCTGGTGAGTGGGCCATCTGGTTGACCCCCCTGCCTTTAGCAAAGGGAAGTAAAATGCAAAATTGCCAGCTGTCCCCACCGTGGCTGGCAAGGCCTGGACCTTTGCTGTCACTGCCGCCCCTGCTGTCACCCCTGCTCCCCAGCATGCCTGCACTTCCACTCACCACACTGACCTTCTGCAGGGGTGATGCTTCTTTGGAAGGAGGCCTTCATTTACTGCAAAAATCATCTACCACTCACACCTCTGCTGGGAGTGCAACTCCTGTCCCTTTAGCTGTATGAGGCTATACTTTACTCACATAAAATAAACATATTCCGTGATAATATACCCAAAACATCCCCGGTGGTCATCTGCTTTAGGAACGCAGCGCTTTGTCGTGGAGTCACATAGCGGCAGCCTGCGTCACCCTCCTTAGGGCCCGACAAAACTTAAAATAACAGGTTCCCCTCATTAACTCTTAGGAGGCAGCAAGAAGCAGCAGACAAAGGAACCGGATTTCCCCGCATCCTTCACTTTCTTGAGAGTGTGGGACATGTCATGTGCATCTGCGTTCTCCTGGGTCGTGCACCAGGTGTTGCTGAGCCGTTATGTGGTTGTGACAGCACGGCCGTTTTAATGAGCCACAGCAGGCTTTCCAACACCTGCGCGTCCTAGCACCCAAGCTGCGGACCCTTGGCCTCCCACCCCTCCTTTCCTTTTTCCTTTTTCCTTCAGCCTCTACTTTCTGAAGTGATAACCTCAGAGTTTTCATCTGACTCTGCTCATTGTAGGCACGAGGTGTGACCAATGGAGCAGAAGACATGATGTGCAAGGGCTGGCGCTCAGGCAGAGGTGGACGCGTTGGATTGTCGCCCAGGGAGGACAGGGTGCAGTGCATCACCTAACGAACCTCCTGGCAGCATAGCCTAAAGCCTGGGAAATGGCATGCAGCGAGTCATGTTTGGGTCCTTCACAGACACTGTGCGGTCCTTAACTAATCTATAAGTTACATCTTCCATTTCAGATATACAATTGGCACATGAGTTATCAAGCTGGCAAATTACTCAGGTAATAACAATCTGGAAACATGAATTCTATATTTAAAACAACCAACCAACCTAGGAAAATGTGTAGTTCATGTTCTGTTCATTTAGGTCAGTTTGTTTTCTTTTTTGCCCAAGTTAAAAATAAGCATGAGCAACAGTGATGTCACTAGAAACAAGGGGATTGCCAACTGCGGGTGTCGGTTTGCATTACATCTGTCAGGACTGATTGCTGCTTACGGCATCATTAATGCAATGGGCTTGTATTAATGCTTCGCTTTCTGCATCCATCAACAATTGCTTTTCTGCCAGACAAATAACAAAGTTACTTCTTATAAAGGCTGAGCACTGTGGGGTCCCAGGTTTTGCACCCGGCATTGGGAACACAAACACAACCGGGAAACTGTCCTTAAGTAGCTTGCAGTCTGGGTGATGACATGGGCATTGAATATATCACCTAATAGTGCAGTAATGTTACCGAAGAGCACTTGCAAAGTGCTGCCGTTGCGTCCAGATGGGAGAATAATGAACTGTGCCTGTAAAACCAGGCAAGGTTTACACCCTTGCTTTAAAATATCATTCCCAAATGTCAGAGATGATATGTTAGCTGACAACTAAAGAACGCAGAGGGATTTGCCTGAAAAATGAAGACAGGATTAAATTCCCAGAAACAGAAATAGCATATGCAAAGGTGGGTGTGGTGGCAGGGGACATGGAAGGGAGTGACTTGTTCCAGGAGAGCAGCAGGTTGTGAGCAGGGGTGGGGAAGGACTGAGTCCTGGTTTAGAGGCAGAGAGGAGGGCCGGCTTGCTATGTAGTGACCCACAAAGGGCTTTTGTCTTGAGAATAGAAGGCAGGAACCTCAGACAGGGCTCCAGGCTTACAGCACTAAGTCCTGACACATAGGACCAGTAGCTAAGGCCTGATGCGATGCCTACACTGCGTCTTACTCTGGGGCTGCCTTAACAAAATGCTGCAGGCTGGGTGGCTCAGATAGCAGAGATGAATTTCTCATGGTTCTGGAAGCCCAAGATCAAGGTACCAGCTGCAGTGCCTGGGTGAGCCCTCTCCTTGGCTGCAGATGGCCACCTTCTCTCGGTGTCCAACGTGGCCTTCCTCGATGTGTGCAGGTGGAGGCGGGAGGCAAGTTCTCCGGCGTCTCTGCATATGAAGGACACTGACCCCATCATGGGACCCCCATCCTCATCTACACTTAATCACCTGTCAAAGGCCCACCCAAGCACCTCACTGGGAGTCAGGGCTCCAGTGTGTGGAGGTGGGGGTCATGGTTCTGTCCACAGCAGCCTTGTGCAACCCACCCCCACCTCCGCTCCACTTCCTTTAGTCTCTGTTCAGATGTCACTGAACTAGGGAGTCTCTGATGTCCTCACCTGCAGACAGCTCCCAGGATGCATGTCCTACCCCCTTCCTGCCCTTTTCTTTCCAGTGGATTTATCTGTTTATTGTTCGTCCCCCATCACTGCACTAGAATACAGGAAAGGAAATATGGAAAAATGAATGCGACTCAGCTTGTTGGGTTGATGATCGTGTCATCGTCTGTTTACTGCTGGACCCAAGGTTCTCAAACAGCGCCTGGCAGAGTGAGCCCTGACTGAATATGTGCCGGATGGATGGATGGGTGTGTGGGTAGATGGAAGACTCAGTCACCTTCTTAGACCAAATGGTTAACTGTAAAAATGCTTTTCCATTTTATCGGCTCTCCAAGGTATGAATGTGATACCAAGCACAACAGGGAATATATTATAGTCTCATTTTCAAGCCTCTCAGCAAAAATAGATAATTCCATTGAGATATGTACCACTGAAGCTCAACATTTTAGCAGATAATTTATTAACTTCTCATGTCCTTCCTGCAAAGCAAGGTCAGGTCTACCCAAATTTTCCACAATTCAACTCCAGTAAGTTAAGATGAGGAAATCCCTTGAATTTGGGGTGCCAAATTGGAGGTTCAAAGAAGCACATATTAACCTGCATTCTGACTCAGAAGCCGTGCCTCTGCTCTCCTTATATCTGTGTTAAAATTAAACAGGCATCTAGACCAGGGCTAGAAAGGAATATTGAAAAAATGAAACATTTTGTTTTCTTGGATTAGCAAGATTGTTCATGATATTTTTCTCTTTGTCTCCCATTACTGTTGTTACAAAATTGTATAGTAAAAAAAATTTACCTGTACAATGAAATTTGGCGAATGAGAAAAAAGTCAGCTTTTTTGTGGTAAAATTACCCAGTTTTTAAATACAAGAATGTTGCCTGAAAGGCATAAGTGGCCCAGAATCACTTCACTTAATTGCTTTGTGTTGTGCTATCAGTGCCTGCTTGGTTGTCCACAATCTCCCATTAGGAGTAGATCCTGAGCTGGTTTTCTGTGCAAAAATCTCTTCTTAGTCCAGTGAGTGTGGAGGAAGCAGAGCCTTCTTCTCTTTTCCAGAAGCACCTTGACGCTCATTCATTTTTCCACCTACAGTAGCAACTTCACATCGCTTTTCTTTCCTGTCCTACATGTGTCTGTAGAACTTACACTGTATGAGTCATTTTTTTTTTGTAGATAATTATTTTTTATTGAAGGGTAGTTGACACACAGTATTACATTACATTAGTTTCAGGTGTACAACATAGTGATTCAACATTTATATACATGATAATTCTAGGTTCCACCTATCACCCTACCAAGTTGTTACAATATTTTGACTATATTCCTTATGCTATACATTACATCCCGGTTACTTATTTATTTTACAATTGGAGGTGTATATATATATATATATAATTTTTTTTTGAGGGCATCTCTCATATTTATTGATCAAATGGTTGTTAACAACAATAAAATTCTGTATAGGGGAGTCAATGCTCAATGCACAATCATTAATCCACCCCAAACCTAAATTTTTCATCAGTCTCCAATCTTCTGAGGCATAACAAACAAGTTCTTACATGGAGAACAAATTCTTACATAGTGAATAAGTTCTTACATGGTGAACAGTACAGGGGCAGCCATCACAGAAACCTTTGGTTTTGCTCATGCATTATGAACTATAAACAGTCAGTTCAAATATGAATACTCATTTGATTTTTATACTTGATTTATATGTGGATACCACATTTCTCTCTTTATTATTATTATTTTTAATAAAATGCTGAAGTGGTAGATTGATACAAGATAAAGGTAGAAAACATAGTTTAGTGTTGTAAGAGAGCAAATGTAGATGATCAGGTGTGTGCCTGTAGCCATGTGTTAATCCAAGCTAGACAAGGGCAATAAAACATCCACGTATGCAGAAGATTTCTCTCAGAACAGGGGGGGTGAGGTTCTAAGCCTCACCTCTGTTGATCCCCAATTTCTCACCTGATGGCCCCCCTGCGACTGTGCCTGTCTTAGGTTGTTCCTCCCTTGAGGAATCTTACCCGTCTCTGGCTAACCAGTCATCTTCCGGGGCCATACAGGGAAATGTAAAGTTGGTAAGTGAGAGCGAAGCCTTATTGTTTGAAACGGTTAGCTTTTTACTTCTTTGCATATTTATGCCCTGTGGCTTCTATGCCCAGCATTTGTCTTGAGGTATCTTTACCACTTGGAAGAATTATGATACTCGGTAAATTTGATATGAGGCACGAATTCTATTTAAGGGTTGTAATTAGGAAGGAAGAAGAAAAGCTATAGAAGTAGCAGGCGGAAGAAAACATGGGAAGATTGATTATTTGTTTGACATATCTTCTTGTAGAGTAACTTCAGCATGTATAGGTTTTAAGTTACTATTTAAATTATGCACACACATTAATATAATAGTATAGTTACATAACCAAAGCATACCTATAATTACCAGTCATCTCCAGTGAAACCAAGAAAACCAGTTAGGCACCTTAGGCATTTGTGAAAACTTGTCTATGATATGGTGGATATTGTCCAACTGAACTTGAACAGTCTGAGAGAAATCAGACAAATTAAAACAACCCATTCCTGGGGAATGTTCACATCCCTTATGTTATTTTAACAATAAATAGTCTGTAGTTGTAAGATTTTGGAGCGCTACAATTTGCACTTCTCCTAATTCTTGATTGAGTTCCAACAGTATAGATCCAGTCAAATTTGTTGTTTTACTGTATGGACAGGCCAGCTTAGATATCTCCTTCATTCCCATGGCAAGTCCAGGAGCTGGTGGGATGAGTGCATCTACAGCTGTAGCAGTGCGTGGATCTTTGTTGGGGTTTTTTGATGATCATCTTCTGGCCTGAGTCTTCCAGAGAGTGCTGATGTTGGAAGTTCTTCTTCATATC
Organism: Manis pentadactyla; assembly: GCF_030020395.1. Lineage (NCBI taxonomy): Eukaryota > Metazoa > Chordata > Mammalia > Pholidota > Manidae > Manis > Manis pentadactyla. The sequence goes on from NC_080025.1 coordinate 146,376,020, forward strand.
GTATCTTAGTTCATTTTGAGGGTAGCCCAATTAGGCTTTGATCCTCTGTATAAACACAAACAGATCCTTTGCCTACACTTTTATATGCCCTTTATACTCTTGTGTAGAACTCATTGGAGGTTACCACACAGGAACTGCCTTTTTTTTTTGGTATCACTAATCTACACTTACATGACGACTATTATGTTTACTAGGCTCTCCCCTATACCAGGTGCCCCCTATAAACCCCTTTACAGTCACTGTCCATCAGCGTAGCAAAATGTTGTAGAATCACTACTTGCCTTCTCTGTGTTGTACAGCCCTCCCTTTTCTCCTACCCCCCCATGCATGTTAATCTTAATACCCCCCTACTTCTTGCCCCCCTTATCCCTCCCTACCCACCCATCCTCCCCAGTCCCTTTCCCTTTGATACCTGTTAGTCCATTCTTGAGTTTTGTGATTCTGCTGCTGTTTTGTTCCTTCAGTTTTTCCTTTGTTCTTATATTCCACAGATGAGTGAAATCATTTGGTATTTCTCTTTTTCCGCTTGGCTTGTTTCACTGAGCATAATACCCTCCAGCTCCATCCATGTTGCTGCAAATGGTTGGATTTGCCCTTTTCTTATGGCTGAGTAGTATTCCATTGTGTATATGTACCACATCTTCTTTATCCATTCATCTATCGATGGACATTTAGGTTGCTTCCAATTCTTGGCTATTGTAAATAGTGCTGCGATAAACATAGGGGGGCACTGACCTTTCTCATACTTGATTGCTGCATTCTTAGGGTAAATTCCTAGGAGTGGAATTCCTGGGTCAAATGGTAAGTCTGTTTTGAGCATTCTGAGGAACCTCCATACTGCTTTCCACAATGGTTGAACTAACTTACATTCCCACCAGCAGTGTAGGAGGGTTCCCCTTTCTCCACAGCCTCGCCAACATTTGTTGTTGTTTGTCTTTTGGATGGCAGCCATCCTTACTGGTGTGAGGTGATACCTCATTGTAGTTTTAATTTGCATTTCTCTGATAATTAGCGATGTGGAGCATCTTTTCATGTGTCTGTTGGCCATCTGTATTTCTTTTATGGAGAACTGTCTGTTCAGTTCCTCTGCCCATTTTTTAATTGGGTTATTTGTTTTTTGTTTGTTGAGGCATGTGAGCTCTTTATATATTCTGGACGTCAAGCCTTTATCGGATGTGTCATTTTCAAATATATTCTCCCATACTGTAGGGTTCCTTTTTGTTCTATTGATGGTGTCTTTTGCTGTACAGAAGCTTTTCAGCTTAATATAGTCCCACTTATTCATTTTTGCTGTTTTTTCCTTGCCCGGGGAGATATCTTCAAGAAGAGGTCACTCATGTTTATGTCTAAGAGGTTTTTGCCTATGTTTTCTTCCAAGAGTTTAATGGTTTCATGACTTACATTCAGGTCTTTGATCCATTTTGAGTTTACTTTTGTATATGGGGTTAGACAATGGTCCAGTTTCATTCTCCTACATGTAGCTGTCCAGTTTTGCCAGCACCATCTGTTGAAGAGACTGTCATTTCGCCACTGTATGTCCATGGCTCCTTTATCAAATATTAATTGACCATATATGTCTGGGTTAATGTCTGGATTCTCTAGTCTGTTCCATTGGTCTGTGGCTCTGCTCTTGTGCCAGTACCAAATTGTCTTGATTACTATGGCTTTATAGTAGAGCTTGAGATGGGGAGTGAGATCCCCCCTACTTTATTCTTCCTTCTCAGGATTGCTTTGGCTATTCGGGGTCTTTGGTGTTTCCATATGAATTTTTGAATTATTTGTTCCAGTTCATTGAAGAATGTTGCTGGTAGTTTCATAGGGATTGCATCAAATCTGTATATTGCTTTGGGCAGGATGGCCATTTTGACGATATTAATTCTTCCTAGCCACGAGCATGGGATGAGTTTCCATCTGTTAGTGTCCCCTTTAATTTCTCTTAAGAGTGACTTGTAGTTTTCAGAGTATAAGTCTTTCACTTCTTTGGTTAGGTTTATTCCTAGGTATTTTATTTTTTTTGATGCAATTGTGAATGGAGTTGTTTTCCTGATTTCTCTTTCTGTTGGTTCATTGTTAGTGTATAGGAAAGCCACAGATTTCTGTGTATTGATTTTGTATCCTGCAACTTTGCTGTATTCCAATATCAGTTCTAGTAGTTTTGGGGTGGAGTCTTTAGGGTTTTTTATGTCCAGTATCATGTCATCTACAAACAGTGACAGTTTAACTTCTTCTTTACCAATCTGGATTCCTTGTATTTTTTTGTTTTGTCTGATTGCCGTGGCTAGGACCTCCAGTACTATGTTAAATAACAGTGGGGAGAGTGGCATCCCTGTCTAGTTCCCGATCTCAGAGGAAATGCTTTCAGCTTCTCACTGTTCTATATAATGTTGGCTGTGGGTTTATCATAGATGGCCTTTATTATGTTGAGGTACTTGCCCTCTATTCCCATTTTGCCAAGAGTTTTTATCATGAATGGATGTTGAATTTTGTCGAATGCTTTTTCAGCATCTATGGAGATGATCGTGTGGTTTTTGTCTTTCTTTTTGTTTATGTGGTGGATGATGTTGATGGACTTTCGAATTTTGTACCATCCTTGCATCCCTGGGATGAATCCCAGTTGGTCATAGTGTATGATCCTTTTGATGTATTTTTGAATTCGGTTTGCTAATATTTTGTTGAGTATTTTTGCATCTACGTTCATCAGGGATATTGGTCTGTAGTTTTCTTTTTTGGTGGTGTCTTTGCCTGGTTTTGGTATTAGGGTGATGTTAGCCTCATAGAATGAGTTTGGGAGTATCCCCTCCTCCTCTATTTTTTGGAAAACTTTAAAGAGAATGGGTATTATGTCTTCCCTGTATGTCTGATAAAATTCCGAGGTAAATCCATCTGGCCCGGGGGTTTTGTTCTTTGGTAGTTTTTTGATTACCTCTTCAATTTCGTTGCTGGTAATTGGTCTGTTTAGATTTTCTGTTTCTTCCTGGGTCAATCTTGGAAGGTTATATTTTTCTAGGAAGTTGTCCATTTCTCCTAGGTTTCCCAGCTTGTTAGCATATAGGTTTTCATAGTATTCTCCGATAATTCTTTGCATTTCCGTGGGGTCCGTCGTGATTTTTCCTTTCTCGTTTCTGATACTGTTGATTTGTGTTGACTCTCTTTTCTTCTTAATAAGTCCGGCTAGAGGCTTATCTATTTTGTTTATTTTCTCGAAGAACCAGCTCTTGGTTTCATTGATTTTTGCTATTGTTTTATTCTTCTCAATTTTATTTATTTCTTCTCTGATCTTTATTATGTCCCTCCTTCTGCTGACCTTAGGCCTCATCTGTTCTTCTTTTTCCAATTTCGATAATTGTGACATTAGACCATTCATTTGGGATTGCTCTTCCTTTTTTAAATATGCTTGGATTGCTATATACTTTCCTCTTAAGACTGCTTTTGCTGTGTCCCACAGAAGTTGGGGCTTAGTGTTGTTGTTGTCATTTGTTTCCATATATTGCTGGATCTCCATTTTGATTTGGTCATTGATCCATTGATTATTTAGGAGCGTGTTGTTAAGCCTCCATGTGTTTGTGAGCCTCTTTGCTTTCTTTGTACAGTTTATTTCTAGTTTTATGCCTTTGTGGTCTGAAAAGTTGGTTGGTAGGATTTCAATCTTTTGGAATTTTCTGAGGCTCTTTTTGTGGCCTAGTATGTGGTCTATTCTGGAGAATGTTCCATGTGCACTTGAGAAGAATGTATATCCCGCTGCTTTTGGATGTAGAGTTCTATAGATGTCTATTAGGTCCATCTGCTCTACTGTGTTGTTCAGTGCTTCCGTGTCCTTACTTATTTTCTGCCCAGTGGATCTATCCTTTGGGGTGAGTGGTGTGTTGAAGTCTCCTAGAATGAATGCATTGCAGTCTATATCCCCCTTTAGTTCTGTTAGTATTTGTTTCACATATGCTGGTGCTCCTGTGTTGGGTGCATATATATTTAGAATGGTTATATCCTCTTGTTTGACTGAGCCCTTTATCATTATGTAGTGTCCTTCTTTATCTCTTGTTACTTTCTTTGTTTTGAAGTCTATTTTGTCTGATATTAGTACTGCAACCCCTGCTTTCTTCTCACTGTTGTTTGCTTGAAATATGTTTTTCCATCCCTTGACTTTTAGTCTGTACATGTCTTTGGGTTTGAGGTGAGTTTCTTGTAAGCAGCATATAGATGGGTCTTGCTTTTTTATCCATTCTGTTACTCTGTGTCTTTTGATTGGTGCATTCAACCCATTAACATTTAGGGTGACTACTGAAAGATATGTACTTATTGCCATTGCAGGCTTTAAATTCGTGGTTACCAAAGGTTCAAGGTTAGCCTCTTTAGTATCTTACTGCCTAACTTAGCTCGCTTATTGAGCTGTTATATACACTGTCTGGAGATTCTTTTCTTCTCTCCCTTCTTGTTCCTCCTCCTCCATTCTTCATATGTTGGGTGTTTTGTGCTGTGCTCCTTCTAGGAGTGCTCCCATCTAGAGCAGTCCATGTAAGATGTTCTGTAGAGGTGGTTTGTGGAAAGCAAATTCCCTCAGCTTTTGTTTGTCTGGGAATTGTTTAATCCCACCGTCATATTTGAATGATAGTCGTGCTGGATACAGTATCCTTGGTTCAAGGCCCTTCTGTTTCATTGTATTAAATATATCATGCCATTCTCTTCTGGCCTGTAGGGTTTCTGTTGAGAAATCTGACGTTAGCCTGATGGGTTTCCCTTTATAGGTGACCTTTTTCTCTCTAGCTGCCTTTAACACTCTTTCCTTGTCCTTGATCTTTGCCATTTTAATTATTATGTGTCTTGGTGTTGCCCTTCTTGGATCCTTTCTGTTGGGGGTTCTGTGTATTTCCGTGGTCTGTTTGATTACTTCCTCCCCCAGTGTGGGGAAGTTTTCAGCAATTATTTCTTCTAAGATACTTTCCATCTCTTTGCCTCTCTCTTCTTCTTCTGGGACCCCTATAATACGGATATTGTTCCTTTTAGATTGGTCACACAGTTCTCTTAATATTGTTTCATTCCTGGAGATCCTTTTGTCTCTCTCTATGTCAGCTTCTATGCGTTCCTGTTCTCTGATTTCAATTCCATCAATGGCCTCTTGCATTCTATCCATTCTGCTTATAAACCCTTCCAGAGTTTGTTTCATTTCTGCGATCTCCTTTCTGGCATCTGTGATCTCCTTCCGGACTTCATCCCATTTCTCTTGCGTATTTCTCTGCATCTCTGTCAGCATGTTTATGATTCTTATTTTGAATTCTTTTTCAGGAAGACTGGTTAGGTCTGTCTCCTTCTCTGGTGTTGTCTCTGTGATCTTTGTCTGCCTGTAGCTTTGCCTTTTCATGGTGATAGGAATAGTCTGCAGAACTGGGACGAGTGACGGCTGGAAGGACTTCCCTTCTTGTTGGTTTGTGGCCCTCCTCTCCTGGGAGAACAGCGGCCTCTAGTGGCTTGTGCTGCGCAGCTGCGCGCAGACAGGGCTTCTGCTTCCTGCCCGGCTGCTATGGAGTTAATCTCCGCTATTGCTGTGGGCGTGGCCTGGCTCTGGCAGCTGCTCCAAAGTGGTGGAGTCGCGTTGGAGCAGGAGCTGCTGGGAGGCTATTTATCTCCGTAAGGGGCCTCCCTGCTCCCTGCAGCCCAGGGGTTAGGGTGCCCAGAGATCCCGGATTCCCTACCTCTGGATTAAGTGTCCCGCCCTGCCCCTTGAAGACTTCCAAAAAGCACCCGCCAAAACAAAACAACGACCACCAAAAAAAAAAAAAAATTTTTTTAATTAAAAAAAAAAAAGTGGCCACTCGTTTTTCTTTATTCTCCGGCGCCAGCCTCAGGCATCTGCTCACCGGTCTTTCTGCCCTGTTTCCCTAGTATTGGGGTCCCTATCCCTTTAAGACTTCCAAAAAGCGCTCGCCAAAACAAAACAGAAAAAAAAAAAATGGTCACCCGCTTTTCTGGTGTCATCCGGCGCCAGGCCACCGGTGCCCGCTCACTGTTCTTGCTGCCCTGTTTCCCTAGTATCCAGGGCCCCGCACATGCACTGTGTCTGCACTCTGGCCCGGATGGCTGGGGCTGGGTGCTCGGCAGTCCTGGGCTCCGTCTCCCTCCCGCTCTGCCTGCTCTTCTCCCGCCGGGAGCTGGGGGGAGGGGCGCTCGGCTCCCGCGGGGCCGGGGCTTGTATCTCACCCCCTTCACGAGGCGCTGGGTTCTCTCAGGTGTGGATGTGGTCTGGATGTTGTCGTGTGTCCTCTGGTCTTTATTCTAGGAAGGGTTGTCTTTGTTATATTTTCATAGATATATGTGGTTTTGGGAGGAGATTTCCGCTGCTCTACTCACGCCGCCATCTTGGCTCCCTCCTGTATGAGTCATTTTTAAGATCATTTATTTCCACTTTCCTTGCAGGACCTCTGATAGACATGCATCCATCCTGCCCACTTCCTGGTGAAGCGCCCTTTCTATTATTACTCGATACTAGTGGCTGGAAATGCTCAGGTTTTATTGATACCAAATTCTGTCTTTGTGAAATTTCCTTTCGGTTCCAGCTGCCTTCTGGAGCTACACAGAATGTCTTCTCTGTCTCCATGTGATACTCAAATAGATGAGGACTCTGGTTTTGAAGCTGAACACTTTCTGTGGCCTTATTTCACATGACATGTTCTGCAGTGTCTCAGCTTCCGGTTGTCTTTGTAGACACTCGGTGTATCATTGTCTCTGACCACATCCAGCCTAGACCCGGGCACCGTGCTGTGGGTGCGTCTGGGCCGGGGAGGGGCATGCTGGGCGCAGCAGAGGGGCTTCTGGTACTGCAACGCTGGTTCCCACGCACTTTCACAAGTAAATCAGTTACAGATTGATGCAAAGCAAAAGTCCTAGGCTTTTTGTGCATATAAACTTTGACCAATGTGTATACTAGATGCGTTTAAAATAGTTTAGAATTCTACGTTATTCTTATTAGAAACAAGATTCAAAAGGTGTCAAATGTTTGAGCTGAGGAAGACAACAACGTTAATTTTGTCATTCTGTATCTCAAGTGAGATTTGGTCTTGAGTATTAAAACATTCTGTTTCTGATGGTTTCCCTGGGATTTAATTTGAACAGTGTTCTCAAACTGCCTACTTGGGTCTGTGACAGACTGTCTGCAATACACTGATCAGGACTGTTCCTGTTATTGTTGTTGTATGAACAGCACCTTCTCCAGGCTTACGTTCTTCACAGATACGGTGATAAGGGCTTATGTTCTTTGAGACTTGGGTGAAGTGCAAAGCTGCTGCGTCAGCAAATCGGGTTCCTTCTTGTCACTGGTCAGTGATTTTCTCACATGGAAAAATCTTTCCAATAGGAAGCGAGATTGATTCAGTATGACTTTGTGTCATGAGTTTATGCTTAGGTTTGGTCTCATTTTCTCAAGTGCTGAAGAGCCACATCTGAATGGATGAATTAAATTCTGGGTGGCTGAAACAAGGACTGGTAGAAATTTCTAAACAACTGTAGAACTTTCCTGCTGAGATTATAATCATCCTCAGAACTTTTATTGATAATCTAAATAGATAATATTACATATCCAGATATCAAACATTAATGATTTGCCATCCCAGGGTTGAGTATTATCTTTATTTGGATTGGCAGAAATCAGTTATATTCTAATGAACTTTCAGTCCTGGATGAAGAGGTATTTATGTGTCACATCCTCTATTTTTGAGTCCTTCATTCTGCTTCATCTTGACTGGGGTTAATATGCATTATAATTATGGGCACCATAAGAGACTGTTTTGTGAACCATTTATGAGCAGAAGTAGTGGCCATCCACGTGCAGTGACCAAGTGTCTTACTGGCCTTGGAGCATCCCAGTCGCTCTTGTATAATTTATTATTATTATTATTAATATAAACTATTATATTTATTAATTATTATTCATTATCACAATTACCCCTGTTGTCCCATGGTTTGGAATTTAGGTTATATGATCACCCTAATTGGAAAGGAACAGAGTGTTTGGTCTCAGCAGCCAGTGCGTGTGATTAATTGTGTAGGTTTATTCAACCACTGGCATGCTTTAGCGATGTCTCCAGACGCCGCCTCCCACCCGACCCCTGGTACGATGCAAATATGTTTCCCTGCAGGGGACTAAACTCTAGAATAGCATTAGCGAATTAGTTACCCAGTGAGGGGAGAGCTGGGAGGTCTTGGAGTCCTGTTTGAGGAGCTAGAGAAGGAATAAAAGGCTTGGGGTCGCGAGTGATGGACAGGCACGCAGTACGTGCTAAATGAGTGTTTGGATTCGGAAGCCTGAAATAGAAGCTTGCAGTGTGGATGTGAATGAAAAGAAAGATGAAAGGGGCCTTGGGGCTGGACGTGCCGATCACCCTTGGGTTAGATCCGATGGGCGTCAGTGGGCTGGCTCTAAGGAAGAGAAGCAGTCACTCTGTACCACTGACCCGAGTTACTGAGCAGAGAAACGTTACGTTCACAGATATTGTATGATATCATGGCGTAATACCAGGGCCTTTCTTGAGATGAGGTTTTGCTGTGGTTCAGGGAAGGAGGCCTCGGCTTTAGGACATGGAGGCAGATGGGCAGGGATGGACCTCATCCACTGTTCTGTGTCTTGATTCTTGACTTAAAAGAAATGCGTTTACGCGGCCTGTTTTATGTCCTTATTTGACTCACTGGGCCTCTTCTATGCTGTTGCTATAGGAGCTGGTGGGCAGCAACCCTCCGCAAAGAAACTGGAAAGGCATAGCGATCGCCCTGCTCGTGATCCTGGTCATCTGCTCCCTGATCGTCACCTCTGTCGTGCTGCTGACGCCAGGTACTCCTGGGGTTCTTGGAGAAGCAAGCCACGGGGAGGGAGCAAGGGCGTGATTTTACCTTGTACATTTTGTATTAACTACTTATTCTAGAATTTGCTTTTCTGGGGTTCCAATTCTCTTTGTGCCATAAGGTTAAGTGAGGTAATATGCTTTCAATGAAAAAGATCCATTTTATATGCTTTGAATTTGTTTATATAATTGCTGACTAGGTGGAAATGTTTGGTATACATTAAAATCCATAATAACTTATTCATGCTTGTGAGCTTAAAGACAGTGGCATCAGAATTATAATAATTTTATCTATCCAGTGGAATTCCTGGGTACTGCATAAAGGATGAATTAAGAAAATTATTAAAACAACAGATGTTGACTGTGAACTAAAGAAAAAAGAAAGTACTACCGATAAACTAAAACAAGTATAAAAATGAGTCAGAAATCTTCTAGAAATTACCCCAAAATGTAAGTGAATAAAGGAGTAATCTGAACCCAAAACTAAATAAATATGTCACAAGGAAAGCAGACTGTAGGCCAGTATCCCTCAGGAATATAGATGCAGAAATCTCAGCAAAATCCTAGCAAATAATCCAGCAACATATAAAAAGGACACCATGACCCAATGTGATTCATTGTGGGAAAGAAAATTTGGTTTAACATATGAAAATCAATGTAATACAAACACATTATTAGAATAATGGGGGAAAACCCCACATGGTCATCTCAATAGGCACAGAATAAATACTTGACAAAAATCCAAACACTTGAATTATACAGATTAAAAAGATGAATTTATGGTATGTGAATTTTATCTCAAGTTGTTTAAGCAATGATAGGAAAGTTGTTTTAAAAAAAAAAACTGGTGCAACCTGGTCATATGTATACTGAAATACCATCAAAACTTGCCTAACCTTGAGGAGGTTTTGGTAGCAATTCTGGGAACGACACTGTCAGGATCTCCTTGACTATTTTGTGAATACCCGAAGTCACCTGGGATGTTGGATTCAGGATTCAGTACCGCTCACCTGACTGATCAGGAGGAAAAGCTTTCAGATGAGCGGAGCTGAGAAGGACAGGGGAGGGCGAGTAGAGAAAACACTTGTTCTGTCCTGTGATTGTCCTGGTGATGACTAACTTCGCTGGGGACATTAGCAGCTGTGAATTTTAATTACTATGAGGGAAATCAGGTCTCCTCCAAGACTTGTGGGGCATGTGCTCAACCTTCGCTTTTCGTTGAACAGAACTGCATTTCATGTAAGAAAATGAGTATTGGCAGTTTGATTCTGTGGTTGCCCGGGCCGCATTGGGACTTAGAAAGCCACACTGGTCTACGCAGCTTGCAGGTGCTCCCCCTCCCCAGGTGTCCTGAGCGCTCAGGGACCCCGAGGCCGAGGCCTCCTGCCTCATTACTTCCGAGTGAAATAAGACAGCTGCCCGGAGCTCCTTTCCTGCCAACAGGGCTGGGGTTTGCGTCTTAAGAGCAGGTCCTGGAACCCTTCCCTCCACGTGCCTGACTCAGCGCCCCGCAGAGCTGCCCGTCCACTCCTCCGTGCAGGCAGCACGTGGCCTCCTCGTCTGTCGATGCAGCCGCTGACCCCAGGGTGTTCTGCACCCGGTCCCTGGGTGGTGCGGCCACCCCCACACAGCCCTTCAGTCGTTACAGCGAGTGCTGCCTGCAGTTATCAGGGCAATAGGGAGGCAGCCACAAGTGGCCTGTGACTGGTGGCTCGGCTTTGAAGAGCAGAATTTATTTTGTTCTTCTGTTAAAATAATGATGTGGCTGAGCTGAGCCATGCCAGCGCCTTGGTTCTGCTGGGCCTCCTCAGCTCATACGTCCTCGAGGCCATGCTGCCCAGGGGCTGTGTCCTAGGTCAGGACCACCAGGCACCCACCTGGCTCATCAGCCAGGGCTGTGCCACCACTGCCCCCACCACCATACCCCGCCGCCTCTTCCACGGCTCTGGGTGCAGCCCTGCCCTCGGCCTCGTGTTCCAAACTCTGTCCAGCAGAGGAGAATGTCAGCTCACACCGTCCGCCGCTAGCTCCAGAGGTTTCTCGAATTCACAGACATGCAGAGCATCCTCACATCAACCAACGGACCTGCCCGCTGGTCAGACAGTCACGATCCCTGTGAGGGGCTGAGAGCCCTGAGCCATGTGCGGGCTGGGCTGTGGGCAAAGAAGGTTCAAATGTGCCCCGTGAGAGCACGCAGTCCACTGCAGTAGACGGAGCGCGCTCAGGATTTCAGTTCTGACTCTCTAAGCTAAATCCGAGCCGGCGCCATAGGCAGGGCTTGGTTGAGGTCCGGCTGAGTTGGGCAGATAACGGAATCTGGTGTGACCGTAACGAAGCTCAGCAGTGGCTTCAGCTGGATGGGGGACGCAGTTCAGTCTCAGGCAGCGGAGGCCCTGCTGTAATGGCACCTGGACTTACCTGTGCAGTCCTGGGGGCAGCCCACCCAGCCTGCTTCCACTTTGCTAGAAGACCTGCTCAGTCATCGTAGTAGATACTTTCACAAAAATAATCTTCTCAAGGCCTGCCAGTTTCCAGTCCTATATTCTGGTTTGTCCTATATTCCAGTCCTATATTCTGGGTAAGCCATCTGCTTACCCAAAAAAACCCATTGTAGTTTCAGTATTTTGGTGAAAATGTTTCCCAGCACATGTAGGTCTCCTTCCCAGCCTGGTCTGAAGAATGGTGACGGAGCGCCCTGTGATGCCTCCAGATCTTGAAGGGCCTCGAGGTAATCATTCTGAACGAGGAGTACCTGGTTCTGCAGGTGTAATTACCACCGGTTATGCACAATTTGCGTCTTAAAAATCAAATTAAAAGTGTTCAAGGCAATCTTGGTTCCACAGGGACTAGCCAAATGAGAGTGCATCCTTTTCAATTTTGCATTTCTCCCTTTACAGTCTGTTCTCTTTCCTAAATTTCTCTTTGGAATAATAGACTCAAAGTTACCTTTTTTATTTTCAGATATTAAATATCTGTCTACACTAGGTCACATACAGCATATACCTTCTTTCGGCATCTACAGTTCTTGCATTCTGATGAAAAGGACCCTGATATTCTCTTATGCCTCTGTTATTGCTGTGGGACCTGCAAATCTAGCAGGATCATGTGTGCATTAAAACATCCCTGACATTTGACATTTATGGATTTTCACTGTAGAGAAGATGGACAGCAGTTTGTGATGGAAAACACTAGAACACATTCAGGTGGTATATAAGTGAAAAGCCTTGCGTATTTGAAAGTCATATTGAAGGTAGACTTGGGTTAAGGCCAAGAAGAGGTTATCAGAATAGGAGAGCATTAGTCTTCTGGATGGGAGCATAACAGAGAGATCATTTTTATGGCATTGAAATTTCATCACCGTTTGATGTAGGTTTAATATCTGTAACTGCACTGCTGACTCTCAGCTCCTCTTTTTATTTTCAATCGTGCTCAATAGGCTTTACTGAGAAGGAGAGCAATCTGGCGAATTGGCAGTTACAGTTCGTGAATCGGATTCTCTTACAGGGGAGTGAATACGTTCACGTCAGACTTAATCAAGTGTCTTGAATTTACACTAGAGTCAAAATGAGGTGAAATGGGTGTATGTGGGAAAGAGCTACATTACAGTTACATTTTAGAGAACCCCCTTCACTTAAGAGTTGTCACTGCCAAGCTAACAAAGGAAGGTCTATAGTAAAATGTCCATGGATTTTTAAAAAATACACTTTTTCAGAGCAGTTTTCGGTTCATAGCAAAATGCAGTGGCAGACACAAATGTTTCCCATATACGCCGGCCCCTCTGCATGCACAGCCTCTCCCACTATCAACATCTCCCCCCAGGGTGGGCCGTGTATTACAGCTGACGACCTGCACTGACCCCTCATAATCACCCCACGTCCATTATTTGCACTGAAGTTCACTCTTGGTGTTGCCCATTCTGTGGACGTGGGCAGATTATAGTGTCCCGTGTCCACCATCACAGTACCATGCGGGTGGTTTCCCTGCCCTGAGAATCCTCTGTGCCCCGCCTGTTCTGAGGGGCTGCCCTGCCCCCTGCCCCCACCCCACCCCCAGTCCTGAGAGCCACTCATCTTCTCACTGTCTTCATAGTTTGGCCTTTGCCACAATGTCTTATAGTTGAACTCATGCAATAGGAACCCTTCTCAGATTGGCTTCTTTCACTTAGCAATGTACATTTAAGATGCCTCCATGCCTTTTATGGCTTGATAGCTCATTTCTTTTTAACACTGAATAATATTTCATTGTCTGGATGGACCACAGCTTGTTTATATATTCACCTGCTGAAGGACAGCCTGGTTGCTTCCAAGCTTTGCAGTTGTGAATAAAGTCGCTGTAAAACATCTATGTGCACATTTCTGTGTGGACATAAATTTTCACCTCCTTTGCATAAATACCAAGGAACATGATTGCTGGATCATATGCTAAGAATATATTTAGTTTTGTAAGAAACAACCAGATTGTCTTCCAAACTGGCTGTACCATTTTGCATTCTCACCAGAATTAGTGTTCCTGTTGTTCTACCTCCTTGCCAACATTTGGTGTTGTCAGTGTTCCAAAGTTGGCCATTTTAATAGGTGTGTAGTGATAGCTCATTGTTTTAAGCTTATCTTTTTAAAATTCTGGAACAAATGATTTTTAAATATTTGATATATATAAGTATAAAATATTTTTATATAAAAATATATGTAAAGTATTATATTATCTGCTCCTATGAACAATATATGTGAAATGTTATATATAATATTTATATATGAAATTTAATATGTAATATATATAATTTATATACATGAAATGTAATATATATTACATATAATATATATAATATATATAATTTATTAATGTTTATAACATTATATTGTTTAATGAATTTTCAAACCAAAGAGGCCCCTGTAGCCAGCACCCAGATCAAACAAGAAAATGTGGTCATCTTCCCAGAAGCTCCCCTCAAGCTCTCTCTTCATTAATCCCCTCTGAGGGTAAATTCTAGCATCATAGGAGAGTGTTGTGTGCTTTTATACTTTTTACACTGACATTATTGTAACCATTCTTTTATACCTGTTTATTTTGTTTAATATAGTGTTTGTGAGATTCATTATTGTGTTTGAAGTTGTATTAGTGCCCAATTTTTTATCTATGATGGGTTATCTCCTCAAGAGGTCACATATAACCCTAGGAAAGTTGCTAAGTAGTTTAACAGTAATTTCGTAACTTCTGTGTATCTGCTAACAGTTAACGTGTACCTGTTGTTTCATGTAGAAATAGGTGATTAGCTCATCTCTTCCAGGCATTTTCTCTCTGCTCTCTGTCCTATATGAAGAAGTCACCCTCCAAATCCAATCTTTGTGTCAGTCCATCTGTCATCAGTGACTATGACCAGGTGTCCTGTCAGAGGGCACACAGGTCCCTTGGCAGGTCTCCGGTATTGTTCATTTGCTCTTGAGCATCCGTGTTGCGCTTCTGGATCATGTTGTGTCTGTTCACAGCCACCTGCCCGCTGACTGACTGGTGAAAATGGTGCTCAGCTCAGGAAGTAGTTTTTCATTTTTGCAGCTGCTACTACTCTTGTCATTGTGGTTTGTGATGACAGTTAATTTGCTAATGCTCATTGTGACTAAGTGCTACGAATGAGTAGCACAGATAATATTTATTATGACAGTACAGAACATGGGAGAAATTGATGAGAACAAGAAGCACTTGGGGGAGGTTTTATAGAGGATGAGGAATTTGGAAGTTCAGATAGAGGTGGAAGGAAGGTCACCATGAGCCGTAATAAGCCTGGAGTACTTGCTGCTGGCAGAGGACTCCTGTCCTGGAGGCTGTGGGGCAACATGAGTGCCAGGAGTTAAGACTGAAGGGGGTGGAGTGGTGGCAGATTGGGGGGCGCTGGGTTTGAGATGTGCTTTAATGGTTCCTACTGTCTATAATAATTTACAAGTCATAGCTGTTTTTAGAATTTGATAAAGCTGTACCTCATCTTATTGGAATGCAGAAAAGGGCATATATATATACTCATGAAAATTTGGATGTTTCTGGAAGCTCATGGACCTAGACAACCTATCCCTGAGCCATCTTACGGGTCCCCTTCAGCATTTATCCAAATCTGATGTTACAGTATGTCAATGAGAGTACTTTTGTCTGCTAGTAACAGAATACCTAACTACGATACTTTAAACTTCATATGTTTGTATTGTTTCACAAAACAAGAAGTGTAGACATAGCCAGTCTCAGGATAATTCAGTGGCTCAAAGACCATCTTTCCCTGTTGCCCACCATCAGCATGTTGGCAGAGTGGCTGCAACAGCTTCACACATCACATCTCAGACCCTCCCAAGAAGGAAGGGAAAATCTCAGAACTTGCGTCATCTATTCTGTCTTCCCCTGAAACTAGCCAGGAAACAGTTTATTTACTATGACTATACTGCATGGCCACTCTTTGTTGTAACAGGGGTTGAGAAAACGAGTAATTCAGCCTCTGTGGAGTTGGAAGAACACAGTGGCTCTTGGGGAGGCAGCCTAATGTCTGCTGCAACATGCAAGATCCTGTTAAATGCTTTGGGAATGCAGTCTACCTCCTTTGAACTTCAAAAGTGAGTTTGCACCATTCTTTAAATTAAAACATATCTGAAAAGAGGGAGTTCTGACAGACTTTCATTAAAAAAAGAATTAATTTACACTGCTATTAACCTTAGAGTTAGTTGCAACCTTCCAAAGTATTGAGAAATGGGTCCCTAGGAGAATCTTAACAGTCTCTCTTTGGACTTTTGATCATTAGTTCTACAAGGATTATTAGGTGCATCTTGCTTATTTATTGAATCCTTATAAAGAGCCATTTTTCTAAAGGTTGGCAGTAGATGCCTATTATGCATACTTGCATTTAGACTCTAAGCTAAGGCAAATATGCCTACCTGCTTTTCCATAAAGGGACACTTTTCAAAGCATTGCTGCATTAGGCATCCTGTTTTCAAGGCATAGTTGTGTGTAAACTATGAAAAGGAGTAAATCTTATCCTGGCACTCTGGTTTCCTCTCCAATCTATTGCCTGGTTTAGATGAGAACCTCTTGGTAAATAGCAAGTGAATTTTGGGAGCCTTTGGGACCATATGTTACAAGGGCTGGCTGGTCTAGTAGATGCTGTTTTAGGGAAGGCTCTGGCCAGTCAGGAACCGAAGGCAGCAATCCAGGGGTCTAAGCTGAGTTCTCAGGTCTGGGTCAGGAAGACAGAAATCAAAGATATAAAAAGAAAATCAGGAAACTGGAGAGAAGTTGTCTACAATGAACTAGGCAGGTCCAGTACTGAGGGGGTTCAGCTCCAGGCTGGGTCTGCCTTTGCTTTGGGCAGAACTCTCACCTTAAACCCTGCTTCGCCTAGTGTTTATCACCTCGGTAGAAGCAACCAATCTGTGCACTTGCTTTTTCATAGTCCCCTAATCCCAGATTATTTCTAAATTAACTCTGTGTTTTTATGTGAGATATGAAAGTCACCGGAAATTAGGTCAAGTGATGATTTACAGAACCTCAGATTTCTTGTCTTTCTTCCCCATATCCAGATTTTTTTTAAATGTCTTTTTAAAAATTCACTGTGTGTATAATTCCTGCATTTGCAGGGGGTGCTTTCTTTTATTTCATACTCTGTCCTGTTCAGTCCAAGCCAGCATTGTGTCTACAGATAACAAAATTCATCAGAACCAGTGGGCCCCCTGTGTGTGCCATGGGGATTCGTTCCACTGGGCCGGAGACTTCTCCACAGGGTTTGCTTAGATTCTCCCATCTCTGTGTGTGCTTCTGATGAGATGGCTGAGGGGTCAGTGATGACACGCTTAAGCAATTCAAAGAGTCTTTTGGGTGATTGAATACTCACCTTTAATTCTTTCAGAAGTATTGGCAAAAGGTTGTTGAGCCACCTCCATGCTTTTTCTCTCCTGACAGTGAGTCTCTTAATCTCAGTATTTTTTGCAATCTGGATAAGGGGAGACATTTTCCCCAAGATACACGAATAGCCTAAAATGCTCAACCTCATCACCTTCAGCACATCCCTCCCCACATAAAGGAGTGATGTGCTGATGCATCTTACTATGTACTGTTACATGCATGAGCCTTGAAGATATTATGCTAAGTGAAATAAGCCAGTCACATATGCTATGATTCCATTTATATGACATACCCAGAATGGCTAAGTATATAGAAATAGAATAAAAAGTAAATAATCAGCTGCCTAGGCCCGGGAAGCAGTGGGTGGGACTAGTGAGGGACTGCTAATGGCTGTGGATGTTTCTTTTGGGCTGATGAAAATGTTCTCGGCTTAGAGTCGTGGTTGCAGAACTCTGTGAATATACGAAAATCATTGAATTGTGTGATTTTATGGTCTGTGAATTTTGTCTCAATAAAGATGTCTAAAAAAGGAGGAAATTAGGTAAACATATCAGCCCATTGATAAACAACACATCAACCACATATTATTACATGAAGTCACAGGCACCCAGTGGTTGTAACTCATTGAAGGAAACAGGTTGGGGAATATATTTCATGGTTTCAGTTTATTTCCCTGATCTGAACGAAAGGGGCAAGGTCATAGAGGAGAGGAATGCCTTTGATGTATTTGAGAAGCTTTGGGAAGCACATCTAGAGCTTCTCATTCATGGGGCATGTGGAATAAGGCTGATGATTTGGCTCCAGCATTTGAGTAAAATGTACCATATGACGAATCTTGATGCTATGCTACTAGGTACCTTAGATGGTTCTGAAGACGTGAATTTGTCAGAAAGAGCCTTCAAGATAAATCAGTGTCTGTGGGACTTTCTATAGACATATATTGGGTTATAACCATAAATAATATATTCTAGTAATACAAAAACTTTATTACAAAAAAATTAAGCAGAAAATTAAACAAAGGTATAGATCTTTTAAGTGCTTTATTCAACAGAATCAACAGAAGTTGGCTCAGCACGTATATGCGACCGGCTCCTCTCAGAGATGAGGTCACCATTCCTAACATAAAAAGAAAAAGGGAAAAATCAAGCTAGTGTGGAAAATAGACTTAAAAACACAAGTAATCAGTTCAGTGCTGGCTCCTGGTAACAGAAAGGAAGGCATGGCCAACCTTGTTTGGGCAAGTCAAGAGGAAGACACACCCTAAAAGAGGCCCTGACTGGGTTTTCCTGTGGCTCTCCCGCCCTCCCTGCAGACAATGTGGTTCAATGTAATCCTTACTCCAACCAGAGTTACTTAGTTTCCTACATTCAGGGGTGGACTAGTCCAGAGAGATTTCCCCAGAGAACTATATTTTGATATATTTTGGAGTAAATCTCACTCTTGGTGAAGGGAGAGAGTGACCCCTTGGTCAGCGTCTCCTGCCTCCCACTGTGTCTAGGATTTTTGCCCACAGTGAGATGTGTCCTGCTCACTCCTGCCTGAGCGTCCTTCTGTGAGCCATCAGCCGTACCTGGGCACTTCAATGCAGGATTACTCGAGGAAGGCCCGAGGTTCCCATCACGACATGAGACACGGTACGTGGCTTAAAGGCCATTGTTCCAAAGTTGTTGATAGTGAAGCATGACTGAATTTATTCTTTCATGTTGATATGAATCAACAAGGAAATAAGAGTAGTGTCTGCACAAGATGTCATTGATTATACTTCTTTTATTAAAAAAAAAAAAGAAAGAAAGAAGTCTACTGGGAAGTACTGGGTCCCCCATCCAGCAGTGCCTGACACATGGCTTCAGCGCGCGGGCAGTCAAAGGGCAGGGTTTCCGTGTCTGCAAAGAGCTTTTCCCGTATATAGCAGTTACCCGTGTTAGGCTGGTCAGTAATGAAACAGGGGGCAGTGACTGGCCGTTAAGCAAAGGCTCTGTCATTGAAACTTGGGAACTAACAGTACAGACGATGAAGAGCGGCAGTTCCTTCAGTTTCCACGTGCTCTTCTGAGTGTTTGTATGGAAACAAACAAGTATTGTCCGCCTCTGTAGAAACAACACGCAGATGTTCTCAGTGACTCATTACAGATGTAAGGAGCGCTTACACTCAGCCTCAGGTTAGGGCCCGTGTCCTCTACGAGGCTCTATCTGGCAGGCCCACCGCTGTCTGGCTCCTTTGAGGTTTGGAACACTTAGTGATCGACATCTGTTACATTTCCCACCAGGGGTGAAATGAACTCTTACTCTCTGCATTACAGTGTCTGGGCGCCGTTGTTGGTCTGATACGGAGACTAAGTTTTTGCTTATTAAGGAAATGTGTCCATAAAAATGGGTTTTTTAACCTTCTCTTTATTTACGTAAAACTTCTTTACCTGGAGAGCAGAGCATTTCATCGGGATGACCTTTACCATTACCTGCCGGATAGTTTCTATGTTTTGTGATTTCATTAGCATCCCACTTGTGGAGGAGGTTGTGAGCGAGCCACACTCTGTGAACAATGGCAGCGTTCAGGTTCTCCTGCAGGCGGGGTTGGCGTTTGCTCTGCTGCTCCCCTGCACATCTTTGGAAGAGCCATTTGACCTCTGAGTAGCTCAGGTTGACCTTCCATAAAACGGCTTTCCTTCCTCCTTGTAAGATCAGTAGGCAGCTGTCAGTGTCCTCTGAAGACCACAGAGCATTTTAGAGTTGCCAGTATTCCAATTTCTAACAGAAGCAGAACTTAGAAGAGACTTCTGACTAATTTGGGTAGATTCCCATGTTACCAGTTGGGTTTGTCAATAGCTAACCTCCATTTGCAGTGATTGAAAACCTCAAGAGGTTATGTTTCAGATTCATCCCAGTAGGGGATGGGATTTCTGATGGGACAACTCTCCAGGGAAGAGGCTCCAACGTAACTGTTTGACAAGCATCAGGAGAGGAAAGGAGCCTTCCGTCAGCGCCACATGCCGACCTGTGTGGAGAATACCCACAACACTATGGGTTAGAGCCCTCGCATGCGGGTGCCCGAACCGGATGCTGGGTTAACTGCAAGTGCTATGAGGTCATCCAAGCCGAGGGGCTGAAGGAAAGTGTACTTTTCAGTCGTCCCCAAATTGCCTTAGGATGAAATCAAACTGTAAATGCCCCCAGCCGCTTCTTGTATCTCCATCTGTATGTTAGTTTCCAGTGTAAGAGGGCAGATTGAGCCAGGAGCCTTTCCCTTTTGACTTAAATCATGTAGAAATGAGAGAAAAATAAATAATAAAAACATAACTACACTCAGAAATAAGAAAGGGAGTTCTTCATATGCCTGGGAGACAAAGGTCCTTCAAGACCAGGCAGAACCCTACAGCAGCAGGCAAGTTCAAACCCCTGCCACCCTCGAAGGACAGAGGCTGAAGTCAGGCCCAAGGGGAGGGGCTAGGTGTCCACGAGAGGCTGGGGCCGGGCAGGCACACCCTGCCTTAAAACTGGGTTCATGCTCAGAGGGTCTGAGTCACATTGCCCATGTCGGGCAGTGGTCCAGCCCAAAGGGCCACACAAAGGCCAGGTGAGAGCCACTGCGCAGACAGGGTCTCAAACTGCCCAGGACATTCTGCAGCCATGCCACCAGGAGTCTCGTGACCCAGGACACTTGCAGGAGAGGAGCTTACAAGCAAGAACCAAGGACTTGCAGAAACCATCCCCTAAAGAGTAGAGCGCCTGCTTAATACACATGACAACTTAAGTCCAAAGGAATATAAATCAATAGGAAATGCAGAAAATGACATTTCAGGCTTTAAAAATGTTACCCATGTGGTAAAGGAGCATGCAACTGTGAGAGTGGGTGATCTCCAAAAGGGGCTAATTAGGGATGTTAGAAATTAAAATATAATTATTTAAAAATTTAAAGCTCAGTAATGGATTGAAAGAGGTGTCTAGACCCGCTAAAGAAAAAAATTGATGAAGTGGAAAACTGAACAGAAGAAATCGTGCAAATGGTCCCAAAGACATAAAAATGGTGAAACGGGGAAGGAAAAGGGGAGGGCTCTGGAGGTTGGACCCAGAAGCTCTGCATTCTGGTAGGAGGATCTAGAATGATGGAGAAGCCGTACTGAAATTAATAGCATCATTCCTGATAGGGAGGATAGTACTTCTCGGACTGTATGTATTACTGAGTGGCAAGCAGAATTTTTAAAGAAAACCCACAAGTGGTTCTTTTCTAATGGAATTTCAGAATTTCAGATTCAGAATTTCAGATTCAGAGAGCATCTACCTTCATCTCTCAACACGTCCAGCTCACGTGTCCTCCACGCCAGTGCCCACACCTGTGGTTCCTCCAGGCGTGATTGCTTCTCTTTTATCTCTTTTATGGTGGTGAGCAGGCTCTCTCCTCAAGGAACTCTCTCTGGAATACGTCCCACTTTCTAATTCCCCATCTCCTTGAATATTAACTGGCCAGGGCCCTCCGCTGTCAGCTCTCACTGCTGCCGTGTGGCTTTTCTGTCCATTCTGGCCCCCACTGCTCTGAGCGTCGTGAAGTCAGTTGTAAGGTCTTTCGATTGTGCTTCCTCAGGGTTCAGCCTGCTTCCTGGAACACACTTGTCACCACCCCAGGGGACTTCTGGAATGCATCAAACTGTAGGTCAGTGACTTAGTTAGATAGTAGTTGAGTATGTGTACGACTCATCAGGGTCCAGACAGGCCAGCAGGGAGGAAACGAAGGAGGCAGAGCTGACTGTAGACAGAGCCACGCGTCCGGCTTGAGCCGGGCACTTTTTACAGTAGATACCATGGTGCCTCCACCACACGCTGTCCCGGTTTAAAAATCGTACATGTTTTTACAACACCTTTTAGAACAGAGAATATAATAGTTTTTAAAAATAGGACAATTTTTGGATGAATAGAACAGTTTTATGAAAAGGAAAATTTTCAGAAAGTGAATAAATTGCCTTTTCACCTTTTACCCAAAGTTTGTTCAATGGCGGACTTACCTTCTTTTCTTATTAGACCTGTGGAGCCCTTGAAGTGTGGAGCTGGAATCATCCTGGAGTACTGAAGGGTTCTCAGATAAAATTTAAGTTGTATTATGATTATTTATTTTCTGACCATATACTGAGTGTCTCAGAAGTTTTTATACTTTCCAGTTTACTTTAGTTACTGTATTTTTTACTGAAATATATCTGACATATAACAATGTAAGTTTAAGGTATGTAACATGGTGATTCGATACATTAATATACTGCACTGTGAATCCCTGTGTCCGGTTGGCTAACACCTCTGTCAGGTCACGTAGTTTTATCTTTTCTGATGGAGACGGGGTCAGGTGGATGGGGAATAATTCAGATCTAGTCTCTTAGCAGATTTGATGTTTATAATACAGTGTTGTTCTCTATAGTCACTATACTGTGAGTTGCATCTCCAGGCCTAACTTATCAACCAGTTGCGAATATACTTCTTAATTATGAGATCACAGTATAACCTTATGAAACTGATATCTAGTAACCTTTAAATTTTTCACTCACTGTCTAGTTTCCACATTGAAGGGCATCATGTTTGAAGCTATGTATCTGCTTCTGTGGCTGCTTCAGTTAGACAGAAAGGTCCTGTGAGGGGAACTCGGTTTGGTTTAATGTGTTTTGTTTGGCCCCTGGGAGAGGTCCGCCTGCCATCAGGGCTGACAAGGCCACCTCAGACCACATCATTCCGTAATTGTCAAAAGGCTTTCACAAACATTAATCCCATTTGATATTCAAGAAATCAGTCAAAGCACAAGGTAACATGTGACCTTTCTGACAACTTCAGTAATTATAACATCCGGAGAGGCCAAAAGAAGGAAACCATAGGAGATGTAATACCGTCTGTGCACTAGATCCTAGAAGCTTTGGCGGTGTCATCCAGAGATTATTTGTTCTTATTTCATTATGCAATCTAACAAAAATTCCTGTTGTTTTCCCAGCCTGCCACAGAGATGGGCAAGCACAGGGACAGCCTAAGAAGTGACAGCTGGTTCAGGAGCCAGAAACTGCAAACAGAAATACACACAACCAGACATCAAAACGTGAAACACATCGAGCTGGAGCTGCACACAGATGCACACCTTAGTTAGCACTAGCATGCCCCGCACAGTAGCACACCCAGAATTGGTGAGACGGGACCCCAGATCTCTAGGAAAAGAGAACTGACCACATCCTCCATTTAAGAAGGCAGGGGCGTGGATAAACGTGCTATGTAGATGGTGGACATCAGAAATGGTTACGATAAGAGTATCTGATTAGAATAACAGGACTGAGTGTGGTATGATATATTGCCCTGATGTGTTTCGTCTGTGACTAAAACCCCAGAAGCTTTGACCTCAGAGAATAGGATAAAAGCTACCAGGGTTCTAACATCTCCTCCACTCAACACTTCCTTTTGGGGCAAGTGGGTATCAGCCTAGCACCTTCAAGGATTATCCCAAGCATAGTGATCGAGATACGGCAGGGAAGAAATGGCAGTTTGCACACAGACATTTGGGGGGTGAGTCTTTTTGGACAAGAATAACCCCCTCCCCAGAGACAGCCAGGGACAAGTGGTATCGGAGAGTAAATACCTAAGGAATATGTTGGCTGTCTCTTAACTCCCAGCACCCAACAAGCTGCCAGTAGTTGGCATGTAACAAATGCTTAAGGAATGATAATGTCATCACACAGGTGAGATCCACTCTGGATGTTTGTCCAGACCTCACCTGCCTGTTCCCATCTTGTTGTTCATAAATTGGTCTTAACACAGTTACATTTTATGTTCATACCTAAGAAATACCATCATTTATATGTTGTTGCCAGTGGAGGCAGAGAAATGGTACTGTTTTACTGAACTATGATCCCCTTACCATAGTTTTTGGTAGTTTAGTTGAAAACAAAAAGCATGACTGGCTTTTGCTCAGCATTTACTGAAAGAAAGCACATGTTTTACCATATGCACTGTTACCTCCGAGTGGCGATCAGGATGTTCTGTGGTCCTCTCTGTGTGCCAAAAAACGAGAAGTCTGACTGTTTGCTTGGTTCTTTCCAGCGGAAGATAACAGCCTGTCTCAGAAGAAGAAGGTCACTGTGGAAGATCTCTTCAGTGAGGATTTCAAAGTGCATGACCCTGAGGCTAAGTGGATAAGTGGTGAGTCCGAGACCTGCGTGCAGGCGGGAACCGTGTGCCCCTCGATGGTGCTGGCTGCGTGGCTGGCCCTCCACACTCACTCTTTGGCTGTGAAAGTGGAGCACAGAGCCCTCGCTGTGATAGTCATCTTATGATCTTCCTAAAAAAATGTGTGTCGGGTACAATCGGGCTGCTCATTCATGAGAAATGGGTCCCCTGTGTCACCTTCCTGAATCATTATGTCTCAGATGGCGATGTGAGGCGTTGCTAAGCAACAGGAACAGGGAGAGACCCGGCTGGTCTTTCCTCCCATGTTCTCGATTCCCTTTCCTGCTGCTCTGCTTTCACTCCACAGCAGGCAGAGGGGCCAAAAGGAACTAAAAGGAGCCTTCTAGAAAGCCGCCAAATGAACAGAAAGGTGGAGTCCGGTGCACATTTACAGCTACATTCATTTTCCTTTTGAGTGTTAACCCGGATGGTGAAATCTACTTTTCTTGTTTGGGGAGGGTTTTTTAAACAGCGAGACAAATAGAATGGGAGGCAGAAGGTAGTATGTTCATAATGCATTTTTTGTTCCATGGGTTGATCTAAAAAATAAACGTCAGTTATTTTATCAGCAAAAATGGCTTTATTCAGGAATAACAGAAAACCACAACTTGGGACAAGCAGAAGCCACAGGCTAGTCCAACAAACAAAGGGGACCGTCATTTTATGGAGGAGGAGTGGAGTCTGGGAGGGGCTGTTGTGGAGAAAAGCGGGGCTCCCAGGCAATGGGGCCCCACTGGCT
Organism: Manis pentadactyla; assembly: GCF_030020395.1. Lineage (NCBI taxonomy): Eukaryota > Metazoa > Chordata > Mammalia > Pholidota > Manidae > Manis > Manis pentadactyla. The sequence continues at coordinate 146,400,628 of NC_080025.1, forward strand.
GAGAGGCAGGGGTGGAGATGCCTGGTAGGAGGCGCGCACCTTCCCTGGGGGCGCCTGTGCGTGAGGACCCTGTGTGGTGAGGACGCTCCTTTGGGGTCTGTAGCTGATGCTTCTTTCTCTAACTGACGATGAGTGGTAGGGCGTGAGAGGGCCCCCTTCTGGCCTCCTGCCTCCATTTTAGTGACATTTCCCTCTATTAGTTTTCACACAGGCATAATCCATTTTCCCGAGTCGGATCTGAAGCCAGTTCAGAGCGTAGTCATGGGGGGACGATGCAGGTGACGGCTTGCCTGATGTTTTTGCACGCTGTGCCACCTCCCTCCCGAGCAGCCTGCCCAGCGTGCCCATCCTGGTGCCTCCATGAGTGTCATGCGCATTTAGTCTCAGCCTCAGTGGGATGCACTTGGAAATTAATGCTCAAGTCAGAGAACCTTCATAGGGACATGCTAGAGGTCTAGTTCAAATCCTGGCTTTTATAATAAGGGAAGCTCAGAGAGGTTCAGTGACTTTTCTGAGGTCACAGAGCTAGTTAGTGGTACAGCTGTGGCAGGATGCCCGTCTCCTGACTTCCCATTTAGGGCACTTCCACTACTGTTCTGTGCATGAGACGGTGTCTCTGTGTTTTCTTGCTGTCAAACTGCTTCTGAAATGCTTCCCATGCTTCACAAGCTCCCCAAAACTAGCTCACAGTAACTTTGCCTTTAGCCTCTTACTAGGGCAACAGCATCTCTTGTCTTCTGCAATGGTTTTGGTGTTCGTGTCTGATCCTTGGGTGACCTTACTTAAAAATGAAAGAAGTAGATGGAGCTCAGAAGGAAAGTGTTTTGTGAAAAGGAACTGGGGAAGAAATGACAGTAGTGTGCTGGGAATTCCAGCAGAGAACTCACAGAAATCCCACACACTGATGGAGTTGAGAGGCCTTGTCATTGGACTGAGGAAGCAGTTTTACCTTTTGTTTTGAAGGAGCTTAGCGTCTGCTCCCTGTTTGTGCCTGCCCGGTGCACAGGCAGGAGGTCAGCGCTGATAGCAGGCTGTGCGCCTGGTCCTGGGAGTAAAAGATGATTGCTCTCTTCCTAAGGGGCACAGTCATGTTCTGGAGACAGAACAATGGGAGGTCCATGGTAATCCCGACAAAATGACAGACGAGATTGTGACTCTCATTGTTCCTAAGAAGGCATGTCTAAGGTGGTGCATAAACTTGGTCCCAAAGGATGACTTAGGGTTTACTCATTAGAGGAAGCAGAGAATAGACCCCTGGAAAAATCTAAGTCCCAAGTGTTAGCCTATCTGTGGTAGACCCCGGTTGGGAGAACCAGGGGTTAGGTGAGAGGCATTATCTGGGGGCAGGAAAGGAAAGAAAAGAGAGAAAGAAAGGGAGGGAGGAGGGGAGGGGAACTGGGGAGAGGGGGACCCTAGGGACAAGCAGGAGCCAGAGACAAGGAGACACACCCAGAGCTAGGGGTTCGCGGAGCTCAGAGGAGGCCAGAAAGGCTGCATGGGTGCCACAATCATCCACTGTACGTTTCTAATAGGGCGCCTGTGGTTGCAGACTTGGCCTAAACCACAAGAGTGTGCAAGGCTCTGCAGGAACCTGTTCCGGTCAGTGTCGTAAGGAGTTTGTAGCTCATGAGCTGATTCTCACTGCAGGTGAGCGGGCCTGGTCCAGAGGCACGCTGGCTTTCTGGCCAGAGGAAAGGAGGCGGACTTTCTTTAGATGCACAATGTTGGAAGTTGATGTAAACAATTGAGAAGTGGCCTTGTGCCCTGCAGAAAATGCCTGGTCTGCCTGCTTCAGAGGCTGTGGCCTGGCCTGACGACTGCTGTGGCTCCACGTGACTTGCCGTTGTTCGGCAGGAGCTCCCCTAGGCAGATCTTCCTTCCTCAAGGGACACAGCAAGTGTGAAGTTTTGCCACAAGGTGACCCAGTGGTCAGGTCTCCCCAAAGACCAGGCGGCACCGAGAGTGTCGGGCACATGCTTGCTGTCTCCCTGCCCCGCAGCTTACTGCCCTCCCACCTCCCACCCACCCCTGCTCCCTAAAGATGTCAGAGGGTAAAGTGAATGAAGCAACTGTGCAATGATTAACCGAGCCTTTATAACTGATGTACAAATACCATAAAGAATTCATTCATTTGTTTATACCACAAGTCTAAATGTTAAGATCCAGGGAAAGATTACTACATATTCATAGGTTATTGAATGATGTGGATCTGGGATGAGCTTTAGAAATTACCAGAACATTCAGTTGGTGTTTACTCAGTTCCCATCATCACTTCCTGGAGGTTCCCATGTCTTGAGCTCTAGGCTGGGTGTGTTACACATGTTAAATGATTTAATGCTCACAATCACCATTATTCCCATTTTATGGTTGAAGAAACTAAGGCTTAGTGTTTAAACAACTTGATCAATATCACAGAGCTAGTAAGTGGCACAGTTGGGCCCTGAACGTAGGTCTTCCTGGTTTTATGAACTGTGCTCATTGAGTAAAATCCAGTTCTCCTGCCTCCAACCAATTTCTTTCAAAACCTCACTAGCTACTTGTGTGTTTTAACTAAGACAATAGGTTTTGAGTACTTCAGAATTATTGCCATCCCTTAAATTCTCTATTCTAGCTTCCTTTATTCCCATGATGCCTGTGTCTAACTAAATTTAAAAAAATGCCCAAGTGATAAAGAAAAACAGTGTATTCCCTACAGAGAAGGAGACTTGATTTTTTTAGTGCAGTTACATTAACCACTAAAGTTAACAAATGTATCTTCAGCTTAATATTGGAGTTAATAATCTAGAACTAATACACTTTATTTACCAGGAGGAAATGGATTAGGTTGGAGTTAAATTTCTCCTCACCATTTCTGTACTGCAGACATCTTTTAAAAATCTACCTTTTCTGAAAATGCTTGGTGTGACAGTCTTCAAATCCTCTAAGATCCTATAGCCTCTGCAGGCATCCTTCACATATTTGTTGCCACCCCTGGGGACAGCCAGGCGAGGTATGTGAAGCATCAGAAGGGACAGTGTCCCAGGTACTCTCCTGCAGAAGCGGCATGTGCTTCCCGAGGCTGCTCACCGCATGGTCTCTCCGCGTGGTCCCTTGGCTGCGTCATCACAGATGCCTTTAAGAGCGACCACGATGCACGTCAGAAATGTCTGGATCCCCGGGGGTGCTGTGCTGGGGTTCCATGACATGAGGGGACACTGATGAGGTCTGGTTCTTCAGACACGTAAGCCTGTTTGATTTCGTGGGCCAGTCTTCCTGAGCTCTCCTGGTCTACTCGGTCTTTCCAGCTTCTAGGTGATGAACAATTTCAAACCTTCTCTCCGCTCCTCAGCCCTTCAAACCTTCTTTCCATCCTACTTCTCAGCCGAGCCTTCCAGAAGATAGCTTACAAAGCCTTGCACATCACACCTGGTTATGCCCCACACCTGTGCCTGCCACGTGCTCCGCCCCCTCCCAGCCTGAGCCCTTGAGGGCCCTGGAACCACAATCTAAGGAAGGCACAGGTGAACATGCTCCACTTACTTGAGGAATACTTGCAGCAAATCTCTCTTTTCTTCTCCGGATGTCCATTTCTTGTCTCTGTATCAGATTATTCCCATCAAGCCAACATGCCCTCGGTCCTCTCCCCCAGCACGCGCCTTGCACGCACACCTCCCCTGGATTCCTCATCCCCCGCCGGGCACTGCCTGATTTCTCTGCTCCCCTTTGCTGCCTGAAACAGCTGTCTCGCCTCGCTGATGTCTCCAGTGCCCCTCCTCCCATCTTCTCTGACCCACTCGCGTCAGGCTTTCTCCCCAGTGCTGCCTCACACTCCTCTTGTCAAGGTCACCAGGAACCTTCAGTCGCTAAATTCCATGGTCATTTCTCAGACTCACCAGCCTCCCTGCGTGCGAAGCATCAGTCCCTCCTCCCAGATGAACTTGCTCACTTGACCTTTAGGCTGTCGCATTGTCTTGTTTTATTTCCGCCTCGTGGGGAGCGGCATCTCGGGCCCTGGGGCCGGCCCTCTCTCCGCCCTGACTGATGCTGGCGGGCCTCCGGGCTCTGCCTGGGCCTCCTCTTTTCCTATCTGCAGCCCCTCCTTCAGTGTGACTCTGGGTCTCGTGACTCTAAATGGCCTCCATCTGCTGATGATTCCTGAACGGGGTCTCCAGACCAGCCCTTGCTCCTGAGGCCCTCAGCTGTCCCAGGCATTGCGACCTGAACTTTAGGATCTCCAAATCCCAGTTCTTGATCAACCTCCCAAGAAAACACAAAGCCAACCCCCTGCCCACCCACAGGCTCTTCCGGTCCACTGGCAGGACGTGCGCTGTTCGTCCCAGGCAGCCTCCCTCTGAGCAGCTCTTCCTGCCTCGCCTGGAGCCCATGGGAACTCCTGCCGGGCAGCTGCCTTCCGGCTGCCTCCTGCCCGTCCTGGACGCACTCAGACGTTAGGCCCGTGACCTCCACAGGCCTGTCTGGCGGCAGTCCGTGCAGCTGGATGCAGGACTGGGGACAAGTGCGGTGGCCAGCAGGCCTGGAGCAGGACTCCCAGAGGCCCCCTGATAACAGCTCTGGAGGGAGAAGGCAGCACTTGCCAGACTGGGTGGAGTCTGTCCCCAACCCCTGGGTGCCTGACTGCAGCCCTCGCAGTCCCTCTCGCTGCCTGCCTGCCCTGGGGGGTCACTCACTCCCTCACCTCAGCCCCTGTGTTGACGTCAGTGAGGTGCGATTCCGTGTCCGCAGCTCCGCGCTCTCCCGAGGGATCGGCTTGTACCGTGTGCTGTAATGTCTGTGGTGTGTGGGGGAGGTCTCACTGATTCACATGCCACGAGGATGTCCTCAGGCCAGCTCACATTCCCAGGCCCAGCACTAGACTGTCCTCCCCACCCCGTCCACCCAGAACTCGCCCTGGCTTCCTCCTGCTCTAGGACGCGGCACGCAGGCCTGGCCCATGAGCCCGCCTGTTTCTCGGGCTCCGTGGTCAGTCGGCTATCTTTCCTGCCTCCTTTGGCGTCTCTCGTCCCCTCTTACTCCGACCCAACTTGAATGTCTTTGGTTGCTTCAGAGGTCCCTCTGGTTTTTTCCTTCTGGTGGTTCATACCCTGGACGTTGCTGCTGCCCAGAGCATGCCCTCATCTCTGTGTGCCCCCGACTCTCCTCGTGCCCCCACGGCGAGCCATCCCCTCCCTGTAGGTGTCTCATTCCTTCTCACTCCCCAGATCCTCTCGCTTGGGGTTCTCCTACCTTTTGCACATCACCTTATGTTGCATGCAGATAGTACCAGCATCAGATGTCTGCCTCTCCTTCCACATGCAAACTCCATGAGGCTGACGGGCACCTGTTATTCACCCCCAGCACCCCAAGCAGTGCCCAGTGCTGGCCCTCTGCTAGCTCTTCATGACCACCTCCTCCCTTGGTACACAAACAACCTAGTTCTAAACATAAGGGAATTGAAGGCATGCTGTTTTATGTACAGTGGTCGGGAACCTTTTCTGATGATGCGATTTGAAGCAGAGACTGGAATGTGAGAATCGTGCAGAAAGCCCTGGAGGGAAACGCAGCCACACAACACAGAACACAACCAGCAATCTCTGGTGCAGGTCACTTGGTACATCCCTGGACAAGGCCAAGCCAGGGGAGAAGGCCGTGGGTGAGCTGGACCGGGGACACTGTGCAGGTCTGGAAGATGGGGGTCGGGGGCAGGTGAACATGGGGTAGGATCTAGAAAAACCCAGGCACGGGCTTTGGCCTGCAGAGCTGAAGGCTTAGATAGTGGAATGGCATGGTGAACACACAGGCTTATGTATCGCATCAAATATTTTTATTACTATGTATTACATATTATAGTAAATTAGAAAACAGCTGAACACGGCTTTAAAAGATAATAAAAATCACCTGTAACTCCATCTACCAGAAATGACCACTATTAAATTTTCATACTTACCCTCTCAGATAATGTAATACATAGAATAATGCTCAGCATGTCAGAAGGGGAAGTTTGTAACATACAAACATGGTTGCGTGTAAATAAGTGCATATTTCCATTATCAGCTTAATGTCTCCATAAGACCTCATCATATCAATGTGCCTTCTTGGGTCAGTCTTCAGATGCTCACGTTGAGGGTGTGAGTGGAAGAGAAGTGACAGATTAAAAAGCCGTTGTGAGTGATGTGCCGGGCTAGGAGAAGTGGAGGGCAGGGAGGAAGGACAGTCAGGGGTGACCTGGCAGTTTTAAGCCTGGTTAACTGGGAGGGAAACTCCATGGGCAGGGAGTCGCTGCTGTGATCAGAGCCGGAGGAGGGGCTGATAGAAGGTGGCTGAGTGGGGATGTCCTCTGAGTACCCGAACTGGGCATGACGCCAGGTGAGCGGTTGGAGCACCTGAAGCCGTGTGGAAGGTGCGCATCACTGGGGAGCTGCCAGGGGAGGGGGGTCCTGAAAGCTGTAGGGAGAGGCCCAGGGACGCGAAGTCCAAGAAGGCGCCGGGGGTGGGGTGGGGCGACGGTCTTGACGGGCAGCGCCGGGCAGATCTAGCGTGGCCACGGAACGTGTTAGTGAGTTAGTGAGGGGCGCTGGGCGGCCACTCCTCCCTCCTGCCTGCAGCCTCAGGAACATGCTTTCTGCGGGTCGCTTGGACAGTCTGACTCGTATTTGGGTTTTGGATTTCCTCTAACCATCCTAACTGAGCACATCCTGTTTCAGACTATAATGGGGATGGCAAATTCCAGAAAGAGGGTGTAATTGTACACAAACAGCTTTCTGCCCTCCCCACATTGCACTTGTAAATGACATAAACAGTCTAGTCTGTCCTCTGTCCACGGAACCAGGGCCGATGCCACAGCACCTGGAGAGACCCCGGTCTGCACCTGCTTGCGTAGGCCCATCTGCTCTTGTGGACTTGCCTCACAGGAAGGCAGCCCGGGCTGAGCCTTGGAAATGGTCTGGTGAGCCCCAGGCCCTTTGCTCTGAGCAAGCCGAGGCCACCTGTACCCTTCAGGGGACCTGGTTTCCCTGCCAGTATCCTCAGGATGCAGGCGGGCCCGGGGCTGACTGCAGAAGCTGCTCATGGAGCCTGATTGGCTTGTCCGTCGGCTCCTAGGCTGGGCTGGGCCTCTCAGCCCTCTGCCTGGCCCTGCAGCCCACTCACCACCGTGGGACCCGGGAGGGGGATGTTGGTGGCTGCCTCCCAAGCCTCTCCTGTCTGTGTGTGTTTGTGCTCATCTCCACTGACACAGCCACTTGTGAGCAGAGAGCCCTCTGTGTCTCTCGGATGCAATACTAGAAAGACGGTAAAATTGGAGAAAATTGCTTCCTTTGAATGTAGGAAAATATCAGCTGGCTGGTTGATACTGGAAAAATATATGTTTTAGAGGATAAAATCGGAGATAGTGCACAGGGCTCAAGGCAACCTGATTTCCATATTTGCTTTATCTACTTCTCTTTTGTTACACTGAGAAACTAGATGGATTTTTTTTTCTAAAGCTCGGGGGGTTAGATAGAGGGGACTTCAAGTATGAAATGGTTTGGGTATTTCTGCTCTTTCTGAAGGCCACATTTTTTTCAACCCAAATCATTAAGTCTTAGGATTGCAGCGAGGGCAGCCTATACCAACTGGCCAACAGTGACTTCAGGAAAATGCCGAGAAAGGACAGGTTTCAAAGAATAAAAGCGTTCACCCATGGCTCAGTGAATAGATGGAGATAACAGTAATCATCTGAAGTCATTACGTAAAATACACATCGGAGAACATCATCTTGTCTTATTAAACCCCTAAAGAAATGGAAGAAATGTAATTATAATATGCATTTGTGTAAACCACCGATTTATTTCCTCTCTCTTCTGCTGTGGTTTTCAAGATCCCAGCCTCCCGCAGGAAAAGAGAACCCCAGCTGCCTGGCGAGAGGAGGCCTGTGACTTCTCAGGCTATTTTAATGCTGTGAGACCCGTGCACACCGTTGCTGCCGTTCGCTCTGATCGAGACTGTCCGAGCAGCTACCTGGCGGCGTTTATTGGTCTCTTTCTTAGTACCTCTTCCGCGTCTCTAGTGTCTGAGCTGAAGCTGTTACCTGCTCCTGTCCTGCTTGCCGCTGGGCTTGTGTGCAGGAGCCCCGGAGGACGGGCCGGTAGCAGCAGAGGCAGACGCAGCCTCGAGCAGTAGTACCAGGAGGAGCAACAGGCGCTCCATTAAACACCTGCCACTTCCTTTCACGCTCACTAGAACCCGGGAGGTGGGCCTTTCTATCTTTACCTTAGAAATGAAACTCCGACTCAAAGAGATGAGATCGCCCATGCCAGTAGGCACATGTAGGCCGATGCCACCTGCACCCTACGCCAGCGTGCCAAGATGGCTGCAAAAACTCCAGGGTGTCCCTGCCTCCCCACAGGGCCCCAGCCTCACACAAGCACATTCCTGGTTCCTCACTAGCTTGGTGCCTTTGTCTCCTCCCTTTTTCTGAAAACGTTTTCATCCTGCACTTCTCTGCTTCAGAAACGCTTATCCATCCCTTACGGCTTGATGCAAAATAAATCTCGGGGTTTTCCGAGTCGCATCTGGTGCTCGCTCCTCCAGGCTGTGACAGACTCCGTCACCTCTCATCAGAACATGGACTGGAGCATCGTCTCAGGGTCCCCAGCCTTGTGGACACAGCCCACTCCTCGGGCTGGACCTGCTTCAACACAGAGTGGGCACAGACGCCATCTGAATGCCGCTGCTCAGGCCCTCGGCCCCAGGGGCCCCTCCATGGCCGTGGGATGCTGGGTACTCTGCTGGTGTATCTAACTCATGGTCTGGGGAGTCGCATTTCCGCAGGCTCAGCGGGGCCAACGCTGCCAGCAAAGAGAGGCTCGTTCTGAGTCTTTTACTCACTTCTCCGCACTCCATTTCCCTGGGAAATTTAGGGACGCCTTCCGTTTTCGCTGAATGGAATGCAGACCCTTGTGAGGAGTGAAAATCCTATTTCAACTTTGCATAACAGAGGGACAGGCGGTTTTTTTTCCTTTTGGATCTAGGGATGTTTATATGGGTGTATGTATGTGTGCATACGTGCGTATGCTTTGTTTTCTTGAGAAATGGCTCTCAACTGAGAATTACATGCTATTTTTCCTCCTCGCTGAGGTTGACAGACATCTTTCAGGATGTTACATGGTTGCTCCAGGGCCCCAAGGCTTTTAGGGACCTTTCTGGTGGATACCCCGCAGCTCTGAAGCCCTCTTTTTCCTACCCAGCAGGGCCGATGAGCAGGTCTGCCTTGGGGCAGGACGTGTTCCTCCCACGGTCTTCCTTCCAGGCCGGAGCAAAGGGCAGCTGAGGGCCGCCCCACGATGCTTCAGATCATGGAGAATACTTACAAAAAAAACCCCTCAAGCCTTATTTTTATTTTACTTTCATCCAAGTTAAGAAAGCCTGTGAGGGCGCGGAAGCCCCGGCCTCCTTGCCACTGTCGAGCCCCAGGGTGAGGGCCGCGTGTGGGCTTTTCCCGTGGTGACCTTTGGAAAACAAGGCAGGAAGTCCCCTTAATTAGAGACTTGGCATCTTCAAATGCAGCGACCCTCGTGCGGAAACAACCTCATCATTTATTGTTTCAATTAGATTATCCCACAAGTCCTTAACCATGTCCGCCTGCAAGAAGCTAATTAATTATCATTGACATCTTTTCAAACATCGATCACCTTCTTAATTAATAAAAAATGAGTCCTTGTTTTCTTCTGTAATTGAGTGTATCCCCTATGATTCATCGTCTCTGTTCCCACAGCACGTCCTATTCTGTGTTCGGGTGTCTGTTTGCATCTCATCTCATGACAACAAATTCTCGGGGCCGTTAGTGCATCGCAGTGGCAGTGCTGGCCTCGCCACCAGCAGGTCTGGCAGGTGCTAAAGTCTCCATAAATACTGACCAAATGAACGACTTGGCGATTGGGCCAAGTATACATGGCATTAGTATCCACAGAAGGGCTTAGGGGAGCCGAATTCCTGGTTGATTGAAGGACAATCAGGCTCTTTATTTGTTGTGACTCTTGCATTTCCTAATGATAAATATATATCTGATTCCATCTTTAATAGGGAGAATCTAATAGATGGTGGTAACTCTGGACACTGGATTTGTTCATCACCTCATAACTTTTATTCTTGCCATTTATTGATTACATGGAAAATGTGCCAGACACTACACCAAGTTCTTTGTGCACCTTTGTTCAGATGGTCCCTCAAAGCCACCCAATAGGACACGGGCCCCCGTCACCTCCACGTGGCCCAAGTAGCTGTGTGGGACCCACCAGCAGCATTAACATGAGCCCCTGTCCTATGAATGTCTAGTGGCCTTTTCAATATTTTGCGTGACTTCCTGGCCAGCCCCAGGCTGACCCTCCATCCTATGTACCACGGCGACCTCATGAAAGCAGGTCTCTGTCGTCTCCATTTTGTTCCTTGCATGGATGGGGTCACTGTCCTGTTATTCCAAGTGTGTGAACATGAAACTGCTTATGGACAGACTCCGAGGAAGGGTCAGGAGCATAGGGAGGAGAACCATGACAGGTGCTGGCCCCCGAGGCCGCTGGGGGATGCACGTCGCACCTGCCCTCCTGAGAGCCCTCTGCGTTCTGCTGCTGGCTTCCCGTCGTTCCCTTGCACCGGAGGCCTCCCAGCCTCGGTCCCCACCGCCCCCATCCCCGTGGAAATCCATCAGCATCGACTTTGAACTTGGTGTGAATCTCATGGGCACAGTTTACCTGTTTTGGGGGCCTTCCAGGCGAGCCTAATGTGCCCTCTGCAAGCTGAGTGCGTCCAGAGGAGCCGTCCTGAGTGCTGGGGCAGAGCTTTCTACTATCTGGTGGTTTACAGATGGTGGTCCTTTTTGTGTCTCTTAGCATATCTTACTAGAGTAGACATAGGGGATGTTTACAGGAATGTTGACATCTAGACATGCTGCTGCCGAGCAGGTTCTGGGATTTCAGACCCAAGTCCCTTCGTAAGGGCCAGCTTTGCAATTCCCGCTCTGGCCCAGCACCCCTGGTCCCAGCACGGACAGGCCATGGTCTTCTCTTCTCGGTCTCCTGCTCATACCCTTCTTCTTTGAATATTCGGGGCTGCAATACAATGTCCTCCCTCTAGGAAAACGGAAAACAGCTTGTTTCTGCGCCTCACGCAGAACAGCTGGGCTGTGCTCGGCCACCCTGTCTTCTGTTCCACCTTGGGAGTCATTGAGTCTTTCTCCACAGCCACCAAAAAGCCAAATTAAGGAGTTTTTTCAAAGTAAAGACACATTTCTGGGACCCCCACCCTCACCCCTTGCAATGCAAGGGACCAGAAAGTGAATTAAATTTTTTAACTTCTCCCAGATCCAGTTCTTAGGTAGAACTTTCATCCCCATCAAAAGTGTAGGGGAAATGGAACAAACCTCAGGAGTCTAAAAGCAGCAGGATACTCCCTAGTAACACCAGTTTACAGACAAGGGTACCTAGGATCAGAGAGGCCAACTCACCTGCCCTGAGCCACCCAGCTAGCAAGTGGTAGAACTGGTCTTTTTAAGAGTTCTGTCTGACTTCGATGAAATGCCTTCTGAGGATTCTGAGAACTTACCCAAGGTTTAGTGAAAGTTTCCTCGTACTAAATACATTAATTACTTTAGGGCATTAATTTAGCCATCATGAGGGGGATTCCTACGTGCAGTGTCTGTGAAGGACAAGACAGTGTCTGGGGTGGTTTCTTTCCCCTCGTGCCCTGTCAGGATCAGCCTGGCTCTTGTGTGGCCGGGCGCTGTGTCCCTGCAGCTCCCCCACCTTGCTGCTGGTCCTGGCATCCAGAGGGTCACAGCAGAAGCACTGGGGCACAAGGGCGGGCTTGCCAGCAGACCCTAGGGCCTCCCAAGCCTCCACAGGGCAGCCAGGTGAAGCTTTGCTTTTTCCACTAGATGTTGTTTACTTGCTTTTGCTGTTTGACCACTTTTCCTGCTGGTACCTCAGCCCCATCTCAAACACCTCTGGGCACGAAAACCTTCCCGTAATGCAATTGTGATCTGCAAAGACAAATTGCAGATCATAAAATAAGCAGATAAAACTGAAAAGAATAATGGTGCTGGGTAATTTTTTTAGAACTTCAATGAGTTCTGTTTTTTGTTTCCCATCCACCACTTTTCTGGAAGGTCTGCACCAAATCCAGGCTACTTACTTGAGCCTTGGTAAGTTGTAAGTCAGAAATTCTAATGGGCAAAATTATATTGATCCTGCCCATTTACAGAATGACAGCCAGAGGCCAGGAATGCATCTTAGAAGTCATACTTGCTGCCATGTTTACATTGTCTCAGAAATGCAAAACCTTACATGCAACCCACCTTCGAGTATGCACACACAATATACAAAGGGGAGAAAGGCACGCTGTGGTCAGCTGCGAGAAGGGGTCTTTCTTGGGCAAAATCAGAGGGGCTAATAGCAGCGAATGGAACATCCGTCTTTCTTGGGATGTTTTCTTTTCCGACTTTCTCCTCAGTGACTCCTCACTTTAAAATAGGTTTCCGCTGAACAGAAAATGCCTAGGTTGATTGTTTATCTTTAAGCCAAATTGTTGGGTTTCTACAACTTAATTTTGGTTTAAGATCCCCCAAATAAATAAGATTAAACAAACATTGCAAACAGAATACCTGCCTACTTAACAGCTGATGGGCATTAGCAGCAATGGCCTCAGCTCTTCCCTGTGGTTCTTAAGCCACTGAGAGCCTTTCTGCCTGATTACCCAAATCCGGGGACTCCATGGGGTCACTAAACGCCTGAGACAAGACACAGCATATAGAAAGAAGGTTGGAGAGAGGCTTCCATTTCACTTTTGCTCTCAGGCAAGCCCATTTTCTTCTTTACTGTCCCCATTTTCTTTTACCTTTAAAAGCCTCAACTTTGCTCAGAATCTTTGCCTCCTCCCTCTTCTGAGGAGGCAACGAAGGATAAGAACCCCACTGTGCCTCATGCCCATCCCTGGACACGTGACATGTACCTGGTGATGGTCAGTCATCAAGATTATTAAGCATCTGCCTGCGACTTTGGCTGGTTAGATGACTCGGGGTCATAGAGAAGTACAAGATGTGGTGTGTACCTTATGTGTGGCACACAAGGCAACTTGTAAAGGTTAACTTGCAAAACACCAGTTTCTGCTGGTCATGCTGGGGGCTGGACCCCTACGCTAATGCAGGGCCAGGAAGTGTTAGTTAAATGGGTGCATAGAATGAAATGAATGAATTCGCACCATTTTGTTCCAGAAAGGGTTTGGGGCAAGTGAATGCAACCATCAGGGAGCAACATAAGACTCCGGCAGAAAGCAAGTGCCCACAGTACACGCTGCTTTCATAGGATTTCCAAGGAGGGATGTCCCCTCGGGGTGGGACATCAAGGGAGGCCCGCCCTCCTTGCCTGCACTCCACTCGCTGCCCTGCCCTCGTCCTGGTCTCCTCTTCTACCTGTTCCCTGATCTGCCCTGACCCTGCCCAGGGGTCATATGCCCATTAGCTCATTTGATATTCACATCGATCCTTTGTGGCTGGTGGGGTGCCGTGTCACATGTGAGGAAATGGGGCTTAGGGAGGGTAGTGAGTCATTGAGTCACATGACAGTGTCACAGCAGAGACAGGGACTTGAGGGATGTGCCTCCAGACCTATGCTGTGCGCCCCACACCGTGCTGCACCCCACACCGTGCTGCATCCCACTCGTGAAGACCTGGTTCTCATTCTCCTCCTTCTGTCCTAAAGACCCACTGTAAAATCACACTTACGGGTTGGGACTCACTTAAGACCAGCCAGAAATAAGGCGTGTCCCGGCCCAGCAGGACCCACGAAGGCCCGAATCTGTCTCCCTAGGCCCAGCGCCCGGGTGCCGGTGGCACAGGCGCCCTCTACACAATAGAGCTTCTCAGCCCCCAGGGCCCCACTGGTGGACTTCCTTTTGGAGAAGCCCGTCTACCTGCGGGTAAGCCCCCTGGGCTGTCAGGAGCTACACCTGACGGAGAGCCGCATCTCCATGAGGCTCAGCCTCCAGGGAGTTCAAACCACCAGGTGCCTTTGGGTCCAGTGTGGCTTCAGTGGGGGAATAGTCTGTGGGTGAAGGTCATCTTAGCAGAGGACACGGTGCTGGCTGAAGGCCATTCCCAGCCTGGACCTGTGGTGGTGTCTGCAAGCATAGACCTAGGGACATCCTGGGCAGCAAAGGCCTTTAGGGAAATTTTATTTAACTTGATACAAAACAATTGAGGCCTGATGGTCCACAGTTTCATTTGAGCCTGTAGAAGACAAAACTAAAATATTTGGATTTCTTTTCTGCTGAAATGGATTTCCTTTATCTTCCAAATGACTGGGGAGATTAAAGTGTGATAGCCTGATGACCGTCACTGAGGCAGGGATGTGGACCCTAATAGCTTGAAGAAGCACCAGGCCTGGGGCAGGCCATTCACACTGACTCACCTTGTTCTTTGGCTTCTTGGACTATGTGATGTTCTTTAATTTTTTAAAAGAATTCGGGACAAGAAGCCCCATCTCTAATTGCACGGGAGCCACGCTGTGGTGGGAACGCCCCTGTAGGCGGACGCAGGGCTGCTCATGTGGGAGCAAGGCGTGTCATGGGTCTGTGAGCCCGGCCGGCTCCGCGGGGCTTCTCCATGTGGGGCCGCTGGCTCTCCAGGAAATCGTAGCATACGAGGCCAGCCAGGAGCCCTGAGCACCGTCTGCTAGAGCTCCTACGTAAGTGGGAAGAGTGGGGTCCGAGGAGGCTGGATAATTTATCCCGGTTTAGACACCAGGCCTCATGATCCCACCCAGCAGTGTTCCCACCACTCTGTCTCCTCCAAGTCAACCAGTTTCACTCATTCCTCCATTCATTTGGCTAAGAAGATGGTGTAAAGAAAAATAAGACATGGGCCTTGCCCCTGGGCACTTGCAGATTAGAGGTGTGGGGACAGACGGTGCAGAGACACCAGGAATATGGGTGCAACCCCCCGGACCCAGTGGGGTGAGCGTGCACAGGGATGGCAGCTTCTGGCCCTGGGGGTGGTGCAGAGAGAGTCCCATGGGTTACCCTCGGACCAAAGGGACATTTGAACGTAACTCGGGCTTCACCAAGTAAAAGCTTTTGGTGGTCTAAGGAGGAAGCAGGCCGTGTTGTTAACATTGCAGAGGAGCGCGTAGGAGAAGAGTCACGACGTGCCCAGCAACCGATCTGAATGCTGGTTCATCTTAAGCTGGCACCACTCAGGCGAGTGGTGGGAAATGAGGCCGTTAGCAGGGCTGGGGTCAGCCCCGGAGGGCCTCTCCATGGGCCACTCCTCTGAACTGAGGGACCGAGGTGGTCTCCGAGTGGGGAGACCTGCCCTGTTTAAGTTCTCGGATGATGAGGGGGGATTGCAGGTGGGGGCGAGAAGGAGGACTGGGTATATGTTTTGGTGAGTCACTGTCTTCATACCCAGTGCTTTGCAGGGCACAGAAGGCTGGCTTCAGGAAGTCTGCCCCCTTAAGTAAGCTCCAGATCCTGCAGGGCGGTGCACCCTACGCACAGCAGCTGTGCACATACCTGATGCCGGAAGGGCGAGGGCAGGAAATCACCCAGCACTGGGCCCGCTGGGGCCCTGAGCGGGGACTCACCGGCTCTGTGCCCTCCGAGCCCTTGGTAGCGAGCACTGCATAACTGCCTGCGGGGGTGTGGCACATCTGCTCCCCACAATTCAGCGATAGGGAATACCCAACCCAGAGGACATAATTGTCAAGACGATTTAGCGGACAAAGTCTTAAATTTTCCTAAGGAAGACTCTCTTAAGATTTGGAGATTCTGCAGATATTACATATCTTAATTTTTAATGATAAGTCCATGCTGTGATTTTAAGTTATTTTTTCTCTGTGGAACAAATACTGGTAACCTTGATTTATTTCAGGGAAAATACAAATGAAAGTGGACCACTTCAATGCACTAAATATAATCCATTTTCTCAGAATCTGAGCCTGCAAATCTCCTATCTAGAAGGAAAGAATTAAGTTTTGAAAAGCAGCATGAAAATGTTATGAACATTAAAGCCCTGAGAATTCACTTAATATAATTAACTTGACTCAAAAGGGGGATATGGGAGCCCAGGAGTTTAAGGTTCTTACCACATGAGACTATCCCATCATCACGCATCACGTACTTGTCCCATAATTTTCAGTGTCTTTACTGGAGGGTGGCCCTTCTGCAGTGAGTGCCCTGAGGGTGGCGTGCACCCACGGGCCTGGTGGGGAGGCCAAGCTCACGGAGGCCTGCAGCAGGGGCGACCCTTGACTCAGTTACGAGCTCTGCGAGGCACCCTGTGACACAGACAAGAAGAGGCCACCCCAGCCTCCCAGCGGTGCCATGAGCCAGCGAGCAGCCCGACCCGGCTCCTGCAGAGCCTCTAAGGCTCGGGTCGGGGACGGGCTGGGAGGCCCCTCAGTTCCCTCCACGACTCGCCCGGGTCACCTGACACCATTCCTGGAAGCACCCTATGTACATTGGCCCTCCTCGACTGTAGCTAAAGAACTTTGGGTGTTTTCCGTTGCTTAGCCTGTGCCGTGCAGAGAACACAGAATAAAGTGCGTGCCTGCCTTCAGGGAGCGGCGTCCGCTGCCCGCGCCTGGCCCACTGCAGGGGGCGCTCCGCGTGCCTCGATGGACCCGTGCTCAGCTCCGCTCCCGCCACCAGCCTCTCCCAAGCACCTTGTCACCTGAGTGGCGGCTCCTGGGGACTGTTCACCCTGGAGTTGGGGTGGGACGGGGACAGAGCTGCCTCAGGGGGACTGTCACCTGCAGAAAGATGTTCAGAGTTCAGTATTGAAGGAGACATTTAGAACATAAAATGTGCCATTTTTCTTAAAAAGAATCTGTGTTTCCTACATATGCTTAGGGAAGAGTCTGGACAAGAACGGAAAGGCGTTGGCAGCGTTCACGTCCTAGGCTAGGAGTGGCCGTGCCTCTTGCTTCCCCGTTACCGACCTCCTGCGTCATCCCTGACCGCAGGCCCCCCTGTCACCCGTTTCATCCAGACACCAGCCTGCCCGCTCCACGGGGCACGGGGGCCCATCTCTCAGCAGGACCAGGGGGAGAGGATGTCATGGCCTCCCTCGTGGTCATGAGAAGAAGGATGCGGTGCGTTCTGGAAGGAGCTCGGTGGTCAGGGAAAGAGGAGCAGCAGAAGCACGGAGGAGAGGAGGGTCGGAGGCAGCTGCCTGCTCGGCACGGTCACGGAGCGTGTCCGGACTGGCGGGCAGCACCACCCGGCCTGTGGCGGCGGGTGTGGCCCAGAGCAGGGCCCGAGAGGCCGCAGCTCAGAGAATGGAAGGAGAGTGAGTCCCTTGACCTATTTTGGCTGAAGGCAATGGGGGCCCAAAAGTGGCTTCACCAGGCAAGAAGTTGATTCTCCTCACCTATATATAGGACACCGGGGATAGATGGTCTGTGGCTAGTGCCACTGCTGGAAAGATGCCACCATGAAACCAGCTTCTTCCAGATCAGGGTCGCTCCACCTCGTGCTGCTGACATCTGGACCAGATGATTCTTTGTGGGGGTGTCCTGGGCTCTGGAGCACGTTAGGTGGCGTCCCTGGCCTCCACCCACAGGATGCCAGGAGCAGCCGGGACCCACCCTGTGGAAACCAGGTGTCTCCAGACACTGCCTACTGTCCCCGGGGGCGCAGAGCCAGCCCTCTGGACAAACACTTCCTGGGCCCCTGCCCTGCCATCTGTAACATGGGCTGTGGTCTTCAGATGCTTAAAAAGAAAAGCAGGTGGTCGGGTTTGTTGGGGAGTAACAGCTCTAAGAAGACTTGGTGGCTTTTTGCCTGGACGTAGCCGTGTGACCGCCCTGTCTTCTTGATCAGAAGCGGGGAGCGGAGCATTTTGTCTGGACACTCAGCATCTCTAGACAGGGTTGGGATTCTGGTAGCGGATTGCGGGTGGGCATCTGGCAGCAGCTACACAGGAGGTTAGAGGAGAAGGTGGTGAGCAAGGCCTTCTGGAGACCTGCAGATGATGCCCTCTGTAGGCACAGAGGCCCGCGGTGATGCACACACTCACTCGAGCATGTCTTCCCTGCCCTTGAGGACCATAGTGTGTCTGTGAGCTCCACAGCTCACAGGTTTAGGACCCCATTCCCAAAAGCCCAGGCTCCCATTTGTATCTTGATATCCAGTTTAGTTTGAGGCCTGAGGAAAGTTGTGGGGAGGGACATGTGTGCACAGTTGCCCCAAATGGCTTGTTGCATGTGGGGCCAGCAGCAGTGCGGGGATGCAGCACATAATTGGCCATCATTTAAGAATCTCTTCACTCAGTTTTCATCTCATTAGATGGAAATTTATTTTGAAGTATTCCATTCGTCCCGTAGGACACCACGTTCTTTCATTTATTTTTACTTTATAAAGAACATCAATCACATATCACGTTAGAGAATGTGCCACACTTCCCCTTGTCGGCTCACCTTTGCTTCCGTGGTTAACAAGCCGTGACCAATGCCCATTTCAACTAAGCCCACCAAACCTTGTCCCCCAGCTATGTTGAAAGGAGTCCCACGCAGCATGTCCCTTCTTCTGCACATATGCCAGTTCGTGTGCCTGGGGACCCCGTGACCACCTTGGGTTTGATGATTCACTGGAAGAGCTCCCAGGACTCCGCAGGTAGTTAAACGTACAGCCGTGATTTACTACAGCTGGAGGACGCAGAGCAGGTGCATCCAAGGGAAAAGACCCATGGGGCCAAGTCCTGGGACACCGGGTACCAGCTTCCCAGGGTCCTCGCCCAGCAGGCTGGCACAGGACACTCTCAGTTCCCCTGCAGGCAGCGATATCCGAGCGAAATGTAGTCTCCCGGGACCCTCAGAAGGGACCCAGTGCTCGGGGTCTGCCAGGCTGGTCACACTAGGTGCACAGATGCTTGCCCAGCGCAACCAAAACTCTGGGCTCCAGAGGGGAGGTGTTCGGCCTGACCCATGCTGTGCGAACAGTTTGGCACTGAGAGCCTCTCTTAGGACAAAACGTTCTCAGCTTCGGGAGTGGTGATGGTGGCACGACTCCGTGAATATACCAAAATGCACTGAATCATGTGCTTTAAAATGGGGACAGCTATGACTTCTGTTATGTGAACTTTAAGAAAAAATCCCATCTCTACCATTCCTGTAGAATGGAAGAGTTGGGGATAAAGTTCATGAGTTGATTTGGGGCCAAATATATTCAGCGTCAGGCCAGGAGACTAGATTCCACTCTGTGGATCCTAAGAGGTAGGTCCCAGGAGATCCACTTGGAGGGGGACGCTGCTCCGAGGGGCAGGGCCTGGTGGGGGGGGGAGTGGCCATGCCTGCAGGGGAGGACCTGAAGGCAGGGACACTAGCTGGCCTTCCTGACAGAGCAAGCCGGATTCGAGAGCCTGACTCAGTGGTCACTGTGGAAGGGACACCTGCCTGATGTTCCCAGCGTCACCGTCCCGTGCAGCCCAGCCATACCCTGCATCTCCTACCACATCCTGAGATGCTGACAAGCTTCCGGGTACCATCTCCAAACCCCCTTCCACCCTGTGAAACGAGGCTCAGGGAAGGGAGCAGATCTGAGCCCCGCTCTCTCTGCCTTTGCACCCCGGTGGGAGGCTGCTAGCACCCCGGTGGGGGCTCAGAGGTGGAGCTGTGCTTGGCCCAGCCTGTGTCATTGGGGGTTTCTCTTCCACTGCACCCCTATAGCATTCTGAGCCTTATGACCATCCAAGCTTGAGATGTGTGGGATAATATAAAAATAGCAAAAAATAATGCCTGTGCCGGTCTCTCCACATGACACTTGGCTGCAGGAGTGTTCTCAGGAGCACGTCACAGAGCTTCAGTCTTAGTACATTCCCCCAGTAATAGCTATGGAACCCATTCTGAAAGCCATATTTTTAGTTTTGAAACAACTAAATATAAACTCAAGTATTCAAATGAGCCAAGCTACCTTGTCAAAGCTACTTGCCTACGGCCAGCAGCAGCTGCCTGAGTGTCCTGTGCACGGCAAGTGTGCTGGGCTCTGAGCGCGCCCGGAGTGGTGCAGGGAGCTGGCGGGGCCCCCGGGGGCCCTGCACCAGTAAACTGGGAGTGGTGGGCAAGGGGCAGTGGGGGTGAGTGGGGGAGGCTTCCCGAGGCATGGAGGACACTTGGACTAAGGAGGATTTAGGAACATTTTCACTTTTGGACTGGCGTTTACGTGAGAGGTGGAAGGATGTAGGGACAGATGAGAGAACAATGTTCAAACAGAAGGAAATGCTTGAGTGGAGGAGGAAGGCCATGCTGCTAGGCGCCTCATCCATTTGCCTCCCACGTAACTCGCTGTGGCGTTGAGAGGGGGCCTGTGGCAGGAGCTTTAATTGCACACGTAGGTTGTGCTCTGAGCATGGAAGGCCTTGGACAGTATGCTAAGGACTCGGAGTTTCCTCCTGAGCTTTTGGGGTGATCAAACCTGTGTTTGGGGGGCTCCAGCTTTGCAGCAGGGGAAAAAATAGGGTCGCATGCAAACTAAGGTACAGGTTTGTGTAACCTTTTCAGTAGAGTTTGAGTGTCATCACGGTTGCATGCTCATTATCCGGAAATGTTGAACTTGTCTCTCAAGGTTTCTATCTGAATAGCAGCAGACTCAGCGGGATTCTGAGTTCTCAGAACTCCATGTGTTCTCTCGACAGGGAAAACTTGAGAATCAGGGAGCTGAAGGTACTTTCCTCGATAGGGCAAATTCAGCTGCAGCATTGAGATCCCTCAGCAAGGCAGGCAAAGTTTCAGGCTTATCCTCTCGTGGTTTGCCCTCCTGTTTGTTTATGCACTTCAGGAGTACCCACTGAGCACCTTCAGGCCAGGCCTGGGGTTGACGAGGAACAGAGCAGTCCTGGGGAAGCAGAAAGAGGACGCACTTTGAGGTCAGCAGACAGGATTCCAGTCCCGGGTCCGTGCTTACTGCCCTGCCTTCCGGACACACATCCTCACCCATAGAATGTACCTGTAAACACGCCCCCCTCAGGCGATGGCTCAGGGCGAGGTTAGACCGCTTGTCTGAAAGCCCTTCGTGAACACACAACCTCGGCCAGCGTAAGTGATGATAAAGGGATACAACTCTCTCGCTCTGGAATCTGATACGACTCCCCGCCTTCACCTGAAAGCATTTGGTCAAAACTACCCACAGAACTTCCAGTAAAGGCATGTTTACAGAAACCTCTGAGACTAATAGCCACAACATTTAAGATC
Organism: Manis pentadactyla; assembly: GCF_030020395.1. Taxonomy (NCBI): domain Eukaryota; kingdom Metazoa; phylum Chordata; class Mammalia; order Pholidota; family Manidae; genus Manis; species Manis pentadactyla. The sequence goes on from NC_080025.1 coordinate 146,421,819, forward strand.
AGAATCTTATATTTTGTGAAAATGTTATGTCATGAAAAGGTTCTACAAATGTAGGTTTTTTGGTAAGGAAATGGAGGCTTGCAGAAGTTCTCGGAACTTGCCAGAGTGTAAATCCAGGTGGACTGAGGTTAAACCCAGTGCTCCTGATTCACGGATAAATAATATAAACAGAGCATTTATTTTTCTGAATTATCCATGCTTACTGACCTTGATGAATTCAGAAATACACCTTCTGTCGACCCCTATGTAATTACTCACAGTATCATTTTTAATTAGTTTAAAAGCCACACGAGGGCTTAGGGTATTTTGTGGAACAGTGCCCCGCAGTGGCTAAGGATACATATGAAAATCACTGTAACGGTGCTATTTTTAGCTGGCTGGAGAATTGATCGTAAGGCAGGCGTTTAAGATCAGCGATCATGCTGCAGATGCCTATATTGTGTATGTGCAGCAAATAAGCGTGAAGACAGATACTACCTGGCATGTTAACTGGGCATATGATTTCTTGATCACTGACCTATTAGTTCGCTTATTAATATATAACATTACTTTGAGTATAAATTTAGCTGCCTGCCTGTCATTTATAAGAACATTAACAATGTGCCATATGATCATTTGATCAAGAACACTGTTTTCCGCCAAAGCCAAAAGCCTCGATAATTATTTTTTAGAAATGCGGTTAGATGTGATTTGGAAGAGATACACGAGTACAGGAATAGATGAGTCAAAGGATCGACACATGGGATCCAATTTTTATGAAATACTACTCTTGTCTCATGCTTCTTTTTTTGTCCAGCAGATCCTTACAGCCCCAAACCTCAATACCATATTTCTGAAAATGGAAATTAAATACCGCCTCTAAAAATATACTTTCATAACTAAAAATACCCGTTTATCTTTTAAAAATGTATGTAGCTTTTGGCTAATAAGACAAAACAATTAATAGATACCACATTAAAATATTTTTTGCTGTGAAACTCTATTAAACGGAGATGAGGTTTTGAAACTTGTACTTGGTAAGATGAATTTTTGAAACTTGTAACTCGTGGTTTTAAGTCCTCATCACACATTCCCTGGGATATGGGACATGCACACCTTAGACCACATAGTCACAGTTATCATATTGGAAGACACTTTGTAGTTTGAGAAAAAAAAGGGCCATAAATATTTGGTGAATTGAATTGAGGAAAAAAAACAGTCTCATTTTGTCATTACAGAGCTAGAACTAGGGGACTGTGTTTCTTTCCACTCCGTGCTGGACCAAGCTTCTGAGAAGCCTACACATCAAAGTATTGTGTGGGACTCCAGCCCAGATTTCCCCGATTGTCATCGGCTCCCATTACGATGGTATATTGATCACAATTAATCAACCAATGTTGATACATCATTTCTAACCAAACTTGATTTCCTTAGAACAAACCCAAAGTCCTTTTCTGTCCCAGGCTCCCATCTGGGCTGCCACGTTACGCTTGGTCATCATTCCTGCTTACACTGTCCCTGCTATGATACTTTCTCATACATTGCTTGTTTTTAATGACCTTGATAGCAGTCAAAGTCAGGTATTCTGAGAAATATTGCTCAGCTCTCTTTCAGAATGTTCTTAAATTGCAATTTCTTCCGATTTCTTTTCATCATTAGGCTGGGGTTTGGGGCCTAGGGAAACAGCCCGCGGAGTGAAGTGCCATCTCAGCACGTCCTGTCCAGGCCGCAGCTTGACTTAGGTCTTCCATGTCACCCATGGTGGCCTGGCTGAGGTCGTGTTTGTCGGGCTTCTCTGGAAGTTTCTCTGTTCCCCTTTCCGCAGTGTACTTTTTGGGAGGAAGTCATGGTGCACAGCCCACACTTAATGGAATGGAAGGTCGTGTTCTCCCTTCTTAAGAGCAGGGTATTTGCATAAATTATTTAGAATTCTTTCATATGGGAGATTTGACCGCTCTCCACCATTTATTTACTTACTGAATCATTTATTTATATTAATAGCGACTCAGATACTTATTTTATCCTTTGTATTATAATCCAATACTGCTTTTTTCTTTCCCAAACTGCCCAGCCTTGTCTGTCGGGCAGGCTCGCAGCTGGCTGCCCCCACCACGTGGGCTTTCTCTTTTCTTCTCTTCCCTCCATCCCTCCCCCTCCCCTCTCTCTCTCCTTAAGCACTTTTCTACTTTCTGTTACTACAAGATGCTGCAGGCTTATCTTATTATCTTATAGTATCCCTCTGCCAGACCTAATATAGCCATTTCTCCAAGGAGCCCTGTTCCTTTCATTGAATAATGGTATGAGAAACTAAATCTCTGCTCATTAGTACCAGGATGCCAGGCCCTAGCAGCTGACTGCACAAAAAATAAGTGTGTGTGTGCTGACCTGTGTCTCTACACATACTCACCTATCTGTCTTTATCTACATCTCTCTAAAACTCAACATGAGTTCATACTGACGTCTCTAATGTGGGGCATTCTGTCGCCTGTGCTTATCTGCAGTTACCTCATTAGCAGTAAGCATCTCGAGCCCCCCACCTGCCATCCATGTGCTTGTCCAGTGCAGACCCAGAAGTGACGGGATTACTGGCCTTACCCTGTGACAGACATGTCTGCCCATCCGAGTGTCATGTTTATGGACAGTTTATTTTTTCATTTGCCTTCCCTCTTGCCTTCACTTTCCATTTTAAGAATCTCATATTTGTATATCTCACCAATGTTTTTTGCCCTTCTAAAAGTTTGTTGTGTTCCTTGAGGTATATTTTTTATTGTGGGAAAATATATATAACATTGCACAATTTCAAGGCCTGGCGCACTTTTGGGTGTGTCGGAATCACCGGCAGATGTAGAAGTTGGCTTTCGCGTGAACAAAATATATCATCTAATCTCCTAAGGCACATTTTTCTTTAATGGTGGCATTAAATACATTCAGAATGCTCTGAGACCATCACCACCATCCATTTTGAGCTCATTTTTATCCCAAAGAGAAGCTCTGTCCCCATTAAAAAATGACTCCCTGTTCCCCCTCGTCCAGCCTCTCGAATCTCTTTTCTATTTTCTACTCTGAGTTTGACATTTTAAGTGTTTCATGTAGGCAGAATCAAACAATATTTGTCCTTTTATGTCTGGCATATTTCACTTAGCATGAAATTTTCAGGATCAGCCGTTGTAGTACATAATCCAAACTTCATCCCTTTTTAAAGGCTGAATAATGTTCCGTCGTGTGTGTGCACCACATTGCATTTATCCACGTTCTGTTGATGGACATTCTGGGGGTCCCCGCCTTTTGCCTACTGTGAGCACTGGTATGAGCATTGCTGTACACATACAGGTTTGACTTATTACCTTTTAAAAAATATAAATCAGTGGTTTTTAGTGTATTCATAACTCCTACAACTAGAAATTCCTTTCTAATCTGGCTGCCTTGTCTTTCCTTTTCTTGTCTGGTTGCCCTGGCTAAAGCCTCCCGTACAGTGTTGAATAGAAGTAGTGAGGGCGGATATCCCTGTCTTGTTCCTGATCTTACTGGGAAAGCTACCAGTATTTCTCCATTCCTTATGATTTGGGATGTCGGTTTTTCACAGAGGATGAGACCAAGAAGGTTCCCTTTTGTTCCTGGCGTGTTCAGTGTCTTTAACATGTAAGGGCGATGGATTTTGTTCTATTGCTGCTCCTACTGATCTGATAATGCAGTTTTTGTCCTTTATTCTAATAATATGGTGCATTACATTGATTGGTTCCCTGTGTTGAACCAACCTTGTGTTTGGGGGATAAATTCTACTTTATCACAGTGTATAATTCTCTTCAGGTTGCTGGATTTGGTTTGCTAGTATTTTCTTGAGGAATTTTTACATCTATGCTCCTAAGGGATATTGGTCTGTAGGTTTCTTGTGATGTTTAGCATATCAAGGTAATTCTGGCGTTACGGAATGAGCTGAGAAGGGTTCCCTTCCCTTCTACCCTTCTACTTTTTTTGCCATTTTCTTTAAATATTGTTTCTGCCCTTTTCTCTCTCACTTCTGCTTTTAGACTCCCATTATGCATAGGTTGATACACTTAATGGTGTCCCACGGTCTCTGAAACACTGTTAATTTTTCTTCATCCTCTTTTCTTTCTGTTCCTTAGACTGGATAATCTCAATTATCATCAAGTTTACTGTTTCCTTATTCTGCCAGGTCAAATATTATTTTGTACCCCTCTAATGAATTGTTTATTTCAGTTGTGTTTTTCAACTCCAGAACTTCTATTTGGTTCATTATAAATAGTTTCTCTGTATTGATATTTCTATTTGGAGAGACACAGTTCTCATTCCTTTAGTTCTTTAGACATAGATTCCTTTAGTTCTTTGAAGATGTTTATAGTAGCTAATTTAAAGGATTTTTCCCCTAATATGTCTAATGACTGAACTTCCTTGGCAATCATTTTTATTAACTGCTGTTATTTCCTGTGTATTGGTCATACTGTGCTGCTTCTTTGTGTGTCTTATGATTTTTGTTAAATACTGTACATTTAAATAATATAGTACAGCAGCTCTGGAAATCTGGGTTACCATTCTCCCCAGGTCCTGTGGCATGTGTTGTCACTATTTGTCTGTGTAGTGGCTTCCCTGAACTAACTCAGAAAGTCTGCTTTCTTTTCATATGTGGCCACGAAAGTCTCTGCTGGGTTTGCTTAGTGGTCAGGTAATGATCGCTTAGAGATTTTCTTAAATGCTTTGAAGCAGTAAGTCTTGCAGTGGGTGCCAGCAGGCTCTGTGTGCATGTAAGGGCACAACATCTATACTCAGCCAGGCAGCTCACAACCCTGCCAAAACTCTGCATTTCCTGCTTGCTCAGAGTCTCAAGGTCACCAGAGGTGAGAGATGAGGATGTTGTCACATATTTCCTTGGCATGCATGCAGTCCCACACATAAAAATAGCCTTCTAGATTCCCAGCAGTATGTTTTTGAAAGCCTTATGGACATCTCATTGACTAGATTTTCCTTTTTGGTTTTTGGTCACCTTCTCATTTACTCCCAACTGTTACCATAACCTCAGGCAGCTGCTATTTTAAACAATTGTCACTGACTGTTTTTGACAAATGCCCTAGGGAAAAGGCATTTGCAGTGAGCAAGCTCTGAGTTAGACCAAATAAATACAAATCTGGTGAGTTCAAGGTTCCAAGAAACTGCCAGACAGATGAAATAATGGCAGTCCTCTAGGAATGGGGCTTTGGAGAGCCATAACGATGTTGTTCCCCCTCCAGCACCTTCTAAGCCGGTGATTGTAATGGCCATTATGATTATGAAGCTGTTGGTTTTCAAGACTACTGTGGAGCTGGGGACAGGAAGATGGGAATAGAACCAGTTAAAAGGCCACAAAGCTCACTATTCTGACCAAGATTCAGTCATTTTTCTTGAATAAGTGCACCTCAGATTTTTGGAAGCCGGTTAATTGCCAACATTGGAAAAAGGTGATTTTGACAATTTTTGCAATCCCCTCGCTTTTACAAAGGAGCAGGTTTTCAGAGTCCTTACTCAGCTGTTCTGGACTTGGCTCCTCCTGCCGTAAGGTGTGGCAAGTAGCTCTTTTCTCCTTTGTGTTCAAAATGACCTTTTCCTCCACTCTGATGCAGGTGGTACTGGGTAGACTCGAAAGCATGCTTGTTCCCCACCGTTGCTCTCAAGAATTTTCAGGGAAGACTGAAATGTTCAGTTTTCTGAGCTGATAGAAGCAGTGTGTTTCTGTCAGGGTGAAGGTTGAGTAGATTGAAACCCATATTTCTGACAATTTTAGTGCTTAATAGTGTATTATATAAGAGTACAATTACCTGGGAAAAAAATCACATTGGCACATTTACTCTGCAGAGCCGAAATGGCTAATCCTTTGAGAGGGGAGATCCTTGGAATAATAAAATGCATGCTGTCTTGTTTTCTTATTTAATGCATCGGATTAATGTGCTACTCAGTATTTAGCTGAATTCCCCCAAATAAGCTATTTAAAAGCAATTTTTCTTTCATTCTTCCATACAGAATGCTGAAGACATATAATAGATGATTACCCATAATACCCAAAAGAGAAAAATTTTTTTCTTTTCCTTCTTGAAATTAAGATCTGTGTTTAGAGGCGGGTGAGTGCGGCGCGCGTCCCCGGGCTGCCGTCGGTGGGACGGGAGGCAGGTCCCGCGGGGCCGGGGACTGCGAGGCACGCCGCGGGGCTGAGAGCGCTCAGCGCGGCCCCCTCCCGTCCCGTCCCATCCTGTCCCCTCCCGCCCCTCCCGTCCCGTCCTGTCCCCTCCCGTCCCGTCCCGTCCCGTCCTGTCCCCTCCCGTCCCGTCCCATCCTGTCCCCTCCCGTCCCCTCCCGCCCCCTCCCGTCCCGTCCCGTCCCCTCCCGACCCCTCCCATCCCCTCCCGTCCCGTCCCGTCCCCTCCCGTCCCGTCCTGTCCCCTCCCGCCCCCTCCCATCCCGTCCCGTCCCGTCCTGTCCCCTCCCGTCCCCTCCCGTCCCGTCCCCTCCCGCCCCCTCCCGTCCCGTCCTGTCCCCTTCCATCCTGTCCCGTCCTGTCCCCTCCCGACCCGTCCCGTCCTGTCCCCTCCCGTCCCCTCCCGTCCCGTCCCGTCCCGTCCTGTCCCCTTCCGTCCTGTCCCGTCCTGTCCCCTCCCATCCCGTCCCCTCCTGTCCACTCCCACCGCGACCCTGCGGCGCCCGCGGCTCCGGCCCGAGGGGGCAGCCCGCCCCTGGGCCCGCGACGGCCTCTCCGCGCGGCCCGGGCCCCTGACCGGCCTCTAAAGCGCTCTCTGTTTCATTTCGGAAATGGAAACTTAGAATGATTTGGCCAGTGAGAACCTCCTCAACTCGGGGGGCCTTGAGAACTCTGTCCTGAGCGGTCCGCCTCGGTCTGTCAAGGGAACCATGGCAGCTGACGGACGAAACAAAACACAAGTTCTTAAGGAGCATGGAGATGAAAAATTTTCCAAAGATGAACAAAAAGAGAGGTTGATTCATAAAATTGTAAAGGAAAATACTCAGTTAAAGGAGGAAATCCAGAAGCTTGAAGCTGAGTTAGAAGAGGCCGCCAGAAACTTCCAGATTAAAGTGGATATTCCGGAAACACAGATGAAATTCACATCCTCAGAGAATCCTGAGAAGGAGAGCCAGTTTTTTAACACCTCTTGTTTATCTCAAGTGAGCTCCCAAGCTTTTTATGAGCTACGAAGAGGACAAGCGCTTATCACATTTGAAAAAGAAGAAGTTGCCCAAAATGTGATCAGGATGGGGAAACATCATGTGCAGATAGAGGACTTAGAGGGGGAGGTGATGGCCAGCCCCGTTCCATTAAACTCTGGAGTCAGATTCCAGGTTCCCGCAGATGTGTCTAAAATGAAGATCAATGTTACTGAAATTCCTGATGAATTGCCTAAAAATCAGATGAGAGACAAGCTAGAACTGAGCTTCACCAAGTCCCGAAACGGAGGCGGACAAGTGGAGTGTGTGGAGTATGACAAGCAGTCCCGGAGCGCCGTCATCACATTTGTCGAAATGGGAGTTGCTGACAAGATTTTGAAAAAGAAAGACTATCCTCTTTATATAAATCAACACTGCCATAGAGTCACTGTTTCTCCATACATAGAAACACACTTGAGAAATTTTCAGGTATTTTCAGGAATATCTGAGAGGACAATGCTTCTGACTGGAATGGAAGACCTTCAGATGATGGATGAAGAGATTGTAGAGGATTTACTTAACATTCACTTTCAACAGAAGAATGGAGGTGGAGAAACAGATGTAGTCAAATGTTCTCTAGGTGAAGCCCACATAGCATACTTTGAAGAAGAGGCTCATGGAATCATATGAAAATTAGAGCGACTGGGTCCAAATCATTATCAGTGTTTGACAAAAATGAGTATTTGTTTTCCTGAAAAAAATGACACTTTAATTCTTTAGTGTCCATTTATTCTTAGATACAAAATAAATTTCCATGTCTTTGAAAAAAAAAAAAAAGATCTGTGTTTAGGATGGAAGACGTCAGGTAGTCCCCATGCCCTGAAAGCTGCTTGGTGTGGTCACGGGGCCACCGTGGAGAAGCATGAGCAAACATTTATTTCTGCCCTTTCCGTTAGGAGGGTAATTAATGTGTGCTCACACACTTGCCCTTTCTAATAGTAATGGATTTGCCAGGGACGGGGATTTCCCCGGAAAGTGCCTTTGGCAGCCTGGAGATTTTGTGCCCTACTTGTCAAGGCCTGGAGTGGTTTTGGGTGTGTCGGAATCACCGGCAGATGTAGAAGTTGGCTTTCCCGTGAACAAAATATATCATCTAATCTCCTAAGGCACATTTTTCTTTAATGACTATTCAGTATATTAAGTACCATCTATATGCCCTTCATAATAAAAAGCACTTTAGGTTGAGTGATTAAAGGCCCTTGGTACCTATGAAATGATGGCGAAGCTTGAAAAAATGAACCTTGGTACAACTGGTTCTTAAATTGAATTCTTAAATATTCAACTGAATATTTAAGAAGTGCAATCAAATGAAGAGATTCAAAAAGAAACATAATACATTTAAACTCAAAGTGAAGATATCACATATGGAGAAGTGTGAGTCTTTAAAGACTTCGTAGAGGAGGGGATTCAATCAGATGTTAAAGGAATTTATGTGCTTGTATTAACAGGGGTCTTCGGGCATTCTGAACCAGGACTGACGGGGACATCCATCAGCCACGTGTGGGGACAGCAAGCCAAAGCAGGACTGGAAGGGGGTTTGATGTCATGTCACCAACAGCCCATCCAATAAAGAAATCTCTCTACAGCCCCTGGCGTATGTGCTTAACCAGTCTTTGTCTGGACATTTCCATTCAGTATAGCTTAGCGCTCTCACTGAGGAAGCAAGCCATGATTGTTATGTAGTTCCTTATATTAATCTAAAATTTATCCCTTGAATTTTCTATCCTTTGGTCTAGTTATTTCTTTTGAAGAAACTCAGAATCAACCTAATTCTTTTTTGACAGTTCCTGAAGTCTGAGATAATGTGCCTATTATTTCGCTCCCCTGTTCAGTTTAATTGAAAGAGCCTCAGGTAACAAATCTGGGAAGTTTCTAGGCACTATTCTGTTATTTATTTTCTTTGTAAGCAAAGGACAGTTAGACTGCCTGAGCTGCTGTTCATATAGTGGGTGCCCCTTGGCCTCTACAGCCTCCCTGCCCAGACTGGACTCTACCAAAAGCAGCTGTGAGTCTTGCTTCCCAGCTGGGGGCATTTCTCCATGACCACCCCCTTTGGGAACTCCCTGCCTCCTGGGTCAGGAATTGGATTCCATCTTGTTGTACCTGAAATCTCCATCTCAGCCTAGGCACCTTGACAATTTGGATGGCTTTATTATTTTTATTTTTATTCATTCTGACAGTTTGGATGGTTTTTTCACATTGCAGTTCATGCGGATTGGGCTGACAATGAGGGTCAGCCTGCAGTCTGCCAGGGACTGAGATTCCTTCCTCTAGGGGGCATGGATTCTGTGGGAACTCGGATTTCTCCCCTGGACTCTCTGTGTCTTGATGACAGTCTCAGGAAGAGACCGGAGAGTTTCTCACTGGAGGTATTTTGGGACTGTCCCTGAAAAGGTGTACATCTCTTCTACCTGTATTTCCCATTGGTTTGGAGTCAGTCATGTGACCTCCCCTAACTGCAGAGGAAGCTGGGAAATTTAGTCTAGTTGGGTGGCAGAAGGAAAAAGGCCAAGCCTAGGAGTCATATATGTCAGTTCTGCCCAGACTTGTGCTAGAATTCAGGCGCGTGGCCCCACCTGACCCTGGAGGAGTCTGGGAGCAGAGCCTGTCTAGAGGTCCAGAGGGAAGGGGCCATCCTTACACTGCCCAAGCCTATTGACCATAGGTAAATGGGTGCATTGGTCTTCTGTGTGACGGAGCAATAGTGCATAAGGTCACACAAGTGAAACTGCTTAAAATATTGCTTAGAAGCAGCATAAAATGAGTGGCAATATCTTTTTAACAAATGGTTCTGGGACAACTGGACAGACATATACAAAAGAAAGAAGTTGGACCTTTACCTTATACCGTATATAAACATTATCTCAAAATGGATCAAAGATCTAAATGTAAGAGCTAAAACATTGAACTCAGAAGAAAAGAGAGGGGTAAATCTTCATGGCATCGGATTTGGGTAAGGACTCTTAAATATGGTGCAAAAGTGTGAGCAACGAAAGAAAAAATAAACTGGACATCATCAAAATTAAAAGCTTTTGTGCTTCAAAGAACACCATCACAGAAGTGAAAGAGCAGCCCATAGAATGGGAGAAAATATTTGCAAATCATGTATCTGATAAGGAGCATGTTTCCAGAATATGTAAGGACTCTTTAAACTCAATACTAAAAAGGCAAATAATCCAATTTAAAAATGGACAAAAGATCTCAATAGACACCTCTCTAAGGAAGATATCCAAATGGCTAATAAATACACAAAAAGGCTGACCATCTTTAGCTATCAGGGAAATGCAAATCAAAGACATGAGATCCCAATTCACAGCCAGTAGGTTGGCTAGAATTAGAAAGTCAGATCATAACTAGTGTTGGTGAGGATGTGGAGAAGCCAGAACCTTCATACACTGCTGATGGGAGTATAAAATGGTTGAGCTACTTTGGAAAACAGTTTGGTAGTTCCTCCAATATTCACATATGAGGTACTATTTGACCCAATAATTCCACTCTTCAGTATAAACCCAGGAGAGAAATGACAGGGTGGGAGATGATTGAGGAAATAGCACACCTAGCTACCTTTGTTCAAAGTAAATGTGTGCTTAGATTAAAAAAAAAATGAGGTATAAGGCAATTGCCCCAAATACTTAGCATGCATTATGCCTTTTAACTGTTGTAATAGCCCAGTGAAATAAGGAATATTACTATTACCAATCCAGTATCTTACTCAAAGTCATACACAGAGTCAAGTCTGAAACCAGTTTGAATGCACCTCTTTCCAGTGGAGCAAAAAGGCCCTTCCATGTGTCTGAGAATTCAGGACAATTGAAGGAACCTCAGGTTTGCAGTGGTGATGTTTTTGCTCAGTGGTCAAATATGCTCTACCTACCTCACATTGATGGGCTTGTTAAGGATATTACAACATCATTGTAAATAACCCATAGGAATGTGTGGGCAAATGAGAAAGAAGTGAAGACTGGGGGGAAAAAGAAAATTATTATAATTTTCAAAAAGCATAAAATCTGGCAAAATTCTAGAACAGATTAGTAAGTGTATGATGTATCCTGTAACATATATTACATCCTAATGTAACTGAATTATAGGCTGTACAAATATCCATTTTCCTTACTTTTTATAAAGAACCTATTATGATCCTATAGTAGTGTTGTTCTAACAGATTTTATATTTTCAGATGAAATCTATTCAAACACTAATTGGCAATATAAGTTTTCTCATTCTGTAAATGATCCTGATAGAATTTGTTAAAACACTTAAATTGTTAATGCAGCACAATCCTCTAGATGTACGTTAGGCTAACATTCGCTGTAAAGTGTCACTTAATCAGTTCTGTGATTCTTCACGTAACCAGAATCCACTTCCACAGAATTGGTACAGTGACCAATGATGAACATTAAAAGTCACTGAGGCCATTGACAGAAAGCTTGTTTCACTTTTTCTAAAACCATTGCACCCCATTCATAAACATACATTTTTCTTCTATAGTGTATATGCTTTTTAAACATGATTGTGTTTTAACTTTGATTGCCCAGTTAATGGGAAAAGCTTTAAATCTGTAAGATGATCTTTACAATAACGTTGCAAAATCTATATTGGCTTTCAGGTAATCCTATCACAGAAAGGACTGTTTTTTTCTCTATTCTTCGTGAACCAGCGTGTCCCTGTGTACTTCTCTGTGTAATGTTAAGTAAAGTACTTTGAAGGATACTGTGTTATTTTTCATGATAGAATCACTAATAGTTCTAAGAGATATCTCTTTCACACTTGGTGGCTTCCAGACATAACGCCACGTAACTAGAACTTTGAATCTTAAAGCTCCTTGCTCGCAGGTGAAGAAAAGAGAATTACAAGCCAGAAATAACCATTTAATCATCATTTACAGTGAAGCGAGGTATTCCTGTTTGTGGGAAAGGAATGATTTTGTGGGGATGACGGACATGAGGCTAGTTCTTTCTACGCCATCAGATTTTCAGCGCCTGATCCCTCTGTCCTGCAGATCAAATCTCTAATTATATGTTACAAAACACAAATCGCATGTACATGGGGAGAGTGAGGCCATCTGCTTTTGCAGTGACGAATGCTTGTTGAGAATGAGTGACTTCACCCTGAACCCCCGTGGTCTGCAGCCTCCTGACCGCCCATGGACCCACCCAGTAACTGATCACTTTTATGAGGACAAACGTTTGTTCGCAGGCTTTGGGAAGCCAGTCGTTAGATTACATAAGAGGAGACGTACTTTAGTGGCAATTGTGCGAGGCCACAGACTATCGTGAGTTCATTCGTGCAGAAGCAGGAACAGAGGACCCGCCAGCCTCTGCTTGGCGCAGTGGTGTGGAAATACAAGGTGTTTTATTAAAAGTACCTGAGGAGCATCTTTCTAGCTCTAAAGGTGTGGACCCCCTGCACTTCATTCATCATTTTCTTCTTCCTTCTCTTCAGCCTGAAGGCCCTAAATCCATCCAACTGCTGAATTCCTGTGTGTCCTCCTGAGCCATCTTTGCTGTAAAGTGATTTCCTGTGTCTCTGTTCTGTGCTACTGACCTTCTGTTCAGCGCAGACTCCTGCTCTGAATGTCCGGAAGAGCTCACACCAGGGCCACAAGCCATGAGTCTGTTTTGCCCCGTGTGGCTAGTCAGGTGTGGCTGGAGGGGGCTCTCCCAGAAAGCCATCCAAATAGGTCAGTTGCTCCAAACTTCCCTGTTAGAATTAAAGAGTTGATCTTTTTGGTTTTTGGCTTTTTAAAGAGTTCAGTTCATCTGGTATTGGTACTGGACAAATGTTGAGACAAAATGGAGTGGCTGGTTTCAGTGGAGTGGCTGATCATGGCCGGTTGCCCTCTTCCTGGGGGAGCATAGCCTCAGTTGGGGCCGGCGGGAACCCTCCGGGACGGTGCCGCGGGTGGTGGGTGACCCCAGCTCTGATGATCCGTTGAAGATGCGGAGCTGGGAAGCATGGGGGGGATTTCCGTGCACCCCAGAGCCCTGCCCTGACCCCGCCGCATCTCACTGCGGGCCTGGGCCGTTGGTCACCATGCCCCCCTGCGGTGCAGTGTGCGGGCACCTTCCTGCCCAGCTCTACCGCGGAGCCCCTGGGGGCAGGGGGCCGTCCAGGCGTGTGCCGCCCCGCAGTGAGTCGGAATAGCATGACAAAGGAGAAGTGGTGTGCACATCGAATAATACCTGTCCAAACCCATATGTCTTTCTTCGTTTATCAGAAGTAATTTCCTCCATGATGAATTTTTTTCAGAACCCATGATTTCCAAAGCCATGAACTTGGGTCTGAATAAAAGCAAGAAGAGGTTAAGTCACAGCTATACACTCTGTCAGATGCTCTCTTTTTCCCCATACTCTACAGCAAACCCATTTTTCTATTCTAGAAATTCTCTTCTTTTCAGTTATTGTTAAACATATTTAATACAAAATATACTGTCTTAACCATTTTTAAGAATACAGTTTAGAGGTATTCAGCACATTCGCACTGTTGCCAGCCATCGCCCCCACCCCACCCAGGACTTTCTGTCTTCCCAAACTGACTCCGTCCCCATTGAACACTAACTCCCACCCCCTCCCCAGTTCCCAGCCCCACCCTTCTATTTCCTGTCTCTGTGGATCTGACTGCTCCCCGGACCTCCTGTGAGCAGAATCACACTGTATTTTCACTTTTGCATCTGATTTATTTCACTTAGTTTAACGTCCTGGAGGTTCCTCCATGCTGTAGCATCTGGCAGGATTGCCTGCCTTTTAAGGCTGAGTAATATTCCTGTGTGTGTGTGTGTCTCACAGTTTGTGTATCCACTCGTCTGTCAGTAGGAACTTGGGTCGCTCCTACTGTTTGGCTACACTGCCATGAACCTGAGTGTAACTGTGCGAACACCTGTTTGAATCCCAGCTTTCACCTCTTCGAGGTAAATGCCCAGAAGTAGAATTGCAGGATCACGTGGTAATTCTTTGTTTAATGTCTTGAGGAATCATCACATGTGTCTCAGGAATTTTTAATATTTCCAGAAATCACCCAAATCCTGGATAACCCAAAGAGACAATGTTGTTTCAGTGCCATTTTGACACCAGCACCCAGGAAATTAGGCCTAAAGAGAAAAAAAATGCCTAATGTTCTAAACAAAAATAATGCATGATTCTCTTTCTTGAATTCAAATAGAGTTATTTCTGGTTTGTTAGTCTCTTACTATATTATGCAAAGTGTCTGGCAAGATGATCTGATTTAGAAATCTTTTTTAGAAGGCTGAAGGCTGTGGCATAACGTTTACTCCTGGGGACTCCTGCGTGGTACCTCCCAGGGCCGGCCACCGTCCCCCAGGGGACCATGTGATGAGAGAGCCATCTGCTCCACTCCTCAGTGAGGATGGCCGTCTCATCTCCTTTCTGTGCATTCAATCGCTATCAGAATCCGCCAGAAAATGAGAGGCAAGATCATGTAGTAGCAGGAGAAACAGGGTTTGTTTTAATTAAAAAAAGAATTGCCTTTAGTTTCCTTTTTTGTAAAATAAATAAGCTTGAAGACATGAAGCTGGCAGCACTGTCTCTTACGGCTGTAAGATTCTGCATGCACATTTCCCCACACTACCACTGGTCAGTAAATTTTACCCAATTTGGTCCACAATACACATTAAACCTACTAGCTTTTCCATTTTCTTTTCTCTCTTTTCTGCACAATTTGTCACTCTTTCTCAGGGTCTCAAGATAGTCCAATGAACTATGGACTTTGTCTTAGATTTTTTTTTTGGTCAATCCCTCTTATGACAGCAGTTTTAACATTTCTTCATAAGACTGCTGTGTGACGCGAGAGCCGATGAGGTGGCCCGCCTGCTCGCCCTGAGGACCAGCGGCGCTGCTTCAGCGCCTGCGTGGAGTTCTGGCGGCTGTTGGTTCAGACAGAAATATGAAAACATCCCAGATGCGAGGAATCCTGAAGGCTTGGATGAATCTGTGCTTAGCAGCCTGAGAAGACACTGACAAAACTGTGTGCTCCTTGAGAAGGAGAGAGGAGGGAGCCAAGAGCCAGAGGAGGCGGTGATGGCTTCCTAGGAGATCCAGAAAGAAAGTGGGACTCAGAGTCATTGTGGGCCTGTGGCGTGAGCACTGCGGCGGATTCCTACAAGGGGAGAAGCTACCAGGCAAACCTGTCTGGGGAAGAGTAATTATTAAGTCTTTTGAGAAGACCCTCTTTTTAGATTTAGCACATGGAGTGATGATTAAGACTGGAACTATTACGGGGAATGTAGGAGGCATGAAATTCAAAAATAACAATAAAGTTGAAAGATGTATTTGCTCATGGTTTAAGCAGACAGCAGAGTGGAATAGATACACAAGCAGATATCGAATTGTCAGAGCGGCAGAATTTGCTGTGCGTCGGGACGGCAGTCAGCGGAAAGCATGCCGGCCCGATGCCTCTTTGGCGCAGTGTGTCTGAGCCCATCGGTGGTTTTGTTTTGACAAAACGTCTTTGGTTTTCCACAGCACCAAACGCCGTCCCCATCTTCTCAGCCCTCTCACGTGCACCCGGTCTTTTCTCTATCACAGTTCTTCTTTCCCTTTGAAATACTCATTTTGTGTTGGCTGACATGGCCTCTCCCTCCAGAGGTGAGTCCATTGTTCATAAAATCAGGTCCCCTGGCACCAGTTGGGTAGGTGTATGTGCACACTCACCCGAGAGTTACTAATGTCAGCCTAGTAACATTGCCCCATTCTACAGAATAAGTAAGGTATATCGACATTGTGTGGGGAGGAAATTGAGGTCACACCTCGCCAATCATTGCCCCGTTTCTATTGACTGTACGACAGTGTACACTTGGGACGCAGAGCGGCTGTGCCCGCTGAGAGCAGGTGCATGCAGAAACAGGAGGGTTTGGCAGTGGGCAGTCCACCCCCAGATGCTGGCTGTTTTCTGCCAGTGGGCGTTCCGATGGCCGGTAAGATAGGTACCATTCATACCCCCATTTCTGTCAGATGGGCTTATCAAGGTACAGAAGAGGCATGACCTGAAGTCACCAGCTGCTGGCCAGTAAAGGTGGGGATTTTCTAGAAGTCCAGGTCAACAATCTACCATCAGAGCTGGGCTTTCCCTTCCCTGTGAAGCAAATGTGAGGCCTGCCTTTTCTGTCCCCACCCCATTTGTTAATGACTTGTATGCGACAGGTGCTCCACGCACTCACCGTCCAGAGCCCTGGGCCAGCCCCCCACAGCCTTCAGGTCACTGGTTCTGCTCTGATTGGCAGTTTCTCTAATGGTCCCAGCAAAGCCTCGGTGGGTCAAAGCCAGAAGGGAAAGATTCTCTGGCCAGAGCCCGACTCAGGAGACAGAGGCAGCTTTACAATGACGGTGCCGCCGGCTGACCTCCCGGGGCCTGTACCAGGGAGGAGCCCGGGCAGGTGGGGCACCATGGGGGCTGCATCCCTCAGCAAGGGCAGCCCCTGTGCCATCAAATCAGGTTTCACATTTCGCCAAAAACGCAGGACCCAGGCAGCCTCACCCGCAGGGAGAGGCCTGCCTTTGACGTCCTGTATTTGTTCCATGTGCCCGATCTTCTCGGAAGGAAACAGCCCACCAGTGTCCTCTACATAATGAGGCACTTTGAGGCTTGACACGTGTAAATGAGCAGGTCTAAAGGAATGAACAATCCCTTCAGAGGGAAGCTGCCTGCTTCTCCCCGGAGATAATCATTTGTTTCTGTTTTCCACTCCAGTGAATAGACAACTGTTTCGTGTAATTATTTTCTTCATGCCATATCAGACTTCGTCCTGGCTGCTGCTTGCATTTTGGATTATTCCATTTGCTTTTACATCAGAAGGATGAGAGTTATGCAGAAGCAAGCTCTTTCACAGATCCCACCCGAAATTCTCCTAGAAAATGGTTCATGACATATATTTCCTTTACAAATAAAATAACAGATGAATGTTTGGTGGAAAGGTGTAATCATTCTGCTTTCAGAGGCCTGAGTGCTTCTGATAGAGATAACATCTGATAGTCACACAAATTGTTCTTTTCTTGCTTATGACTGATCTCAGCACTTTTACCCTCTTAGAAAAATAATGTGTTTTACTGTTGAAAATCAAAACCTGGGAGATAAAGTAACCAGAAATTAGCATCAGGGCATGATTGTATCTCTGTATTAGGAGTAGATTCATCTCTAAGCAACAGAAAAAAGAAAATAATCCTGGCCTAAACAAGATAGAAATTTATTTGTCAAATTTATTTCTCTCACATAAAAGTCAGGAGGTAGTATCTTTTCTCTATTTCACTTTTCTGTTCCACTTGTAAGATGACCTAAAGGTCCAAGGTGGCTGCTCTAGCACCAGCCATCATACAAGCATTCCTTCTAGCAGGTATGAAAAAAGGAGAGAAGAGCATGTCCTTCTCCCTTAATGTCGCTGCTCCTTAAGTTTCTCTGCATACTTCTGGCATATCCAGTCTGTGGCCGAGCCTGAAATGGAAGCCAGGTTCCCAGATCCTGAGACCAAGCTTTTCCACAATCTGTCTGCTACCCTGGCACTTCTCCTCAGCTTGTCTTGGAGGAATTTTCCTGTCAAGTCCCTGGCTTTCAGCCCATTCATCAGTCTTTCTCGGTACAAGGTGATCTTTCTCAAGGAAGCATAGATGCAGCAAAGTGGTCATTTCAGCTAGACCTCTAGGTACTTTTATTTGCTAATTGCCCCAGAATAATCGTTCAGGGTCAACAATACTTAATAAAGCCTGAGTTGCTTTCTGCAGTGGTCTTCTGCCTCACATGATGCCTGCTGGCAGTGAAGTCATTCGTAAACCTCTGTCATCTATGCTTGCACTGGATTCACAGAATTCCTATTAGTTTAAATATGTGGAGAGCTCAGCACTGAGTCAGCTCTTAGCATTCGGATTAAAATGATGACCCACAGAATCATGCACAGTATTGTTTTTTTGAGAAGTAACTACTGATTATTACTAATAAGCTATGATATTGGAATGACATAAGCAACAATCTTTGACCAGTGAATTTCAGAATCCTCTAATGGTTCAGGACTGAAGAAAAACTGAGTTTGATAAAATTTGGTATTCTAAAAACAGTATGTTTAATCTGTAAGTTGGCCCATTTCTAAAACTACTGGTAGCCAGAATCACTGTTCAAGTGAGTCAGTGATTTTTTTCATAGCCCATCTAGGAAATCTTGTCCATTTCTTGCACACACTGACTTTTAATTGAAAAAGAATTTTTTAAGGTAAAATCATGAAACTCATGATTTTATAAAATAAAAATAAGTCAGAGGTTTTATTTATCTCCTGGTTAAGGAAAGAACCAGTAAGATTCTAAAGAGAGAATATTTAAAAAGAGACACAAATGTAGGCTATCAGAAATTCTGAAAATGGGCTTTTTTAATGGGGTAACAGAACAGGGATCAATTGCATCTCCACCAGACAAAATTCATTTACATCTCTCTTGCAAGCATCTTTGCATTAGTGTCAGTTTTCTATAACTTGCAGATTCATGAAATAGCTCAAAGACATAGATAGGAGTTGACATCGAAAGAATCAAATAGCAAGAAGGGTGTCCTAGATAAGGCCTGGTATCCTACTGAAAGGATATCCAGGTGTCATTTTCACCCATTTCAAAGTCTTTTAAAATTTTTTAGTACCTTCAATAATACTTGTGACCGATTTACTCTAAGGGAGGTTTATTAAAATAATAGAACCACTATGTTATAATCACTTTAAAGACCCTTCAAGAAATCTTGTATTTTTGTAACTAATCATAAATATCCTTTAAAAAATGTGTTATTGGCAAATGGCTTCTTTGCTGATCTTTCATTCACCCACCTAAACCTTTGAAAGCCTCCTTACCTATATATTTTCCTTTATGATAGGTTGAGGTAAAAAAAACCTGCAAAAAACCTAATACTGCAAAAAAAAAGGCCTAATACTGCAGATAAATTATTTTTCCCTTAGCCACATTAGCATATGGTTGACAATGTTAAATACAGAAAGAAGTGCCATGTGTTTTAGTTAGGTTTTAGTACAATAAGCCATTTAAAAGTCTAAACATGACTCTACTGAAGCACATGAAAGTCCTTCCTCATAAGAATGGAAATGTAACCGATTTTAAAAGCTATTTGGGCAGTCCATTAATCAAAGACAAAATTGGGCCATGTCAGATCTTATGATGAAAACTAAGTGAAATTCGATGTCCCTGATGTCATCTTTGAGATGTAGCTACTTTCCAAGTAAGATCCAAGCTGAGATCATTATTTTTTGAGGGTACCTGTCTTTGTAATTACCCAAGTTGTAAAAGTGGATGTTGGGGTGTCATTTTGTCATGATCTGAGGCCCATGGAATCTAATAGCCCACCTCCCTCCGTCAATCCACATACACTTACCCATTTCGGCCCCAGACAATCCTGCTTCTAATTTTTGGGATGTGAATCAGAAAAAAGAAAATCTGGAGTGCAGAAATTTTAAAAACAAAATTTTTTTGAAACCCTTTGGTTCCTTTGGACCTAAACATGTGTATTAAACTGAAGCCCAGCTACAAGGTCTCTGAACATCTGCTCAGGAAAACCCAGACGTGTCCCACCTTCAAAATCAGTGTCAGGGGCACACCTGGCCTCCCACGTTGGCGCCTCGCGTCTCCTGCACCTGCTCCACCCGCACACTAGGCTGCCCGCCCCGAGCCTCTGCTCACACCGGATCTGCTGCCTAAAAGGTCTGTGATTCACATTCTGTGAGCTACAGATTTCATGTCCACCCAACTTTATTGCATGTTCTTAGAAATCGGGGACTATGTTGTTTCTTTTTTTGCCTTCCTTTTTAATGAAAAAAATTTAAACTTACAGAAAAGTAAAACTGTACAGTGAACACCCATATAATACCAATTAATGTCAATGCCATTTTTGTGTCCTCTATCAATTTTTTTGCTGAAAATATTTAAATATAAATTATATTATTTTCTTTCATCCCCCAATACTAAAATTGCCAGGAGTATGCCTTTATATATATATATATACACATATATATATGTGTATATATATATATATATCCACAACATTATCATATCTAACAGAAATGACTGTAGTTCCCTAATATCACTGAATGCCCAAGCCATATTCAAATTTCCTCATTTATTCTCAAAATATCTTCTATGGCTTTTTTCCTCCCAGCTTGGATCAAATTAAGGATCATAATTATACTTGATTATGTCTCAAGTTTCTGTTAACATAGAGAGACTCTTCTTTTTTCTGTGATAGACATTTTCCTGTATTTGGCCCTTCGTGTTGTAGAATTTCCACATCATGGACTCGTCTGTGTCCTCCTGGAAGGATTTCACGTATTTGTCTATAAAGTCCAGTCATCCCACTATTAAGGACTCTAAGGTTGATTTGAGGGCTGAAATGGTGGCCGCCAGATTCCTCCGCTGTAAACGTGTGTTTTTCCATCAAGACTGGCATGTTTTCTCCAGCGTTACATCCCATCAACTTTTCTCTGCGTGAGTTCAGCATCCATTATGATCCTGAACTGACTCCAGTATTTTGCAGGGGCTGCAGAACGGTGGTTTCCTAAATCATCATGCCTTCTACCCTTAGGAGCTGGCAGTCTTCTGAAAGGAGGCAGTGTCCCTCACAAGCAGGCCGCACAGTGCCCCTGAACTACTGAAACAGCAAGATGAAACCTTACTGTGCATTTTTATGTACCAGTTCGGAGTAAGGCCTTGGTGCGGTGGTCCCCTGCAGTGGTGGACAGTGAGGGCTTTTCCTCTTTCCTGAGCACTGTTAGGGACTTGTGAGTTCTCTGTGTTTGATGTGCCTTTAACCAATTATGGTGTGACTCTTTGGAAACTCACATTTCCCCAGCTGTGGCCGCTGAGAGCCCTCCTGGCTGGTTCTTCTGCACCTGTGTCAGTTACCTGGTGCCGCAGGCATGTGTGTGAAAAACCCACCTGCCCTCAGTGACCAATGCAGGCTGGTGGTCGGTCGGGAAATCCCGCTTACCTGCTGGTGGAGCTGCTTGCAATCCAGACAGCCAGCTGGCTGCTGGCTTAGCTGGAATGGCCTCTTCTCGGCTGGCTGTGGCAACTTGGCTACGCTCCACATTTATTTCTCCTCCTGGGGTCAAAAGACTAGACCAAACACATCTGTCTCACAGCAGTAGAAGCCAGGAGGGGGTAAATCGGACCATGCACGTGCCTTTTGAGGGCCTGCTTGTTAATATCCCATGGACCAAGGCCCAGTTCCAGTCCTGTGTCGGAGCCCAGAGTCAAGAGGAGGGCCAGCAAAGTTAGACACAAAGGCTGCAGACAGCAGGGGATGCTTTGCGCTCTCCCATGGGCCTGTGGCCACGTCCCCATCCGTCAGTGACCGGGGCCTTGCTTCCTGGCCAAAAGGCTCTCCAAGCTTCCTGCTGTCTTTTCTGCACCTCAGGCTGAGAAGTTCCTGTTTCTTCAAGACCTTGTTCTTTTTTTATGAGACTGGGACTTAGAAACCAAAGTCTAAGTATCCAGGATAATCATGCCTCTGGACTCTACCTGTGGACAAAACTAGTGAACACATACTTTAAAAAATAAACAAATGTGTTCCTATTGATATTTCTGATACAAATTTAACATTACAGGGTTTGAACTTTGAATTTAATGATTTTAAATGTGGGTCTACTTTCTCTTACATAGAATGTCTTCCTTATAACATTAATAGAACTACTTCCGTGCTTGGAATCATGTCTTATAATACAATGCTGTGATCAATATGGAAATAGGAAATTAACTATAGTCAGCATACAGTCATTGTCTGATTGGCAATTTTAATTTAAGTGTCCTTAAGTCAGGGAACACAGCTAGTACATGATGCGCAATGATTCTGTTTAGTGAAAAATAGTGTTTCTAGCCTGCAATGTGGGTGCTGGGGACTACATATCAATTTTTATATTTTATGACCATTATATGGATGTTGATTCTCTTAGAAAATATATTTTGTGTTATGTGTTATCAGAACAACCAGAAATATAACTAAATTATATCTGAGAAGAAAATAAAACAAAAAAATAAAATAAGCAATAAGCAACAAGAACATTGTGTCTATTAGCAATTATTTGAAGTCAAAAAAAGAGAACTATGAGAAAAATCAAATTTATTCTGTTTATTATGTGCATTATTTGTTTCCTAAATTAAAATATACTCCTATGCAGTGATCATGTGATATTTATATAATCAAGAATTAATGCTCTTCAAAGCCAACCAGCATATACAGATTATACTTGACAATGAGAACTGAATTTACTCAATTGTTAAGAAATCTAGAGTGCCATTAAAAACCATTCCTTTTAAAATTTTCATCGTGGTGAGACTTTCATAAGCATTCTAAAATATACATTATTGTCAAGCAAATAAGCAACACTTAAAGTCAGCTACATATGATACTCTGAGTAAATGACTAGAATTTTATTTTTGGAAACTAAGAGAAGTCATTTGTTACATTGCTACATATTTTTATGTCACAATTGGGGAAATCAGAATAAAGTGAAAAGTAGTTCTCTTCCTTGTGCCCACTATGAATGCAACATATTTCTGTTCTTTGAGTTTAGCATTGAAGAATTACTGAAGTACCCGTGCATTAAATGAATGCCCATTCTAGCTGCGGAGCACTGGCTCGTGGCATATGAAGGGCAGCAGTGGTGCTGTGCCCGACTTCCTGGGGGAAATCTTTCCCTAGGAACCTCACACTCTGCAGTTCTTTGACTTCCTATTGAGCATGGCTGTTCAGCTTTGCCTCCTGTCCTCACAGCACTCAAATGCCCTGTCCCCTGCCCTCTGCAACATCTTATGGCACAGAAGTGATGGGGTCAAGCAGCTGTAGCAGGATCTCATGGAGAGGCCCAGGAGTGTAGTCTGAGAAGACTGCCGTATGCACGCCTGCCCCCTTGTACCCGTCCCTGGATGGCCCCCACAGCCAGGCAGCGCTCTGACCTGAATATTCCTGCCCACTGGTTCACACGAGATGGAAACCGGGGGAATCAGACTGGTGACAGTATTAACTTGTAGAGTCATCAGATGCATTTTAGCACCTAGTTGCGAATCAGCCAGCATGCTAGGTGGCGGAGCATATGCCGAAGCGGCCTCCTCCCTTGAGATTCGTGCACCCCAGCCGTGGACACAGAGCCGTACCAGGCAAATGCCTGACTGCTGTGATGAGCATAAGACAGGAGGAAGCACACGTGGGGCTGGGCAGACAGGGGTTGGCTGTGCTGGGCAGAGGCATGAACAGCTTCACGAAGGACAGCCTCTTATGCTGAGCCCAGGACGGCCTGACCTGCCGGGGGTGGGGGAGTGCGTCACAAGTCAAGGCAGCAGCACCATGAGGCCTCGAGAGGCAGGGAAAGGCACCACACGGTCCAGGATGCTCCACGGCAGGATGGCAGGAAAGCAGAAGGGCCCACGAAGCCCAGGCCAGGACGGGAGGACCTTGAACGTCAGGCTAAGGAGTTCAGCCAAAGTCGTCTGCCCAAGGAGCCAGAAAATGAAAAAGTTCTAAGAGACAGGGGTGACCATGTCTGCATTGAGAACAGGACTGAGGAAGACAGCCCCACCGGGAGGCCATGGAGTCTTCCACGGAGAGGGTGAGGCAGACCCGGGGCAGGACTGAGGGGGAAGGACGAGCGGGCAAGGGATAGCGTGCGGAGGGTGAGGGAGGCAGAGGAGACACAGGTGACGCAGAATCCGGGGTCACTGCAGCTGACACACCCCAGGAGCTCACCGCCCCGGGCGCAGTGCCAAGCACATCACGGCCACTGTGTGCATTGTCTCATGGCATCTTCACACGAGCAGTACCAGCTATATACCATTATTTTACCTCTTCTAGAAAAGAGAAGCCATTTATAAAAGCATTATTAGAGATAGGACATATAGTTAAAAAATAAAAGTTGCAAATCAGGAAGATAGGAAAATTCTAGAAAATACATAACACAAAACTGGAGGATCTACAGGCGTGAATCAGCCAACCCATGAGGACACTAGAAAATTTCCATACGCCATTCTTAAGAAAAGTTCAGCACAGAAAAAATTAGCTAAGGAAGAGGCAACTTAACAGTCAACCAACATAGTTAATTTAACAACCATACAAAGAACCCTGTACGTTACAAGAGAATATACATTCTATCAGGAAACCTTTTACAAAATGGATCACGTGTCAGGCCACAAACCAGTCAACAGATTTCAAAGAATTAACCATGTGGGTCTTTGTGACCACATATAGGCAAATTACAAGGCAATACAAAGAGAAATGAGTGTTTCCCATACATTTGCAAATTAGAAATTCTAAGGAATTCATAGATTGAAGAAGAAATCATGACAGACGCTAGCAATGCGTAGAACAAAGCCTTATTGAAAAGACTACCCATTAAAACATGTGGGGAAAAAAAAGTCATTAAGGAACTTTATAGCATCAGTTGTGATTACATTAGACAAGAAGAAATGCTGAAAAGAATAAGCTGTGAAACTTGAAAGTTAAGAAAAGAGGATAATAAGGTAGAACAGAAAAATTAACGGAATTGAAAATAAAGGTACAGTAAACTGACCTGTGAACCTCGAAGAGAATCACAGCAGCTCAGTTCAAGATAAAATACCTGAATGGAGGGTGAGGCTGCTGCACAAGCCTAGCCCAGACAATCACCTGACGTGGCCAGGAAGCGGCGCTCCTGGGAGAACATTCGCCAGACCCAGAACGTCCAGAAGTTAACACCCAGAATGTCTAGGGTATAATGCAAAATTACCTTACATACCAAAAAAAAAAAAATTCTACACACTCTCAAAAAAAAGTTAGTTGAGTCTGACCCCAAAATGAAACAGATTTTGGAACTGATAGGCAAGGATTTTAAAAGGACTATTATAATTATCCTCAGTGAATTAACAGGAGCACATTTTTAATGAATGAAAATCTCAGCAGAGAAATGGGAAATCTCAGCAGAAAAATCGAAACAATAAAAAGAACTAAGTAGAAACTCCTGGATGGAAGAATTAAAAAATTCACTGGATAGACTTGACAGTCAAATAATGACAAAGGAAAGACAAAGTGACTTTGGTGATAGATCAGTAGAATTATTCATGGTGAACAGAGAGAAGAAAATTTTAAGTGACTAGAGCATCAGAGATGGTTAGATAATGTCAGACGTCCCAATATATATGCAATGGGAACACCAGGAGGAGAGGAGAGCGATAAAGGAGCAGAAGTATTTGGCAAATTGATGGCTGAAGACTGGTGAAGATATAGATTTGTAAATACAAGATACTCTGCAAACATCAAATACAAAGAAGTCTAATTTAAAGTGCATTGTGGTCAAACTGTTCAAAACCAAAGATAACAAATAAACCTTGAAAGCAAAAAAAGAAAATTGCATGGAAACATTTCAATTAAGAGCTGACTTTTTATAGGAAACCATGGTGATCAGAAGAGATTGGAACAAAATTTCAAGATCCTAAAAGAAAGAAAACTTTCAACCTAGAAATCTTTATTAAGAGAAAATACCCTTCAAGAATGAAAGTTCACTGAAGACATTTTCAGATAAAAGTGAAAACAATTGATTGCCAGCAAATCCATATAACCAAAAATCCTAAAGTTCTTCAAGAAGTAGGAAAATGAAATCTGATGGGAATGCAGATCCTGGGAAAAGAAGGAAAAGCATCATAAATGATAGATAATGGGTAAATACAAAAGACAGTTTTTTCTTTGTAACTTTTTCTTCCTAATTTCTTTCTAAAGGCTGTATAAATGATAAAAACATCACTAAATGTTATAACAATGATTATAACATCCTGTGGAATATAGGAAGTATGTCACTGTAACACATAATTATAACAGCCTGGGACTGGGTGTGGACCTGAACACCTGACAGATTTCTCTGTTTTAGGAGAAGCAGCGCACCGGTAACTCTTCGTAGGCTGTGAAAAGTTAAGAGTATGTAATCTCTAGGACAACCACTAAAAGCAAGGCAAAGAAGTAGAGCTAAAAATAGGGAAATAAAATTCTAAAAATGTATTCAAACAATAAAATGAAAGCCAGGAAACCAGAAGTGGAGGAGACAAGTAGACAACACACCGAGCAGAGCCAGTGACAGGCCCGGCCCAGCCGCACCAGTGATTTCACCGACCGTGCAGATGATGCATTTACCAGGATGGACCCACTGATATGGGCCACAGAAATGCCTTAAGGAGCTTTACAAGACAAATCACGTACAGAGTATGCTTTGATCCAGTGACTTTAAATTAAAAATCTATAAAAATAAGAGGGCCAGAATAACTTTACATATTTGGAAATTAACACATTTCTAAATAATCACTGGGCCCAGCAGTCATCGCAGAGAAAATCAGAAATAATTCAGTCTGGATAATACTGTAATTCAGCCTATCAAAATTTGTGAGATGTAGCTAACACCATCCACAGAGGGAAATTGTTAGCTTTAACAATTTTATTAGAAAGGATAGAGAGTCAAAACAAAGATCAAAGCATCCACCTTAACAAACTTGAGAAAATTGAAGCCAAAACAAGTAGAAGAAAGACATAAGAAAGAACATAATTCTACAAATTAGTTTGAAGAAAGAGGACCATTTGAATGAACCCAGTCTGCGCCGTTTTTCTTTGAACTGTGGTGTGAAATGCCTTCACCATCAGACTGCCCAGTGCTGCCACCTTCACCCAGAAAGAGAGCACTTTGTCTTCTCCCCATTCGTGACCAACCATCCTGTCTCTGGGCAAGTTTACCCTGTCATTTGTAGTATTTGTATACACACACACGTGCGTCCATATCTCCATCTACATGGATACCAATCAGTGTGTTTTATTAATTTTCTAAGGGATATTTGAAATCTCCATTGATTGTACAAAGAACCAGTGTCCCCAAGGATACCACGTATAGATTCCAAGACATTCCTGACAGCAAAGTTGCCACTTCTCCAGGAGCAATAAAGGAAGCTTGTGGGCAAAATGCAAACAATCCTGCAGAAGGTGGCCGTAGGGCTGTGCATGGGTACAGATTTCACCCGTTTCAGATACAGGAAAGTGGTGCCAATTGTCACCTGCTCCTTATTCTAGGTTTCCTAATCTGCTCTGTGTGTCCACTCTGTGTGTTCAGCTGGAGAAAGTTCTAGAATGTCTTAGAGATTTTTATGGGTATATGCCCCTGAGTAGGACGATTCAGAGAGGAGCTTCATGTGAGTTCGTATTGCAAGGGGCTGATCTATTTCACCACATTGAAAGGACCCTTTGATGAAACGCAGGATGTATTCTTGTCAGAACTAGTCGATTCATTTTGTGTAACTGTCCGTCAAAAGCCTTGAGTGACTTCCTTGAAGTTTCATGTTTCCTTTTCATTTCCTCTGTTGTAGATAAAGAATTCATCTACAGAGAACAGAAAGGAAGTGTGATACTGCGGAATGTGGAAACAAATACTTCTACAGTGTTAATAGAAGGCAAAAAAATTGTAAGTATTCTCTTTAATGACCAGGATAATTTCCGTTTACCCCCTCAAGTCAATAAAGCAGAAAATGACTTTAGGTTTCAAACTTTAGTATAGCGGAGCAGAAGCAATAAACTTGTATTACTACAGGCTGAGCAAGTAAAGATAATGTGAAATTGAAACCACACTAATTTAATCAGATGAAAGCAGTTTCTTTCTGTGTGTGGGAAATTTCTGTGCAGGTGTTGGAAACAAGTGTTGCATATCATATATAATTGGAAGATAAAGTCCTCGGGCTTCACACATTTACAGAACAATTGCAATAATGCACAGAGAATAGTTCAGGAGACCTGCTCAATCTCTTTTTAAAAAAAAAAATCATTTCCACATGCACAGAGAATATTAATTTAGGCTGACTGTACTCACTCTGATATTAAGTGAAGTTTAAGCTTAAAAGAAGTACTGAGTTGATATGAGTATCACTACTTTATAATCTGAGAAAACCTGTTTTTCCAAAGATTTAAATGACAATAGGATTTGGAGTTCATGGACAGCTAAAGATATTTATTAACAACATTGCCTGAATTACATACAAAAATCAATCTAAAGAGAATTAATTTTTTCTACAATATGTCCATGCTCATTATTAGAAAGAATCAATCCCCAACTTTGGGAGTCCATTATTTTCTTTCCTAATACGTGGGGAAACCTGAGAAAGATGCTAAAGCTAAGTCTTTGCATAAAGCAAGAATTGAAACAGGTCACAGATCTGAACGAGAACAATCCACAATCCACACACCTCTGGTGTGAATTAGACGCACTGGAATCTAGGATCCTGGGCCCCAGGGATTACAGGAGGCCGTAGGAAAACACCAGTCAGCTCCCTGGTTTTACAGGTAAGGGCTCTGGGCCCAGGGTCAGTGCTTGAGCTTTTCAGAGTCCTGCATGGTCCGGGTGTGATTCCAGCCGGTCCCCGGAACCTCTGTCCCAGGGACAAGAAAGGGTGGATGGATAGCTCCATTTCTCTCCCACCCCATCCCTGGGCCCATGGCTATGCTGCTCTCCTTCTCTCCCATCCTTAGGAGCATTTACTGTGCTATGTCAATAGTTTTATTTCATTTCTTTTTACTGTAAAGCTTCCTTTTCCTTAAAAAAAATTTTTTTACTGAGTTTTAATATTAAATGGGTCACACCCTTTACGTGGCCCATTTGCTGGTGTAAGGGGGCTCTGGCAAGGTGGCAGAGAGGCGCAGTTCCCGAATTGGTAGCTTTATTGAATCATGTTAGTATTCCACCAAGTGAGACCCAGAACGAATGGATGTGGCCTGTGTTTCTGCATTATAAAAAGCATCTTTGCGAGAATTACTCTCCTAAGAAAATCTGATTTAACCCACTTAAAAATACTGAAGTTGCAGAAATGGTTTTCTAATATCAATCGAGAAGAGAAGGTGATCAGACTGTTGCTGAGGATAAGTGCCTTTTAATGTCAGAATGTCATCGGTATTTCCTGTGAGCATGTCAGGTTAGTAAAAGCAGGGTGCTGTTACATAGAGCTGCACTTAGTGATGAAATACAGGAACACGAGCTGCCTTCTCTTCCTCGAATCAATAGCTTGCGACAGATCATATATTTTAACTGAAGTTTTTTTTAGCCAAGTAATAAGGCGACTTCAAAAACCACACTGGGTAAAGAAAAAGGAACACCCTCATCTTGCTAATTGGCACTTATTCCATAGAAATGCAGTTGTTTTTTCTTAAATTGTCATTTATTCACTCGTATTACAAACCGTTTTGAGCACTGAGTGTGTACAGCTTGATCGTCATTATTCATGATCATGCCTAGTTTATTCCTGTCTCAAAGCTACATGTAAGCGCTCCTATAAACAGACCCCAAAAGGAGGAAACGTCCATTTAGGGGCCTGCAGATGATGCAGAACATGGAAGCACTGGGTTTAAGTCCCGCTGAGCCAGGCACTTAAGCTTCTAGTGCCTTAATTGCTCCTTTTCCGGGTCAGAGCTGCTGTCTCCTCCACCGGCCTGGACTACGGGCCTTCTGGGGCATCCAGCATGGACTGTCGGTCTGCTCTCTGGGTGGACAAGGCAGAGCGTGGTGTGTGGAGGGCCCCGAGTTGGCAGAATCCAGCTTCAGCTGCTGGGGCAGGAGTGGAGAGCGGTGGCTCTCTCGTGCTGCCCTCTGGCCTTTGTGGCGACTGGCCAGGTGGTCTCTTCTTATTGGGAATCCAGAGGGGAAGGGTGGTGCCCCATGCGAGGCCAGCTGTGATTTTTAGGTCGGTCTATAAAACAATCAGAAACTGGCAGAAAACGGAAGCAAAGCAGTGAATGTGGGCGTCAGCAGAATTTTTAAATACTCCCTACAACCTTGTCCTCTACTTCATTCTCTTTCCCGGGTCACTAAGTGCAGACCCTTCACGCACAAGGTCACACTGGGGTATCCAAGTGTTTGAGTTCAGCTCCTGCTGGCTCCGCATGACTTCCCGGGACGCACCAGTGGAAGGGGATGCCAACAAATGCTCAGCAGTGAGAGGGCCTCAGGCCAGTTGTAGGGTCTCCAGGCCCCTCCATCCCCCGTCTCTGGAGCACTGAGAGGGTGGGGAGGGTGTACATCCCATGCTGCATGTGGCGCAGAGTATCAGGCCAGACCGAGGAGCCTGGCAGCACGGAGCTCAGGCAGGGAGGAGAGGCGGCCCGAGCAGGGACACAGGGTGGCAGTGGGCTCTGTGTCGCTCACCCTTGAGCCCTTTCCCGTGGGGGTGGGGGCCAGGCTGCTCCCCAGAGCCAGGCCATGTCTTCCAAGCTGGTGTTACAGCCAGTCTCTCCATGTCTAGAGATAAAGCATGAAGCCTAAACCAACTTTCAACTGAACTGAAGATTTTATATCCCAGGAATTCCAGGACACTGTATTTTATACTCTTATTTTTAAAATAATCAAAACATCAAACTTTATGTATTTTATTTTTATGCTCCTATAAGACTCTTTTGTCAACAAAATCAACAAATTATAAAAAGGTCTTTTTCCTCAAGGGAGGAACAACCTAAGACCGGCACAGTCGCAGGGGGGCCATCAGGTGAGAAATTGGGGATCAACAGAGGTGAGGCTTAGAACCTCACCCCCTGTTTTGAGAGAAATCTTCTGCATCTGTGGATGTTTTGTTGCCCTTGTCTAGCTCAGATTAATACTTAGTCTACAGGCACACACCTGATCATGTACATTTGCCCTCTTACAGCACTAAACTATGTTTTCTACCTTTATCTTGCATCTACCTACCACTTCAGCATTTTATTAAAAAATAATAATAAAATAATAATAATAATAATAACAGTAAGGGAGAAATGTGGGATTCATGTATAAATCAAGTATAAAAATCAAACGAATAATCATAATTGACCTGATTGTTTATAGTTCATGATGCATGATCAAAACCGAAAGTTTCTGTGATGACTGCCCTTGCACTGTTCACCATGTAAGAACTTATTCACTATGTAAGAACTTGTTCACCGTGTAAAAACTTGTTCATTATGCTTTAGAAGATTGGAGACTGTTGAGAATTAGACTTGGGGTTGATTAATGATTGTGCATTGAGTCCCCTATACAGAATTTTATTGTTAACAACCATATGATCAATAAATATGAGAGATGCCCTCTCAAAAAAAATAATAATAAATAAGAAAAAAAAAAAAGGCTTAAAATTATCCACATCCCTTGAACTGGTAATTCCACTCCTAGGAATATTTCCTAATGCATAATATGACTTATCTATAAAGATATAGTATAGTTGTGTTCACTCCAGTTATGCAGAACTGTTAACATCAGAAATGTGTAAGACTCAGAAAATGACAATAATTTTGATACATTACTAAAAAAATATAATGTATTAAACATGATAGTTTAAGTGTATTTTAAATTATGTGGAAATACTAAGTGTACAAAGCAGGATATCATGTTGAGTAGGCAGCCTTCTCACTATGATATGGGTATAAATGCTTATTTGACTTTACATACAAAAGGGATTGCCCACTCACATTGCCATAGCAATAAGTACTGGGGTATACACCCCACTCCTAATAAAATGGTATTTACTGAAAAAATAAAAATAAAAGAATAGAAAATAAATAAAAAGGTCTTTGTTCTGTTATGGATCCCATTTTTTCCCCTGAAAAATGGAAATGCTGTAAATGTGGCGCATGGACCCAAGTGGGCCTTTGGGTATTTGGACAATGGTTGCCTAGCTTCTGAAAAACTTCATGAATCTTTTTCTGCTGAGTGGAACAATGGCTTCTTTTTCCTTCCTTCCATCTCTCCATCTTCCTTTTCTCTCTCTCTCCCTCTCTCCCACCCTCTGTTTCTGTCTCTGTCTCTTTTCAGTAGAAGTGCATTTAAAATGGACTTAGTGCATTTTGCTGAGCTGAAGCAGATAGATTTCATGGGGTCTGTAATTCTTAAGGGAACTCAGCACCATCTCTCCAGTTCTCCCAACACATAGCAGAGCAGAAGTTCTCAGCAGAACCGCGTCTCATAGGCAGGTGGTTCAGCACTTGGCTTGAGAATCAGATATGGAAAGCAGAACGGTTTTGGAAATTCGAACTTCTTTTCTCAGGTGAGGAAGCCCAGGTGGTCCACAGACAGGCTGGCTTGACCTCCCCTCCCACCGCTGCTGGCCTGGCGCCCGTTCAGAATCAGCCACTCTTTTCATGTGTGGCATTCGTACTTAATATGTCCATTTTGTTAATAATACCAGTGGTGACAAAAAGTGGTAAGGTTGACACAGTCATTCATTGTATCCTTTAAATTGTTCCAGGTATTTGGAAAGTAACTTAGCAATACATTGAAGATCACTAAAAATATTTATGCATCCTGGCACATTCCAGGGAATTTTTCATAAATAAATAACCTAAAAAATGGCAAGAAATAGTGAAAATATCTGAATCGAGAAATAAGTAAATAAGGATACATGAAATATCATGGAGTCATGAAAGTAGGAGTTATGAAGACTATGTAGTGATATGAAAATATATATGACATTATACTAAATCAACACAGAAGAATATGATACTACACTTAGACGTCAGGTAACGACGAGCAGCACCAGCGCTGTGTATTGAAAAGCTAGGCAGTGAACATGGAAGTGTGGAAACATGCATCCTGTTGAGTGGGAAGATTGTATATTACTTTCCAGTGTGGTGAATTCTATAATTGCTGTTTCAATGCAGTTTATTCAATAATTTTAATCATATCTCTATAAATTCCATCTCAAAGAGATTACACTTCCCCCAATGATGTATATTAGGTTTATGTCAAGTTTTCTCACTTTTTATGTCTTCTTTTAATTACTAATCTATTTGTTTTAATTACTTATTTAAATGACTAAGTTAACATGTAAATAAAAAGTCTTTCTTTCGTTAATTTATTCTCTCCTTTGATTTCATATAATCACTGGACTGTAGAATTTCAATTTTTATCTGTCTCTAAAAAGTAATGAATTCTGACTCCTCACAGAGAGGGACATAATTGCAAATATCTTTAGACCCATTTGGGAATCAAAGAGAGAAATATGGGCTCATTCGTGCCACAGAGGACCTCCAGGTTATGGTTGACATTAGAATGTGAGACCAATTTTTTTTTCTTACGTCATGCAATATAGTTGACTTTCTCAATGAATTTTCACTTCATTGTGTCTCGCTGAACTTCCATGAAGGGCTCTGTGTGCGGGTGCCCTCCTGGCGGGCGGAGCGGGGCGCCCGACCTCGTGCAGCCCGGGCTCCCAGGCGAGCTCCGCCCTCCGCGTCTGCCTGGCCCTCCCCGGGGCATTGCACGCCCCTGCCCGGACCTGCGGCTGGACGGAGCCGGCGACGGCGGGGCGCGCGTCCCGCCCCGGGCTGAGCGCTCCCCGGGGGAGCAGAGGGCCGGCGCCCACCGTGCGTGCCTCAGTGTTTGGCTGGGCCGTCAGAGTGGAGTTTTCAGACCCGAAATTCAGATTTCTGGCTTCTGGGAAATAGGCAGGTCTGGCGGCAGCGGGACCCCGTTTCTCACAGATGCTCGGCTGCCCGAGCCGGGGAGCAGCGGGCCGGGCCACGGGCTGCACCGCCAACTGCGGGCAGGCGCCTCTGAGATCCAAGCCTCAGCCCAGGAACGAGAGGGGGCGCGGAGGGCCGGCGTCCTGCCCCGGACCCCGCGCGCCCTCTGCTGGGCCCGTCCAGGCCGCTGCGGCTGGGGCCCTGGGGGCCTTTCCCTTCTGCCCCTGGGGCTCAGGTGACCTCGGCCTTTTTTTCTCTCCTGTTCCCTCCTTTCTCTCTTCCTTTTCTTTTCCTACTTCTGCTATTAAAAGATAAAACAGAAAGGAAGAGTATTTTTTACTTACTTATTTGCATCCTAGTGTTTATCTCATAGGCTGTTCTGTTTTTACTCTTCAAAGTAAGTGTGTAGATTATTTTATACCCAAGTCTTTAAAAGACCGTGAAAAGCAGCGGCTCAATCTTTCTGGCCCCAAACCCGCCCGCTTGCAGGTTAAGGGTGGCCCGAGGCACACCCGCGCGCCGTCCGTGGGCCCCAGATGAGCGTCCTCCCCGACCGGGGCCGGGCTGGGCCTGAGAGGTGGGGGGTCGGTGACACCAGCCTTCCCTGGGGGGCAGCTTTCAGCCCAGACCTGAAAGAAGCATTTGAATGACATACATTCTGCAGTGGCGGTTCCGTGTTCGGTGAGAACAAGGCGAGGAGGAGAGAAGAGCGCCGGAGAGGGAAGGCATGGGGCCCGCAGAAGGCGGACGCAGCCCCCGGACAAGCGGGCGCTGGTGTCCTCGGCCTCCCGAGCAGCCTGGGTCACGAGCATCTCCCGCCTCCGGCGCAGACAGTGTGGCCCGGCAGCCTGTCCGGCATAGGTTGGGTGGGACGCGGTTCCTTAGCAGCCCGGGAAGCAGTGGAGAACAACATCAGGGACCGCACTTGATGGCCTAGGCCTTACTCTGTAGGAAACTGGAAAGGGCAGGCTTTTTGAGGACAAGTCTGTGTGTTTTAGGAACATAATGCCAGACCTATGTGAAAGAGGCTTTGAAGAAGAGAAAAATCATAGGCAAGGGGCCCACCGGGGCTACTTCAGGTCCTAGGGGAGAGGAACGGGGTCCTGCTTGGAGGCGGTGACCAGGACGGCGTGGGGGGCCTGGGGCGAGTGGGTTCAAGTCCATGGTGGAGTAGACTTGCGGACACTGGGCACATTTTGTCCAGGCTGCTGAGATGAAGCGGTGGTCTGGGTTGTGTGGGGTTTTGAACCTTTGTAACAGGGTAAGTAGGGATGTCAGACCAGAAGCTGGGGCAGTAATTGCGTGTTGAGCAGAAAACCGGGGCTGCTTTGAAGGAGCTGCTGCTCTAAGGTGCACACACTGTAAGGTGCGCACACGGTGAGTTAACTGAGCGATGTTTGTGTGCTTGGGGTGAGACCAGAGCTACCCTAAACACAGCACACACGTTGTCTTATTTAAGTCCTCAGGAATCCTGAGAGCACCAGGACCTGATTTTTCTTACTTTATAAATGAGAAAAGTGACGTTTATGGAGGCTAAAATACCTTTCTGAGTCCCCTGCAGGTTGCTGTCTTGAGGGCTGAGTTCAGCTTTGTCTAATTCCAAACCAAGCCGTTTCCAGGTTGCCAGCGGGTCCAGCCGTAGCCTTCCCACCTACAGGCATTGGGCCGGGCTTGAGGCAGCCCGCCTGGGCCCAGTAGGTGCCCGGCATTATCTGGGGGCCACCAGCGCAGATCACAGGAGTACTCCAGCGACCCTGGAGTGAGGAAGGGGCTGCAGGGTGTTGGTCAGGCTGGCCCAGTGCAGAGAAATGCTGGTGCACGGAGTGCAGTGCGTGTCCTCGGCAGGGGAGCTCATGCCTTCTGGAAGCTGTTCCTCGCGTTGGCCTCTCATGGCCCTGCCACCCCGTTCGATGGCATCCGCACCCCAAAGTTTTCCTGCTCTCGCCACCGCCCTGAGAGTGGCACCTGGTCTGTCTGGTGCCAAATGAGGTGACTTGCAGGCGGCCTTGGCCCGGATGCAGACTGGCCGCATCCCTAAGAGCACCAGCGGGCCCATGCGTCCCCTCCTCCCTCACTGACGGAACGGGGAGGTCGCCACAGCCCTTTCGTATTAAGGCGATACGTGTCCCGTGGAGTCACATGTCATGTTCCCTCACAGCTTACGTTGGCTTTTCACTTCTTGTCCCTTTGTGAGGAAGTTGCTTTCATGGAACAGCCAGTGGCTGTCCCTATGCTTCCTACTCTACAGGTCCCTTATTACTTGATAATCTGCAGCATTCTTATCACTTTGTATCTCTCTCCCACTAATGGCCTCTTTTCCTTCTCTGCATTTATAATCACAAATATTTATCTAGTGCATGAAAACAAGACAGTAACCCTTCAGATATGTATCTCACCAGAAATGTGTGTAAAATTTTACATATATGGGATCATCATATACATAGACCAATATTTTTTAAAGTCAGAATAATGTTACTAAAAAAATTGTGTCGTTGATTTATAGTTAAATGGCCCCCAAATAACATAATATGTAAACTATACACAAATCTCACTTGTGAGTATAAACTTAAAAATTATAAATAAAATATTGGCAGGTAGACATCAGTCGTGTATCAAAATCCTAATATGCTTTGAGCAAGTAAGGTGTCATGACAGCAGCATTTAAATATCAGGAAATCAACAAAATTCATTACAAGTACAACATAATAGGAAAATCCTTCTGATGTATCACCACATGCTCCAAGGACATCTGATAAAGTTTATCAGCAACTTCTAATGAAAGTTCCAGGTAAGAATGAAAAACTGCTCACATATGACAAAGACTATTTCCTACCATGACCAACAGCAGCGAAAATCATTCTAAATGGCAAACAGTAAAACCATTCTAATTATACTCAGGCAGGAATATTCACCATCACATTAATGTGTGTTTGCTCTTGGAGATAGTGGAAAGTGCATATACAAACTAAATGGCTGGATTAGGAACTAGAAAAGAACAGAAAAAGTCATTTCTCTCTTTTTTTGACCACATAATTCTATCCTTAGAAAACGTAAAAGATGTTAGTTAAAAAAAACTACTGTAATTAATTAGAAAATTTCTGTATATGGCTGAATACAAGAAGTACATAAATAAATTAATAGCTTTTGCTTGACTAGCATAGGTACCTCAAAGTGGAAATGGAAAAAACACTCTCTTCACAATAAGAACAAAAATTATAAAGAGAACCTAGAATAAATCTAAGGATAACGTAAGACTTAAGAGTAAAGCAAGTGATGAAATTTTGTTGAAGATTTGAAAAATGTTAAAGATATAATGGAATCTTAGATAAGAGAAAAATTTTATCAATTCTCTTTAAATTGATATCAAATTTTAATACAATCCTAATCAGACAAATATTAGTGTTGAATGTTTGATGAAATATCTTAATTTTGTCACATAGGAGAATGAACATCTGAACATAGCCACAGAAAAGCTTCAGAATATATAGTAATGTGTATTCCTTTACCTGAAGTCAAAACACATACTAACGACACTGTACGCGACACATAACAATAACAGCTCACACTCTTGAGTATTTGCTCTGCACCAGACACCATACTTCACTGAATTTTCACGCCAGCCTCACATATGAGGTGGATACAGATGTCATCTCCATTTTACACAGGCACAGAGGAGGTAAGAAATTCTCTAAATTTCACATAGTAAATGGTGAAGCAGAATACATATCACAGGCTTTTTGAATCCATGAGACAAGCTTAAAATGATCAGATTTTATATAGGAATAGCGTAGAGAGCAGTGAAAGAATGAAAAGCTCAGTATATTACAATACAAATGAGTATTTGATAAGTGAAAATCACTGGGGGAAATAATGGTGCACTTAGCAAACAATGTCATCACCACTATCTGCAAGGAAATAATGTCTCAGTTCACAAGTACATGAAATTGAATTCCAGTTGGATTAAAGGTATAGATGTTAGAAATAATCCACCAGAAGAAAATTTTAAACATATGAAATCCAGAAGTTATCAAAAACATAGCCTTATTTAACTTGCCATATAAATGTTTTAAATTTTAATTTTAAAAAGGCAAAACCAATAGACAAATAATGGATAATATTTCTGATGTGAGTAACAAATGAAAGGCTAATATCTATAAGCTACAAAGAGTTCTTCCAAATTTATCAGAACTAGATGATCTAACAGAAAATGGACAAAAATATTGCAGGAATAACTCAGGCAAACCTGAAACCAGGACCTGCTTTGCTTGGGAAATTTGTCTTTGATTCACAAAGTCTTGGAGCCAAAGTTTAGGAATGTGCTAGGTGGTGCTTGCTGCTGTTATTTGCATGTCCACCTGGCGCAAAGGTAGACCTATAGCCTGCAATTTCCACAACCCTTGGTGCCACGGGCACTGGGACGGCCGGAAATGCATGAAATGGTGTCTAAGTACGGCAGTGATGAGCTACTAAGTCACCTAAGGAAAGTCTTACTCTCTCAGGTGGGGTCATTAGCAGCTGACCCTCCATTAGGGACTGACCTTTACTGATTTCTGAAGTGTAGGAAATTGTGCTCCTTTCTGGGCTCTGCTGGTATAATCTTTAGGTCAGTAACATTATTGCGCTCTTCT
Source organism: Manis pentadactyla (assembly GCF_030020395.1). Lineage (NCBI taxonomy): Eukaryota > Metazoa > Chordata > Mammalia > Pholidota > Manidae > Manis > Manis pentadactyla. Next base: position 146,460,077 of record NC_080025.1, read on the forward strand.
AAGAGCTGAGGATATATTCATTCATTTATTCACTCAGTAAGTGTTCATGGAGCACCTGCCCTGTGCCAGTTCCTGTTAGGCTCTGGGAATGCAGGTGGGAAAAAATTCTCCTCTTGACATTCAGGCCTGGCCATGAGAGTATCAGGTGATCGGAATTATCCTCGTAACATGAACAACTATAAAACAGGACAAAATAAAGGGAAAACAAAAAACAAATTCATACATTGGAGCACAGGCAATTCGCAGCTGTGACCCACGAGAAGCCCAGCCGTGCCCTGAGCTGAATGTTGCTGCTGGGCTTCAGGACAAGGAGAAGAAGCTCAGTTCTTCCGGTCCGGCTGAGCTGAGGAGACAGATCCGAGTCTGGGGGAAGTGATGGCTGCAGTTTATGCGACAGAGGACCCGGGAGGAGACAGCCAGCTGGATGACACTTGGCAAACCTGCACAGGGCTCCCCCCTTGGGACACTGGTTCATCACTGACCTTCATGAATACAGAGGGAAGCTCCCCAGGCAAAGTAAAGTTCCAAGTCAAGGAAAGCACAGGACACTCCAAGGCGAGGAGCCCCCAGGGCCCCTGCACTGCCAGGACAGGAATCACTAACATGCTTCCTGGCCGTGAGGCGGAACGCAGAGACCCCAGAAGGCCAGACCCTTAGGACGGAGGTCCAGTCCGCTCTACAAGGCTAGCTACTGCAGAATTGCCTTGAGAACATCTTAAAAATAAACCTTGAAAGACTCAAATTAATCCACATGTAATTAACTGTCATAAAATCTCCAACATTCTTTGAAGGAGCCCAAAAATCCCAAGATTGAACAAGAGAAAATACAAAATATCTGGTGTTAACTTTTTAAAAAATTGCTATATATACTCAGAAGCAGGGAAACATGACCCATAATAAGGAGAAAGATCACTCAATAGAAACAGACCTGAAGATAACAGAGACAAGAGAATTAGCATAAAAGCTCAAGGAAATAAAACCATGGCCATAACAATAAGAGAAATCTGAGTTATAAAATAAAATTTCTAGATATGAAAGATAAAATATAAAAAGAAAATAAAGAAAATAATTTCTATATTAGTAGCAGAGTGAACACTAAATCTGTTAGGGAAAAAAAAGACTAACTTTTAATAGCAATAGAAAATGTCCAAAATGAAAAACAGAAACTATCCAAAATGAAGAACGAAAACTGAAAGAAAACGTGCCCAGTGCCTCAGTGACATGTTGAGTGACAGAAAGAAGACTAATACACCTGTTATTTAAGCCTCATCGAGAGAAGAAAGACAAAACAAACTTTTGAAGAAATAAAGACTTATTTTTTAAAATTTGATACAAGAATTCAATAAGCCACAAGCATAATAAACATAAAGAAAACCACACCAAAGGATATTATAATCAAGTTCCTGAAAACTAGTGGCAAACAGAACCTTAATGGCAGCCAAAGGAAAGAAACATGATCTACGGGAAAAAAACCAGCAATGACAGTGGACTTCTTGCCAGACTCTTTGCAAGCCAGAAGACAGTGGAGTGGTATTAGTAAGGTACTGGGATAAAAATAAAACTCCACCTAGAATTCTAGATGCAGCAGAAAATATCTTTCAAAAATAAAGAACTTGGAGAATTCGGTGGTCACACACCTGCCTTTGGAGAAATTGAAGGGATGTTCTTTGGAGTCAGAAAGATTATATCAAACAAAAAGCTGGGACTACATAATAGAATGACAAGTGCCAGGAATGCTAAATATGGGCAGTGTGTAGGTACGCTTTTGGTGGAAATGTAAGTAAAATGAATTTCTAGTCCTGTAAACAGTACATCCCTCTTTTCATAGAAGAGACTTTAAATGTGGTGAGATATGACAGGTTCTTCTAAATGTAACCTAATATAAGACTTCTGCCTAAATATTTTCTCCTATCTAAGCACTGGCATAAAACTGCAAACATACACACATAAAATCTCTGGGACATGTTAGAACTTTCTTGGGCAGGACACGAGCAGAAATCTAATGCAATATGAGGTGGAAGATTTCCTACATCATTCTGTCCACAAGCTGCCCTTACTACTCCTGGAGGATTTTAGGATTTGATTTTTTTGTTGTTGTTGTTATCATTAATCTACAATTACATGAAGAACATTATGTTTACTAGGCTCTCCCCTACCCCAAGTCCCCCCTACAAACCCCATTACAGTCACTGTCCATCAGCATAGTAAGATGTTGTAGAATAACTACTTGTCTTCTCTGTGTTGCACAGCCCTCCCCTTTCCCCCAACTCCACATTATACATGCTAATCGTAAGGCCCCCTTTCTTCTTCCCTGCCTTTATCCCTCCCTTCCCACCCATCCTCCCCAGTCCCTCTCCCTTTGGTAACTGTTAGTCCATTCTTGGGTTCTGTGATTCTGCTGCTGTTTTGTTCCTTCAGTTTTTCCTTTGTTCTTAGACTCCACAGATGAGTGAAATAATTTGGTATTTCTCTTTCTCCACTTGGCTTATTTCAATGAGCATAATACCCTCCAGCTCCATCCATGTTGCTGAAAATGGTAGGATTTGCCCTTTTCTTATGGCTGAGTAGTATTCCATTGTGTATATGTACCACATCTTCTTTATCCATTCATCTACCGATGGACATTTAGGTTATTTCCAATTCTTGGCTATTGTAAATAGTGCTGCAATAAACAAAGGGGTGCATCTGTCTTTTTCAAACAGGAGTGCTGCATTCTTAGGGTAAATTCCTAGAAGTAGAATTCCTGGATCAAATGGTAAGTCTATTTTGAGCATTTTGAGGAACCTCCATACTGCTTTCCACAATGGTTGAACTAATTTACATTCCCACCAGCAGTGTAGGAGGGTTCCCCTTTCTCCACATCCTCACCAACATTTGTTGTTGTTTGTCTTTTGGATGGCAGCCATCCTTACTGGTGTGAGGTGATATCTCATTGTGGTTTTTATTTGCATTTCTCTGATAACTAGTGATGTGGAGCATCTTTTCCTGTGTCTGTTGGCCATCTGAATTTCTTCTTTGGAGAACTCTCTGTTCAGCTCCTCTGCCCATTTTTTAATCGGATTATTTGCTTTTTGTTTGTTGAGGTGCGTGAGCTCTTTATATATTTTGGATGTCAACCCTTTACGGATCTGTCATTTATGAGTATATTCTCCCATACTGTAGGATGCCTTTTTGTTCTATTGATGGTGTCCTTTGCTGTACAGAAGCTTTTCAGCTTCATATAGTCCCACTTGTTCATTTTTGCTTTTGATTTCCTTGCCCAGGGAGATATGTTCATGAAGAAGTCACTAATGTTTATGTCCAAGAGATTTTTGCCTATGTTTTTTTCTAAGAGTTTTATGGTTTCATGACTTACATTCAGGTCTTTGATCCATTTCAAATTTACTTTTGTGTATGGGGTTAGACAATGGTCCAGTTTCATTCTCCTACATGTAGCTGTCCAGTTTTGCCAGCACCATCTGTTGAAGAGACTGTCATTTCGCCATTGTATGTCCATGGCTCCTTTATCGAATATTAATTGACCATATATGTTTGGGTTAATGTCTGGAGTCTCTAATGTGTTCCACTGGTCTGTGGCTCTGTTCTTGTGCCAGTACCAAATTGTCTTGATTACTATGGCTTTGTAGTAGAGCTTGAAGTTGGGGAGTGAGATCCCCCCCACTTTATTCTTCTTTCACAGGATTGCTTTGGCTATTCGGGGTCTTTGGTGTTTCCATATGAATTTTTGAACTATTTGTTCCAGTTCATTGAAGAATGTTGCTGGTAGTTTCATAGGGATTGCATCAAATCTGTATATTGCTTTGGGCAGGATGGCCATTTTGACGATACTAATTCTTCCTAGCCAAGAGCATGGGATGAGTTTCCATTTGTTAGTGTCCCCTTTAATTTCTCTTAAGAGTGTCTTATAGTTTTTAGGGTATAGGTCTTTCACTTCTTTGGTTAGGTTTATTCCTAGGTATTTTATTCTTTTTGATGCAATTGTGAATGGAATTCTTTTCCTGATTTCTCTTTCTATTGGTTCATTGTTAGTGTATAGGAAAGCAACAGATTTCTGTGTGTTAATTTTGTATCCTGCAACTTTGCTGAATTCCGATATCAGTTCTAGTAGATTTGGAGTGGAGTCTTTAGGGTTTTTTATGTGCAATATCATGTCATCTGCAAATAGTGACAGTTTGACTTCTTCTTTACCAGTCTGGATTCCTTGTATTTCTTCATTTTGTCTGATTGCTGTGGCTAGGACCTCCAGTACTATGTTAAATAAGAGTGGGGAGAGTGGGCATCCCTGTCTTGTTCCCAATCTCAGAGGAAAAGCTTTCAGCTTCTCACTGTTCAATATGATGTTGGCTGTGGGTTTATCATATATGGCCTTTATTATGTTGAGGTACTTGCCCTCTATACCCATTTTGCTGAGAGTTTTTATCATGAATGGATGTTGAATTTTGTCGAATGCTTTTTCAGCATCTATGGAGATGATCGTGTGGTTTTTGTCTTTCTTTTTGTTTATGTGGTGGATGATGTTGATGAATTTTTGAATTTTGTACCATCCTTGCATCCCTGGGATGAATCCCAGTTGGTCGTGGTATATGATCCTTTTGATATATTTCTGAATTCAGTTTGCTAATATTTTATTGAGTATTTTTGCATCTACGTTCATCAGGGATATTGGTCTGTAATTTTCTTTTTTGGTGGGGTCTTTGCCTGGTTTTGGTATCAGGATGATGTTGTCTTCATAAAATGAGTTTGCGAGTATTCCCTCCTCTTCTGTTTTTTGGAAAACTTTAAGGAGAATGGGTATTATATCTTCTCTGTATGTCTGATAAAATTCTGAGGTAAATCCATCTGGCCCAGGGGTTTTGATCTTGGGTAGTTTTTTTGATTACCACTTCAATTTCCTTGCTGGTAATCGGTTTGTTTAGATTTTGTGTTTCTTCCTTGGTCAGTCTTGGAAGGTTGTATTTTTCTAGGAAGTTGTCCATTTCTTCTAGGTTTTCCAGCTTCTTAGCATATAGGTTTTCATAGTAGTCTCTAATAATTCTTTGTATTTCTGTTGGGTCCGTCATGATATTTCCTTTCTTGTTTCTGATTCTGTTGATGTGTGTTGATTCTCTTTTTCTCTTAAAAAGTCTGGCTAGAGGCTTATCTATTTTGTTTATTTTCTCAAAGAACCAGCTCTTGGTTTCATTGATTTTTGCTATTGTTTTATTCTTCTCAATTTTGTTTATTTCTTCTCTGATCTTTATTATGTCCCTCCTTCTGCTGACTTCAGGCCTCATTTGTTCTTCTTTTTCCAATTTTGATAATTGTGACATTAGACTATTCATTTGGGTTTGTTCTTCCTTCTTTAAATATGCCTGGATTGCTATATACTTTCCTCTTAAGACTGCTTTCACTGCATCCCACAGAAGTTGGGGCTTTGTGTTGTTGTTGTCATTTGTTTCCATATATTGCTGGATCTCCATTTTAATTTGGTCGTTGATCCATTGACTATTTAGAAGCGTGTTGTTATGCCTCCATGTGTTTGTGAGCCTATTTGCTTTCATTGTACAATTTATTTCTAGTTTTATACCTTTGTGGTCTGAAAAGTTGGTTGGTAGAATTTCAGTCTTTTGGGATTTACTGAGGCTCTTTTTGTGGCCTAGTATGTGGTCTATTCTGGAGAATGTTCCATGTGCACTTGAGAAGAATGTGTATCCTGTTGCTTTTGGATGTAGAGTTCTATAGATGTCTATTAGGTCCATCTGTTCTAGTGTGTTGTTCAGTGCTTCCGTGTCCTTACTTATTTTCTGTCTGGTGGATCTATCCTTTGGGGTGAGTGGTGTGTTGAAGTCTCCTAGAATGAATGCATTGCCTTCTATTTCCTCCTTTAGTTCTGTCAGTATTTGTTTCACATATGCTGGTGCTCCTGTGTTGGGTGCATATATATTTAGAATGGTTATATCCTCTTGTTGGACTGAGCCCTTTATCATTATGTAATGTCCTTCTTTATCTCTTGTTACTTTCTTTGTTTTGAAGTCTATTTTGTCTGATACTAGTACTGCAACACCTGCTTTTTTCTCCCTATTGTTTGCATGAAATATCTTTTACCATCTCTTGACTTTTAGTCAGTGCATGTCTTTGGGTTTTAGGTGAGTCTCTTGTAAGCAGCATATAGATGGGTCTTGTTTTTTCATCCATCAGTGACTCTATGTCTTTTGATTGATGCATTCAGTCCATGTACATTTAGGGTGGTTATCGATAGGTATGTACTTATTGCCATTTCAGGCTTTAGATTCGTGGTTACCAAAGGTTCCAGGTTACTTTCCTTACTATCTAAGAGTCTAACTTAACTCACTTAGTATGCTGTTACAAACAGAATCTAAAGGTTCTTTTCTATTTCTCCTCCTTTTTCCTCCTCCTTCATTCTTTATATATTAGATATGAAATTCTGTACTTTTTGTCTATCCCTTGATTGACTTTGGGGATAGTCAATTTAATTTTGCATTTGCCTCGCAATCAGCTGCTCTACCCTCCCTACCATGATTTTACTACCTCTGGTGACAGCTATTTAACCTTAGGAACACTTCCATCTGTAGCAGTCCCTCCAAAATAGACCCCAGAGATGGTTTGTGGGAGGTAAACTCTCTCAGCTTTTGCTTATCTGGAAATTATTTAATCCCACCTTCAAATTTAAATGATAATCTTGCCAGATAATGTAATCTTGGTCCCAGGCCCTTCTGCTTCATGGCATTAAATACATCATGCCACTCCCTTCTGGCCTGTAAGGTTTCTGCTGAGAAGTGTGATGTTAGTCTGATGGGCTTTCCTTTGTATGTGATCTTATTTCTCTCTCTGGCTGCTTTTAACAGTCTGTCCTTATCCTTGATCTTTGCCATTTTAATTACTATGTGTCTTGGTGTTGTCTTCCTTGGGTCCCTTGTGTAGGGGGATCTGTGGATCTCCATGGCCTGAGAGACTATCTCCTTCCCCAGATTGGGGAAGTTTTCAGCAACTACCTCCTCAAGGACACTTTCTATCCCTTTCTCTCTCTTCTTCTTCTTCTGGTATCCCTATAATGCGAATATTGTTCCGCTTGGCTTGGTCACACAGTTCTCTCAATATTCTTTCATTTTTAGAGATCCTTTTTTCTCTCTGTGCCTCAGCTTCTTTGTATTCCTCTTCTCTAGTTTCTATTTCATTTATTTTCTCCTCCACTGTATCCAACCTGCTTTTAATACCCTCCATCGTGCTCTTCAACGATTGGATCTCTGGCCTGAATTCATTCCTGAGTTCTTGGATGTCTTTCTGTACCTCCATTAGGATGTTGATGATTTTCATTTTGAACTCCCTTTCAGGAAGAGTCACGAGGTTCATATCATTTAAATCTTTCTTGGGAGTTGTAGTAATATCTGGATAAGGTTCCTTTGGCGTTTCGTGTTTGTATATGGTGCCCTCTGGTGTCCAGAAGCTCTACTCTGGAGCTGCTCAGCCCCTGAAGCAATGTCGGGGGTCGCAGGGGAGTGGTTCTGGTACCCCGTTCGCTGAGGTCTGCTCTTTTCTCCAGGGGTGTGCAGTCTGACGCCATCCTCTTTCCTGTTCCTCTCTCAGGATTAGTTGTGCCAATTAAATTTTCTAATTGTATCCAGTTTTTGGAGGAAGCCTCTGTCTCTCCTCTCAAGCCACCATCTTTAATCGCCTCTCTAGGATTTTCTTTTAATAGCCAGACCCAATTATAAGCTGCCTGTGATATATACTTTAAACATAAAGGCATAGGTTAAAATTAAATGAATGTAAAAAGAGATACTGTCCAAATACTAACCAAAGTAAAGCCTTAATGGTTATATTCACATGCAACAAAATAGACTACAGAATAGAAAAGAAATATTATAAGAAATAAAAAGAAATAGTTCATAATGATAAAGGAGTCAGTTCACTAAGACATAAGAATCCTGAAGGTGTATACAACTAGCAGTAGAGCTATAATAGTTCTGTGTTTGAACCAAACACAAATATAGACAAATCCACAATTATAGTTGGAGATCCCAATAATCCTGAGTAATTGACGGAACATGTAGAAAAAAGGATCAGTAGGGATAGAGAAGTCTTGGAGACACTGTAACCGGTGGACCTAATGGTGTTTGTAGACCACACCGCTCACCAATGGCAGAGTGCACCGAGTTTCTGAGTGCATGGGGAATACTCACCCAGATAGTCCGTAGCCTGGGCCACTCAACAGTATATTTGAAAGTTAGAAAATTATATTTGTTCCTTAACAAATGCAAAATTAAACTAGAAATCAATAACAAAAAGAAATCTGGAATATATCCCAATGGTTGGAAATTAAACACCATGCTTCTAAATAACAAATCAGCCAAAGAAAAATCAGATGGAAATTAGATGATATTTTGCAGTGAAGGAAAATAGAAATGTGTAGTAACAAAATGTATGATATGTAGCTAGGTAGTACTTAAAGGGCAATCTATAGCTTTAGGTGCTCATATTAGATCTAAGCTTTCACTTTAGGAAGCTACAGGGAAAAATGAGAAACCTAATTTCACAGAAGAAAATAATAAAGAGAACAAATCAACCATATAGAAAAGAGAAAAATAATTGAGAAAATAAAACCCAAAGCTGTTTTTTGGAAAAGATCAAGATAGTTGATCAAAAATGAAGATAAAGGAGAAAACAACCAGTATCAGAACAGAGGAGAGGCCGTCACTACAGACACTGAAGGGATCATAGAAAATATTGTGAACAGCCTATATCAATAAATATGACACCATAAATGAAATAAGTAAGTCCTTGAGTGATCAGATTTCACTGAAGAGAAAGTAGATAACCTGAATAGTCCTATATTGATATAAACATATTATTAATAGTTAAAAGCGCCACATGTAAAAAGCTCAAGGTAAATGGCTTCCCTGATACATTCTACCAAACATTTAAGGAAAAAATACCAATTCTGCACAAACTCATAAAATAAAAGAAGAGGAAATACTTCCCAATCATTTATTAGACCAGCGCTACCCTGAAATCAAAACTAAACAAAGACACTGCAGGAAAAGAAAACCACAGACCACGTTCGCTCATGAACACAGGTGCAAAAATCCTCAACAAAATATTAGCAAATGGAACCTAGCAGTATATCAAAGGGGTGATGCCTCACGGCCAAGTAGAGTTTATCCAGGAATACAAGTTTGGCTTAATGTCTGAAAATCAAACAACAATTTACCCTAATGACAGACTGAAAAAGCAAAACAATATAATCATCTCAACAATTGCAGAAAAAGCATTTGGGAAATTTTAACACTCATTACAAAATTCAGCATTTATTACAGAAACTCTGAGCCAGGTAGAAGTAAATGAGAATACATTCAGCCTGATAAAATGCACCTGCAGAAACATCACGAACATCATGCTAAATAGACAAGAGTGTCGGGAGAGAGGCGAGGTGTCCGCTCTCATGGCTGCTTCTCAGCAGTACGCCAGCGATTATCTAGAGTGTAACTAGGCTATTAAAAGAAGCAAGAAGTATCCAGTCAGGAAAGGAAGAAGAAAAAACTATATCCACAGAAAGTAAGATTATTTAGAAAATTCCAAGGAATCTACAGAAAAATACTTGCTGGAACAATTAATGAAGTTTGGCAAGGCTGCATAACATGAGTTCAAGTTACCAAAATCAGTTCTGTTTCCATTTGTAAGCAATAAACAAGTGGATATTGACACCTTTTATATATATAAACATCAATAATACTAAATACTTGAGGATAAATTTAACAGAAAATGGGCAAGACCTGTATGCTGAAAACGATAAACATTACTGAGAAATTAAAGATGATTTTTTAACCCCTCCTTTCAAGGAACTTCCATTCTAGTGAAAGAGGCAGGCAATAAATAAGATAAATGATTAAGATATGCATTATTTTAGATGATGATTAGGCCCAGGGAGATAAGGGAAGGGGGTCATGAAACATTAGAAGCCAGTCTGTTGAAATTTCTAGAAATCATGGCCATTGAGGACCCAGAAGGCCTCACTTAACAAGGTGACTTTAGAAAGAAATGCTGAAAGAAATTAAAACCTAGTGTTTTTAGGCAGATGGAAGAGCAGTCTTGTTTGAGGACAAGAACGTGATCAGTTGTGCTGAGCAAGAGGAGAGCCGAGACATCATGATGGCTTCAGTGGGTCTCAGGATCTGGAGGGGTTGCTGTTGAAGGGTGGTGAGAACATAATCAGAATGAGATTAAAGAAAAACAGAGAACAGCCAGAGCATGGAAAATACTGGGAGACATGGATAGACGGTTTTCCAGACATAAAATCCACATTGCCTAAGACATGCCAGTGAGGAGCACCTGCACCCGTCAGCAGGGAAATGGACACTGACCTACCAGGGAGGCCCCACTGCACACCAACCAGAGGGTCAGTGGAAAGACAGGGACATCGGTTGCTGCCAGAGAAGGGAGGACAGGCTGCATTCCCACAGCAGCAGGGGCGGCTTTATTCCAGAAGCATTTTTGAAAAGCAGTTTGGCCATGTCTCTTCACATTTTTTAAAAACTTATAAATCATCAACCCCACCCTGAAATACCTATCCTTATAAAAGCATTAAAACCAGGAGCGCACCAGTAGAGATACGTGGATGAGTATCTTTCCTGCCACATGGTGTGTACCAACGGCAGGCAGAGCACGTCCCAGCCCGGCCTCCTCATTCCTAGTGGCCGCAGCTAAAATCTTTGACACCAGAATTAGGACTCACCTTGCTTGAAGTGTCTGCAACATGTGCATAGGGGCGAAAATCGAGCCACCCTCTGCCTTCCGGTCTCAGCGCTCATATTGAAGACACGTGATCCTTTTGTGGCCTGTGTGGTGCCATGTTTTTCACATTTTCGTGCTTTTCATTCATATTTATGCCATTTAAATGGCCCCCACGAATGATGCAGAAGGGCAGGCTGGTGTTCCTGACACCGATAAGGCCGTTCTGTGCCTTCGGGAGAAAACGCGTATTAGGGGAGCTACATTCAGGCATGAGTTGCAGTGCTGTTAACCGCTGGTTTGGTGTAAATGAGTCAACAATACATATTCAGTCAGATGTGTTTAAACAGAAACACACCTCAGACAACGTTATGTCAGTACATACAATTTGGGTGACAAAATGCTGTGACCAGAGGCTGGCAGGAACCTAACCCTGAATTTCCTCTAGGAGCAGTATGGTTCCATGTTTTGTGGAGATTTTCGGGAGCATAACTGCTGTGAATAACAAGAATCCCCCGCAGCCACCCTTTAGTGAGGACTGAGTGAAATAAGATACATCTGCACCATGGAATATGGTGCTTTAAACGTGGCAAGCTTTGGAGATCACTAATCCAGGCTAGACCAACTGCTGTGTGCAAGCCCCGGGGGTGAGAGAGGTGTCCATGACCTACTTTTAGCTGCGGTACATTCTCCCGTGTCTGTACGACCACCCACAGAGGGGCACACACCAGGTGGGCAGCAGGGCGTTCTTCCCAGTGGGTGTGGGGGTCTGTGTAGCAGTGTGAGTGGAGCAGAGAAGGTGGAGGGGGCTCGAGGTGAACAGTGCACTTCTGATCATTTCATTTATGTAAAATCATCAGTATACTTGAATTCCAAGGGATAAATGATAGCTAGTCCTTTATATACGGACTTGTGGGTCCGTGTCCATGACGGTGAAAAGGCAAGTTTTGAAATAATGTGTAGAACGTGTCTATTTTAGGAACAAATCCCCTAAGTGTAAGAATGAGCAAAGGAAAGTGTGTTTAAAGATACAAAGAGATTGGGAGCTTTGTGGGCAAAGGTTGTTTTTATATTTATTTCTAATGATTTGTTTCAGTAGATGCAGTTAAGTATTGTTTTGTTGAGATTGGAAAATAAATACAAATAATATATAAAAGAGTGTCAGTGAACAAAGAAAGGATCAGCTGTTTTGAATAGACTTTAGCAAGTTTGCTGTGCACTGATTTTATTAGGAAATTTTGAAAATTCTTCATTTTTTTTCTCTTTTAGGAATCGTTAAGAGCCGTCAGATACGAAATATCCCCAGATAAAGAATATGCTCTTTTTTCGTATAACGTGGAACCAGTGAGTACTCTTTCCTGCCTATAAAAGAACTGCTTCTCTACTCTGATACCTTATTAAGTATTTTCCCTCGTATCTTCCCTATTAGTGATCTTTGAATCCTGGAATGGTTGGTGGGTCTGGGGTCAGTCTCTTTTTATGCCATACTGCCACCTAGGGGGAAAAAAATGGTATAAAAATCACTGGCAGGAAAAAAAAAGTGCTCCTTTTAGGGGCTATTTCATAGAATTTTCTTGGGCAGATATTGAGAAGTTGTATCTTTACAGAAATTTATCTTCCCTTTCATGTAAATATTCTTGCCATTTTCTCGGTCGCACCATAAATTTTATCCTAGCAACAAAAAGCAACTGCCAGTTTCTCTGTAAACTAAAATAAAATGTTAATTATCTCCTGGCCATCATAGTATTCTAGAGAATTCTTTCATCATATAAATCCCTGTTTGTAGGACTTTGTATATGCGTCTCCCATAAAACGTCACCAGAATTTTCTATAAAATCTCACCCTGGGCTTTAGTGGCAGCCTAAAACTGGGTCTTTTTTTCTTTTCTTCTCTTTTTTTCTTTAACATACTCATATTTTACAACTCATTTTGGCTCTTTAATTTTAAATGAGCTAGTAGGTGAAATTTATTAGTATAAGTAAAGCAGATGTTCAGCTTGTAAGAGATGAATCACTTTAGAAACGTGCATTTGTGGCACTTTATTCTTCAGCAAATAAAGTACAGACTTCCCCTGCCTTTCATTCTTCTGAGACCATTTGAATTAGAACTGTGTCGCCCTTCTGTGAGATGCAGTGGTCCCAGGTCTGGAGAGCTCCTTGGTGGGGTGGAGAGACTCTGGCCCTGGCACGAGATGGGCAGGCTTGTTGAGCTTCACCCACTTGGGGAGCTGGGGGACTGGTTTGCATGGGGATGCAAGTCCAATTCCAAAACTTTTAGAATTTCATTTAAAAGTTATGTGATAACTGGATCATTTATTGGAGATTTCAGTTTTATTGCTCTAACTGTAGATCTTTTTAAAAACTCTGCCATCAGTCTTTCATTTCCTGTTTTTGCATTATCCATTATATACGAGTTGTCATTTTCTCCACCCAAATTCTTTGGAACACCTGGTCCTCTTTGCCTGTTTGATTGGGAGAAGTCAGTAAGCTTGATAATATGCTAAAAGGCAACTTCTGGCCTTGGACTCTGTGTATCCTGCGTCTAGCCCTTCACTCCCCTCTGTAAACGTGAGGCACTTGGACCTGATGCACGTGGGTCATAGAGAAATTCAGCTCCTTTCACGGAAGGCCCCGAACAGCTAATCGCCACACGTGAACAAGAGACAAAGCTCAGCAGACACCTGAAGGGCTTTCGTAGGGATGGGGAATTGGTTCAATTGGGGTTGTCCTGGGAGATACAGCGAACACCAGAGTGGAGAGAACCTACTAGACAGCTGTCAGGCCACCTCGCTAGAGGACCTCTTTATCACGGGAGCGTCCTGCCATGGGACGAATTATCTTGCTTGCTAATCGGCTTCCTACTCCCAGAAGCCTTCAAAAAGAAGTTTTACGTTTGTTCTCCAGTATCACGGGGAAGAGATTCTCGTATCTCCGCTTGGAGAAGGCAGCCCCGTCCATGGGTCTGCGGTTCTGTGCAGTCTATTCTCCTCCAGTTTCCCTTCTCTTCCTGATGCTCCTTTAGAAACACTGCCTGGAATCCCTTTGCAACCAATAACTGTTTTGATAAAGAATGTTTTGCTAAATATGACTCTTTATCACTTAACTCCCTGGCCATAAATATAAATAGGAGCCTTGAAATAACCCTTTCTCACCATGCAGTATCCATTGACTTTTGGTGTAAGACTGTGCAGTTTTTCTCAACTGAGGGAAAAATGTAAGAAAAATGGAAAGTAACCCTTCATAATTTTCAAGTACTAAGAGATTACTGTACCTATGACTATCCAAGCAGGTATTCTGTTCTTCCATCAGAAAAATCCAAGGGAGAGAGCTTGAGGTTCTGCAGGAGAACTTGAAGTTAGGTATTAGGAAGAACTTCCTGCCTGGATAAACTGAGATGCAGCCATCTTTAGGAAAGGGGGGTGGGCTTCAAGGACAGATCTAGGTCTGCAATTCTGAGGAAAGTAGAATAAACCAGGATGTCATAATCTGTCTTTAGTGTCAGTTGAATTATCCCTGGATATTCTTTAAAAAACAAAGAAGTTGTATATTCAGATAATTTGGAGAACTCCAGTTAAACAAGTTTCTTCACTGTAGAAATTTTTGACGCTTTTTTTATTCTTGTGAGGGTTATACAGTATTTCCCAAATGAGTATTTCAATATCTGATTCCTATCTAAATAGAAGGAAACTAGAATTTTTTTCTTTCAATTTGTGCTTATCACATTCTTATTTGTGTGTTCCAAAGGCAGCTAAGATACCTTGTTTATTTGAACTAACCCAACTTTTCATTAAAAAGTCTTTCATAAAATGTATCTTTTTAGTAAACCAACAGTCTAGTTGCTAGGCATTTAATACAATAACTGTTTCATTTGCAATAAAATTCCAGTATATTGGGTTACAGTTCCAGGCACAAACCACCCAAATGTTCCGCCCTGCATTAGGAAAATTACCATTTTCCAACTCCTGCTTCTCTTTGCTGCCCACCCTCAGGCAGTGGCATTGCAGGGCGATAACCCTAGGTTGTCTGGGGCAGCATGGACCAGCTCACTGACTGGAGCCGCCAGCTCACTGCTCCGAGCCGGGCATCTCATCTTTAACGGGGGTCAGTGTTCATCTGCCGGAGCTGCCGGGAGGGCTGAATGTGAGAGCACATGGGGGTGCCTGACAGTGCCCACAGACAGCTGGCACCCCGGAAATCTTAGTGCCCATTTCTCTGCAATGTTGCTCTCTAAGCCTGGGGTTCCAGATGCCTTCCCCGTAACATGCAGCTCATTCTAGTCTACAGGGGTGTCTCCATGTGTTCTTTCATTTAAAAAACTTTTAGACACTAATTTGTATGAAAGAGATGCAGCTTATAATATAAGCAAATAAACTTGTGACCAGTGCCACCATGAGGAGGACCACCAGGAGGACGTTTGTGGACGTGAGACAGAGGAATCCGGCCTATGTGGATCACTCCTGAGAGGCTTCCCTGAGGAAGTGGCCCCTCAGCTGGGCCCTGGCCAAGTCCTCATGACCGGAGCACGCGTGGTGAATGGGAGTACGGAGAAATCCAGTGTGGCCACAGAGAAGAGGGGCATCGCCCCCTGCTTTGCCTCTAGGAGGGCAGGGGCTCCCTGGCAGTTGGTGGGTTTGCTTTTGGAATTGCTGAGTTTCAGGTGACTTGGGGACATTTAATAAGAGCTTACAATTAAGTAACTGAGAGGATGGGTGTGAAT
Organism: Manis pentadactyla; assembly: GCF_030020395.1. Classification (NCBI taxonomy): domain Eukaryota; kingdom Metazoa; phylum Chordata; class Mammalia; order Pholidota; family Manidae; genus Manis; species Manis pentadactyla. The sequence goes on from NC_080025.1 coordinate 146,475,518, forward strand.
GGAGGAAACCTTAAAGAAGGAAGTAAAACCATGAGTGTGCATGAAGTCACCTGTGAGAATTATTGCAAATATATGAGCAGTGAAAAAGGCATAAGAGGGAACTCAACGTGTTATAGAGGTTACAGAGGAAAGAGACCACAGGCAGGAGAAAACCAGCAAAGCATCTTATCTGCGAAGGAAAGGCAATGTTCCTAGGGCAGGGAGCCCCTCTACATAGGGTGCCCCGGGTTCAGCCTCTCCACGGTCTCGCAGTCCCTCCAGGCAGTCTCACTCCTTCTTGCAGGTGAGATACCATGTGCATGGTGCTGAGGTGCTGGTCTGTCGTCTGTCCTGGACCTTTCCTCTCAGCCCCTGAGGGTGCCCATGCCTCGGGGTACCCATGCTCCAAGGGGTGCCCATGCCCCAGGGGGTACCCATTCCCCAGGGAGAGCCCATGCCCCAGGGGTGCCCATGTTTCAGGGGGTGCCCATGCCCCAGGGAGTACCTATGCCCCAGGGGGTGCCCATGCCCCAGGGAGTACCTATGCCCCAGGGGGTGCCCATGCCCCAGGGCTTACCCATTCCCCAGGGAGTACCTATGCCACAGGGGGTGCCCATGCCCCAGGGGGTACCCATTCCCCAGGGAGTACCTATGCCCCAGGGGGTACCCATGCCTCAGAGGGATGCCATACAGAGAACACCCACACTGGAGGGGCCACAAGCATGACGGGTCAGTCCTGGCGCCTTGGGGCCCTTCTGTCGAGCTCCTGTGTTCTGCAAGCACTCTGCCTGGGGACAGAGGGGGAAGCATCTATGCCCCACTTGTCTCCATCAGTAAGGGCAGCCCACGAGCAGCCACAGCCCCACTGGGCTGCTATGTTGAGCAGAGTGGCTCCGTGGCCGTGTCCAGGGCCAGCATAAGGCCTGCCCAGTTACACAGGCATGAGGCTGGGTGAAGCCTGTGTGTGGCCGAGCCCCGTGGCCGTGGCCAGGGGACGTGGCGGCCTAGGCTCTCTGGGCAGTGGAGGGAACAGAGTGACTTAGCAAGAGCGGTCGTGTGAGGTTGTGGCTGCAGCGGGGAGGCCCTGCCCTGAGGGCATCAGGGCCAAGGAGAGGCCTCACGGGGGGCCAAACACGGGGGGTGTTTGTTGTGTGTTTCTCCCTCTCATTTATTCAGACTAATTGTGATGGTGCATCATCTCCCAGTTGTTTGACATTCATTGGTTTTATTTGCCCATTTTTCATGTCAGCTACTCAGCGAGAAGGAAGGTCTTTTATCTCCTGGCTCCACTTCCCTGGGGCCCCAGCCCAAGACCATCTCTGTATATTTGGTGCTAAATAAATTCGTGTGTGGCATTTTCTTCTCTCTGAACTTCTTATTGACTTGATGCACTCGAAGTGCTTAAAACTGCATCAAATACACAAAAATATAAAATTATGTAACCAAAGCAAGACTCTTTGTGAAATACCGTAGTAATATTCCATGTTTATTCCAGAACCGCTGGGTCATGCTCACTGGCGAACCCTTTTTCCTACTAAACTCTTCCAGTTTTAGTGAAGCTATAACTTGGTTAACATCCTTGAACGCTCACCAGTCAGCTAATGTTGACTTTGTCAACCCTACGTTTTACTGATGGTCTCAAAAGAACCCCTTTAAAACATGGAAAAAATTATCCATCAGACTTGAGAAAATGTAAACCCAGTGCATCTTGCCAGGCCTCAGATAATGGTCCATAAATATTGTGTCCACAAGGTGGAAAATAATAAATAACACCATGTTTTTACTTATATTGGTACCAGTCTTATAGTTTGCAAAATATGTTTATTTATACCATCTCACCTCTTCTTAAGAAAAGACCATTGCCAACCCAAAAAGCCTGTGATTCCTGAATGAGTGTTGCTTTATATATAGGATTTCATAGCATTTTTCAATGTACAGTTTATGAGTTTCTTTTGAAATGAAACTAGACATTGGAGGAATAGTAATGTTTTCTTTTTAATTTGGAAAACTATATTAGCTATAATAACAGCTATTCTAATGGGGAAATTGCCTTAAAACAAACTTTTATTATTAGAGCGTCCATGTTCCTTTGCACTGAGCTATATTTGACAAATGTGAGAAGTTTCCAAAACTCTTTTGGGAGGAGAAAGAATTTAAAATGTGACATCTTAGATCATTTAAAAATATTACTATATTTTGTGACTTTCAAAGAGGAAAGAAAATTATATCTGGAGATTAGAAATAGAATACAGAGAGATGAAATATAGAACTATATATATATGGAGAATAAAGAATAGAAATAGAAAATAGAGAATATTTTATGAAATAACTGCTGAATATTTGTGAATAATTTCTTTGCAGTGTTTAAAGGAGTTCATCAGGGTGTCTGTTCTTAAAGCCAGTGAAACATTGTTCTGATCCAAATAAATAAATCTTGTCTAAAAGCTGGCCACGGTCATGGAATTGGCAGCTGGGTTTATGTCTCTCAGCCGATCTGTCGCGTTGTCTGTTGCTGTGCAACCAACTACCCCGGAACCTGGTGGCTTGAACCAGCAGCAGGAACTCTCTGGGCTTCTGGCGGTCAGCCTGTGGCCCCTCGGCTGGCCCCTTGGCCTCAGGGTCTTTCGCAGGCTGGCCTCCAGCACCGTCTCATCTTGAGGCTTGACTGGGCAGGGACCCGCTTCCAAGCCACCCATGCGGCGTCGACAGGGCTCGGCTCCTCCTGGGTGCTGGGCTTCTCGCTGTGTCTGGGCCAGAGACCCTCCTCACCTTTGGTGCCATGGGCCTGTGCACGCACAGCCCCGACAGGCAGGCCGACCCCTCAGAGCAACGGGCAAACAGAGCCAGGGGTCCAGCCAGTGGCCGCCCCGATGTGCTCTCCCTGTCACCACGTCCTGTTGGTGAGAAGCAGGTCTCGAGGCCCAGGTGGGCCAGCTCACCCAGAAATTCCACCAAAGGCAAGATGGTTGGAAGGGAAACCCCAGCTCTGCTTGCAGAATGAAGAGCTCCTGAGAAACGGTGTGGGTCTGGGGCACGTGCAGGTGGGAGGCTTCCCGGAGGCGTTCTCGCCCCACCGCCACTGCAGCTGCAGGACGGGCCATGGTGGACATGCCTCTGCCCTGCAGCCTGGCCCGCGGGCAGCTGTGGGGGGGTGGGGGGACTCCCTGCAGCGCTGACTCCGGCCCCCCAACATGGACGTGTGCAAGAGACTCATCCAGCAAGAGCCGCCCGGATCGACTGGTTCTCAGAGAGGCGCCCAGAAACGGTTCTTAGCCCATCAGAGAGTCTGGTTTGGCTGCCCAAGGATTAAGAAACACGTCTTCCTTAGCTTCTCCTGGGCAAAGGTTTCAGTGGCTCTGCTAACAAAGAAGGGATGGTGGTAAACCTCAGAACTGCACCCTAATAACAGCTACATTAGGGGCAATATAGGAACTCATATGCTCAGAATTAAGCAAACTGATTTGTAAGAGTTGTAATTCAGTCCACAAGGGATTCATTGGTTTATAGTTAATCCCTTCTGTTTATAAAGTCTCAAATTGTGTTTATAAATTAACTCTTGTGTCTATGGATAAACAGGTAACTCCCCCTGACAGGTGCATCGAAGATCCCAGCAGCCAGCAGAGGTGCACCTCCCCGCATGGGCCCGATCCGGCCTATTCACCTTTGGGTGTTTCTCAAGCTTTACCTGAGTTCGAAAGTTCGTTAGTCCCTTAGATGGCAAAATGGGTTACATCAACCCACGTCAAGGGCAGGAAAGAAACTTATCAAATGTGACCTGGGTAGATGAGCTGTTATCACTCTGGTCTTTGTACTCCCCTGGCTCACTGACAGACGGCAAAGGGGGTCTGTTTCTCTGGCAGAAAAGCTGCAGTGGTCCGGCCTGGCCGAGCCAGCGGTAAGCCCGCCCGTGAGAGCGGGGCTGAGGCCGTCCTGCCCCCGCCGGCGCGCTCTCCCGGGGCTGCTGGCATCACCCTCCTCCCTCCTCACACCTCTCAGAACTTCAAGGGCCGCGTTAGGGAGAAAAGAGCAGACACGTTATGTCCTTTATGAGACACTAGGGCCACTGAGTGGCACACAGGTGAGGGAACCGTACCGTTCACGCTGCTCCATGCAGAGGCCTCAACCTCCCGTGCTGGACCCCCACCCCGCGCTTCACCTGCTCCGACCAGCCACAGAATCCTTCTCTCTGGGGCTCTGACGTGCCGCACCCCTGCCAGCGCAGGGCGGAATGTTCTGACTTCTGGGCAGGGGCCCTTCCTGAGGGTGGGGGAAGGACGGAGGAGGTGACAGAAGATGACGGGGGCTTGTCTGTCTGTGTGCGTGGTGGTGGAAGGATGCCTGAGTTTCTTTTGATGCATTCTTTTGCTTTTCCCCCAAACTTGGGAGGCAAGGTGACTACGTGAGAGCCATGCAGGGTAGTGGGGAAGGAGGGGGTGGTCCGAGGGTGGACAACACCCGAGCTAGGGTCTCAGGTGGCAAGGAAGCAAGCCTCCCACTTCCTGGCCGCGGGAGCAGCTGGCCTGTGGCGGGGGGGTCTAAGTGACCAGGCTGCTCCCCAGTTCCCAGCACTTGGGCCAGCGTTTGACACCACGTGGGGCTGGAAGTGTGGGTGAGTCAACGGGGAGGCAGGGATGTTTTCAGAGGTGATTATCTCCAGGGACTGTGCTCGCTCAGCCGGCCACGGAGGGGAGGCCGTCAGTAGAAAACGGTGGAGTCTTAGGCGGGTCAGACATGGGTCGTGGGGCAGCGTGAGCTCAGGGGGTGGGAGGAGAGAGTGTGGCCGTGAGGGAGGGAGGCAGGCGGTGCGGCCGAGGGCTGCTGTCCCAGCCTCCCGTGCTGGGCCGTGACCCGGCGATGGCGGTGAATCCCGCACCGCCAGCTTGCGGAGGGTCTCCAAGCAGTCTACCCAGGGAAGCTTGTATGATTAACAAAAGAGGAAATGAAGAAATGTAAATGAGGTGAAAAGTGGGTTTGCCGGGTGGCAGCGAGGTATTAGGTAGAGAGCACCTAACTGCTCTCTGAACGGCCTCCACTGTAAGGAAGGGGCAGAGGACTCAAAGTCCCCCTGCAGACGCGCGCTTCGGGTCCCGTTGGCAGCCGGCCGCTGTGTGTGAGCTCCCCAACGGCTGCTCCAGGCAGGGGCTCAGAGCCCATCGATGTGGCCCGAGTACCCGGCCTCTGAATGACTAGGACTTAGAGACCAGGAATCGTAACCTCCGTGGAGGTCAGAGCACCTTCACGTCACTAAAAACTCCCAAGAATTAGTGATTGTCGTGTGTTAGGACTGATTTCATTTGTGATTTGGGGCTCCAGCCACTGCCAGAGCAAATGATTCAACACAACGCTCAATGAGGGCGCCATCCAGGATCCAGTCGCTGATGGGACACATGTCATTTTCGTTCCGTGGTGCAGCCAGACAGCCCGCTTCCAGAAACAGGTTAGGACGTGCTGTTGCTTTTCTGCTGGACAACTAAAATTATTATTTTTATGATAACTGATAGACTTTCTGGAATGTAATTTTGATGAGTTTATTGTGTTCTCACTCCTTCCTTGGTATGTAATTTGGTATGTAAGTAAGCCGTGTAATTTGAAAAACCCCTTGATGTGCTCTGGGCATGAGACAAGGGCCTTAGAATTTTGTATTTTATTTTACACGTTTTATTTTCTAATAGTCTTTTTTCCATTTCACTGGGTTGTTTTATTGCTGAGTGTTCTTGTAGAAAAAATCCTGAAATAGATCAGAGGAGCTTTCTAGTGCCGCTGGGTCCTGGGATATGGACACGCACATGGAGCTGGACCGTTTGTAGATGCATCTGCTCGATGGGGCTTCTGGCTGAGTCAGTATGCACAGTTCTTTAATCTGTAGAAGTGAATAAGCAGAGGAGAAGGGCAGCCGAGTGGTTCCTCAGGTGGGTGCCCCGAAGTCTTAACTCACTCCAACATCAGCTCTAAAGCCCAAGTCCAAGGTCTCCCCCGAGTCCCAGTGTCAGCAAAATCAGGGGTGGGTGCGACCAGGCGTGATTCATCCTGGGACAGAACCCCTCTCTGGCTGGGAACTGGTGAGACCAGACAAGTTACGTACTTCCAAACACAGTGGTGGGGCACAAGGACGGACATGTGCACCCCACAGGGAGCGCTCAGGAAGAGGATGCGGCGGCCAAACCTGGCACAAAGCTGGCTCCTGTCTCTTAGTGTCAAGAATCATCCTCTCTGGCTCCATGCTTCCCTTCCATGCCCACCGTGACCCTCAGGGCTCTCTGCCCGGGTGGCCCTGCCCCTGAGGCCTGGTGGGAGGATCCTGGTCACCGAAACTGGGGAGTTGGCCTGGGGCCTGATGGTCTCTGCACTGCCCTCGGGGTCACTCTCCCCTTTCTCGAGGATGAAGCGTGTTTATAGCCAAGCAGCTGTTATCCCACAGAATCTGCAGTCTGGCACGTGCTCTCTCACTGTGCCTGGCTCTCCCGTCCCCTAGTCCCGGGTGGCAGTGTTTCTGCTGGGCTGACCCCATTTCCGTCCTGCCTCCTGCTGAACTGGCTGATTCCATCTGGGGTTCATGCCTGCGCTGACTTCCTTCTCAGACGGTCGTTCAGGACACCTTTGGGGTCCACGTCAGAGCAGGCCTCCTCCTTTGTACAAGACGGATGGGCCGAGGATTTCCCAAACCGCGGTTCTGGTTCCTTTCCTCTTCCCCATGCCCTCCTCCATCCATCTCTCTCCTCCCGAATTTCACCATCGTTCGGGAGGCCGTGGCCACACCTTCAGCATTCTGCTTAGAGATCTCCTCTGCTGCACGCCCAATTTCGTGGCTCACGAGTCTGTCTTCCGGAAAAGATCAGAACACAACCAGCCAAAAATGCCCTCGTTCCCACGGAGGCTCTTCAGGATGGCCGTCTGGCTGGTGTTTCTGCCCCGGATCCCTTCCCTGCCTTCTGGACTGCACCTCAGCCTCCAGCCACCACCCACAGAATGCCGGTCCCATGTTCCAGGCACTTGTCACAGAGCCCAGCTCGTGACAGCAGGTCTGCGTCGGCCAGGCCGCTGGGATGGACTGCCACAAGCTGGGTGGCGAGGACCAGAGATCACTTCCTCAGGCTTTTGGAGGTGGGATGCCCAGGCCCAGGGCCCCGCAGGTGGGACTGCCGATCAGGGCCCTCCTCTGGCTTGGTGACAGCCGCCAGCCGGCCCACGCCTGTCCTTGGAGCCCTGTGTGGGCAGTGCACTCTCTGACCTGATGCCCCTCGTAGGAGCGCTGATCCATCAGGTCGGGTGCACCCTTTCCACCCCGGTCACCTTACCTCCTCGTAGGCGCAGCTCCAGATGTGCTCACGCTGGGGTCAGGCTTCAGTGTGTGGGTCTAGGGGGGACACAGACCTCCAGCCCGCAGCACCACCCTCCCCGGCCTTGCTGGCTTGCCCATTAGGGGACCGTGACACACCCCACACCCACTTCTCCTGCGACTGCCCTGGCCCTGCATCCCCCATCCCTTTGCAAGGCTTGCTTGGTTTTCCTCCAAGGCCTGGCCTGAGTCATTTTTCCTCTCATGCAGTCCACTCTCCCTGACCCTTCTCACCCCAATGTCTGCACAGTCCGTTGCCACCCCCTGAAATATGATCCACTGGCTGGCTTAAGGGTCACCAGGAAGCTTGTTAGAAATCCTGCACCCAGGCCTCCGCCCTCACCTTAATGAACCAGAGCTGATATTAAGGAGGTCTGGGTGTGACTCATGCACATGGGGTTCTGAGGCGTCCTCTTCTGGGCAGTGACTCCCAGTCCCACCTCTGGTCGGATCTGTCACCCGGTCTCCAGACCACATGGTCTGCTCTGCTGCCCCTGGAAGTGCAGACGGACCTCAGACACAGCCTGCACAACCCGAACTCTGGCTGCGTCCCCACGTGGGTCTCCTCTGCTGCATTCTGCATGTTTAGGCGTTAGGAAAATGCCATCCTCCCCAATTTCCAGGACCCTGGGCCTTGTGTCTCCCGTGCCCCCACCAGGCATCATCACCGTACCTCTTGAATTGAGTATATCTCCTTCTCTCCTCCCCCATGGCCACTGCCAAGGTCAGCCCGCCCACCTTCGCCTCCCACGGCCTCTGCCCCAGACCCCCTCCCACCACACACACTTCTCTCTGTTCTCCAGCTCACCATCAGGGTGTCCAGTCGGATTACCCCGCTCCACTGTGCACAACCCTTCGGACCCCTCTCTTCCTCCTGCCAGCACCCCTTACAGCCACTTTGGGATGAGGTCTTGATGTGCTCTGCCATGTCTCCTTCCATGGCGTGCAGACCTCGCTCTTGCCTTTGGGCCCTTGCTGTCCTGGTTCCCTGCTGGAGACACACACCTCCTCCATCACCTGAATGTTCTTCCACACGCTTCCAGTCTCTCCAGCTGGAAGCCTGCCTCACTCCCATGTATGCACCCCCAGGTCCACAGCACTAAACAGTTTTCCATTGTGGGCTGATCCATTTCCCGATCAGACCTTGTGTGCCACCTGGCACCCCAGCCACCCTGTATAGATCCTCCATTAATACACATTCAGTCCACAAAGGGCACCCCTCCACCTCCACATGGCTGCTCGTGGCACTCCAGGCCTTCCTGGGCTGTGAGTACTGTGGATGGAATGCCCACCGTGCTCCAGAAGCCGGTCCTGGCAGTGATCAGTCTCAGCTTGCAAGATTTAGATTTCTTAAATCAAATGCACTTTTATTAAGCCATGTATATAAAAGAGGTGTTTTGCTGAAACATCTTTTAAAGCCTTTCATACTGTGGAGATTTTAATGTCACAAGTATTAAGACTGCTTTGCAGCTGATCCTATAATTACTCAGCCCCAAATGTAGGCAGAAATGTTGCTTTTGGTGGGTTGCAGTTCAGACATTCCTCAGCCGCCTTCACTGTCTTCCTTGATTTCAGTGGAGAAGCATGTGATGTATAACATGATGGAAATTTTAATTTCTCTTTCTCTTTTTTTGGTGTAAATTTTTGGCATGCAGTTCCGTGAGTTTTAAGCCACGAGTTTATGGCACACATAGATTGTGTAGCAGGCATCCCTCATCAGGATCCTGAGTTCTTCCAGCCACAAAAGCCCTTGTGCCGCTGCTCTGAGCTCGAGCCCTGCCCCCACCCCCAGCCCCTGTAACCACCAATCAGCTTTCTTCCCTATAGTTTGGACTTTTCTAGAGTGTCATCTGGATGGCAATGAACAGCGTGTAAGGTTTTGAGAGTAGCTTTGAAGAGGAGAGGATATTTTATGTCCAAATATGGAGAAAACCTCAGGCTTCTTTGGAATAGTATTACCTGAACTGCGCAGGCATTTAGAGCGTTTTTGCCATAAGAACTTCCTGCTGTTCTGTTGGCACGGATGACACCAGGTTCCGCTATGGAAGACGTGGTTGTCAAGTCTTTGGTTTTGATGTCAGAATCCCAGGGGCCTCTGATGGAGCCCCTGTGCACCATGGCAGGGTCTCTGCCTTCAGGAAGTCTGGGATGGAGAAGCGGACCCACCCAGGGCCCACGAGAGAAGGCTGGGTGGAGTGCAGGGTCTCGGCGGGATGCCCACGAGGGTCTGTGGGGTTGAGGTTCCTTGGGAAGCTGGGGCAGGTTCTAGAAGGTGTGGCTGTGGTGTCAGTTGTGGAGTTGGAGAGAGAGGAGAGGCAGGGAAGGCATCCCAGCGGGGGATGCTCTGCAGCAGCCACACAGGGAGGGGGGATATTTACTGCCTGTCAGCCACCTGGAGCAACCAGGGGTGAGCGGGAGACCGTGGGGTTGAGGCATCAGGAAGGCAGGTCAGGCCGGCTGATGTGTTTGGGGTTGGCCCTTCATGCTGACCTCTGAGGGAGCACCGTGGTCCCTGCAAGGAAGGGTGACAGAAGGAAGAGGGTGGCTGTGCTGGTGAGCGCCCACCAGGCCGGCGAGCTCTTCTCAGCAAGGCTGGCCCCAGCTCACACCGTGTTCCCTTCTCCCCACTGGGCATACACTTTCCCCAACCCACAGGCAGTCATGGGAGGCCACATGTCCCGGCCGTGGCCCAGCAGACGTAAGGGAGACAATTTGCTGGAGGGCCTGTAGCACTCATGGCTCTTGAATCAGAGACGGAGTTGGCCCTCCTACCCCACTGTCCGGCCTCCAGTGAAGCTGTGATGTCAGGCCTGTGGGACAGGCTGGGGACCAAAGCCCATGGGCAGATGTCAGAGCAAGGTCAGAGCCCAGGCCCGGATGCACCGTCCATCTGGTGCTGTCAACCTCTGTCCTAGGCACTTGCACTAGAGAAATTAGCCCATTTGTCTCCACCGAAGCCTGCAGCGTTTTCCAGTACTTGGGGTTGCATGCATCCCAGGCGAGGGCTCATGCTGGTGCCTCCGTCTGGGTCTCCTTGACCTGGTCCATCCGGTGTTCTCTTCCCTGCCGAAATTCAGCTTCCTTGTGGAAGCTTCCCCAGACCTGTGCACATCGGGAACTGGTGAGCATCTTGGTGCACCTGTGTCCGTGTCCGTCACTGGGCTGGGAGGCCCGCGAGGGCATGACTCCCTGTCTTTCTGCACCTGGTGGGTAAACGTGATCAGCAAATATCAGTTGAGTAAATGAAAGGACAAATGAATGTAGTGGGATCAGAAAGGGAAAACGGGAAACGGTCCTGGGAGTTCATGCTAAACCGTGGCCTTTCCTTCCCACGGAGGCAGATGGTTGAGGACTTGGCTGACAGTCGCGGTGGTGGTTCCTGTTGAACTTCACCAAGGTGCCACCTTGAAGCCCTGACGGTCAGTGAGCACACGCCACGTGCTGAAGTTGGTACAGCCACATCCAGATGGCCTTTCCCGTAAATCATAGGCCATCAGCTTACTCGGTCTTGTCTGGCCAGGGAGTCACGTGGCTGCCTTGTTTTTTAATCAACCCAAATTGAATGGTCGGCCATGTTTCTGTCACCCTCTCTCCACTGCGTTCTACGAGAGCAAGTGCCACAGCTCCCTAAGCCATCCCTGTGCGCACCCCCACAGGCCCCTGGGTGCTGGTGCCTGACGTGGCTGCAGTCATGACACCCTTCATTCAGAGGGCCTCCCCGGCACCCACAGAGCCGCCGTGATGGTAATTCCCCTCCATGGAGGGCCCTGCGCAGCCAGAACAGAATGACAGCGTGCGGAGGATCTTGTCAAGATGGGCTAGCCGGGCCCCACTTCACAAATGAGGAAGGTGATGCCTGGGGCTTGGCGTTCACTCTCTCAAAGGCCTGTGGCTCATGGTGGTCAAGTCAAGACCCTGTCCTCTTACCCCAGGGCTGTTTCTTCAGCCCACCCCCCTTGGCAGCTTTGTGTGGATGGGTCTCAGTAGCCCAGTAGCCGCAGAGACAGCAGCGTTGCCTGCATGCGCGTGAGCAGGCTGACCTGTCCCAGGTCCGCCTGAGGAACCCGCAGAGACTTGGAGCAGAGCCCAAGCAGGTGGTATCAGGTGGCGCGAGCTCCCAGCTGCAGTGCTCGGAGGCTCTGCACAGCCACATGTGTGCAGGGGGCACACGGCTTTGTCACCAACAGATCGCAGGCCTGGGCACCACAGGGAAGAGCCGTCAGCTTCTGTGCCAAGCACAGGCTGGCTCCTTAGATGCTGGTGGAGAAGGGGTGCGCTCTCATCAACTCAGCAAATGCTGCTCCTCATCAGGCCCCCTTGGCTCTGGGGGTCCCCTGGGGGAGGGAGCACTTGCACCCCGGTTAAACTGGCTGCTGGAAAAGATGCCAGCGGGGGGTGCTCCGGGGGATACCGCCGTTCCGGATCACGGAGGGGCCTGGCACCCCAAGATGCCTTCACGGCCCCTCTGCAGGGGCGGGTGCCGTCTGTCTCCCTTAGAGTCAAGTAGGCCCCTTAGGCTGCCAGGACCCTCAGTTAGTTTTTCTCACTGTTGCAGGGAGAAGGCGCCCTCATCTGACTTCTCACTACTGGGACTTCCCTTTACTGGCTCATGATGCATCCTCGGATGCCGTCCAACAAGTTATTCTTACTGTCTACCTCACACTCAGGAAGCTTTACTAACATCCAGCTAACCAGAAGAGCTAGCTTTTCTCTTGAAATCAAATATCCGTGAGCCTCACCAAGTGAATGGTGTATGTATGCCTAAAAACAGTTTTATAAATTAAACCAACTTTTAATTAGAATTTTAAAATAATCATATGGACTTTATCTTTGTGTCCATAGCTAGTACTCACCCGTTTCTTGTCAGGTGGGCTCCGACACACACTCAGTTACCTGGTAACTCAGTGGACAGACATTTTCTCCATTAATGAGCCAAAGGTTTATAAAACTGTGATGGATCAGGCCTCGCTCACAAAACTGTTTATCAATGGAAAACAGAGTCTGGATGCAAAAAGCTGTCTGTATGAATCAATCCAGCCACGTCTGCCCCCTTAGCTGACACGTGTGTGTGAGTTCCTAGGCTTACTGGTCCTTTTTGTTTGTTTTCATTGTGGGGTTGGGTGGGATGTAGCCATCACTGGGTGCTGCTGTTTGGAACATCACCCAACAATCTTGATCAGTCCTGGAATTTCTCCCTCCCGAGTGACCCCTAAGTGATGCATGCTCATAGGTCCCCCTACCTGCCTGTTTCTTTCTTTCCTCAACACAAGTGTGCACTTCAGGGCAGCCGACCCGATCACCTTCTATGCATAACAGAATCGCAGAACTTTGTGGCTGACGGGATTTCGCTGGGACCTAAGTCACTGCCCCGCACAGCTCCTCCGGGAGAGAATCTCCTGCCTTGTTACGTACTCTGGCGCCACAGTTCTTTCCCTGTGCACCCCCTCCCAGGCCTGGGCAGCTCTGGTGTTTGCAGGGTTCTTCTACAGACTGATGTAAGTCTGCTTTTTAGAACTTACCCTCTGCTGACTCTTGTTCTGCCTTTGACACGTCAGTGGCCAGTGGGACCTTCCCCAGTGATGGAAATGCTCCGTGTCTGCACTGGTGGCCGTGTCCACGTCTCCAAGGGGCACCTGAAATTTGGCGAGTGGAACTGAGCAACTTAAGTAGTGATTTTATTCAGTTGCCACTAAAGAGCCACATTCAGCTAGCGGGTCCCATTCAACCAGTTCAGAGCAACACTGAATGCAGCGTCTTCTCCACGGTCAGTGACCTTCAAGTATTTGAAGACAGCTCTCATGTGACCTTAGTCTTTCCTTTACTGAGCTGAACAAGTGTCTTAGAATAAGTGTCACTGGGTTGTCCTTGATTCACCTTGTTAATATCTGAATTAATGATTGAGCTAATTGAATAAATTAGTGAGCAAATAATTGGGTTTTCATTCTTTATGTAAATCTCATGCTGTCTAATCATCTTGTTTTCTTACATAAACTGAGGTTCGGGGTTCATCCCATGGGGGGCGGGTGCAGAGGAGACAGGACCGAGGAGGGCCGTGTTCCCCTACTTGCCCTCCCCTCCCCAGCTGGGAAACTCACAGGCATTTCAGTTCTCAGTGGTCACTGGTCTGTACGGTTAGATGTGCAGAGCAATGCAGATGCCCTGCAGTGAGAGCTGGGACCGTCACTTCTCTGCAGAGTGGCCCATACTGTGCACTGCAGTCCCCCTTCTGAGGAGGCCCACAGGGGCGGAGATGCTAGCAAGGCCAGCAGGAAGCAAAGCCGTCCTGCCCCAAAGAGGTTCCAAGACGCACGAGCCTGGGAATAGAACTCTAAGTTCAATTCTGTTTTTATTGATCAACAATTACATCCTTATTTTCCAAGGCTTATTTCTTTGTGCAAGCTTGAATGTCATTTCCCAGTGTCATTCATGAATGTATTGGTATCATAGCATTCTAATTTATTGTAAACAAAGAGTGCGTTCCATGATAAGTCTTCATTTGAAATGGAAGAGTCAAGCTTGGCAAAATATACTTTTATTTACTAATGAAGCAGATGCTATTTTTTATTCAAACCAAAAAATCCATCTGTAACTAAGTGTTTATTGAGCACGTGTGATGTCCCAGGCTGTAAGGACGGCCCCACCAGGCGGAAGAACACCGTAATCAGTGTCACCCTCCACCACAGCGATGGGACTGTGAGCCACGTGGAACGTCCTGGGCCTTCCGTGAAGCACCTTGGCACTTGCCAGCCTGGAAGTCATAGACCAGAGTGCAGCCACTAGGGAGGGAGAGGAGAGTCCATGACCTTCCAGCGTGGCAAGGACAGCTCGTCCTCCCTCTGACGCAGAGTGGCCACCACACATGCCCCGGGGGCAGTTTCTAGATGACAGTGAGGTTTTGGTGCAGGAAAGGAGCTGTTGCTGGAGATCAGGGTGAAGACCAGGAGCTGAATCACGGGTATAGACATAACAATGGCAACTGGCCAGTGATGGCATTTATGGGGGTGAGATGGTGAAGATGCTGGTGGAGAGGAAAACAGCGTCACAGGGGGAGGGGGCAGCGCTGCTAACGACAGCGGACCAGTGTCAGAGGCCACGGTGGAGGCGATAACGGCAGCATCGGGGAAGACTTCCTGTTGTTTCTCGGTGGCCTGTCTTTGGGAGGAGAGCCTGAAAGAGCAGAGAGTCTGGAAGGAGACGGGGAACAGGGGCTCAGCACGGGGTGTGCAGGTCACCTGGTCACCCTGCTGCATGCTGGGAGCAAAACTGCCGAGATGGAGGGCTCCACTCTTCCAACAGCATCTCCGCTGCGTGAGCATGAGCGGCGTGGGCCGGTGCAGGAGGCCACGGCTGCCAAACCCATCCCAGCTGCAGGCCTGGGCTGGGGCAAAGGGCCATCCTGCGATGATCAGATTCCAAAAGATGGGGCCTGCAGGTGGAATTCTGTGCCCAGGAATGTTAACCAGCCTTCTGCGTCCCATGTCACAGTCTCGGGCAGTCTGAGAAATGTGGGTGCCCAGCTCCCATATCTGTGCTCTTTGTTGGCACAGGAAGGTCAGATAAGATTAAAGATGGTGGTGCCTTACCTGGGGTGCCAACTGAGATGGAGAGAGGTTGGACCCCATTCCTCGAGAGGTGCCCATCCCTGGGGCCCTTGCATCCCACCTGCAGACTGACTCACAGACCTGGGAACAGGATCTGCTATCACCGCTTCACCTTGTGGCTCCGAGGGGCCCCAGTCCGTAGGAAGATGCTGCAGTTGGCACCCCACACCGGACCACAGTGGCAGGAGCGGGGACCCAGGAAAGGGGCTTGTCTCAGTCTGTTTAAAACCACTGCTTGTTATGACTTGCAGGGTAGGAGACTGGGAGAAGCAGAAAGATTGTTCAACACTTGTTCCCAAAAATAACATGGTGGAAAACTGAAACAACCCATTCACTTTATTTCTGATGCCTGTCAGCACCCACATTTACTCAGCGACCTTCACAAAGCCCAGCACCCATCCCAGAGCTCCGAGGCTGGGGATGCAGCCGTCAGCAGGACACACAGAGCCCCCCACCAGGGGTCTGACACTCTACTGGGAGGACATAGTCCATGAATGAATGCGTGTATAATATGTCAGGGGATAAGGGCACAAAAGGAGACCCACCCCCCCACAGATGAACCCCAAACCTCAGTGTATGTAAGAAAACAAGGTGATTAGACAGCATGAGATTTACATGAAAAATGAAAACTTTATTATTTGTTCACTAATTTACTCAATTAGCTCAAGCATTAATTCAGATATTAACAAGGGGAATTCAAGGAAGACCCAGTGACACTTGTTCTAAGACCCTTGTTCAGCTCAGCAAAGGAAAAGCTAAGGATTCGTGAGCTGTCTTCAAATATTTGAAGGTCATTAATGATGGAGAAGACACGGTATTCAGGGCTGCTCTGTGACTGGACCAACAGCGGCCACCAGGTGCATGTGGCTTTTGAGTGACAGTTGAATAAAACCACAGGTTGAGTTCCCGGAGAGACCAGAGGGAAGTGAAGTGGGCCTCGGGGAGCCGAGGAAGGGCCTTTGAGACAGAGGGGGGCCTGTGCGGTCCTGGTGCCGTCAGCTCTGCCCCTGGGGGCACAGGGAGGCCAGCATGGCTGCAGGGAACATGTTCCAGGCAGAGCTGATACTCAGCTGATACTGAATGAGATTTGAATTCTTCACCTTTGAGTAAAACACACAGTGGTGCACACCACTGCCTTCTCCCAGCCGAGCTTTACCTCACAAACCACCCTAAACACAGCTTCACAAAGTGAGCAACAGAGGAGGGGAAATCCTTCACACTCCAGGGGCTCGGTGGTGTGATACCAGTTTGCCAGTCAATGCCACCCTTTACAGGCTGGGCAAAGGTCCTGAAGTAAGAGAGGGAACATGTCTCCTCTGCAGACACCACTCAGGCTTCCATTGAAAGCAGCTCTATGAGAAGCAGGGCCTGGGAATGGGCTGCAAGGGGAGGGAGCAGCCGAGGCCATTAGCATCTCCAGGCGCCTTAGTGACCTGGAATATGACTGTCAGCGGGGCGGGATGCACTGCGAGGGCACCTGACGGTGTGACAGATACTGCAGATTCATCAGCATTCCTGTGCCAGCAGCCGTATGTACATCGAGACAAGTGTAGTTTACCACACTCTGTGAGGGGCAGGTATTAATAGTTCCAGTCCAGCTAGATTTACTGGGTAGGAAGAAAGCACAACAGCACAAATCTTGACTGAATAATGATGCATTTTGCATCATTAATGACTCTGGGCACATGAAAGCTACCTTCCTAGGATCACAGGGCGTGTTTTCTTTTCCATGACTCTTTGAAAAACAAATGGGATTTTACTTTAAAAGTTAGATTGGGCTCATTCTCTGTGCTGTGCGAATTATGAGTTGTTCCCACTTAGATGTTAGAGCAGTGGTGGGTCCCCCCAGGAAGCTGTTTGAGCAGAATCTTAAGCGTGCACGTAAAAAGAAAGGCATGCATCCTCTCTCAGCTCGTGGTTGCCATTGATGCATCTAAACAAAACAGTGGACCAGTGCCCAGAGGAATGGCCTTTCACCTCTGGGCTCCAGTCTTCACGCCAGCTCTGGAGGAGAGGGCACTGCGGGCTGCAGCGAAGGGCTCAGCCAGCCAGACCCCGAGCCCCCTCCGCGTGTGCAGCTCTGTTCCAGGAAGCGGCATTGGGGTGAGGCTCAAACAGGAAATGCAAAACCTCCTGCAATTTCATCGTGGACCCAAGTCCCACACACAGATGGTTCCTGCTCGTGAGTCAGGCAGCTTGTCCACAGCGACATGTACTGGAGCAGCCAGTGGGTAATAACATCCTAATTCTATGCAGTTTAGAACAGCCACCATGTGGGCAGAAAAGCTGTGGGGAGCTATCAACAAGAAAACATGCCCTTTACTCAGGCACCTGGGGAAGCCGCAGAGATGACAAAGTGTATCACAGAACCTTCCAAGGCCGTGGATTCTGATGGATTCGGATTCTTTCTTCAAGCAAAGAATTACTGCAGGAGCGCTTCACCCCTGTGGGCTCCCCAGACCGGGTGATCCTCACTGGTGGGGGACCTCATGCGTCAGGAGCTATGGATGGGAATTTCATGTCACAACAGCATTCTGCCAGAGCTCAGCAGTCCTATGATAAGCCCAGGACAGATGCTGCTTCCAGAACACATGACAGATCACTGTGTGTCTTTCTGTCTGTCCATCCGTCCTTCCATCTGCTCATAACTCCTGCTAGACTCAGGCTCCCTGAAGGCAGGCCGTGTACCTCATTCATCACTGTATGCTCGGAGTTTGCCCCACTGCATCAGCTAAGGAAAAAGTGAATGAATGAGTGAGTGAATGAATGAATAAATGAATAGAAGTTGTTGGGCAATGATTAGGTGGCAGTGGTCATCCTCACCCCAAGCCATCCATGGCCAGGGGCTGTGTGTGGCCCTGGACTCCCAGTGGGTGCTGCCTCTGAGTTTTGATATATAATCATAGCCTCTCTAGTATTTTTATTTAACTTCCTTGATACACATATCTGATGGCCAGTGTCAAGGGGACAGAATTCGTTGCCGTTCCCATCCCCTGCACCCGTGCCCTTAGCACCTGCCACAGTGCTGCCCACACAGGAAATGACCGGGGTAAGCTTCGGACAGGCGAGATAGGATGCAGTGGCTGGATGGATTTGAATGACATTCTCCGGCTGACCTAGGCCAAATCAAGGCTCCACCCGGACCCCAAGTCTCTCCCCAGCCTCTGGACCGGCAGCGTGGGGGAACTCCCCAGCCCCAGCCCCAAGCCCAGAACCAGGCAGAGCCCAGGACGTGCTTATGAGGCCAGAGGTAGCATTTGTAATCGATGGATTTTGTGCTTTTCCAACCCCCGTTGTGTAATTGGTTTCTCCTGGGGTGAAGGTCTGGGTCTTGTCCACTGTGGTGAGTTTAAGCACAGCCATTCAGCTTGGATGTCACTGGAAGCCAAGTACACAGGCCCTCGGCGTCTCGCTGCTCATCTCCTCGCCCCCCTTGTCCACTCCACTCCTGGGCCTCGGGTTTCCACCACCGGGGTGTCTCCCCGCCCGGCTCTTGTTCATAAGCTGCCCCCCGCCCCAGCTCTCCGCCTCGCCCTTCGTCCCCTTCTGCTTCACCCCGGCATTCCCAGGCCGACTGCGCTCCTAGGAAGCGCTGGGGCTCAGAGCCAACTGCCCCCCGGCACCACTGCCTTCTGCTTTGATATTGAGCAAGTTCCTGGACCTCCCCGGGCTTGATCACCTGTAAAGGGAGGGACTCAGATCATTTACTGCCAGCACCACCCGCTCTAGGATCACGGCTATGTAGTTCTCATAAATGTACATCGTAATGGTTGTGGTGCTGGCTAAGGGTACTGCTTCCATTGTTAGAGCAAGTTCAACATATGTCTAGTCATGGCATTTCCAAGATACTGCCGAGGAGACGGACACCACCTCCCGTTTGCTGAGCAAACCCTTTGCTTCCCTCCATTCCTCCGGTTGAGGGGGAGGGAGGCAGGAATGGCCTTCATCTGCAGTGGAGGCTGCGCCGTGCTTCTCGTTACCACACCACACCTGATACGTTCTGACATCCAAGTGGAGGTTGCACTTAGGAGCATTTTTCTTTGTGTGTAAAAACCCTTATCTCACAGAATGGTGCAGGACTTATTTTTCCCGGAATCAGGTATTCATTTTAGTCATGAAAAGGGCATTTGGTCCAAATTACAAAAACCACCGGAGTAAAACCGTTCCATTTTTTATCCAAGCTGTCAGTGAAAGCGGTGCTGAGTGCCTCCTCCTTGCTGAGCACAGCTGGGTGCTCGAGGCGACAGAGGGGAGCACGCCGGCTCCTCCAGCCGAGAGCCGGGTTCCCCCTGGCAGCCCAGGGCCTCCTCGGTGCCCGGCTGCA
Organism: Manis pentadactyla; assembly: GCF_030020395.1. Taxonomy (NCBI): domain Eukaryota; kingdom Metazoa; phylum Chordata; class Mammalia; order Pholidota; family Manidae; genus Manis; species Manis pentadactyla. Next base: position 146,494,758 of record NC_080025.1, read on the forward strand.
CAGGCACAGCTCGGGGAAAACCTTGAGGGACGTCCACCGTGTCTGCACAGCCACTGTGTGTGACGGTGCTGAGAAAATGGAGAGCAAGAGAAAGCCTGGCATGGTGCAGGTTAATATGGGAGAAACTTCTAGAACAAAGCCAGGCCTTGAAGGAAGAGCTGAAGAGACAGTAGTAGCAGAACCACTGTGGAGAACGTTGAGGACGCGGCGTCAGCACTCAGGAACAAGCCACTTTGTAAAGGGCCAAAGGGCCCCAGCCGGTGACTCTTCTCGGACAGAGGCGGCAACTCTGGGCAGCCTTGGGGAAGTGGTGGCATCCAGCCTCAGTGAAGATAAAGCCCATTTTTTAAGCCATGAGAAATGATTGACCCTTTTTTTTTTTTTAGGATAATTTAGCATATGAGGTAGAAAAATGCTGAAGGAAGTGTAAAGTTGTTTGCTAATGATCAGCTCATGTCAGTATAAGTGATTTTTCGGGAACTGCTCACTGTCCACCTCCCAGACGCGGAGGGAAGAGTACGTGTGATGTCCGAGGGGCAGGGCCACGGGCTGCGGGGGACGCTGGCAGGTGTGCCCATCTCCTGCCTCACCTCCCAACGGACTGTGACGCGAATGGTGGATTCGTCTGGAGGGCCGACAGCAGGGAAGGCACCGCCCAGAGGCCCAGACCCAGATGTCAGCAGGCCTGTTCCTCCTGGGCTGCGAGCGGGAACGTGCCGCAGGCTCCTCCTCGCTTCGGGGCTGCGGGCCACCTGGGGCGCTCTTTGCCTCGCACGTGCCTCGCCCCATCTCTGCCTCCACCTTCACGTGGCCTTCTTTCTCCCTGTGTCCCAATTTCCCCTGTTAATAGGGACAGTCATACTATATAGGGCCCACCCTAATGACCTCATTGTAACTTGCTTACTTCTGGAAAGTTCTTGTCTCATTTAAGATCACATTCTGAGATACTGGGGCTTCAGACTCCAACATATGTTTTGGGTTTTTTTTTGGAGAAGGAGACCCAATTCAACCCATAACCCACAGTTAAGAAAAAATTTGGTAATTGTCTTCCATTTTAGACATCTATAAAACAGGTGTTTATACTAAAATCAGGACCCAATTACAGGAGAATATTATCTATTAATATATGAGACTATGCCTGCATTTCTCAAGTACACTTTAATTTCAAGTCCTGAATTTTATGCCAAGAAACACAACTTCATCAACTTCATAATAAAAGCCTCTTTATAAGGTAAAAAAGAAGCCTACTGATTGAAACACTCTAATGTTGAACAGCTATGTAAACTACGCCAAGCAAACATGTTTTTCAGCCGATGTTATGTCTGTTGTGGATGCTCACACCGCCTTTGGCCGTGGCACAGATCCCGAACACGGCAACGTGGGCACGCAGGCATCACCCAGTTTCCAGCTGGCCACCCGATTTGGACCGCACACTGTCGCCACTAATTCCAACAGCAAACACTGGTGCATGAAATTAACACTGGAAATGGATTATAGCAACTCTGACAGACGAAGGCTGCAGTTGTCCCCTGGGAACCGTTGAACACGATTCCAGGAACGTCTTGCCAAACCCCTCTTTGAAATTCAGGAGAGGAACCTCACAACACATCAGAGGCGCTGCCTCCGTTTTGATGTTCTGGACCCCCCGCTCTGCCGCTCCGTAACCGGCACAGGCCGCGCGATCTGTGCATGTCTTTGCATGAGCAAGGGTGCTCGGAGGATTCTAGAGGGTCTTTTTCTGAAAGCGCTTCACACCATTGTTAATCTTAATTTTTTTATAAAGTGCTTTTTGGCACTTTCAGAGACTTAGATAAAAACTTTTTTTTGCTGTTTCATGTTTGTTTAAGGCTTACCGGGAACACTTCTTACCTCAGTTTATCCTCAAATATTATACCACTTAGCATAAAGTGTAAAAACCTTCAAATACTATTTTTCCATCATACCATCTTTTCTGATATTTTGTCATTTGTTTTATTTTTCCACAATGCATTATTGCTTTTAGCTTCGAAGATCAACTATTTGCAAAAATGACCAACATGAGAAAAAATAACTTTATGTTTACCCAGCTGCTTATTCATTCTTAATCTTTTTTATAGATACAAACTTCCTCAGGCATCATTTTTTTCTGCCTGAAGAAGTCTTCACTTCACTCTCGCTTTTAAAAAAGATCTTTACTTAACAACAAATTTCAGATTTATCAATTTTTTCTTTCAGTACTGGAACAGAGCATTTCCTGGCCTTCTGGTCTGGGTGGTTTCTGAGAAATCTGCTGCCCTTGCCTGGCCGCTCTGTGTGTAGGTTGCCTTTTTCTTTGGAGGGATTCAGGATTTTACCTTTTCTTTGGTTTTCAGCAGGGTGCTTAACGTGCCTCGATGCAGTTTTCTGTTTCTCCGTGTTTAAGCTGTTTGGCGTTGTGCGGGCTGTGTGACTGCTGCCGGCTGTCTTTCGTCCAGCGGGCACTCCTGCCTGTCCTCTTTGCAGGGCTGCGCTTACACAGGTGTTAGACTGCACGTACTCTTCCAGAGCCCCTGGGGCTCTGCTTTTTTTTTTGCTTTTTTCACCGTTCCTCATAAAAATAACGGGTAGAAATAGAAGTTGGACATGAAAGAATACCAGAATGGCTCCATTTATCCAAAGGTAAAGAAACTCAAACTGATCTATGGAGATGAAAGAGGAGAGGAGCGGTCAGCTTGGGGTCAGCATGGATGCCAGAGCCACACAGGGGACCGCATGGTGTCTGGTGAGGTTCTGTTTCTTGATTTGTGTGGTCACTGCACCAGGGGTATTCACTGCCGAAATTCACTGAACTGTACACATGATTTTATGTGTTTTTTCTGGGTGTGTTATTCTTCAAGTTAAAAGTATTTAAAAATTAAAAATTCCTAAGCATCTTTCTTCTAAAAGTTCTAAATTTTATGTCTATAATCTTTTTGCAGTGTTTTTTTAATTTATATCATGAAGAAAGGATCTAATTTTATATTTCTCCTACACGAATAGATCTTTTTCTTTTATCATGATTCATTACATTGTCCATCCTTTCCCGGTGGTTTTTATTGCAGTAACGGTCACGTGTGATTACCAATGCTATGTGGATTTTTGCCTTTCCCTTCTTTTCTGTGCATCTATCCGTCCACAGGCCCAAACTCTCTGCTTCCCGTAGCTTGATGGTCAGTGTTTGCACCTGGTGTGGGACGTTCCTTCTTCTAGTTCTTCATTTTCAAATTTGCCTTGGATATGATTTGCCCACTACTTCCGTATGAATCAGGAATCCATTCCATGTGAATCAAGGGTGAGCTTGCACATTCCATTTAAATCCCTGTTCTTATGTTTATTGAATTGAGGTGTTAATTTGTGGAGAATTGACAACTTAAAATACTGAGTTACCCATCCTGGAGGTTGGAATATAGCGTACGTGGGTGGAACTTCTTTTTTTCTTACAGTACAATTCTATAGTATTCACCATAACTGCCTGAAATATATTTTAGAATAATTATTTCTGTATAATTTTTAAATAGTATAAATTAATTTTTTCTTTTTAATCACACTTTGCAACGATCGTTACCAGTGAACAGAAATGCTAACGACTCTTTGATGTGACTCTTGGGCGTAGTAATGTTACCAGTTTCATTGTAACAACTACAAACAGTGAGCATTTTGTTTCGCTTTCACCTTACACACATCCTTGTCCTTATGCATCAGCCTCCCCTTCCAGGCCCCTGTTCACCTCGAAGCCAGGAGAGCGTGTTCTGCAGTCCTCTCTTGACGTAAAGTGGCTATTTCTATCTTTTCATCAGTAACTGTGAATTCCTATATGCTTTTGGTAGCTGCCCCTTAGAAGGTAATAAGGGTCTCTTCTATCCCTGCTTTTGAAATAAAAGTAGGTGTTGGATTTTCAAAGGATTTATGATTCCACACACACAAGGGTGGGCATAGATTTTTCTTTTTGTTTAATCTATTACTTTAATAAAGTTCCCAAAGTTGAACTAACCATTGTCGCATTCCTGAGATATCTTACTTGGATATGAACTATTTTTAAACTATTCATTGCTGCCTATGTTTTGGGGGACTTTTTCTTTTCCTTTTTCATTGGTTATGTAATGAAAGCCCATTTATTCCACGTGGGCTCAATGTGGCTCATTAATTGTTTTTAAACTACTGCCTCAGTTCTGTCAGCAGCAGCAGTTCTATTCAGGTATACCTGAGTCAAATCTAGAAATTATTTATTTAGAAAATCATCCATTACACTTAAGTTTTCAAAATTATGGCGATAATGTTACTCATCTCTCTCATCTGATGTTTTCCTAAGGGGTGACTCCTTGTATTTCATTCCCGCTGTTGTTTGTCGCTTTTCTGTTACCATCTTGATCACTTTTGACATCATTTTGCAGGTTTTTATTACCTGCAAAGACCTCTTTCAGTTTTTATTTCTTATGTTCATCTTCGTTTTCTCTCTCATTAATTTCTACCCTTATTATACTGCTTCCTTCCTTCCCATCTTTGCTTTTACTATACTTTTTTTAAATTTTTGAGATGAAATCTTAGCTCGAATTTCTGCTTCCCCTTGTTTTTATGAGAGAATAGGTGTGAACTTCTCTCTTCATTCACAAATCTCGGTATGGAGTGTTTTAGGGCTATTTGATTCTAGGTATTTCATATTTTACATTATAATTTTTTACTCATGTATTATTTAGCCTCCAAATGTATGCTTGTTTTTACGCTTAGCTTTTTGTCGTTAGTCCTAATTTCCTGCCATGCCGAGTGTGCTATATTTGAGATAAATTTTAAGGATATACCCACTCCATGTGTTAATTGCTACCTAGATTTCAGTTCCAGCTTCTGTAACCCTTCTCCTCTCAGTCATAAGAACCACTATTCCTTGCACAGCCTGTCTGGCTTCACCTACATGTTGCTCACGCCTGCTTACCACTGATCGTGCCCCTCACTTGCCTGGCCTTCCTCCCTCAGGGTCACCTTGCTGAAGATCTGTGACCCATAAACTATTTCAGTGGCTCAACCATCACCTAGATAATAGTTTAACTAAAATTTTAGATTGTTCTTTTCTTCCATTTTTTTGAAGATGATAATCCGTTTTCTTCTAACCTTTTCTGTTGCTGATAATAATTCTGCTTACAATCTAACTTTTGTTCTTTTGTACAAAATCTTTCTTTTCTTCTGATTGCTTATGCATGTCTTTCATTTTCACTATGATTTATATATGTAGGGATTTGTTTTTATTTGTACTGCTCCTGACTGGTTATTCTTCACTTTAAGGAACTAGTTGTTAAGTCTAACAAATTCTTACCATATGCTTTTTATTCAAAGAAAATACCTTGTATTCTTGTCTTCCCTTCTAGAATGCCTTCCGTATGTATTGGACCTTCTTATTTCATCTTACGTATCTTGTAATGTTTATTTCTTTCTCATTATCTCTGCTGTATCGTGCACACTTTAATCTATATTCCAGTTCATTAATTTCTTTCCAATTGTGTTTAATCTGTTGCATAATGGGCCTATTAAATTTTTATTTCAGTGAGTATATGTTTTGTAATATCTAGAAATAGTCTTTGGCTCTTTAAAAACTTTTTGGGTGGAGGGGCAGACTCTCATTTATTCTGCTCACTTTCAGGCTGGTTTATTTTTTATGATCCCTAATCTTGTATCACAGACTCTTCTTAAGTGAGCCTAGATTGGCTGCGCGTGGTCCTCTTCAGCAAGGTGACCCCGGAAAGTGGTTTGCACGTGACTTAGCGCTGCCGCAGGAGACTGGATGGTGTGAATATAGACCCTGTACATGCACAGGACAACAGCTCATGGTCTTAGGCACCCACAGGACAACACTCACCCCACCCCACCCCACACAGAGCCCTGGCTTCACAGAAAACTGTATTGCCCCTTTCTGAGGCTGATAGATAGAATTTTCCAGTCCCATTGTTAAGGAAGGTTAATTCGTATGTGTACACAGGCTTTTTAAGGGGTCCACAGTTTTAGCCCATGACCCCATGGGGGCACTGAAACCTCAGATCCCAGCTCTAAGCCTATCTTCAGGCCTGCCACCCCCATTAGATGCCCAGGCTTAAGCTGGGACTCAATGATCTCATCACCAATTTTATCTTCATTTCAGGCATCTAGAGATTTCCCTTATTTCAAGCTTGTGTATTTTCAGAAAGTGTCCCGAGGTGCTGTGCATGTATATGTAATGGGAGGGAGTTCTCTGTTCACTTCAAGGGCTGTACTGAGGCAGCCCTGTGGCCTCTTGCTTCTTTGAACTATGCCTGTAAGGAGACCCCATGTGGCTTTCCCGTCCCTGCCCCTGTCCCTGTCTGCTGGGAGGACCTGCACATTGTGCACAGAGCGCTTCCTCTTTGAAGGCATTGCATCCAGGGTGCAGGCTCAGAGGTCTGCCCTGCCATGTTGGATTGATCTGGAGTCAGGGCCCTTGTCTGTTGACACAGCATGTTCCTTTCCCCCTGTATGGGTGATACAGTACATGCTCCTCGGTTCTCAGTACCTTTGGTACATCTAGTGTTTCTGCATCGCTCACTGGGCACATGCACATGCATCTCAGCACGCGGCTGGCAGTCTGCTCCCAGGAAGCCCGGGGTGGACGTCCAGCCTCTGCTGCTCTCACTGCCTACCCTCGTCGTGCCATTGTTCCTACTTCACCCCACAGTCCATTCCATGTGACCTCCATGCAGCTTCCTGCAGGTCCCATGCTCCTGTCCTGGGGTCAGTCTTTACTTTCAGTAGCTCCATCGGTTCCTCACACCCTGGCTTTCTCCAGAAATCATTACTGCTTTTTACATTCTCTTTGCAAAATAGAAGCATTTGTCTTGACCTTTGTCTTCCACGTCATATACAGCCATTCAGAACTCAAGTCAGCCTACACAGTCATTCATTCCTTAGCTCAGGAGACGCTCACCGAGCAGCACCACGGCGCAGGTGCGTGTCAGATGCTGGATATGCACTGGGCAGAATAGGCGACCTGTGCCCCCGGGAGGCAAGACAGTCCTGTCTCTGCTTCTCCTGGCACATGGTCTGGTTGGAGGGATGAGATTCCTGGTAGCTGAGGGTAAAAGGAGTGCTCCGTGGCTCCTGCTGTGGCTCATGTGGCCCCGAAGGGCACCTGGCAGACAGACTTGAAACTGAGTCTTGACCGAAGCAGAATTTATCCAGTTCAGTAATACAGATGGGAAGGCCTTGCGGGTGCGGAGAGGGGATGGATGGAGGCCCCCGGGTGACCCTCTGCCCGGAGGGGAGTGCAGAAGCAGGGCTGCAGACGGAGCCCCTCCCACATGGAGACACTGACTCTGACAGCGGATTTGTCATTTCTTGTGGCAATTATCTCCTTTGTCTCTGAAAATGTCTTCTTTGAGTCCTGCAATGACATATTGCTTCTCTGGGCAACATTTGATCTTTGATACTAAGAGCTTAAATGACTGTTACATCAAGTTTTATATTGAAACCCAAGTGAATTCTATTCCAATTTACGTTTTTTATATTATTTGCCTGTGTGGTGGTGGCGGTGGTGTGTGTGCCTCCATTCCTTTCTCCTCTGGAAGATTCTGTCAGGCCTGCTCTCCCCAGAACTCACACGGACTTGTCAGCCCTCATCCTCCACTGGACAGGCCGTGTCCTGGCCTGAATCCCAGCGTGCATGTGGCTGGCGCTGGGCTTCTTCTCATCAGGTTGTAAGTTTCAATTCCCAACCTCTCACCTTAAGAAATTGATGTTGAATCATCTTTTCTGCAATTCTTTCAAACTCTGAATCTAAATGGTACTCTAAACCCAACATGGCTACCAGTTGAATTCCTCTGCTGGGCTGGAGCCTGTCTGGTCACTGAGATGAATTCCTATCCGCTATTTCATTATGGACAGTTTTGTGCTATTTGCTCTGCAGTGGGCCTGTGGCAGCTGAGGTGGTCAAAACCAGCTGTTACCTCGGGGCTTGGACTCACATTGTCTTGCAAATTTTGTTATATTAATAGTTCCACCTCTGCCATAGCTAGATAAGGGAGAATCTTTGAGAGAGAAGACATGCATTAGCCCCGATATACGCTACTGCTTTTTATGCACACGCATCTCTCTCCCTCACTAGCCTGGGAGCAGAGAAGGGCAGGAGTCTTGTTTTATTTCTCTTTTCGAGAGGAGCACTTACATGAAATAGGGGCTCAGTAAATATAAGGTGCCCTCCCCCAAAATTGTTACCTGGCCCTCTCTGGTTATCCATGAGAGATGCTCCACCTCTTGGTTTTAGGAATTCCTCCTCTCTTCCTTGTTGCTCATAAACATCCCAGAGAAGTTATTTTTATTGCTGCTCAACCAGCCATTCTTTACCAATACCAGGTGCCCTTGTTTCTAACAATGTGACTTCTAAGACTGCTAATGCTTTATCGTGCAGGCGACATCCACCTTTCTAAAACCAACCTGTCATTTTGAGATAATTATAGATCGCCATGCAGCCGTAAGGAGCAACACAGGGAAATCCCTTACACACGGTACCAGTCTCCCCTGATGGTGACACCTTGCCAGGCTGCAGTACAACAGCACAGCCAGGACGCCGACACGGCTACGGCCCAGGGCTCTCCCTCAGGCCGCCCCAGTGTTTCTTGTGCACGCGTGTTGGGCTCCTTGCAGTTTTTACATTATGTGCGAAGTTGTGTGACGCACTTTGACAAGGACCCTTCTGTGTCACAGCCAGCCTTCCTTCCTAGCCCTGGAGAGGGTTTTCCATCACTGTAATTATGTCATTTCAAGAAGGCTATATAAACAGAATGACAGATGCGTAATCTCTCTAGACGGGTGTTTTCCACTTAGCCTGATTCCCTTGGGCTCCATCCGCATGCCCGGGTGTCACCGTGCTCTCTGTTGCATAGTGTGTCAGGGTGCAGAGCTGGTATCTCAGTCATCCGCCTACTGAGGCACCTCTGGGTTGTCTCCAGTTTGGGGCTACTACGAATAAAACTGCTATGAACATCCACATGCAGGTTGTTGTGTGGACATAAGATCATATTTCTTCAAGATAAATATCTTAAGAATTCAGTTGCTGGATCATATTGCAATTGCATGTTTAGTTTTTAAGAACCTGCCACTGTTTTTTGAGAGGCCGCACGCTTTCATGTTCCCACCGGCAGTGCAACAGTGACTCGGTTTCTCCACGTCCCCACCAGCATTTGGTGGTGTCATTATTTTGTATTTTAGACATTCCGATAGGCTTGTAGTGACACACACACAGGCTGGGGCTGCCCTGCGCCAGTTGGTCAGCAGAGGGAAGGGAGCGAGGGGCCCCCCGTGCCTGCCCCAGGCTCCGGGCCTGAAGGACCCTCTCTGTTCTTCCCACGGGCGTCCTTTGAGCGTGGCGCCTTCAAGTCCAGCTGCGGACACCCGCTCGGCCTCCTGCCCTCCTCCGTCCCCATCACCCCTCCTCTCGCTGGTCCCCCCTCCCTGCTCCTCCTCCTCCCCCCTGTCCAGTGTGGCCGGCGTAGCGTCAGCTTGTGTCCCTCAGCCTCTATCCTCTTTTTCCTCTTTTTCAAGTGAATCTAATTATGAGAAGAGCTGGAGTCTGAGTCTTAACTAAATAACAGCAGGACCAGCCCGTGGTGTTGGCGGGGGGCAGTGGTGTCCGAGCAGTTCGCAGCCTCGCTGGCAGGCAGCTTTCCCCAGGCGGCCCTCGGGGGCAGGGAAGCGGGCTTACGCTCAGGATGGGCGACGCGCCGTGTGTTGGACTGTCGCATTTTACAGCTCTGTTTTCTTTTCTCTGACAAATTTGTCTTACCTTTCCCGGAAAAGCATGTTATTCTGAACCATGTTGGGGTTCCTTTATTGTATATACTTAAAATAATGTCAGTAGCAAAACAGTCAGTAGAAACTTCAAGTTAAATTCTCCTGGGTGCAAATGGAAAAGGTTAACATTTGACTTAACTGAAGCATTCTGAGGTACCAGCAGGCACGTCTAGGGTGCTGTTATTAGCGAGCCCCACAGAGGGAGGGTCGGAGGCCTGACACTCCCAGCCATGTCCGTTAGACGTTTATGAAGGACTTGCCTGTGGCCAAAACTCATAAAATGGGCAGCGTGTCCAGTGTTACTGTCTCTTAGTCACATGTCAGTGTGCAAACTGCACCCCTCAAGCTCCTTAAGCCCAGTTTCCTCATGTGCCACGTGAGGATAACAACCCACTGTCCTCCTGGGTCATCGTAGGCTCACGTGGGCAAACGCAGGTGGAGCCCGTGCATAGAGGCTTTTGTGCAGTGGGGTGTTTGGGGCACGCCGTCCCTGGAGGTCCCCCTCTGACAGGAGATTGGTCACTGGTCAGAATTTAAAGTGCGGTGTGCAGCTCGTGGTTGATTGTCCCGGAAATTGTGAGCTTAAGAAAGTTCCAAAATCCCTTTTGTTTTTCACTTGAAAGGTGGTGGGGTCCAAAACAGCCCGAGAAGGAGTCTGAAAATGCCAGCCCCATGGGTTGAGGGTTTGGGAGGAAGGAAATGGGAGGTGAAGAAAATAGGCTTGATTGTGACTTGGGGGTGAGCATATCCCCCACAGGCACCAGGGAACCACTTCCCCCAAACACAGGAGGGTTTTTTTCTCAAGGACTCAGTTCAGCTCAGTAAGAAGAGTAAATCCAAATAAAAGAAGGAAAAAATCTCAAATGACACTCAGTCTCTACTCACCTGAGGAGCAGTAACTGTTCCCTTTGAGGTCACCACAGCAAGAGAGAACATTCCAGAAGGGACGCTGGATTAAAGATTCCATCACATTCTAAGGAAGCAAACACAAATTCCTTAATTTTATCTCCTTAAAATTATTATTTCATCAAGTTGAAAATCTACCCCTTTTGCAAAGGAAAAAACAGAGCTCCAAGTTGGAGATCTTGGGACTGTGTTTCCAGAATATCTCCACGTGGCTGCTGACACCACACTACTGCTCCTGACAAGAAATTCTCGTGTCCGCCGCATGTTTGACATATCACGGACAGAGCATGTTTGGCTTGGTTTCTAAGAAGGCTCAGTGCCTCCGTCCATGACATGAAGCTCCCACTCACAGCCTGGGGACTTGCACAGAGCGCCTGGCACTTTGTACTTGGGGCAGAACATACCCAGCAGTGAGGACAGATGGGCATCATTCCCACATGGCTCAGCCCCCTGTCGTTCATACTGGAACCAGAGGCTTTTATTTGGGAATTCGAAGGTACTGTTAGTAACTGTCATCTTGTGTGAGGACCCTGGGGAACTGTGGTGTCCAGAGCTCCAGTCCCAGTACCCTCTGCATCTCAGGAACAGCCACGAACCACTGTGCCATGCAGTCTGACTGTGGACCACGTCATATCTGACGGTCAGGGAAGGACAGGCCCTCCAGGGCAAGACCTGCTGACGGCACTGGATCGGCCTTTGGGCTCCGTTTCATCCCCGACAGCCTGTGATGGGCAGCAGGGCCTCCCAGTGCCCGCAGCACCTGCCCGATGGTGACCGCTCCCTGAACTCTTGCTGGACGGCTGGACAGATGCACTGGAGTTTCCAGAGCTGGACCATTCGGGAACCAGCCCTGTGGCAAGGAGCACAGTTAGTTTCCCGACAGATCAAAAAAGGCCGACACTGCGTCCTCAGCCCTGTGGGGCTCTTCCAGGGCCTTGTGCCCTTTCACCACCCGTGATGGCACTCAGCAGAGAAAAGGCTTCCCCGGGGGGCTGAATGGAGGCATCAAGCCGAGGCCTCGGGTGAACCAGGCTCCCTGGATTCTGTGCCCGCGCCATGGGCTCAGGATGCTACCTTCTCACATGCAGGTCCCCCCTTTACGTGGCTGCACTTCTGGGTTGTCTGGGACTCCCGATCAGAGCACAGAGGGAGCCTTAGACATCCGCCCATCTGGCTTGCAGGGTGTTCCTGTGGAACTCCTCTATTTTGCTGCTGTGGAAACTGAACCTAAAGAGTTTCTGATGTGCTCAGAGCCACACTGTCACTCTAGACTCCCGGTGGGGCGATTTCCATCACTGCTCCTTGCATGTGAGAATTCAGTGAGCACGTGCCTGCTCCCTGATAAACGCTCACATGCATCATCACGTTTTACCTGCACTTTAGTCACAGAAGCTAAGTTCATTATCATATTACCATCCCCATTTCAAAAGTGAAGAAACTGAGGCTCAGAGCATGTTCATAATTTGCCTGAGGTTTCACAGCGTGAGCGACACTGCTGGGAGGCTGACCCCGTCCATGCCCGTCCTTGTCCCAGGTCCCTCCCACCCGGGCCATGTGCACTCCCCTTTCACAATGCAGAAGTCACCACCCACCACCTATTATTGATTTGCGGTTATCTTCAAATCAACCTAAACCTAATCTTATTGCCTCGCACCACTTGTCCTACACAAGATTTCAATGAAATCCAGGTCTGAGCCACTGTTTAGATCCTTTGGTTATATATGAAAGCGGATAGAAGGTTATGATAATGGAAAGAGTGTGTGCTCAGAAACTCATCTCCACCAATGACACTTGAACACATATGTGGAAACCCTGATCTAGCCTGTGGGTGATTAGGGGACCAAGCAGCTTGTAGCTGCAGGAAGAACGGGTGAAGAAGCCCTGATAACCAGTAATGAGATCGACAGCCGAGAGGCGGCAGTGACCGGTGCTCAGCCCTTTGTTCGGTGTGTGTTTCTGTGCAAAGATGGGCGGATATGCGAGAACAGCATCACACTTACAAGAATGGGTCGTAGCTGCCTGCTGCACGTTGGAGTCACTTAACAGTAACCTAATAAATCAGATTCTCCGATGGGGGACCCTGAGCATCAGTACTTTTGTTTCCAAAGTCCCCCATATTTCCAAGTGGTGAAGCCACATTTGCAAAGCAGGTGCTCTGGACAAGGGCCTCAAACATTGGTGAGCTCACCTCGGGCACTTGTTAAAGTTCCTGTACAGCTTTGCCAATATGCAGATTCGCAGCCCCAAAGATTCTGATGCATTAAATCTGGGGCACCTCTAGCCGTCTCCATTAACAGCACACAGGAAGACTGTGACGCAGGGAAGCGGCCCGTGGACCACACCCAGCAATGCCTTGAGCCCTACTTAGAAGAGCTTTGAATTGCCATCTGGTGTATCCTGCAAGGGCCCCACCAGCTAACTAACTTCAGTATTTTTAGCTCAGGGAAAGCTAGACAGAATTCAACAACCCAGTCCAACTATGGAAGGACTCTTCCTCAAATGCTCATCAGGGGACCTTAAGCACAGGGCAGATGTCAGCCAATACTGACTGATCACTTTTTGATGTCAGTCTCGTGATGACCATGCGGCATCTGAACACCATGCATTAAAATGCCACCTCCCTTGCTTCTCCCCTTGTTTAAAATTCATATTGTAGGCAAAACATACCGCCATCCCTCAAGTGTTTTCGGAGTTGTCAAAACCACTGGATAGTTCAGCGCCCTTTGTGTAGGGCACAGAATTGCTGCAGTCAGGATTGCCAGTGAGGATGGGAGGTGCAGGTGCCATCTGAGTGACCCACAAAGGCTGCTTTCTTTCCTCCGCACTGCAGGGCTAATTTCAAGGATGCGTTTTCTCTGAATTAATCTTTTCCCTTCTTTTGACACTGCCTACAGAATCTTTTCTCCGGTGTGGAGAGCAGCGATCACGGCGCCATCAGCAGTTAGGGAGGGCGTGCTTCCTTTTGTTTATGCTCACGCCTTACCTTCCTTGCAGAGTTTTGTTTCTACACGTGGGACTGAGCCAAACGCCAGACAGCACTTTCCCATATCATTTTGGGGGATTTCGTCCCATCCACAATGACAGAGGATTCTCATAAAATTAAATAGATGCCATTTTAAGATCACCTATGCTTTTCCTTGCAAGTCCCACGCTTTGAAATCTTCTAAGACTTAGAATTACCAGGACTATCATAGATGGCATAAAATCCATTTTTACAACTGAGCATCGAAACCCCACCCCACCTAATACCCCATGTCCTCAAGAGGTCTTTGTTTCCCAAGAATAGTGTTTTCTGGATCTGAATTTTTTAAAAGTGTTCCCATCTTCTTTTCCTCCCTGCCGGAGAAGTTGTGTATCTGATCTTTTTAGCTTCCCTTAGTGACTGTGGTGTGATCTGGGAGACTGCAGACAGAGTGTCTGTGATACGGCGTGGTGTGCGTTTAAACCCTCTGAGGTTCTTACCACCTGATAGGGCCTTACACGAATGGATGACCACAGGGCTTTTTGATGCTCGTTTCCGTACGCGCTCTCTAAACCTTAGCTCTTCCCCTCCTGACTCCATGAGAGGCCTTCCTACAGCCCCTCGTGCCCATGCTCTTCCGCCTTGGGCCCGGTGTCTGTCAGCACGTCCCTCGCAGCCCCAGTGCCTTCTTGTCACAGCCAGCAAGACCTGGAACACCTGCCAGCAGACAGTGCCCCCGACGCTGGTGTGTGGCCTCCCCAGGCTCGGGGAAGAGGCCGGCCCAGGGGCTGTAAGGAGCCGACGCACACTTAGCAGCCTGAGCGGCCTGCTGACTCCTCCGTGGAGTGGTGCCCGGCACACACACTTCCCTGCCGCCGCCTCTTCCTAGACACACTTCCCAGTTCCTTGTTGAGTTTCTTCTTTTAGTAAGTGCCTCCCCCTCGTTAAACCAAAAAAATGATTTCTTACTCTGCCAGCCAGCAGGATCGCTGCCCCCAGAGCAACGGTCATGAGGAAGACAGGATATCGGGTTTGTCTGAAATGATCTGTTCCAGACCGTTACCCCAATGTGATTACTGTTCGTGTTCTGCCAATGTAATTATTGATCACTGCGCTTCCTCGGTGCCCGTCTGGTGGAAATCATGCAGCATCGATGGCATTGTGTCTGGTGATCCCAAATCGAGATGATGATCGTCACATAAGCAGGCGATTTATTCTGGACATTGTCCAGTTATTCTGGACACGAAGGGAGGCCTTTGATGGTAGCCAGTTCCCCGTTTACCTACAGGCTCGTCCTCAGTGTGGGATTGTTGCAGAATATTCCAGTCATCCAGGGGTGTATGGGGTCTAGTTGAGCGAGACCCACTGCGTTTTCTGGAATCAGCCCAGTGCTGTGAGACAAGTCCTAGCCTGTTGTTTACACGACTTGATTCTTCCAGGAGGAGGCAGCCAAGGGGGTGGAAACAAGCCAGAATCTAAGCAGGAAAGATAGTTTCTACCAGACTTTCCTCCTCAGCCCGCTGTTACTGTGCATGTCGCCCAGGAGCTCCCTGTTTCAGAAGACTTTGAGGGTCTATTTCGCTACCGAAAAGTTAGAGGGGCGGCCTCCGAGATAGAAGCGAAGGAGAAAGGCTGGAATGGGGTCCCTCCGGGAGCAGAAGCCTCAAGGAGGCCTGAGCCGGAGGCAGAGAGTGGGGAGGGAGCTCACCGGGGCCGCTCTAGGAAGGCAGTGCAGAGAGCACAGTAACAGGAATGGAAGGAAACCTTCAAAACTTAGGCTGGACGTGAAAAAGCGGTGGGAAGGAGGGAGCCCTGCAAGGCAGGAGCATCGTCACGGGGCGGCAGTGCAGGCCTCCTGGGTGTCAGCCAGGGCAGCCTTCTGGGAGAGGCCTCGCTCAACTGGCTTTTACCCTCGGATTCCAGAATCTTCTCAGGTCCCTTTTATCCCATCTAACTGCCTGTCTTACCACGAAGGGATGTGATGCAAGAGAGCGGGTGGTCTGAGACCCAGGGATGTTCTGAGCCTTGGATACAGAGTCCTTGGCTTCCGATGCTGACGGTCAGTTTGCAGCAGTCCCGGGGAACCGAGAGAACACACGCTGGTGGCCTGTCGGGTTTGTCTGCCCTGGGCACTGAGCCTCTTCGGCGTGGCTGTGCTGCTGTCATCCTTTCTTCGCGGGGATGCAGCTTTCATGTTCAGGGACCCTGAAACTATTTCCAGAACATCTCCAGCCTCTGCCCTTTCACTGGACACCAGCCGATTTAACCCAAACCCGCAGGGAGTGTGGTCTCACCAGCACGCCGCACAGAAAGGCCTGCTGCTGACGGTACACTGAGGGGGTATTTCCCTCTACCCCGTGGACCTCTGGCCCCAGGCCATCCCTGTGATGGAAACAGCCTCCCCCAGGGAGCTGCTGGTGTGCTGCTCATTCCGGCCCGTGTGTGGCCACAGGGGCAGCGACTCTGACTCCATCAAGGCCATCTCAAAGGCCTGGGATGTGGTTTCTTTTTTAGTTTATTTTTTGAGATGTAATTGACATATAGCAATGTTTATTTATTGACATGTAACTGACATATAGCAATGTGTAAGTTTAAGATGTACAGCGTGTTGGTCTCACACACTTGCTTAACGCAAAATCACTGCCACCGTAGCGTTAGCCCACACCCCCATCTCATCACACGATCACCATTTCTTTTTTGTGGAGAGAACAGCTAAGATCTTCTCTCCTGGCAATTTCCAAATATATAATACAGTATTATTAATGCTAATCACTGTGCTGTACATTAGATCCCCAGGACCTATTCATCTTATAACTGCAAGTTTATACTGTTTGACCTTAATGTGATATTTTAAATAATAAAAGGTATGTGTCAACTTGATTCTGTCCAGAAAAAAAATGGGGTGGTGGTTTTTTTTACACACACACACATGCACACACACACATGCACACGTACACGTCATTCAGGAAAAACAACAATGTGGAACAATTTAGAAAATCTTTTGAGCCCTGAAAATATAAAGAGGGATTTTTGCCCATCAATTTATCAAGTCAAAACTATATGTAGCATTTTAATGAGGTAAATAAACAAAGCATAGAACTTACCTCATAGCATTTACGTCTTTTAATTTATTTCTAATAAATAAATAAACCAAATAAACCAGCACCAAGGTTTATTTCAAAAGACAGAAGAGAGCAGTTGGAGCACAGGAGGGTGGGCGTGTCAGGCCCCAGCCCCTCTCCCAACGACGCCAGGGAGGCGGGACACCAGGAGAGCCTGCAGACGCTCCCTTACGGGCTGCTCTGCCCGCAGGTGCAGAATAACCGGGCCCTGGTCAGGACTGCAGGCCGCTTGGCCACAGACCTGATGTAGGAAGTCCGTGGACCCCGAGAAGAAACTTGCCCGCTGCCTAGTCACGAGCACCCCGTTGGGGGCCCATCGCCAGTGAGGTGTGAGAAGCACAGGCAAGGCTAGCAGGGGAGGTGCACACGGGCCCTCTGCCTCCCACGCCTGGGCAGCATCAGGGCTGAATGTGTGACGGACACCTTACATCACAAAGATGGAGCCCCCTTTAATTTAATGCAGAAATGTGGACACCACAGTGAACCGTGAGATCACGACCGCATGGGCACCAGTGGGCCGTGCGGGCCCGATGGCCGGTGGATAAATAGGTACAGATTCCAAGGCGCCGGGGAAGTTGCTTAAAGGTGAGGAGAAAATGGTGAGTCCGAAACTGGGCAGGTGATCTTTCGATCGTCCACAGACTCGTGATCGGGGGCAGAGAAGCAGGAAGAGGGAAGGCATCCGTGCGACAGGAGCCGGGGTGAGCGGTCTGCCCCACACCTTGGTAGCCGTGGCTGCATGGAGCTTGGAGACAGGCAGGGTGGGTGGCTGCATCCAGCCGAATAATGGGGAGCGAGACCATCTAGAACCAAAGCCCAGAGGAAAGTGGGCCAGAGACGCACGAGTCCCCAGGAGACGTGGAGCTCGCAGAGGCCCACCTGCCCCTGGGGGCGCCCTCCCTGAGCTGCCCTCCCAGGTTTCAGGCGGGGGTGGGGGGCGGCCCCGACTTCAGGTGGGCAGTTAGAAAACACCAGGTTGTATTGCTATAGCTGTTAGAGAGTTGGGTGCTGGCTTCGTAGTCTTACCAGTGATTTTCAGAAAGGAAGCTACCTCCTAATTCCAGGTTTACTTTACTGAAGCCAGTGCCAGTAGGCCGCTCTCCGGCGCCGTGTAGGAAGCGTTGGTGACTGACAGGTGCTCTGACTCAAATGAGGAGTGGGAGGCGGGAACACCGCGAGTCTGTCACGCCTCGATGAGACCCCAGGCAGGACCTCAGCACAGCCCCTCGACTGGCTCGTTCTTCCGGACGGAGTGAAGGATGTGTGAAAAAGCACCGCTGCTGAATTTTGTATTTACCTCATCAAGTAAAAAAAAAAAAAAAAAATGAAAATTTTTTATGAAAGACTGATGAGTATGAAATACTTGGGCTCATGTGTGGGACTAATGCTTGAAAATCACTGACTAGTTTGCATTGAGCAAGGGTGCTGTGGTGTTCATATAACTTCCTTGTATTTAGTGATGTGCCCAGACAGTGTTATTTTCTACCGATTGAGTTCTGACCACCATTCACAAAAAAATGCTCCTCACCACCCTTCCCTGGATGGAAGGAACCACGTACTGTGAGTGGTGAATGCTGACCGCTGGCTGTGTGACCGTGGTCCTCTGCTGTTAGACACCCCATAACCGCCTGGGGTCTCCCTGAGACACAAACGGTGGGAGTGCACCCCGGCTCTCTGATTCAGTAGGAGTGTCTGTGTGTTTCTAGCAAGGTCCTGGGCGAGGCTGATGTGGACAGGAGGGGGGCAGGGGGAGGAGAAGGCTGGTCCTGCAGGCTGTACATGCAGGCAGGAAAGAGAAGACAGTAAACAGAGCAAGGACAGGCAAGTGAGTCCTCAGGCAAAATCAGGAATGAGTGGGCACAAGCCCTGGCCAGACAAGCAAGTAGAAAAGGTGGCGACGGAGGAAGCCGGCTGCCAGGACTAGTGTGAGAACCAGGCGTCTGTTTCTGAGTAACCAGTACATAGAAGACAGCGCCGTGGCCGCCAGGAAGAAGTCGGCACACCCCTGTGTGTGCCCTTGACAATTAGGAAGGACGCTTTCAAGGATGGCTTCCTTCCTACAACACGACTGATTTCATTGTTTCCAGACGATGCACCTAAGACACATGGACATGCTACTGGAATTGAAATGTCCAAGTGGAGACGGAAGAAAATCACTCAGCCATCTCTGGATGTCAGAGATGCTCCTGAAATGGAAACACAATTAGAATCACAATGGAAATTTTCACCATTCATCCCTGAAATAGCAGATACTTACTTTATTCAGATGCATCCTCATTTTTAATCGTATTGTTTTTATATTCAGAAGTGCTCATAGTAACTCATCACTGAAACATGATCTGTGAAGGACACAGAGCATGAAAGAAACAGTCTTTATTAAGTGAGGTGACCGGGCCTGGTCACAGGAGGACACACCCAGGAGCAGCAGTTCCGTGAGGCATGGAGAGCAGAACAGGCTATTACAGGGACCGTGGGTTCAGGAGGAAGCTACCATCTCTGTACTCTTCCATGTAAAATATTTTGTGCAAGACCAGTTATTCCGGGAGGAAAGAAGTAGAGACATAGATACTGAATCCTAAGGATTTTTTATTACTTTTGTGTTTAAACAACTATAGGCCTCCTGTATTTTAACCCCTTCCTACATTGTCACACTAAATTGTGAATTCCATGCAGTGGGCAAGGAAGGGTGTGCAGCCAGGGGAAAATGAAGAACAGTTAATTTGTACCGAGTCATTTCCTAATTTGTGTTCTATCATAAGAACGTAACATCTTTACTCTTTACTAAACATTTCCATCTGTACCTCATTATTTGGGGTCCTCTAGAAAAAAAATTTTTAATCACTACAATTAGAGGTTGAGCTTCATGAAAATGATGTAAAATGAATCGGCAGGGTGTGCAGAAATGCATGCCAAATGCAGTCATGAGAACAGAGAGGTGATCTTAAGTGACCTTGAGAGGACTAGAAGCCTTTGCTGATGCATTCAGGAAAATCCGTCGCCTTTCAGCTTCCCCATCAGGATGCAGCGTCCACGGGTCCGTCGCCGTAAGAGTGGGGACTGACCAGGCAGGAAGTTAGAAATCTTGGCGAGCTGTTGGGTCATGGGGGTGGTGCCCAGGAAAGACATGAAGGAAATAGGAGTTGAAAATCGAGAGACTGACTCTGCCCTGAGGCAAGATTTCTGCAGAATCTTGGAAAGGAAGCAGGCAGGTTCTGCCTGTGGGGGACATAAATTACTTCTGTCGCTGTCAGGAGCTTGTCAGGTCTGCCGTGCTGAGGCTTGAGCCTGGATGGCCGTGGCCCCCTCTGAGAGGCAGGACGCACGCACCTTAACCCAGAGCAGAGAGAGTGAGGCAGCGGGCGGTGGTCCTCAGGGGGGACGTGGGGGTCTCTGCACGGGAAGCACGTTTAGGGGTCACCAGCCTCGGTGTGGCCACACCCCATGTTCTTGTTCACGCTCCCGTAAACTTGGCTTCCACCCTTTTATTAACAGGCGCCTGTAAGCCTCTCTGTATTGATAGCTTTAAATGCCCAAAGTGGCATCACGGGTCCCAAATCTGTGTTCTTATGAGGTGTACTTGTTGGGGTCGTTCTTCCACTCGGAGCAAATGCGGGTCGGCCTGCTCGCGGTTCCTCCCGGAGCTCCTTACTGCCCCAACAGCCTCCTCCTTCGGGGCAGACCACCTGCCTTTGCCCCAGGTGCCTCTCGGGTGACCTTCTTTCCAGACCCCGCGTCTCTGGAGTGTTTCTGGTTGTTGGTCTCACCCCTAGGAAAAGTGACACCCACTGGTTCCATTTCCCCAAATGGTAAAGGGAGGAGTTTATAGACAAGATTCACCGTTTCTTCCCAGAAAGCCTCCCCGACTGGATAGCTCTTGGTTCAGCCGCATTATTAAATACACGCTCACTTATTTTAATTATGCAGAGCAGCTGGATGGAATATGCAGAGGAGTCTCCTTTGCCCTGGGACCCAGCTGACAATTAGCCGTTCCGCGGAGCAAGCCTTCCAGGGCTTCTGGGAAACCTGGTGGCGGCTGTGTGGTGAGATCATGATACCAGCTCATGATAATGGATGACATAGTTACTAAAACCAGAAGTGCAGGTCAAGACCGAGGCTTAGGACCTCACCATGTAAATGTGGTGATTCCTGAAGTATTTCTTTAAAAATAGGGTGTATGTTGCCTCACCTCACCTCTCCCTACCCCAACTGAAAGGGGGTGCACCTCGGGTTCAGACTTAATGTTTGACCTTCGCTGCCTCCTTTTTAAAAGGTTATCAGGGACACCAGGGACTGTGGGAGGTGGTAGGGGTCTGCCCCCTGGACAGCGCTGATGGCAGTACAGGTCCAAACTCATCAACTTATGCATATTAAATATGTGCTGTTCTTCGTATATTGGCTCTACCTCAATAAAGCTGTTTTTGAAAGGTCTTGGGGGCACAGAAGGAGCATTCACAGGGCACCACCTCATGAAGTCTGTCCTAAAGCCTGGGCTTGCATTTTGCAGGCAGATTGCCTTCTTCCCTCCAGGAGGCTGACCTTTGTGTCGGCTCCCAGTGGGACTGGGCGCCACCGTGCCAGCCACAACCTACTGGGATTTCCTTCCCTTCTGGTAAGGGAGCCTTCAGAGCTGTAAGGAGATAGGCCCTCTGGGTAAACACTTCATTTTCTCCAGTATGAAAGCCAAGAAATCTCACATTTTCCAGTTTCTTTTCAGAGCTTTTATTTTTCTTGTTCAGGTTTTTATTTTTTCTGGGCACCGTCCCTGACATCTCACGCAGATCATCTTCTTTTCCTGTTCTTGCCATCAGTTTCCAAGTCTGCCTTTTCCCCGCCTGATTCGCCTTCCTCCCGCGTTACCCTCTCCCAGTGTTCTTAGCCGCTGTTCCCATCTTACCACATCTCATTCCTTTAATCACATATTCCAGCCATGGCGTCCTTGATCCCGGCTTGGGAGAAGCACGCTGTGAGCTCATCTACACTCTGATACGTTTAACTACCTCCACGAATGGGACAGGATCACATGAGGAAGGGACAGTAGACATCCGGGGGAGCAGCCTGCTTGGTAAGGCGCACGCCCATTCTAGAGGGCCCAGCCATGGCTGCCCACCCTCTGCCCGGGCCCTGTCTGTGTGGGGCACTTGCCACATCGGAGGGCCATCCATCCTACCAGTGGACTCCTCAAAGGAATAGCAATTGTGCCGACCAGGCGCCCAGTGCAGAGGGTGGCGATGTCAGTGGTGGTCTGAGCTCTCCCACCCCTCAGAGTAGGGTGGCTCCAACTCTGCTCTTCTCAGTGGGGCTCCTGTCTCCCCAAAGCCCAATGAGTAGAGGAGAGAGTGCTGTGGATTCTGTACAGTGTTGGTAGCTAGATCATATGATTTTCCTCAAAATGTAATCAAGAGCATTCTTTATTTCTTTCTCGTGGTTTAAGTTCCCTAAGCAAATACCCAGAGCTTTTACCTCTGTTTTATGTAGGAGGAAACAGAGGCTCAGAGAAGTTAAGCAATTTGCCCAAGTTGACCAGCAAGAGCGTAGCTGGCTGAGAATCGCCCTGTGTGTTGGGGTGGGCTCTCACGCTGAGTCATGGCGGTGGAGCGCTAACTGTAGGAGCTGTGTCCCACGCCAAAACTGCCCCACCTGCCCCCCAGCGCCTCACAGCGTGGTCGTTGGTAAGGAGGGAGCTCTGGAGGCGTGGGAGGGGGACAGGAGCAACGGCGGGCCAGCTGGAAGGTCCCCGGGTTCCCCAGGCACCCAGTCTAGGGCAGCGTTACTGAGGCAGAAACACAGGAGGAATCTAAGGTACATTCCAAAGTTACAAAGCCCAGTGAAGCTTGGAAACCAATTGTACGTGGACAATAAGGAAAGCACGGAATAGGAATGGTTGAAGCTACTGTTATTTTTCTACTAAGAGACCAGGTAAATGGAAGAGCGTAAAAGAGAATTCCTTAGTAGGAAAATTGTTTGTTTCGTTTTCAAAGTATTGAATTTGGGGTAAAAGTCTTGCATAAAAACACCCATGCAGAAAGGCCCAGCACAAGCTAAAAACGGGGGCCTCGAACTGAGAACGTAGGTCAAGCATAAAGATGTGAGTTCAGTGAGAAGCTGCAGAAGAAAGCAGACGTGAACGGGATCCTCAGGACCGAGGGCGCAGGGCAGCCCGGAAGACGCCCCGTGGTGGCGGGCTGGTGCCTGAGCCCATTCAAGGGCCCTGCGGTGCAGGAAGGAGGGGCAGAGGCTGGACAGTGAGGGCAGTGACCTGTCGCGGAGTGAAGAGCAGGTGGCCCCGGTGCGCTCTGTCCGCGCTGCAGGGACGGAGGAGACTGACGCCGGCAGCGGCGGTGCGGGTGGCGGCTGGGGACCCGCTGCGAGATTAGTCTGAGAATGCCGGAGTCCGGCTTGGAGGTGGGTAGAAAGCAAAGCAGTCGTGACTGTCCTCATCCGGGGCCGTGACTGTTACAGAGAAGGGAGAGCTCAGGGAATGTGGCCAGGGGTCGTGTTCTAACGTGGGAGATTTGAGTTGATCTTCAGGTTTGGGAGAAGGCGCACTGGGGACGGACTGGTGGAAATGTGCGGCGGTGGGCCCGCCTCTGGTCTGCGCGCCCCTGCCTTGCGCTGGAGAGCGGACGGTGCTCACAGAAGGCGGAGGGGATGGGGTCCAGACCTCAGGGTGAGTCGTGGGAAGGAGCAGGGACGCCTCTTTCCGATGGAGGGGAGGTCCGAAGCCGGGCCCGGGCCGCAGGGATGAGCGGTGGGTCTGAGGATGACGAGGGAAGCTGCTCGTCACTGTCCTGGGACAGGCTGAGCTGGAGCAGCAGGAGGGAGGAGGCAGAAACCGGGTTCAAGCAGAGCTAGGTGTTCAGCTCAGTGTACTAAGTTCAGTGATGGAGCCACCACCGGAGAGAGGAACTGTCAAGGGAGGACCGGGTTGTAAGGGCCGAAGAGTCTCCTCTGGAGAAGACTGAGGTTTTGGTGCCTGTGAGGCATGAGGTGGAGACGGCTGTGTGGAGATCTGGCGTACTGGTCCACCTCTGAGGAGCTGGCTCTGTGGGAGTTACCAGTCCTTAGATAACAACGGTTTAAAACCGTAGGGGTGGATGATTTCACAGAGGAAGAGGGTGTCAGGTGAGTCTGTGTGAGTGTCGAGACAGGGCTGAGGGAGGAGAGACCACAGAGAGATCAGAAGAAGGGCTCCACGGGAGAGGGTAACAAAGAAAGCCACGAGCCGGGGGGCGCTGCGGGAATACGGCAGGCAGGCCACATGGGGACCTGCCCGGGACAAACCCTTGCCCAGTTATTTTCTTTTCCAATGATTGAATGCCCATGTCAGCTATTTTGCAAGATATTGTAGGAAAATAATTTTCTGAAATCGTTTTCCTGTCTTGTGAATGGTGTTTTGGACAACAGGTTTTCAAATATTCATTTTACAAGGGAAATTTGATGGTGTAGGAAGAAGCCAAAGTAACTTATATTCATGAACCCCTGAAAGTGTACTCTTAGAAAAAAATCACTGAATGCAGTCTTTGTACTTTCTTCCATGACCAGAAGTATTTAGAGTCTGCTTTAAAGAAAGAAACATAACTAACATAACTACAACACTGAATAGAGATCAGAAAAAGAAAAGAAAAGGAAAGGAAACCTTTATCTCTCTAACAAATTCTTTCAGTGAGACATAGTTGTTTATGCCTTTCAATATAAGGCATCGTGCAAATGAAAACTCCTGAACTTTGTGCTCCTTAAAGAGTTGGTTCTTTTGTGCCTATCATTCTGTCGGCTCCCAGTTGAGGGAATGTTTTGTGAAAGAAAATGATGTTTGATCGTTTCATCTTGGAGCAATGAGAAAATCGCTCCATCTTCCGCCCACTGCCCCATTTTCTAAGAGCATGACCTGAGTCCCAGCCACACCCTCACTTCCCAGGCTGCCCCTCTGCAGTAACGGGGTCCTCCGGAATCCTTCCTCATGCTCACGCTCAGCACCTCCGGTTTCATCTCCCCCTACCTCTGAAATGACTCTCTCATTGTCATTCGAATCTTTCTCATTAGTGACTTGCTTTTCCAGGTGTTTTATAGCGTTCCTTGTCCAGGCATCCTTTCTTGCTCTTTCGCCCGACAGTTCAGACACAGAACTGAACACGGGTGTTCTCTCCTCTCCTTCTTACCATTGTCCTTATAACGCTATTTTAACTTGGTCTTCTTTGTTCTAATTGGTCCCACTCAGAAAGTATCCACGAGCTGAATTTCAGGACCATTCAGGCATATTTAAAGAGGGATACAAAGATAGAAGTCCACGTGTTTGCGTGGAGATGGCACGACCAGGGAATGAGCTGGAATCACTGTTCCCAGACGGATTACAGAAATAGGCCTTTAACCAGGAACTTTGCATATTTATTATTTCTGTTGGTATCCTGGGTTTTCAGTTAACAGCGGTCAACTTGAGCTTATGACTCAGGAGTTAGGAGATATGCCCTTCGTTCAGGCAATTCCCAAAACAGCATTTTTAGAGAGACAGAACTCAGATCAAGTCTTACTTGGGTTTGACCTAAATTCCTTAAGGCTTGATTCTCCTACCTTAGAAATGGGATGCTAGTACCTGCCTCCCAGGGGTGAGCGTGCCCAGGTGTGCTGAGGACGGCACCTGCCTGATACAGCGTGTGCCCCGTGAGCGCTGGCCCCATCGGCTTTGTGGGCACTGCCACCACCATCTCCGGCGCTTCACCCTGCTCTCTGCCGGAATTTCAAAGGCTTTCTCCAAGGGTTCTGGTCTGTGAGTGGTCCTTCCCAACCCCTCACCTCTTCTGTCCTGACACTGTTTTAATAAGGAATTTGTTTTAGAAGTTGCCATAAGTGTATAGGCAGGTAACGCTCTAACAATGATAACACTATTTTAGGGAACGCTGTAAGGGAACCCAGTAACTCAGAGAAAGTCTGTCCACATCTGATTGAATGGTCATCTTTTTTTCCTCTGGATTTATTCTAGGTAGATTATTTACCTATTGCTGTGTAAGAAACTACCCAAAACTCAGCATTTATGTATCGCAGTTACTGTGGGTCTGGAATTCAGGAGCTTCTTGTCTGAGTGCCTCTGGCTCGCGGTGTCTCGTGAGGTTGCCCTCTGGGTGTCAGCCAGGGCTGCATCATCTGAAGGCTTGACTGGGGATGAAGGCTCCGCTCCCAAGCTTCCTCCTGTGGCTGCCGGCATGAGGTCTCAGTTCCTTGCTGGCTATTGGTGATCGAATGGGGGACCTTGCTCCCTGGCCACATGGACATCTCCAGAGGGCTGCTGAGCGTCCTCACAGCATGGTGGCTGTCCCCCCCCAGCGTTAGTGATCTGAAAGAGCATGAAGGACGCCACAGTATCTTTTATCACCTGGTCTCAGAAGTCTAACACCATCGTTTCTGCCACATCCTATTCATCTGAGACACTTAAGCGCCAGCACTCAAGGGTAGAGAATCGGGCCCCACCTCTCCCCTCCACTGTCTCTGTTCTTCCTCCTTCTCTGCCCTTGTTGAATCCCAGTTTCCTGTATCAACAAAAAAAAGGTAATCTTTTGCTTGCCTGGGTTGCCGTGAAAATAGAGTGCGGAAAATAGGATGAAAGGTGATTTTGGAAGGAGAGTTTAAGACCACCATCTAGCATAGCACCGTATGCCGCAGCTGGAGAGGCGAGACCAGACCCACCCATCCAGCTTCTGCTCCTGCTTCTGAGCAAGCATTCCAGCTTGTGTCCAAGCGCAGGGCCCTCTGATGGGCCGTCCCCAAGCTGCGACATACTTAGGACCCGGTCCCTGCTTCTCCTGGGGAAGCGGCACCACTCGCCACCTCAGCAGTAACGGGCAGGTTCAGGGCCGCTTGTTCGAGCGCTGCGGCAGTTCCGTGAGCCGTCGGCGGTTCTGTCCCTGAGCGGCTGCTGCTTCATGACTAAAGCAGTGTCTGGGCTACTGTCCCAGTCAGGTGCCACCCGCTGCCCTCCAGCAGGCCACCCAGGCCCATATTCTGGCTCAGGAGTCTCAGGGTACCTAGAAGCTAAAGATCATTGGAACTTGCATACCATTGTGTATTTTTATGTCCAGGTCCTTTTTCTCCAAATAATAATCCACTGTGATCCACTGTGATTTCCTAGAAGTTAATTCAGAGGCCCAAACAAGGCAGGGGTGAGTGGCGGATCCTGCCCATTTTCTTTGCAAACTCGCTCCATCAGTGGACCCAGTGCATTCCACTCTTCACATCAGTTCTGCCCTCCTGGCCTGCATGGCCCTCACCTGTGGTCTTTAGAAAGGTAGTGTAAATGCTAGTGACAGGGCATTTACCTACACAGGGTGTGAACTCTCAGGAGGAGAGAGAAAGATCTCCCTTCAGCCCTACTTGCTGACCTGTCCCATTCCACACCCTGGTGAGAGTCTCTATCCAGACAGGTGGAGATGAAGATTGCAGGATTTCTTGAACTTCCTTGGTCTCGTTGATTCCCTCTGGGTGTCCCTCATAGTCCATCCATTGCATTTGTAGACTGGGGAATAATCTCCTCACTCAACAGTCTGAGAGGGGCATCCGAGGTCTGGAGTTCACAGGAGTCTGGAAACACTTTTGGTTTTTGTCACCTTAGTTTTGAAAGCCACGCTACCTCTTGCAATGAGTTCTTAGTTTATTGACCACTCTCTGAAGCTAGAAGATGCACATCGCTTGCACGGAGGGACAGGAGTTGCCCAGTTAAGCCAGTCATGGCTTTAGTATGGCAGCTGCCTGACGAGGCACAGTGGGGTTGCTGTGGGTTACAGGGGACGCCCCCAGTCTCTGGGTCTCACTGTCCCCTTGGGTCTGGCTGACCATCTGCCAGCCTCTGATGACCACAGTGTCATTCATTCTATACTGCATTTCACTTGACTGGAAATCTGTGCCCCTGATTTAATCACAAGCCAGGTAGCCATGGAGAGGACATCATGCCTCTGGCTGCCCTGTAAACTATGTGCAAATGCTGAAAATAACATAGATGAAAAATAAACAAAAATAACAGATTGACTTCCTGTGTCTAAAGGAAAGCCTTTGCATCCAGGTATCCTGATGAACTATTTCTGTCCTTAGGATTCACGGTAATTTGGAAACTGTCATAGTCACAGCTCTGTCTCACTGCTTACTGTTTTTTCTTTGTTTCAGATATATCGACACTCCTACACTGGATATTATGTCCTGAGCAAGATTCCTCATGGGTATGTTGACCTTTCCTTGTTTCGTAATGAGAAACCTTCAGAGTGAAGTGAGGGCAGGACGTGGGCTAGTTGCCTAATTCTTAAGAATCCAGGGCAGGAAGCAGGCACCTGACTTTGACGTGAAGTGCCCTGATGCCCAAGGACCTCTGCGAGTCCCTAACTGTGCCAAGATCAGGGGTCATTGCTCTCCATTTAGGGCCTATTGCAAAGCCCTTTCCAGAACAACTCCACGGCCCAGGCTCTGGGCCCAAGGCCCACCCTCCAGGCCCTGCAGAGCACGCTCCCTGGGCCGGGTCATCGGCCAGCCTGTCAGGGAGGAGGGCTTCTGGCCGTACACCTGATGGTGGGAGCAGAAGCCCAGACCTCATCCAGTCTCCTGAAGTGCAGGGTTTGGGACCCAAAGTGTGGCCGGGAAGAAAGACACGGGAGCAGGTGCGTCCGGTGAGCTTCTCAGCGCTGGGCAGGCACAGCGCCCACAGCAGGGGCTGTGGTACCAGGAGCGCTCCTTAGAGTCCAAGGCAGTAAAGACGTGGGCTCATGTTTGGTGAAGCCATTAGTTGACCAGACACACAGAAAACGGTAGCCGGACTAGGAAAGTGAGGCAGAGATGGCTTTTTATTTTCATTTCTGTCCTTTCTTCTCTCCCCTCCTCCTCTGCCTCCGTCTGCCCCCCACCCCACCCTCCTGTCCTCGCCTCACCCTTCCCCTTCACCTGCCCTCCACGGCTTTTTTTTTTGATATTCTGAAAAGGTGAGGTGCTCAGGAAATGCTCAAAGAAATGGAATGTGTTTCTGGCCCTGCTGTGCAGGTTCCTGTGAATATTTGGGGGAGGATCCTAATTTTCCCAATTGAATGTAAAGACACAGCAGTAATTGCTGGAAGTATCATCATGCGGGAGCATCAGCCCCAGCATGAAGGCTCACGGCAGCTGCTGCTCCCTACTGAGTCTGCGTAGGACACGGGCGCAGCCCTAGAGAATAAACGTGGGGCAAATACTTTCATCTGGACTTGAGGCAAATGGAAGACTTGTGGATGTGCAACACAATGTGATTAATAGGGTCTGTGGACTATCACCGAAATCAACCCAAAGAAATGGGAGAGGACCCATGTAGTAAAAATTAAGTATCCATGGGAATCCTTCATTTAAAGCATATTTCAAATAGAAGGAGGAATTATTCTATTATTTCTCAAGCGGATATGCGTCTTCAAAGGTCACAGCAGGCGGAAGTGTAATTATGCCTTGAGATTTATCTACCCCTTCTGGGAACAATAGAATTTATTGTGGATGATGGATATTTCACTCCATCTTATATAAATTTGTAAAACTCAAACTCAAAAAGCGTTTTATGCTTAATCCACTGTGTTAATATTTTACTGCCTCAGTCAGAATTTAGGAGAAATAGATTCTGAGAACCTGGCACAAGGTTCTCTGCCCAACGCACTGCAAACCGGCTCAGTGCTCGTGATGCTCCCCCATAAAGAGGCCCCACGCAACAAGCTGCTCTGTGGACTGTTAAAGTAATCGCAGCGGTGGTAGTCACCATCATGTACTGATTGACGTTCACGCGCTGTTACCCCAGCTCTGCCCCGTGCACGGGGAGCATCCTTGTCCCCGCGTGACAGGTGGGCTTTGAGGGCTTCTGGGTCTGCCCAGCTTCCCACAGCTGGTCTACAGTGGAGCTGAGATCCCAGCCCGAGCCTGGCTGACCCCAAACCCCAAGCCATCAGAAAACCCCTTGAGTTATGTTACAGCCGCGAATACCAGATTTTTAGTGACACAAAGTTCTTTTCAGTGGTCTCCTAGCGGCTGGAAAGATGTAGTGGGTTTCTTGTACCTTTACTGGAAAACAGCCTCTGGTGGGCGAGGAAGTCTGGCCCGTCCCGTGTGAACTGACAGAGCCCCTCCCAAAATGGCATTGCTCCACCACCCTTATCTTCCTGTTTGTCATAGATCGTTTATGGGAAATGAATCAGCTAATTAATTTCACATGTTGTCAGAATCTTATTTGTATTAATGAGACGGTGAATTTCTGACTGGATGAGCCTTTAGGCCTCTAGTCTTTGCAGCATCAGCCTCCAGAGGAGCCCATTGGTGGCTCGATGTCAGGCGTGCAGGTGCTCTGGAGGGCAGGAGAGAGCCCAGCGCCCATTGGCTTATGGCATGGGGGCTTTGGGGCAGAAGGAAAGCACAATTCTTTTAAAACAGAAGTCTGTTAAAATATTTGAATTCACATTGCTGATATTACAGAGATTTTCTTGCTGCTTCAAAAGACACAGACCTGTTCTTTTGCACAGACCCTCATCTTCCCTTGCATTACTCTCCCCTAAACCCTTCGCTTCAGGCCAGAACCATTTGGTCTGCAGACTGGGATTATTTGTCATTTATAACTTGATTTTTTTTCCCTTAGATTTAGGCTTCCCAACCAGTCACAGTGAAGAGCAGAGTTAAATTTTCTGTGCCTTCTGAATTCAGGTTTCCCTCCTTTTTGCCTATGGCAGAAGAATTTGGAGAGGGTGTACCCCCTTTTCTGTCTCTTTCCCCCACTGTGCTGTGCTTCGGCTTTCTCCTACAGTTCTGACCTCTGTATCTGGAGCGACTGGTTTGAGTTATAATTTATAATAAGAATCCCAAGGCTACTGAATTTTCATTTATTCAAAGATCTGGAACCTAAGGGTACGTTTATTTGACTTTCACATGCTAAATTTTCATACAAAGTGTGTTTAAAGGACATATGTATTTTATACAAATTTGTTTATTAAGCCAGAGTTAAAGCTAGTTTTTAACATAAAGTGTTTCACTAAGTTTTTGTATCAGAATTTCAGCAAAATAAAGCAGTCTTCCATAGTGTCAGTTGTAGCCGGCTGAATGCTCTCTATTAAGGGTCTGTCATGTGTTTTCATAGAAGTATTTTCATAGACTTGGCTATTTCTTGGCATTTTCCTGACATAACTTTCTTCTTGAATTAGTTTTCCCTTCAGCTTGAGTGCTTTTTTAAAATTTATATTTCTGTATAATTATAATTTCTCATATATGTTAGGATCATTCTAAAAATCATATGGACTACAGAAAAATCAAACTTGCCATAATAGAAATTGAGTTTTAGAAACATTTGGAATAACCCCTAATTATCTAGCACTGGCTTCTGGAGGTTTGGCGTGCAGAGCAGTGACAGAACAGAAACCGAGAAATATGCAAAGATGTCCACATGCCAGGCTGTGGCACATGCATGGCTGGGACTGCCCTGACTTTCTTTACTTACTTGTATTTCTCAGGCACCAAACAGAACTGTACAAAAGTTGTATTCTCTGGAATTCTGGTTGACTTAGGAAGTCATGTCTGTACTGTGAAAATAATAAACAGAGACAGATTCCTCTGCCCATAATTACTCTCTAACTCTATAGGCTGGGGTACAGAGGAGCATTATTTATTTAGAAAATAGGTAATCTAAGTTAGAAGCATAAGCACAGTGCCTAGCACCCGGTCTGACGGCATGACACAGGAATTAAGCACAGAAGCTCTGTGGTCGCACAGACCTGAATTGGAATCCAAAATCAGTTCTGCCACTGACTTTGGCTGTATGACCTTGAGAGTTGTTGTACTTCTATAGATCTTAGTTTCTACACTTTTACAAAGATGGTAATAGTAATGCCCACCTCATAGGCCCATTATGTAAGAATTAAGTGGAATGATATATGCAAAACACTCAGCCAATGATTTTGCTTCTAGTCAGTATTTGCAAATGTTACTTCCTAATATTGTAGTATGTACCCAATATATATTTGTAGCCTCATAGTTAAGTGTCATCAGACTTTACATTCTAACCAGTTCAATTCCTTTTTGTCACAAGCAAAAGAATGATTTACCCCTGCAATAATAAAATTCCCTTTTAATAATTTTTCAAACCTGAGGCTTATTCCTTGACATGCAGAAAATTATACTGCTCATGGGATTTTAATTTATCCCTTAAAAGAGATGTCTGTAGCCTCAACCATCTACAGTTCTCAATGCCCAATAAATTCATTTTTATCTGATCTCAATCTGACCTACTGCAATTTGAAGGCATTCTTGTGTGCCACTAATGGAAGCAGAACAGACGATATAAGTCAACAAGTACTTACTGGAATGCTGTATTGAGCAATGAAAGCATGGTTGCTATCCTTAGGGAGTTCAAAATCTTGTTTATTTTGAAAGGAAAAATTTTGAATTTTGATTTTGAGGGAAAGACACAGAATTATATAGTGGTATATAATTAAGTACCCCAAATGAGTATTTTAAATACTAAACCCAAAAGAAGGAGTGGTGGCGTTCAGGGATCTCACAGAGGATCTCATAAAGGAAGTCTGGCTTGAGCTGAGCGTTAGAGTGACTACGTTTTTGTTTCCTTTTAAATAGATGGAAACAGAGAGGAGATACCATTACACAGATTTGCCCTTTGAGCCAGCATCTTCCTGGAATTACGGGTGCCAGGCTGGGCTGCAGCAGGGTGTTCACAGGGGACTCGGTGTGGGAAAAGATAGGGTCGGGTGGGTCTTGTCACAGGCCTGGAGCACACCACCCAGTGTGATGGGTCTTTACAGTAAGAACACACCCAGCACTTTGAACAGAAGAGGGGTGGGGGAAATAGCAGGCTGAATTAGTTGTCTGGTTGTGTGCGGAGCAGGCTGAAGGACAGGGAGGCTCAGGAGCCTGGATTCAATCAGAAGGCTTGCGGGGGAGTTGTGAAAGCGTGGAACGTGGGAGAGCCCAGTCGGTGTGGAAACCACGCTGACGGCGATAAGCAGGAGCTGATGTTCTCTTGGAAAATGCAGACAGGTTTCAAGTGTTCGTATTCCATGTCCCTCTAATTAAATCTTTGGAAGTCTGTGTTCCATCGTGAGTTGAGCCTGGCTCGTGAGAAGGTTCAAAGGAGCGAGTTTACAGTCCGTGCCCCGTGGCCTCCCCGCTCCTCCCAGCCATTCTCTTTGCAGGGGTCCCCAGGGACCTGCTGCTGGCCCTTACATGACTCTGTAGAGCAAGATACCTCCACAGCTGCCAGAAGTTGCATAAACAGGATTGTTTGTACACGCTGGGGAAGTACCAATGTGAAGCCAAAATGTAAAGAAAGAGATGTTCTTAAAGAGGCACTTGATGTGTCTCTCCGTGGCGTAGAGGAGGGAGGGTCCTGCCTAACTGGGCTCGTGTTTTCAGAACCGTGGACAGCTCACAGCTCTTCTCGCAGGACTTGATCTTACCGGCTTCTCCCTCTACTCCCTTCGCCTCCTGGGTCCCCCTTCTCCCTCTCTCGGGAATACAAGCTCTGAGCAAGCACTACCAAGAGAACATGACTTTAGAGTCAAATGGACTTAGGAATAAATTCCCAGTCAGCCTTTCTGCCTTTGTAATCATGGAAAAGTTACATTGCTTCTCTGGGCACAATTATTCCATAAATGTAATAGAAATCAAATGCCTGACTCATTGGGTTCATGCAGAGGTTATGTGAAATATTATAGAATAATAAGATGGTGCATTTAAGTGCCTACTTTAGTGTGCAGAACCCTCTTCAGGTTCTATACATGGTGGAACCAAGATCTCCCGCAGTATGGCCAAATCTGATTCATCACCCTTCCCCACAATTTCCCTACATTCAGACAGAAAATAAATTTCACCCTCAGTGCCAATGCTGATGAAATGTAATGCTTCCTGGAGCCCTGAATTTAAAAATAGTCTAGAGCTATGCCCGGGCTCTGTGGGGAAAATGCCACCATCCATGAGTTATGCCTTCAGTAAGGGAGAAAGGTGCCTAGGATGCCAGCACATGCCAGTCCTGCTCCGCAAGCAACCAGACATGATGTGTCCAAGCACTGCTCCTAAACAGAATGTGCCCCTGGTGTCCACCACCCTGCCATGTGCACCAGAACTTCTGCTCCTGGTACATTTTTGGTCCAAATCCTTCCCATCTTCCAAGCCCCAATGTCAAAACCCCCTTCTCTAAAAATCCTCCTCCAGTCACCTGAACCCCATGCTCCTCATATCACCCTGAATTCATTCTTGCATTAAATTGCCAGTTACCTCATAGGCATATAATTTTCCTGAATGGAATGTTTAGAAATGTTTTCAGTATGCATTTGTTGCCTGACATATTCCTGTCCATCATCCTATGTACTGGGGGGGCTTGCTGGGAGGGGCTGGACCGTGCCTGTAACCTCGTGGCTGCTGCCCAGCGTGAGCCTGTAGATGCACTGGAACAAAGCAGAGAGGCTGTGCCGCAGACCTGCTCTGTCCCATGGGGAAGGCCTCAAATGGCAGGACGAGGTCAGTCAGCAGGAGAAAAGCCATCAGCCACATGCAACGGAATCATGTTTCAACCGGTCCTTCCCGCTGAATCCTTCGCCATCCTCAAGCATTCTCTGGCATACCTGAACAACTGTCCAACAAACAAAATGTTTGAAAAGGAGGCAAAAACATACAGGATGCATCACTTTGTCAGGCTCCTGGTTGGTCCTAAACTGCATGCTCACATCCCTCGAGTTCTTCCCCACACTGAGTGTCCACGGATGCCGGCTGAGGTCGGAAGAAATGAAGGAGCTAAGCAGTGCTGACCAGAACGTGCATGCCCCACTTCCACTGCCCGTCAGCTACACGAGTCTCTGAGGATGCACCTTAGGAGGGGCTGTCCATCCTCAGAGATGTCACTCAGGTGGTTTCAGTGTGGACCCAGGGTCAGCTGGCCTAGTGCCCTGCTTCACCTGTTGTCACCCTAAGTGACATCCTGGATTGTAGCTGGAGCTGAGAAATAGCAGGTGACTTAAGTTTCCCTGAAACAATCATTTCCTTGTCCTCTTGACACACAGGGGCAGGTGGCTGGTGAGCAGTGCCCGTGGCATCTATCTCATGTTCTCAGTAAAGTGCCTACAGTGTCTGCACCAAGGAGGCGAGGGAGCCCCCACTTTCATCACCCAATCCCCCCACAAAGGAGCACGGTGGGGCCCATTCGTGCCCCGTGTCCGGCCTGCACAAACCAGAGCTGGGCTTGGGCTCCATCTAGTGGACTCAGCCCTGAAGTCGCCTACTTTGCTTTGCACCTTTGGGGGCTGCGTGCTGCAGACAGTCTGCTGCTGAAGACTCACAGGGCCGGAACGGAGACACACAGAGGCAGAGGCACGTATGTGAACACTTGCAGTCGGCCCACGCGTCGGCGCCCCAGGGAGGAGCGTCCATGTCCTTGGCTCAGCGCTCTTGCTCACAGGCCTTTCCCTGAAGAGAGGCCCTCATGCGTCTGGCTGGCACCCCTGCATGGCTGAGCCTGCCAGATGTTCGCAACGCGTGCTGTGCATCTGTTCCTGCTACAGAATAATTGAGCACCAGTGTATCCAGGACCACGCTAGCCACAGGATGGACAATGGAAAGGCCTCACGTGTCCCTTGATGTCTCGTTTATTTTGTTTTGTTTCTAAGTCACCTTTCTCTCTTCTCTGTGCTCCAGACTGTCCCCACAGAGGGCTGGACACAAAGCCCCACTCTGCCTTATTTGCACTGATGACAGTGGCTTAGATTGAAGATCAAGGTCACCTTGACCGAGGAAGCATCATGCAAGGATGAGGGAGAGGCAGCCATCCAGACATTGGGTGGGGAGGCTGCAGGAGAGGCGAGCAGGCCCCCACAGCATGTGTGTGGTTACACGCTCCTTGTAGCATAACTCATAACAAAGCTCAGTCTTTTTAAACGATGTTTTGGGCAAGTGTTGAATAATGGGTGCAAGCACAGAAACACCCCTACAGCCAAGACAGAGAAGAACATT
This sequence comes from Manis pentadactyla, assembly GCF_030020395.1. Taxonomy (NCBI): domain Eukaryota; kingdom Metazoa; phylum Chordata; class Mammalia; order Pholidota; family Manidae; genus Manis; species Manis pentadactyla. Next base: position 146,530,503 of record NC_080025.1, read on the forward strand.
TCCACCTCCCCAACTCCATCACGCCCCTCCCCCACCCCCATGGTTGTCCCTGGCAACCAATGATACATCCCTGCAGTTTTGCCTTTTCTAGAATGTCCCACAAGTGGAGTCATACTTAGGTAATCCTGCATGACTGGCTTCTCATCAGCATAATCGCTTTCAAGTTTCACCTGCGTTGCCGTGTGTGTCCTCAGTTTATTCTTTTTATTGCCGAGGTGCCGGCCATCGCGTGGCACCCCGCGGTTTGCATTCGCCATTGGACATTTGGATTTTTTGCAGCTTTGGGCTTTTTTGGATAAAACTGCAGTGAATGTTCACATAAGAATTTCACTTGGAGATACGTTTTTATTTCTCTTGAGTAAATACCTAGAAATCGAAATGTTATCCAAAGTGGCTCTACTATTTAGACCCTACCCCTTTTCCATCCCATAGGGCCTGGTGTTTTGAGTCCCACCCTGCAGCCCATCCCTGTGCGTGACCAGCCCGACTTGCCAGCACAGGGTCCAGTGCCGGGGCACAAGTTGGGCTGGTCCAGTGTGGACCCTCCAATGTCATGCTGTCCCTCTGCACGTGTCTCGTCCCCACGTGCTCTCTGTGGAACACTCTGTGAGCAATGGGTCCACTGGGGAAGTAAGCGGTGGGTGGAATAGGAAATAAGAGGTGGGAGATAGACCAGAACCTTCCAGAAGAGGCTGTTCCCGTGCAGCCCTGGGCACTAACCTCAGGAGCAGTTAAGAAAGCTCCAGCCCCAGAGCATGCCTCAATTCTTGGAGAGATTTCCTTTCGAGAATTGCCCCTCCTGGGGGAAGCATCAAAGAAAGATGGGAGGCAAACACACGCGTGTCCCAAAGACTTGGCCCTGCACTGCGCCTCTCTGTTGCCCTAAGACTGAAAGAAGAACACAGGGCCTTGGCACCGTGGTCTGGCGTCTGCAGCAGGGCCCTGCACTGCAGCACTGGGGTTCCCTCCTTGTGCTGGAAAAGGCCATAAGCAACTTTTCAGACTTTCCTCTCCTTCTTTATTATATCTTGACTACAACACCACAAAGAAGACAGGCAGGCAGGGCTGGGCCTCCCTGGAAGGGGATTGGTGTGCAAAGTACTGCCCACCCAGGCCCTATATCTGCCCAACGAGTATTTCTGGAGTCCCTAACAGTGGGCATAAGTACAAAAGAATGTAAGTCTCCTCACTGAGGAGTCCTGGGGCCGAGGCGGGCACCGGCACTGGGGATGGGGGGAGCACCGTGCTCGCTGCAGATGGCAGGTGCGTGGTCCACGAGGCCTGCGGCACCCTGGGCTCGGCTTGGCAGCACAGGGCCCTCGCTGGCAGGCAGACACCCAGGGCAAGGTCTTAACTGGCCCAGTGCCCAGATTAAGAAGAAGCCACCAAGAACAAGTGCCTGTGCCTTTCTGGACTGGAAGTTGAGCCGAGCCTGTAGCTGCATTTCCTGCATCCACCAGGAGGGGTGAAGGCGCCATGTGGGCAGAGCATGGGTGCCCCAGAACTCTGCAGAGAACTCGCCTTTTTCATAAACACAGAAGCTCGGACAGCCAGGTCCCAGCTACTAATGTGAAGGCTGGTTCTTTGCATCTCTGCACACCTTAGCTCTGACCCGCTCTGTCATGGCCTGACATGGACCTCTGTGCCCTTGGGAAAGGTTGATATGACCTTCAGGGCTTCGCTAGCAAGCTCAGCTCCCCCCCAAGTCCTCTGCACAAACGGCCCAACAGTGAATGGAGGGGAGCGCTTCCTAAGGGCGGGCAGACATCCCACCATGGGGCTGCCGTGAGCATGTGCTTGGTAGTCTGTGGTCTCGGCAGCAGAGCTTCTCCACCAGGACCGAGGCAACTGTGGGCGCCCTGCCCGGAGGCCATGACCTGGTACCCCAGGGGCTGGCTTACTGTCCTTCGCCAGGTCGGCCTCAGTCTCTGGTCTGTCCCCCTCCCACACAGCCCCCAGGGCTGCCCAGGTTCTTTCCTTCTCTCCCTGCCTCAGAAGCCATGGGAATTCCCTGCTGCTGACTGCGTGGCATCTGAACCCCGTGCCGTGCAGGCCTCTGCCCGCTGTGCCTCCACCCTTTTTACCTGGACTTCCTTCCCGCACACCCGGTTCTCAGGCAGGAGCCACACTTCCATTCCACTTTCTGTGCTTCTGACATCTGTGAGCTTCAAATGAAACCCTTTCCTTATTCCCCTGCACCTGTCATTTAAGCCCCCAGTGCAGGCCCCAATTTCTGTCAATCCCCTTATCTTGTCGTTTCACTTATGAATCAGGGAATGCATGAGGGGCATGCTTATGCGCATCCAGTGTTCAGTGAGCACTTACTCTGTGTTTGAGCTTGAGACTCTTACTCATCACCACTCATTTTATACCATAACAGTGATGGGCTGTAGGTCATATCCCCACTTCAGAGGCAAGGAGATGGGACATGTGGTTGTATAACCTGCTCGGGGTCACACAGCCAGTGGTTGGCCACGACTAACAGTCGCCCGGCTCCAGGCACAGGGCTCTCCAGGAATTCACTTTCCACTGCGCTGCTGTCTAAGGAGACTCCGCCCGCCTATAAGCCGAGTGCCGCCCCATTGAAACGTTCTTCTTCCCTCCCGCTGTCGGTGTGCTTCGAAGCACATGGTGATGAGTCACCAAACAGCTGCGAGGTTAGGGATGATCAATGACAGCATGATGTGACCCCCGGACTTGGTGACTGACAGGTGTCCCTGCTCAGCACGTGTGCCCACGCACCCTGTGAACAGCGGCCTCAGGAAATGTCAGAGCCAGAGTTGATATTGGTGCTCTTTTCCTGATTTTATAAGAAATGAAGATATCCAAAGTAATAATCGACCTCTATCAAAACAGCATTGTGCATCATTACACAGTAAATACAAACATTCTAAGCAAATACCTAGACAACGCTTTGTGTCTCTAATGGCCTCGGACCACCTGTTTGGGACCACAGCTAAAAAGCGTTGTACTCAAGATGCTCAAAAGCGTTGTCAGACTTGTCATATGACTTTGGAAAGACACAGGTGACATGAATATATTTTCATGATTTTGCATTAAAATTCAGACTTATTGGTGTTAAGCACGGATGAGCTTAAGAGTAACCATCCCCCACCCATCCAGGAACGGGGAGAGAAAGGCGAAAACCCTGTCCTGTGAGAGTGAGCAAACTCCGAGGGCCAGGGGCCACGGCCCCATGGGCACAGCCCGTGTCTGTGTGAAGCGGTGGCCGGAGCGGCTGACGGCGCTGAGAGCTCCGTGCGGGGAGGGAAACGGGCGTGACTGCTTATGGGAAGTAGGAATCTGACCTGTTGTACTGAACGAACCCTTTTGAAGAAAGACCAGGTGAACAGAAAGGTCGACCCACAGATAAGAGCAGCCCAGAGCAGGCAGTCCTCCCACACTGGCCGAGGAAAAGCCCCATGGGGGCAATTGGAGCTGCCTGCCCCTGCGGCCCTGCTTGAGTTCCACCTCTGAGCCCCTCACCTCTGTCCAGCTGTCCAGGTGCCTTCTGACTGCAGCTTATCCAAACTGACTCACTCGCTGGGCATTCTGCTTGACTGGCCTGTTTTATTTCTCATCAAAAATTAATACATTGCCTTTCTCGGTTACGTCCACTCCTTACGAGGTTGGCTAGGATGCAGCTACTCCTAAGGGGCGCGAAACCCCAGGTTCCTGATGCTGCAGAGCTGAGCACCAGGCCCCAGCCCACGCGCCCAGCGGCCTCTCCAGGGTGGGGCTAGCCCGTCTGTTTCCATCTTTATGAAATACACTGACTGGATTCGGTGAATAGATGGGAACGGGTGCTGTCTTATTATCTCCTGTTAGCCTCATAATGCATGCTCATCACAGACATGTTATAAAAATTCACACAAAGTCAGTTAAAAAATGTGAAAGAGAAATGCTCAGAAGAGGGCCACTGCTGTCCTGGCCCCAGGGGCGGCACCAACACGACGGCCCTGGAGGCGGTGCGGCCGGTCGCGCGGCTGCCTTGCGCCTCGTCCCCAGTGTTTGATAGGCGCTGAGAAGTACAGCTTTTAGTCGTGAGAGGCGTTTCGGAGTTTAGGTTTTCTCTGCTATTTTCAAATTGTGTATTACCAGATTGTGAGAAACCACACACAGAGACCAATTATCACAGAGGAAGCTGTATGAATTCTGTCACTGGAGATGTGTTATATTTAAAGTAAGAGTAATAACAAAGAACCTGATAAATACTAGCTTCTATAGCCCTGGACTATTTTCAGACTTTAAAATACAATGGCTTAACCACCCAGAGACGTAGATGCATTAATATCTACTCTTGGCCTGTGCCCAGCACTGTAGAGCACAGAATATATAAACCTTTGCCCGCAAGAAGCTTATTCTCTACTTCTGACCACGTAGAAACACAAACAAAAGGTCACGCTCTATAAAATGCCAGTGGTGAGGCAGGTGCAGACATAAGTACAAAAGGTGTAAGAGGTGGAGGGGTTCTGCGGTTTGTAGGCAGTGGGGACGGGCGGGGACACACACCGGGCTCCGGGCACCATGAGGGGCAGGTGGGCAGACGGAAGGGGGCCGAAAGGCTCTGTATCCACTCTGCACTGTGGCCCCAGCGTGCAGCTGGCCGAGGGGCGACCGTCGGGTGTCCGTGGGGCGAGGGCTCCCACACTCTGTCCTGTATCCAGACGGCGCAGGGGACTCCAGCCTGAGGCGAGGCGCCCTTCCGACCGCCTCGCTCACTGTCCAGCTACACTGCCTTCCCGTCACGGCCGCTCTCCCCGCCGCCCCCTGGCCCTCCCGCAGAACCACTCTGTGCCTTGAGGACTTGTCCCCCTGCCCTCTCTCGACTGACACCACCCCAGGACTCATAGCTTTATGGGTTTTTACTCATTCTTATCTCCCCTCAGCTGCTGCTTCTCCAGGGAGGCCCCCTCGCCTTCCCAAATGGGTCGCCCTGTCCTGCTCCGGCTCTCGGCCCCCGAGCCTGGGGTGCATGCACCCCGCCACCAAGTCCCCTGGATTACTGCCCACCTGAGCCCCTCACCGTGCTGGGCGCTTAGCCCACTCAACAGAAGCGAGCGGAGAGTTCCAGTTAAGGAGAGCAGAACTGATCTCAGGGGCACTCAGAGCCACACCAGCACCGCCACTGCCAGTACAACAGAAAGGATGATTTAAGGCATAAACCCGTGGGGCAGAGAAGAGGAAACATGAGCAGCACAGTTCAGAAAGCTGGAGAGCAAAGGAAGCCCAGAAGACAGCTCCACACCAGGCGGCCGAGGCCACACCGAGAGCCCGTGGCCTCCCTCTGGGACCTCCCGTGGCCCTTGGTCCCAGGGCAGGGGCTCGGGCAGGACCACCACCTGGGGTGCTGGTCCCGCTGGCTGTGGGCTCCGTGCTGATGGGCTAAGTGGGAACATCACCTCTGGTGGGAAGGCGTCGGCGTGGCCTGGGGCTTTGGAGGAGGTTGAAGGGATACGGAGAAAAATCAGGCATAGTTTGAAAATCAGGAAGCCATCAGAACCTGGGCTTCCCTCGCCAACTCCCTGGAAGGCTGGACGGGTGTTCCCTGGAGAGGGGAGGCAGCTCCCAGGGAGGGGACATCGGGGACGGAGGGATATGGGCCCATCGTGCGGGGGGCACCCTCTCCTCTCAGACGCAGGGCAGCCTCGCCTCGCTGTGGGGCGGGGGCCGAGGGGCCTTCCCCACATCGGGGACCGAGGGGGCCAGGCAGATGCTCCTCGTGCCCTTGGGAACCGCCCCCTGGCGAGGCTGCCCGACAAGGAGAGGGAGCCACCGTCTGTCTGAAGAAATCTCACAAGAGAGAAATCCAACCGGCAGACAGGAGCTGGCCATTCAGGGAAAGCGGAGTCCGTGCAGGGGGGAGAGAGCCTTACAGGGAGCCCTCTCATCAGGGACCCCAGGGAGACGGTACGTCACCCTCCTGAGACACGACCCGGCCGTGTCTGTGAAGCTCAGAGCAAGACTCCTTAGATGAAAAATGTGACAGAAACGAAAGCTCAACAGAAAGTTTTAAAGACAAAGGTGAGGACATTTTCCAGAAGGTAACAGAGAGAGGCAGGTGTGGGTGGTGAGTGGCCAGGAAGGGTGAGATACAGAAAACCGAGAAGATACGGGGCCTTGGAGGGCAGCCTAGAGTCGGAGGCGCACGCGGGAGTCACCTCAGTACAGGCTTTAAGCTGCTCCACCTACTGCAGCGAGACCTGCTCTGCTTCTCTGCGGCTGAAGTTCAGTGCCAGGCCACACAGCACTTCTCAAGGAGAACTGCCCTTCCTTGGACAGGCCCAGCCCAGCTAGGAGCCACGTTGGCTGTTAATGGCAGAGCACGACGCCCAAGCCATGGCAGCAGAGGCAGGAAGGTCAGGGTGGCATGGCACAGTCCTGATTCGTCAGGTGTCACCCAGATTGGCGAGTCTGTGACAGGCTGCTGGGTTCCCTAACACGAGGACTGAGTGTTCTGTCCACACTGCTCAGCCACATGAGGCCTCCTGAGCACACCCCTGGTCCAGCCTCCATGATATACGGACAGGCAGCCTAAAGGGAAAGGGCGGGATGGTGAACTTAAAGGGGGCAAAGGAACCCTCGGACTGGGGTCCTCCGGGAAGGCCCCCTCCTGCTCGCATCTGCATCAGCACCCAATGCCCCAGGTGGCCCACAAGTGTCAGAGCTGCAGCCTGTCCCCAGAACATGCTCGTGCAAAACACAGCTTTGAGGCACAGGACCGTGTCAGGCCTGACTCCGAAAATAAGTCCCACATTGATAAGATCAGTATGAAAGCCCCAAGGGATGCCTTAGAAATCGGAAGGGCCGGCAGGGCGGGTAGACGGACACATGTGTAATCAGTGGGGGAGGAGATGGATGCCAGGATGCAGCCCAAGAGTGAGTGCTTGCAATCTTACATGAAAAAGACGTTTCTCCGCAGGCAGGCTTCACCCATGGGCTCCTCAGTATCACCCGGGTGCTGGGGAGGGAAGGGAGGGAGGGGGACTGGGACTCGGTGTCTTCAGCTGGTCCTGCTTGGCTCATTAGCTGTGGAATCCGAATCGTTTTTGCTCCAAAAATATTTTTCTTCTGCACTGTTCAGTTCTGTGTGCTTTCTAATTTATTGCTTCCATTCCCTACCTTGGCTGTTGGAGGTTAATATCTGGCTTTTCTGAGCTGTTCTGTGGTCATATTTGTTATCATGAAGTTGTGTCTTTTTTTTTTATTATCAACATACACAGTTAAATTGGTTTAAACCAACTCCCCGAAGGGCCTCAGTGGCGTCCTCAGGTAACACCCAGCTGTCAGTCAGGAGTGTCCTCAGGGAGCACAGGGCACCGGGCAGCCCCACCCTACATGCATGTAGAGCGTTCTGTGAGGTCAGGTCATCAGGCTGCATGGACGGGCGGTGGTCGTTCCAGGAGCTCTGGGCAGCCCACGCCCTCAGAGTGACTCATGGAAACGCAGACACTGTGCGTTTAGCTGGGCCAGTTCTCAGTTTCTGGCTTATTTTTAAGACATCTGGAGGGCAATAAAAATGCATGTTTCTGGGCCCTGTCCAGAACTGAATGGATTAGGTATGATTGCACTGGATTCAGGGGGTCAAAAAACCCGAAATAACAATGGCTTTAACAAAATCAAACTCGTTCTTACAAATAAAAGTCCAGAGATGGACGCCGGGCTGGTGCCTGCAGAGTCAGGGCCCGGGCCTGCCATGCGGCTTCCGCCCAGTGGCCTCAGCAAGGCCGGCTCCTCTCTGCGCCACTCGCTGTCAGCTGGGGCAGCGTGGAGGCTGGGGCTGGCCGCCTCGGGTCCCCGGCGGTTGGCAGTGGCTGGCAGCTGGGACCTCAGTGGGTCTGTTGGCTGCAACAACTCCACGTGGCCTCCACGTGGTCGCCATGTGGCTTGGGCTCCCTTGCAGCGTGGAGGCCGGGCTCCACGGGCGAGCTTCCTATGAAGGACCAGGAAAAGCTTCCTTGCTTGGGACTGGGCCCCGCGGGCTCACAGAGGCACCGCGCGCATTCTGCTCATCCCACTCAAAGAGCTGCACCCAGTTTCAAAGAGAGAAACTCCATGCTGGGGTGGGGCATGTCAAGGTTCTGAAAGAGCGTTTGAACTCAGAAACAACACTGTGGGCATATTTGGAAAACCCCGTTTGCTGCACAGACCAAAGAGGTTTCGCTGACTTTTCTCCCTGCACCTTATAGCTTGAATGTAATAGATACACCACATGTGTGTTCTTAAACCACACCACCCTTTGTCCTCCAGGTCAGATAGGGACCTGCCTGAAGACCACGTACAGCGAGCGTGGTCTAACGGGGCCCTCCTCTCATTGTGCAAAAGGCAGCCCGCCTCGGCTCAGCTTTCCGCAAGCTTAAATTTAAGAAACATTCCAAGTTCCTTCTATAAGAGAGCCATGTTGCCCCCCATGCAGATACATACAGCCCGTATTTAAGTGGTACAGTTTCCTACTGCCTAACACCTAATGGCAAAACTCCAGACTGTCCACTGTCCCTACTGAATAGCCCAGCTGGGCTCCTTGGAGGACATGACTGAGTAGCAAATATAATTGCTTTTGAGTGCCTCTAAGAAGTGGAGTGACAGGAAGCTGGGACTGTGCCTATCCCCACATCTGAGATGACGCCTGCTGGTGACAGCAAGTGGCTTGGGAGCCAGGGCACTGGGGAGAGTTTACGGTGAAGCAGCATCTCCCAGCACCCTCTGTTTTAACGTTCTATCTTCTAATCCTACTTTCTAATTCTGCTGAGGTTTTGTCAGCCTGTCAGGCTACCTATTGTTTGATTAAATGCCAAATGTCAGAAGCATGAAGAGACCATGTTGTTTATGGGCTCCTTCTTATTCCATGACTTTATAGAGCCATGTATGCTCTTCAGAGAAATTCCACACACGTTGTATGTTTTAGTCTCGAATACTGTGGTGTGATCAGGGGTACTAACCACTCTGTCTTCTCCTCAGCAGAATAGGGATGGGTGGTGTGGTCCGGGGGCAGGATGGCAGCGAGGGGTGCCCAGGCGGGCCCTGTTCCTCACCGTCACTCTCACCCCCACCTTACTGGGCTGGGTCAAGCCTGCTGCCACCTGTCAGCTGCACAGGCCTGATGGGTGCCACAGCTGTTCATCTGAACTACAGAAGAAAGCCTTCAAATAGCTGGGGAGTTTTAAGGTTTTGATTACTTGTGTTTTATACCATTTATGTTTACTGAAACCACATTTGAGTGGAGGGCATTGAGCTATTTGTTCTCTAGGCCACTGAGGGATTCTCCCGAGGCCAGAGCTGGATGGAGAAAGTGAGAAGGTACCAGTTTCCTGGAAACTGGGACTGGAGGAAACAGACCCTCAGAGTGGGTGGAAAGGGAGAGAGTGCCTTTCTGAAGTGGCTGCATTAACATCTACCCACCTCTCAAAGAGCCTCTCTTTGTCCTCCCCAAAACTCCCGTTTCCCCCAGTCGCCAAGGCCGGAGTCACACTTTGCTCCTGGCACACTTTGCACCAGGAGCAGAAACCATGACTTGCTCTTAGCTCATATATGAGCTCACGAGTTCTTTCACTCTGCAGTGGGATTTTACTGAAGAGCAGGAACAAGAAAGCCCTTGACGTGATCAACAAGCTGGTTTTCAGTGCTGTGTGGTGAAGATGAGACCTGTGAGAAGGGGAACAAGTATGTTTATTCTAACGGCAAGAAAGCCAGCATTGCTCTAATCATTTAGGAGCCAACCTGGATGCCCAGGCTGGCGCAGTGCACGGTCCGCAGAACCCCGAGGGCATGCACACCGTCATACCTCCTACAGATGGCCGGATCCCTCAGGTTGGGCGAGATTGCCAAGGGCTTCAGATGGCACAGGCCATCTTATTTTGGAAAAGCCTTTGACAGATGATGTCTGTGCATCTCCCCTTCTGCCTTTGCCCGTCTCCCCCTGCTCCATCGGCTGCAGGAGCTGCAGGGCAGTGACACTGGGGACTGACTCCAGGGTGGGGGTGCCGGGCTGACCTGTGCGGGCATCTCCCTGAGCATCACCAACCCAGGGAGGAGCTCTCCCATCTCTCAGAGAAGGAAACGGAAGCTCAGAACGGTTCAGAGACGCGCCCAAAGGCCACACATTGTTAGCGGAGGTCCCAGGAGTCTGGCCCACGTCTGAGCCCAGAAGCCACGTCCATTCATACTCAGGAGTGCAGAGCTCAGGCTTTGCTTCCAAGCGGCTCCTGAGAGATCTCCCGATAGCGTGTTGTGTGTTTGTCACGTTGGCGGGGGGTCCCCCGGGAGGGCAGGGCCTGGAGGAAAGGGGCGGAGGAGGGGTTCTCTGTGACTCAGGGAAAAGAGGGTGCAAGCTCTGGGTCCCAGGAAGCTGCCCGAGGGGCGGGCTTAGTCATCGCCGGGGTCAGGGTCCTGCCCTGAGCAGCAGGGCACCGGGCACTCTGGAGAGACGTGCCACACCGAGAGGCGCGCCACACCGAGAGGCGCCCAGACCTCGGCCAGTAAGTGTGCCCAGCTCGGGCAACTCCTACGCCTTCTTTAGAGGACAAACCCCACATTTATGCCTGGGTGGGGGATAGTAAAGGGTGGGCTCCTTAGCCCACAGACTTCCCCAGCTGTCTGGGAGGGCATGTGTGAGGGGCTCCTCCCTGACCCTGCCCAGGTGGCTGCCTGCCTCTGCCTCCGCCGGGACGGGGCACCTTTCCAGGTGGGAAGGGAATTCCAATGCAGGGAGCGCCCCCCGGGAGGCAGGAAGAGCACAAGGCTCCACTGGGTCATTAGGAGGTGACGTGGCAGAACAGAAAGAGCCCGGAATGCAGAACCTAGGGTCTGCAGAGGCGGCTTCCAGGGGTGACCCCCACCCCCTCTCCCTCGCCCCCCACCCTCCCCTCTCTCCCCTCCCCCCACCCCTCACCCTCTTCTCCTCCCACCCCTCCCTTTCCCAGCTTTACTGAGATGTAATTCACATACCATGTAATTCATCCATTTAAGTCCCACGATTCGGTGGGTTTTTTAGCGCATTCCCAGAGTTGTGCAAGCATTAGGTGGTTCAGCTTTAGAACGTCCCATCACCCCCGTGACACACTCCGTGGTTCGGCTAACACCCCGGACCCCTCCCTCCTCTCTCATTCCCTCCTCTGACAGAGGCTGGGGCACCCTTCTAGGCTCTGTTCAGGACTTCCATTTGTGATCATGTATGTTAACATGTTCCTTCATGTTCCACGTAGGTTCAAGTGACTTGGATGGGGGACACGTCACAGATATTCCAGAACAGGCCGCTCCCGTCACTGTCTCGGGAGTAGAGCACCCCTCCCAGACCCCGAGGGAGGGAACCTCTGACACTATAGATATGGAGCCACCTTACAGTTAATAGGCATCTGAACTCAGGTGCTGGCTGCTCAAGACGGATTTATGCCCATGAGGATTTCCACCTCAAGAATTTAACTGTTAGATATGCATAAATATGCTAACACAAATCTTTTAAGTTCTGTGCGAGTATAAGATATTACTGACCCTAACAGAGCAGATGATTAGACTAGATCCCGTTAATTTCCGCCCATCCATCCATTTTTCATTATTCAGTTAATATTTATGGGCATCTACAATGTGTCAGACATTCGTCCAGACTGGCGGTGAATTTCACACCATGCTAAGCACATAGGAAAATCCAGCCAACACATATTATTTGTCACAGAAAATGTCGCTTTTTGAGGTGTTTAGCCATGAAAGGTTGGCAGCCAGAAAGGCAATTTTTAGCTTTCCTTTTCCAAATGTTGTTTTTATTGGAACATTTTTCAACCTCTTAAATTAGCTTAGGAAGATAAATGAGTAAACTTTGCTGCACTAATTTATTCTTCAAAAACTCAACATGATTGATGCCATGTTTGCTTATTGCTCAAAAAAGCAAAATCAGAATGGATTGCATGGTAACTTTGAGATATAGTTTGTCCAGATGGTTGTATTCTTTCTTAATCATTTTTCTTACCCATCCATCTGCACCCTGGAGATGGTTCATCACACAGTCTGCCGTGGATTCTTTAAAATAAATGAGTAAATAGAGACAGAAAAGTGGGGGAAGTGCTCTAACCAGTGCAAAGCACACACAGACCTCCGTGTGGTCCCGCCCTCCCTCTCCCCACCCGCCCCTCCCTCCCTCTCTCTTTCACACCCACACACACTCATGCTCACGTGCACGTGCCTACCACTAAGAATTCAGAATAATCCAGACGACTGTGGAAAATCACTTGAGGACCACGAACTAGGTCTTAGGCTCAGTGCAGAGAGCATAGCTGGCCGTCCCCGGCGTGCAAAGGCAGGGTCCAGGCCTGGGCCTCCAAAGGGAGAGCGTGCTCTGCGAGGAGTGCCATGGGGTGGGCGTGCTGGGCAGTCAGCAGACTGGACTCCCTGGGGTGTGCTTTTCTCTGCATTCCCGGAGCCCTTCCAGCTCCTTAAGTTAGTTGGAGATTTTCTTCTCCTTTGACCAGAGCAGGAGATTACTCTTCAAACAAAAGTTACACAGCCACGTGTCCTTGACCAACCCCTTTACCCACCTGGGGCCTGTTTGTCTGAGGGCTGCAGTGGCAAAGGGGCACAAACTGAATGGCTTAGAAGCCCCGAAAAACATTCTTGCACAGTCTGAAGGCCAGAAGCCCTAAGTCATGGTGTGGACAGGGCCGCGCTCCTCCGAAAACTGTTGGGGAAGGTCCTTCCTTGCCTCATCCAGCTTCCGGTGGTGGCCCACAGTTCCTGGTGTCCGTGGCTTGTGGATGTGGCCTCCAGTCTCTGCCCCCGCTGTCACGTGGCCTTGCCCCGAGGGCTGCTCTGTGTCTCTCCCCCTACAAAGACATGGGTGAATGCTGAGCTTCCTCTGTCCCTTTCTGCGGTGGCGGTATTACAGTCCACCCAGTCACGCAAACTGGAAACCTGCCACAGGATCTCAGAGGTCAACTAGCCAAGGCCATTTGCTGTGGGTCAGATCTTTCCCCCAAAAGATGTGCTGAAGTCCTAACTCCCGGGCCCTGTGAATGTGACCTCATTTGCACATAAGGCTGTTTGCAGATATAATTGAGTTAAAATAAGGTCATTCTCAGTTAGGGTGGGACTTAATCCAATAGCTGGTGTCTATAAGAAGAGGAGAAAACTCAGAGAACAGACGTACAGAGAGAAAGCCGCGTGCCGAGATCGGTGCCAGGCTGAGATGCGTGACATCTGGCTTCGTGCTCTTCCCTGGTAGTTGCTGTTGGTCGTGTGCTTATGTGAAGGGGTGGGTTGAGCATAAACCCAAGCTGGGCATTTGCTATACTGGAGCAGAGAAAGAATTGAATTGTGCAAGAGAATCTAGTCAATGGGGGGCCCGAGTGAGCCACTGAAGAAGGGACCCCATGGGGGGAAGTTGGCGGAGTGTATCGCTGAGTCCAGGCGCGAGGCGAGCATCACTGTTCTCACCGTACACGTGAGGAAGCAAATGCAAGTCTTTCCATTCCCCGGAGCCCTCCTGCTGGTGAGCAGCAGAATTCAAATTAAATTCACAGCCTCATGGAACTCTTCCCTTCACATCCCAGCTTCCTTCCCTGTGTGAGTCCCTGGTTTTCCTAAGCACCGTGTGCGGCACCTTTGGGAGGCAACTCACTGTGCCCATCATAGATCCTTCGTTTGCCTTACGGAGATGAAGATTCATTAGCGAGAAAAAAAGCAATCGTGGTACTCCTTCAGAGTGTGTTAGTTTGTAAAGGAATGGTTGTTTCTCTCGGTTTTCGTGACTGTTCCGTAGCGGAGAGGGTACCTCTTCTCCCCATTGCTCCTCTGGTGAAGTGAAGGCTGCCCTGAGAGCTGCCCCCAGCCCCAGGGTTTGTGTGTCATGAAGCTGGAACATGGGCCACACTTCCCCTCTCTAGCCAGTGTTTTTCCTGTTTCCCTTTGGTGCCTTCATGCTGCAGAAATGTGTGTAGTGTGTTGGCGGTGAGGGGAAGGAAATGCATGTTAGCTTTAGAGGAGGAGGAGGTCTGTGCACAGATGTGCAAAGGTATTAAGTCAGACTGCATGCCTGACCCTGGCGTATCGGCCCTGGTGCTCATACAATCTCCTGGGGCACTTTATCCACTTGGAGGTCCTGTTTCCAGCTTGCATTTATGAGAATTTACACTTATTAGGGTAAAAAGAGGTTAATGCCCCACTGTTCCTTAATATCTTAGACACCTTCTGGAAATCATAATCTAACAATGTGAATTTCAATATTAAGCCTGTGGAATTTGGATCTTTTTTTCTGATGTCCTACTCTATCCTCTGTGCTTGGGAAATTCTCATAAACCCAGGCTAAGTGAATGCATTCGGTTTGTCTTTAACCCTGCAACTACGTTTTACTTAGTGCCACCTCCAAAGCCAGCCATAGTCTCTCTCACATGTTGTCTTTCCAATGCACATGTGCCTCTGCTGTGCTACATGTGGAGGGAAGGGTGTTTTTTTTCAATTCAATATCAAGGTCATAGTATGTTGGGAGGAAAATTCTCCAGCATTTCATTCCTTTCCATAATAATTTTGATAGCCAAGGAGATATAAGCTGTTAAAATTATTTGTATTTTTTAGCTTTTTATTTTGAAATTTGGACCAAAAGGAGTTAAAAAAAATAGACAAAGAATTCTCCCATATTCCTTACTCCACTTCTCCACTTAGTGTATTTTATAACCAGAGTATAATTATCAAGAACAGGAGGCTAACTTTGGTACAATGTTACTAGTTCATCTACTGACCTTATTTGAATGTCACCAATTCTACTAACATTTCTTTTCTTTCTCAGGGTCCCAGATTCCTTTAGATGTTATTTCTCCTTAATCCCCTTCAGTCCGTAACTTTCCTCGTCATGAATGACCTTGACACTCTCAAAGATTACTATTTTGTCATCTTTGAGACTACAACATAGGTCCGCTGTTTTGTAGAGTGTGTTGCAGGGTGGGTTTGTCTGTTTTCTAACGACTGAGTGAAGTTATTCATTTTTGGTAAAAGCACCACATATATATGATGCTTTGCCCTCACTGCGTCACACCAAGGGGATCGTGATGTCGGTGTGTCTTATTGCCGCTGACAGTGACCCTGGATCTCTTGGGTAAGTTGCTGTCTGCAGGGTTTCTCCACTGTAAAGGTGCAGTCTTCCCCTTTGAGGTGGATCAGGACCTTGGGGGAGATACTTTGAGACGATGCAAATCCTGTTCGTCTTCAGACCTTCACACACTAACTTTAGCATCCATCAGTGCATCTTGTCTGCAGCATTCATTACAGTCCTGGGATGGGGATGGAGCTCTCCTTCCTTCCTTCCTTCCTTCCTTCCTTCTACATTTATTAATTGGAATTAACTTGTAATGAAGATCTAGTTCTCCTTCCTCATCTGGTTATTGATTTCTATTAGTATGGACTCATGGATATTTGTTTTATTCTGCAGCTTAATCCAATACTATCATTTATTATTTCAGTGTTCAAATTATTCCAGCTTTGACCATGGGAAACCCCACTAGGCCACTTTCTGTGTTCTTTCAACAATGCTCTATCTTTTTTGAGTATATTTACATATCCTCTGGCCTCATAGGATGTTCCAATCTCATCCCTGTATTTTTCCTGTTCCAGCCTGGATATCATGACTTCTCATAGGATCCCTGTTTACTTTTATTGGAAGGTGGTACTTAGAGACCAAGATATGGGCACTCAGTGTGCTCACTGTTACTGGAGATCATTGGTTCTAGGCTTCTCCATGAACAGAGTAAGGACATGCATGTTATGTACACTGACCTGTGGATACACCAATATCTATAGTTTGGATCTAACTTGTGTATATATTAAAAGTCACGAATTTATACTGATTCCTGTTATTTCAGTGCAACACTGCACACTTATTTTAGCCTACTCCTTTTCCTTATACCTCTTTTCTCCATGAGTGAGAAACCTGGCTTTTATTATCTCCACTATATCTATATATTTGCATAGTACACACATAAAGTCATTTAAGGACTGCAAGCCTATGCCCCTGTGAGGTGCATTTATGCACTAGATGACAACAGTCCTTTTCATCTTCAGCTTCACGCAATGCAGTCAAGACCCTGTTTCCCAAGGTGCTTACATAGGTTCTGTTCTTACCCACCCACTTCCGTACAACTTTGTCATAAGGTTTTGTTCTTTTGTTGCTGTTCCTATTCCATTTTGGGTTCCCCACATTCTAGTTGTTTATTTCTAATTTTTCTTTTATTTTTGGAGTGCATGAAGAGTATGAAACCCTACTCTGACCTAGCCTCAGTATTATACCAATAAATATACCCAGGGAAGGACTTCTCCTTCCTCGTCCCAGCCATTCCATCCCAGTCCCCTCTATCTACACTCACTCCCTATACATAACCAATCTCTGGTTTCTGGTTCATGAATGAGGAGATTCATGTATATCTTCTTATATCCCTTTCATATATGATGGATCACATACTATAGATATTCTACTGGGCTTTGAAAAACTCCTGGGAATCTCTCTGTATCAGTTTATGGAGATCTTTGTTCTTGGAATCTGTACATATTCCATTGCATGAATGTACCACAGTTTTACTCAACCACGTGTTTCCAATATTTTGTACTTATAAGGCTGTGATGACTGTAATCTTCTGCACACATATTTTCGTATTGTTGGAGATGTATCTTCTATGAAATGTCCTAGGTCAAAGTTAAGTGTGCATTTTAGTAGGTATTACCAAGTTTCCCTCTAAAAGATTGTACCAGTTTGCATCCCCACCAGCAAAGTATGAGAATTTAGAAAGCCTTTCCCTACACAAGGTTAAAGATGTTATCACCCATGTTTGTTAGAACACTTTGAAACATTGAAAATATTCAGGTAGGGCTTGTTGACATTCATTTGGGGCCTGGACTGTCAAGATCCTCTGGCTCTCCTAACATGGCATCCGCCTGCCCTGCTGATTCCTGTTATCGTGCTGGTCCCTCCCAGGGCACTTCATCACCCGTCTCCAGACTTCCTGGTTTCTCCAGAACCAGGGACACCATCTAAAGCTACCCAGGGGCCCTGCAGACTGGCTTGCCTTCCCCAGACCCTTTTTACTCTTGAATGTATTCTCTTTTGTCCAGGTAGTACTATTAAGCACTTACTTTAGATTTTTCTTCTGATTCAATCCCTGAATCAGTACTCACTTCACCTCCCGTCCCTTTTTGCCTCATCTCCTTTTTTCAAGCAACTCCTAAAATCCACTGTTCTCCTTTTCCAAATGCCCTTCACCATAGTCTTGATACAGATGAAGGAGCGCATTCATAGCTATGTCTTCTGCATAAGAAACATTATAGCCACGTGATAGGGTGCCCCCCTGACAGGCTGGCCTGTTCAGCAGACTGCAGACACAGTTCTCATGGGGAAGGGAGTCATCTGCAAGAAACAGGAAGTGAGTCTTTTCTGCACATTGTGGACAATGATAGCCACAAAATATGCTGAAATATTTAATATGTATTAAAGTGTAAGTTTTTTCCATCTTTCCTTATGTTTTTATTCATTATGACCTTTATTTAAGTACATCAGCAGGAATTTGTTAGTGTGGTATTTTGCATATCAATAAATTAAGAATGAAAAACGTGATGTTTAAAAGGAAAAAATCTTTCTCTCGATTTTCCTCTTGTCTCCTCTCTCTCTCTCCCTCCTTCCTGCCCTTCCTCCATATCAGCACAAACCCAAGGGTGGAATCTGTTCTGAGGCTGCTAGTTTTGGAAGGTCAGAATGTCCTGGCATTATGCTTAGGAACAACCTACCTGCCAGGAAAGTCAAAGACGGAGAAATAAGCTGTGGGAATTTATTACTGCATAGCTATGCATTTCCATTTTTAATTTTCACTATTACAGATATTTTAAAAATTGATCTACAGACCTCTCTGCATGTGCTCCCTTGATGAATATTTACTGTTTGGGTTAAGCAGTAATGGACTATTTGAGCTTCATGTAAATTATGTATATCTGAAGAAATCTAGTGGAGGCTGAATGAGACACATTATTTAATAACTCGAGCTCCTGAAATTGGTGCAATGGAAGAGGAAGGGAGTACCTTTCAGGGGAGGATAAATCACAGAATCTTCAATTCTTGCTTCCCACCATTTTGCTTTATTTCTTTTCTTTCAGAGACCCTCAAAGTCTAGACCCACCGGAAGTCAGCAACGCGAAGCTTCAGTATGCAGGATGGGGACCTAAAGGCCAACAACTGGTGAGCACATCAAGTTCAGGCACATTTTGATGTTGATGAAGTTTACATTTGATAGACTGAGTGTGTCTCACTATACTCGTCTGAGTCCTTGCATGAACTGAATTTGGGGAAAGTACACCTAAATATCTGCATATGTGAAATGGTCATTTCTTTCTCATTAGAGAATTCTCTTGAAATTGGAAGAGCTTATACTGTGGTTCCCATAACTGGAACCTTAGCCATAAGTGGTCCCCAACTGTAGCTGTGTGTCCAGACCACAGATTTACTGTGAACTCAGAGATAATCCTCATCAAAAGACTGCAAATGGGATTTCTTAGGATCATGGCATCATTGAAATGTTCTCTTGTTTTGCCTGTGGAACTCTGGCTCTTTTCTCTGGAGGGCTTTTTGAAGGAAGGATATTTGCTGGCTGGGGGGCTGGGCATCCTGCAAGTAGCAGTGATGTGCATGAGTCCCCGCCTCCCACAGCCAGCTCGGCCCTTAGCCTCACATCCAGCATCTTCATGGATTCCCACTCAAAGTGGCAAAAACAGATGTTCTGAGAAACGGGATGGGAAGGATGGTGCAGTGCCCAGGGCTCTGAGCTCGTGGTTAGGAGGCGGGGTTCTCATCCTGGTGTCGGTGATGGGCGACACCGCAGCTCCCTCTCAGGCTGCAGTCGGCTGGCCCAGCTACGGAGAGGAAGATTGGGATAGTTCGACCTCTCGGGTTTATCCCAACTTCAGCGCTACATTGTCTAAAACCAGATGCTTGTCAGCTCTGCTCCGCTGTCTTTGACAAGTTATATCGCCCTTTGCAGAAAGTCCCTGCATGTTGAAGTCCAAGTGATGTAGTTGCTATATTCATGTCACTATTTTCTTCTGCTTTTTAAGCTGATTAACTAAAGCTGCATTATAAAAACTTTTTTCCTAAAATAGCACAGAAAATGATCACTTTTCGAAAGCTTGGGGTAGGATTGTATTGGGTGGGCTATCTACTATCTTCGGCATTAAAATAGTCTTATTTTTCCTAACAGTGTGATTATGTTTTCCTGGTTGCATTTTAATTCCATTGCCTTGAATCGAGTCAAGGAACAGGGGGATGTAGTCCCCAAAACCATTTTACCGATTACCAAAGTGTCCCTTGTGCTGCACCCTTAGCAGTCAGAGATTTTGCAAAGCACATTTAATGATCAAAGTCAGGGTGTGACAGGTCGGGGGGACTTGGCAGAGGGACACCAACCCATCAGTTCCGTCACACTGAGGAGATAAAAACCCGTCTTTCCTCAAAGGTGCTCTTACCAAGGAAAAACTGCAATTTCATAGGAGACTGTAGAAGACCCAAGTGTTTAAAACTTGTGACTTAATCTCTAATAGTTGCCTTTAAATCCCTCTGAAAATCAATGATTGAAGATGTTTCCAGAAAACAGGTCTTACCCATATCCATCAAATCGTCCCATGACAGTGACTTTGAGCCTCCATAGAGGGGACTCCCTGTCTTCCCCGGGTCCTGCGGGCAACACACTGCCCACCACCTCACACCCCGGCCCCACCCCACCACCCCCTGGTACCCCGGCCCTACCACACCACCTCCCGGCACCCCTGCCCCGCCCCCTCGCACCCCAGCCCACCGCACCACCTCCTCACACCACATCCTCGCACCACCTCCTCGCACTCTGGCTTCATCCTGCCCCTCGGGGAAGCACGTGGGGAGTGGGCAGTGTTCCTGCGTGGTCATTGTTCAGGCTCCATATAGTCATCAGGAAAAGCACACGGTGGCTTGAATACTGGCCAAGCTCTCTTTCCACCAGAATGGCTGCCTCTGTCCTGTCGCCCAGTGATTACCACTAAGCTCCTAGGCTCACCCCCGGCCTGTGGGAGGGGCCAGATGCGGTGACCGAGGTCCTGCATGCTGGCCCTGTCCATGGAGAGGGCTGTGCAATTTCAGCAGAGTTAGCCCACAGCTGCCCGAGGAGGGTGGTGTGCAGGCCCGCCCCTACCCATGGGCTCTGGAGGAGGGCGAGAACTTGGAGGCAGAGGGGTACTGGGTTGATGTCTCCAGCCTGTGGAAGTAATACACCAGCCTTCCCGCCAGAACCTGCTGAAGCTGCCACCACCACTGGGCTTTACACAAGACAAAACAGCAAAGCTCAGCGGTGTCACCTCCCTGACTCCCCGCCCCGCCCTGCATGGCCCACCACCTCATCCCACAGACCCCATTGTGCTCACTCACCTCACGTTGCCGTGTGCCCCCTGCATTCAGCGGCCTTCAGCCTAAGCATGTCCTCTGTGCAGGGTGTTCATTGTGACACCTCGCACTCAGTGATTATTTGTTAAGGTCGAAAATGAATGCATGAGCAGACTGACTGATTAGTCACCACATTCCACATTCTTGTGGTCCAGCCATTAAACATAAAATAATTGCATGGAGGCAAATAGCCAGGATCTCCTTGTATGTGTCGGATATCCTAACAGAAAGGGAAGTTCAACTTCCTTTTTGCTTCTGGGAAATAAAGGGTCTGTTAAGTAGTGATTGCTAATATTTGGGCTTAGAACCAAAAGTGCAAATGTACTGATGAAATTTCTGAGGTTTTAAACTTGTTTAAACTTCGGGATTTTTATTAAATGGTTCTTGTATGAGTGTAATAGGCAGCATAAATCATCTTTGAGCAAGCAGCCTGTATGTTACAGCAGGGTCAGCAAACCTTTTTTGTACAGGGTCAGGTAGCAAGTGTTTTAGGCTTTGTAGGCCCACATGAACTCCATCTCAACTACTCCACTTGCTCTTGTGGAAAGAAAGCAGTTGCAGGCAATACAGAAGCAATGGACATTGTTTTGTTCCAATAAAACTTTATTTACAAAAACAGGTGTTGGGGCCTGCAGGCTGTAGGTTGCGGACCGTTGATTTAGGAGGTGGTCGGCTGTCGTGCTGTCAGCGAGCGAAAGCCTGGCCCCTGGGCCCGCACCCTGTGACTGGCGCTCCTGGTGCACACTCTCTCGGCAGAGGAAATCCACAACCCGGGAGCAGGCCGCGCAAACACTAACAAATCCCTCTGCGCCATTTCATTGTAAAACATAAACATTGCTCCCCAAAGGAAATCTACTCTAATTATAATTAGTCAGACTAAAGTGAGTAGTTCTCCTTCCTGAGCTGAGAACACAGCTGCAGGGAAAATTCACAAAAAGCCTTCCAAGCACCATCACCTCGTGGGAGGGATTCCAGCGGTGCATTAGCTCTGGACTCAAAATCACAGGAAGGTGACACCCAGCACCAGGCGTGGGGTAGAGGCAGTTTCTCCAGGGCCTCTGTGTGGCCTCCAATTAGTGGCTCTTACCTTGTAGAATGAATCTGCTAGACCTTCAGATCACAGATGTTCACCTGGCCCATGCATTGGTAGAGGGCACGGAAAACCTTGAGCATGAGGAGATTCACTTCTCAGGTGGCGCTGGTCTGTGATCTTAATTGTTCTGGAGGGACAATGATATTGTTTCCTGAATTTGACATTATCTGCGGAGCCTAGAAATAGGAAAGTGGACTTGGCTTGGTTAGCTGGGACCAAACCAGGAGATACATGTAAACTGCTCAGCCTCCTCACAGCCCCACCTCCAGTCTCCATGTAGTCAGTATATACATAGTGATTTGCATTAAAAACATGAGCTATTTCAAAATTTTTCTCCATTTATCCTCTGCTGATGAATCTCTGCCTAAGTTGAGAACATCTGAGTTTCTATTCTTTGATCTTTCTGAGACTCTCTGCCCACCATGTGTGTTTGTCCATTTATGTGAGGTTTTATCTCTGCTAACCTAGAATATGATTAAATTGTCTGTTTAGAAATATCCTTTCATTTTCTGGTGTGTCATCTCCACTAGAGACATCTAATATGAACAGACGCTGAGGGCAGCAGCCGTGGCCCCGGCAGGGTGGCTGAGCCGGGGAATGTGCACGTGTAGGGAACTTGGGTGAATTTGCTATGTAACAGTTTTCTTTGGAACCAAGTGCCATGGACACTTCTGCATATTCGACTACAGAGCGTCGGACAGCATGAAGAATCCGAGGCCGGACCTTCCGCCAGTACCTCCCAAGATCAGAGAGCCAGAGCAGGGGCCTCTCCTTGCCTGGCCGCACCGCACCATGGTGGTCTCGGGTGAACAGCCTTGAAAGGGATTTTAGTAAGTCCACCGGGGGGTCTTCAGGTCAGAGACCTTTCAGAAGGTGACAGATGAGGAGGGCAGGCAGCGGCGGCTGCGAGCCCGTGGGGACTGGGACTGGGCTGTCCCGCAGGGGTGTGGGGGTGACAGCAGCCCCAGAGGAAGAAGCCAAGAACACCCCCAGGCTCTGCTCGCTGCTTGGAAGGGGCCGCGGCCGTACGCAGCCCGCCGGGGCATGGAGGCCCCAGTGGGAGGCCGCTGCTCTGTGTCCCTGGACACAACAAGAGAACGAGAAAGTATGTTCATCACCAGAATGGGGGGGTTTCTGCTACACTTTGTGAAGAGCTGCCTGACCACATGGCCCGTTAGGCGCTCGCATGCCTTTCCCAGGGAGTCGTGGAGAGAGTAGCTCATCGGTGAGTCAGGGAGCCCTGCCCAACTGCTCCTGCACACGTGGCTCTGCTGACAAGCCGCAGGGGCCGGGCAGACTGGACTCCAGGGCGCAGCCTGTCCCGGGATCCCCCGAGGTGACAGAGCCGAGCAGCGTCTCCCAGCGGATGAGAAGGGCCCGGAGGCCAGTCCTGTCGGCAGGCAGTTCCATCTGTTCACGCCCTTGCTTCCTGTTCAGCAAATTCCTAAGGAACCTTCCTGACACGGACTCCTGCCAACCGGGAACATGGAAGGAGGGCATGGTGGGGTCTCCCGCTAAGACCTGGACTGGGCCGTGTCCAGCAGACTAACCGGGCTGTTGCCGACGCTCTCCAGCCCCATGTACCCCGGCTCCCCGGCGTTCCCCTGGCCCCTCCTCCTGGGAACCTTGCACTGCCTCCCCTGAGTCACCCGCCTCGGGCAACTGCACGCGAGTCCTGGGCCGGCCTCTGCCTGAGTGATTGTCCACCTTACGCCTGTGACGTACTGCTTGGCTGTCAAAGGACCGAGTCCATTCTACGGGAACTAAGCTTTAAAACACAACTGCTTATGAGTCCATCTCAGTGTTGTTTTTCCACCTACTTAACAGCACATTTTACCAAAGGAGGTTATTTTCCCTTCTCGCACGTCAACAGCAAAAGAGAGTGAGGATCTCACTTTACCCCTTCACTGCGTCAGCCCACACTGCCCCCCGCTAGACAGGTGCCTTGGTACGTTGTTATATGGGTCAGTGAAGGATTCAGCAGAATCTAAGCTGAAGGTTCTTGTACTCACCCTGGGTCATGTCGTGGCACTCAGATTTCTGCATTAAAAAAGGGGATTTTAAAAATAGCTCATTAACACTGTAAAAATTCATGCTACTGAAATGTCAGTAATTCAGCATAAGATGCTGGATGAAGAGGTTGCTCTTGGAACACCAGAACGCTTTTTTACACGAAATAAAGGGCAATCGCTACCAGATCTGAGGACTGGGGTGCATTTGCTTCGTGCATCTCTCGGGTACAGGCATCTGCAAGACGAGTGGCAGCCAGGGTGGATCGTCAGCTCTCAGTGTGCCAGCAAAGTCCAGACAGAGGACTAAATGAGTGGCGTCCCCCAGCAGCCCCGGGCAGCACAAAGGCGTGGGCAGGGACAGCTGGGACACCTGCCACCGTGCCAAGACCAAGACAACAGGAACCCAGAAGTCAACCCAACTTTGAACTTAGAAGTCCCCCTCCAGAAACCCCATTGCAGTGTTATAGCCACTTCATCTGTCTCAGTACCTGAAGGTCCTGATTTTGAGCCTTAGATGGAAAAGAAAGTTCTGTTTCCTTGTTTTTCAAGGTCCACTGATAACAAAAGCTTTGGAATCGAAAGGGCTGCATTCAGATGTCGGTTCCTTCACTAAAGGCGCAATTGTGATGAAGATACTCTCTGAAGCCCCA
Source organism: Manis pentadactyla (assembly GCF_030020395.1). Lineage (NCBI taxonomy): Eukaryota > Metazoa > Chordata > Mammalia > Pholidota > Manidae > Manis > Manis pentadactyla. The sequence goes on from NC_080025.1 coordinate 146,554,677, forward strand.
GTCTCCTCACCTGTGAAATGAGAGTACTGTGTACCCTACAGGCGCCGCTGTGTGGATGAAGTCAGTCTGTGTAAAGCACGTGGCATGGAGCCCAGTATAAAGAACATACTCGATAAATGATGACTTTTATTGTTGTTGCTATTAGATTCTTACTTGACTTAGTCAAAATGTAGAGAATGAGAAAAAAAGTAAGAGTTTTATCAAATGAAAGTTTGGCGTGTGTCCGAGGAGTTAAGCTGCACCTGAAAGAGCAAGAAATGCAACGGAGGCTGTGGCCCAGGGTCTGGGGGGCGGCCCAGGGCTCCAGCACTTCCACCCCTCTGTCGCAGGGATGCTGTTCTGACAGCACGCCACCAGTTCCTGTTCCTCTAAGCCTTTAGCTCCGCGTAGGTTTGCAAGTGTTCTCTTTGGAAAAAGCCGTTATCAGGTGACAGCGGTTCCCCTGCTCTGACGCCACCCAGAAGTTATCCCGTCAACAGAGAGAATATGTTCCTTATGAAAAGCCTGGCCCCATTAGATCCCCAGAATTTACTCATCTTCCAACTGGAAGTTTGTGTCTTTGACCAACATGTCCCCATTTCCCGTACCCCCAGCCCCTGGGAGCCGCCATTCCACTCTTGGTTTCTGCGAGTTCAGATTTTTTTTAGATTCCACATATAAGTGAAATCACAAAGTCTTTCTCTGTCTCACTTGCGAAATGGTAATTACGGGATGGGTTGGAGGTGGTATCTAACACTATGGTGGTGATCATTTTGCAGTAGAGTCAACACGGTGTCCACCTTAAACTTACACAAGGTTATGTGTCCATTATCTTTCAATAACACTGGGGGCGAAAAACTTTAAAGAAAAAAAGCCTGCTTCCTCCTCTCAGTCCCGGGATCTCTAGCTGATCAGAGGCTCTTTCTCCTTACGGGGCAGCCAGCAGTGAGCTGAGCAGAAACGGGATGAGCTGCCTCCCCGAGGTCACCGCTGCCCCCAAGGGCATGACTGGTCACCTAGTTCCCAGTAGCAAAGGGGGCAGGGGGCATTTCGTCGACATTGACAAGTCCAATGAAAGGAGAAAGATCGATCTTTCCAGCAAGAGGAAATTATTTAATGAAATGTCGCAGGCATGGAGAGGGCCAGACTGAAGTGACATCCCATTAATAACTTATAAAAGACTCTAATCAGTTTGGGTTAATTTGGTATTCATTGTAAGAGCATTCATCACGGGCACCAAAGTCCATGACAGTAGCCAAGAAATTAATATCGCCGGGATGGAAATCGCCTTATGTATCCTCAAATAATGGATGGGGAGCCAGGTTAGTGAGTGATTTACTAGCGCCAAGGGGGCCCTCCACAGTGAACGCAGTGTGTTATCACTTCATGGCTCTGGGGGACTCGGTCACTGTTAAATTCACCTCCTCTTAACTAAGAAGCTGAGTTGGGGGCACTTAACCTGAATGGATGGGGCTCCGCACCACCTGACGGTCTTCAAGAATGGAAAGAATTAGGGAGTGACTTTCGGGGTTTTTCCCTTGACCAGCAGGCTCTCTGAAGACATGGAGTCTTCAAAACACAAAAGCAACTTCCTAACTGTAGGCTGACAGAGAAAGTAAGGCAACTAATGAAAACAGTGAGTCGTGGCATTTCTTTAACTGTTGTCATGCTATATGGACACAGGGGAGGGATATACAAGAAAACATTCTTCAGACCATACAAAAATATGTAGTTGGAGTCATAAAGACTTTTCTACATTTTAGCACAGAAATCCCTTCTAACAAGAAGTCACAAGTGATATAAACACATTTGTAACACTTACCTATAATAATTTAAAAGGCGTACATATACTAAACCTTTGTAGGAGAGCAATTTAGTCCATTGATAGGATGAGCTATTATACAACCATTGGAAAATAATAGGTAGACTGCAGTGACCATGGGAAACAGATCATTTATTAAATAAAACTGAAAATAAGCTGTTTGGTGTATGTTTGCATATGGGAAAAGATCTACACTATGAGCATTTTACCCACTTCTAAAAGTTTCTTGGATACAACAACATTATGTATTCATTAAAAATGAAAAAGAAAAGAGAAGTTATTGTCAGATAGGAGGTTTAGGAATTCCACCCAACAGACATGTACTCAGGCCGCGCAGTGTGGGGCTTTAGGGGTGCGAACGTGAGGAAGCTGGTCCAGAGAAGGATGGGAGCGTCTTCAGTGCCCCTGGGCTCAAAGCGCTGCGCAGATGTGTCCTTTCTCCCCGGCCCTGCTGCCAGCCCTCAAGAGGCATTTCCCAGAACTCACTCGTAAGCCAAAGCTTTAAGGAGAAGGAGGATATAGGGTTGAAAACCAGGTCCGACTGTTGGTCTGTGAGGGCAAACCATGTTCTCAGCCTCATCACAGCCTCCCTCACACAACTGTGATGGCGACAGTGTGTTATTTCTTAGGAAGAATCTAATTTAGAAGGTGCCCAAGTCATCCGTGGGGATATTAGGTTAGAGAATTTCAGAATAATCTATCAAATAGAAGTTAAAAGCAGGACCAGAGCTCTACATTAAGAAAGAGTGCATTTAATGATAGATTGCTTAGACAATGTAACAAGGCAATTATAAATTAAGATAACCTTGTTAGACATTAGGATGGGAATGGGGGGATGGCTGCAGAGGCCACAGTTACATTTGCAGCCATGGGCAGACCCATCATTCCCCATTACATACAGGGAGCAGGTTCTGGACATTTGGAGAATTTTTCAGTAGCCTAGGAGGTGATCTACGCTATTTGTGCTGCTAAGAATTCTTCTGACTGCCCATAGTGGGCTTTTGTAGACTATTTTGTGGCCTTCTCCCATCTGAGGAGAGGGAACATCTCTTTATCATAACTCCTAAAATGTTGCACAGTTGCACAGTATCAAGGTAACAGTTCTGTCTCCGTCTGTGTAGCAGTGAATGGTAGCTGCCTTTGTTTTATTATTCAACTGTCTCACTTTTGAATAACTTTATTTCCCTGACCAAACATAAGCTGTTCAAGGACAAAAATTTTTTCATTACATTTTGAACTTCCACAGCCCATCGCTCCAAATTGAACCAAGAACAGGTGCTCAACAAATACTTGTAATGAAGGATTTCCAGAAGGGAAGTAAAATTAAATGTCAGATTTATGGGCACAAGGTCCAAAATCCATGGAAACTGGAAAAACTTGATGTTATAACCTCGGATTTTAAGATGTAACAACCTGTCTGACGCTTAACGAACTCTGCAGCTCAGATTATGAGCAACACCATAGAAAGAGCTCCAGATGTTTGAGTCAGACATTTTTTTTCTTAAAAAATCTGTTGTGCTATGAAAGACCTCAAAACAGATGTGAGTTTTCACTATTAAAAGGTGTCAAGAAGGACAGGCTGAGCTAAGCATTCTGACCAAAGGGCCAGGGCCCCTCAGCTTTTCACAAGAACTTCAGAGGGTAGAGGCACCCCGTCGTTGCCCACCAAGACGCCCAGGTGGTCAGAGGGAGCAGCAGGGCCTCCCGGGGGTGCGCTCCCCACTGTCCTTTGATTATCGTGTCCGCAGTGAACACCACGGAGACAGGTGGCGTGTGGGACAGAAAACATTCAGTTCACTTGAAACAAGTTGCTTCTGAGAACTTTTGGAGGCGCTTCAGGGACGTGTAAGTCAGTTACTGGCCGGAGGTCCCTCCTGCCTTTTCTACAAAACAGGTTCACAGGGCTCCTGCTCCGTGATACTTCCTTAGCCCCTGTTCATTATCACAAACCAATGATAAGTACTAGAAAGTCACTAATAGTTCACTGTTTTTGAAGAACTTTCTTGATACCTGTGTCTTTCTGCCCTTTGACAGCTCTGACAGGGCTGTCCCACAGTCCGTGAGGGTTTCACCGTCTGACTCCGGGAACACGGCCACCTGCTCATGACAGACACTGATAAAGTGGGAATAGGCTGTTGATGAGTCAGTTCAAAACACAGATCCAGTTCTATTTTAAAACCGCTTATTTTTATGTATATCATGGTTAAAATCTAGGTCAGCTATTTCCATTTAATAAAGAACAATTAGCAAATTAGTGAATTGATTTTTCTGTTTGTTCTTGAATTTGGAAACCTAATCATTTATCTGAACGGTTTTAGGTTTTACTATAATGGCTTTGATGACCATTAACAGCCAGAACTATGTTTTAATTTCCTCAGTTGGGCCTGATTTAATTAGTGAAAATTACCCATGTTGGGAAGCCAAGCCTTTTATTTGAGGCTGCCCACCGAGTGAGTGCCCACCGACCACCCCGGGGGTCGCCCCGTGTTAGCAACGGCTGCCGTGCTCTCCGCTGGGCTCCTCAACGGGGGCCAGACGCCGTGGTCCTGACCTGAGCTCACCTCCATTTCCACCAAACTGTCTGTGGCTCTCCTACTGTAACTGCCACCCAGCAGATGGGCCACCTCTTCCCGCCCAAGTCAGAAACCAGGCAGCCTTGACCCCCAGCCTTTGGCATCCCTGTCTTAATCCACCACGTCTGAGAGTTCTGCTTTCTTGGGTGTGTTAGAACCCATCCTGTCCTCTCCCTTCCCACCATCACCTCACACCTGGATTCCATGAGTGCTGCCTGCTGGGTCTGCCCCCCACAGACGTACCCCAGCTCCAGAAGGTTCTGCAACTGAGTGATCATGTCAGTTTCCCTACGTGAAACCCTCCCACCATCACATCGCCTTCAGGATACAGCCAACGACTCCAATCCTCAGAGATGCTCTCCCTGCCGCCTGCCCCTCTCAGGCTGAGGACCGGCCACTGCGAAGGGTATCCAGGCCCCTGGAATATGTACCAGCTGCCCCTTCACACTCCTGTCCAGAGCACACACTCAACCCCGCCCTCTCAGTCCAGCCTGGACCTCCTCTGCCCAGATAAAGCCACCCTCCCTTTCAGAGTTCAGCCCAGTCCTCCCTGCCTTGAGGAAATCTCCCCGGTTCCTCTCCCTGCAGCTGAGGTTGAGCCACAGACCCATCTCTGCCATCCCCATCATCACCCTCTGTCCTGCTTCCTTCCTTCCTTCCCCAGCAGGCTAAAGCTCCCAAAGAACTTGTCCAATCGCTCATATATTCACAGCCTGTAGCACAGACTTGACTATTAGGAGCATTGAATAAGCCTTCAGAGGCTGAAGGAGGGACTCTATCAATTAAGGCATGTCATTTACCCAAGGTGAAAATCAATTACTGTTTCTGCTGCAAGCATAAACCCCAGGCTCAGGTGTTGTGTTTTTTCGGCATTTTCACCTGCATAGAAGTTAGCTGACCTACATCTCAGGCCGTAATGTGTAACATGCACCTCTTCCATCTTCACCTTTCCAGCCTGTGTTGAGTCATGGATACCCCTGCCATCATTCAAGCTCAGACTCAGCCAAATCCCCGTAAACTTCCAGATTTTAAAAGAAACTGTAATTGCATGTGCATGTGTTTATTTAATTAAACTAACTTTCTCCGTAGCCATGTAAGCTCGTATTTTTAAAAGTTAGCTGAGAAATGTGAATATTTAATGGCATTTGAGTCACTGAAATGTGCTCCGAAGTCACTGCTCTCTATTCACTAAAATCTAATCACCCCAGGACAGGGTTCGTGGTGGTCATGCTTAGTGAATTCTGTCTCTTAAATTTCCTGTGTCACTGCGATGTAAGATTAGTTAACTCCAAAGTCTTCCTCCAGAAAGGCACAGAGGAATCAAAGAATAAATTAGTCAGTCAGTGGAGAAGTAAACAGCACAATAGAACCCTGCTGAAGCCCATCTCATCATTATGTAGCATCAGCCACCTCCCCACACCCACACCGCCGCTGAATCATATCTGAACCATAAATCAGCATCATAACAAAGCTCGGCCGTGGAGCAGCTGGTGGGCCTGCCTCTCACCTCCTGCATCATAAAGAGATGTGCCAGCCTGTTTGTAATTCCCAATGAGGTGCCAGACTCTGTAAATCCTTTCTTCCAATAACACTAAAATTTTATTGGCCAGGGGTTCAGCAGCCTGATATGCATTGAGTGAAACAAAAGGGTTGTGGTGTAGATTATGGCTTAGACTAATGCTTCTTAACTCCCCTGCACCAGCTTTTATAAAGACCAGAGCCTTGGCTGCCTGCCCAGAATCTGGAATATTCAGACCAGGCTGGGGCTCAGGCCTGGGTACATTGTAAAGCTCCCCAACTGCTTCCATGTACAGTCAGATTTGAGCGCCGCTGTTTTAGGTGCTGGCAGGCAGGATGGCGACTTGATGGCCTTTTTCATAAACTTTGAAGCCTCGTGGTCACAGTGCCAACTTCATGACCAAACAAAGAATCTATGAGATTATGGTTTTACTCATCAGGCCTACAACAAAGGACCATGTTGCATGTAAGACTGCCAGTCGTTAGGATGTTCCCGGAAAACTGTCACCTCCAAAAGGCAGCTGCACCCCGCAGATCAACAGGCACTTCCAGGAGGTCCAACTGCTTCGCTGTAAACCTTGGTCCTGGCCAACCTCGGTTCAAAGACCAGGATGTTACAAAACTGCTTTGTTTTCTTTCTCTTCTAACCCAGGGTGAGGAGTCCACAGTGACCACAGTGATAGATGTTTGGTGCAGTATTAATCTTTTTTGTGTGATTGTTTTCCTGACCAAACCTAGAAACAATAAAGTGCATTAAGAAGACAGCCTGAACGCACAGGAGTGCCGGCTTTCAGACAGCGAGGCATCACAACATGGCTGTGCGGGCTGGAGGACAAAAACGAGGGAGAAGGAACCCTTTACTTGGGGCTTCCATGCTCCGGGCACCGGGCTAGCACTTTGCACATATTGTCTTTTTGAACCGTACCTCCATTCAGCAGTGAGAAAACAGAAGTTCTGAAAACATAGGCATTTGCCCAAGATCACGCATCAGTGACAGTATCAGAGTCCTAACACCCTGCTGCCTTCCCTGCACCAGCCTGTGGAGGTGGGGGGGTGGGGGGCTCAGGGTCCTCAGCTGAAAGGCCAACATGACTTACCTCAGGACCACAGGAATTCATGTCTATGAAAAGTCTCTGAAAAGTGTTTAAATGCCCTGCAAACACCAAGTGTTATTATCACTGAATATTTGTATTCAAGGCCACCCATAAGAACCTTTTTTGCAATACCTGGAGGCTGGCTGTCTCCTGATAGCTTCTGATGTCACTGATGTAACGCCGGTTCCTTCTCCCACTAGCACCTCACGGGAGATGCAGCCGGCCTAATCTGACCTCTCTGCAGGTTCCTTAGGTGAGCTGCAGAGCCCCAGAGCAGCCCCAAACCCCACGTGAGGCACGTCGCTCCCACGAGAGCCCGGGTCATGAGTCCAGAGCACCTCACACTGAGTGATGCCCAGAGCCCTTTTAGGGGAGGATTAAACAGAAAACCCCCGTGTCCTCTTCCCCAGAGGTGACTTAAACTTTTTTGTTGAATTTTCTACGTTCAACTACTTTTTGTTTCAGATGTATTTTGTGTGTCAATGAAATACATTTTAAGGACAGAAGGATATGTATGAAGTATAGAGAGTAATAGCATGAACACCACTCAGCAGGAGCCACGGGACATGGCCAAGACCCCACCAGACAAACCACAGTTCAGTTTTCTTTATGCTTCCCCGCTGCTGCTTAGAAAGTTTTTTTTACCACGTACTTATGAATCCCTATAGCATTTATATTTTTAACTCAATACAACTCCTACTGTGTGTTGAGTATTCTCCTGTTGTTTGGTTTTTGCATTCAGCACCGTGGTAATGGGTGGGTATGGGTGCATGTCACTATAACCACGTCCTCAGTACTGTGTGGTTGCCCCAGTACGTACATATCACAACACATTTGTCCAGGCGCCCGTCCATGGATATGCAGCTTCTTTCTGGGTAGCTTTTAAATGTCTTTACAGTGTTGTGTGTACTCTTTGCTCAGGCCTCCTGACATATACATGCCAAAGTTCCTGTGGGTTTTAATTTACAGGTACCTGACTACCAATGATTTATTTCATAAACATATTTACCATTCACGTTACATCTTCTGTAGAACAACCACTTATGACTTTTGCCTATTCGCTTTTGGGTTGTTTGTCCTTTCTTATTGATGTGTACAATTTCTTTATACACTTCAAATTCTAATTGTCCATTTCATTGTCACCAGTATTTTCTCTCATTTATAGCTTGTCTTTTCAGTCTCACTTTGCATAGGAAAAGATGTTCATTTCAATGAAATCAAATTTATCCACTTATAGTTTGCATTTTTTATGTCTTTGAAAGAAATTCTTCCCTACCCTGAGGACATAAAGATACTCTCCCACATTATCTCCCAACATGCTGGCAATTTCATTTGTCACAATCATGCCTTTAACCCACCTGACATTGGTTTTGGGGTAGGGTGTGAAGCATGCCTACAGTTATCTTTCCATAGCAATAACCAATTGCTCAGAACCACTTACTGAAAGGGTCTTCCTCTCCTTCCTGATCCTCAGGGCCACTCTGCTGTTTATTAACTTCTCCTGTGTGTGTATGTGCGGTTTGGTCTTAGACCCTCTATGGTCGTTTGTCTGTCAGTGTAACACAACCACACATTCCTCCATAGCACAGCTTTATAGTAGGTGTGACAATATACCTACTACAGACATGCCAGCATACACTTAGTATCCTGAACATGTTCTGGAGCAGTGTCTTGACAGTCTTGGCACTTTGGGTGTGTGTGCGTGCACACACATGTACACATACATATTGCTTAAGTTTGTTCAGTTCTTTTAAAAACACTTCTGGGAGATTCATAGGACTTGCATTACATTTATACACCAGTTGAGGGGGAATTTGTACACTTCAGCTATTGAACTGCCCAATACTTGGTATAGTTACCAATTTATTTACTTTTTCAAAAAATGTCTTCCACTAAATTATAAAGTTTTATAGTTTTTAATCCATAAATTGCTTGCAAATGTTTGTTTTAAATTTATCCCTAGGTATTGGACATTTTTGAAACTATTTTATATGGTTATTTTTTAATGTAATTTTTCTGATTTCTATTTGCTGTTGAATTGCAGTTGGCTCTTTATACTGATTTTGTATCCAGCAGCCTGGCTAAACTCATTTAGCAATTCCAATAATTTATCCATGGTTCCTTTCGGATGGTGGACTTAGATGACCATAGCATCTCCAAGTGATGACGAAAATTTATTTGTTCCTTTTTCATCCTCTGCTTTTTGCCTCTTTTCTCTCTTACATAATCTCTAGGGTCCCCAATACTAAGTCGAAGGGAATGGTAATCATGGTGATCCGATACCCGTCTCAGATTTTGTATAAAAGAAATGCTTCCCAGTTTTCACCATTTACTGTGAAGTTGCTGGAGCCTATTCGGTAGATGCTCTCGACCAGTTCAGAGACGGTCATGCCCATTCCTAGTTTGAGGTTTTGTTGTTCCTTTGTTCTGTCTTTGTGGTTGCTGGTATGGTTTGTGTTCTATTGTTCTTTATCTTGAATCGATACTGAATTCAGTGTGTCCTGCATCTGCTGAGATGGCCGTGTGGCTTTTCTCCTTTACTCTCCATGGGGTCTGTCCTGAGCAATAGGAGACCAGCCTCACCTGATTACTAGTTTAAGTCCAATTGGTTAACAATACATTTTCTTATATACGTATATATTTCACTGCATTTTTTAACTGATATTTCATTTAGAATTTTCTTATCTATGTTCATTAGTAACATTGATCTACTCACGTGGCAAATTACATTATTGAGTTTTACTCAAATCACTTTATTAAAATGCTACTTAACTAGGAATAAGCACAATACTAGGTGTAAAATTATGTAACTTAAAACCAACGACCTTCAGCAAATCCACAAAACCAACCAATTTTAAAGCACTAATATCAATTTGCAGTGCTAATGCTATACTGAAACCGTATGGCAGCTGAAACAGGGTTTTAAGTCTCAGTTACTCCTGAGCAAGGCCTTCTATTTTTCCTGCCATATTACAATGTTATGACTCAGTTTCCCAAAGTGTTCCTGTACTTGGCCTACTGAGGAACCTTTGGGACAATACAGCACAAAACTACCACCTGGTTGGCAGGAGCGTATTAGGTACATTATCACATTCACTTCTGTTCTTTTTCCGCTGGCCCACGGTGACTGGAGTAGCAGCACGTGGCAGCCGTGCGCTTGTAAAGGTACCTCAGAGACAAAAATTAGACGATAGACTCTGGTATCGAATAGTGGTCCAGGGGGTCTAGAATATTTCACATTGGTTTTATGAAGAGTTGCATCAAAATGAACATATGAAACCAAAACCTTTTATAAGGACATACGTCCTCAGATGCCGAGGTCATATCCTGCAGTTCGGGACACACCCATCTGAAGGAAACACCAGCGAGGTCTGGGGGGCCACCTGGGAACAAGCCAGCCTTCCGTCAGGAACAGCCCAGATGACGGGCACAGAGGCAGAACCTCAGGGGAGCAGGAGCAGGTGCCTTCGTAACATCCCTCCTGCCCTGGGGCCCCATCCAAGCCTGACCTGCAGCCGTCACGACTTTCACTTCCAGCGCGTGTTTCCACCGTGAATGGAAAAGAAAGGGGAGGCATGTCGGCAGAGCCCCAGGCCGCAGGGACCCAGCACGCTGTTGCCCCCCTTGGGGCGCTCAGCCTCGGGCCTGGTGGGGAGGCCTGCCTGCTGGGGACAGTCCTCTCCCTGTCCCTGGTGAGCAGGAGTGGGACTGATGCCCCCGCCATCCTCCACACGCACCCTACGGCGGGCTTGCAAAGGGTGAGGGTGCCGAGCCCAGAAAACCCGTGTCATTCGCGCTGCTCACTTCCCGCCTGAGGTAACGGCCGCAGCCAGACCCGTGCGGCGGCACTGGGCACCTGCTGTGTGCCGGGACCCGCTGCCACCGTGAGCGGCCAGGCGCCGTCAGGGCCACAGATGTGGAAGGAGAAATTGGACAGAGTCTTGAATCTGGGCCAAAGATACAATACTTTTGCTCAACCAGTGAGAAAATTATAAAAAGGGAAAACATAGATTTTGGGGCCAGACAACCCTGTTAGGTCAAATAAGACCCTGAACCTGCTGAATCGGTTTCCTCATCCATAAAACGAGGATGATTAAGATGCCTATTTTGCATAATTATTGGGAGAATCTGAGGTAGTAATTAAATCACAGGGTCACAATCAAAAGGGCGTGGGGGCCACTCAATGAGGAATGGCCTCGCTCTGGTCCCCCAGGGGCACCATGACTCCCCTCTCCCGTCCGAGAGCTACCCTTCTCTCTGTTAGGTCCAGAGAGCCGAGGAAACGCAGGCGTCCAGACTGGCGATGGCAAGATTAAATAGATTTAATAGAGTTAATAGATTAAATAGATTTAATAGAGGACCTCACTACCGAGGCAGTGAAGGCCCCCATCGGAGGGGCTGCAGCAATGAAAGGAACGAGGGCTTCATGGTCATCGGGTTTCATAGTGATCAGCCTTCAGCCACGCGCCTGTTCCCAGGGGTCTGGGCAGGACGGAGGTGCAGGAATTTCCGTCTGTGGTCAGCAGGACTTGAGCCCCGTGCATGTTCTCACGGCCTGGGCTCGGTTTTTCCCAGCTCCTCTCTGGGCCTGCGATTTCTCTAAGAATTGAACTCAAAATATCACAAATTGTGTTCTTGTTTCTAGCTTCTCTACATTCTTTTAGGCCAGATCCTTAAGTGCATAAAGCATCTTCCACTGTTTGGGGGGAAATCATTTAATAAACGTTTGAGATTGAGAAGCACCAAGGGTCACAGGGGTCATTCTCCAGTCCTTTGAGAATGTGGGTTTTTGATTATAGTTTGTCAGGCGTAGCAGCAGGTTCTATATAGAGAAACTCACGTCGTTTATAAATTGAAGGTTCAGCAGAGCCGGCCTCCCAGGTAGAGGCAGGCCCCTGGCTGGGGCAGCTCACAGACTGGGGGTGTCTTCTGAACCAGGCAGAAGCTGGGTGTCAACACCCCAAAGCAGTTACTGCCACAGTCTTTAAGGGGAGCCTGCCCATCTGTGACATCAGGTGGCTGGAGCCTGTCCTGGCCACTCCCCTCCCAGCTCAGGCACAGCTCCTGACATGGACATGTCACAGTCACATGGCTCCATAGGCATCTAGAAGGCTCTGGAAGGTTCTAGCTAAGCCTGTGCAAAAACAAAGGGACTCTCCTAAAGCTCCCACACACACCGTGTCATCATAATAGGTGTATGTATGCATGCATGAAGGCTTGTACATGGCTGTGTATATTCATGTAAGAAGATATGGTAGTTGGGGATTTGTGGACATAATTTTCAGCATCAGTCATCCTGGGAGCATTCAGTCCACAATGTAAATAATGATGGTCAGCTTCGGATCCCTCAAGGCCCCTCTGAGCCCACCCCACCATTTATGAGTCACTTATACCAGTGACCAGCCATTCCAGTGCCTGGGAAACTGAGGGGTTCCCAGGACCCTCAGCACCAGCGTGGGGACAGTCCCGGCTGGCAGGGAGGTGGTCTGCCTGCTGACAGCTCCCAGGGCATGGAGCCACCCCCTCCCGCCCTCCACTGGCCCATGAGTCGACACCTCCACTTTCCCCAGTGCACAGCCCGCCCACACTCAGGACCCCCTCTCATCCTGGGTGTCAGTGGACTCAGCCACTGCCCACCTGCTCCCAGTATGCCTAAATAGCTGATGTCCACCTCAGACAGCATTTCTAGAAGCTGTGTCTTCTGTTTTGTCATTAAAATGGGCCCCCAGTCTGTGGTCAGCAAGTGATGGTTGAAGAGGCAAAGGGTGGACTGGTCCGTGAGGGAGACCTGGGGGCTGCAGGGGGGTCAGCTGCTGGGGCCAGGGACCTTCACACCAGGCAGTGGTAATGAGGCAGACTGGGGGAGGGCTGCAGAGGCCAAGGCCACATGCACAGCCTGCCGCTCTGGCCTCCAGGTGGGAGCTGGGAGGCCTGACAGGCGCCCGTCGGAAGAAAGCGCTCCAGTCAGTCAAACTGCTGCGCCAGTGGGTGCACACCCCGGGCTCTGCGGTGTGCGGGGGGCGGAGGAAGAGAGGGAGGGAGGGAGACCCTTCGTTCTGAAGACAGGGAACCATACTGTGTTTGTAGTGTGCAGGGAGATACAGGGAGCCCCTTGCCACAGCAGAGGCCCGGTGTGCCCCCGGCTCAGACACGGCCAGGGGAGGGTGGCCACAGAAGTCCTCCCACAGGTGGCGGGCTGCCTGGGTTCTGCAGAGCAGGGCAGGGAAGCGTGCCGTGGACTGAATGTTTGTGTCACCCACGAATGCACATGTTGAAGCCCCGGTCCCATGTGATGGTGTCTGGGGACAGGGCCTTTGGCAGGGGACGAGATCATGGGAGTAGAGCCCCATGGGGGGATCACTGTCCAGAGGAGAAAAGACACCAGAGATGATGTGAGGACAGAGCAAAAGGACGGCCGTGTGTGACCAGGAGGAGCCCTCTCACCACAGCCTGACCATGCGGGCACCCCAGTCTCAGACCTCAGCGTCCAGAACCATGAGGGGCAGTATTTACTGCGTAAGCCCCAGTGTGTGGTGGTGTCTGAGCTGAGAGAGCCTCGGAGAAGAGAAGTGGGAGAGACCCGCAGGCAGGCTGCCGGCAGCAGGACGCTGAGCAGATGGGCATCTGCCTGGCATCAGATTGTCGTCAGCCTGGCTCTGAGTGACTGACCCCACAGAGCGTGGCCCTGGGGCATGAATTCCTACAGAGCCCCTGGGGAGGCGGGAGACCACAGGTGCTGGGACAAGGCCGACGGGCGTTTTTACTAAGCGACAAGCTAACCCCATTTGGTCACATCCTGAGAACCGCAGGTCTCAGGCCTGTTCACCCCTGACCCCTGTGTGACCAGCCCGAGGAGGACCCGGGAAGGAGGCAGGCCTGTGGAGGCCCTGGCACTGACCCCAGGTTAGCCACGCAGGGTGCGCGCGCGACATCCTCAGAGCCGGTCCTGTCGGCAGCAGAACAGGTCTTGAGCGGAGCCGGCGAACAGCCTGAATGAGAGAAGGCTGCCCGAGGGACTCCTGGCCTTGACAAGGTCCCAGGGCTGCCAGGCACCTGGCAGGGGAGTGGCTGAGGAGCCCTGTACCCCAGGGCAAGTGAGGCTTAAGGTAAGACAGGTCGGGGACAGGACAGATGGCCAAGCATCCCAAGTCCCGTCCTTACACCTTGGTCTGCCCAGGGCTGCCAGGTTTACACCTGTCATCCTGGGGGCATTATAAGTAGGGCCCCTTTTACACTCAAATGTGCCCCCATTTGGAGGATCGCTATAGGTCCAACTACCTGTGACCTAAAGCCTCTGAGGTCTCAGGCAGACATTTCTGGAACGCCAGCCACAGCGCTATGCAGAGGGAACGGCCCGGAGGCACGGAGCTGGCCTGGAGCCGGACAGCTGGCAAACCCGGCTCACGTGGGCTCGTGGCTTCAGGCAGTCACTCAACCTCTGTCTCATTTTCCTTGAGCCCGCGGATCACAGCAGCACCCAGCCACAGGCTTATGCGAGGATGTAATTAATAATATTTCTGCTGCCATTAATGTTTGCTTAATAGAAAGCCTGTGTCCAGTGGGGCGGCGCAGGCAGCCGAGGACACCCAACCAGGCGGATTATGGAAGCACGACCGGGATGTGGCGTCAGGAGTCTGCACACAGGGGGCCAGTCCCAGGCGACTCGGGAGTGGGAAGTCAGGCTGGCATCTCAGACCTGCAGGATGGCAGTGCAGTGAGAAAGGACCCCGGCAGCTGAGGGCTGAGACACAGGGCCCTGCCCAGGGGGTGTGCGAAGAAAATGTGGGGCTGGTTCCAGAAGGTTCCAGACTCTTGTCCCTGAGGCTCCCAAGTGCACGCTGGAATCAGTGGCCCCACTGAAGGCTGCTGATTACAGTATTTGGGGACCAAAGAAGAAGGAGATACACGTGTCCACCCTGAGCCAGAGTCTTCCCAAACTCTCTCCACAGGCCACAGGAGGCCCCTGATGGATGAGAAGGGTGGTCTTGGGCATCTAGCGGGTTACCCAAGCCTGTGTGTCGAGGGGTGGTGGGCAGGTGGGGCAGTGGGTCTGAGTCTAGGCTGCTGAGCCCCTCAGAGATTTAAAATCGCACAGCTCATGACCCGGACCGCCAGAGCGTGCCCACCCTGCCCGCTTCCCCTACCCACTGATGCCACCTGGCCGAGCCTGGGGCACAGACCGTCTGTCCCGAGCCCACCGGGTGCCCACACACCTAGTACCGTCTCCAGGACACCCGCTGGTTTGGGCAGAGCCTGTGGGTGCCCACTTCGGTCCATTCACCGTGAGGAGCAGCCCAGCCGCACCCAGGGTGAGCTTGCTGAGTCTGCACGGCTCTAGCACATCACTGCTTTTAATGTCATCTGTTGATGTAGGGACTCGTTTTCTGTCAGAGGCACTAAGGAAGGAACAGCAGTGTTAAGGGGAAAGAGGGAAGTGTGGAAAGCAAAGAACACCGCCTTTTCCGTGAAGGCTTCCCAGACTCCCGGGAGGGCAACCTTCTGCCGTGGCTCCTGTGGCCCATCTGCACCCACCCGATGTCCTAAATAGATGCATGTTTCCAGATCCTTCCCAGGACATGCAGCGTCCCATGGGGGTTAGGGTGCGGCCTGTTCGTTGTTTCATCCCCAGTTTCCGATTTTGGCACGAGGTTCATTTTAGGTGGTTGGTTAATTATTATTATTTATTTATTTATTTCCCTACTGTGAAAATAATACAGAGCATAGAAAGTAAAAAATTCAGAAAATAGAAAAAAATCTTATAATAGAACCAATACAGCCAGTATGCCCAGACAATTACTATTAATATTTTAGTACATTTCCTTAATATCGTTTCCAAGAGTAGATGCACTTTTTATACAATTATACTAAGTGGTTTCTAATCTCAACCTTTGTGCATATTATGATACAATTGGCATTTTACACAATTAAATACTTGTCAACATAATTTTTAATAGTTACATGATAATTTCATTGAATGGATTTACAGAAATTTAACCAGTTTCCTGTTGGACATCTAGATTATTATAATACTCAGTATTACAATCGGTGCAGTATGATGTCTTTGTGCCTAAAATGTTCCTGACATGGAAGTACTGAGTCAAAAAATATAAACACATTTTTAAGGCTCTTGACACGTATTTACAAATTGTTTTATGTGTACTTAATCATTCGTTCTGATTGCATAGTCACCAGCATCAGGCTTTAGCACTTAAAAAAATATTGCTGATTCTATGATTTGCTAAAAGTCTGCTAATATAATTCAGTTGCATAGCTATTTAAATCAGCATATATTTCTTTATATCCCTTAGTTGGCTAAATTAACATGGATTTAATAGTGGATTGATGATTCTCCATAAATTAATGCCCAGGTATCTTTCTTGTCCATTTATCTGTTACTATCCTTTATTGTGTAGATAATAGGAAAGAGCAGCTAGCTCACTGAGCAGGGGATGCGAAGGCAGCGGAAGTCATCTCTGCTGGCCTCCCAGCCTAGCCCAGAGCCAGTCCTGGCTGCAGGGCTGCAGATGCGAAGGTCCTGGACTTCCCTGCCCGCCTGTCCTCTGGGGAGGTGCTAATGAGCAGGAAGGAGCTCAGGAGATAAAGAGCCAGAGGAAATGGAAGCCTCAAAGTCCTTGAATAATCCACAGCCTAGGTAGGTAATGAGCCCCCAGTGGCTGAAGAGAAGGTTGGCTGTTTATCAAGTCACCTTGAACAAGAATAAAGTTCCAACACCAGTTGCCACGGGAGGGAAAGTAAGCCTCGAGTGGACATCGCCTGGGGGGACGTCTGGCTTCATTGTGCCCTTGCGCCAAACATCATCACTCTTCAAATACCTGGTGTGACTCGGGCATTTCAACCAGGCAAATCTGGGTGATGTTTCGCTCAGAGCGCTTCACCATTCATATTTGAACTGGACACAAAAAGGCCCAGAAACCTACTGGGGGGATCACGGCTTTTTTGCATCACCCGAGGAAGATACTGGAAAATTCATTCACTTCTTTCATTCAGAAAAGTACTTCTGGCAACCGCTGAGGCTTGAATTTAGCTGCAATAGAAAAAGATTGATGGGGTGAGGGAGTGCCTCAGACTGTTTTCTACAGTCAGAAAGGTTGTGAACCGTCCCAGCACTTTGAAGAGTTTTCAGTTCACAGCAGTTGTGGTTTCGTGCAGACCCACTTCCATGCAGACCCAGAGGTCCAGCCGTTCTTGGAACGGTTTATTATTTTCAGCTGGAAGAGGCGGCGAGGCTTAGTGCTGTGCTTTGTCGAGTCCCTGGAGGCTGGCTAAAGCCCAGGTGTTGTGGGACCTGAGAGCATCGCTCACATGTCCCCAGGTTCGGCTGACACTGCTGGCCCCGGACCCTCCTTTGGGAATCACGGGCATGATGGATTAAACCATATGGTTTTCTCATTCTGCCACCTACTAGAGTAGGTGTTCACACTTGGGTCAAAGCTTAACTTTCCTGAGCCTCTCCAAGGCGTCAGGACAATGACAGGCTGAAAATCATGGGCTCCAGGGTCGCACTGCCTGGGTCCAAATCCTGCCTCTTCGTTCAAAGGGTGTGTCATCCTGGGCAAGTGTGGCCTGTCTGAGCCCTAGTTTACCTACCCCTAAAATGGGAACAAGAATCCATGGTAGTACTTATCTCAGAGGATTAGGTAAATCAGTATTTGAAAGTGCTTAGAACAATGTTCGGCCGACAGTAAACACTACATACATGTAAAATAAAAATCAGTACATGTAAGCATCCATCAGTTCATGGCACCATAGCAAGACCTCAACAAATAGGAGTGACTGGTTTTTGAATCATTGGTATGATTCCATTAATCAACAGAATACTTAGCACCAAGTGTCTGCAAGGCTGTGACATGGGCAGAAGATGGAACACAAGGTCAGGTCTCTGTTTTCTTGGAGATTATGATTCTCTAGGGAGACAGCATAAGAAGAGTTTAGTGACAGTTTCCCTGTTTCTGAAGGGAAGTTTGCCAGGCAGTGGAGTGACACAGGGCCTCAGGGCGCCCACGTCCAAGCGAAGGCAAGCCTTCTCACCTTCTTGAGGCCTAAGGCAGGAGGAGAATGCCGCTCGAGGAGTCAGCTGTGGTCAGTGTAACTCCAGGGAGAGGAAATCCCGGGGCAACATACCTCTGAAACCGAAGTCAGTCAAAGGGAGAAATAAAGTTTAAATGCCATTCATTGCTTGCAAACAGTGGTCAGGGGACTGTCTCCCTCCTGCTCCGGCCAAAGCAAGCAAAGCCTCCCCCAGCCTCTCAGGTTTAGGTAAGCCCTCTGTCGCCCAGGTTTACCCACTGATGTGAGATGAACTACGGCTCTCCACCCCTGAGGAATGCCTGTTGATATGGAGATGCACTGAGGCCAGGCGAGAGATTCTGGAAGTACTGTAATTTTACCCACAGTCGGGTGTGGTTTACCGGCCACCCTTGCCATCAACATCATCTGTCCTCAAAACCTCTTTCCCTGCATGGATTTGCCTCCAGCCACACCAAAATAACCGGAGGTGCTGGGTGGGCTTCTGTGCGGCCATGGGCTCCATTTCCTTCTCACCGTGGTCACCTCTGACCCCTAGCCAACTGTCAGGCTGGGTGGGCGCACCTGTGCTCGACAGTCATCGACAAGGCCCACTTCCGGTGGCTTCTTTCTGTCTCGCCCCGCACGTGCCCCCGGGTGGGCTTCCCCTGTACCTCCCGTCAGCGGCACTGGGTGCTGATGGCTGCGGAGGCCGGGTTAGTGCTTGGCCAGCCCGGAGCCCTGCCCTTTCTCAGCATGACCAATGCCACCCCATTTGATTGCCAGCCATTTTTCCATGTGTGTTTATTATGAACGGTCACCATCTTTTTCCGCGGGCATTTGGGGAGTCTGGGACAGCATGAGCTTCCTCACTTGCTGACATTTCCCAGCCTGGCAGCCCCTCAGCCTCAGAGACCCACCTGAGCAGAGGGAGTTTGCAGGGCACCCGCACACACGTCCAGGTGGAGCGTGGTGCTGGTTGCTTCCTGGGGTGATGAGCCTCTGCTCCGGGCTCCTGCGTCTGCTGGGAGCACCGCATATATTTAGTCGGCTGTGACGTTCTTTAGCTCCCATGTGGAGCTCAGCAGTGTCACGGTGGGTGCTGACCGTGGGCTGTCAAACGCACAAGAATATCATTTTGTTCTGAGACTTTTCCTCAGCTTTGAAAAAATAACACCTCAGAACTCTGCAGGGAAAAGTGTGGGTTCAGCAGGTGAGAAAGGTCCTGACAGATTTTTCTGAGTGGGTGACTTTGAAAAGGAGGCTTTTCCTTGAGGGTCTTTATGGTGTTTTGGACACGGCTTCTTGATTTTGGCTGGCATTTTGGAAGGATGAGAAATGTGAGTACTTTCTCGTAAGAAGAGACAGTGTAGATCATCTACAGGATTTCCTCTTTCTCAGTGCTGAACTCTGCCCTTAGCATTTAATCCTGTATTATTTGCTGGGGTGGAACTGTGGTGTAATATGTTATATGGAGTTTTCCAGGAAAGGGTGGAGGCGGGAGAGTAAGTGGAGAATCCGCGAGAGCCCTGTCCTCAGGACCTGTCCTCTATCGTAAGGACCGGTGCGTCCTGGTACTTACTATGCGGGTAGGTCACCTTGACGCCTGCTGTGTAACCTTCCGGTTTTCTTCCATGACTGACCTTTTATCCTCCCGATAGTGCCTGAGGCAGGCACAGCTGGAGTGATCATGCATTTCATGGATGGGAAAATCCACAGGCAGAACAGTGAAGTGATATTTGCCATGTCACACAGCCCCCTGGGCACGAACCACCCTAAGAACCAAACATTCTGGATTTCGGGCAGGTGGATTGACTGGGAAGTATGACACGTTCCTACAGAGTGAAGTGAGTTATGCTCACTATGCCGATGAGAGAGCTCACCTAGGAGGCATTCGCGCCCCGAGATGCTCGAATTGGCGTGTGTGGGGTTGAACCTGATGCCACCAAGTGGTGAAAGAATCACCAAGGATCTTAAAGCTCTCATTGATGATTAACAGCTGTGCCATCGCCCGCATCCATCCGTTTTCTAGATGTAGCTGTGAACTAGAATAATGGAAGGCCACCCCCCTGCCCAACTGAGCAGTGGATGGCCAAGACCCAGGGAAGAGGAGGGCCGAGCAGAGCATGTCAAGACTGTGTGTGATCTACACATTGAATAGTCAGTTCTGGAAACTGAGCCCTGAGTAGCCTGAGAATGAGTCTAGAACTGCAGGGTGTTCCCATGGCAAGAGACACGTAAACACCTGTGTCCACCTGTGTATCACTGCTCCATGGCTCAGAGGCAGCGGCTCCCCACTGCCATGGGGTTCTGAGAAGAGGGCTGGGAAAGACCAGTCATACTTCATCCCCTGCCATCTTTCTCACACAGTCTACATAAAAAAGCCTCTTTTGATGAGGTTAGCTGACCACTTTTCATACCTGCATGTCGGTCTCCGTTCCCACCAGGAGAGCACACTTCATTCTCAGCAATGCTGGGCATCGCCATTGTTGAGTCTTTGTAGCTTGATAACGAAATAGCCCTTCTCCCAGCATGGATTGTGACCTTCCTCAGGCCTTGTCTTCTGGAAGGAAAGAATTCAGCTGAGAGGCTGTTTGACGGAGGCTTAAAGCCATGAAGGGTTTTTATTTGGGAAAGTGAAAGGAAAGTGCGCTCCAGAGATGGAGGGACTGCCGTGGGTTTTCCGTTGTGTTTTCCGTGGGGCTTGTCTGGTCTCCTCCCTCCCATTTTGTCATTATCCCACCGACCTTTGGGTCTGCCCGGTTCCTCCCCTCCAACCTGTCTGTGCGTGTTCAGGTCAGTCACCTTCCCGTGAGCGCCTGAGCAGAACCCGGGGCAGGTGGGGGCCAGGACCGCAGGGTGAGAGGTGTTATAATGGCCTCGGGGTTGCTGCTGGACAAGGCATGCTCCAAGACTGGGGAACTCCCTGCCGGCAGTATCTTTTGCTTATCAGTCTGTGCTGAACTGCAGAAGGGGTTAAAAGGGGCTGCTCTCAGGGAGACAGGGTGGTCTCTGGGTGGGAACTGGGAGGTCTGCCGCCCTCCTGTCTCCTCTCCTGTTCGTCTTGTCTAACTGCTGCTCTAGCAGTTCCATCATAGTAAGATTTCTCTCGTTATTAGCAAGGGCAGACACTTGTGTATTTTCCAGTACTTTGCAAAAAGATTTACCTTTTCATGACCTTCACCCATGGTTTTTTTTACATAATGAACTTTATTTCCATTCATGGGAAATACAGAGATACAGGCAAAGATTTTCATACAAAGAGGCACACAATAGCATTTTCATTATAATAAAAAAACAGAAAGAATAGATGTCAAACAATAGGAGCATAATTAAACTATGGTATACCTCCTAAAAGGAATGTCTCGGAGAATGCGTAATGACATGGAAAAGCATTCCTGATATAAATTCTAAACAGTCTGTAAAACTGTATGTGATATGGCTTCAGTTTTACTAAAAAACTAGGTTTTATACCTCACCCACCAACACACACCCATATGTACACACGCACACACACAGATGCACAGAAGGGAAAAAATACACCAAAGTATTTTAATAGGCATATGTTATGCTTACGCATTCTGACATCTATCCTTTCTCCATATATTCTATGATAATGGTGAATACATGTCGTGGACACCTGGTGGCTTTGGCCACCAGCTGTCCACCTCCCAGGCAGCCAGTCTGCTTTTCAGAATCCCCCAGCGCTCTTGCCATGCACTCCTTGCCGTGCTGGCACGTATCCCCTTTGCTAATTACACCGTAGTAGCATCGCTCCAGTCAAGACTCAGAATCCCCACCATCGCGCTGCGGGCTCCAGGGAAGACAAGCTGGGCTAGCACCGTCTCCCACCCAGGCTGCTCCACAGCGCCCACGGGGGCCCCGAGCCGCCCACACAAACGTTCTCGCTGGTGAGTCCACACGAGGCTATGCCTGGCCTCACCTTGACTAGGAAGAAGGGCCCAGCCAGGTGTGCCTGATGGAATATTTGTGCTCCAGTGACATGTTGTATTTGTGTGTAGTGTCCCAGTGACATGAAATACCTGTGGGGTGCTTCCTATGGGACTAAAAGGGCCTGCAGCAAAGATGGGTCAGTGCTTTAGGAATAGGAACTGTCCTACGATTACCGCCAGGCCAGTGGTATGCGACCGTCACTGCTGCGACCGTCCTGACCGCTCTGTGTCTCAGCCTGTAAGCTGAACTGTCACGTGTAACAGGATCGTTGAGCCCTACCTACTACGGAAATGTCGGTACTATCATACTTGGCCAGGGCGTGGGGTAACTCAAGAGAAGGGCCAGAAAACAAGGCGAGAGGCAGTTGGTACATAGTCACTGCCGCCAGCGTGCGCCCTCAAGACTGGGAAAGTGAGCGCGCTAGGTCAGTTAAAGCGGCCTCAGGGAGTCGGGTAATGGAGGCTTAGTTGTCATACGGGGAGTCTATGTTCCCCCTTGATAGTAACATGTGATAGTGACTTGATAGTAACATCTGTTTAGAAGCAGGTGCGTTTCAGGGCGAGGGGCCTGCTGAAATTTCCAAAAGGACCTGCTGTACCTTCCTTCTCGTATGAGCACAACAGTGAGAATTAAAGGGAAGGAGGGAAGGAATTGTTCTTGGTGAATTAAGATAGAGTTAAAGCAAATTTGGTAGGAAATACACTTCTGCCCACTCTTTGTTTGAAAACTAATACAGGTACTTGCGTGTTGAGCACCGCCATATGCACAGGCCTAGAAAGGATGCAACGAGGGAAAGAAAGGGTCAGGTGACACATGGCTGCCCACCTGCAATCTAAAGGGAAGTGCGGACACAGACAGACAGCTACGGAAGAGGATGCCAGCTCTTCCGGGGGCAAAGGCCAGGTGGATCATAAAATCAGAAAGTGCCGACGAGGCCCTGAGAGAGCAGCAAGGGGAGGGCAAGCCGGAGCCCCAGTCGGGTCCTAGGGATGGGGAGGAGCGGGTCCCGCACACCTCTGTGCAAGGAGATTTGGCCGGGCGGGGACGAGGGCACCGGGATGCTGGCCCAAGTGGAGACGAGCAGGTTTACTCAGGAAACAGCAAAGGGAAGAGCCTGGAAAGGGGAAATCTGAGGTGGGAAATAGAGGGACTGGGCAGTGATGGCTTTGGATCCCAGGCAGAGGTCCTCAGCTTGACCCTGACACTTGGTGAAAGGAAGGACAATAGAGTAACACTTTCTGGAAGGGAGTATTTGTTCAGCCGAGGTATGTTGAAGCGTAGGTTAGCTTCGGTACAGTCTTCAGACAAGAAGGAAGAATGCCTTGTATGACTCTCCAGCCTCTGCACTGGCGCCCTTGCTGACATGATGCAGACGGAGTGGGATTGGGAGAGGCTGTTGGAAGGGCCTGAAATGGGAGGCAGTTTGGGATGCGATGGCCCCCCCACCAGGCCCACGGCAGTGGAGCAGATGCGGACGTGGGTCTCTAGTGAAACATCCTCTGGATGTATACTGTGTCTGGAAGTTTTTCAGGTCATTTCTAGTTGAAGTGAATACTTTAACCACCGGGAGGCCTGAGCCAAAAACCAATCCTCAGCAGTGTTTTCAGGCCTGACCTTCCGTGAGAACAATCTGGGGAAACTGCCTTCTTTGCATTTTCAGTAAAAAAAGTCAGTATTTCTACCTTTTCCTGTTCTGTGCAAAATATCCTCTCTCAGTGGTCTCTTAAATGACACCAATATTTTTTTCTAGAATTTCTTTTCTTAAAAAACTGATATGAGTCATGTTCTTAGTCCACAAGCTCTGTTTCCTAGACATCAGGTGTCTGCAAAGTTCAACCAGCGTCGTGTTCTAAAGTACCCGCGGGCATGTCAGGCAGGACTTGGGGTGCAGAAAGCACAGGGCGGAGGCAACCGATGCCTCAGAGAACACAAAGAGTCCGTAGGCTCGTCTGTACTCGAATAGCTTCCTGGGCCACTGGCTCGCACATGTGCTTGCGTACTGGAATCCGCTGGCGTGTTTCTTAAGCATTGTGGCACCTGGCCTCCCCCCCGGACACTGATCTCTGGGCTGGGCTGATGGACTGGGTGGGAGGTGTGGAAGCACCCAGGTCATTCACGTATGCGTCAGATTCCGGAACCACCGACCTCGGCTTCCCAGAGCGGTTGTCACTGACCCAAAGTCAGAATCATAACATGTTCCAGTGGACCCCAACTCTGAATATGGGTCACGGTCACCCAGCTCTGGTTCAAGGACGGCTTTGCCTCCCCCCACCACCTGGCCTGGAGCTCCCTCGGGCACCGGGTTAGCAGGGCCTTCTGGCTCTCCCGGCCCGGCTCCTGCCATCATCTCTGCTGTCCCTCGGTGACTGGGCCACACCACATCTCCTCCAGCCTCAGTGTTACTTCATCCCACCCCCATGTCTTCATCCTCGCTGCTGCCCTTCCCATGTCTCTGTCCCTGCTTCCTGCTGCCACAGGGACCCCACAGCAGAGCCCCTAGGAGCTGGCACTGCACCCCCAGCCCCTCCCTACCCCGACAGGACAGTTCACAGGAAGGTAGGTCCACATCCTGCACCCCCAGCCCCCCCCACACCCCGACAGGACAGTTCACTGGGAGGTGGGTCCACATCCTGCACCCCCAGCCCTCCCCACACCCCTCCCACCCCGACAGGACATTAACTGGGAGGTGGGTCCATGTCCTGCACCCCCAGCCCTCCCCACACCCCTCCCACCCCGACAGGACAGTTCACTGGGAGGTGGGTCCATGTCCTGCACCCTCAGCCCCTCCCCACACCCCTCCCACCCCGACAGGACAGTTCACTGGGAGGTGGGTCCATGTCCTGCACCCTCAGCCCCTCCCCACACCCCTCCCACCCCGACAGGACAGTTCACTGGGAGGTGGGTCCATGTCCTGCACCCCCAGCACCCCCCCACCCCCCCACCCCTCCCACCTGACAGGACAGTTCACTGGGAGGTGGGTCCACTTCCTCCAGTGCCACCCTTGCCCACATTTGCCTCTGCTTTTCTCTTCAGCCCCTTTCTTCACCCCACCCCTCATTCAGGTCCCAGGCTAAAAATCGCTCTCTTGAAACCCTGTCACATGCCAGAGCATGGGTGAGCCTGGAGGACATTCTGCTGAGTGGAATACGCCAGTCACAGGAGGACAGGACTGAAATCCCGCTTATCAGACTCCCTAGAGCGGTCAGACTCATGGACAGAAAGTAGAAGGGTGGGGCCCTGGCGGGGGGCTGGGGCCTGGGGGCCGAGGTGGGGGAGTCTGTTGAATGGGGGCAGTCTCTGTTTTGCAAGAGGAAAAAGTTCTGGGGATGGTACTGGCCACACAACCACGGGAATGCGCTTAACCACTGGCCTGTGCACTCAAGGGTGATTACAGAGGCAAACCGCATCGTGTATATTTTTCCACAATTAAAAAAAAAAAACCTTTTCTCCATCACTTCCTTAAAGAATCCTTGCCTGCACTTGGCCTCAGTAGGGAGCCCATTCCATGTTCCCAGAGCTGCACCTGCCCTCTGAGAAGTGGTCCCGTCAGGCTTGTCTTCCTCTCCAGGTCATAAGTGGAACAGAAGCACTTGATGCCCCCCCACCCCACCCCCATTCATCACGGCTCCTCTGTGACTGGCGTAGCGTAGGGGCCACTATGTAATTTATAATGACTGCTGAGTGAATAAAGCCCAGATTTCCATAGCCCACCCATCTTAATTGCTAGGGAAAATACAAAAGCTAAAATAGTCAACGCAATTTGATGTTGAAGTACCCCAGAGTGTCAGCCCACACATTGTCCAGTCGTGGGAAAGGATAATGTTGTGGAAACCTGTGGAGTCGAGTCTCTGATTGGCCTTAAATGTGGACTGGATCAGAGGTGGGTGAACCCCAATGATCCTGAGACTACCTTTATTCCGTCAAATAGATACACCAGGAAAATCAGACTACATGGCTGACTGCAAATTTTTTAAGAGCACACTGTTTATTATCACTGCCTTGGTTAACACTATGTTTTCTCTTTCCAAATTAGATATTTATCTTTGAAAACAATATCTATTACTGCGCACACGTTGGGAAGCAGGCCATCCGCGTGGTCTCAACCGGGAAAGAAGGTGTGATTTACAACGGCCTTAGTGACTGGCTGTACGAAGGTAAGACACACCGAGGTGGCGGAAAGGGGGACCTCTGGTCACTGCTGCCGGACTGTGGGGCGGGGTGGGGGTTCTTTGACTTTAATATAAAAATACCAGTTTCTACAGGTTCTCCTAAATTGCAAAGGTGCTGTTGGAGCGTGGGAAGCATCAGGCTATTGTGGGGGCCTAAGGCTCGAGTGCAGGCCAGGGGGAGGTGCTTCTGGCAACACTCAGGAATGCGGATGCACAGGTCTCTGGACCCCCACTCCTCCAGGTAGAGTGTCTTGTTTTGCCTCAGGGAGGGGAGAGCTGGAAAGGAAACAGCAGGTTAACACTTTCCAGAGGCCGACCCAGGGACTTGCTGTTCTGAGTCCACGGCCTGGCCGGACACTTCCCACCACTGACGTTCCTTTGGCACCAGAGGATGCCAGCCGATGCATTAATAAACAACTAAAAATCTGAGTGCGAAGCTCTCTTCTTAAACATGTACAATCTGTCTCCATGCTAATGAGACTTTCATCATAACAGTAACCATCCTGTATCGATTGCTGTTAGGTGCCAGGCGCCATTTAAGTACTTTCTTCTCTGTTACCTCATGTAACCCTCTGTCTCCGTCCGCCTGGGCTGCCGTAACGGAACGCTGTAGACGGGGTAGTTTGAACAGCAGAAATTCACTTCTCACAGTTCTGGGGGATGAAGTCCAAGACCATGGGGCCAGCAGGTCTCGCATCTGGTGAGGTGCCTTCCTGACGTGCAGAAGCCACCTTCCCGTGTCCTCACACGGGGGTGGCGGTGGGGGCAGCTCGGGGCTCCTCATTCCCTTAGAAGGGCTCTAATCCCGTCACAGGGGCTGCGCCCTCATGAACTAATCAGCTCCCTGAGGCCCCCTTCTGACACCATCACACTAGGAATCCAGGCTTCAGCTTGAATTTGGGGGGCATGGATATTCATTCCCTGGTGCCCCCACTTCTGCACAGTCTGACAGTACTATTACTGACGTTTCACAGCTGAGGCATGGTGAGGTTGGGTAACCTGGCCAGGGTTACACAGGGTTAAGGAATACATCGGGAATGCCATTGTCCAAGGACAATTCCCTCTCCCAAGGCCCAGGTGTGCCCCAGGGCAGCTGAGCATGGCTGGGGAGCGGCTTGCGCACTTCTCAGCGGCCCCGCCTGAGACCATGGGGCCACAGCCACAGCTCACCACGTGGGGCTGGGCCAGGGGGCCGGGGGTGCTCGGGGTGGGGTCCCCGTGCTGTGCATCCCTCCGGCTGGGTTCTGCACTCGGGGGCTTTGTGTATTGTACAGTGTGAAGCAGATGGACATGGAAGCTTATTACTTCCCATGTAATTTTCCTGAGGTCTCTGAGGCACAAAGTTCTATGACTTGATTTCTAGATTTTTAAAAAATTAAGGTATGAGACACATATAATAAAATGCACAATTAGAAGGACACAGTTTGACAGGATTGACAACCATATGTACTGTGTACCCCAGCTGAGACCCGGGACATTCAACAGCCCAGAAGGTTCCCCGGGCCCTTGCCATGAACTCTTCCGCACTGAGCCTCCTTTCCTGAGGCCACCATTGTGCTGATTCCTGTGCAGCTCATTTTCTAACAAACCTGCTGCAAGCTGGGCAGCCCCCCAGCCCCTGAGGCTGTCCTCCCAGGGTGGTGACCCCGGAAGCCCCCTGTCACCCTAATGTGGCTGCTGCACCTCAGAGTACTCGGGGTTTGAGTTTCTGAGTTGCCCTCTGGGCCCCAGGAGGACTGACCTTGAGTTCTTGCTGTCACGGTGTCCCTGAGGTGACACACTGGCCTGTGTCAGCTGTGGTGACTGTTCTCTGCATGGACAGCCCAAGTTCGAGCCCACAGTGACAGCCCGGAGGCCCCCTGCAGAGGAAGGACCCTGGGGTCTTAGTCATGCGCCAGCACTAATCGCCTTCAAAAATCCATAACCAGGGGATTTAAAATATCTTCTTTAGTATCTTCCTAATAAAAGAAAACACTCATTGCTTTGCAATTCAGGCTAAGCTTTTGCTTTAGCAAATCCATTAAAAGGAAATTTTACTTCAAGGCATTTACACAAAATAGTGTTGGTGCGATAACAGAGCCCCCAATATTTTAAATCAATCACAGTTGATGTGGCAGCTTAATCTACTTAGTGTTGTTCCCTGGAAGGTTATATATGCTGATGCTTAGATTTCTGAAGTTGGGAGCGCAAGAGCCCCTGGGAATCTAGGTTCCTTTTTTAATAATGAGAACATAAACTTTGAAGATTGCCTTTTTCTGATCTGTGACTTAACTGTTTCACTCTCAGATGCTTCCAAAAAAAAAAAACGTTGGTGGGGGAAGACTGGGAGGAAAAATGACCTGAAGGCATTTGCAGAGCTAACTAACTCCCTCCGGGATGTTAGTTTTGAGGAGAAACTAAATTGTGTACATGGGAAGCAACCCTGTAGTCTGTAGGCTCGTTGGCAGCAAAATGCCATATTGATTTGTTTTGTTTCCCAAAAAAAGGATCTCAAACATATTGAACACTTCAGAATACCGAGGGCTGAGGGAGAGAAGCGGTAGGAGACGTGGGGGCTGCCGGGATCTCCCTCCCCGACCGTGGTGCACAGACTCTGCAGGGGCACCTTCTCCGGTGAACTGAGACAGTCCTTGTGCTGGGATGCACCTCCCACACGGGCTCTGAACTCAGCACCGGGTGTCTCACTGTGGCCACAAGTTCTATTCTTCTGGGCAAATATTCATGCAGTTATTAGAATTTTGATTTTAGCATAAAATCAAAAAACTGCTTAGTAGTGTCCTCCAGCTGTTTTAAGGCTTACTAAAGTTGGTTATCCAGAAGCTCAAATTAAGATGTTACTAGAGTTTTTTGAGAACTCTAAATGAGAGTTCTGTTGAGAATTTGCACTTTCATGCAAGTCTTAGCAGTTTGGCAAAGCTACCCCTGTGCAGGCGTTAGGCAGGCCGCCTACGTGTCAGCTGTGGTTGTTGCCACACAGCTGGAATTGTCCTAAGTTTTACGAAAGGTTCTTTATTCCCAGTTTGCAGGGTTGGTTGTATTCTCCAGTGGCTTCTGTTATTTGTGCTATTTCCGCCTTCATTGCTGTCATATGCACAGGAGGCATAGTTGTATAGCACCGAAGTTTTGGCCTATGATTTTGGAATAATGAGGTTTAAAGTCTTTAAATGTTCAGCCAAACTATGAGACGTCCATACCTCTCTTGCCAGGCAGTCATACGCATAATCCCAAACGAGCTTCATTACTCCATGATACATGATTATTTTCAAATGGCTTATACCACAGGGCAGGGGAGGCATGTGCAGGGGTCATTGCGAACCGTGTCTACATAAAACTCTAAGTAACATTTCCCTTGAAAAGTGCATATTGGCTTTAATTTAACTCATGGTTTAGGATTTGGTGAGCTGCAGGCTGCACTACCGTAGGGGTGCCCCCACCCACTTGGTGTGTGTCCTAAGCAGGCTGGCCAGGCCTCCACGATGGTCACACGGGGATAGTGTGCGATGTTATTCACACTGTCACCCCACACTTCTGAGGAATGGCCTAACCTCGGCTGTTGGAAGGAGTTGGAAGACATATTGCAATTTTTACCAGCAAGAAAGTGTTTCTAATGCTTCTTCTGCTATTTTTAAAACTCCCTGACATACATTTAGATGGCGATGTTTTGAAATGCTTATGGAACCTTTCTGGAGTAGACATTCTTGATTCGGTTCTTCACACGTAAACCGTCTCCGAGGTACCTGTGACTAGCGGACTGCGCCCAGGTGGGAGGTGGAATTACCCACACACCCATCACACCTCATTCTGACTGCCTGGACGGCTTTAAAATCAGTTATGTGGCCACTGGGTCAAAGGACTTGGAATCATGTTAAGTGTCTATGCTTTACTCAAACCATAGACTTGTAGTTCTTTGGACTTAGTGTCAGTCACTTCTCTGATTGACATGATGGGAAATCTCTGCTCCACCCAGAAACTCTCTATCAGGATATTTCCAGAAGCTAGTGATGGGCTTTACAGAGCTCTCTCCTGGAAGGGGATGGGCAACATAGCTGCCGTTAAGAGGGGAGGTCCATGCAGTGACATCTGGAAATGCCACCAGATCTGTGAGGTGCTGGCCTCTGAATAATAGCTTCACTACTTAAAAGCCAGTGAACGTGGATGAGTATTTAACTCTGTGTCTCTGTTTTCTTGTCTGCAAAGTGAGGAAAACAGCTATTGTGTTCCCTGAGATCATAGAGGAAATGGAGTGAAATACAGCATGAACCAACAGTAAAACAGTGCCTGTCACTAGCAAGCCACAAGTACTCCTGTGGGACAACACGATCGCCTTGTAATTTCCGAAGTCTAATCAAGGAGCAGGTCCCCAGTCTGCTCTTCTGGCAGCATTGTCAGGAGTCAGGAGCATTAATGTGGCTAATTCTCCCAGTCTCAGTTTCGAGACCAAGTAAGCTCTACTCACTCATTAAGTTATTGTTTCTGTGTAGAGGAAACGCATGACTTCCAAATCAACCTAGAAAGGCCACCTGTACAGAAATGAACATCTCAGGAGCCCTCTCTCTGCATCTAGCCACCAAGCTGGACCACACCCCTCCTTTGTCACTGACACCTGGCAGGGTGACAGCTGATTTCTTTATGAGCTCCATAGAGCTTGGAACATGGTAAAAATTATGCTTCGTGATGGCTTATGGAAATTAAATACTTAAAAAATTATATTCCACTTCACCTATGACTTCTGAAGGAGGATAGCATCGTGAGAGAAATGATGAATGGATGGAAAATTCAATCTGGAAAAGCCACCAGATTTGTGAGGTGCTGGCTGTGGAGCTCTGGCGTGTTATTTTTGCCTTTGGCAGTTTTCCAGGACCTAGATTTCTCAGGATGCTTGGTTTTCTCCAGTACCACTGGGATGGACTAGATAACACTCAACTGCCTTCTACCACTGACATTTTCCGATTTAAGTACTGGTGCCATGAACGTACAGCATGAGGGCACATAGTCTGCATTCATGCCAACGCCTTTACACTGAAATATTGACCTATCCTCAGGGCTGGC
Source organism: Manis pentadactyla (assembly GCF_030020395.1). Classification (NCBI taxonomy): domain Eukaryota; kingdom Metazoa; phylum Chordata; class Mammalia; order Pholidota; family Manidae; genus Manis; species Manis pentadactyla. The sequence goes on from NC_080025.1 coordinate 146,585,860, forward strand.
TTAGTAGGTGTGCTGGCACAAAGCCCCAACTGTGAACAGGGCACAGGGCACCTCATCCCCGCCGCCCCTTCCCCACTGCCACACAGAGGACACTGGGTCCCGGCAAAGTCGGGCGACGTAATGGCCTTTCCCTGGCCCCCTGTGGGGCCATCCGCTCTGAAGGAATCTGCCTGCTTCTCTTGCCTTTCTTCCTCCAAAATGTGCGGGCTCGCATAACCCCTCTCCTTGCTGAGGGCTGTCCTCGGGCGGGTGCAGGCGGGTGGGATGGCTCCTCCGCGTCAGAGCCCCTGAACCCGGCGTGGTGCAGGAGACTCACTCACACCCCTGGTCTGTGAACGGGGGCTGCTGAGTGGAAGCAGATGCAGGTTGTTAGGTTTCAGGTCGCATTCACCTCCTTTCTCAGTGTCCCAACCCTGGAAGGGGCTGTCCTGGGAAGGTCAGGCAGACCCTGGGAAGGTCAGGCAGAGGGAGGTCCCTGCCACTGTGCAGGGTTGTCCCAGAGTGATTCCTGCCCTGGGTGGAGGTCAGACACACTGGCCTGGTGTCTCCTAGGGTACAAGCCGATCCTGAGCCCCCACGTGCAGCCCAGAGCCCAGGGCCGGCAGTGCCTGCAGAGCCTGGCGGCTGCTCCCTCTCAGCTCAAAAGACAACCAGGCCCCGCCGGGTACACAGCACCGTCCTCACCAGGCTGAGCCTCGTCCACTCAACAGCAAAGGGCCCCATGCCTGGGTGCTGCCCCCTGTGCTGGCCGCACCCAGAGGAGGGGACCTTCCAGCTTGAAGTGGAAAAATCCCTTCCAGCACCTTGTCCTTTTTGCAGGTATGCATGCCTCTGGCACTTGCTTTCTTAAAAGGAAAACCACAGTTGTGTGGACACTAAGCCTGTAAAGTGCTGGGATTTTAACTAGATGTTCCTGGGAAGGTGCCCAGCCAGGAGGAAGCTGGCTCTGCCCAGCCCGGGGGACAAAGCCACCAGCCCCCGGAAGGGTTCTAGCCCGGCCTTGTCTGCTCAGTGCCCTTGTTTTCTGGTCCTTCTATGCGTCCGGCTCAGGCTGCCCTCATCTTGCTCTGGCCTCCCTTTCTCCCTGCCACACTGTCTCCCTTCAGGGGTCATCCTCACCTGCCATGTGGTTTTGCCTCCAGGCCTGGTACCTGTGTCTCTGCATGGATAAGAGGAGCAGGAGGAACTTGTGGATAACAGAGTCCAGCCTGTAAGGAAGATACCCGCCCACGTGGCCCTCATTTACTCAGGGATTCATGCCCGGTGTCAGCTCTGCACCGGCACTGATTAGTCACTTTGAGAACACAGTACCCAACACAGATGTGCCTCTGGGACAGGGAAGGAGGGGAGGAGATGAGAGGCAGACAACAGGGACCATCCCCGGAGGGATGGGCACAGAGCCATCCACCGGGAAGCCACCACCAACCTGGAAGGCAGGGCTCTGCTTGCATGGCCCAGACACGCGTTCGTGCAGCCCTTCTGCACTGGGCGACCCTCTGGTCCCTGCGGGCAGCAAAGATGCTTGTGATCAGGACCTGCCTCCAAGCAGTTTATATAATGCAAGATGGTATTAATCAAATCCTAATTATATGGTGCATGTCTTCCACATAATTTGGACACTTTTGGCAGAAGGTGTATTCTAGAAACATGAAAATCAGACAGCCAAGCAACCATTGATCCATTAATTCAAGAGCTGATTCTATAAACTTTTTTTTCCAGATTTCCTCCCCTCAAGATATTACCACTGCAGGGCCCCTGGCCTCTTTTCCAATTTCTGTGTTTCACTAGCAGTTTCAGATTTGAGATCCTGTGGGGTGTGACCTGACATCAGCTTGTCCGAATGTGGAGACGTGTAAGACAGCCGGGGAGAAAGCTGATGGTCAGGAAGTGTGTGGCCCCGACATCGCCATGTCTACAGGACGTGACAGACAGGGAAGGGCCGGGAATGTCTGGGCCTCCCCTTCTGGCTGACACGGGAAGCTTTCCCTCCCATGTGCCAGGGCACGGGAGGTGGGCACCGTCAGCAGTACCTCGTCAGAGCTCTGTGGCTGCTCCCGCTCTGCCAGGCACCCACTCTGTCCTGGCCTCTACCGTCTGCCTCAGTGGCATTCAGGTAAGGGTGGTGGGCTCTCAAGAGCCTCCAGAACTCAGGGACGGTGGGACAGACCTCAGCACGTGGCTACAAACACTCCGCATGCCAGAAATCCTCTTCTATTTCCTAAGCCATATTAAGGCTTCCTTGGGCTCTTCAGAGAGCATAACGTACCTTCCTTGAATGGCCATGCACATCAGAGGAAAATAAAGCCAGAAATGGGAGCAAAATCGTCAGGAGTGGCTGTGGCTGAGATTCGCAGAAGTACAAGTTGCAGAGCGTCTCCCTGTCCAGGCCTTCCCAGCTCAGGCGTGGCTGTGGGCGCAGGCACTCCGGCTGTGGCTGGGGTTTTGTATAATTACTTTTGTTTCATTGTAGCATTTAATTGAGTCTGAAAAAAGTCCTCATTAAGGGAAAAGAAAGCTGAAAAGGGAATTGAGAGCAATATGAAAGAGACCGTCCGGGCTGGCGGGGAGATGGCCTCCCAGCACGACGGGGCTGTGCTGACTGATGACGCAGGCACAGGAGCAAGGGGCTGGCCCACTGAGATCTCCCAAAGCGGGTGCCACCAAGACGGGTGACAGCCAGCTAGAGGAGGGGGTGGGCGAGTGCGCGCTTGTGAGAGACAGACAGACAGAGACAGAGAGAGGCGGATTTCAGGCAAGTTGCCCAAATACCTAAAAAGTCTGGAGACTAACGTTCAGTTGCTCTCGGCATCTCTGCCTCGTCTTGGCATTGCAAGAGCCTTACAATACTGCCCTTGCTGCCTGAGAGGCGGGAGCCTGCCCGCCCGGAGTGGGTGTGCCCAGCTGCCTTCGGGCAGCCCAGGGCTCTGCAGCGAGGCGTCGCACATGCCGGGCTGACCAGGCGCCGTCAGAGGCCTTGGGCAGCCGGCCCCCCAACTAAAGCAGCTTCCTGCAAATTTCCCAGTTAAAAGTCTCCAGCCACGGAGAGAGGTGTTTGTTGTCTTTTTTTGAAAAAAAAAAAAAAGAACGGGTGAATTAGGGCGATCGGTCAGGGCGCCTGGAGAAGCTGCAAATTAGCAGCCGGTATGGTTCTGATGGAAATCTGCGTGAGCCAGGGCGACCCGGGACTAGAAAATCAAACCCAGACTTGCTTTCTTCCGGAGGCGCGGGCAGGAGCGCTGCCCTCTGCTGGCCAGCCGAGGCCGGCGGGCGGGCGCTGACGCCGGAACTGGCCGGTCTCTGGCGATCAGGAGACGCTCACAGTGTGTGATGTGCAGACCGCACGTGCTGACGAGCGCAGGAGGCTGCCAGCCCCGCCTGGTAAAGCTCCCTTTGCCTCTTGACGGTTGCTCGCCAGTTTCCTTTTCAAACCCCCATTTCATTCTACTCTCGGCACCATGAATAATATATTTAGTGGCAGGAAAAGGCAGCAGATGAAGTGGGAATAAAGAAGATTGTCTGTATTTAGAATGAATTCATGTATTTCCACATACAGATTTATCAGGCACGTTATTTATGTCTTTTGCAGTTTTCCATGGCCTAGATTTCTCAAGGTGCTTGGTTTTCTCCAACATACAGCAGCTCAGGTGTAGGGCGCAGGCCCTTAGGAACAGTCAGAACCCACAGGCCGTTGTGGTGGGGACGGACCTGGCCCTGTCTCGCCGTCTGCGTTGTTTTGATCCGTGTCATGCCTCATTAGGAGATGACAATCTGCAATACTGATGTTACTCGGCAGATGGAACCTCCAGATGTTGAACATAATGAGATTGCTGCATGTTGAAATTGCTGTACGTTGCCCAGGCCCCGTGGTATTGTGGGAAGAGCCGTGAACCCAGAATCAAAACACTAAGCCAGGCTCTGCCCCCTCCCATCCTGTGATTCTGGGTAAACACCTTGGCCTCCTTGCTAAGGTCTCTACTCCACCACTCCTCAAAATGGAGTCCCGTCGAGCCTCCAGTATGTCCCCTGAGCAGGTGTCCTCTGTAAAATGGGTCTCAGAAGCACACCCACAGGTCGGTAGGCTTTCAGTAGGATGCTCACAAAGTCTGGCAGACGAAATGCTCAGTCACTGGCGGGACAGTCACGCACCAGGCTGGAACCGCCTGCCCTGTCCACTGGGCTTCAGAGATGCTGCAGGTCAGGAGACCTCAGGACCAAAGGCAGGGCTGCCTGTGGACATTGTCATGCCAGCAGCGCAAGACGGAAGAATGAGACTGGGAGAATGATGCGCTCGGGGCACCCGAGCGAGGGTCGGGGAGAGGAGCCCTGGAATGTTCCGGCACAGTGTTGGGAGGACCCAGGGCACATGGCTGAGCTGGGCTCTCATACCACCCCTCTGAGCTCAACTTTGAAAAATCACTAAGGGGCTGTCCACTCTACAGGACTTACGTCCCCTCTCCCCACTGATTCTCAGGGTGAGGTGGGATCTTGCACCAGCTCCATTTCTGGCTGATACATCCATTATAATCATATGAGGTCATCTTGGCAGAAAGACATTGGAAGAAGAGGGCAAGAAAGGAAAATAAAGCCCTGAATTTGCCGAAAATGACAGGCATCACGCGCCCACTCAGAGCCGTCCCACCAGTGCCATGGCCCCCTGGCCAGCCTGCGCACTGAAGGCAGACATTGCTCTTGCCAGTGTTTCATTGAGAAGCTGGGTTTGATTGGCCCTGTACCCCTTCATCTCCATTTGCATGCCAGCACTGTCTGCCTTACAGTATATTTTCATTGCACTCCAGAAATTGGACCTCAAATCAAGGGTTTTTAGAACATTCAAACCCACAGTGGTACGGATCCGTGCAGTATATCTCGTGGGACTCCCACTCACCAGTTGTGTGAACTCAACGTGAATCAATCCAGGTGTGGAAGCTTGGGCTCCTCATCTGTATGGTGGGAGAATAACATCGCCTTGTGCAGTCACTGAAAATCACCCAGGACAGGGGCGGCGGCGAGGATTGCCGGTCATTCCTTAAGCATCAGCAAGTCGTAGCTGTTGGCACTCGTGCCCCTGCTGTAGAGAGTGCTGTACGTCAGTGAAAAACAGTTTCTCTTCTCTGACACAGAGCAGGTGCCAGCGTCTCTCAGGCACACCTCCACCACCCAGCAGCACAGAAGGAACAGGACTTGGGACAGTGCATAGTCAGCCGACACTCTGGTGGTGCCGCCATAACGCACAGCGAATGTATAATAAAGCAGAGAGCACCTCACACACCAGGAGCAGCCTGGACAGCAGCAGGCTGCCCGTGAGAGTCACGGCTCAGGCAGATCTGCGTGTGTGTCGCTCTGATGCACTGATTTGTTGTGGTAACAGTGAGCAGGGGGGGTAGGCGCAGAAGCTGGTGTGTCTGCTGACCTCGGTGCCCACTGGGTCTTCGGAAGAGGACAGCCGGGACTCAGTGCCTCCTCCCTTCACCTTCCCCAGGCGGGTGTTGGGCAGCAGCCGCCGGGGTGGTGGCTGTGGGGTAGAAGAGCCAGGTGGGGGCAGCAGGGTCCCGGTTGGCCCTCCAGGAGGGCAGCCAAGTAAACAAAGTGCTCAGGCAGAATGGGGGTTTCTTCCTCCAGGCACAGCCCGGAGCCCCTCCTTCCGTCTCCTGTCCCCTCCTGTTCTGCCATCACTGTGCTCCACCATGGGCTGGAGCCTGGAGCTTTCTCAGTGCCGATGTCAGCACGGGGGGGCCTGGATGCCTGCTCTGGTGGGACCCGACCCCGACGTGCGTCATGCCCAGTGCCAAGCGGAAAACAGAGAGGCTGCCCGGGTCTCTGCGACTTCATACTTTGTAGGCACCTTTCCACACTTGGTGTGTCTCAGGTTTCTCACATGCTGAGCAAGCACCAGGCTCTGCTCTTTCCGTGTCACAGGTAAGGACGCCTAGGCAGGAGGGCTTGAGTGACTTGTTTGGGGCCTGCTAGTCTGTGCCCTGGATGGGCTGTACCCACGCCCGCGGCCCTCAAGGCACTGTGGCCCACCAAGGGACAGCTCCTGCCAGCAGGCTGGGGTGCGTGGGGTCAGTAGGAGCGGGTCTGCAGTGCACGGTGCATCCCCAGACACCCAAGTCTTCCCAGGTGCAGTCATGCCCAGTGGTGAGACCAGTCCAGTGAGACAGGGTGGTGTGGAAAGGGACAGGAACGTTAATGAAAGGGGGCAACAGGGTGAAGGCTAGAAAGTACCAGAACAGGTAAGAAACGACCCAAATGAGAGTGTTTCTCAGGCCTCTGGTCCAGGGTGTATGTATGCAGTGTAGGCCATGGTCAAAACCAATGACGGCCGCTGATGCCATCATGGAGGAAGAGCCCGCCCGAAGGGGGCTGGTCTGCAGGAGGGCAGCCTCACTCCGAGGGCAGCGGGGCTGCAGCCCACCGCGACGTGGACATGGCGTCAGGTTCTTTCAGCCGGGACGGCCTGTCACGCTGGGCCTGCTCTGCCAGCTGCCTGCCCCTGCACACTGCTTCCCTGGGACAGCCCGACCCAGTGCCACGGGTCTGAGCAGCGGGGCAGGTGGAAGGTGACTGCCCGAGTGAGCAGAAGGTGACTGCTCTTCCTTCCCACACGTGCATGTGCTTCACACCCCCTGGGCCTGCTGGCTACAGAGGGCAGCACACACAGGGCGAGGCTGCAGTGGCACCACTGTGCTTCTGGAAGCTTCTCGTCTCTTCTCGCCCTCTGCCGGCTCCAGTGTTAGAATGGCCAAAGTAGGAAGGCAGAACTCACTGCACTGGGCAGCGTGCCACTTCCATGTCACGACAGTATTTGGAGGTCTGGTACCTGACCCCATTTGCACTCCTGCTTGGGGAGGTGGGGAGGGACCTGCAAGGGGCCAAGCAGTTTGCTGCAGTGGTGGGAGGGCCAGTGGTTAGAAGAGGCGGGGGTCGCCGTTGCTCCTGAAGGTGGGAGACGTGGCATGTGAGGGCTGATGGGAGTGTCCAGCAGGGAGAAATTGATGGTGCGAGTGGAAGCGGGTTATTGCAGGGGTGGTGACCCCGAGCAGAGTCAGGCACAGGTGGGGGGATGGTGCCAGCTGGAAACGGGCGGTTCATCCATGGCAGCCAGAGGAAGGCGGCACACACGTGGAGAGCTGGTGGGAGCTGGCAGGGGTCTCCTTGGTTGCTGAGACCAGAAGGCCAGGCCAGGGAGGTTTGGGGAGAGCACACATGGGGGGCTTTACATGGGAAGGAGGGAGGAGTCGGTTAGAAAAGGCCGTAGGGAAGGACCTGGATGCACCTGGACGCACCTGGGGCTAAAGGTCACGGATCCGAAGTGAAACCCGATGGCAGGGCTGTTTCCCTAAGCCAGCGGCAGCCACGCCGTGCAGGCCTGAGGCCAGAGCTAGGATTTAACCAGGGTGGGTTTGCCAGAAAGCACAAGCGGGAGGGATAGGCCAAAGGGCCGAGTGGGCGGGCAGGGACCCAGCAGAGGGCGGCGGGGGACTCAGGCGGGAGACGGGAAGCTGGACGGCAGGGATGAGGGGGTGTCAGGCTGCCGCTGACCGGGCAGGCGGAGGAGCGAGGGGCCCCGGAGTTGGCCTGGGTCGGGGGCTGGGGGCTGGAGAAGGGGTCAGGAGGAAAGGCAGCACAGGAGGAGGTGCCGGGGTGCCGAGAGACCAACTCCGTGGACGCAGAATTGCTGAAAGTTAGTGTGAAGGAGGGAATGGCGCTCGGCGCTGACGCCCGCGGGAATCCTGGCTGACTGGGGGCAGCACCAGGCAGTGCAGTCCGGGCCTCCGTCGGGATCCTGGGAGGAAGGGGACAGTCGGGGGGAAGCCACTAGAAAATGAGCCGGCCACCAGGAGACCCCGGAGCCTGGCGGGTCGGCAGTCTGAGGAAGCCGAGAAAGCGGTGCCGGGGCAGATGGCAAACTGGGTGCTCAGAGAGACCTTCGGGGCTACTGACGGAGCCCCAGCTCTGAGAGGGCCTCAGGAGGGGCATGAGGACTGTGGCTGCACCCTGCCCCCTCCTCCTGCAGGCAGCGGCTGCACCTGCTCCCGGACCCGGGGTCCCTGTGACCTAAGGCTTTGGTGGGGACCTTACTGACCCGGGAATGCTGCCCACTGCCCCCAGGCAGGGCCCCTGACCTGTCTGCTAGCAGACCCGCTCCTCCCCGGCCCGCGCACAGCTCCTCCACAGCGGCACCGTCGCCCAAGGACCAGTGAGCTGCGGGCATTGCGAGGATGCCTGGGTGAGGGCAGCTCGGTGCCTGGCTCAGTAAAACCCTCGTGACGGTGGCCATCCAGGATGTCTGGAGCTGCTGCACCAGCACTGTTGTACTCACGCTTCTGTTTGCTTTTTGAAAATGTTTGTTGAGTGCTTCCTCCATGCACAGCACTTCGGAGGGATGACGCATGGGACACCACTGCTCAGGGGCTGTCCCAGGACCCGGGTGGCACAGCCTGGGCCTGAAAGCCGGTGGAGTCTGTGGGCCCGCAGATGAATCTCAGGTTCTGTCAGGCACCAAGGGACTGATGTGGCCCCAGTGAATGGGACCTCCACCTTTGCTTCTGATCATCCCAGTTTAGTTCAATTCAAGCCATTTATGGGGTGCCTGCTGTGTGCCATGCACGGGGCTGGGCAGTTATCTAGGAGACAGGGAGAGGGAATAAATCTTACATAACCTTCTTCTAAACACCAGTAGAACTGAAATGTAGTCCTAAATCGTTGCATTGCCAGTTACAAAACAGGAATAAGTGGGTGGTTTGTGCAACTTGTGTCATTTAGTGACCAAATGTAAAATTATACACTGGTATACAAAGGTGGCCCCTGGGCCCCCTCCAGGTCTATTATTTACTTGAAAGCAGGCACCACCGTCTGTGCCGGGGATGGGACTGAGTGTGTAAGACCCAGTGGGTGTTTGCTAGTTTGCCAGGATGCCCCGTGTTACATGCATAGAGTCACCCCGTCAGGCAGCAGATGGCAACCACCTCAGCTGTGTTCAGGGTGGGTGGATGTCCCCCAGCATCACCGTCAACTCTGTGGCACATAAGCACAGGCTGTGTATGAGGCAGAGCCGTCCAGCCCAGGTCTGTGGTCTGGGTGGGGGCAGAATGAGGCACTGTGCCCATCTGGTCACGTCCCCTTTAGCCTAGGGTACAGAGGGAGCTGTGTCCATGGAGGCTGTGGCAACAGTCCCAGGACATGCAGAGGGCAGAGCGGTGGGTCGGTGTGGGCTGTCAGGACCGGCGTGCCCTGAGCTCAGGGTCTGCCGTGCTTTGCCCTCGTCCGCCCGCATGCCAAGACCGGCATGGCGACGTCCTGAGACTGCCCCTGGCGGCGGGGACCCCCAGCACCTCCCACTCACCAGAATTCTTGAGCCGTTTGCCCAGAGTCAGGATGTACCTGTACATGTCAGAGGCAGACTATTGTTCTTTGAACAACAGAACCAAGAACAACTAATAATTTGATTCAGTTGAGTATGAAAACTGTTCAGGTGCTGTTTATAATTTACAGTTAATTAACCTTCCTCTTTAAAAAAAAAAAAAAAAAGCAGAAACCTAAGACCTCATTTCCTGTCTGATACACATTGTTTTTGATACCTGTTATTTTAAAAATGTTTTCACTGATATTAAGAAATAATTATGCAGAATATCTCAAGCTGATCAAGGTGACTGTGCTGTTAGGATTTTCAGTGAAAATATGTATTACATAATGAGCTTTTCTGCAGTGCCTCATAAGAGGAAATATTATTTTCGTCACATAATTTTGGAGGTAAAGCCAATGCATAAAAGAAATGTTACATATAATTTCAAGGCTATAATACTGCTTTGTGATGAAAAACTGTAACTTTCATGAGAGGACAAAGTAGAGTCGGCACTTCTAAGAAACGCTTCATAAATACAAACTGTGGCACATCTCTGTTGGTACTTAAGTCCCTATCCAATTAAAATTCCAATGTCAGGATCTCAATCATTTTTAACTTTCTTGTGAATATTAGCAGGATGATCAGCTTTGGCAAAATACCAGGAAGAAAACTCCAAGTGTCTAAGGAAATCCAAAATCATTACAGGGTTGATAATATATCTTACCTAAGACACTAAACCCATCATTGTAAAGATTATTAAATTAATATCAAAGAGTATGATGGTGGAACATTATCTTTTTTTTTAAATTGAGCACATTTGGGGAGCTAAATTTAAAAGAATTTCTGGCCAGTACCAGGGTACAAATGGCAGGGCACTCGAGGGCTGCCTGGCCGCCTGGCCACTGGCCTGCAGGGAGCAGGATCTGAGGGGTGATTGGAGACCTACCCAGGGCCCCACCGGCCAAGGTCATTTTCATTTCATTTCCAGCAGAACGTGCTGATCCCAAATCTCAGGTGGGCACGGGCTGTGGTGGGCGAGGGTGGGAGCAGCGCCGAGGAAGCGTCGTCTGGTGCCCTGACCCCACGGACCCACTCCTCCACTTGCTGGCTGTGTGACTTCAGCAGATGACCTAAACTTCTTCCCCTTTAATTTCCTTAAGGGAAAAAATAAAGATAATAATAGTTTGTACCTGCAGTGGTGGTCCTGAGAATTGAATGAAAACCCGTTGAAATACACCTGTGTATACAGTTGCACATAAGAGGTGCTGGAAGGAAAGGGTGGCCGGGCTGCCCAGACGGGTGCTAGCAGAGGGGGGGTCCCAGGGCAGCGCTTTCTGCTCCAGGCACACCAGACGAGGGACCCTGGCTTTCTTCACCGTTTTGTTTGGGTCAGCCCCGCCCCCTCCCCCGTGTAACTCCTCAACAAGCCTTTTTACTGTGGGAAGGAGAGTGGTGAGGGCTTGGTGGGGCTGCAGATGCTTTCAAAGCCGGCAGCCCTCTTGGCCCTGGCCCGCTGCTGGGTCCCCAGGGGCTGCTTCCCCCCAGCCAGGCAGCCATGATCCGCTAGGACCTGCAGGCGGCGTGAGCCGTCTTCCCATTTCCTGGTCTCCACTACCAGGGCCAACAGGGGTGATCAATAATGAGGCCTCCCCAGATCGCAGGGTTATTGCTACTGGTCGCTGGGCTCGCCAGGCCCGAGGCCCCGTGGCGGCAGAGCCTCACTCTTGGCCACCACAGCAGAGCGGTGCTTCACTACTGGCCCTAGACGCGTCTCTGTTTGAGCTCCTTCAGCTCCCCCTTGCTCCCCTGATGCTACCTCCAAAGCCCCCAGGCTGACATCAGCTCCATGATAATGACATGTTCTATGGCACTTACAGACATAAACGTATTTACACGTAATAACTGCTCTGACTCTTACAGCAGCCCCCCACTGAGGTAGGTCCTGTCACCTCCATCGTACCATGGAGGACGCTGAGGTGCCAAGGAGCTGAGCCTCCTGTCTGAGGTCACACGGCCAGGGAGAGGCTGCAGCACAAACCGATCTCCAGAGACTGGCCCCAGACACCCTCCTGAGCACCGGCCCCTGACCCCCGCACGGCAGGACGCTGCTCACACCGACAGAAAGCCGTCAAGCCCTCCCCAGTCCCGTCCGGAAGCCTCTGCCAGGGCTTCGCGCTCTGTGACACTTGGCTCGGGGCTGTGCTGCTCATCCAACGGTCAGGGCAGGTCACAGACACTGGGCTGCGCGGCCCCCACTCCTCCCCGCCTGCGCCCTGGGAGCCCACGCAGCTCTCTCCTGCCCTTTGGGTGGGTGTGAATGCCACTGCCCTGCGGGGATTTGAGGTGACAGCAGAGGCGCCCCCTGCTGCTCAGGGCACGTCCGCCTTCTCTCCTGCAACCCCCTCCCCTCTGGGACGATGCAGAATGCAGGTTGGCCACCCAGGCTCTGTTTCCTGGGGTCCTCAATGATCTGTAAACAGACCCGTTGTTTTGCACCAAGAGCATCTGCCCGGCCGCCTGCGTGGAGGGTGTGGGAGGGCGCTGCTGTGCAGGGCTCATGCTTCCAGGTCCCCGGAGAGATGTGCCCCCTTTCGCTGGTCAGATGCTTATGAGAAGCCACATCCTGTGTGCTCTTCCACCCTCGAGAGCAGGCGCCACAGAGCTCGGGCAGCCCATGGAGTCGGCCAGGTGGGGGGTGCTCTCTCTGCCTCCCCACCGAGTGAGCGAGCATCTGGGTGGCTCAATGAGTAGTTCCGTGAACACAACGGACGGAAGAGAAGAGCTCTTACGGAGTGACCTGCCTGGGGTGGATACGGATTCACCAGAATAGAAGGCGTCGGGCATAAGTTCCAAAAGCTTCCTCCAGGGCCCACGGTAAAGATGAAGAGGAATGAGTGAGGAAAACCCAGAGGAAGCGGGTCACGGACGGACAGGAGCCGGACGTGCTGGCTTGAGTTTCCTCTGCCCCCTGCATGTTTCTGTTCAGAATGTTCCTTACGTAAAGTTGAGCTCAGCGATCCTGATACAATGGCTGAAAACATCTATAAATGGGGCAGAGCTTGGCAGGTAGCTCTTCCCTCCTCTCTGCACCGGGTGGGGCAACAGGAAGGCCAGTGCCAGGGCCATCGGAAGACCGGCTCACGCACATGCCCCGTGGTGGATGCCGGCTGCCGGCTGAAGCCTGAGCCGTGTGGGCCAGAACACTACCTGCGGCCTCCCCGATCAGCCCAGCTTCCCCACAGCACGGTGGGTGGTCTCAAGGGAAGCACCCCAAGCCGAGAGAGAGCCAGGGGGAAGCCATTCCACCTTAATGACCCAGTCTTAGAAGTGCCACAGCACCACTTCCCCCACATTGTGTTGGTTCAGGCTGCTGCAAAGACTGCTCCCGTTCAAGGAGTGTGCATGGGCCTCCTTAAGGGGGGGGGGGGGTGTCAGGTCCTAGGAGAGCATGTGGCACCTGGGCCAGTTTTGGGAAATACAGTCTGCCACATTCAGCAAGGTATTGCACTCAGGAGAGTAATTTATACTAAGGTATGAATGACTTCCCAGAAAAAAAAAGCATGAATAACCCAAAATAATGTTAAGAGGTTTTTATGGGTTCAGTTTTAGAAGAAGCTTCTGATGTCGTTTGTCTACTCCAGACCACTGTGGACCCTAAAGTCTTCCCCAAAGTAGTCCATCCAGGTAGTTAAATTCATAGGCCAAGCATGGCATTGTAGTCCACAGACTTCCCGTTCACCGAGGCCTCAGGAAAAAAAAGCAAAACGATGATTGGCTGAGCTCCCAAGGCCTGGGAGTTTAGAAACCACAGACCCAGCAACCCTCTTGTTTTAAGTGATGGTCTAGGCATCTCCGCAGCAATTACAGATTCAGCACTGTCTGTTCCGCTTTTGGTAGTCTATGGCTGAACATGCTGTTCCTAAGAAAACACAAGCTGCTCCCTGAATATTGTGTTCCTGACGGAAGATCCAGGCAGCAGGAAGCTCACGGCATGGCTGGCCTGCCCCAGCAGTGAGCCGGAGCGTCGAATGCAGGGAAAATCTCAGGTGGAGAAACGGCGGACGACTGATTTAAGAAGCAAAAGAGCCAGAGTGCTTAGTCTTGCCAACCAGTCTGACCTCCGGCCGCGCAGAAATGGCTGCTGTGGAGAGCGATAGAGCGGTGAGGCCGACGTACACCTCCCCTCCACATGCCGAGCTGTGCACAGCCCTCTGATGTGTGCCAGGGTTTAGCCTGAGAGCTCCCGATAACTGGATCTTGCCTCCCAGCCTCACCTGGCTTCACCCAGGAAAGTGCGGCCAGCACCGCCTTTAGGAGCATCTTCTGCAGGAGCACCATGTTGGAAGAATTCTTTGAGAACACAGTAGCAACTTTTGGCTGCCCAACGCACTCCAAATTCCTCTCCCTTCTCACGTGATACCCTAATCCACGTTGGGATTTCTTTTTAGCCAGACTTCAGTCCCACGTCAGCCTGTCCACCTGGCACCCTGACTGCTGTATCCAGGAGGCATGTCAGTCTGCAGGCCTGGCCTCCCAGAACCTTTGGTAACTTCCACTCTCCCCCTCTACCCCACCCTTTCCCAGTCTGCATGACCTTCTGTCAGCCCCTGTTCGGCATTTTCATCTGGCTCGGCGCCCGCTCCCTAGACAAATGAGATGAGGCCACTCTTGCTTAGAAGTCTCTCTTCCTTGCTGAAGAGCTGTCAGCATAAGATGCAGGACACGTCCTCTCCTGGACGGGGGTCCTTTGCAGACCCCTGCAATAGCACCCTGCCTCCCACTTGTGGAGTGGTGCAGACCCTCAGCTCTGACTCTCCGGGTCTGCTGGAGAAGCCCTGTGACACTGAGGACTTGCTAGCCTGCTGTGGCCTCTCCGGTCCAGGCTGCAGTGTTTGTCACCTGCCTGGTCTGCAGAGCCCCATGTTGGCACTCCACCCACAGGAGTGTGACCACACCCTTGCCCAGAGGCAGGACCTGGCTGGTACCCAGTGCCTTCTGTCGTGGCCCATGGGCAGGACTTTTCTCACATGCCCCACCCTAACTTACGGGAGGCTGGGAAGTGTCTTTATTCTGGAGGGCCACATGCCCAGCTATGAGCCATTAGTTCTCCCCGCTAGAAGAGGAAGGGAGTGTGGTGTTGGGGAGCAGTTAGATTCCACCTCCCGCACGAGCCTTCCTTACCTTCCTCCAAAAAGAAAGGCCCTCTGCGTCTCTGGCCCTACGGCCCTTTGCAGTTTCTGCACCATCACTTACATTAGGATCCTTCATGGCGGTCGTTGTTTCCTTTACTGTTAGCTTTAAACCTCATCTGCACCCCACCGCAGGGTTCAGCGTGTATTGGGTGCTCAGTCCTTGCGCAGTGAACTTAATTTCTCTCTATCCAGGTCCTCAGGGGCCATTCCACCCCCAGGGCTGTTGGGAGTGCCCAAGGAGGGCGAAGATGAGTGAAAAGCTTGCCCGGCTGAGGGCTGTGGAGTAAAAGATGGTACCAGCTCCGCTCTGTGGAGTGGCATCCGGGCGTGGGAGGGGCCTCAGAGGTCTTCCTATTGGGCCTTGGGCAGACACGGTGAGATGCACGCCGGGGCCTCTGTGACACTGACCAGGAGAGGAACCCGGGCCCGAGGATGGGGAGGGCAGAGGAGCAGGTGTGCTGATGCGTGCACACTGGGCCCCGAGCCTGGCGCCCGCCCGTGGCAGCCGCTGAGGGGCTCTCCTCTCTGCAGGCTGTGCGGAGAGCCTCGTGGTGGGCTTGGGCTCGCCATGCGGGTGGCCAAGTCTGGGAGGAACGGTCTCCTAACAGGAGGGCTGTGCAGATTAAACGGGCTGCTGCAGGTAAAGCCCTTAGAACAGATTCTGGCGCACAGGAAACACTGCATGGCATGGGCACTTGTTAAACCCGCGAAAAAGTCCTTAACTCCAACTGGGTTCAGGAAGGGTCCCAGTCATGGGGCCCCGCTTGGGTGGAAGGAGGCAGGGCAGCTCGACCGTCCCGTTGGACGTTGGAAAGGTCAAAGCCGGGGGGCCTGCGGGGCTCAGCCCGGGACGTGTGCAAGTGCCCGTGCCTGGTAGGGGGCAGGTGCGGCGCTGGGTCCCGCCCCCTGCGGTCAGGGCTGCGTCCCCGTGCAGCACCCCTCCTGCTCAGCTCTGGCTCAGGATGGCACCGCCCAAGTTTCAGGGCAGAATTCGGCTGGCTCCGAGCCCTTAACCCTGGGGTCTGTATCCTACCAATGTGGAGCCAGCCCAGCAACCGTGTCCCCGTCCCCTGTACCAGCATCCTAAGGCCGCCGGAGCAACGCGCCGCAAGCCGGTGGCTGTCACCAACAGGAATGTGTTGCCTCCATGCTTCGGACTAGAAGGTGTCCCGCGGCCAGCCTCCCTCGGGGTCCCTGGGCGGGGCTCCTCCTCGTCCCTTCCAGCCCCTGCTCACTGACAGTCCCTGAAGCTCTGCTTGTAGGCGCTTCACTCCAGTCTCTGCCTTGCCATGGACGTGTCCCCGGCCTGTGTCTGTGTCTCCTTTCCTCTCAGGTCGCAGGCCAATGGATTAGGGCCCTACTCCAGCATGACATCATCCTAGTGTGCTTCTTAATTACATCTGCAGCGGCTGTTGCCCAGTGAGGTCACATTCCCAAGGCCAGGGGTTCGGCCTGCCACACGTCTTTGAGGGCAATGTAGTTAGCTCACCAGACCTTCAGCAGGTCTCTCTGCTCAGGAGGGCACGCGCTCCCTCCAGATAATTTTGAAGTATATTTCCTGTATACACACCGTGCAACACAATTCCAAAGCACAAGCAGATTTAATCAGACGTGGTGGATTTGCCAAGTCAGCCACTCCTAACTGGAATGAATGCATTTCAAAGTCACCCATAGAGCTTTTGCAGAAAAGGGCCTGTACCCTGTACCTGCCCCAACACATACGAGTTGTTCCGTCTGGAGGCAGCCCGGCATCTGTACCAAAAGCACACACCATCCTCACAACACCAAGCAGCTGTTGGGGAGCAACATCGGTGCCCCTCTTACTCTACATCTGCCAAACTGTCTGGAACTCGAAAATTCCTCCTCTTTGCTGGATTGGCTTTTTGTCATCTGGGCTCAGAGAGAACTTGTCGTCCCAGATGTGCCCTCGCCATTGTCGGCCATGAGTGAATTATGCTGAAATAGTGGAGCTGGCCTCTTGGAGACTTTCTGACAAGAAATGAGGAGAATCAGCTCAGATCCTGCTGGACATGGACATGACCTTATGCCTCTTGAAGGGAGAGGCAGTCATGGTGAATGAATGTCCCCAGATGTATCTTGTTTGATTCCAGAATGGTCCCTGGACAGGAGGGCAGGGTGAAGGGGGGCTGAGCCTGCCTCGTGGGTTGCTGGTACTTGCTCGGAGGGGCAGGGCCCTCACTCTGTTCCAAAGCAAGCGTTCGCGCAATGAATTTAGTTGACAAAATAGGTATTTTTCTCTGCAAAACTCTATTCCTAAACCACCTTTGATTCACGGCATGTTAGCCAACTGCCTCATTAAGCTGGAGATCCTGCAAAAGAGGGACATTTGTAATTAACAAAAAGTGTCAAAATTTCACCTGCCTGGTCCTTCTCCCCTTCGTTTCTTTTACTTAATTATCTCTTTAATGAGCAACCAACACACAGAAAAGGGAAAGCACTGAAGAACAACGTGTTAAAGGGCACTTGGGGGAAGTAAACTGAAGCCACCCTAGTTTGGGTGGCCCAGACTTCAGTACAGTCGATTTCCTTTCCATTTGCTATTGTCTCGTGGTGGGACGGAGCTGGAAGAGACTAACATTTGCCAACACACACACCAGCTGTTTGCTGCCCCTGAGCCAGAGGTATCTGAGTGCCCTTCCCACCAGCACGTGCCGCAGTCAGCAGTGATCCTCACGGTTTGCCGAACAGTGCATTGCGCTCACTGGAAGAACATTGGTGTTTGCTGATGGAATCGACCGAAGTAGATTATCTTCAGCCCGGTGTCAGGCCCAGCCTCATGCCATACTTTCTGGTCCCTCCAGGTGTGACCCCCCACGCCCCCACCCCGTGCTGGGCGGTCTGGAGCAGTAGTTGTTTCCCTGAGGTCTGAGAGCAAGTCCAGAAATGGGCTCTACCCAGAGATGGGTGGAAATGAGAAGCTAGCCACACCCTCTGCACCAGGTCACCCCCACTGGGCATTTGGGGTTCCCGTGGAAGGAAGCCCTGCCACTTCACACAAGGGTGTTGATTCGCCGTCCCTTCCAGGAGATCACCTGGGTTCAATGGGAAGGGACAGAGGAGTTGTCCCTGCAGTGGTTGTGTCCTTGGCTCTCGTGGAGGCTGCTTCACTTAGAAAGCCTTTGCTGCAGCAGCCATTTTTCTATTGGGATTTTCCCGAGTTCACCTTGAATTGAAGTCTGCAGAAGCCACTGCCAGCCTCCTCACCGCTGATTTCAGCTAGACTCTCCCTCCTTCCCCTCTGGCCCTTGAATTCCGCACACTCACTGCCACCCACTGGGCCCCAGTGGGCTGCCTCCCTCCCAGCCCTGCAGCACAGAAGTGATTGAGCAGAATCACCCGCAAATTGCCTTGCAAATGGTGCCTATTTTTTCCATCAGGCCATCTGCTGGGGTCTATTACTCACCATCCCGGCGCCAGCTGCCCGACCAGGTCAGGTGCTTCTGTGTAAAGTCATTTCTGAATCACCTTATTCCAAACTCGCACCTGAAAGTTATTTTGCTAGCCACCGAAGACTCTGGAAAATTACAGGCCCTGGAGAGTTGGCCTTTTTCCCTTTTGTTTTAATAACCTCAGAAGACCTGTGAGGATTTATCAGCCCTGGAAAAGCTTCCAAATTGTTTCCTGGGATGCCATGAGATCACAGAACTCTGGGGTGGGGGGATGTGAGAGGCAAGCATGGTTCCCACTCGGATGACAGATGGGGACCTGCAGTACAGTGGAACGGGGGCCAGAACCCAGGACTCCAGGGCCCTTTCATCCATGTTCTGTTGAGCAGTGTGCTCCAGACCCACGCATCCAGGTGACAGGAAGTCGGGTGCACAGGGGGCTCCGTGCTGGATGAGACGCTACTGTCTGGTGACAGATTCGAGCAGCAAACCTGGGCCATGCTGGGCAGGGAGTCTCTGCAGTCCACTGGCAGGCCTGGAGGAGGCACCGGAAGGACCAGGAAAAATCAGCTTGGAGAACGACACTTCCTACGGTGTCCAACACAGACCTGGGGCTTCCTCCCAGGAACACGAGGCCAGTGATGCCAGGGACGGAGGGACAAGCTGCCCCTTGCCAGCCTCCAGCACCCACTCCTGAGCGAGGCTGTGCAGCGCCCATGGCTGGTCCCCCAGCTCAGCTGTGGAACGTCTTTGTAGCTACGGGCTCTCACCTCCCCACGGCCCCCACGATTCCCACCCGGCTGGCGCAGCGTCCAGCTCGCCTCTTCCCCACTCCGTCCAGCCCTCCTGCGGCCAGTCATCCTGTGGCTTCACCCCAGTTTGCACTGTTCTCTGTTGCGTCATAAGCACCATCCTGTTTTCTTGGCATGATCTCGGGCTCCTCGGTCGTCCTTCTGTCACTTGCAGGCACGCGAAGTTGCTCTAGGATGTGATGTGAGCCCAATAATGACGGTATTTATTGGATGCACGTATTTGTGGGATGTGTATTTGTGAGTACAGAATTACATTGATCATTATTTAAAAAAACAAATCTAGAGGGAATTGTTTTACCTACGCAGAGATCACATACAAGAAAGAATGCTTGACCTGAGAGCCGGTCTGACCAAGACAGAATCTCTGACTTCTTGGGAATCTCTTCCGCTGGCTCGCTGAAAAATGAGTAGATCCCGTAAAATGCATCCACAGTTAAAACTCCATCAGCCAAGAAACTTGGGGATGAGAAGAAGTAATGGGTGTTTCTGGGGGAAACCTCAGAACCACCGTGTCACTTCAGTCCTGTTGGACATGCGGCCGCTTTATCTACTATGGAGAGAGATGGCATCCTTCCTCTGCGGGTGAGGAGCGCGCCAGCCTCCAAACACATTCTCCCTTGGCACGGCCATGCACAGCTGAGTCTGTGTGTAGCATGAAACCTGAGGTGTCTCCTGCAGGTGGATCTGGGATTTTCTGGGAGTCAACCTCCAAATTGTCTTACCTTCTCATATGGTTGTGCCTGGATGCGCCCTGCTTCACTGTGAATTGATCTCCCCCAGTTCTGCGTCTCAGATCATCTTAAAATAACCCACCAGAATGCAAGGATAATTCAATCCTAAACATGCTTTTGGGCTCCTAGTGCTTAAATGTGTGCAAAAGGAAACGGCAGCATCTGTTCACTTGGGCTCTGACTTGCAGGCTTCATGGTGCCTGGGCCTGGGGGTGCACACGGACACCCCTGCAGCCCCTGTGGAGTGAAGGGGTGCCTGGGGCTCGGTGAAGAGCTCCCAAGGGCTGAGGGAGCTAGGTGTCCCCAGAGGGACTCATGATGTCCAGGCCAGCTCTCAGCTGGGCCAGGGCGGCCTGGTTTTCACCTCTTTTGTCGCCTACTCACATTTCTCTATTTTGTCTCTTTTCCCCTAGAGGAGATTTTGAAGACGCACATCGCCCACTGGTGGTCTCCAGATGGCACGAGGCTCGCCTATGCCACCATCAATGACTCCCGCGTGCCCGTCATGGAGCTCCCAACCTACACGGGCTCCGTCTACCCCACAGGGAAGCTCTACCACTACCCCAAGGTAGGCGGAAAACGGCAGAACACATGCTTTGTGTTACTCACCATTTCCCCAGCCCAGCCGGCTCCAAATGCAGCACCGCTGTGTAGTCAGATGTGTTGTGAGCAGTGCAGTAAACAGGCAAAATTCATCATTTCCCATTACGTTGCATTAAATTCCCGTCTTTGTTGAGTTGAATTTGTTGGCAGGTTTACTTTGTTTTGAATACCTGAACTACCATCAATCATTTGTCAAAAGCTTTATCAGAATCAAAATAAGCCCATTACCTCCACTTGCGATTCCCAGTGAGGAAAACTCACACTGCCCGCTTTTGGGGCCCCCTCTGCATACTCGTTTTTTAGAATCTGGCTTCTGGGAGGTCAGAGGAACTTCTGTGCCCCCTCTCCCCTGGGTCTGGGCTGGGCTCTTTGGGGCTTGGTCACGTTCTGATGCGGAATGTCTCTGATTGCTTCCCAGACCAAGTGGTCAGCACAAAGCCAGAGAACACCAGGGGCACAGTGGGAGGGGGATGCATACCCAGGCCTCACTCTGGTGCCAGATCACAGCGCCCGGTGTGGAGGGAGGCCCAGCCCCAAGACCTCCGCAGCCCACCCGACAGGAGAGAGGCTGGTGTCCTGGGGCCACAGCTCTGTAGGACACGCGGGCCACCTGCTGGCCCCACTAGATGGCTCCATGGCCCAGCGCAAGTGTCCCTTCCCTCCTGGGGCTGCTCTGAAGGACCCCCAACACCTCCACCAAGGAGCCCTGGGCCACGGCCTCCAGGCCATCCGAGGGCTCTGGGAGCTGGGCCCCACACCATGTACCAGAAATACAAGACATGCTGGCCTGCAGTTTGCAGCAAGTGGGGTGATAAGGTTTGGGTGAGGCTCCCAGGTTCCAGAGGGAAGGACCCCTGGTGGGTCGGCTCAGGCTCTGTGACCACCCTACAGACACTCATCCCACCACCCTGGAGGCTAGAAGCCTGAGGCCCTGTGCCTGTGGGGATGGTTCTGGTGAGGTGGCTCTTCCCAGCTCACAGACGGCCGGCCGCCTTCTGCTCGTCTCCCAGAGCAGAGAGCCGTTCTGGTGCCGCTGCCTCCCGTAAGGACACTAATCCCGTCCTGGGGCCCCACCCTCAGCCCCTCACCTAACCCGGATCCCCCCAAAAGGCCCCACATCCAGGTGCTGCCACACGAGGGTGTCAGGGCTTCAGCACGTGAGCTGGGGACACCTGGTGACAAGAGGCCCATCCCCCAGCCCTTGGCAGCCGTGGCCAGTAACCCGGGGTCCAGACGGAGGGGATGGCTCCTCCCAGGGCACCAGCTCCGGGTCCACCCTCTTGCATTCTGAGAGCCCCTAGACATCAACAGGGACGGGACGGGCCTCTGCCGGGGTCCCTCCACTCGATTCTCAGCCACCTGCGGTGGCCAGCTGCCTGCATGGACGGCCTGCGTGGAGCAGGAACCCAGCTATGAGGCCTCCTGGTGACGCGGCCCCTGTCCCTCTACATCCCCACCACATGCACGCCTCACACACCACACCTCACACCTCACACTCACCACACCACACCTCACACTCACATGGCACAGCCAGGACTGGCTAGCTCTCCTCTAACCACCACAGAAGTGTGGTTTCCCTGGGGAAGTTCCCCAATCTGAGAGTGATGACCCGAAATCCAGATGTGGGGCCCCTTGATCTTCACAGTGAACTCTGGGGCAGGTGCTCTGAGACTGGGAAGATGGAACCCCAGATGGCCCAGATTTGGAGTTCATGTTTTGATAGAAAGTCAACCTATTCCAGCAACAGAAGAGAGACACTCTTTGCCCCTAACACCCTCCCCCAAATCAGCGGCAGGGGTGGGTGATCACCTAGCCCTTGCCTGTTGTGGGGCTGATCTCCCCTTGCGGGGACAGAGGAAGTGGGGCATCAGTCAGACCCCCAGTCCTGCTGCAGGGGAAATGCCATATCTGTCCCCACCTGCTGACTGGTCCCTGGGAGAGGGGGCAGAGGCTGCCCCTCCTGCCACAAGGTCCGTTCCTGCTCCCCACTGCCCACCAGACTCCTTATGGGCTCCATGTTCCCCTGCTGGGCCATCGAGCAGGGCTCGGGGGTCAAGAGAGGGTGCAGACTCCTGGAAAGGAGCTGGTCGGCCACCTCTGGCCTCTCACCACCTGCCACCCTAGTCTGGGCTCTAGAGTCCCTGAAGTCCCCCAGGCACCAGCCGCAGTGCCGGGGCGGGAGGCGCACTGCTCACATCTCTGCCCCATCTCTCCCCAGGCTGGATGTGAGAACCCCAGCATTTCCCTGCACGTCATTGGCTTGAACGGCCCCACCCACGATCTGGAGATGACGCCTCCGGATGACCCGCGCATGAGGTTCACCTCCTTCTCTGCATGTTTAAAAAGGGGAGGGGGGTTCACGAGCACGGTATCCTCACGCTCAGATTTACCTCGCGGCCAACTTAGGCACCCGAGGCAGAGGTGCGCTCCCTGAGGGCCTCCCTGGGGCGCCGTCGTTCTGCGAGAGGAGCCGCGGCTGCCAGTTCTGGCTCAGGACCAGCAGTGTCCTCCCAGGAGGCTGGCTCCTCCGGGGCCCAGGCCGGGCCACCCACCCCTCTCCAGCAGGGGACCCTGCCTGGCCCAAGGTAGACATGCAGCACCCATATCGTTTCCAGGAAAATCCGCATAGTCAGCTTTCTGGAGGTGGTGCCCATTTTCAGAGCGTTATTTTAGAGCGTTGTGACATTACTGTACTTCACCAGCCCCAGGAAGGGACGGCCAATCCTGCCCCAATCAGCCAGCTGTCCTGGTGGGTAAGGTGACGGGGCACAGTTGGGGGAACACGCTGGCACAGGTAACCTCCCTGTTACTATTAATGTCTGGTTTGGGGAGGTTTTTTTTTAATCAAAACAACAGAGTTGGGTTTAGCTAAGTGAAGTGGTCTGAGTATCAGTTTCATTTTGTCCCAAAGCTCAAGTGGCTTGCAGACTGATCATCCTTCCAGAGCCCCCTTAGACCGTCGTCAAACTGCTTTCTGCTGAGAATATTGAGGAGAGACTAAAAAAGGGGCAGCATGTGGGCCGGCCCTGGGATCCACTCATTCACAGGTGTCCCTAGATGGGTAAAGGGGCCCAGGTGAGCCAGGATTCATTCTGAGACGCAGCAGACACCCAACCCAAATTTTGCCGTAAGTAGCCCAGGTCTTTACTGTTCCCTTACAGAACTGTGCATTACTAGTAGCTTCTAGCAGCTTCCGGAAGGACAGGAGCCATGGCCTCGGCCTCTCCACGGACCCAGCTCACAGATGCTTGGGCTGTGAAGTGTCTTCTCCTGGTGGCTCCCGTGGGGAGGCCCATCTACCCACACCCCAGAAGCCTGGGGCCTCTGCACAATTTCACTGAGGCCCTATCGGCTCTTCCTTCTTCAATGAAGTATAAATACTGTACAGTCCTCAGGCGGCCAGGCCCAGAATTCCAGGGCCTCTGCCACCTCTGCCCCTGCCCAGGGTTGGTCTCGTCTGTCATGCCGGAGGGTCACAGTCTCCCCAGAGGTTGATGAACCCGGCTCCCCTTGGAGACTGGGCCCTTTTTGTGTGCTGCTCAAAGGAGTTGAATTAACGTGGTTGCTGATATTTTTGCTGGGATGGAAGAAAAGTTGAGGCTAGTGTAGAGTTTTGTCTTCTCTCTAAAAGACCCATATATTCCATTGTTTTCCTTCCAGCCCCCTCCCTGCCAGGCCTCCTGGGACCCAGTCCAGCAAACTCCCTGAATTGATATGGAAAGTCACCTGGAAAATTTAAGCCATCTGTTTGAGTTAATTGAAAATCTCGTTTGCTCAATTTGGTGATGCTGTTTCCGCAGGCTTGATTAGCTTCAAGGACGATGAGAAATTAGCCTCCGTCAGGGTTTGAAGTCTGGATACTGGTGTCAGGTTTTCTGCCGGCCCCGATTTCCTAGGATAAAAGCAGTAGTGCCTTCCATATGCAGTATAAATCCGTCGCCCATGAATGTCGTGCTCTCTCACACTCCTTCTCTGTCACCCACCCTTGAGATTTTTTAAAAGTGAGCCGAGATGTAGCAGAAATTGTAGACAACATGTGAATGGCTGTTACTGGGTGTTTAGTGTGTGCCAGCCAGTAGACCGGGCGCTGGGAATTTAGTGGGAACCAGACGTGGTGCTCACGACATGGAGGGGCCTGTGGACTTCGAACCAACTGTTACAAGCTAGTGAATAATTGCAGGCGTGAGAAGGGCTGTGAAGATGTGGGGGGGCACGGAAAGTAGGCCAGCCTCGGCTGCAGGTGGTAGACGCGGTTCAGGACAGGTTGTCTCAACCTGGCGCTATGATGTTTTGGGCCCGGGAACCCTTTACTGTAGGGCCGTCCTGGCTATTATTGCATGGTTAGCAGCATCTCTGGCTTAGCTGTTGGGTGCCGGGGGTCCCCCACCCCGAGCTGTGACAGCCAATCTCTGCTCATTGCGAGAGGTGCCCAGATTGAGACCCACTCGTTCAGAGTAAGGTTCTCAAGTCAACTGCCTGGTTCAAATCCTATCCTGTGGTCTTGGGTAAGTTAGGCCACCACTCCTGCCTCTGTTTCCTCATCTGTGAAGTGGAGATAAAAGTTAGTAATAAAAGTGATCAGTCTCATGCGTGGTTGTGAAAATTAGACGTTCTGCACATAGCCTGGGGCTGGCTCACTTGGTCACCCCGTCTCCTGACTGCACTTGGCTGCACATGCTGAGGACTCTCAGCTTCGGAGCTCAGCCCCCACCTGTGCTCAGAGCTTCTGGTTCACATACCTGACTGCCTACCCAACATCTCCACGTCACCTGGGCAATTGTGGTTTTCCAGGCAAATTCATGAACATGTGTCAAAGGTTTTATTTAACCCATTAATACGGGACCCAATGAAGTGGTATTGAGAAGCTAGGTGTACGTGGACAGTTTAACAAAGAAACACAAGAATAAGTGCCAGGTTACAGGTCCAGCAAGGCCTTAAACGGTGACCTTGGGGGCACCTGACCCATGAGCCTTGCTGGGAAGAAGACCCGGAGATCCCTTTGCCTCTTCACAGACATCTTTCCCAACAGTCTCTAAACAGCAACCCAACTGAACCCAGTCCCCGTCTCCTAAAACCTGTTTCCCGGCAGCCCTACATCTCAGTCCAGGGCAGCCCCATCTCCTCCTGGCCTGCGGGATCCTCCCCTGGCGTGCCCAGCATCTGCGTGTGCACACACACACCCCCCCTTGGCCTGACTGCCAGCACACTCCCCTCCACTACCGGTATCCCCGCTCTCCCTGCCCTCCCCGCCCTCCCCCTGCACAAGCCTGTCAACTGTGTCAGACCAGGGCGCCCTCTGCTCTCAGGGTAAGAGACTTCCCACCACGGCCTAAAATCCCCAAGTAGCCTGCTAGTGCCACTCCAAACCTCTACCCCACCTCTCCCACCCCGCAAACATGCCGGGATCACCCCCTTCTTAGGGCCTTTGCTGGGCACACCCTCTGCCTGGAAAGTCCCTCCCACCTGACCGGGCTCAGCCCCGCCCACCCTCCAGGTCCCGACCAGACCTGGGACATCCCTGCACACCCTGTGCAGCCCCGCACCCCCTGCCTTTCTTTCCGAGTTCTGGCTCCTTCGGAGGCCCCGTCCCACCAGGACAGTCTGCACTCTGCCTGACTGTCCCTTCCCCACCCACCGCCCGGGAGGTCAAGTCCATGAGGCCAGGCTGAGGGCCTGTTTTGTGTGGACCTGATCTCTCTGGAGCAGGCCTGGCACATGGGAAGAGCTCAGTAAACCTTCGTTGAATGGGTGGGTCAGATTTACCCTTGAAATCTTTGGCCCAGATTTTCCATAGGATTCTAGAGAATTGAGATTTCTTCGGCTGTCCTGGGACATGTCGAAGAACCAGAATTTAAAATTTTAGCCACTGATGGCACCTGCCATCTCCAATGAAGGACGCTGCAGGGGAGGCAAAAGTTCCCGGGCCCAGCCTTACAGAGAAGCAGGGGGGCACGGGCTGGGCTTCCTGGATGAGGTGCTGTGGCTCTGAGTGTCATCGGTAGTGTGTGGGATGCTGGACTGTGAAACTCTGACCCCGGCACCATGACAAGTGGCTTTCTTCCTTGCGCACTGGGCTTCCAGATTTGCTGGCTTGCTTTCCCTCTCGTTGGTCCCTCTGCCGCCCCTCCAGGGCAAGGCCCACGGGCAACACTGCTGAGCAGTTTCGCTCAGCCCCCAGCAGACTGTGCACCCTGCACACCACCGTGATGGAGGCCCCACCATCTCCTCGTTCTGCAGCCGTGGTCTGAGGACCACAGAGGTTAAGGAATATGTCTGAATCCACACAGGGCATAACCAGTACCGGCACTGGGGCTCAAACCAGTTGGGCTGGTTCCAGGTCGGTCTTACCCCCAACTCCCTGCACTGCCTCCAGGTGCAGAGAGTTCTGGAAGTCCAGGGGTCGCTCTCAGCCGGAGGCCAGGAGCCATGAAGAGGAAGAAATAAACATTCCATCTATCACTGATGAACCTTTAGACCAGGAATTTCTAAATCCCTCATTTGTCAAGTGACCTGACTTCCCCTCCAAGGATCCCCCAATATGGGGAAATGATGTTGGGGCTTTCAAATCCTTCCACTTGGCAAACACTAGCCGATCACTGGTCACCGACTTGTGCCATGCAGGGTGTTTGGTGCCGGGATGGCCTCTCCATCTGGCCACTCCCAGCCCAGAGAGCCTCAGCGACTCGTGATCAAGCCCCTAATGATGTGGTAGAAGGCACACCTGGCAAATGCTCAGGATGGCTTCACAGAGCCACCGGCCGGCACAGGATTCCTGGTGCAAGATTTAAGGCCATCTTGGAACACTTTAGGTTAAAGCCAGCTAGGAATGGTGATCCCAGTGACCAGGGTGAAGGAAGGGCAGCCATGCTTTGCTAAGCTGAGAAGAGTGACCCCCAACGTCTCCAGGAAAGGACAAACAACGTTTGCTACCAGCGGAACAGCTCAGTGGGGAGCATTACACACCGCCTGGTGTGGGTCTTACACCCTCCCCCAGAAACCCAGCTGCAGCCATAAAACATGACTGTCTCTGGGGTCCTGGGCTTTTCCAGAGCTCTTGAGCTGGTGGGTGGTTAAGATGTGCAGATACCTGGCTGGATCCCTTTGAAGAACGGTTACGCTGAGCCAATATGAGCCTTTCTTCTCCTCCAAATATCCACTCAGATGCAGTACAGCTGCCAGCCCTGTGGGTCCCTCCCGACTGCCCGGCAGCAGTGGGCTGTAGGGAATTACATCGCCAAGAACACCCGGTGCTGTGTCCTGATGCGCCTGGGCCAAGGAGGGGCTCCCCTGCCCGCCTGGAAGAGGCCCACAGCCTCTCTCTGCTGCTTCGTCTCCCTGTCGTCGGTTCGTTCGTGTTGGTCTCCTGTACCCG
Source organism: Manis pentadactyla (assembly GCF_030020395.1). Lineage (NCBI taxonomy): Eukaryota > Metazoa > Chordata > Mammalia > Pholidota > Manidae > Manis > Manis pentadactyla. The sequence goes on from NC_080025.1 coordinate 146,613,323, forward strand.
GGATGCACATCTGCTCAGGTCCCAGCACCCTGTGCAACTCCATGCACGGCCTCTCCTTTATTTACTTATTTGTTCTTTTTTGACCTTATTCCCTGCTCCCACCTCCCCAAGCCCCCACATCACAGGCACCTGTTTGAAATGGATCTGAGCACCCTGTCTTCCTGTTGTGCTTGTGAAGCACGTACAGTTCGTGTGTGTGCATACCTACTTACACAAATGGCACTGAGATACATAGAGACGGATCAGTTTACATGTGTCTATGTCGATTTGCTTCTTTCTTCCACTCAGCATATGTGAAGACCTAGAATACCCAGTGGGCATGTGCAGCTCCTCCTCCTGCCTGTGCACGAAGGCTCCGGGTTTCTGCAGATGCCCAGGACACTTGCATTCTCACGCCTCCTCTGCTCTGGGCTCCTCCTCGCGTGCAGTGCCCGTGACACACTCCATCCTGGCCAGAGAGGAAACACAGTCTTCTTTCTGCTCAGTTATACAGAATTTGGGCCTGCTGGGAGATTGGTGTATTGAATCCAATACATGCCTTTACTGGGTACTGGGGGAAGACAGGGGTGATCAGAGCAACTGGAACATCACAGAAAAACAGGGTCCTCCTTCCAAATGACTTGAGCCACATTGCCATCAACAGCTATAATGCCATCATCTCTGCCACCCCCATCCCCACCACCTCCATCATCACCATGACCACCCCCAGCACCATGTGACTTGCCCATAGCTGCATTTTTAATCAGGGAAAGAACCAGGCTTGAGCTCAAGACCCCTGACACCTAGCTCACTGCTCCTGTCATTGTTCAAGAGCTGTCTCACCTCCCATGTTTCACGCTGGGCCAGAACTTGCAGGTGGCATGGAACTAAAGGGGAGGATCTAATGGCAGTCGGTGTCCTTCCTGGTTTCCTTCATCAGGGGTGCAGCCCGCGGGTCCCAGAAGCTCCCCAGGTGATTCTGAGGTGTGGTCAAGGCAGAGAAGCCCTTCTCTGTAGCTATAGGCCTCCCCTGGGATGGAAGAACTACCTCATTTTCACAGTAAAGATTCTGCCTCCCCCCACCCTAAACCCACCATTCTACTAACATATTTCCATTCTGGTGTTTGTATCAGTGACTCTGGGAAGATACTTGTTGTATCTGAATTTGACTTCCAGATTTCTCTGAAATTGTTCTGGACATAAATCCCGGATACATAAATGCTCTCTGTGGCCCTCAGGGCTCTGCCTATCCCTATTTCTACCTCAGTGTTGAAATTATGACTTGGGTACCTAAATATTCAAATGAGTTCATCTTAGGGAGCAGTTGAAGGGGGTTGGCTCAACCAGACGGCTTTGCATTTACAGTGTGAGGTCAGGGGTGTGGTCTGTTACCTGCGAGGACAGGAAGCGCTCGTGTGACTGCATGCAGAAGCTCAGCCTGCAGAAAGGACAGATCTTCGTTCAGCTGATGCACTGGAAAAGTTATTGGCGATCACCGGTTTCTATGACCTCATCACTAGAATGTCCAGTGCTTTAGAAGCCTGGAGATCTGAGTCTGAGATGTCTGGATACCGAGGTTGCTGGTGGGGAAACACGTTCTGCCTTGCTGTAGCCGTGTATGAAAGGGCAGCCAGGTTGTCCTGAGAGCACTCCAACTGGGTATGCAAGGAATGACTGGCTGTTTGGTGGGCTTGCGCATAGCAGGAGATACCAGGAAAGTAAAATGTGATTCTGCCTTTCCCGTCCCTATAAATATGACACCTCTGTTGGCCAACAAGCTCTTTCATCCAGCAAAACAGCGTTGACGTTTGAAGATGTCAGCAACACGCTGGACAAGGTTCTTCGAGGCCATGTTACAAGGATGGTTAAGCCTGATGATGGTGGACCCACAGGGATGGGTAGGTCTCCCTGTGGCTGCAGCCAGCAAATCCAGGGCCTGCATCTGATGGCACCTGCAGGGGAATGGGGTTCGGGAGAATTTACCAACCCTCGTGTTTTTACACGTGCCAGGCATGCGCTAGTTAGGAGCAGGCGGGACCCACACCCTCCACTACGGGCCATCAGCCCCTGGCTCCCGTCTTCTTCACGGCTTCCATTTCCTTTGGCCATTGACGGAAGAGCTCTGAAAGTCTGCCTCCTGCTTCCGCCACAGTTTATGGAGGAGGGGGGGCCCCCTGAAGGTGGGTGGCTTGTTCAGAGCCACAGCTGGTTCATCACGGGGCCAGGCCTGGAATCCAGGCTTCCAAGCGCGTCCCTCGGTGTACCGTTCCGTTTGCTTCTGCCCCGTCCACACAGCCACCCCAGCTTCCAGGAGGGCCCTGCCCGCCCGCCCGCCCAGCTGTGTGCACTTGTATTCCCGCCATCGGTGTGAGCACCCTGGGTTCCAGGCACCCTGCTCGGTGTGGCCAAGAGGGCCCCGCGGGTGGCAGACCCGCCCCTCCCCTGGCAGGGCTGAGAGGGCGGTCGGCCAGGCGGGTCCACGGCGCTGCGCTCTTCCCGCCCGAGGCCGGGCTTTGGGAGGAAAGCCTGTCCCCTCGCCCTGCGGTGCGGCTGCGGTCAGGCTGAGGCTGCACTTCCGTGCCATCAGCCGAGTCACAGATGGCCTCCAGGTGAGCCTTCCCTGCTGGCCCTTCTGCCCTTGCCGGACATAGGCCAGAGCGCCACCTGACACTGTTGCACCCGCGCTGGGCTTTGGCGTCTGTGACGAGGGCCCGTAGGATCCTTACACACAGGGAAAGGGGCTGCCCCCAGCTTTCATCTGAGGGCAGAGGCCCACATGCTGCCTGCAGTGCCAGCCACTGGGGTCACAGGAGGTGCTTGGTCGGTGCTTGAGCCATAGTAAGTGGGCAGGTCCGGGGTGGGTGGGTGGATGGCTGATGGGTAAAAAATGGATGGATGGAGGAAGGGCAGATGGGTGGGTGGGTGGAGGGTGGATGGATGGACGGACGGAAGGATGAACAGACTGATGGACAAATGGCTGGGTGCTGAGTGTAGGAAAATGAAAGGCCAGAGAAGGGACCACATGAGATTTGCCTCCACATCTCCTAGTGAACAGGTCCTTTCATGTTCAAAGCATATAAACTCTTGAATAAGGGCTCCACAGTCGCTAAGATGACCGTCCCTCTCATGTCCTTCTCCCTCGTGTTGACAGCTGGCCCTGCAGGGTAGCCATCCCATCCTCAGATGGAAGGGAAAGAGGACAGTCTATTCCTACACTGGAAGTAGAGCTGTGGAAATGCACACCAGATAGTGATTCATCTCATGGGCACATGCTTCTTGGACTTTGCCAAGTGCCATCTACCTGAGATACTTTATGCAGTTATGGGCTGCTGAGGGCTCAGGCGTGGAGCCCTACACTTTATCATCCCAGCATTTAGTATCTGGTGTCATTTCAGTTTGCTCAACGAAGGCTTCTGTTAAAGAATATCTTATTTTTTTAATTTATTCCTTAGTATTTTTTTGCTCTAGCTTGATCCATGGAATAAACATTGCTGCAAAATGCCAGGGTTAATTGCAGGCTCTTTATTTCACTGGATAAGCAGGCTTTTTGTTCCCTTGCCCTTTGTTGCCATGCAACTGTCAGAACCTTTGCCAGGATTTGGAACACCGAGAAGTGACACTGATCCCTGTAAGAGAGATGATGCTCGATTAATATTTTATAGCAAACAAATGGACTAATGAAAAATTCATACGCTGCTCACCAGGAAAAGCCACCATGTTTTGGTTTGGAGGCTTCTTTGGCTGGAGGTTGGGGGAAGGTTGTAACATTTTCCCAGCCCAGCTGTGCTTCTCAACAAATGTGCCCCCACATGCTCCACATGGACCCTGCACCCTACTGTTAGCTCATTCCTCACCCTGCACCAGAATCAGTGGTTTGTTTGTGTGTCTCCCCACAGACTGTGAGCAATCCTATGCACTGGCCCGCCCCACAGCCCACCCCTGGGCCCGAGTCTGCCGGGCACTAAGCGCTGATGGGGAAGCTCCCTGGGCTCGCAGTCTCTCTGCTCAGCCTCTCTTGGCAATCTCACCTCCAGCGGTGTGGCGAGCTCTGATGACGGCCCCTTCCTCGGGGTTGAGTTCCTCCTTATAATGTCCCTCTGTGTGCTCCCACCCACCAGCGCTTCCCCTTCCCGCATTGAGAGGGAGTGTTACTCAGCCCCTAAGAACTGCATGCATTTCTTCTGTAGGGACCCACGCCTTGGTCCTGGTCGCAGCTGGTGAGAGGCATGCCCATAGCCCTTTGCCTCTTGCAGCTCCCACCCTGCTAACTTGGGATTGTAAAGAATTGGTAATACGCGATGATTTGAAACAGGACAGCATGAACAGTAGGTGCTGGAAAAGCTTAAAGGAAGGAGAGGTGATTGCAGCCTTCACAGAGGATGTGGGTCAGGAAGGCAGCCCGATGCACATCCATTGGGTGCAACCTCTGCGGGGCCAAGTTGAGGTTTTCTGCTTTCTTTTGAATTTTTTTGTGACATTCTAAGTCAGTGGGTTTCCATGACAAGTTACGCTCTTCTGTAGCACCAAGGTGGTAAAGGTTTGTCTCCCCAGACATCTGGCTGGCGCAAACCCAGTGTTTGTGAGGAGGGATAAGATGAGGAAGAGAAAACATCTTCCTCCTGCTTGCCCATGGCTCGTCCCACATGGCGAAGCCCAGCTGGGCAGCCTACCGCTCGGTTCCACCTGCCTCCCTCTGTGTGACAGCTGGGGACTTTCAGTGCATCCATTTTTACTAGTGATGTGACTTTCCATCTTCTTTGTGTCTTTATAGGCACATTAGCCCCAGGTGGGCAAAGGCTGCCTTCTTCGCTACCCAGGCACGGCTGTGCAGGAACTCCCAGTTCGTGGCATCTACACTAGCTCTGGCCACGTGCACGTGCTCTGTGGGACAACCAAATGCAGCCTCCCCGTGTCATCAACAGTAATGTGTTGCGGGCACAGCTTTGGCCCTTGGCACTAGCCTTACAGCCAGCGTCTCCCCCTTCTGCCCTGCATATAACCACTAACTAAGGGCCTTGAAATCAGGAGAAATGGAAAATACATTAGGAACTGGAACTTTTCTTCCTACATACAGGTTTCTGCGTAGGGAAGGCCTCACGAAGCAGAGCGATAGTTATTTTTCCTTTCCGTGGCCATCAGGTATGACTACAGGGCCTTCCCAAGCAAGCCCAGTGTCCCGCCCGCAGTGCCCCTTCTGTGCGGAGCTGCACACCCCACACCCAGGCAGCCAGCTCGCCTTTTCGGGCGCCCCATTCTCGGCAGAGCTTTGCCTTTGCAAGTTGACTTGATTTTTTTTTTGAACAACCAAAACATTTGGTGTCAAGCCTGGTCACTGGTGCAGTTCATGGAACCAGGGCATGTTGAGATGCGGGGTCACTCACAAGTCCTGCGACAATGTGAATTCTGAAGGGGCTTGGAGGAAGTTCCCCAAGTGTTTCATGGGCCGCAGCGATCTGGGGCTGCCTGACTATGAAGAGGCACCGATTACGTGCCCAGAGGCATTATGTGACCTTCACAAAGTCCTTGGTGATTCTTATTGTTTCAAGAGTTTTAAAATATATTCCTCACTATTATTTCTAAAATTTCTGAAGTTTTCCATTTGCTTTTTAAATTTATATCACAGGTTCTAAGTAAAATAAGGGATTCGGGCTCCCTGTAAATGAGGGACCTGAGTTTCATAGAAAACGAGCTGTGGCACCAAGCTCAGAGCCCCCAGGGAGCTGTGTCTGCCCCGTCACCCACGGGCCCCACCCAGCCAGGCCCCGCAGAATCTCAGAAAGTGGGTCCGCGTGTAACTGCCCTAATTTGTAGTGAGATCATTTTTTTTTTCCTTTGTACAACATGCCTCATATTACAATTTAGGGAGGCAAAAAAAAAGGAGAGACACGGATTGTCACTCACCCTCGATGGTGTGGGGCTGCCCTTCCCAGACCGGTGTCCTGGATGCCCTCCGGCCCCGCGAGAGGCTGGCCCCTGCACTCCCGCGTTCCTGGCCAAGGACTTCCAACACGAACACTGAACGGTTGCGTAGGCCCCACAGTCTTGTGCCGCCCAGCCCATCCCCCTGCTGCCCACCAGCACGCAGCTTATGTGGTTCTTGTGTGAATTGTTCCAAAGGCATTACTGAGGGGTTTGTTACCAAAAAAGAAGGTTTGCATTCATCCATTTATTTCCAATTATAATGTTTCCCATACCCAGTTAGGAAATGGAGACATTGAGAATAGCTTGTTGTCGCTCCCTCCGACCAAACTGTAGTCAGGCCCCGATTCCCAGGGAGGCTGCGACGCTTGGCCTCGGTGCGCATGGCCGCACCACTCCGCTGAAGCCAGCACCCACCAAGTCAGCTCCACCGGGATCCCCACTCTGGATATCTGATCAATTTCTCAACACCACCATTCCCCAGCTGACATGGGTCACCCCAGCACACCTGCAGCCAGAATCCTCTTAGGTGGGTTTAGCCGGAAGTGCATCCTCTCTGGTGTCTCCTCTGGGTCATTTCCACCCCACTGACCCACCCGCTCCTCGGCTGTAAATCCCCACCTGACCTTGTCATATTTGGAGTTGAGGTCAGTCTCTCTCCCACTGTGACACTGCTCTGAGAAGCCCCACACTGTCGTGATGGTCTTGGGGAAAATCTGCCTTCCTGCTCTTCGACCAGGGTCAGAATAATTTTCTTTCATATTTCACCAATATGAAGATTGTACAAAAGAACACCATAAAAACTAGGAAGAGGCACAGGATGAATGACTGTGTCCAACAAATTGGAGATGAAAATAGGATCCTCCCAAATTCGTACAGAGGCCCCGAGATATGGTCATTCCAGACCTGACATGTTTCCCTTGGTTTCGTCCAGGTGACGTATGTTCGCTGGTAGAGTGAGAGCAGCTTGTCGCTGTGATGTCACACACCCTAGACTGCATGAATGCCCGCTCCAGACAGGCCCCTGGCCTGAGCAGACAGGTTGGCTGTGTCCATCCCCACAGACCCTCAAGCTGCCCGTCTGTCCTCAACGCCTGTCCAGCAGGACCCAGAGACCATTAATGACATAACTTAAAAATAAAAAGTGTTATATGTGAAGCAAGGGCTGGGCACAGCCTGCCGTTATTTTTAAGGACCCAAACTGGGAGTTTTTCTGCCTACAAATATTCAGGAAGTGATCAAACCCACCACTATAAATGCCGCTGCAAGCCTTCGGGTGGAAGGACGTGCTGCCTTCCAGGGTGAGAAAGCAGATCCTGGAGGCACCCAGCCCAGATTCCCCAGGGCCTGTGGGCTTGCAGAGCAGATGGTGTGAACACAAACAGCCATATTGCCAAAATCGCAGTAATGAGAAGGTGGAAAACCATAAAAGCTGGATTATGTCCGAATGACATCCTCACCACCCACGTCCTCCGTAGCTTCGCCAAGACATCGAAGAGCAGTTGTGGGGCCTGCCCTCCCGGCTGCGTGGCAGGTGAGGGCCTGAGTCAGAGGCCCTCACCAGCCTGAGTGCCACGTGCTCTTGACTTAGGTTCAGTCATTGAAAACTGATTGACGGGTAGATATGAGAAATAGGGGACACAGCAGTTGACTCTCCTGGTTAACTGAAGCCTAGTTCAAATAACCTGGTTATTTAGGAAATTCTGTTGAAAATCACTGCTAACTGCACTGAGGTCCCTTTCCTGCTAGCTAGGAATTGTCCAGAGAATGTGCCATGGTCTTCAGTAATAAAGGGTCTTTGGAAGACCACAAAGTAATCATTCTGAACAACTCATCTCATCATAGATATAGACAGGTGGCTGGTGAGCCAGGGTTGCCTCTAGGACACTCTTGGGGTTCACCTGAGGATGCTACTCCTGTGTACTTATTTTCTTGACATTTCCTTCTTCCTAATTTTTTTTCCTAAAATACCATTTTTGGAGGCTGTGGGTAATGGAATTAATTACCGGAGGCCTCAGTACCCCCTTGTGCCAAGTTAGCTGCCCAGAACACTGTGGTATTTCAGGTTTGGGTACAAGCAGGCATGTGCCATCCGGGAGATAAAACCTAGTCTGCCTGATGCCCACGGCCGATGCCCGCAGCCATGAACCAGTTTCCCTAATGAGCTACAGAACGTCCTGGGTATTTCGTCCTGGTAGAAGAGGGGAAAGGCAAGCAGAGCCTCCCTCAGCTCTGCCCGGGGTGCTGCTCTTGACCTTTAACTCTCCCCAAGTGCCGTGCTCTCTACATTCTTCCTGATTCCTGCGCTGTCGGCCGCCGTGTGACCCCCTCACTGCTTCCAGCAACGTGAAGTGTGCATTTGCCCTGGGCTGTGGCATGAAAATAGGGCGATAGGACAGCACAGCCGGAGCACGACTTACAGACCCGAGCCCATCACCCTGCAGGGGACGGGACGGCTGGGCCCCCGGCACACGCGCTTTGTGTCCCAGTCTTGAGGGAACAGCTCAGAGACACACTCCTGCCCGTCTTGTTTCTGCCGGTCGGTGGCCCGGCGCCCCGTCGGAGCCCGTTATCCGGGCGCCTTCCTGAGGAGCCCTTTGCGAGCGTCACGGGGGTGTCCGTCCCCGAGTCCGGGGCTGGGGCGTGCCGTCCCTGGTGCCCGCGGCTAATCCCGAGCGCCTGCGTGTTCCAGGGAGTACTACATCACGATGGTGAAGTGGGCGACCAGCACCAAGGTGGCCGTGAACTGGCTGAGCCGGGCGCAGAACGTGTCCATCCTCACCCTCTGCGACGCCACCACGGGCGTCTGCACCAAGGTACGGGGGCGTGCGGGGTCCGACGGCGGGAAGCACGGGCGGCAGGAGGTCCCTGAGCCCTGGGGCCTGGCCGGGAAGCCGCTGGGCCCCGTGCTGATCCAGGCCTCCGCTCTGGTGCCCCCTGGTGGGTGAGTGCGGCACTGCCGCGGGACTCGGGGCGGAGCGGGGCCCAGTGCTCTGGGCAAACGAGGCCAGCGCCGCCTGAACGCGCTCCGCCTTCACCCAAGTGCAGCTCCCACAGCCCGGGCCGCTGCGGCGCCGCGAAGGAGCGTGCTCACCCCCCAGCTGACATGCAGAGACGGGGGGCGGCCTGAGGCCCAGGACCTGGGCAGAGCCAGCACTGCTCGTGGCTGTGTCCCCCCGCCCAGAGCGGGTCGGCCCCCGCCCGCGTCACGCCCATCACGGAAGGTCCCTGGGGGCTTCGGGCTGACGTCATCGCAGTTAGCGGAGGCAGAAGCGGAGAAGGCAAGATGACGTGGTGCGCGGAGGGAGGAAGGAAAGAACAGAAGTCGGCGGCGCCTGGCCAGCCCGTGCCCAGCGAGGGAGCTGCCTACGCCGCGCCCCAGCCCTCGCCCCACCGCCCCGTGCGTCCACCCTTCCCGGTCCAGCCCTGTGAGGCAGGGCCCCTAGTGCTGGGCAAAAAAAATCATCTTTCAGAAACTCTTTGGCCCTCAATTTTTATTTCCTGAACAAAAAGGAAAAAGGCTTGCAAAGCAGCTTTGCAGTGACAGGGCCCTAACGAGCTGCAGGGTATGGTTCTGAGGTGAGTGGAGGTGACCTGTTCCCGAGAGTCATGTCCTCAGGCAGGCCAGTGGTTGCTATATTTTTTAATGATTTAGAGCAGATTCCGGGTTACTCTGATGGGCTTGCTCGAGGGGAGCCAGGAAAGAGTCACCCACAGCTGGAAGCAGGGGCTGTCTGTCCTCCCGCTCTTCCGTCACCCGTGCCCCTGACCCTGTGCATGTCAACAGGGACCTGCTTCCTGGCAGCCCCCAGAGAAGGCATCCCTGGGTGTCCGGAGGCCAGGCCGGCGCCAGGGGCGGCCCCTGCCCCCAGAGGACGTGCTCCCAGTTGCCCTGCCTCGGGGTGTGTCGGTTCTGTTCTGTCTTCTGGTGTACGTCTTCCTGAACAATGCTGAGATGGGCTTTTCATGTATGTTTTAAGTCCTTCTATTGTTTTGGTCTGTCAGGGTGCTGCTCAGAGTTGTGAGCACACATCAGCACATACACAGACGCAAATTCCTAAAACAACATAGCACCTGGATTTGCCTTTAAATGGGCACTGGTGAGGTCAGTGGTGAGCGAGCATCTGCTGTAGAAGCCCCTCTTCCAAAGGATTCCTAGCCACCGTGGGTTTGTCTTCATTGCTGGGGACAGTGACATTTTTCTTGTTCAGGGACATGTGTGTTTGGCTCTGAGCCACAATACCAGACAAAGTGAAGAGCTGGGAGGGCATGTCCCTAGTGGCCCCACACTGTCTGTACTTGTGCAACCACCGTGCAGGGGAATCAAATTGTTTCTGCACTGCTGGTCACACACGTAATACATGCAAGAAGTCCTCCCTCTAATGCTCTTATTTCATTGCAGAAACACGAGGATGAAAGTGAAGCCTGGCTCCACCGGCAGGTAACGACCCCACATCCCCGCCTTCCCAGCCCTGACCCACCACTGCAGTGGCTTTCCAAGTTTTCACAATAGCAAAGCAGCTTCTCACGTTCAGTCCTGCCAGAGTACCCCACGGACACACGTGCATGGCTCGGTGGGGACGGCACCGTTGGCCCTTCTGCCTTGCCCCTCTGGGCTCTTGAGTGCTCCTGGAGAACCACAGAGCCCCTGGAAGGTGGTAGGAAAATCACTGCTCTTGAGAACGTCCCGTATTTGGTGACGTCTCAGTTCTCAGTGAGATGACATCCTTGTGGTGAATTAAAATGACGAGTCCAAAAAGTCACCTACGTACAACCTACTGTGCAACAGAAACGTGGCCCATATTCCTGTTTTCCTCAGTGTGGTTTCGTGGTGTCTCCTTGGAGGCAGGCTTTGCTGTGGTTCCATGTGAGCCTTCCTGGGGCCCTGACATCAGCTGCCCTCGTTCCCATCCCGCGCTCCAGCAAGACCTGCAGTCGGAGCACTCTAGGGACTGGAGAGCAGAGAGCGGAGGAGGCCCACGGAACTCAGTCTACGACAGAAAAAATTAAACGTCCACAAAAAAACTATACTGGCACTTGGATTTCCTGTCTTTGTTACTTTTGTTTCATTCCACATCTTGACATCAGGAAGACCGGGAGAGAACATTCTGGAAGCTTATTTTCTTCTTAGCCAACCTAATGAGATAAAAATTGTCTGAAAATCTGTGGGAAAAATCAAACCAGATCTGACTCAAGGACTATGGTGGCGAGGGCGTGGGTACGCTCCTTTATGGAGGCGCTAGATCCCATTTATGAAAACAACCAAAGCCGGACGACACAGCTGTCCACGCCGGCTCTGCATGAACATTCCAGCAAGCGCCTGGTGTGCACTCTTTCATCTGTGGGATTAGTGGTCTGTCCAGCCTTCCATCGATTATCTCAGGCCTGGTGGCCTCATTAATGGACACACTGCTTTTAAATATGAAAAAGATTTTCCTGCCCTACACAAATCGCATCCAAAAGAGGGGTGACCCAGATGCCCACTTTTGTGATCCTGTGTCCAAATTTGAGTACCAAGTCCATGCTAAGAAGATACCAAAAATGAAAGAGTACGTGAAAACCCCAAAATATTAGCTGGTGTTACACCAGAATTATGCTGGGAAGTTCCTCCACCTGGACCAACAGTAAAAGCACAGATACCAAAAGTCATGTTGGGATGTTCCCTTTATATCAGACAGAATGTCTGGGACTGAAATGAAAGTACCGGAAAACTATCCATTATCTGCACAGCCATCTGTTCAGCACTTACGGGTCATGCCAGGCACCGTACTAGGCTTTGTGGATTTCAAAAGTGAATCATTCCATCATATGTATGCACCACATCTGCTTATCTGCAGATAGACGTGGGGCTTGATTCCATCTTTTGGTGATTGTAAGTAGTGTTGCTGAGAACAGTGTGCCAAGTGCCAAGTGAAATTGGCCTCAGTAAATTTTTTTAAATGAGTCAGCTGGAATAGCAGCTCTCAAAGATGTTACAGTGTAGGAAGAAGATGACAGAGCATGTGAATTCCACAGTGTGAGCGAAGCAATCCCAAAGTATGCTCAGGAGATGTTAAGTTCCACTGTTGGAGGGGCTGGGAGCAGGGAACAGCATTGAGGGGGCAGTGCCGGGCCTGGGCCTCACTGCAGTTTGTATCTGGGTGGGAGGAGGCACAGAGGCCTTATGAAAGGTGCCAGCAGTTTGTTTCTTTATGGGCACACAGGCTTTGGAAAGCTGGGGTCCACGGGACCCACTGCTGCCACCCAGCCTTCCCACTGGGGTATCCATATGCAAGCCCAGCAGCCTGACTGCACGCCTGTGGTTCAGGGGCCGCAGGGCTGCCCTCCTCTGCCCACCTCCCTCAGGCCAGGATTTTCCTTTATTTATCAACCACCCATCTCACTGCCACTTAAGAACACCAGCCACCCACTGAACAGACAGCCTGGGTGAGATTTGGGAAACTAGATCTTTCCAAGCAAAATCAAGTCAATACTTAAAAAGGAGCATAAAGTAAAATTCTTCTGCTTTTAAAATGTAAACTTTAAAGCATTTCCTAATCAAACATCTAGCATTTTCAAAGCAACCACTGGCAAATGCGTCTTGAGTTTAGGACAGAAGGACTGTCCCGTAAGGGGACCGATTCCTCTCGGGCGTGCAGCCCCAGCTCCCAGCCGCCACACCTCCCAGGCAGGTGCAGCATCCCCAGGACAGGGAGGCCCTGATCCCTCTAAGCACCACTCAGCGTGTCTGTTTCCTATGGGCACACTCAGCACTGTGGTCAGTAGGAAAATCCAATTGCAACAGTTTCTCATGACTTTCCTTCCGAAGGGATTTTTCATAAAAGAACTCATGGGCTCTATTTTTCAAAAATAATCTGTGGTGTTTTCATATCCATCGAGATGTCACGAGGTTCTGAAGGGAGAGTTACAAATTTACTTAAGGCTGACCTGCTGTCTGCTGCCAGCGAAGCTCTAACTTCAGGCCCGTCCACTGCAATGGGGTCACAGTTACCTGCCCCACAGGGCCCAGGGCACAGTGTCATGCGAGGAGAAGACCAGGGCCTGGGACATCCTACACACCCCGGGGAGACCCATCTGCTTAGAGCAACCCATCTCCTGATTCCTCGTTGCCAGGGCAATGGGTGAGCTCTCACGATCCTGGGGCCTCTATCCGAGCTGCCATCTCCCTCCCGAGGCCTCACAGAGGGTCCCCTGAGCCAACAAGAAGCCACGGGCATGGAGGGCAGCCCACGGGCAGAGACCCAGGACGTTCCCTCTCCTCAGGAATACTCCAGGGAGATAGGCAACCCCACACCCACACCCACCCCATCCTTGCTGCCGCGACCTTGCAGCACACCTGGGGCCCTGCCCCAGCACCAGTGCCACTTGGGGTAGAGCCCTGGAACCTGTCGTGTGGGTTGAAGAATTTCCTGTAGTCAATTTCTGACTATCTTTCTTCTTCTGCCAGAGTTTTGGTTTTGTGATTCAGAATTCAGGCTAGAGGATCAGACAAGATGTGCCTCTGAACCATGAGAAGACCTGGCAGGGAAACTGCGGTAGCTGGCCCTTCATTTCTCACCCGCAGAAAGGCTCCTTCTTCGTAAATATGCTGTGATGGGGACCAGGAAACCAGCCAGCGTGTGACAAATTTCCTGCTCCCCAGAGGCCAGATGTGTTCCCCCAAAACCAGGAGAGGCAACCCCAGGACTAAAATCCAGTCCCCTACTCAAGTCACTGGACTTTCTCACAAAAAACACATTTACTGCATGAGAAAGCAGGTCTCAGAGAGGGTTCCTTCACCTGCCCACCACAGAACATTCCACTAACCAATACGAAGGTGACGTTAAAATGATCGAGGCCTTCTCAGTGTAAAAACGATGCTTCTGGACAGAATTCATTATTTCTTACATCTATTCAGAGTATTCTTTTCTGCCAGAAGGGCAAACATTTCCCCAGACAACTGATATTGCAATATCCAGCTTGCAATTGGCAAACAGAAGTCCATTTAAAAAGCCAAATTCACTGCTAGTTTTTCCATTTTCTCTACTTTTAAATACCATGCTTCTAACTCTAAATAGAAAAATAAATATTTGCAGACTAAAGGTTTCATTTTATTGCAAATATTCATGAAGATTAAATGTCACTTCAATCACATGTGGGTTTGATTTCTCCAGGCGTATCGCATTTGCATGTATTTGTTCACCACAGGGAAATGAGTGTTCCTCATGCCAGCTGGGGTTTATTTGCCGTTTTGCACTCATCCCTGCCTTAGCGTGGAGCTCTTTGAATCAGAAAATATGTGTCTTGCTCACTAATTGGTGTTTGTGGATGGACACTTTCAAACTGATCTGCTGCTGCAGCAAAATCCCTGTCGCCCACCCAGGTGACAGCCAGCCTGCCCGGGGCTGGCAGGGGCTGAGCTGTGACGGCTCGGCCTTTGGGGGCTGGGCAGAGATGGTGGCAACGTGCTTCACCCTTGTTTCTGAAGCCAGCCTGGAATTCCCTCCCCCAGGGCCAGCTGGGAATGCTGATTCTGTTTCCAGGGAAAGGTGACCATAGATCCACGTGAACACGTACCAGTGAGCGGACTGTGTGGCACCTTCTCTGGTTAACACAATGCACGAAGCAGGGAGGCCCCGGGAGGACTGTTCGCTCTCACCTGCATCTTAGAATGCAGCACATTCATCTTTGTTCACAGTTTCTCTTCCTCTCTATTTGCCTCCTCGGTGGGATATTCAGTGTGAGATGGATTTTATTAAACAGGGAACAGAAATGAAAGAACAGAATCCACTTTTTGGCAAAATCAGGCTTGGGTTGTTCAGAATCATGTTCTGCACGGTAGATAATAAAGCCCCAGGGGAGATTTTGCAGTGCACTCCGGTTCCTATGGGCCACAGCCCAGGGGCAAGCTCTAACCTCGTTCTCCAAGAGCTGAGTCCTGTCCGGTCTGGGGTCTTGTCCATGAAGCCCCCTCTCGGCAGTGGTGCCTTACAAACCACACAGCGCCCTTTACCTGCCTTTGCTCAGGCTGTTGCCTCTGAATTCCTCCTCCTCCTGCCTTAGAAAACTGAAGGTGTGATGCATGATTTCCAGGCGAAAAGGCCCCACACAGATCACTTAGAAAACGCAGCTCTAATTGTGTTTTATCCGTTTCCCCTCTTCAAAACAAAATTGAGCCTTTTAATAGACTCTGTCCATTGCTTCTGTCCACAGAACGAAGAACCAGTGTTCTCCAAGGATGGCCGGAAGTTCTTCTTCATCAGAGCGATCCCGCAGGGAGGACAAGGGAAATTCTATCACATCACCGTGTCGTCGTCCCAGGTAAATCCTGTCTCCTAGACTGTGTTTGCTGTGTTGGTGATGCCCCCTAGTGGCTGAGCACTCTGTGCACCTGTCACCGTGAAGGTCCCCAGAGCCGGCTGGGGACACTTAGACGGGGAGACAGGCCCTGCAAGGTGGGGCAGAATGCATTACAGTTAAAGTCCCAGGGTGCTGGGTCACGTTTGCCCTTTGAATTATAACCCAAAATAAAATCAATGCTTCTGACTGTGCCAGGGGCGGGGGGGGACCCTGGGACCCACTCTTGGCGTGAGAGTGAAGACTTGCGTCAACTCTTTTGTGAAGATCCTGCACCCTCGGCCTTTCCTCCCCATGAGCTGGGGTGCCCCATATGCTCTCTCCCAGAGGCCAAGAGCCTGTGCACATGGCTCCCCCCTGGTCCAGTCCCCAAGGCACCCCTCCCCTTGTAGCCAGTCGCAGGTGTTTCCCCAGCCTCTGTGGCCACCACCTGTCACCCCCAATTCCCGGGTCTGGTGAGTTACAAGCACAGCATCCCTGAGCAGGGAACTTCAGAGCCTGATAAACGTGAATCAGAGCCCAAAGCAGACATCCTTTTGAGCACCATCCTGCACAGTGGTCACCAGGCAGCCGCCCACCTGCTTTAGGATGCCACCCCAGAGTTGAACCTGTGGGGACTCTGCCCTCAGGAAGAAGGTGGAGAGGGGTGCGGCACTCATGACCAGACCCTCACCTCCCTGGGTGGATTCTGTTTTTGAAGCAGTCTGAGATTATCTAGGATCAGGGGAGGTAAATAAAATTCGATTTTTTAAAAAAGTTATCCAAAATAACTTTTTTATTTTTTTATTTTATTTTATTTTATTTTATTAGCTCTGTGGGCATAAGGTAGCAGGCGTGTATTTATGATCCGGCCCAAGGGCAGTGTGGGCAGATGCCCGCCCGAGGGCAGCTCTGAGGCAGGGGCAGGGGCGTGGCTCACTCGGAGGCTCAGGGACAGGTGTGTCAGTCTTCAGTTCACTTAATTACACGACTAAACAATGTCTGCGGACTGGCTGACGTGTGTTTGTTCCTGTGGCCTCCGTTCTGTCGCCCAGACCCCCTTTTTATCTCATTTTAGAATCCCTTTAACCAAGATTTGTAAATGTTTAGATGTTCTCAGCTGTCTCTGAATTCACCCCCATGAGAAGCATTTGCTGAGTCCCCTGTTCTGGCAGCAAGGACATGGCCCCCAACCCTGACCTGGGAGGGCACCCCCCCACCCAGGAGCCCCTCAGCCCTGCTGCCCCCAGAATCCACTTAGCACCCCAGTTCTCCCAGGGGCTCTGCCTTCTCCCAATGTTTCCAGTTCTGTGGGCCCCGAGGGGGCCCACAGTGTCTGGAGGGGCCATTGCCCGATTTAATCACAGTCTGATTCACACCTACCTCCTGGGGAACCACCATCCACGGCAGCCGGCCCTGTGGCTCACACCCGGGCACCTCCACGCCCGTTCCAGATCACACCCTTCCTGTCGAGGTCTCACCTCTCCCTTCCTCACTGTCATAACTACTCTGCTCTGAAGGTCCTTCGGGAGAGACGCTGTGGCACTCAAGAACAAACCGTCCTGCAGAGAATGCCAGGGCCTCTTCCGCCCAGCCCTTCATTCTTTCTCCTCTATTTCCTGCCCTGTTTCACCCCTTCCCCTGCTTCTCTTGCCTCCTCCTGGTCTCTACCAATCGGTTACAGATTGTAAAGGGACAATGTCAACAGCGTTTGAAGCTTTGATTCTTAGGAGCTCACATCTCAGGTCGAGTCACCGGCGGTCACAGTTCTAGTGCATCAGTGCCACCACGTGGACCCCGCCGGCCCCTCCACTGCTGACGTTCAGAGCAGGGGCAGGCCGGGGCCAGAGGGGCAGTTGGGGGGTGCTGGGGCCAGGGGATCAGGTGGCCGGGCCTCGAGGAAGGGCAGGGCTGGGGTGGGCCGCTGGCTTCGCAGAAGGACGGGGTCTCAGCAGGCGACAGGCCCGCCCGCCACGCCTCCGTGTTTGTCTGTTCAGCCCAACAGCAGCAACGACAACATACAGTCCATCACCTCCGGGGACTGGGACGTCACCCAGATCCTGTCCTATGATGAGAAGCGCAATAAGATGTGAGTGCGAATCGGACCGTGCGGCCGGCAGGCGGCCCGCCCAGGGCCCACCTGCTGCTGACAGGCGCATTCGCTGTCTTCCCCTCGGATTTCCTTGCTGAGCGCGGGGTATGGCATAGAGGCCCTCACTCCCTCTCAGACGCCCCTGGGGCCCTGCCCTGTCATGAACGACGTCATAGGTTCCTGTCTGAGCGGCCCCCTTCCAAAGTGCAGGATGGCAGGGATAAATGAGCAGCCAGGCCTGTGGTGGGCACCTGCGGTGGGCACCTGTGGGTGGGCTGGTGGTGGTATTAGGGGAAGGTCTTGATTCTTCGCTGGTCCAGGGGCTGCTCCAACTGGGCCCGAGCATTATCTCTTCCAACACCATGGGCCACGAGGTAGGTTTCCTGCCTTCCTCACGTCAAAAATAACTTAGCCAAGCCAAAAGAAGTGAAGTAATTTTCTGCAGGCTACTCAGTCGGTGACAGGGGATTCAGACAGCTGGAGTCGGCCCACGTGCTGGTCATCCTGCCCGGTCCGGGGCTGGAGCCGGCTTTCCTCATTCGGGGTCCCAGGGAAGACCACTCAGCGAGGGATATTGATCCAGGCCTTGTGTCTGGGCTTGTGCTGTGTTCTCGGGTGCTTACCCTGCAGAAGGCTAATGGCCTTGTAAGGAAATTTCCACACCCGAATCCAGGCGTACACCCCCACCGTCCCGGCCCTTCGCAGAAGCCACAGGCTAATGCGGGAGGTCCCAGGGCCTGCAGAGGGCCGCCCCGGCCTGGCCCTCAGCCCCTGGCCGTGTGGCTCTCTCCGGCCCCACCCGCACTCGTAGCTGGACCCCAGCGGGAGACATGTCGCTGCCTCCGAGGTCCCTGAGGAGTGGCGTGCGGCGCAGGCCTGCCCCAGCTGACCCGCGCGCCTGTCGTCTTTGCAGCTACTTCCTCAGCACGGAAGACCTGCCCCGGAGACGGCAGCTCTACAGGTACAGGCCCTGCCCCGCGCCCAGCGCTGTCTCCCCCAGGCCGGCCTCAGGCTCCGGGGCGGCGGCAGGGGAAACCCCACGTGGAGGAGCGGCTACGAAGGCTGGACACAAGGGGCCGAAAGTGCCGAGGCCGCCGCACTGAAGCCCCCTTTCTCTGCTCTAGTGGAGCTGAGTGCCCCTGGGTCACTTCCTCCTCCTGACACCCACAGGCTGTGACACTCCCCTTCCTCCGGAAGGGCTGATCTGCAGGCCTCACTCTCCCGGGTGTCTGCAGGAAGGAGAGTCTGCTTTGGGGGCACGTGGGGGCCTTGCAGGCGAGGTCCCCACGTCACGGCCAGACTGCTCTGTGACGCGGGTCAGGGTCCGCTGTCTCAAGGCAGGCGGAGGAGGGGAGGCCTCTGGGCCCCTGACAAGGACCGGATTTTCCCAGTGTCAGTCCCTCTCCGGCATTAAATGCTGCCATCTGCTGCATTGCCTCTCTCACTGGAGAAGGGATCAGGTCTAAGTGGGACGAGCAGAGGTGGACACGGGCCAGGCTTTTACCTCCTCCGTGTTTCCAGGCAGGAGCAGAGTAGAGGCTGGTGGCTGCCTCCATGCACATCAGCCTTCCGGAGGCTCCGTTCTGTGCACACTGAGGCCCAGGCAGGCAGCCCACAGTCTGGGCTGAGGCAGTGCCTTCTCTGCCCCCCAACTGCTGGACCTTGGAGAAGCCCATGAGGTGGACAGCTGTGTCCCCTCCTGTCCCCAGGCCCACATGCTGACGGCATAAAAGACCAGTAATAAGGGAGTCTTGGCAGGGGGAGAAAAGTGGCGAGTCTGTGTGGCCACAGGCTGGCCTCCTTGCAGGCTTCACGGGGCCACACGGTGCGTGGTGACTCGGGTGGTCCTGCCAACACACTGTAGAGGTGGGCAGGCCGCCTGCAACCCCCCCCCACTCACTCCCCCCACTGCTGTAGGCAGACTTCATACCAGCACCACAGTTAGGCGGCCCCCTCCCCTGTGAAGAGCTCGGGCAAGAACCTCCAGGCCAATGAAACAATTCCTGGGTATCTGTCCTTTTATAGAAACACATTTTAGGCCTTCTGACATGAAATGTACTTGGTCAGAGTGGCCCTGGCCTTCTACTCTTCTAGCTGGTTGACTGGGAAGGTGCTCTCAGCGGGTCACCCTGCTGGCAGAACTGGCCTGGGGAGCAGCCAGTGCGCAGTGTGACCCACAGTTTCGGAGTCCCTGCCTTGTCCTACGGCAGTGTTAGGGGGAATTCCCGGGGGGATGCTAAGATACGGGAAACATGCCTCCTGTTCCCAAACAGTGAACCACCTACTCAGAGGACAAGAGGCTTGGATACCAGTACAGGCCTTGCCCTGTCCTCAAATCAGGGATGCGCTGGGGCAGAAATAAAAGCATACACACCCCTCCATAAAGCAGAGGTGCCTAGAGCTCTTCCAAGCCGAGGGGACCTGCCAGCCCAGGGAGGTAGGATAGCTGACCTTCAGGGGCACCTGGCAGGCAGACACAGGAGGAAGGCCCAGCACCGGGCCCCCCAGAGCACGTCTGGGGGAAGAGAGAGCAGCCAGCTGGCATTGCCACGGGGGTCCTGGGCCCGCACCGCTGCCC
Organism: Manis pentadactyla; assembly: GCF_030020395.1. Taxonomy (NCBI): domain Eukaryota; kingdom Metazoa; phylum Chordata; class Mammalia; order Pholidota; family Manidae; genus Manis; species Manis pentadactyla. The sequence goes on from NC_080025.1 coordinate 146,633,206, forward strand.
GTGCCCTCTCTGTGCTGCCGCGGCTCACGCCCTGCTCTCTGTGCGCCAGCGCTAGCACGGTGGGCAGCTTCAACAGGCTGTGCCTGTCCTGCGACCTGGTGGGAGACTGCACCTACTTCAGCGCATCCTTCAGCCTCAGCTCGGACTTCTTCCTGCTCAAGTGTGAAGGTAGGTTCCCACCCGGTCCAGGCCCGTCTCTGAATCAGTGGTGGGGTCTGTGGGCACACGCGCAGGAGGGGAGGCGGCCGCCGGGGGAGGAGGTAAGGATGCTGCCCGGTTGATGACGCTGGCTCACGGGCCCAGGCTAGCGGGAGCGGTAGGGGCCTTCACATCGTGCCATGGTTGGCAGCTTATCAGAGTGTCCGTGTGCTGCACAGTTCATCCCAAAGTCTGGCTACGTTGCCCATTTTTAAAATGTCCCTCAAGGTGGTTGGGGCAGGGATCTTACACACTGATGAACTTAGGCCATCTGATTTCAAAGATCAACATCTTAAGGATATTTCAAGATTGAGCTTATATAAAAGACATCTCAACAGGAAAAAAATCATTTTCCTATGACCCAATCCATGGAAAATCTATCCCAAACTTCAGAAAGTTCTTGATCACTCCAGTAGCATACCTAAAGCCATATCTTTGCATCCTGTCCTCACATCTTGAAAAGATAAGATGTGAACCCATGAGATGTAAGTAATAGTAAATATGGTCATTACAAAAATCTGTCCCAAAGAAGAGCTACTGAGATCAGCTCAAAGGAAACCCCAAGTGGAGAACAACTGGGACCTGGAGTAACTCAACCCTGCAAGCCACGGATGGAGAGGAAAGGCTTTCTTAGAGCGGGATCCCTGCTGGCCTTTGCTAACTGTTTGCCAGTGCGCGACCTCACCTGCTTTTACCAGCATCACCTGGAATCTTGAAGAGCCAGAGAAAGAAAGATGCAGCCACTGGCCACCACAACCTCAGCCCAGACATTCTTCTAAGACAATGGGGAGGAAAGGGGTTGCATCGGATGCACCAGGAGTCCCTCGTCCCCTCGAAGATGACCGACTGGAGACAGACCACCAAGCCTCTGAAGTTGCAGGATGGCTGCTGCAGGAGGGAGAACCGAGAGCTCATCCACCCACCTCTCCTGCCAAGTGACAAGCCTGAGCTGGAAGTGAGGTGCCTCCCCAGCCCCAGGTGAGTCTGGGATGCACGGAGGACCAGCATCCAGGGCTCTGGATTCCTAGGCTCCAGGTCAGGGTCCTCGTGACATTACAACTTGGAAATACATAGAGACTTACAGGGCAAGCGGACACCCTGCCAGCCAGAGACAACAGTCTGACGGAAGCTACAAATCAGAGATCTGAAATCTTATCTCAAGGAGGAAGTGGCTTTAAAACATAGGAATGTCATGATTAAATGCAAAAGGGAGAAACTGAAGGGGACTGACAGAAGAACATCCCGGACAAGAATGGTTACGTGAGGAAGGGGATAAACCCTCCCTCAGGGAAGATCCTTGAAAGAGGCCGGATAACATTTGCTGGAAACTGTTTATATGTGAGGCAGATTTTGAGCTGGGCCTGTGGTGTCTCTGGTCTGGGTGGTGACAATGGCTTTCTTATTCTTGGATTGGTCCCGACTCACTAATACTTGCTGCACATGGTGACCTTTCACACAGTCCAGCATCTTCATTGGTGACATCCTTTCGCTGTTTCTCTTTGGAGATCGGGAGCTCGCTAAGTCCCGTGGGATGTTCTCCAACCACAGTTTAGTCTCCGTGGCCTTGTCCTAACAACTGGCAGCCTTTTGTTGTTGTTTCCAGAGGTCCGCCCCAGGATGGCATTGAGCAGGCTCTCCCTGGAGATCTGTGGCCCAGGATTCAGGCAGGGAAGGTCCCAAAAGACAGTTGTAACCATGGCGTCCACGTTGGGCAGCCATATGGACAGTGTGTTTGGAGATCACTGAACAGTTGTTCATGTGCAAATTTCCAGTCTGCCTGCTGGCATTCCATCCTTAGTGGGAATAACATTTCTTTTTATGTTTATGTCCTTGCTAGTTTGGGGACATTTTCAATTCATGTGACTGCTTGTATTGTGGTCTGTGAATGTTTAGTGTGAAGAGATGGCTCTTCTCTGATGTTCTCTTAGAGGAAAGCAAAGGGCGAGCACAGCCTGTCAGGTCGGACACACTGGCCCAGCCCAGAGACCGTCCTGATCTTGCCATCAGAAGGGAGGGCCCATCCCTCCCCACAAATGCCGAAGTCTCCACCAGCAATCAAACAGATTCATGGAATTTAAAGGGTAGGACTAGATCTCTGAGGTCATGCAATCTCATCTCCTTTCCTGCTCCCCTGTATTAAGAAACTGAAGGCTTAATTGATCATGGAGTCTCACCCCAGGGTTTTCTGAATCATGTAGAACCTATTCAGATATTTAGCCTGTTGCCTCATCTTAAAGTAAGCATAAACTAGCCCTCTTCTCTGCAAAATTGCTCTTTAAAACTTCTTCCATAATAACCTATTTTCTGGCTTAACTAACAAATGCCCAAATTAACCTCCCCCCTAAAGCCCCATTAAAACTGCATTTTTTAAAAGGGATTTCCTAGAAAGACAAATTTACAAGTGGATAAAATGGATAAGATGACATCAGGAGCCAACGCATGGACCTCTGATTTCACAGGCCTGACAGCCAAACCCTCACCCCACGCCAAACTGAGCAGCCCCCGGGTTTACACCCCCAGTGGTGGCGGTAACTGCTGTGAGAATGGAAACAGCGAGGGTTATGAGATTTCCAAAGAGAAACGATGACAGTGACTCAGTTTGATTGCTTGGGGTTTTTTGTTGAGGGGGGAGACTAGAGAGAAGCTTCACAGATGAGATAGCATTTCAAATAAATGTGTGGGCAGGATTCAGACTGTGAGAAGCCATCCAGAAGTGGGGGCACCACATGAGCAAGAGCACGAGGGGGTCTGCGGTCACGTGGGGGAGTCCTGCAGCCCGCGGCTCAGTCAGCTGAGCAGACACCCCCATTTAAGTCCAACTTAACAATTATTTTAAAGTATTTTTAATTATTTAAAAATACTTTTAAATAATTTTATTTCTCTGAGTTTCTCAGTAGATATTAAAGTAGACCCAAATGCGTAGCCCACAGCAGCATTTACTAAATGTCCTCTCCTGTTTATTTCCTTCACACCCCAAAGCTACTCTGAGAGATTCTTGCAAAATTCTGGCCAAAGTAACTTCTACACCCCAACCTTAGAGACCCCCGCTCCATCCCTTGCCTGCAGTACTTTATTATGTAGATTAACTTAGCCTTTAAGATGCAACCAGAACCAAAAAATTCCTTTCTTTTTAGTTTGAGGGAAAATGTAGTGGCATTAGAGGATTCTTTGAATTAGGCAAAGGGAGACCTCTGAATACTCCCACATTCACAAATGTTCCATCCATTGCACAGGAGACTCTAAATAGATCAGTTTGGGCATAGGCAGAAATAATAGTCAAAGGATTTATAACTGGAACAAGGTGGGCACCAGCCAGTCAAAATAGATGCCTCATCAGAGCAAACCCCACATCAGGACATAAGGGCTGGGTATCATATTAGCAGCAATAAAGTCAGGAAATTGCAACAGCCCCACATAAACTTGGTCATTCTTCCCACTCTTCTGTGAACCTTCCATTTGATAGTTTGGAGCAAGTTTATCTGGCATGGACCTGACCTTTAACCTACGTGATAGTGCTCAGCATTGTAACTTTATCGTTGCTGGCTTGCTCATCAGTTGTTTGCAATCCCTACTTCTGTTTAATCAGTCCTTCAGCACATGGTTCTTGTCCTGATGTCCCTTGTTCTTCCACAGTGTGTTTGTCCATCTTCACCATCATAGTTTCATTCAGTCTTATCTTCATGTGCTATCTCCTCAAATTTTTCATTAACATTTATTCTGTGGTTTCTCAAGGCTTTCCATTTTTACATATCTTTATAATTCTTAGGTTCTTTATTAAATGTGTAAAAACTTCAAAGTGCAAAAATTTTTTTATTCCTTTGGACACTATATTAAAAATAAATTAAAATACAATAGTAAAAACTCAGAAATGTTTGTAGTGCTTATAACCACTTATAGCCTAGCTGGATCCCATCCATCTGGGTCAATATTTGTCTCTAAAAGGTATAGGTTTCATTCATATGGTCACTAGAGGTGCAGAAGGGACACCTGGAAACCACGTTCAGTAGAACCTCATGGAAACTCACCTACGTATTTAATATAGAGAGGTTGAGGTTTCTTTCCAAATCTCTAGGGTCTGGCAATAAAGCTGGCCAAATCCAAAATACTGCATTATGATGTAACATTTTATAATTATTTTCCAGGATATGACGATACGCTTTTGATCTATGTACTTAATGGTCTTCCCAATGACCCTTTAAGATGAATAATCATAGAAATACCTAATATTTATCTAGTTCTTAATAAATTGAAAAGTACATTCCTTATAATATATTTCATTTTATATTCCCATTTCTGATACGTTGCAATGTATGCTGGAACACAAAGAGATCTACTCAGAGTTCCTTACACTGAACACAGCTCACATTTCCATACCTTTGTCTTTAATTGCTTGATGAACTCCTATACATTCTCCAAGCCCTCTTTCAGGCAAGGGCTGATTTTTATCCCACCCCAGGAGGGGTGAACTTGCAGTGGGGAACTTGCCCAGCAGTGGGCATGGCTGCGGACCCACCTAGGTCTGGATGTTGTCACAGATTCCTCAGCTCTCCATGGACACCCAGATCAGAAGCCTGGCTGCTTCACCCACAGAGCTGGGACACCCACCTTCAGGTCCTGCGCAAGCTCGATCATATTGTTAAAGAAAAAGTACTCACCTGCTGTATTAGTTTCCTGGGGTGGCCATAACAAATTGCCACAATTTAGGTGATTTAAAACAACAGAATATATTTTCTCACAGTCTGGAGGTCAGCAGTCTGAGGGCAAGTTGTGCACAGAGTGGATTCCTCCTTGAGGATCTGAGGGAGAACTTGGTCCGTGTGTCTCTCCGAGCTTCTGGTAGTTGCCAGCAATCCTTGGGGTTCCTGGCTTACAGACGCAACACCTTCGTTTCTGCCTCCACAGGCACATGTGTCTGTGTCCAAATTTCCCCTTCCTTATAAGGACCCCAGTCATTGGGTGAGGTCCCTCCCAGATCCAGTGTGACCCCATCTTGATTACATTTGCAAAGACCTTATTTCCAAATAAGGTCACACACACAGGCATTGGGCATTAGAACTTCAACGTGTCTTTGGGAGGGGTGCCACTAAACCCCAACACCTCCCTTCCGTGACCTGTATCACCTTCTCATGCAAGACAGAGAGGAAAGAAGTCTCTATTGATTTTCTCAGGGACACAAAATTAGAGGCATCCGCATGAGATTTTGTGCCTAAGACTATTCTTAATGACTTTACCACATTCTAGAAGGGATCAGAGAGGCCCTGAGGAAAATAGTAACATGGTCCAAAACATGTGTTTGGAAGATAACCCTGGCGTACCAGAGGGAGAAGGGCAGTTCTAATATAGATTTTCTCCAGGAATTTTTCTTCCATGTCATAAAGCAAAATGAATACTCGGGTTGCATGGAACTTTGAAAAGTTCTCCGTTTTCTCCTCCCCAATGCAGTTCAACCCTGAGAGCAACTCAGCAACTGAGCAAAGTGCCCAATTTACATAATTTGAGTTACACAATCACAGCCTCTGTTTAGAATCTGATTTTTCTCTTCAAACCAAATCCCAAGAACATGATTCATTTTCCTTCAAGTTTGTCAAAAGGACGCAATCAATCCCATGCTAAGAAATGCCTAAATCCTGCCAGGAAAATGGGACCCCTGTATGAATCAGGCATTTGCTGCTTCATGCTGAAACATTTTTTTATGTTTAACAATAACTAGGTAAACTCCTCTCCCTTACAATGAAGGGTAGAAACTATAGCTTCTGCTTCCTGTTCTATGTGGGGAAGGGAACCACCTGTGTTGATGAACTTGGACCATCCCAGGCCTTCACCCACTTTGGGTGTTGTATTGTGGCTCAGGGAGCTATTTCCCAGTGTCAAATATATTTGGTCGTAGATTCAGCAGATTAACTTATCAAGACAACTTCTCCATCTTGAAGTCAAATTGAAATAAAATATACTCACCCAAGCTTAACATAGAGTGACTCTATCCTATTACCGTTCTTACTATTAAATATCCCTTGAGACCTCCACCCTCTCCATCGCTGTTATCCTCAAAAGAAGGAGGGAAACCATGATAATGGAGAGTGATCAAGTGTGCAGCCCGACAACCCTGGGAAGGACTGGGCTCTTCCGCCCACTAGCTCTGTGATGTGGGCTTGTCAGTTCGCTTTGCAAATCCTCCCCTTACTCATCCTGAAAACTGGGGGAGTAACAGTACCTATCGCATAAAGTCACTGTGATGGTTAATAAAAATAATGCATGTGGAGTGCTCAGAGATGCATTGTAAATGCTTCATAAATGGTAACTAATACTGTTAGGATCCCAGTCGGCATCATCACCATCACCTTAGTAACCAATTAAGAATGTCTTAGATATCCACCAGCTACAAACGCAGTATCCAGATGTTAGGCTGAGGCTACAGAAATTAACAAGGCAGCGCCGGGGTTTCCAGATGTGAACGGACAGCCTTATTCCTCAGCAAGCTGGTGCTGGCAGCCCAGGTCTCCGCCTACACAGCAGGGTGGGACATTGCCGAAGTGACCACGCTGGCCAGAGTCACAGCACATTAAATAGCCATCTGGTAGGCACAGAAATGAAGTCCCTGGCGAGCTCAGGAGTATCTGTGCCTGCACAGCCCCCGACAGCTGGCTCTTGGCAGATGTTAGGAAGGAACCAGATGTTCTTGTTTCTGTGGTGTTTGACCCTCCTCTTGGCACCCTTTCCCCTCTTCGCCTGTCCTCTTCCAGATGCCCAGTGCTCCCAGCCGCCCTGCCCACAGCCTGTCCTGGGGAGCCATAGCTTACTGGGGGAATGCCCAGTACGGTGCTGCTGTGTTACGTCCACCCTCCCTGAGCTGTGGTGAGGGCACGGAGAAGGCACGGATGGAAATAGGTATCACTCTCACAGGCCAGACTTCACTGGCTGCGGTGCTGTGGATGAGAAGGATTCTGAGGCCAAGGCCAGGCTCAGCAAGAAAGGATGTCCCGGGTGACTGGTCCTGTCTGCTGCGGGTAGCAGCGAGGGAGGGGGTGGCCCGCGTGCCATGCAGCGTCCCAATCAGTGCCCTCCCCTGAAAGAAATGAATATGTCCTTAACGGTGAAGTCTCAGACTCCAGATTGTCTGGGATGGAATATGTTTGTGGGTTCGAGATCCATCCTGAACTCATCTTGTCCTGCAGAACGAAACACAGCAGATTTTTTTAAAACGGGGCTAACTTCTAAAGCCCTGTGGTCAGCTGAGGTCAACATGAACAGAAATGTGCCCTCGTGAAGAGACATGCGTGGAGCTCTGTTTCTGGAAGGAACGGAAAGGGCCACTACTCCTGACGCACTGCAGAAGTTTTCCCCGGGAAGGCTGGTGCCCAGGGAATCCGCAGGACGGCTCTGTCATAATCCTCTGGGTGGGCGCAAAGACAACTCCAGAGCCTCCCAGGTGGCCCGGGGTCCTGGGGTCACCTGTAGCCCTTTAGTGTGCATCTGGGCAGGAGTGCCCTTGTTCATTCTGACCCAGTGTGGCATGGAACATTCTGCTTCGGCTGAAATTATTTCCAATAACTCACACCTGCAAACGATAGTCCCAGAGCTAGAAAAAGAATACATTTTCAACATCCTCACTGACAATATTGTGTGATTGGTTTCCAACATACAGGGTGGAATCAATTCCAACAAGATTTGAGAAGGGGGAAGAGCTGGCTTGATTCTGCAAGCTGCCTGGCCCTCTGGAGGCCCACAGACCGCGCTTCCCAGGCATGGACCTGGACTCGCCTTTATAATTTGGGGTTTGTCCAAGTGAGTGCTTCGGACCGGGTCTGAGACTCCGTGGAGGATTGCTGGTGTGTTTGTGAGAACATCTGTGCAAACTGCCTGACTTTTGGAGTGATTCCTTCGAGGTTGCTTGTACTAAGAGAAGGAGAGGGATTCTCAAGGCAGGCTCTATCTCCAGTATAATTTACGTGGGTTTTTGGAAGGTGCTAAACTCAGTAAATGCACCAGACCCCAGGCAAACCACTCGATAGGAGCCCCCACTCCTTACTAGCAACCAGGCAAACATCTCTCATCACAGGGCAAGTGTCTGAGCTGTGCTGGCGCCTGGCGCCTGGGCACCTGTCTGCAGAATAAGAGGTTTCATCCTGACCGTGTCCTACTCGAAACGCCCCTGAAGATAAGTAATGCCAATCAGTTGCAATAACTAGCGCTGGGCAGCCCGCCCGCTGCCTTCATTCCCGCTCGCCTGGCCCGAGCAGGAAGGGCCCTTTTCTGCCCGGGTGTCCTTCAGCCTGCCTCCAGGCAGCCTCTCTTGCTCCTGACTGCGAGTCATATTCCCTAAAGAACATCTCTCTTCAGAATGGCTTCCCAAGCACATACAGTTGTCTCTTTTCTAAGTAAAATGTAGAAGAAACATAAAAACGAAGAGTAAGTGGGACCACCAGGCCACCAGGAAGAGGGCCAGCAGCAGACTAGAGCATCGAAGAATTTTTGAAAAGTAACTATAAGTGGATCATATTGAAAGTGAAAGACAGAGTGGGCTGTGTAACATGATCGGTGAAAGACATGATTACCAAAAAAATTAAAACAAACTTTGTTTTCCTAGAATTCTGAATCAGATCAGAGGCGGCGGAGGCTGGGAGCAGGTGGCGGTAGTCCCTTGAGGGGCCGGGCGGAGAGGTGCCCGCTCTGCTCACACAGCTGTGGGCTAAACTTCCCCCTTAGGTCAGGTAAAGAGGACACTTGGCCGTGGCAGTCTCTTGGGTGGACAGCAGTCAGGAATTAGGGCCGTGCCTCCGGTCCTTGAGGGCAAGGAGCCCAAGCACTTGGGGACAGTGGCTCCCTGCTGCCGCCGTGCACCTCCAGGACCCCAGGCTCTATGACACGGGCTGCACACTGCCCACCTGGACTCTCAACTCCACGTGGCAGAAGACAGCAGAGATCACTTAGCACAGAAGAAACAGGAAAGAGAGACCTCGAACCAAACATGAGAAAAGGACCCAGGAGAGACGTCATAAAGTTCACTTTGGTGACCTTACTGCATATGTGTCACCATAAATGTCCTTGAGATTCCAGAAGGTTCCACAACTGTAACACAAGAACAGGCTGCTGCAGAAAAGCCAACGGACAGCAAAATATTTGCCAAAAAAATGTTTAAGTTCTAAAGAAACATTGAATAGATGGGAGTAATTATATGCCTCAATTTCCCCAAAAAATCCCTGGTTAATGCCTGATGAAGATCAGTAAAGGCCTGAGAATTATTCTTAGTGCCTACATGTCTTTCTCAAAAGTATTCTTGTTTGGGCAAAATTATGACCAGAACACCACCAAATAGTAACCCAGAAAACCCAGCAGAAGCCCACACAACTGGGCAGAAATTAAAATTCAGAGAAATCTTGAGAGATATTGATTATTGACCCAAGAAATGCAATCTGCCATGTGAATATTGGGAGAACTGGGGAGAAAAACGTAAACCAAGATATAATGGGAAACATTTCCACTGAGCATTGAGCCACTAGAGAGAAGAGAACTATTGGATGTCTTATAAGATTTTAAAAGACCTAAAGTTAATTCCTCCTAATGAAATTTGACAATTAAAAGGTTAAAAATTACATAAGATAACAAGGAGGGAAAAAATGGAGGATTTTTTTTCTTTTTTTTTCCTTTTGACTTGTTGTTTTAAATGCTCAGATTAGTGTCAGACTTCTCAGCTTGCAAGCAGCAGCCCAGGACACAGTGGAACACGGTGCATAAGATGCTGTGATGGAAAACAATCCGTAACTCTCAGTCCCATCTCCACTGAGCTCTTATTCAGAAAATGGGCAGGAAACTGAACTAGAGGATATTCAAATATGGAAAATTTACCACTCACACATGGAATGTGTGGGAAAAAAATTACACACAGGTGGCACTTAAACAAAAGAAAGTGGTTGATCACAGAGAAGGAAAGACATGAGAAATAAGCAGCAATGAGCAAAGAAACTAATAAACTTTTCAGAAGTTATAAGTCATTATTGGATAAAATTTAATGCAAAAAATGCAATCCAACTGTTAATAAAGATGGCTAAAAAATGTTTTTGAAAAACTAGGGGGAAAAAATCTAGGTGATTTCAGCAAGTTCTGGGAAGTACAAATACACTGGTAGAAGTTGGGGTGGGAGGGACTTGAGAGAAAATAAGGCCCAGGCACCGAAGGGCAGATACCCATTAACACAGGCAGGGCAAGTGCAGACCACACAGATGGTGCTCGGAAACCTGGGCACCCACGTGCCAGTGAATGAAGCTGGACCCTTATCTCACACCGGACACAAAAATCCACTCAAGGGATTAAAGATTTAACCCAAGACCTGAAACTGGATACCTCTGGGAGACGCAGACGGGGAAACCTTCACCATGTTGGTCTTGACAATGATTTCTCGGATCTGTCACCAAAAGCACAAGCAACAGAAACACAAATAAACAAGCGGGACCACATCAAACATGATAAGGGGTTAACTTCCGTAGTAAGTGTCTGTTTTTACCTTATGGGCTGTGAATCACATTCCCACCCTTTGTGCTGGCTGCTAGAAGGCTTGGCAGGGAATTCACAGCCCATGTGGATAGGGCTTTATGGTGCACGTTTGTATTTTGACATTTCCCCTGACTGTCTTTTTTTTTGGACCTTATTTTTACATTGTTCTGCTTTTCTCACCCACTCACTTTAAGCTTATTTTTGTCTGCACATTTATATCTTTCTTGTCTGCCTTAAATTCTTTTTGCCATAAGATCCAGGGCAGATACACAGGTCATAGATAAAAAGGAATGACTGGCCAAGCTACAGACAGAAAAATCAAACTGCTCCTTTGATTAGCGATCAAGGCCGTCTGCATTCCGGCCCCTCTTACCCAGCCTATAGAGCAGGGTTCCTAGGTCAGAGCTTTTCAACCACTTTTAGCAACACAACCAGTTTTCAGGTGAAATGCTAAAGGGACTTCAATATATAAAACAGATAAAAATGATGTTTTATTATCATTACATTTTATTAGTTCAAAAATATAGCATTTGATGTTCAGTTCAAAGACTGTAAGACTGTGTTGATGAATACAAAATGTGTAAACTACAAATTAGAGGGTGGAGGTGAAAGTTACAGCATTTTAGCAATCAGCTTCAACCTCCATGAAATTCTAACCAAACTTCCTAGAAGCACTGCTGCACTTCTCTTTCACAGCCATTGCTGGAGGAAGCGGATCACATTTTCCCAGTGTTGTATCAATACCTGTAAGACTCCACACCTTCTCTTTCTCCTGCCTCGGGGCGCTGAGCACATTCTTGCCTCTTAGGCTACTGTGTCCTGCTCTTCTTTCCCGACCCTGAGCTCCCCGAAGGCAGGACTGTTCATTGGCACCTACAAGGCACCCTAATAACAGACTGAATACTCGTGGACTTGATACACAAACATTCCCAACAGTGTGCCAGGCGAGGACATGTGCCCTGTGCAGGTCAGGAGCATGGGGACCCAGTCCAAGCCACTAGGGGTCTGAGCCTGTGCAAGAGCCCCTCCTTCCCTTCCAGCCCATCTCTGCCCACTCTGCACCCGTCCCGTGCATCCTCTGTCCCCTCGCCCACCTCATTTTGCCCCATAGCGCGTCTCACTCCTGCCCTGGATTTCCGCGTGTGCGTTTCAGGGCCCATCTCTTCTCTCCCACTAGGACGCCCCTTCAGTGATCGCAGGAACTTGGCCTTAACCACACTCTGATCCCAGGGCCTAGAACAGCACCCAGGACATAGTGGGTTCTCAATAAATAAAAAAAATTTTGAAGGAATAAGAACTACACCAAAATGCTCACTTTAGAGCCAATATAGACCAAGTTCAAAGTCATAATTATACCCTAAAACTTCCCAGAGAAGAAACTGATTCATTTGCCCTTTTTAAGGCGCTCTTTTTAAAGCCAAAGTTCTCTTAAAACATTATTTCCCATCATCACTCATAAAAATGTGCTTACGAGCTATGGATGTATTTATTAATTTCAGTTTTTATGCAGAAATGTTATAAACAAAGAAAGAGGGATGTATTTATTAATTTCAGTTTTTATGCAGAAATGTTATAAACAAAGAAAGAGTGTCGCAAGCAATAAAAACAATGCATCAAGCCATTTAAAATTATGTATTTCACATGCAGCAGGTTGATCTGAATGAATTTTCCAAGTGAATGTAGACCTTTTCGCCAGAATTTCCATGCTTCTCTATTGCTTCAAACGGAAGTACTGGGACCGTGCAGAGGGTCGGGGACTGTGTTCCCACTTAATATAAAGGAAAAGCCATAAAGAGTCATAGCATCATGACATGGTTATAACTGTACATGTGAGGAGTGATTGCACAGTTCTGGGAGTTGTCCAGGCAGAAACTAGGTGACCAGTAAGAAAGGTGTCTTCTGAGGATCCCTTTGCACGTTTGGGGACTAGATGAGCTAATACTCATGCCAACGAAGAGTCTATGATTGTTCTTCTCTGATACTGACTCAATAGAGCAACTTTAGGGAACATCCCAGGATCCAGGCAGATTTGGCTCCTTCTCCAAAAATCTGGTGTCTCTGGCTGCATGCAGTGGTGCTTATTTTAACAGTAAAAAACTGAACAAGGAGAGACATTAAAGTATATTCTAAATCGTCACCAAAACCCAGTGGATCTGTGAAGTCAAAATTTAGTATCAGGCAAATTTTATTGAATTGTCTTTTTTGAAAACTTTGTTGCCGTCAGCTAGCAGGGCTTGGCACCTCCTGGGCCCCGTGGTAGCCAGGCCAGGTGAGGGCCGCCGCTGGGGTCCAGGCTGTGCTGTGCTTGGCCGCCGTGCCTCACCTGCACGCCTCTGATAGGACTGGACTTCAGCTCTTTCCTTGTGTCAGACTCATTCCATAGGCTGACTTATCTCTTTAAAAAGACACTCAAAGTCAGTTTCATTTTCCCCCATAGTGGTTATGGGTGAAAAGTTTGCTTTTTGGCTGCAAATATGGAGACATTGCTTTGGAACTAAGAAATCCCACTTGAACAGAACTGCTGGCATATGTGTGCCGGAGGTGGCTTTTTTTTCAAACCAGGGAACGTTATCTTACTGCCTAGGACAGATGAGTTAGATAGGAAATGTCTAGCCAGCTCTTACAAGTGTCTCCATTTTAGATAAAATGGTATAATAATGACTGACCCCAAGGTAACATTTGATGCTAATGGAGGGAAGGACTCAGGAGACAGGTGCTTGCCCTGCCCCTCGCCCCTGCCTTGGGGAATTGGAGCGGGCAGGGCGCTGGAGAGGATGCCCCCAATCTGTGTGTGATGGTGGCAAGTCTCCCCAGGGAATAAAGAGGAGTGAGGGTCGCTGGGTTGCAAGTCAAGCAGAACCACGACTGTCCTCTTCAGTGTCACCCCACAGCTGTGGAACAGTGGCCCGAGGGTGGGGACCTGAAAAGTGAATCCGATAATGGAGCAAAGCTCCTGCCCAGTGCTGTGCCCGGCGCCGAGGCCGAGGGTGCCAGCCGCCTCGTTCTCGCCACTCTGGGCTTAAAGTGATCACAGCCGAAGAAAAATGAGCGGCGACATCTGGCTAAATGTCACCCTGCTTTCCCCCTCATTAATTTTTTTCCCCAGAAGAAGGTGTGGATAATGTCGGACAGCTGTTGAATGATAATACAGCGCTCAGAACATATTTTTAAAAGCCACCTATTTTATGCTCTGTAGCTGTCAGTCACCCATAGGAGGCATAATGCCCGTGACTGTGGGCGTCCAGGACACAGTGTACCTGCCATAGCGCCCATCAGGGTTAGTACCTATTTTAAGGCCCTCTGACAAGTGTTTTGATGCTGTATTACTTGTTTCCATTTAAAATGGTAATGTATACTATTTTTTAGCCAGATGCTATGGAGATGCATAATATAAAAGCCACACTGAAATCTCCCCCTTGCAGATCTACGCGCATTCACGTTGAGATGCCCTCTGGGTGTTGACATCTTAAACCAGCCCCTCCTCATCCTTCCCTGTCCTCTTCTCTCTCCTCCCTCCCCACTCTCCCTCCCTTCCCATCCCTTTGTGAGGGAAAATTGTTGGCCTTGGAGGGTGGATTGAATTAGTGGAATATTGAGGAGGAGGGCCAGGTTGCTCTCGGGTAATGAGGTTCCCAGGGGGGAACAAAGCCTAGGCAGCCTTGGCCTGGTGCTGACCTGAGTCCCCAGGGCTCTAAACGCAGACTGTGCCTCCCAGCAGGCTCCGTGTGCTGCAGAGGGCGTGACCCGCAGCTGGGTTCGAGGGCGTGTCTGGGGCAGTTGTGGTTTGTGGGAAATGCACAACCCCCAGGCATTTGGGAAGTGGTGGGCACCAGGTCAGGAATTCATCCCGAATGCTTCAGGTGGAAACAAGTTCTTCTTGTTGTGCTGGCAACTCTCCTGAAAATTTGAAACTACTGTCTATTTTTAAGTTACACAAAGTTTCTTTAAACATACACAGTATGCCTAGCAAGCCGGCCACTAAACTAAAGTGTAGTCATCTCCCCGGGTCTAGGTGGCAAATGCCCCCAGTCCTCTCAAGCTTGTCGGTGGTAGCAGATGGCAGGGCCTGGTCTGAGAAGATAGCTTCAAGTTTTCTTTAAAAAAAAGAGAGTTCAGTAGAAGGGGTATTGCCTAGATTACTCCTGTCCATCCAAGACTTGTCTTCTCTAATATATCCTAATGGGATGTATTTTGTGTGTGTGTGTGAATATTTTTTAAGATATCATTGATATATAATCTTATGAAGGTTTCACATGAGCAATACTGTGGTTACTAGGATCTCCCCCTATTATCAAGTCCCCACCACATACCCCATTACAGTCACTGTCCATCAGTGTAGTAAAATGTTGTAGAGTCTTCTCTGGGCTACACTATCTTCCCTGTGCCCCCTATACTATGTGTGCTGATCATAATACCCCTCAATCCCCTTCTCCCTCCCTCCCTCCCCACCCGTCCTCTCCCACCCCTCCCCTTTGGTAACTGCTAGTCCCTTCTTGGAGTCTGTGGGTCTGCCACTGTTTTGTTCCTTCAGTTTTTTCTTTATTCTTATACTCCACAAATGAGTGAAATCATTTGGTATTTGTCTTCCTCCACCTGGCTTATTTCACTGAGCATAATACCCTCTAGCTCCATCCATGTTGTTGAATTAGTAAGATTTGTTTTCTTCTTATGGCTGAATAGTATTCCACTGTGTATATGTACCACCTCTTCTTTATCCATTCATCTACTGATGGACACTTAGGTTGCTTCCGTGTCTTGGCTATTGTAAATAGTGCTGCGATAAACATAGGGGTGCATATGTCTTTTTTAATCTGGGGTCTTGTTTTTTTCAGATAAATTCCTTGGAGTGGGATTTCTGGGTCAAATGGTATTTCTATTTTTAGTTTTTTGAGGAACCTCCATACTGCTTTCCACAATGGTTGAACTAGTTTACATTCCCACCAGCAGTGTAGGAGGGTTCCCCTTTCTCCACATCCTCACCAGCATTTGTTGTTGTTTGTCTTTTGGATGCTGGCCATCCTAACTGGTGTGAGGTGATATCTCCTTGTGGTTTTAATTTGCATTTCCCTGATAATTAGCAATGTGGAGCATCTTTTCATGTGCCTGTTGGCCATCTGCATTTCTTCTTTGGAGAACCATCTGTTCAGATCCTCTGCCCATTTTTTAATTGGGTTATTTGCTTTTTGGGTGTTGAGGCTTGTGAGCTCTTTATATATTTTGGATGTTAACCCTTTGTCAGATATGTCATTTATGAATATATTCTCCCATACTGTGGGATATCTTTTGTTCTACTGATGGTGTCCTTTGCTGTACAGGAGCTTTTTAGAATGATATAGTCCCATTTGTTCATTTTTGCTTTTGTTTCCCTTGCCTATGCAGATGTTTTCAGGAAAAAGTTGCTCATGTTTATATTCAAGAGATTTTTGCCTATGTTTTCTTCTAAGAGTTTTATGGTTTCATGACTTACATTCAGGTCTTTGATGCATTTTGAGTTTACTTTTGTGTATGGACTCAGGCAGTAATCCAGTTTCATTCTCTTAATGTAGCTGTCCAGTTTTGCTAACACCAGTTTTTGAATCAGCTGTCATTTCCCAGTTGTACATTTGGGAAATGTACAGCTGTCATGTCCTTTATTGTACATTAATTGACCATATATGTGTGGGTTTATATCTGGACTCTGTTCTATTCCATTGATCTATGGGTCTTTTCTTGTGCCAGTACCAAATTGTCTTGATTACTGTGGCTTTGTAGTAGAGCTTGAAGTTGGGGAGCATAATCCACCTCCCCACCCCCCACTTTATTCTTCCTTCTTAGGATTGCTTTGGCTATTCGGGGTCTTTTGTGGTTCCGTATGAATTTTAGAACTATTTGTTCTAGTTCATTGGAGAATGCTGTTGGTATTTTGATAGGGATTGCATTGAATCTGTAGATTGCTTTAGGCAGGATGGCCATTTTGATGATATTAATTCTTCCTACCCATGAGCATGGGATGTATTCCCATTTATTGGTATTTTCTTTAATTTCTCTCATGAGTGTCTTGTAGTTTTCAGGGTATAGATCTTTCACCTCTTTGGTTAGGTTTATTCCTAGGTATTTTATTATTTTAGATGCAATTGTAAATGGAATTGTTTTCCTGATTTCTCTTTCTGCTAGTTCATCATTAGGATATAGGAATCCAACAGGTTTCTGTGTATTAATTTTGTATCCTGCAACTTTGCTGAGTTCAATTATTAGTTGTAGTAGTTTGGGAGTAGATTCTTTAAGGTTTTTTATGTACAATATCATGTCATCTGCAAACAGGGACAGTTTAACTTCTTCCTTGCCAATCTGGATGCCTTTTATTTCTTTGTGCTGTCTGATTGCTGTGGCTGGGACCTCCAGTACTATGTTGAATAACAGTGGGGAGAGTGGGCATCTCTGTCTTGTTCCCGATCTTAAAGGAAAATCTTTCAGCTTTTTGCTATTCCTAGTGGGATGTATTAAACACTGCCCAGATAAAATGTATGTGTTCTAATAGTCAATATATTTACTTTAGGAAAATAATTGTGCTAAAATATCATAATAATAGTTTATGGAGAAGATCTAAAAATGTTTCCTCTGGGCTCTTTGATCCAGACAGACCACCTTCCAGAGAAATGAGTTACAAACCTCTCAGTCTTTAAATGGTCATAAATTTTAAAATTCTGGCTTTTTGACACTTCATTTTCACAGTGGTTTCTCTACAGCCTGTGCACCTGGGAAATTATTCTTAGTGTTTCCACCCCCCTTTCAACTGTATGCATCGTGCTGAGCCATAAACACAGCATGGTCTTTGGTGATTGTGTTTGTTGTAATCGCAGGGCCCTCGGTCACCTCAAACAAGAGTGCAGATAATCACACTTGTAAATAGCAAATCATTATTCACATTTATATGTATATTACTCAAACACCCAGTGTATTTGCCACATGCCAGGCAGTAGGAAAAACAAAGGAATATAGTGGCGGGAAAGGGCTGGATTTCTGGACAAACTGGGAGTTGGTCCAAGAGTTATACTGATGGCCGAGCAGGACAACCATCTGATCACTCGTGGGTGAGGCTGCCTCCCACCCAGAGCATCAGGCCTGGTGAAGGGGGCACAGAGATTCCTGTGTCTGGGTTAGCATTGCTGGGGGAAGCACGGCCTCCCCTCCAGTACACAGGTCTCCTCCATCTGCTCACACTGCACCCCACACACACAAACACATCTCTGCTCCTGAAGTGCACATAGGGCTCCCGTGATGTAAAGTCAGCCTTCCAGAAGCATCTCCTGACCTGCACAAACTCCAGAGCACTTCCACTTTGCTAGTGAAATTCTAGAACTGTCCTGTACTTCCCACATCTGTGTTCTTATTCCTGGCCTCCCCCATGGGTCCTCCGAAATCTTTGGAGCTGTCACAATTCTACTGTTCCTTTAAGACTGATTCATACCAGCTTTGTAAATATTTCCTGCACAACTATTAAATTCCCTTGCTAATTTAAAATTTTAAAGAAACACCTCTTCCTGCTATGACTGGGAGCACTTTTCCTGCCTCTCTTTCTCTCTTCTTGGATGTCTGCATGGCTGGTGGCTGCTTCTTTCTCCTGACCGCCCCCATGCCACCCTCTCCCCATCTCTTGGCTTCCCCTCCCACAGGCCCACCCAGCACTGCTCCCCCAAGGGCCTCCTCTCAGGGACTACCTGCCGCTGATTCAAAGGCTGACCATCAGGGTCTGTTCAGTGTGGAGACTGGGGTTGTTCTGGGGTCCTTGGAGAACAGTGGGAAATCCATTTGGAAAGATAGATCAAGGGAATGGATGTGTATAAAAACTGCATCCTAAGATAATGTGAGTAACATCACCAAGAGGACTTCTTGAAGAAAAAGAACCAGAGCATTCTGAGCAAAGGGTAGGGTCAAAACCAAGAATCAGACGCATAAAACAGACTCATAGGTTCATGGAAATGTAAGTTATCTGTGGCTTAATAAGGTGGGGGTGGGGTGGGGGCGTTTGCTGTGAGGCAAGATGGGGAAAGGGGGTCAGGTCACCCCAGGCCTCTTGTGCCCTGCGTGGGAGCTGAGATTTCATCCACACATGACTGTGGTGCTGACTTTCATTTCTCATATAGCTCGCTTTACAAAACATGTAATGATTGAAAACACAGTATTTCAATATAGAGCTCAAACAGCTTTCCGTGGGGCAGCTACATGCATCTAGCAAGAGAGCTCTGTTTGAGCTGAAGCAGGTGTCCTGAGGCCGCAAGGCAGCTGCCGGAAACGCCTGGCACACTCACACAACACGTCCATGTGCCATGTTTTGTTGTCTTCATACTGTGCAAGTAAAAAATGCAAAAATAAAGGAGGTGCTGTGGCTGCCATAGAACATCCCCTCTAACTGGCATCTTTCTTCCACTCATTAAGGGTCCAGTTTGCTGTAGACTGGCTTTATATTTGGAAGTTATAGAGCACTTTATACATCAAGAAAATAAGTAAATACTAATAAAATACAGCTGTTAGCTGTGTTACAAATGGGAGTTCAGGGTTGTATTGAATTTTGAAACAGGGTTCCACTGCTAAGAAAATGGAAAGCCCCAGTCAGGGTATCAGGGATCCATCGAGTGGTGTGCCCCAGGCAGGCTAGTGATTTAGAGGGGAAATGGTCTGGCGTGCCCACAGCTAGGCCGATACCTTACCGGGCATCCACAGCATGACTTACTTATGCGCCAACGACTACAAATATTCCCCTGCTTTTACCATGAACATGTAGTTTCTCAATCAGAAATTAGAGGGAGTGTGCCAGCCAGGGAGAGGGAGAGAGACATCCCTGATCTAGGTCAGTTCTCAGTTCCGTCACCCTGCCGTCTTCTGGTGCCACTGTGAAAGCTGACTCTATGCTCTCGCTTCATTGCATCTCATTTGGCCAGTGGGGGCTGCTGCCCACAACTCACCTGCGCCTCCATGTGGCAAGGACGCCTCACAAATGCACGCTTGCAGCACCACACTGCAGAGGCTCAGCACTGCCCCCACCAGCCACGGCACCGGGGCTCCAGTGCCCAGCTCACACCTCAACAAGGAGGTCCCTTATTTTATGATCAGTCTTCATGCCCTCGCGTGGGTGGCCTGGACGTTGCTTCAGTTATTGTGGGAGGTGATGGAGCCTTTCCTTGTGTATTGGTGGCCAGGGAGGATTTCACGCCCTGGACCCTGTTGGCGCCTGTCGCCTCCAGCTCAGGGAACACATGTCCCCGTGGCGGGAGGGCACCGTCCTCAGCTCTCCCCTTATAAAAAGGACCTCAGCACTCCCTGTGCAGAAAGAAAAGGAGAGGATGGCGTGAAGCGACAGTGATCCATGGCTGCCCACTCAGAAGCTCTCCTGGTCGCTTTCTATCAAATGCTGCTCAAACCACAGTCAGGAACCGGACGCCTGAGACGCAGAGTGGTTCCCGCAGGTGATCCGGAGGCTTCTTCCGTCACTGCTTCACCGTAAATGCTGTAGAGATACGGAATTAAAACCTCACCAACCCAGGCACCCCTGATTTAGAGTTACTGAGGATTTTGACAGAGCTGAGTAGAAATTTAAAAAGAAAAAGACGCTTTCTTGAGAAAGCAAAACACAAAAAAAGACTGCTGAGTGGATGTCAGCTCTGCTTAAGAAACTACCCACGAACAGCATCTCCACATTTCTGTGCTGGTTTCTGTGATTCGGAGCCTCATTTCAATAGGTAGTTGTTCCAGCTGGTGGTCTTTGAAAGTTGGGAAATGGTATTTCTTAAAAAAAAAAAAACTCTCGAAATCAGACATCTCACAAATTGTGATTAGTCTTTTTCCATTGAGTATGAGTGGGTGCACTTCCATTTGTTTTAATGAAGTTTTCCTTTTAATGATAAGAAAGCAAATAAGATGTAGGAGCCACTTGCTGGCCAAGCCTTCCTACAGCTCATTTAACTGCACGGTCAGACCACGCCTGGGTTCCCCCCAAGCTATTTACTGTTGGAAAGTTGGTCACTGTCTTCTCAGGTGGAGAGGGCATCAGGGGGCTCAGCTGTGTGAACTTTTGGCAGTAGATTTTGACATTTTTTTTCCAAAAATATGAAAGCATTTATATCTCTTCTTTATCACAAATTAAACCCATGTGAATTAATTTATCATGAGACTATGCAAAGCAAAATGCAATCCATCTTGTTGAAAACACAAAATATCCGAGGGATGTTCCCCGGGAGGGTCATCACCCGGCCTCATGTCCCTGAGACGGGTGTGGACTGTCACCTTGCTCGAGCACCTGGCTCAGTTATTGAGCAGCTGCTGTGTGCTTCTAGGCGCTGGGGTCAGAGAACGAGACGGGGCTCCTGCCGTGAGGAACTCATGCTGGAGGGGACTGGCAGGAATGTCATTTCCTGGTCAAGGCCCTTACGGAGGTGTGGCGGGCTGGTGGACGCGGGGATTCCCCAGTGCTGGGCCAGGATCTTTGTGGGGGCCAACAGTGGGCACCCTCCTTGACCTCAGGGAAGTCACAGGCCCAGGGGGAGACCCCGCCTCACAGGAAGTCACAGATGGAGGACCTGGAAGCTTCTCTACAAGTCCGGTAGTTCACCCTCTCCCTTCCCTCTAGCCAAGCCACCACCCACCTTACAGATGAAAACATTAGACACTTTATAGCCTTGCCCAAAGGCACATAGTTCATTCGGGGCAGAGCCAGGCCCGGAATCAGCCTGTTTCCCACGTCTGCGCTCTCTGGGTGCCCAGGAGCACCGCTTTTGCTCTCCAAAGCACAGGGAAAATTTTTCTGCTGGTTGTTTTTCTCAAAAATCTCTTCCCAGACTTGTGTGGGGGCCCCTAGGGACACCCTGGACACAGGTGGGCCTCTCCTGGGGCGGTGATGTTGGCGGTGACGATGCTGAGGATGGGGAGGGCGACGATGACAGTGCGAGGACGAAGCCATCGTGGTTTG
Organism: Manis pentadactyla; assembly: GCF_030020395.1. Classification (NCBI taxonomy): domain Eukaryota; kingdom Metazoa; phylum Chordata; class Mammalia; order Pholidota; family Manidae; genus Manis; species Manis pentadactyla. The sequence goes on from NC_080025.1 coordinate 146,654,834, forward strand.
TTGCTCTTGTTTTGCCACCGTTGCTGCGGTGCCCCCGCCCCTGACGCTCCTGAGAGGTGAGGCCCTCGGTCATCCTCGCCCATTCCCTGTAGCGGGAGAAATTCCACCTCTTATTTGATGACTGGGGACATGAATTTACATAGCAGTCAGTTAATCACAGCTATGAAGTTTCCATTCTGTGCAAAAATTAGGTTAAAATGACCCAAGTTTACCATGGAACGTGTCTGTGGACAAAAGATTTTTATTCACTTTCTGGGTACAAGAAACACTCTCTGGTGGCTTCGTGGTGAGCGAGACTGGACGTGGCCGACCTGACTGGGCCCTGGGCCTCCCCCGGCGGTGTGGCAGGTGCACAGGGTGGAGGACGGAGGGAGTCGGTCCCCAGGGCGCTCACTGCCCAGGCGGGCCATCATGACTGTTCCCGAACAGGAACGGATGAAGAAGCGACTAGAAGCCGAATCTTGCTTCCCTGGGGCCCTTCCGCCTGAGCAGGCGACACACTGCCTCCCCCACCCAGGTCGTAGACACAGCATCAGACTTCTGCCTCCCAGAATTCCCAGCTGCTCCTAAGGAATACTTACAGTACTAACAATGAATAACAGGTTCCACCTATGTTGCTCTTGCAGTGGCCAAGAACCGCAAAGAATTCCTACTTCATTTGGTCCTTCCAAACGACACGGCTGTCCCCATTTTACCCAGGAGGGCACCGTGGCCCAGAACCAGGGTCAGGTCGTTGTCAGTGGGAGGGCTCGGTCAAGGAGAACGTTTATTTTATTCAGGAGTACAACTCAGGACCAGGCAAATGGGAGAGATGCCTGGGGCACAGTGTGCGGAGAGGGGCGCAGAGCTTCTGTGTCTCGTCCAGGCGCACCGCCCTCTGCCCCCCACGTGCGCATCCTGGGTGCGCTCCTCTTGCCTTCCCAGAGCAGGGAGCAGGGACTGAGGGTTCCAGCCCTACAGTCGCAAGGTGGCCTCCTGTGGCAGCTGGCCCCCAGCCTTTGGGGTCTGCTAAAATCCCTTCATTAACACAAACCAAGATGAGCTGGAAAGGGGCTTGTTACGAATTAACAGAAGACCCTTTTCAGCTTTATTGGCCGTGAAGTTACTTCAGGAGCCCAGGACAAAAACCAGTATTATAACAAAAGATGCCCTATTGCTCTAAATTTAGGAAATCACAAGGGTTTTAGGAGCTATGGACAAAGACCAAATTTGTATTTCTTATTCTAAGTCATAGTATCGTACTGGCTGAAGACGAATTTGCTTTAATTATTGACTTAGAGCAGTGGCTCTCGAAGCATGGTGTGCAGATGCTCTTAGACATGCAAGTCCTGGGGCCACAAGCCCCTGGGATCAGGAACTGGATGGGCCCCCCACTCGTTGCTGCTTCTCCCGGTGGCACTGGTGCAGCTGGAGTTTGAGAACCACCGTCTTAGAGAGAGTGTATGAAATGCCATGTCTTTGCTTCCAAGACACACTTCTCACATTTGTTATTTTTCTGCAGTCAGATGGACCCGACAGTCTCTTAAACCTTATTAAATCAGTGATTCATCTTGCATTTGATAGTGTCTTCAATACAAAGAAAAACAGTAAATTTGACACTCGTGCCATATGCCCGTCCCTGTGTCTCATGTAAGAAGGCTGCAGTGGAGGCAGTTGTGGTCCCTGGTGCCCAGGAGGCTGCAGGACAGGTGATGAGCACCCGGAGGCTCACCAGCCTTCAGGAGTGCACCCCTGGGGGCTCCTCAGCCCTCCCTTCACCCCTGACGCACCACAGCCAGCCTCCCCTCTGGGTCTCTCTTCTGTTCCATTACAGTGACCTTCAGTCCTGCCTTTCTGAAGCGTCTCTGGTCTTGAGGATTTCCTTCCAAGATGTACCCCTTGCTTAGAGAGGAGCCCCCGACTGAGGAGATGAGGCACCTGACTGATGTGCCTCCTTCTCCCTCTGCAAGCATTCCCTCTGCAGCATACAGGTTCCATCTCAGCCAACTGCAGTGCGCCTGGGGAACCGAACCTTCAGATAAAAACAGGGCACAGCTAGGAGGCTGATGATGAAAGAGAGGACCTCCGTTCTCACGCTCCAGCAGCATGGCTGTCAACGCAGGAGGAAACTAATTGGGAGTGTCACTCGTGTGGCGTGCAAATTATATTTCTCCTTCTCTGCAGAGCATTCACATAGGTGTTATAAAATATTTCATTGTCGTGTTACACATCATTAATTTTGTTTAAATTATTCTAAATTGCTCAGTGAAATGACAAAAATTGAGGAAATTGGGAGAAGAGATTTTACTTTAACAACAAAATTTTTAAAGGGTGAGTTCTGGTAAGGAGCCCTGGGCCTGTGTGGGCACGTCTGTGGACAGTGTGTGTGCACACACACACTCATGCACACAATGCTTGTGCCCCTCACACACACACAATTTGCTCTCTATTTGTAAGCATTATTGCTCATTTCTTTCTCTTCTCTCCCCAGCATTGGTGAGGTTTTCTAGAACAGCAGTTACCCAAATTCCAACTTCTATGTTTATTTTTTTCTCACCTCTTTTCCCACCATTTCCTTCCTAAAGCAAAGAAAGTAAGACTTTTATATTCACATACCCCTAATATCCTCCAAGAGATCTTATACATTTTAAGTTTGTTCATTTATTTCAAAAACTGATCAGGGTTCTCCATCTGCAGGGGAGCCTGGGGGCCCAGTGGGCCGAGCTCCTGTGACACCTGCCCTCCAGGGTCTTGGGGCTGGGTTTACTGAGATGATGCATGTCCACCAGGACAGTAATTCAAAGAGAAAGCAGTAAGAAGTAAACGCGGCAGAACAATTATTAAATAATTCACAGTACTAGGACTGGACTACTAGCCAGAGTGTGTTGGGAATGTTTTCCAATTCATTGAACATAAGGGCAGAAGGAAGTTTAGAGATCCTCTAATCCAAACATTTCCCAATGCTATTTTAAGCCACAGAGACCTTTCTTCAAAAGGAAGCTTGCTGGGATGCCCAGCATGAGAAAAGCAGCCCTCAGGAGGTTCCTAGGGGCTCCCTTTGAAAACCTCTGATCCAGTCCTGTTGCCCCGTTTTACAGACTAAAGAAAGGTGGGGCAAAAAGGTTTAGTCATAAGGAAGGTCTCGAAGGAAATGTCATCTGCACCCAGGGCCCACGCGTAGCAGCACGGCGAGGGTGTTTGGCTTAGTTAAGTAGCTATTTGGGGGGGTTTTCTATGCAAGGTGCTTATGGGGTCCTGCCCCTGATGCTGCATAGTCTAGTTGCAATGACAACACAAGGACAACAGCTCTGTGCCCTCAGGAGCGGGGATGGAAGTGACGGCCTCAGAGATGCTCCTAGGAGGCGCTGGCCCTAAAGGACCAGCAAGTCTGAGTAGCCAGAGGCTTCCGGCACATCTGGGGACGGGTGCCTGTGTGCACATGGCCTGCCTGGCTGGGCTGTGAAGACCTGAAACATTTCCTCAAATCTGGAGCCAGTTCTGAAGACAACAGTGTGTTCTCCCCTTGACCAGGTGTTCCGGGGGGCGAAGGGACAGGCGTGCCAGCACCGTGGTGCAGGTGGCACACTGACCAAGAACAGGTTTCATCATGTGCAGCATTTCTGCAAAAAATCCTCCTGCCACCTAGGGGCACCAGCCTCCCCTTCTTGGCGGGGGTCTTTCTCTACCCCTCAGCACCTTCCTCGCCGATGTGGCCGTTCACCCGAGGAGCCCCAGGCAGAAGAGCTTAGCTGAATGGATGTGAACAGCTCCTGTGTCCAAGGTCTGAGCAGATCCAAGAGCAGAGAAGACCTAACATGCAACCTGTCCCCAGTGTGATGAGAAAACAGAGCCTGACTTCCTCACACACCATGATTTGAACGTCCAAATAAACTAAGCACTTACTCCAATGAGAAGAAATGGCTCCAATTTTAGAATCCTTCTGTACCAGAATCCTAAGGGATCTACAGCTCTTTCCTTTTTAGAAGGCTTCATTGTTGATAGCTGGTATAATCATCAAACTTATAAAACCTGCATTCCAAACCTCAGCTCTAAGTGTTCTTTTGCACTTTTTAAAAACCGAAACCAATCAGGTAATGGTCAACTGTGAGTTTATTCAGGAGAACATGCTGCAGCCTCTGAACTGACCACCAAATTCAACATTTCCCAAGGCACGCATCCTGTCATGAATCCTTTACCCATTAGTCAGTCAGCAACTATCAAATGGCTGCTCACTGTTACTGAGACACTGTCCTATGTGGGACACAAAGTGGTATAAGTTAAGTTCCGAAGTCCCACGTATAGTTGGATAGGACATACGTATATTGCTGGAACTCAAATCATACCTTAATTTGTTTTGGTTGAAATTCACCGCAGAACTTCTGGAGTCACAGGTAGGCAGATGATGACACATGTCACTGAGAGTCTGAGAGATGGAAGGGGAGCAGAGCTGCAGTGCACTGAGAGACCCTGGAGCGGGAGTGAGAGACCCCTGTCCAGACCCCAGCTCAACCGTGCGCGGGACAAATGAAACAGCCAGCGTAGGTTGCATTTTTTCTGTAGTTTACCTGATTTCACAAAACTCATAAAACTAAACTCCATTCCTTCTACTTTGAATTTTGTAAATTATGCTAAACATCTAAAAACTTCACCCAGGATGATGCATTCGGGACACAGAAGTGATGGAATGACTTAAATGAAGATAATTCCTAAAGCCTAACCCTTTTATCAGTCAATGACCCAAAGACACTAACTGAATTCTGAAAGCATAGAGAGGCCACTTACTTTTTTATGACTGGGATGGTTTCTCTTATTTAAAATGCCTGTCACGATCCCTGAGTGTCACTAATTTCTAGAGCGGGAGGTCATGCGCGACTGTAAAGACCTGACGGGACAGTCTTCGCCATCATCTGCGAGCACGTACAACAACCCAGGTCTCTGCGAACTCTGTCGAGTGTCGCCACTTGGGCTGCTGCTTGGGAAATGTGGTCCCTCTCAAGTTCCTTGGACGTGAAATCATACTGAAGCAAAACTCTGTTGTGGGGCATGGCACATGAGCCCCCAAATCCCAAGTTTGAGGTCAGCCATAACAAAGTTTTGAAATCAAATAGCCGCACGATCTCTCTGCAGGGCTGACTAGAAAATACTGTTTTGGGGACAAACATTTCATTACCTGCAATTGGCCTGGCAGCTTGGCTAGCTCCTGGTTTATTAGTGTGATGGCATCACCGCAGTGTATAAACGCAGCGTCTCAGGCATACAGAATTCATGAACTGGCAAATAAAAGATCTGGCTTCCGTGCACAGCAGAGCCATGGCGGATGTCCCCTTGCCGGCAGCTGCCCCTGGAGGTCACTCACCGGTGCCTGGGAGACGCGCTGGTCTCGGTGACTGCCCGGTGTCCACTGTTCACATGCGGGGAGTTGAGCTCCTGGTGGGAAATGATGTGCCACGTACACACCCTCTGAGGATACAGAGGCGAGTAATGAAAACCAGCACTGCCTCTATGAATTTCTAAAATTTACTCTGATGACTTTTTTCTTTTCCAGTTTTGTGTTGCCTCTTCATTACTTCATTTCCATCTTTAATTGTCACTTTCCTCCATCCAGTCAAGCAGGTGTAAATTAATGTTCTGGATGAATGAGATTGGAAACCGGTGAGGCAAAAATAAATATTTTCTATTCTCAAGTCTGTTGTGTAATTCAAAGCTTTTCTTTTCATAATTTGAATTTCTCCCCTTCTGGCTGAGGGGATTTATTGATCAAAACTACCATATGTGTTGGTTGTGAATTCACTTGCTTCAATTTATTTATTTCCCCCCTCAGGAGCAATATAAATGTGGAAGTCAGATGCTTAACTTGAGCCGAAATAGTCTCTATCACTAATCAAGGTTTCTAAAAGGCCAGATGTTCTTATTGCAGATGCCTCTTTGTAAGCAGAGGCTGAACCAGCACAGCTTGTTTTCTGCCGTCAGTGAACATGCAGTTCTGCATTTAGATTTAAACGTCAGCTCCGTGGCGCAGACAGGCTGACCTCCCAAGGAATTAGGAAATATAGGGGCAAGGCAAAAAGAATCGCAATAAATGTTTTTACATCTACACATTTATGCTCATGTACGCTCACGTGAATGTGGGCATGTGCACACAGGAGTCTGTGAACAGGCACACACCTGTGGTACCGGATATTCAATATCAGACTCCATTGTCAGAGGATCTTACAGTGAAACTTAACATATGCTTTTGGAAGCATATCCTGTGTCCGGCGCACAGGCACCAAAGGGCAGGCTGAGGAGGGACACGGACGTGACCTTAGCTCCCTTCTGGTTCCTCTGTGCCTTCCACTTCTGGCTGAGCAGGAGCCTCCCTGGGACCGGCACAGACCGTCTCCTCTCCTGCTTGTCCATGTTCACACTCCAGAGGGAGGTTCTGACCGCAGAATTCCAGTCTCTAGGCGGGTAAGCCTGTCTCATTGCCCAGCATGCCTCACGCTGCCCAGCATATAGCAGGAACCCAAAGTGTGGCTCTTGTTCCTGCCGCAGCCTGTGTTACTCACTAAAAACAGACTTTAGCAACCCTGTCATCTACAGCTGAGGCCCCGAGAGGAAGCGTCACTTGGCTAGAACCACAGGTTGGTGGCAGAGCTGGCATCAGAACCGGTTCCTGAGCCCATCCTCACTTCTGGGAGCTGTGGCACTGACCTCGGAACCATGTGCCTTCTTCTGGCGAGTGCTTGCCACGTGGTATCAAAGCACCTTTCTGATTCTGTGCTCCTTGATGTCCAAATAATTTATCTGTTTCCTCTGGGCCTGGCACCGTGCTTTGCACATGGAAGACTCTCAATACATGTGTGTTGAACTGAATTACATGCAAAGTAAAAAGAAACTGTGAATAGGAGTTGTCAGAAGAAGAGCAGTCGGGCGGGGTCGTGTACGGTTCTGGTCACCTGGAAAGCACGAGCAGGATCCTCCGGCTGTAGTCGTCACAATCCATGCACAGACAACAGAGGCAAGTGCCTGACAGGCACCAGAGACAAACTGCACAACCTTCATACTGAACAAGACAGCTTATTTAATCAGCTAGTTGTTGGCTAAACATGCTAAGATCATCTGGAAGAAGGAAAGGAAAGAGCACCAATTTAAAATATTGATGTGAAGCTCTCCTAAGCCTCATCAGTACAAGTATTCTTATTTAACACAGGTTTAGAGAGCCCCCCCGAAATGCTTCAAGCTCCCCCCAGATCTGTGTTCACTGGTAATGTGTCCAGCATTCCCCTGCTTTGCTTGAAGAGATCTTAGGTAAACATGAACCCAGGTCTGACCAAAGTATCACAAAGTGCAACTATCCCAAATTGAGAATGTCGCTTTTTCTTTATTTTGTATGAGAAAATTCGTTTGCCTTAGATGTTTTCCTAAATTATCTGCCAATTCTCAGGAGCCTGGCCATCATAGAAATCTTGAAATCTCGAAATCCACATAGTGCAGTGGGTCCAGCCCCCCTGAGCCGGGAGGCCAGTGTGACCGCAGTTTGAGGAGGGCTGGAGCGTGGAGGCCCGGGGCCCAGGGGCGCCCGAGGAGGCTCTCGCCTGTGGGCAGGATCAGGACAGCTGAATGGGGTTGGGTTAGAATCAATAGATGCAAATTATATATAGGGGCTGCTTGTTAACTTTTGTGTCCTTTTTAATGTAGTGTTTATCTGGACCTCTTTCATGTAGATTGTTTCTGTTTGGTGATTCTAGAGAATGATCTGTATTAAAATAGTGGTGACCTTGGCATTGGTGAGATGTGGCTCTCAAAGAAATAGGAGCACGATTCAGATCCTGTAAACGGAGACAACTACCCTGAGCACTCGGAGAACAAGGGTGGAGGTGCTGGGTGCAGGGGCTCTGAGCAGCGACAGAGAGGCAGTGGCCTAGATCATGAAGCACGAGTACTCTGAGCGATCCTTCCGTAGCCGTACTTAAGTCTGCGGACTGGGTATCTCATGGCCAGGTGTATCCTTACAAGGCTTCATTCCAGAGCTGTCAGTGCACCCGGCAAACATTCCGTATGGACACTGCCTCCCAGATGCTGGGGATTCCCATGACCCAAATCCCAGCCCGAGGATTCCGGTGGGCATGTCTGTGTGTGTCAGTCTTTTGTCTGGGCTGTGGTGGAAACCTGGTCAAAGCGGTTAGATTTTTTTAAATTGCAGTTCAGTGTGACAGTCACTGCCATGGGTACATAGGGCACTCTTTCGAGTGGCGAATTAGGAAGAATACAGGAGAAAAGTGTGTGGCAGTGCGGTAGGCTTCAATTCCTAAATAACCCAGCAAGCCCCAGGGAAATTTTACAGTGGACAGAGGGTGGGGGAAGGCAGTTTGCAGTCCCACTCACATAAATGCAAATATCAAACAGGAAACGATATCCAACTTCACTCCAAATTTGAAAAATGTGAATTAAAGCAATACCAAGACACAGAATTTCCCTACTGGAGTGGTGAGACACAGACTTTCTAAGCGATGCCAGCCCTCCACATCCTGGCAGTTGGAGGGCTTCACGATGGTGCTTACTGGAACGCATTAAGTGGCCACATTTGAATGTCAGGTGAACCAGCCCCATCTGGCTCCTCAGGGCTGAGCCCTTTGCTCTTCTGCCCCAGCCTCTGTGTGGGTGTGACATCCTGGACTAGGATGTGGACTCTATAGGCTCCATAGTAGGAGCTTTACATCCTCACTGTGGTGGGGTCCGTGCAGGTTCCGTCCTTACGTGGTGGACTCTAACCGCTCCAGCGTCTCACCCCCACCCGGGACCCCTGCTGTGCGGGAGTGTGTCCCCCGGCCAAAGGCATGATGGCACCGGGAAGGGGGCTCGGCCAGGACACTGTAGGAGCCACCGTGTGTTTCTGCACCTCCCTTGCTCATTGCCTTTAGCTGCAGGCGCCATACGGGGCACACAAGGGCTGACCCCTCAGCCCGGATCCTAGAATGAAGACAGTGTGTGGCAGAGGGCCCAGCAGGGCTGCAGCTGACCCATTTGCCAGGATGTAACATTGGCAAGAGAGAAACTTGTGTTGTTTTAAGGTCCTGAGATGTGGGGGGATTGTGTTTGAGCCTCAGTCTCGTTTAGCGATGGCAGGGCTAGGAACTAGCTTAGCCCACACAGTCTTGCCTCACTCAGTACAAAGATGGTGTGAGAGGTTTTCAGCAACATTGTCTATAATAAAAAACAAAAGGAAGCAACCTAAAAATACCCAGCAGTGGGCAATGGACTGAATAAATTAAAGTATATCCATGTAATGGAACCTTTATACCTGTTGCAAATACAGTCCTACAGTTTTTTTTTATTTGTATAATCGTGTATCACAATGTTTACCATTCTGCAACTTTATCTTTTCATGCAATATGATCTTTTCAGATTTGTCTGTGTTGAAGGGTATGTATTTAGTATTTATTCATGTGTTTTGTAGGCTCTGTGATCTTCCACTGGGTGAAGTACTGCATTTAAGCCATCCCCTCTCCTGCTAATAGCTTGCTGGGCAATTTGCTACTCAGACATAGTTGCTGTTAAGAACAGTCCACTATGTTGTATACATGCATACGTGTGTCCCTGTGCAGGGGTTTCTTGGAGGGGCGTGCCAGGAGCGGGACCTTCTGGGCGTCTGGTGGTGGGAAACAGGTGTCTTCAGGTTTCCCAGCTATTGTGGACTTGTTCTCCAGTGGCTCTCCTCACTCCCACGCCCACACGCTCGGCCTCTTCCTCCCGGTGTCATCAGACTGGATCTTAAGACTCTACAGAACATGTTACTCAGATATGCTAAGTGGTCCTATAGGTGGCATGTAGATGATCATGAATGCATATCACGTGACAAAAATATCTTTTAAATATGCGGGGAAATGAGAAATACTAGCTGCAAGATAATAGCCGCCCTGGGAAGGGAGCAGGCTGGGATTAGGAAGGGGTGGGTACACAGGTGCCCTCAAAGCTGTGATTCATGTTTTATTTTAAAAATAACAAAGGCAACATGGTGTAACCTTAAGATTTGATAAAGCTGTAAGTTCACATGCAAGTAGTTTTATGATATTTGTATCTGTGTGTTTGGAATACCTGTTTACAAGCACGTAGGACACCACACGTACAGAGAAACATTTTAGGACATTAGGTTGCTTCTGGGAAGTGGGATAGGAAGGATCTTCCACTTACCACTTTTTCTTTTCTTTAGTGCTTGAATTGTTTTTAGAAACATGTATCAAGTCCAAAAATTTAGGAGCAAGGAGAGATTCACTTCATCTTGGGATGAGACAGAGAGAGCAGAGCTCTCAAAACCTGTGTCTTCTCATCCATAAAATATGATGAGAAGCATATGCTCGATACAGGCACTGTGGCAACTGGAAATTACTCATATTAAACGTCTAGCTGGATGCCTTTACATAGGCACTGAATAAATAATAGGTGTTTACATTATTAATATTAATTTGGGCTATGCTCCGTTTGCAAACTTACCCTGAAATGTGCAGAGAAAAATAGATGTCGGCTCTTCAGTCCTCAGTAACTGATCCATTCTTCCATATGAGCTCCACACGGGCGAAAATGGAGCTTGGAGCCAGCAACTCAGTTTACTTCAGTAATTTAAGCCCACGACCAATGTGTGAATCCCTCTCCGTAAGTGCTGCCTCCTCAGGTTTAAATACACAGACGCTCAGATCACCGCTCCCCTCCCCCTACCTGGGTAGCAGATGCCAGATTAGCAAATAAAGATACAGGATGGCCAGTGACATTTAATTTCAGGTAAACAGCAAACAATTTCTTTGTAGTAAATCCCAAATACTACATGAGACATATTTAAACTGAAATAACAATGTATGGTTCATCTGAAATTCAAATGTGACTCTTCTCGCATTTTATTTGGGCAATCCTGTGTGTGGGTGCGTGGGGCAAGGGCACCTGTGGGAGACATAGTCTCCCTGGGCCTCCAGACTTCAATGTGCACTGGGTGGTGTCTGGGTCCATCCCTGAGCCATGGATGGGCTCTGAGGTCTGTGCCTGCTGTGACCCACAGGTGGTGTCTCAGCTCCACCAGGGCCTGGGACAAGGTGCCAGACGACTGAGATAGAGCGAGTGGCCAGGACTCGAAGGAGACAAGGCCGATACTCTGTAAAAGGGCGGCTGTGGTAGTTCACTCATCTAGACACCAGCCCCATCTGGCTCCCCAGGGCTGAGCCCTTTGCTCTTCTGCCCCAGCTTCTGTGTGGGTGTGACGTCCTGGACTAGGATGTGGACCTTATAGGCTCCATAGTAGGAGCTTTACATCCTCACTGTGGTGGGGTCCGTGCAGGTTCCCTTACTCTCAGCTCGGCTGTCTCTCATGTGGTCCCTTGCAAGTGTGCGCGAGGTTCTGACAGTGACCCCAGGGAAGCTGAACCCCAGCTGCCCCTCTGCCCAGATAGTGTGCATCCTGCAGCTCAGATACGGCAACTCTGTGGCCTCCTCACACCCAGAGTCCCGAGCTGAGGCAGCGCCCTGGCCACAGCGTCCCCTCCCCCAGCTCCCACCAGCCTCTGGCTGCCCCTCTCTCCCTTCTCCCAGGTCCACCAGGGCCAGAAGGGGCGGCCCTCCCCCGCTCCCTCCCCAGTGCGCTCTGATCACTCATTCAGCATCCCCTCCACAAACCTGTCATCAGGAACCAATTATATTCCAAACACTGGAAATAATGGCATAAGTAGGACAAATTCTCAGAATTTATTCATGTAAATTCTAGAGGTTACATCTCAGAGCAGCTGATGAGAAGGACAATGAGCAAATATTCTGGAAATTCGTATTACAAGGTCCTGAGATTATGGTCCGTGGCTGTCCGCTCTCCACAGGGGCAGCAAGGTGAGGTGCAGAAGCCGGGGGTGTGGTGGAAGGGGTCTTTTCAACAGAGTGGCTGGAGATGAGACTCAAGTGAAGAGAAAGACGAGCGATGCCCGCATCTGGGTGCAGAGATTTCAGGCGAAGAGGACAATGGGCCCGTAGGAACAAGCTCAGAGTTCTGCAGAACCGCAGGCAGTCCAGCTTTCTGGAGCAGAATGGGCGCAAAGGGGTGCGGTGAGGTTAGATCACTGGCCTGCCGCTTACTGCAGTTCCCAGCGATATAAAAAAACAACTTAGAAAGACCTTATTTCTTTCTGGACTCTTTCTGCCAAAGAGAATAAGGAAGTTGCCTATAGGCTAACGCTGATGAGGCCCCCCCATCCTGGGCCGCACCCTGTCCTTGCTCCCGGGCTCTGAGCTTCGTGGCAACCTCGGAGCAGGAACACAGCGAGCTAACGGGGTTCGGGGCAGCAGACACATGCCTAGCATTTGCACAGCAGTCCTGCTGCAGTAGGTGGCCTTTACGCAGTGCTCCAAGAGGCCACGGAGGGGGGACTTCCTCCTAGGGGATTCCCAAGACATCTTTGACAAGGTGCCAGACGACTGAGATAGAGCGAGTGGCCAGGACTCGAAGGAGACAAGGCCGATACTCTGTAAAAGGGCGGCTGTGGTAGTTCACTCATCCAGAAATACGGTTTTAGTTGGGCCATTGTGTTAATATGGGTGCAGATTAGAAGGAGAAGCCTTTGGCCCCCGCAGGCCTGGCCTCTGCTCAATCTGATGAGGACGTCCTGGGGCCGCGGTGCAAGTCCACAAAGGTGGATCTGCAGCAAAGCTTTGTACTGTTTTTGTTCTCAGCTAACAGCCTCCTTTGTGTTTGTTTTCTGGCTTGTCTGCCCAATGCAGGTCCTGGAGTCCCTACGGTGACAGTGCACAACACGACAGACAAGAAGAGTAAGTGCTTTCTGGTCTTTTCCTAAAACCCCACATGACCTGGGAGAAAGGACGCAACCCAGCTTCCTGAGATGACCCAGCCCCTGCCCCTGGGTGGAGGTGGGAGAGATGGCCATGCCCTAGACTTCAGCGTGGACTTCTACGGAATGGAGCTGGCATACATTGGTCTCTGGGGCCTGGGGCCTTCGTGGCATGCAGGGGGTGAGGGTGGGGGACGGGGCTCGTGTCCCTGGTGCTGCAGGGGTGAGACTTTCCAGAGACTCTTGAGGGGCACCCAGCACCATTTTGCTTGAAAGGACTCCATGCAGGTTGACCTGTACTTTTGTATTTATGCAAAGGGTTGGAAATGCGTGCAGTCCAGACAGACCCTCAGTAGAACTGAGACGAGGACAGCCTGCCTGTCCCTCCCTGGCCCTAAGGATCCCTTTGCATTCCTTCCTCCCAGGCCCCTGCCCTTCCCACTCTGCACCATGTTCCCTGTCAGGCCCCCGCCCCGTCCTGCCTTCCTACAGAAAGTCAGACAGGACAGACTGTCTAGTCCCCTCAGGCCTGGTGCCAGGAGTGACTGCATGGCCTTTGGACAGTGCCACTCTGGGTTAGGTGACTCCGGGTTCCCGTGTGGGCGCTAGGGTTTTAGGCACCAAGGAGAGAGCTGGTACAGGGGAAGGTGTGGAGAGGGTTTCTTTACAGTATATTTAGACACTGGTTAAAAAAGTGATCAAAGTGTTCAAAAGTAGATAAACTAATCTATTTCAATGGACGGTACTGAGAAAATAAACCCAAACAGTAATATTCTGTGAAACAAATACTAATTAGAAATTCAAAATTAAGTAATAGTGAAATCAGAAGTAAATAGATTTTAAACATCAGTAAAATACAAAAAGAAAGCCAAAAAATGGGTGTCAGAATGGATTCAAAACACATGCATGGCCTTCAAAGGGAACCGTGCTAAGGGTAAGCTGGGCAAGCCGCCCTCCCAGGCCAAGGCATGGTTTTTGGGGTGAAGAGATGACTCTGGCCCCTGAGCTTTGGGGGTCTGAGCCATGTGTGCAACAGAGGCAGGGCCCCCAGAGGATCTGATGAGCGATTGCCCAGGGCTGCACCACTCCTGCCTCACTGCCCACACACTGCCCCTCTAATGGGCACGAACCCTTGGCAAGCCCTGGGGGAGGCCCCGGGATGGTGGTGGGACTAAAACTTCCACCTGCAGGCACAGCATGTCTGGGGTCTGCAGGCACAGCCCAGCGTGACAATCCTCTTCAAAAGGTGTTCGGGCTTGCATCTCTTTAGCTATGATTTTTCACTTTAAAAAATGGAACTATTTCACAGAGCCTCAGCTGAGGCATGTTTTTTAAGAAAAGGTGCATTATTCCCTATGAGTATTATTAGCACTTTAGAGTGCACAGATAATTTCCTGATATTTTATGAAGTTTTTTCTTTCTTAAAAATCTGCGGTGTGATGCAAACTGAAGAAGGTGTGGGGCAGTGGCATCGTCCTAGTGTGAGTGTCCCATCTAGGCACGGCTCCGCGCAATGCACCGTCGGGGAGGCTGGGTGTGGGGCACGGGGAACTCCAGGAATTACTTTTGAAACTTTTGAAACTTCCAGTGAACCCATAGTTATTTTGAAGTAAAAAGGTTATTTTTAATGTATGGTCTATTAAAAACACAAAACTAGGTCTCTAGGTTCTTTGTTGTTAATTTTAAGAAACTACTTATAGCTCTTCTTAAGAAAGCCTTCTGCTTGAATACCTGCTTCATGGGAGGGTCACCGTTGATCTTCCCCAGTCCAGCGCCACTTTCTGAGAATGCATTTGCCTTTTAGCCACATGCAGGCTCGGATGTGACCGTTCTCCTGAAGGGCAGGGGTGGGAAAATGTCCAGTGAGACCAAAGCCGTCACAGTTTTCTGCAGGATCATGCATGAATGAAATAAAGCAGGTTTATGTCTTAGATATGTGTAACAACATTAAACCATTTTATTTATTCCATGTGTGACATAAGGTGGTGTATGTGTGCGAGCGCAGTGCTCTAAAACAGAGTTCAGAGCTGAGCCCACCAAGTACCCCCAGCAAGTGCAGCGGGTGCCCCCCCAGCTCCAGGGCATGACTAGTTCTCCTGGGAAACCAAACAGCTACCTTCTTTTCACCTGTTTGGCTGGTTAGCTGCATTAACCTATCAACCATCAATATTGATGGCGACTGTAGGTGGCCCTCCATGTTCACCACATTTTCCTGTGGGTCCCCCAAAGTGCTGATGGCTCCTGAAGAATACTCTAGAACTGTGGATGGTCACTGTCTGTGGTTGAACTGTCACCCAGGGGCCAAGAGCCAGGAGCCGGTGCAATGAGATAACAGCGCCGTGCACGCTGGGGCAGCTGGCTGTGCAGTGGTGCTCCATTCTTCTCCATGTGAGAGTTAACGGTGAACCTGAAGGTGACACCATTGTGCTTTATCTCAGCCAAGTGCCCATTAGTTGGAAACTGGACAGCATCTGTATCCTGGTGACGTGTGGGATTCATTTGTTTTCATATTTATTTCACAAGCCCAGGTATATTGCTTTATTTGAACGCGGGCTTTCGCACAACCTAATTCAGTCTCGGGTAGTTCATTCTCACTCTGTTGCTGCACTTGCAGTTCTCAGTATAGTTCAAAATTTTTAGAATATTGACTTGAGCCACAGATTAAGTAGGATAAAGAATGATTAAATGAGGCTGTGCTCGTGGCCGTACCCACCACCCAAGAGGAGAATAGGACAGTTCACTTGTTCAGGGTCCGCTTATAATCAGAAGTGTGTTTTGTCGGGAGTCAGAAGGGCCTGGCCAACATCCCGCCTAGCTGGGCGCCTGAAATGCCGTCAGGGCGTCAGGGCATCAGGGCGTCAGGGTGTGGGTGCGTTAGGACGTCGTGTTTGCACAAAAGCTTCTTTTAGAATGTAAGAGTCCTGGCCAGTCAGCATTGCCCTGGCTGCCACAGATACTCCGAGGATATGCTTAAGCTGGGTGGGGCATCTCTGCTGCTCCGCCCGTCTTGCCCATCCCCCACCTCTGTGATGCGCAGGGTGTAGTTTTCATTTTCACCCTCAAGATTGCCTCAAGACAGAATGGCTCTCGTGTTTGCAGTGCAGCTGAAAGACAGGAGAAATGGCAAAATTCCAGTAACTGAGACAGGCCTTTCGGGCTGTCTCCCTACAAGGGCCACCCGCAGGCCTCCTGGTCACAACTTGCACACGTCGGTCCTGCCCGGTTGTCAGACTGGAGCAAACATGCCTCCGGCCCCCAGTGTCTGGGGAAAGCTACAGTAATCGCATCCCTGTGTCTGTAGGAGAGGCCAGACCCCACGGCCTGGATGACGGCACAGTGCCGACTCGTGGGGGCACCAGCGCCGCCATCACAGGGGCCGGGCAGCCTCACCTCCGTCCCCCACTCTTTGCTCCACGTAACCCCACGAGGAGGGCAGCACGGGCCGTACGGGCTCCATTTCCCTGGCAGGAAATTGAGACCCAGGTGTAAGAATAGTGACAGCCAGGACATTGTTCCTTCTGGAATTCTAACTGTTCAAGAGCAGGTCATTCCAAGAGGAGGAGAAAAGGGGAAGTAGTTTTAAAAAGAGGAAGGGATGGAGGGAGGGAGGGAAGAAAAGGGCAAGAGGTCACACAGTGAATCCTCCAGCAAGTCAGATATTTTTAAGGATTATAGAAAATGTTTACATTTTTCGGTTCCCTCTCTGAGTAAGCACCGATCACAAGCCCGTCAGGCGCCATCACAGGTGCGGGTCTCAGGTGCTTATTTAAGCAGGATTCAGCCCCCGGCTCCCCCTGCTCTGCCCCTAGGATGACACCCCCAGGCGGCCTGAGGCCCCCTGGAAAACAACTGGGAGTTATTCTCGAACCAAGGGCCCAGCTCTGGAGGTCCCGGCCTCGTCCTCCACAAGGACTGGGGAGGCCGCTCCTGACCCAGCTCTGTCCTGCGCCCCAAGGCCGCCTCAACCCCTGACCCCGCACAGCCAGCCCAGCCCCAGCCAGGCGACCCGCGGGTCAGCGGGAAAAGCCGCTGCGGCCCCAGGAGAACTCCACAGCGTCCTGCGGGCCGGGAGGACGGGGCGCTTGAACAGCCCCTTCGAATGCTGGCCTCCTCGTCCCCTCATCGCTGCCCGGCTGGGTCCCCGGCTCCTAACACAGCCCAGCAGCCGCTGACCACCGGCCAGCCCGCCCGAGGGCTTCGCATGCACGGCGGTGCACCCGCCGCAGACCTCAGCGCCCGGCCCACCAGCAGGGCCTGGGTGCACCTGAACCCCGGCCCCCAGTCCTGACCTCGGGTCTCGGGAGCTGGGCACCTCGGTGATGTGCTCACGACCGCAGCACCTCTGAGCACGGCTCTAAAGGCGACCCGTCTGGTCAGACACGGCGAGTCCCTCGCGGTGTCGGGACTCCCTGCTGTGTTCGAAGGGGGTGAGCCGAGCTCGGAGCCGCCTCACTCGCAGGAGGCCAGGAAAGCAGCTGTGGACGGCCAGCTGGGGGAGCGGCGGAGCAGCTGACCGGGGAGGCAGCGAGGGGAGGGAAGCGGCGGGAACGCTGCCCGCCGGGGAGCGCGGGACCGGAGGGAAGGTGGGGTCCAACCCCGCCCGGCCGCCGCCTCTGTGTCAGCCCGCTGGGCAGTTTGAAATCACTGTTTCAAAATGCTTTGTCCTTCCCCCTCCCGCGCTGACCCCTCCGCCACCCTAGGATATTTGACTTCTTCCTCTTTAGAAAATCTTACCTACAAACAGAGCCTGCGGGGTGTTCACAGACGTGACTCTGAATTATTTAAAAGCCGTCTCCTTAAGAGCATAATTATGGGGAGGACGGAAGTATACTCATTTGGGGCCTGGGTATTCAAACAGCTTAGGTCCTAGGCTAGAAAAACCAACGGAATTACAGTTAATACCTGGCTGGTCGAGCCCTACGTGCGCGGGAACCAATTCCGGCCAGGAGCTGCCCCATGATGACACTCAGCCATCCCGGAGAAAGCGGGCGGGTGGGGTGGGGTGCTGGGGAGCTGGCTGGTCACACCCCACAGCACGTCCGCAGCCAGTCCCTGAGCTCCGGCTGGGCTGCCCCGTACCCCTCCTTTCCCGACACGCAGACCTGGGCTTGTCTCCCCCGTCCTCCCTTCTCTTGGGTTGTGTAAGGACTTAAAACCGCCTCCCGGGCCATCGGCATTAAGGCAGCTCATCTGCGATTGTACCAGACATGAGCTGCTTGGTGCCCGTCCCTTCGGCCTTTGCCCACCTGGTTCTCTGCCTGGAGAATCTGCCCCTCCTGTCTTCTTCCCCCTGGGTAACACCCACAGCTGCCACCTCCCCACTAGGCCATAGCAGGGCGGTCGGAGGGGACACAGGCTGGCGGAGGGCACGGAAGGTGTTGGCCAACATGAATGAGCTCGTCCATCGGACCCTCTGTTGTCCCCGGGGCTCCGCGCACAGGCAGCCTTTCTGGAGGGATGGAGAGGTGGGTCAGGTTTGCAGACCAAAGTCCAGCATGCTTGGCGGGCGAGCCGGTGCTGCTGACACACGTGGACTGTGAGTTGAGCACCCAGCACCTTCCAGCCCTTGGCCCCTCAGCCCCTTCTCTCCCCTCAGGTGCCAGGCGGCTCTGCGGTGCTGTGCCATCTGCTGCTGCACATGGGCAGTGCGGCCACCTCTCTTGATCGAACCCAAGCTGCCCCCTGGCATGACACCAGTGGCTGTGAGCAGCCGGTGGTAAACTCACTTGCCGGGACCCTGTGTTCAAGGTGCTCAAAATCCAGCCGGAGAGAAAAATAGATACAGCAAAAAGAATAATTGTTACCTGAACTGTGTGCCTGTCACTAACTAGACGTGGAATTCAGAGAAAAGATCTCCCTGGCGGTGGGAACCTGGAAAGCATGTACGTGCCGGCCTTGGGCCTGGACTGGGCAGAGCCGCACAGCCCTGGGTGGGCGGTCAGTGTCTGGTGCCGCGGGTAGCCAGCCTGTGAGCATGAGGACCAGGTCCCACGCTGCCAGGCAGGTGCACGTGAGGAGGAAGCCATCACAGAGTCCCCAGGAAAGGCCTGGAAACCGAGGCTGGACAGCTGGACCCTTGCAAGCAGGTGGCACTCCCGAGCTGGCATGATCCCCATGCGCACTCGCGACCCTGAAGAACTGTGGGGAAAACGGGCCCACTGCTATCAGCTCACCTTAGGTCAGCTGCCCGTTGCTTCCAGCAGGTTCTGTTCAGCAATTTACAACAATTCAGGTGAGTGGGGACTCCACCAAGACCCTGAACCAGCAGGGCCTCCCAACAGCCCATGGGCCTGCGCCTGCCACTGGGTCCCCACCAGGGGGGCGGCCCTCCCAGGCAGCCGTCTGTTCCCACTGTCTCACTGTGTCCAGATGTGATAATAGCTAATTCCACCAAATATTAGAGGGGCTCACATTTAATTAAGGAGTGGCCATTTGTGTGCTTCAGACGGGAGGTCCCTGTGGCCCCGGAGTCTAAAGAAGAGCCCTTCGGGAATACGCCGATGTTTTCTGATTTCCTCTGCTGAATCCTGCCTTCTTTGAATGCAATTATGGGAACAAATAAAATGGCTTAACTCAACTCCCCTGTGGGCCAGCCAGCTCTCTGCTGATAAAACCAGTTGTGTGGGCAATCATTACATGAGAAATCTAATATTTAACTAAATTTAATAGTCTTTTGCTTCTGTGCCTTTCTATGAAGAGTGGGATTTCAGCACCAAGGGACGAGCCATTCAAATGCAGTCTATGGAGTCCTGTGCGATTAGATCACGGGGCCTCCCATGGGAAGCCGGAGGTCCAGGAGCTGGTAATGGGGCATTTCGGGAGCAAGTCAGTGTTCTTGCTAACTCCAGGCAAGCTTTTTTCCATAGGCAGCAAACTAGCATTGAAGCTGGGTATGAAATTTCTCCTTCGGATCAGCATCTGAGATGGCTGAGTGCCGTCAGTATAGCAAATTCAAGTGCACACGTACGGAGAGAAGAGCCTGTTCCAATCAGCCGTGAGAGGGTCTGCTGCTGTTCTTCCACTTGGAAATTTGCTAGTCCAGGGTGGGCTTGGCACCAGCAGAGCCCCACTGAAGCCACCCCATCCCTGGAGGCAGGAGCGACTGCTGCTCCCGATGGCTGTGTGTCCATCCTTGTTTTGCGGGTAAAGACGTTCCTCTTGGCTGCCCTGCGTCTCCCTGAGTGTCGGTCTCTCAGCTCAGCGCACGCTCACACACCCTGGTCACCACCTGTCTCCACCTGGGCTGCCTCGCAGGCACACAGGGAGGTACAGAGGGCAGAGGCTGCCGGATGACCCTGTAAGGTCTGTGCACTGGCTCCTCCCATTTGCGTTTGGGTCACATCCGTGAATTTCGTCATGATCCCAGCATTCATGGCGTACCTTGTGTCTGTCCTTAGTCCTTCAAGCCCTATGAACTGGTGCGGGAAGCAGTGGGGGGTGGTCAGGCCTTGGTGCCTCAAGGCTCCCACTCACAGGGCCTGCACCCCAGAGCCAGAGAGGCCTCGGGCTTTCTGAGACAGCAGGCTCTCAGGCCCTCCTGGTTCCTTCTGCACCAGAGGCCGTGGGGCTGCGGAAAAGGTGCCATGTGGGAACAGGGAGGAAGACTTGGGTGGAAACCCAGGCTCATTTCCTGTGGAGATGCCTCGCTTCCAGGGCGTGAATTGGATCGACACAAGTGGATCTACTCAAGTTACTGGAAACCAGTGCCTCCTGTTCCCTTGGCGGGGAGGCCAGGGAAGCCAGGCAAACCACCAAACCCTATGGCTGGTGGTTAAGTGTATCTGCAGAGGGCTACCTGAGACCGCTGGGCAGGGCTTCTCTTTGAAGGGGCAACAATTGACTTTATGGAGAAGGAGCCAGCGAAGAGAATTCCAAACATAGACAACAGCAGGTCCAAAGGTCCTGCGGCAGCAAGGAACTTGGGAGATGCTATTGTTTTCCTTACCTTGTGGAGCCGCCTGCTAGCCTTCCCACCCTGTAAATGTAAATAGAGCATTAATAATAAATAGGCAATAGCTCATAAACCAACTCCTCTTGACTGTGTGCCTGGAACCCTGTGTTAAAGTGCTGAGATTTGGACTCAGCAAAAATAAGGGCTCTCTCTGCTCTTTGAGGAGAATGGCTGTGGGTGTGAGGCAGGCAGAGGGCATACCTGCCACCCTGGGGTACAGTGTTCCCTCCCTGGCTTGCACAGGTGACTGCGAGGTGGGACGCACCATCTCTCAGCTGCATCTCTGGGTCTCATGTCTGCTTGGACCTCAGAGTATGTCCCTGGCAGACACAGCTGTCTAAAAAGGACACCGTTTCTTGCGTGCTCTGGGGTGGTCAGATTCTTTCACTGTGGTGGTCCAACTTCAGATTTTCAAAAACTCTACCTGTTTGAAAGTGCATCTCACCATATCTCTCCTCTCCCATATGTAGGCTCAAGTGAGAAAGGAAAGAGAAAGTCAGATGGCTTTTATAGTATAGCAGGTGGTGCGGTAAGGGGGACAGGCCATTTCAGGAGACTACTGAGGGGGGCAGATGAGGGGGTCCTCGCACTAGAGAGACCCCGTGAGGGCGTCTGTGTGTTATTACAATGTGAGAAACAAAGGCTCCACACATTGCTAGGTGCGGGACGGGGCGGCCCTCTCTGTCTGGAGGGAGAAGCCAGTCCTGCCATGTGGTAAACCCTGTCGGCTAAGAGGACCATCCAAATTCGTGTCTCCAAAGCCAGATAACCTTATGATTGAGGTAATAAATCTGACCCCATTTGTCCTGGACAATTTCAATGAAGATCACACTGCGGCTTCTGCTCCCCTCTCCTCCCTTGGTTATTATGACCACTAGATTTTGGAAAACCATTTGTCCTAACAGATATATGATGCTGGTTTTCCAGAACCCAGCATACCCAAACCTATGTGTGTGAGAAATGCCATGGAGAACAAACATCTATGGGGGGCCAGGGCAGTGAGCGTTGCTAAGACAACGGAAGGAACCTTCCACCCGCTGAGCTCTCGATTCGAGACCGGGCATTGTACCTCGTCCTGTGACTCGAGCAGCTTTTGACTGTTTCTGGGTCTGTGCAATAGAAATAATAATTCCCTGCAGGACTAGTGACACGTGGACACCGTGGCTCCCGTCAGTGGTTGCTGAATCTGAATGTGTCATTTTCTCTTTCAGAACTGTTTGACCTAGAAACAAATGACCATGTACAGAAGGCCATCAGTGACCGGCAGATGCCTAAAATAGAGTACAGGGAAATCGAGAGTGATGACTACAGTAAGTGCTACATTTCCCCTTTTACAAGGAAGGACAGGTACCTGCTCTGAACAAGTATCTGTGGCTCACCGTGCACGGAGGGCCTCCCAGCCCTGTGCACTCCCGGCCTGGTGGCTGAAACGCGCTGCAGTCAGCGAGGCAGGATTCGGGGCTGAGTGGGGGGAAAGCATCGTGCACTGAGCTTATTGTGTCCAAAACCAAGGTACCACTGTGGCGACAGACCGAAAAAGGAGCAGCGACGTGATTTCTCTCCTTGAGAGGCTGATGATTTGGCGCCAGACTGAAATTCTCTCCTCACTGGGGAACACGGCATGGCGCCATCCAGGGGAAACAACCTCCCCAGGGAAATCCCTTTTCTGTGCCATTTGGTATCTTTTCAACTTCATCATCTTACTCTGAGTGTCAGTCCTGTGCTGAGGTGGGCATCCTTGCACCTGGAAAAATATGTCATGAGGGATCCGTGCGCTGTCACAGCCTGGGAAACGCCCAGCACCCTGCCTTCTGCGCCCTGTCCGTCCAGACAGCCAGTCAGCTTTTATGGGCACTTATTCTGTGCTACACACCCTGGGGCACTAAAACCCCAGGGCACTGGCTGGAGATGGATCCCCATCTGAGGAGGGAAGCCCACTAGGTATTTACCCTTAGGTACCCTAGATGCAGAATGCCCCAAACGGATCTCACCACCTCTCCCCCAGAACTCTGTCCCCCTCCGGACTTCCCTACCTTTGAGGAAAAGAGCCTTTTGTTGGCTGGTTGGTTTTGAATCACTGAGAGTCCGAGCTGGGAGCTATCTTTGGGTGATGCATTCAGGCGTCATGAGCCCGTCGTGTCTGTCGGGAACAGGCTCTGCCCTCTGGGCTGACTGCCTGCACTCTTCCTTGAAGAGGAACAAAGGCAACCAGGGGTGGACGGGGGTATTGAGACTGGTCAGCTGTGCCCGAGCAAAAGACGGTGGTAGCTACGCGCACCTGTGTTTGCAGCCCAAGACCATCTCTGGAAGCTCTCTGTCCCCCTTTTCCCTTCCAGTGGGACACTGGCTTGTCGCCTGGTCGGTGGGCCCTGGAGAGTTCTTAAATCCCCTTTCGTTGGCAAAGACCCGCAGCTGCCTGAGAAACTGTGAGCTCCTGAGGCCAGAAGCCAAGGCTCACCCCCGTGAAACAAAGTCAGACCTGCCCAAACAGGACGCATGGCCCAGCTGCACCGTTTGGAGCAGAGAGCAAAGGGCCCAGCGGTTCAGAGGAGAGTGTAAGAATGGACTGGGGTCACAGGAAGGCTCCAAGGAAGGGGGGACTGGACGGGGTTCCCGGAGTCAGCTGTAGGCTGGCACCCAGGATGGGAGAGGGGCAACAAGAGCTGCCACTTAGGCGAGAATTGGCGTCATTCCCTGGGGCGGGTCAGGAGGCTGACCAGGCGTGTGCCAGCCTGCAGGAGGGCCCCAGGGTGTCAGTGACTCTCCAGCGCCTTCAGTCCATCTGGAGGCCACTTGCCAAAACGTCCCAGTCTGACCGTTGGCCCGGATAGTCACACTGTATTAGAACATGTCTAAGCCTTGATAGGGGTCCACGTAGGGAACATGTTACCCCTGAAAATCAGAGAGTTGGGAAACAGGATGTTCTTCAAATCCCTCTCCCCCCACCCACAGATCCAGAGACTTCCTCTTTAAAAATGCCCCAAATCTAATTGCTCTGATGATGGGCAAGATGGAGGAAATCTATCAGGAAGGGTCTGATAGTGGGAAGAGAAATAATCTTAGGAAAACCTTAAATGGAGGTAGATGATGTGCCCAGGGGAGACCTCAGTCCCCCCCGGTTCCAGGGCCATTCCCAGGGGCTCTCCGGGGTCTGGGTTTCTCCTGGGTTTCCACGGGGTGCACTCGGGTTCCACAGGATGCGCGGCCCTGGGACCACACGCAGCTTTGAGTGTGTGGGGACCCTGACACCCAGCAGGTGAGTTAGGAGGAGGTGGACACAGAGAGACAGGATACTCACGTGTGCGGGCATCGGGGCTCCGGCGTGATCACAGAAGTGGAAGGAGGGGTGGGAGAGTCCCGGCCGGTGTGAAGCCACACGAGAACCCGAGGAGAGAGGAAATGGGGGGTGCCGGCCGGAAGGGCATGTGAGCCCGCCTCACAGGGGCTTTACCCCCGGCTCCTGTCAGGACAGGACAGGGCCCCCTGGCCAGCCTGTCCTGACCCCACAGCCAGGGGCACTGAGGACCCCTGGCGATGCAGCTCCCACACCCCCTCCCTGGTGAGGCGTTCCTAGAACAGGCCACTCTGGGCAGCTCAGGGGAGTTGGATCACCTGGACATCTGTCTTTGTGCTTCCCATGTGTAAGGAAGAACCGAAAGGCAGGAAAACAAGACGACTGTAGGCTGACAGCGGACGGAGGATGGGTGGAAGCATGGCTCAGTATGCAAGCCGGCAACGTGCCGTGTCTGGTCAGTCCCCCTCTACCTTCCGTTTCTAGCACAGACCTCAGGCCGGGGCCCATGACTGGCAGGGCCTAGTACAGCACGAGCACGGGGATGTTTCATTCACACCCTGTTCTGACAGGGCACTCAGCCAAGCCAAGCCATTGCAGGGGCCACACGCGCCTGCACAGACCACAGAGCCAGCCCGGTGGCCTCCCGAACCAGGCTTAACTTCCTGCCCCTGCCCCGTCCCGTGAGCAGGTTTTCCAAATAACTCCCTGACATTTCCCACAGCCTCTGAGGCAGATGGTGGCCTCTCCGAGGTCACTTCTCATGCCCTCAGCTCACTGCCCTTTGCAGTCCACCCCACACTGCCATCATGTCCCCAACCCTAAGGCACCCCTGGACAAAAGCCAGCCTCTTCACAAAAAAATGCAGGGAAGGACCTTTGGAAACAGGTGACCAACATTCCCCCCTTGCCGCGCGGTTTCTTCCCTGCGTGGGGTTTCACTCGACAGGTAAGTGGAGCGAAGGTGCAGGCGTGTGCAGTGACGGGATCAAGCCTCACCCCTCGGGGGCCCCAGAAAATATGAAGGGTGTCCTGCTGCCACATTGTTCTGGTGTCTTCACATTTTGTTTTCTCCTTTAATGCTCCCAGAGGCTAAGGCTTTCCTTAGAGAAGCAGCCCTCCTCAGGGCAGGCTCTGCGGAATGCATTCAGCACTCAGCCGCCTGGGCCAAGGTCTGCCCGGGTCTGCCCAGGGGCTTATCGGTGCCAGGGGTCAGTCCAGACCATCTTTTGTGGGTATTTCAGTGATGAAGTCTGCCTGCCTTTCCGCTGGTCCCTAGGCCATTGATCCAATTTGCAAACCATTAGCCGTTCAGCCAGAATCTGTAAGGGGAGCAGGCTGCTAAGCCGGCAGCCCCGGCCTGTGGTGTAGCTATAGAAAGAATGCTGAAAAAGCCACTAATACCAATTTAATTGCTAATCTGAGTTGTAGTTAATATCAGTAAATAATTTCTAACTCGGGCAGGCGTGGTTTTTTTGGCGGGGACAGAAGAAACTGGCGAGAAAACCCCCTTCCCCACGACCCATGGCGAAGGGCCAGATCCAAAGGACCTTGGTACCAAAACCCACCCACTGCACCAGCCCCTCTCACCCCTTCAGCTGTGGTCCTGGGCAGGGAGACCTGCGTGACACCCACTGGCCTTGGACAGAGCGCCCCGCGGGCGCTCCGCCCCCCACTCTGGGTGCTGCCTGCACCTCACCGCCGGCCCCTGGTCTCTTGCTCCCCCATCCCTGGTCCCCAGTATCCCTCCCCACTTAATTGTGTGTTGCTGCAGGACCCTGGAAAAGACGCCCTCGGGCGCTCATTTCTCCCTGGAATTTGGCAGTCAGCAAGTGCTCGTGGGACCAGTCTTTTCTGTTTTTCAGAGCACTCTGTTTGCAAGATTGAATTTAAGCTTCAGATGGAGAGAGTAAGCGTCAGGATGGTTGGGTGACTTGCCCAAGGTCGCTCAGTGGGCCAGAGTCACAGCATGAGAATTGGGGCCAGCCCGTGCCCCCCAGAGCACCCCAGCCGGTCAGACATCGTGGCCCAGGCCCTCACGAGCTGCTCTGTGCCCTGTTCTGCCTAGAGTTGCCTGTTCAGGTCCTCAAGCCAGCGACCTTCACCGACACAGCCCACTACCCGCTGCTGCTGGTGGTGTAAGTATCGTTGCCCGCTTCTCTCGGGTGCCTGCTGGGGACTCAGTGATGTGTGGACATGGCACTGAACTCAAAGAAATGACGAGCAGGAGACATGCTTAGTTTGCAAACTAAACACAAGTCAGCTGAGCCCGTCAGCAAATGTCAGGTTCTTTTTATCACTGTTGGTGACCCCAGGGGTTTAGGGAAAGTGGGGGCAATGTATCCCTCACCCCCAAGCCTCTGGGTGGTTTGTTACAACAAAAACAGGTGCTAAGTCAGATTCTACGGATTGTCCCACAGTAGCTGGTGAACAGGCTCAGAAATTCATGGAAACTGATGGGAAAAGTCAGCGGGCACCGTGCACATAGGCTCATGGGGGGCGGGGGGCCGCAGATCGCCCTGGGACACGGCAGGCATGGCCCAGCACCCAACACCGCCTGGCCGGCTGGCTTCCCCACCTCAGGTCAGGGTGCCGGGGCCTGAGCTGCATGTCCAGCTGTGAAACGGCCTCAAACACCATCCATGTGCCCAAGAATTATTCCAGACATTCCTTATGTTAATTAGCCAGCCCTCTGGTTTAGATTCTTGAGAAAGCATTTTAAAGAGTGCTGGCACCACCTCTGCAGGTGTGGGTCCTGATTAGGGCTCCGGCCCCGAGCTGAGATCAGCTGTCCCAGGAGGGGCCTGCATGCGAGCCGGCTGCCCTGGGCTTCCAGGAGGACCTGGCGACCCAACACCACGTCCTCACCCCTGCCTGCTCCTGCAAGGCCCAGGGAGCAGGGGAGCACAGGGGCTGGCACCAGGGGACAGCAGTGAAGTCACTCCCTCAGCAAATGGCGGCGGGGGACAGACTGCTGCTGCCCTGGGCGTTGGCCCTGAGTCACTCCCCTATAGACGCCTCCAGGCTGAGATTCCAGCCACAGGCTCCGCCTTGCAATTAACCCACTTTCCTCACTGGTCAGGCTTAGCGCTTTGCCGGCGACCCCTCCTACCCACACACTTCTCATACACACACACTTAGGTTCACTTTTCACATGCTGCCCCCTTTCTCCCTGGTCAAGCCAGATTTTCATCACTTCCTCAATGACACCAGCGAATGCTGTTTTTTAAGTAACCCTAAGGGAAACCCCAAAGGCTTCGCACTGCAAACGGCTCCCTTTCTTTTCAAAAGTGAAGGCGGTAAAGCCGGGCAGGGCCGCCCATCCCGTGGATTAAGATGGACCTGCCTGCACTGACCAGGCAGCACGCAGGTGCAGCACCCCAGCTGGCCCCAAGGCTTTTCACTGTGACCTCAAGGGTGACAGCTGTGTGGTTTGGGGACCTCAGATACCTAAGGAACTGTGTTGGATGATTCCTGGTTAAAAAACAGAAGATCTAAACAAAACCACTTTCCATATACCAGGATCACACTATAACCCCGGTCCTTTCCGCATTTGGCCTTTGGACACAGAACTCTGGAGTCACACATACACGCGCACACATCCCTCGCCTGCAACCCCCAAGTCCTTGGCAGAAAGCCAGTGTGGTGATGGCCTGGTAGCTGTCACCTCCTTGGAGAAAGAACCAGCGAGCCGTCTTCTGGCCGCTCTCGGAATGGGCCCCCCCATCTGTTGCCGATCCTGGGAAGAGGCTGCACCCGCGCTGGCCTCCCTCTGTTCATCCTGTCCCCACCAAAATGGAAAATCATCTAGAAGCCTCCCCATACCCCTGAGGGTGCTAGGAAATGCTTAGCAACCGAGCCTCCATTTCTGAGGTGCCCCTGTCCTGTTTGTAGCCCTGGCCGATTTCCACAGTGCCAGGCTCTGCCGTGGATGGCTGGCCAACAGAGTGATGCCCCTGAGTGGGCGCTGGGAGACGTGAGCACACGACGGCCCACCCAGAGAGGGGGGGGGTGATGCCCTGCCTCCCTTTCTGAGAAGGTGCAAAAGAGAAAGCCCCCCCAGACCAGTTTGTCTGCCGTTTCTTCTGAGTTAACCAAAAAGAGTATTTCTGCAGACCAAGGATGCCACACCCAGGAGCAAACATGTTCTTGTCACTCACGTGACAGGGACCAGAGGGGCATGCTGGGACAGCTGGAGCCCAGGAAAGGAGGGGTCATGTAGTGCCAGGGGGCAAGCCAGAAGAAACTGGGCTTTGTTAAAGTTGCACCAATCAAGTGCCTCTTGGCAACAGTGTGCCAGTGCCCTGTGCTCCCGGGGGGCCCTCAGGACACTCCTCCTCACCATCTGGGTGTGTGGGTGGTAGTGCCAGATTGCACTTGGGGTGTGGAGTCAGGCACATGGCAGCCAGGGGTCACGGGCACCCCCTGGGTGGGCACGGTCCTTTAGGAGAGGATCTTCAGGACCCTGTGTCTGTCAGACCAGCCGCTGCCCCACACAGCGTGCCAAGGTGGGGATTGTCTTTTCCAGGGATGGCACGCCAGGCAGCCAGAGCGTGGTCGAGAAGTTCGAGGTGACCTGGGAAACGGTGATGGTGAGCAGCCACGGGGCCGTGGTGGTGAGGTGCGACGGCCGAGGCAGCGGCTTCCAGGGGACGAGGCTCCTGCACGAAGTGGGGCGGCGGCTGGGCGCCCTGGAGGAGCAGGACCAGATGGAGGCCGTACGGTGAGCGCCCCACCCACCAGGCGCGACCCCCAGCCGGCCGCAGCCCGGGCCCCTCTGGGGCAGGCTCTTGTCAAACCAAACACTGTGCGCACAATTTGCTCATACTTACAAAGCTGCAAAGCGAAGGACACTGCTAGTGACATCCTCCCGACACTGTCATACTGGTTTTCGCGTAGCTAGGTAGCTCGTCTGTCTAGTCAGTTACAAGGAGGCTGGCTCCCTGTGCGGTGGTCACGGGCCCTGGCTGGTGGCCGCCCTCACCAGGGGGGTGGGGGTGGATGCAGTCACCCTATTACTGAGAAAAGGGCCTCCATGCCCAGCCAGCGGTTGGCCAGAACCCCTGCTCAGCCCGGAAGAGTTTGTCCCCTGCTCTTCCCCCTCCCTGTCATCGAGCCTGCAAGACCTACGGAGAGCAGAACGCAGCTCGGGGCGAAGGGACAGATGCTCAAAATGGTTATTGAGTTTTATTGTTTCCCTGGGGAAAAAAGGCATCAGGAGCCTCGCCAGGCTACACGTGGTTTTTAGATTATTTGGTAGAAGTGGCGGCGCAGGGGACCGCAGCGCTGAACGTGACTTACCCACTGAGAAGTGTCGCGAGAACGACTCAGCTGAATCTGCAGACACGTGCTTGGATGGAAGAGAAGGGCCAGGAGCCCTTGGCGAACCCCACGGTGCACAGGGTGAGGCCGGCCCCGGGCAGGCGAGCGGACGGCACGCAGTGCGCGGGCTAGGAGTGCCGGCGAAGGACTGCTCTCCGCACCTCTTCTCACCTCTTGTCGTGACCGCTCGCGCTGCGGTGTGAAAGAGTTCACTTAACCGACATTTCAAAACATGTCCTCCCTTGTTTTTAAAAAGACTGGAGGCACCTGGTGTGCGCTCAGGTAGGAACTTTGACCTGGATGAAACGGTGAGTGAATGGTTGGCTCCCTTCTTCAGGGGAATCTCGAGCTGGGTCAGGAGACGGCGATCCATCCAGAGCCCTGCAAACGTCACAGACAGAACACGGACAGGGGAGGGGTCCTGGCACACTGTGCTGGGTGCGCATCTGTTAGGGTGCTTCTGTCTGGAGGTTAACAGCACATGCACACAAGGTCAGATGCGTGTCTAAAAGCAGGAACTGTACTGCCCAGAGGCCAGCAGGACAGCAGGCCTCAGGGCAGGTTGTTCTGGAGACCCAGCAATGCCACTGTCTCCATCTCTCCACTCAGCCATGGACAGTGGCCGCTTCCTGAGCCGATTGTCCTCATGCCCACAGGGTGGCTGCCAGGACCAGCCACTCCACACTTCCTCCATCTCCACCAGGCTGGGAAGGACACCACTTCCAGAAACTTCCAGAAAGCAAGAGAGGAGCATCCCCCGTAAGCACCCCGCAAACCTCCCTTACACGTACCCCCCCATCTGCAGAACCTAGAACCCACCAGCACAAGACAAGTGCACAGTCGCCCGAGAGCTGGCGGGTCCTCCCTGAACCAGGGTTGGGCCTGGGGGGCGCAGCACAGCGGCTTCTGCCCACAGGAGCAGCAGGCAGAGGCCAGGCCAGCCAGCAGTGCGGCCTGGCCCGGAAGACTCCTGAGAGAAGGTGGGGCCCCGGCTGGGCCGGGCGTGGGCAGGGACTCCTGGCAGCAGGCGAGTGGGGGTGCCTCCCGCCCCAATGCCCCTGCCCTCGCCACCAACCATGCTCTTCTCACCACGCGGGTCTGACTCTGTGCAGTGCAGAGGCCTCTGCAGCCCCTGGGCACCAGGTGAAGGACACGGAGTCCTTCAGACCCACCCCCAGCCTGCTCCCCCAGCTTGGCCGCACCCAGCTGCTCCCCTCTGCGCGCAGGGACAAGAGAGCACAGGGTGTTTCACACTCACACTGTTTCCTAAAAATAAGGGATTGATCTGGCCATCTGTTGGAAAACAAGGCAGAACCTGGTCCAGAACACCAGGAAATAATGTCGACTCTAATGCAGGCTCACGGCAGGAGTGCGCAAGCCGTCCACACCTCAGCCCGCGAGCGCGCAGACTGGGGGTGCTGACACCCGGATGGCTCAAGCCGCAGAGGACTCTGCTAAGTTTTACTTAGGGGCTGTGTCTGCATTTTCATTCGTCAGAAAGATGTAGCCCAGTTTTATCCAACGTGTAAGAAACCATGTGGCCAGCCCCACACGCCAACTCCCCAGAGCTGCTGTCTGCCATCCTCCTCCCCAGGCCTTGCGTGGCAGCTGCTGGGCCACCCTTTCCATCCCAGTGATTCAGGAAAGCCCGGCCAGGCCCAGCCGCTCTGTGAGGAAAGAGGACAGAAGCAAACGACAGGCCTGGGAGGGCTCCTGGGAGGAGGTGGCCTTTGGCCAAGACCTCAAAGGATTAATAGAGATTTGCCAGGCAGGTATGGAACATGCACATTCCAAGCAAAGAAAGTATTGTGAGCAAAGCACAGCGCGTGCTGAGCACCAGTGTGGGTGGGCCGGGGAGGGCCAGGATCAGGGAGAGGCAGGGAGGATGGGAAGGGCGGGTGGGGAGGCCGGGAAGGCTGGGAGAGGAGCTGTGCAGGGAGGACCCCCAGCCCCAGCACTGCTCCCTCCTGCTGGCTCCCCGTTGCACCATTGCACCAGGAGCCCGAGGGCAGGGAGTCAGTGGAGGCTCGTGGGGGGAAAGCAGAATGAGGCAGCCCACCTAGACAGAAAAAATAAAGAGGATGGGAGACAGGAATACTGACCCCACTGTGTGCCAGCACTGGCTGGGTGCTCCACAGGCACAGCCTCGTGACGGCCAGGGTGCATCCCAGCCAATGTCATGGGCAGCTGCAGTCCAGACAGGGTCGAGAGCTGGTCCGGCAGGGGGTGCAGACCTGCTGGGCTGGGTTCATCAGCTGCTACAGAGGGAGGGGAGGTGGGTACCAGGGCCGCGGAGAGCAATAGGAGGAGCTTCAGAGACAGAGTCGGTAAGAGCTGGTACCCAGGCCTGACAGGCCCAGTGGAGGCCCCCGCCAGGCAGCGAGGCCATACTCAGTCCCTGGCAAGGCAGATGGGGCAGTGTGGATATCGGGGGGACAGTGGGCCGTAGGCAGTTGTCAGCCTGCTACACTTCTCAGTTTCTCTTTAAGGGAGAAGAGATGGGTGCACATGCAAAACTGGCACCCCTGTCCCAGCCCAAAGGCCCACACAGCCCCCAAGTGCCCCATGCTCCCAGGAACCCTGTGCTGGCATCTCTGTTGTCCCCTGGCCTGGCACCCACCCCAGCCAGCTCACACCCTCCAGCCCCTCCAGGCCTTGGACTCTGCCTCCTTCAGTGGCAGCTGCACCCCATAGCTGAGCAGGCATCGCACCAGCATGCTGTCAGCCCCCCTCCCCAGAGGGTGCACTTCCCCAGGCTGGCGCCATGGCATCAGGCCCACTGCAAACCTGGTGCAGGACTGAACCCAGGGCGCTCCCAGGAGAGGCACCCTGACGGATCTGGCTTCGGCTCGGCTGTGTCCCAGACCACCCCAATAGTGAAAGGTGCCCATGTGAGATCATGCTCTGCTTTGTCTGGGGTCCACAGCTCACTAGGGAAAAACCACCAGGTGGGATTTGCCCCACTGACTAGCTACAAGATAGTAAAATGTTTGATATTGGAAAAAACAACTATTTTTGGAAGACTCCAGAGTACTTCACAAATGAGGATCTTACTAAGGTTTATGGGTTTGAGATCAGGAAGCGAGTCACCGGGTAATTAGATGAAGGGGTTGCTAGAGACCCAAGGCCACCTGTGGACTTGGAAGCATGACTGAGAATCAAGATCCAAGATATTTTACAAATTGGAATGGAGCCTGAGATCTGGCCCCAAGCCCTTCCCAGCACACGTGGCTCCCTCCCTGCTCTGCGGTCTCCACAGACCACTACGTGGATCCCAGCAAATGTGGCCTGGACGGCCAGCTGTGGGGCAGAATGTTATGGAACCAGGTTGGCCAGTCGTGGAAAACGCTGGCTGTGTCAGACTTCGGCCAGGCATTCTGACGCACTTCGAAATCAGGGATCAGAAATTCAGGAACCCAGAGAAATGCATCTGCTGGTTCCAGATTTCAGGACATGCCAGGGACCCAGGGCGTGTGCGCGCCTCCACGTCCATTGTGATTCGGGTCGGCCGGGCTGTCCTGTGACACCTGCGCAACATTTGTAAAAAGCACGTGTATCGAAGTGCTGTCTTCGCTCCTTAGGGCTGGAACACCAAAGTCAAGGTGTGGGCAGGCCTCATGCCCTCCGACCTGCAGGGGGTGGTCCTCCCGCCTCCCGGGCTCCTGGCTTGCTGGCGACCTCTGGCACCCCTCAGCTTCAGAAGCACTGCTCAGCGCTCCTTCCTCAGGGCTCTCCCGTCTCCAGGCCTTGCCAGCTCTTGGCAGGACACCAGTCGCATCGGATAGGAGCCCGCCTATGCTCACATGACCGCATCTTCCCTAATGCCTTCTGAGGTGGGCCCTGTTTCCAAATACAGCCGCATGCTGAGGTGCAAGGGGTGAGGCTTTCAACTTCGTTTTTGGAGTTTGACCCAGAACCGCTGTCCATCCACAACCACGCATTCCCGTTTCCGCGCCCCAGGACTGCTACCGGAGGAGGCTGGTCTCGGCCCACGCCCCTATGGGTGGTCTCAGCCCCACACCCCTGTAGGTGATCTCGGCCCCACACCCCTGTGCGTGGTCACCCCCGTGCCCTGTGGGTGGTCTCAGCTCACACCCCTGTGCATGGTCACCCCCACGCCCTGTGGGTAGTCTCAGCCCCACGTCCCTGTGGGTGGTCTCAGCCTGCACCCCTGTGTGTGGTCACCTCCACGCTCCCAGATGGTTTTCGCCACCTCCCAATTTCCCAGCTAGTGACGTGCAGCGGCAGATGCAGTTTGGTCCTCTTGGGCCACGGCCGCCAAAGGTGCTGCCTCGTAGCAGCCAGTTAGGTTGGCGGCTGCAGGTGCAGAGTCACTGCGCCCACCGCCCAGCCAGGTGCCCTGCTTCGGGCCCTGCTTGCCTCTGCTCTGCCTGAGGCCCCTTGGAAGGACTGCTTTGCCTTTACTTGAGTGACTATCTGCGTACGTGCTCAGTCCTTCCCATGTCCCCGCTGCCACTCAAGTTCCCATTCACGTATTTTCCAAACGTTGAAGCATACCAGTAACCCATCCATTTCTATTTTCTTTTCTTGAGATTCATGCCCCTCCTGCCCCTGCTGGGCTTCTGGTCCCAGGCCAGCTTCCAGGAACATGAGAAATGGCTCTTCCTTCTTTTTGTTTCTTCCTTCATGTGACTAGAAAAATGTCTACAAATGTCCTTATTCTACCGCCACTTGCAATATTATAGTTATTAGATGTAAAATCTATGGAGAAAATACCCTCCATCTAGAAGGCCCTGGAATTGTCCACCGTCCAGCATTGCTGATAAGAAGCCATGTTAGTCTGCTTGCTGACCTTATTCAGGGCCTGTTTCTTTCTCCCTTTCAGAAGAAGGACCTCTTACTTCAAGGCTGGAATTTCAGCCCTTGGGGGGGGTCTTTGCAGCCTGAGGGATAATTGTCCCTCTGTCCTGGAAGGCTTTAGTATAATGTGTTGATAATTTGTTCTCTGGTCTTTCTGGAATTTTTATCATGCTGATTCAGGTGCATCTGGATTTATCCACCACCTACGTTTTCTCTCCTGTGTCCCAGCCTTTCTGTTTCTGGCTCCTGACCCAGTGTTTGTGTCTTTCCGGACACAGTGATGGTTTCCTCGGAGTTTCCTTCCGCTCACTGCCTTGTCTGTTT
The DNA here is from genome assembly GCF_030020395.1 of Manis pentadactyla. Lineage (NCBI taxonomy): Eukaryota > Metazoa > Chordata > Mammalia > Pholidota > Manidae > Manis > Manis pentadactyla. Next base: position 146,689,319 of record NC_080025.1, read on the forward strand.
CCTCGGGACTCCCTGCTTTTCCTGGGTGCTGCTGGGGTTGGGGTTAGGGCTCCCAGAGGCAATCTAGGAAGCCTGCACTGTAAGGTCACAGGAAGGAGGCTGCCTCTTCATCCGTGAGGGAGAAGCCCTCGGCCTGGGTGGCCGTTCCATGTGCAGAGTGTGGCCTGCTTCCCCGTGGGTGGCGGGTGACCCAGCTCTTCCCTAGGGTGGCCCACAGACCTCTCTCCGGGCGGGGGAGTCATTTCTCCAGCCTGCGTCTGGGAAGGGACTGGGGAGGTGCATTTGGGGTGCAGACCACACTCACTTGGCTTGTTACACTCCACCCCACTTGACCGCACCCTGAGCCTGCTGCCCCCATGTCTGCAGCTGGGTCAGTTTCTCCTGAAACCGGGGCCTGGCCAACCCAGGTGACTTGTCTGAAGGCCCCACCACCCCTTAGCAGCTAAGCAGGAACTGGACACAGACATCTTGACTTGGAGCGGAAGCTTCTTAAAGGAGAGGCCTGTAGTTAGTCACCACTTGGCCCCAGGACCGCACAGAGCCTTCCCGACGCACACACTCAACAGACAGATGCTGACGCTGCTGAGGGAGCCCCGGGAGGCCGGGCCGTTTTCTGGCTCTTGACTAATATTCTAAACTGAAAGCAAACTTGAACGAAGGCAAAGAGTGAACAAGCACGAGTCATCAGCTTTCCACCGATAATCAGGGGAGACCCCTGGTATTAAAATTGACAATAATATAACGAAGATGCAAAGTCACCTGAACTCTTAAAACCACGAAAAAACAAGGAACTTGCTGCCGTGAACTTGGGTCATTTGCTTCGGCTGTCCTAGCGGGAGAAGAGCTGTTCTGAGCCTGGGCTGGCCGTGTCCTGGGGCAGGGGGCCTGGGAGAGTTGGCAGCGGGGCTCAGGACCCAGTTTTACTCTCCCTTCAGGCTGAGAAAAAGGCAGTTACAAGTGAGAGGCGGCTCCAGCCAGCCGGGGGAACACAGAAGAGGGAAACAAAGAAATGATCACGAGACATAAACAGAAACCGGAGAGGCGGGAAGGGAGGCGCTGGCAGGGGTGTACGTGAGGAGGGGAGGCCGTGCGGAGATTCAGGAAGCAGCCCCTTCCCTGCCAGCAGGAGGCAGGACTCTGCTGGATTAGGGTCAGAAACCAGAAAGATTCCAGCCACTTTGCGGGGAAGGCGGTGAGATCCTGGCAAAGATAAGGCAAGACCCTGGTGATGCCAGCTGGGCACCAAGCTGGTCACTCCCAGGCAGGAAGCACAGGCAGCAGTGATGCTGCCACCAACCAGGTAAAGATGGGGACCCTCTCCCAGGTGTTGGGCACAGAGGACCCTGCAGGTGTGGGAGCCCAGCGCCCTGACTCCAAGCCTGTAGCACAGAACCAGAGCGCCATTGCCCTGGGCCGACCCTGCAGGGCCCTCCCAGGGTCCAGGGTGGTCAGCAGTCATGTGGTCCAAGGGAGGGGCGATTGCCACTGGGAGGCAGAGTCCCCAAACGGGCCTGCAAGCCTCCAGGATAGCCTCGGCATCTTTGCGTTCGTGGCTCTCATCTCAAGCTTACATACTGGACGTTCTGCAGGGTTGCTGCTGCAGCACTGTGAGTGTTTTCATGTGCATACTGCCCAGGAACTAAATAAGTAAAAGCAATAAACAATGATTTTAGAATTCCACTGTTTCTTTTTATTTAAATAGGGCTTTTCATGCTAGAAATGTGGCACTGGCCACAGGGATACAAACCGCAGTCATGATGTCACTCAGCCCTGTCCTCTTTGACCTTGCAGGACGATGCTGAAGGAACAGTACATCGATAAGACGCGAGTGGCCGTGTTCGGGAAGGTGAGCCCGCACTGCCCGTTGTCCAAACACCCCCTGCTCAGGAGCAGCGCGCAGCGCCCCCTCCCGGGCCACATCCTCACTTCCTCGGAATGTCTCTGGTCCGGTGGTGCGCAAGCAGCTGTTCTAAGACCCAGGGGCTCGATGCTTAGTGATTCAAGCAATGGAGCCCTGGCCCAACCAGCTCATCTATCCAAGCTCCGCTTTATGCTATCCGCAAGGAGACTAGACGCCAGGTCCTCGTGGGAATGCGCTGTTAGGTTCTTAATTAACTTGTTTACATAAGCCTGCCTTAGTTCATGTTGTTCCCCCAGGAAACCAGGGAGGCAGGAATCTCTATTCTGTGTGTCTTTCTGTGCAGCAGCCACATTAATTTACCTGGTTGTCCTGCATGGGAAGAGGGGAATGAGGAGGTCACATGCAGAGTGGCCCGACCACAGAAGCCTGCACAGGGTGGCCCATGTCTCCAGGCCATGGCCTGGTATGGTGGAGGCCCACAGCTGGGAGGCAGGTCCGTGGAGGGCCACCCTCTGGGGCGGCCTGGACCTACGGCCTCTTGACATCAGTGTGGAAGGCCACATTAAAGTAGAGGTCTTCTGCACCAAGCCCAAGGTAAGGGCAATATAGGACTTTAGGGAACTCCTCATATACAGGACAAGTGTGGATGGCTGTCCCATGGAGGCCCTGAGCTGAGCCATCAGCAGACCAGCTCCAGAGCCCTTGGCACTAATGCATCTTGGCCCACCCTCAGAACCCACATAAAGTGCATTGGCTTTCCCTGGAACAGGAAGGCAACAGCGAACGCAGTCAGAAACGCTGTCCCAGAAGGGACTCGGGCCCCCGCGATGCTCCGAGTCTGCAGGCACCCCACATGTACCCCTCGGTCACCCCGTAGCCGTTGAAAGAGGGGCCCAAAGTAGGAGGTCTTACATCACATAGTATTTAGTTGGAAAGGCAGTTACTTTACATCTTTTTACTTCCCTTAAAAAATTTTAACTTAAAATTGTTTTTAAAAGAAGAAGCCACCTGACAATGGCTGCTTGAGCCGCTGACCCGTTGCGGGGCCGTTCTCCTGGCCCAGCGCTGACATCCTCCCCCCTCTGTCCCCTCCTCTCGCCCAGGATTATGGAGGGTACCTGAGCACTTACATCCTCCCGGCAAAGAGTGAAGACCGGGGCCAGGTGTTCAGCTGTGGCTCTGCTGTCTCCCCGATCACGGACTTCAAGCTCTACGGTAACGGTCCCCACCGACGAGGCGCCGGCCGGCCTGGCCCCCTCTGCCGTCCCCTTGAGCACAGCACTCCCACGCCTCCCTCCCCAAGGGCTGACAGGAAACCTCACAGAAAGAACTGAGGGGCTGGGGATGGGTGCTTCCAGTCACTTGCTCCAATAGAAGCATTCAACCCACACCCATGCCTGGAAATCACATTCCCAATGGGCAAGACCAGGAGCTAAAAACCCGCCTAGTGGTTCAGCCTACAGTAGTGGGGGCTGGAAAGCCCGGCAGGCACGCAAGAAGGGAAGGACGCTGCAGTCCCCTGGGGCTGCCTTTCCTCCTTGCTACTGGGCAGGGGCCCTGTGCTGGGTCAGTCCTGGGCGTGGGGACAGGGGAGTTGAGAAGAGACTGGGGTGGCTGAGAGCGGCTGGTGGTGGTGGTGGAGACCTGACACTCCTCTCCACTCCGGGCCACCTGCCTTCCTACCTGGGCGGGGGCAGCAGCCAGCCAGCACCTTTCCCAGAGAGAGTGGCTTCCACACGGGCAGGAGCCGGAGACGGGCTGGGCTGTCAGGATGACTTGTTATAGGGACAGAAGATGAGACCCCCCAGGTATGGGAACCAGGCCCCTGCCCCAGCACAGACCCTGTGGCTGCGGTCTCTGTTGAGGCCTGCAGTTCCCTACATTCTCCTCCCGCCGGTCAGCCAGCCCTTTTCTCTGAATGTGGACAGCTTTGTGACATCAGCTCTGTTCTTTAAATGTGTGGAGAGGTCCTTCTTCTGGGTGTTCAGAACTCTCACTCCGGGAGGCCAGGCTGTTAGCCCAGCTCTCTGCACCAGCCACACTACCCGCTGAAGTGGGGGGTCCAGATGGCTTCTTGAACCCAGGAGCCAGCCCTCTGGGTCTGCCCCAGCCCTGCTGGGGGCCCGCGCTCCCTCCAGCTCGGAGAGTGGGTCCTGCTCCCATGGCTGCCCTCGGCCCGCTCCGTCCCACAGCCCTGGGCCCCACGGAGCCAGGAGCCATCCGGGGACCACTGTGGGGTCGCCCAGCCATCTGGCTCCTGCAGCCAAAAGGCTCAAAGCAGATGCACTGATCTTTACCAAATGTCTTAATGCAAATTCCAACTTAAAATCTTACAAGAACTCTCCTAATTCAAAAGGTTAATGATGTTTAATTAATTTTCCTTTGGGAAAGATGTGGCATATTTTATACTTTTCCAACGCAGTGAGACTTAACTTTTCTATCATGCTATTTCAATTTGCCTCATCTGAGTGTCCATAATGACCCTACCCTCCCTCTCACTGACCGATCACAGTGCCAAGGCTTTCCTGGCAGGGCAGCCCAGGTCCTCATCCAGAACCTGGACCCAGGCTCGGGGCTGGGATAGAAGAGGGACATGCCTAGACTTTACAAGATAGGTAAATCCTGATGAGATTCGCTCTCTTGGCATTTGTTCCCTTTCCTATATGTTGAAATGAAGTGGGGGGTTATCCTGTTTGTTTAGGATTCAGATTTATTAGGTTTTACCACACTGCTAACCCTCCTGCCAGCACCACATGCTTCAGTGTTACTGTGGTACCATCTGATTGCCCGTGCAAAGCCCCAAGAGGTTGAGATGGTTGTTTAAAAGCAAATGTTGGCTGTGTAAGTGGAAGTGAGTCCATGCCCACCCCCTGCTCTGTGCCAAAGGCGCCCCAGACTCGGGGGCTGGGCCCCGATGAAGCTGACCCTGCCTCCCTCTGTCTGCAGCGTCTGCCTTTTCCGAGAGATACCTGGGCCTCCATGGACTGGACAACAGAGCATATGAGGTATGTCTGGACACAGTGGCCACCTGGCAGGACGGGGCACTTGGGGAAACTGGTCACTCCTCCGAATTCCTCTCTCCCACATGCGTTCCCAGCCCACGGCCCCTGTCCACCCTCGGAGCCCACGCTCAGAGAACTGGGGGTCCGTCCTCCCGCCATACAGTGTGCTGAAGGGGCCACGACCTCTTGGTCAGTCTCATTTCCAGTTCTGGGACTTGAGGGGCGAGGAAGAGAGTGGGGAAAATCTTTGAAGGAGGAGGCTGTCCCAGGGCCCACAGGCATTGGGTATTGATGACTGCTGGCACCCCTGTCCCCAAGGCTGGTTCTGCTTTGGAGAACAAGCTATTGATAGGGGACAGAAAACACCTCTGATGGCATCTACCCAGTCATAGCCATTGGGTGGCCCGGGCGGACACCACACACTGTATTTCTTCAGCTGGGAGAGCTGAGGTTTGCTGTGCAGCTCACTGCGGATAGAAAGCGTCCCAACCCTCCTGGAACTTTACTTCCAGGACCTGCACTGACCTTCTCCATCTGTCAGGTTTCCAGCACACACCCCTGCTCCCTGCCTGGCCCCTGACTCTCCCCCTTGCTCTGCATGCGCAGGTGACCAGGGTGGCGCACCGCGTGTCAGCGCTGGAGGAGCAGCGGTTTCTGATCATCCACGCCACTGCCGACGGTAAGGGCCCAGACCTCATTCCCCTCGGGTCTGCAGAAAGCCTCACCCTCTGGTCTTGTGGATTTTGAAAGACACTTTCCTCTTTTCTTTTAACAGAAAAAATCCACTTCCAGCACACAGCAGAGCTCATTACACAACTAATTAAAGGAAAGGCTAATTACAGCTTGCAGGTATGGTATGTGTGCGTCCCTGTTTCTCACCGGGAGAGGAGCATTTCTCTCCAAGGAGAAAGTTGATTGGTACTCAGGGCATCCCATTTCCCGGGCACGTTTCCTGCGTTACGGTTGCCAGAGATGGACGGGGCAGTCAGAGCAGACAGATAAGCACATGCTGGCTTTTTGTGCTGATGACTGATGGCCGGTTCTGTGCTCGGGCTATTTAAACCCCTTTGGCCCAACACCGCCACCCCCACTCACGGCAGTGAGCATGGCCAAGCCAGCCAGCACCCACCCAACAAGAGGCAGCCTGCGGGGCTGGGGCTGCTGCCCCCTGTTGGCATGTCCTGCACCTTATCTCACTGACCTCCCTCTGGACAACACCACGCGTTGATTCAACACTGGCAGAGGGTTCCAGAATCATCTGGGGCTGAACTTAGATAAGGGGGCTACCCTTCCCAAGAACCAGACTCACAGCCTTGTCCTCACTGGCATCAAACACTAACCCATTAGCTCAAATCTGGGCCCTTTCCATCAGGGCATTGCTGATGCTTCTGGAAGCTTCTTCCATTTCCCTCTTGACCACCGGTTCCTTTGGTAGTAACACAGGTATGACCCCAGTGGTCTTTTCAGGCCCTCACAAATGGGGATTCCTCAGCCAAGCACTCCGTCCCCCAGAGCACCAGCCTTGGTCCCGACGGCTGCCTGCCCTCTGCCCCCCGCCCCTGGCCTTCCTGCGTCACTGTCTTGGGGAGGGTCACATGTGGGCTGGGCAGTCAGGAAGAGCTTCCTGCAAGAAGGAAGTGGGGCTCGAGTCTGATGAATGGGAAGGAAGGACTTAGTTAAGGTTGTATCTGAGCTTCCCTCTGAAAACGTGCGGATCACAGTAAACTTAGCTGCTGTGGCATGGACGAGCCCGTTTTACGCACACACTGTAGATTAAAAGGTAGAGCCTCATGTGCTGATGTGGACCCCTCCCCGAGATACAGGCTAACTTAAATCTGTAAGGCTTGGGGCAGAAACATTGCAGGCCTGCCTCACACTTGAGCCAGTGCAAGGGACACAGGCGCAGCGAACGCCTTAGCAGACACTCCGTGACCAGCTCCAGTGTGGAAGGAGCAAACTCCCTGCTCTGTATCCCTCTGTACACTGGACACTTCAGTGCACATAGAGTAGCTCAATTACATCATTAATAGAGCCTGTAAAATAATGGTGAATGCCAGCCTCCAGAGACAGAGGAAGACAGCTGCAGGTGCCGGAGGCAGTCTGGTATCATGGACAGAACTGGGCTTCCGGCTCCGTTAGACTTGGCTTTCAGTCCCTGCTAGAAAGCTGCCTTTGTGTGGGAGCGGCATGGCTCCTCTGGGGTGCAGAGTAAGTAGCTGCCATGTTCTTGGTGCCCCCTGTGCTCCGGGCCATATTCTCAGTGCTTCACAGATACTCTAGTGTTTCAGTGCCACAAACTCCATGAGCTCAAGTCTGTGATGATCGTCAGCTCCACCTGACACAACTGGAAACTGAGGCGCAGGGAAGCCTCCAGTCTAGGTCACACGGTGAGCCCAGCAGGTGGCCAGGCCCACAGAAACACAACCGTGGACACAACCTATCACAGGGCTCTTCCTTCTCTTTGGGGAATCCTGGTTCCTGGAGAGTTGGGCTCCGAACAAGTAAACATGGTCCAAGTTTGAGCAGACAGACAGAGGCTGTCCGGAGCACGTCGGACACGCTTCCTAAACCCATCGCTGGTTCACCGGCTGCCCGCTGCACCCAGCAGAGCCCTGGGCAGAGGGGCACCGGCGCTAGCCTGAAATGACGGCGAATCCCTCATGCAGGCTGCCCGGAGCCCTGCGTGGGCACCTGCTGGGGCAGCGGGCAGTGACTTCCCCCTGCCTTCCCTGCAGATATACCCAGACGAAAGCCATTACTTCAGTAGCCCCTCGCTCAGACAGCACCTCTACCGGTCCGTCATCGACTTCTTCGTGGAATGCTTCAGGATTCAGGACAGAGGCCCGGCCGCCACGGGGAAAGAGGAGGAGGAGGAGGACTGATGGGAGGCCCCGCGGCCCCGCGGCTCTTCCAGGAGCAGTGTGACGGGACCGTCCCTCCCCCGTGGAGGCTGGGGGGCGGGCAGCGCCACCTTCCACAGCATGCGTGTCTCGGCCCAAAGGCGTTTCTGCTTCCCCGGCGGAGGTGCGTCATGGCTCCCGAGGGCTGCCACGAGCCTGGGGCCCGCACAGCCTCGCCTCCTCCTGGCCCCAGATTGGATGGCACCGCCCCGGCCCTTCCCCGGGGAACAGCGCACAGGACGGACCGTGTGAAGGGACTGCCCCCGATCCCAGCTCCCAGCAGTAGCATTAGACCTCCCCTCTGCTGGAGTGTGCGCCCACGTCAGCAGCCTTGCCCCCTGTCCGATGCAGCCGCGCCGTGGAGCAGCTACAGCACAGCTCCTATCAGGACTTCTCATGGACGGGCTTGCTCCTCTCAGTAGCGACACTCAGCACTCGAGGGGCTGTGCAGAGAATTTCTGTAGCTATGCTAATGGTTAACCTTAAAGAATTAATTCGTATTTTTCTATGGTTTTTACCCGGCACTGTCTCGGTCGTGGGCTTGTTTTGCTCTTTTGTCATTGTAGTCGGCTTTGTTTTCCTTTGTTTTCTTTGGTCAATGTGCAGCTTTGCCTTGTTGGGATAAAGAAACCGATCAGAAGTAACTAACCCCTCTTTCCTCAAGGTGATCTTTAGACTTTGTGGAGACAATTCAAAAGCTGAGATGAAAAAATATCCAATGCTATTCACTAAAAAAAAAAAAAAAACCATCAATAAAACTTCTCTCCCACCAAGCTGCATTAGGATTTGGCATAGAGTCATATTATGCATTTACATATGTCCTCAAGCCCACCCTTTTCCTCCTTGATAAGGGGTCAAGTCTTCTCAGATGACATTTGGTTAAAAAGCATGAACAAAGTGTTGACCCCACCCCCAGGTCTGCCCCATGTGCTCAGTGGCAGGCAACCTCGAGGAAAGTGAGTGCGTGCCAGGGTTGCCCATGCCCTTGGGATGGCCCAGTGCCCTCCCTGCCACGCGCGAGCAGCCACGCCGATGCTCGACGCTAGCCATGTAAGATATCCTCTGACCAGATGTGCCACTGACGTTCCTAGTGTGCATTTCATTTTGTTGTATATAAGGACAGGAATGTGCATCAGGCATTGTGCCGTGGTACCTGCCCACCTGCCGCCAGCTCTCACCCTGTGTGTCTCTTGCATGCCGCCCTCTGTGGCTGATCTGCACTCTTCTAGAAGTGCTGGTTTGAAATATATCAATTCCCCTCATTTCCTTTCAAGCTGTTGACAACCTGCGTGTCGGTCTGATTTCTCCAGCTTCTGGTCCGGCTGGGGACCCGTGGCACCTTGTCAGCAGGGAAGCTGTGTCCGTGTCGCTTTTTGGTGTTTTGGGGTTTTGGTTTCATCTACACGAGCTCTGAATGTCGGCTGTAATCAGCTTAATTGGAAGGTCTCCTTCACAAGGCTTTTTTAACGTGACACTGTCTGTGAGGAGGATCAGTGTGCTGACCGACAGGACCGCTCTGAATGCCCCGCCATCACGCTTTTGCAGTCTCAGGGGGCTCCTCCGACTGCAAGCCAGCGAGGTCGGATGGGGAGGCCAGCCTGGCCACGAGGCAGGAGGCAAGTGCGGAGGTGGCGTGGTGACGGGTGCTCACCCATGGAATAAAACATTATTTTACCACTCAGACAGCTCTTTTCTTGATTGTCCTGCACCATGTCACTGGGGGAGCGTGTAAAGCTTCAAGCAGCATTCAAGGTACTCACTGGGCCCCAGCCGACACGGGCGCGCGTCCTCAGCCTGGTGTGCAGTGGATGAAGGGCGCACCTGAGCCGCAGCCTTGTTCATAGTGACAAGGTCGGGCTAGTCAAACAGAGCAAAGCCCCAGCACAGTCCGAGCAAACGAATTTGAGTTGCCCCTGAAAAGTTTTAGGGTGAAGACGTGAGAGGCCCCTGACCCTAAAAGTAACACTGGCTCTCAGCTGAGGCCTTGGCATCTCCCGCTAGAAAACTCCAGAGAAACCTCCATCTGTGGAGGCATTCCTCTGGGGCTTCTCACAGGACACACGTGCACATTCACAGAGGGGTGCGCAGGGGAGCTGTGCCCCTCTGGCCTGAAGTCCTGTCGCTCCCTCTGCTGCTTAGCCCAGCAGTCCCAGAGCAGATTGCACGAAGCATCGACTGACTGTGTTCCAGAAGCCCCTGTGAACCCCAGTGTCGTAGAAGAGGCTGGAAGGACCTCCCTATCAGCACGTGGGTGGAGGAAGGGCCCAGAAGCCCGGTGAGTGAGGGAGGGTGCACGTGGAGAATGCCCAAACCATGCAACAAACGATTCTGCCCCACCCCCCGCCCCACCGCAGCCGCAGTCAGCGCAATGGCCGGGACTCGGTCAATAACTGCCACCCTCCCTAATTTGTCCCTACTCCCAATGTAGGGCCAGCTGGGGAGAGCCAAGCCTCTCCTAGCCAGTCACACAGGCGCCTCCCTCCTAGTTAGCCACTCGGCTTCCCCAGGGCACCCCAGGCCCCGTTCCCCAGCACAAGGCTGTCCCGCCCCTCTGCCTGCCCCGCACGTGATGTGGCCGCTCCCCCGCTGGAGCGAGCCCCCGGCCAGCCGCCCCTGCTGGCTCCCATCGGCTGCTTGCGTCAGGCAGCTCAGGCTGTGTGACAAAGTGCCACCGACGGCAGCTCAAGCAGCAGCTCCATTTGTTTCTCACGGTTCTGGAGGCTGGACTTCCGAGATGAAGGTGCTGGCCGGGTGGCCTCATGGGGAGGGCTCTCCTCCTGGGTCACAGCCTCCCTCAGAGAGAAAGGGGGGAGCACTGGGGTCTCTTCTTATAAAGACACTAATCCCGTCACGGGGGCCCCACCCTGGGCACCTGCTCGGAAGCCGTGCGCCTCCCAAAGGCCCCCTCCTGGGGCCGCCACACTGGGGGTGGGCCTTCAGCATTGGAATCGGGGACACACTCGGTCCCTCACAGGGGGTCTCTGTCTCCTTTCATGCTGGCATTCCAGGGGGAAGCAGGTGTTGGACAGGAGCTGCTGAGGGGCAGGTGGAGACTTGGGGCGCAGGGAGGCGTGCGGAGAGGTCCCACCTCCGGGAGACTGCCTCACGGGCGGCGCTTCCCGGAGGGCCCGAGGGGCAGTCCTCTGGGTGCTGCTCCTGAGAGGCCTGGGTTCCCTTCTGCAAAACAGCTGAGAAACTGCCACTCATGCCCGCATCCCGTCACTCAGGGTGCAGATGGGGGAGCTAAGGCCCAGAGAGGGCAAGGGGGCCGCCCGAGACCACACAGGAGGGCAGCCACAGCCCCACGTGCCCCACCCCTGCCATGTCCCTCACGATAAGCTCGAAGCCCAGGCCTCTGGGCCCCCAGGTCCAGCGTGTTCCTCTGGGACCACCAGCACCGGGCCTCAAGCACAGCTTCAGTGGACGTGGGTGGCCAGGTCAAGGTTCCAAGCCAACGGCAGAGGCTCCCGTTCAGCCCAGGCCTCTGTAGGAAGCCCTCCACTGACTTGACCTGCGGGCGCCATGTGGGGAAGTGCATCCTCTGTTCCCAGACAGTCTGAAGTGACTACAGGCACCCAGAGGGACATGCGGGGACGGAGTGGCCCTCGAGCTCTGTGCACGGCAGAACTCCCCATGACACACTGAGCCAGACCGAGCCCCAGGTGCCTCTGCTGGCGCGCCTCCGAGGCGCTCCCTCTGGGCCCGTCCCCTTGTGCCCCACAAACCTGAGCAGATGTCCCTAAGGCACAGCTTTGCCCCAAGTACTCATGACCCTGGGTGATGATTTCCAAACACAGACCCAGCCACGTGGGGGCCAGCGTTCAGGACAGGGGCCGCCCACAGTCCCCGTGCCCGCCCGGGACCTGCTGAGGGGACCACCGGACTCTGCACCCCAACCCCTCCCTCCCTCAGCTCCCTTTACGTCTACACGCCTGGTTCCCTCTAACCAGGACGGAAAGCTGCCAGAGCCTGCTGTGTCTCTGAGGCTCCCGTGCCCGGGGGGCCAGTGCCCCCTGCTGCAGGCTTCTCCCGCTGCTGCCCCGACATGTGCCTGCCTGCCCCAGCATGCCTCACGGCTGCTGTCCCCTGCCACAGCTGTCCTTGACCTCCCTGGTGATTTGGGCTGGATGCCCCCTTTGTGGGGGCTGTCGTGTACAGGTAGGGTGTCCACACCCCTCCAGTCACCAGATGCCGGTGGCACCTCCCCCAGTCATGCATGGCAACATGTCTCTGGATGTTGTCCCCTGTCCCTTCGGGAACAGAATTGCCCCAGTCGAGGATGGGATCTGCCTGAAGGAAGGAGGGAGCGCCAGCGCTCTCTGAATCTGCTGCGGCCCCATTTCTCACGTCCTGAGATGGAACAATGAACACTAGGAGGTCCTGCGCTCAGGGGCCAGCAGCCGGCTGGGAGCCAGTGGGAGTCCCAGCAGGGGCCATGGCCGCCTCGCATCCGGGTGCGGAGAGCCACGGGTACACGGGCTCGTGCGTAATGCATCGGGCTGCGTGACATCACAACGCACCACAGCGGCCGGCACTTCCGACAGACCACAGACATTTCTTCAGTTGTTCAGTCACCCTGCCCAGGAAACTAGCCAACTGTTTCCGACTTAGGTTGGACACACCGTCAGTCACCGCAGAGGCTCAGGGCTGAGCTCCTCTGCCTGGAAGGCGAAATTCTCTGCCTCTGCTTCCCTCTAGCGCCCTCCTCTCTCTCTCTCTCTCTCTCTCTCTCTCTCTCTCTCTCTCTCTCTCTTTCCCCCACCCTTTCTCCTCCCCCCACCAGCAGGGGCCACTGGGCAGGCCGGTCATGGAGCCCGAGAGCAGGGGCAGCACGCTGAGCCCTCGGTCCGGCTGGAATGCGGAGCAGGTGGGCAGTGGAGGGGGCTGCTGGGTCAGGAGGGGTGTGGGGTGGAGGAGGGCACTGTGCGGCTCCTGCCCTGGGGCAGGCCTGGCTCCGCCGGGCACGGTGGTACGGCCTGTGCCCTGCTGTCTTCTGAGCTCCGTGGCATGGTTTGTAAAGATGAGTCTGGCAGGTGTTCCAGTTTCCGGGGCCGCCAAAGGGCCACAGACAGGGCTGCTCAAACCACTGCGGTTCAGGGCCTCGCAGTCCCGGGGCACAAGGCTGCAGGAAGGTGCGGGCGGGGCGGGGCGGGCTGCCCAAGCTCGGAGAGGACTCCGCCCCCACCCCCCTCCCCATCCGGCTCCGGGGCTCAGGGCAGCAGAGGGCCAGTCATTGCCTGGTGCCATCACTTATTGGCATCCAGACTTCCCCTCTGAATGGGGACCGCAGCCCCGCTAGGCTAGGGCCACCCCGACGACCTCATCTTAACTTGATCATCCATAGTGACAGAAAAGATCTGCAAATGAGGTGACACTCGAAGGCACTGGGGGGAGTCAGGACTTCAACATACTTTGGTGGAGACACAATTGACCATGTAAGGGCAGTTTCCTACCAGGATTGATTTGGGTGTGTGGGAGGAGGAGGAGGCCAGCAGGGCTGCCAGGGACGGTCCTGACAAGAGGAGCCCGCCGGGGCCTGAGGGGCCTGTGCCCTGTGAGCCAGCTCTGCCCCCTGCCCTGCCCGGGCTGCAGGGAGAGGAAGGTCCAGCGGCCGAGGTCAGCAGCCTTGAGCGTCCACGAGCAGCCAAGGCGGGCAGCTGTGAGCAGCCGTGAGCGTGGCCTCGGCATGTCCCCTGTGCCCCCAGAGAGGGGGGCTCTCCATGAGGCTCGGCCCCATCTGTGCATGTCTGCACCCACCTGCTGGCTGCATCCGTCCCCCCTGCACGGCCTCGTCTCCCTCCTGTCTGCCTCTCATCTTGGACTCAACCCCAAGTGTCTGCAGCACCAGGACTCGGGAGAGGGCCTGGGCTCATTATCTGCACCTCAAGTGAGCACCTGGTTACCGAGGGGACACAGGACCATCATTAGGTTTATGACACGGTGTTTGTCGTTCCATCTCAGGACATGAGAGACGGAGCCACGGCAGATTCAGAGAGGGGACGCTTCTGTGGGAGTGGGGTGGGGGTTCCTGGAGCTGGGGCCAGGGGTGCAATGCCTGGGAACATCTGGGTCGGAAGCTCGCTGTGAGGCTGCTGGAGAAGGGCCAGCGAGGCCCGGAGGGCTGGGGGCAGTGGGACTGGGGGCGGGGCTGCTCACCTGAGACCCGGCGGGGGAGGTAACTCCCGTCTGACGCCGCAGGACAGCCCAGACACTGCGACCCCAGCTGCACCAGGCTCCCCCTCTGGGGGTCTCCGTCCCATGCACTATGTGGCTCCGTGGGGCCACCGTGACCCCCGTTCTGGAACTTCCCAGCTGCCCCCTGTTGAAATCACCCCCCGCCCCCGGCCTTCTCTGGGCTCTTGGGCCACGACCACCGCTCTCCAGAGCGGCCGTCAGCTAATCTGATTCACCCCTGAGCACAGTCAGGAGCTGAGAGCGTCTATGAGCACTGCGTGCATGGTGTTCCTGCCACAGAAGGAAGGACAGTTGGAAAGAAATGAACAGGACTGTGAAGGCTCATTTGACGTGCCAACTGTGTGGGCCACAGTCCCCAGATACGGGGTCAATCACGGGTCTAGATGTTTCTCTGAAGATACTGTTTAGATGGAATTCATTTTTCAGCCAATAGCCTGGAATGCAGGAGGTGGCCGTCCAGAAGGTGGGTGGGCCTCACCCAGTCTGTTGACAGCCTTCAGGGAAAAAGACCGAGGCCCCCTGAGTGGGGGGGGGGGGTCCATCAGGCACCAGCCGCACCACTGGCTCGTCCTGGGTCTCCAGCCCAGCCCCCTGCGGTTCGCGCACTCACCAGCACCCACACCCACACCCAGGGGGGCCAGGTCCTTCCCCCTCCCTCCCTCTGGGGCGGGCACCCCAGCCTGGGCACCGCGGATGCTCCAGGCAGGGAGTGCTTTGCCGGGGGGACTGGCCTGGACCTCGTAGAGCTGCCAGGACACACGCACACGCCAGCCCTGTAATCCTCACAGCACGTCCGGAAGCAGAGTTTATTTTTATTACCATTTTGTGGGAGAGAATCCTAGTTCAGAGAGGCCAGAATGGTGCCGGGAATGTCTCTGAGCTCATGGGATCCCCCGACGCCCCTCAGGCCGCATAAGCTCCATCACCAAGCCAGGGTCAGACCGACCGTCCAGGGGGAGCCCTGCGGTTCCGGAAGTCACGGCAGGTCCACGGGCGGCAAGCGGGTGCGGCGCGGAAGGCCGCCCTTCCCCCTCCTCTTCCTCAGCTTTTACAGACTGAGACCAGCGGTGGGAACGCAGCGGGAAGGATGCAGGCGCCGTCGGGAGAGCCCGTCCCGCCCCCCGGGGGCGTCCGTGCGCTCGGCCACCGCGTGAAACAGACAGTAACTGGGATGTGAGCCACGGGTGCAAATGCCTGAAGAGGCACCGGGCCGCCGCGGTAGCCAGCACACAGCAGCGCGTTGTTCAGACGCCTAGAATCCTTTTTTCCCCTTAACCAAAAGAGCTGGAAGAATGCCTGGCAATTTGCATTCTAACAGTTTCTTAAACTACAACCTGAAAAATCTTTGGGAAACAGGTTTCCAGGTGCTGGGAGCGGTAAGTTCAGGAAACTGGCTCTGTGACTGGAGTTCATTCCGTGGGCAGTGTGAGGGCCAGGGGGCCTCTGGGGCGCCCTGCTCCGGTGCATCCGGCCCCCCCCCCCCGGCGGGCGCCAGGCCACCAGCTGGGGTGGGGGCATCAGCCGGTGCATGAGGAGGAGGGAGTCTGGAAGCCTGTCAGGGTGGCTGAGGGGCAGGCCTCTTGCACCAGCAGCCTCAGGCCCCTCGCCACCAGCCCAAGCCCAGGGGGAGCCTCGCCGCCGGAAGCCAGTCCCTCCTGCCCTTTCAGGCCATGGCCGGGAAGCTGCCAGCAGAGGGCGGCAGAGGAGCAGCTCTGGGCGAGCGGCCGGACACTCCAAGGGCCTGTGCAGGGCCGCAGGGCCGGCAGGCCGGCAGGAGCAGGTGGAGCGGGTGGCCAAGGGGGACAGAGCTGTCACGAGGAGGGCCAGGGAGCTGCATGAATCGGACACAAGGTCCGGGGTGCTAAGGGCTGAGCCCAGGGCAGCCAGCACCAGGGCCAGGGCCCAGGGCCTGAATGTGGTGCTGGAAACAGGTGCCCTCCTGAAGGCTGCCCGCCTGGCTGCCCGCCCCGTTGCAACTCCTTCCACCAACCCCTCCTCGTGTGTGAGGGCTGAAGCCAACCGGAGATGGCGAGCCCCCACCAGGCAAGGGGGCCCAGGAAACGTGGGACGCAAACTGGCCGGCAGGTGGCAGCAGGTGCGCCGGGAGATGCTTCGCTCACGGGGGACTTGCTCAGGGACCCTGTTGGGGGACCCCTAGCACAGGGATCACGGCACCCAGAGCTCTCCACAGGCGTGTGCGGAGCGAGGGGCCAGGGCTAGAGACAATCAGGGAAGCGCTCGCGTCACGCCGGAGCGACTTCTAACCCTGGCTTTGCCCCCTGTTCCATCATGTACCCAGACTCGTTTCCAGGCCTGCCTGGTGAGTGCCCACATCCCAGAGGCAGGTCCTGGCTTTGTGTGGCAAGGGGATTCCCTGGGCTTCTTGTGACCACAATACTTCCACTGGGACACCTGCAGCCCTGACACCTGGTGACCTCACAAACTCCACCAATTTGCCATTTTGGAAACACATCAGGTAATGTCAGCTTCAGGCAAACTTTCCTCATTTGAGGGCTTCCCTGTGAATGAAATAGGCACCCCCCGAACCTTGGAGTGCTCAGAAGGACTCCCGGAGCCCTTCCCAGGGCAGGGCCGTCCGGCCAGGTCTCGCTGGGCCAGCCCTTCACCGACACTTGAATCTATCCCCCTTACAGTGGGTTCGCTGTTTCTTTCCAGGACAAGCAGTTTCTTACAGGTGCTTCTCTTCAGTGATTCTAGCGAGGGCTGTTAGCTGAGCAGTTAACTAGCATCTGTAAATCGGTTAGTCTGTGCTGAAGTGTGATGTAGTTCTCTTTGGGATTGGCGTTTATTCCATCTACCATCTCTTCCATGCATCATCTTAAAGTTCCAAAGAGCCTGCTTTTTTGTTTGAAGCCCATGCTTCACGGATCCCAAAAGCCACAGTATTGCTAGTTTTCATGAGCTGTTTAAATGAGTAATTTTGCAAGTGTATGAGGGGCATTTGCAATCTAATTTTGAATTGTGCAATCTCATAACCAGTTCTTAGCTCTGATACCATTGTATCACAATACTACAGCTATTTTTAAACCCAGAAAATAACTTTGTTTCTGATTATATACAGTCAGACACTTTCAAAAGTTCAAAGTTTTCCTGGGGAAAATAGTTGTGAGTGTGCATGTGTGCGTGTAAAGATGCCAGATGCTTCCTTCCTTCTCCAGATGATTTGCCATACAGAAAGACACTGTTCTAAGGAAGAGAAGTACCCGATGCAAGGCTGTGCACAATGCAAACTGGGGGTCATCGTTCTGTTACCTGATGATGTCAGATGATTATGATGATGAAATGATACACAATTTCTGTATCAGGAAACATCTGAAAACAGAAGGAGTAAATTGAAACAAAAACCAAATATTGTACATGCACATACAAAACAAAGTTCTAGAGAGGTGCTACATGCCCCATTCATGATTTCATCCCTCAGGTGTCAGGTACTGCAATAAAATCTTATCTGAAAAAATATACATATTGCATGGTAGAGAGAAAATGAAGGTTCCTATGGCCGGGATTCTCACCCGGTCCTGGTCAGCCGGCTCACTACACAGGTGTGGGCAATGCATTGTTATTGACTCTATATTAAAGAGCTCCACCCAGGGCGCTAGGCTGCACAGCTGCAGGAGAGCAGAGGCTGGAGTGGTGGCAGCGCCCAGGACAGAGACTGAGAGGCTGCAGGGGCGGAGGGGCCCAGAGGCAGAGACCGGCTTGCTGCCTGCAGACTTGACCTGCGGCACACAGGATTCTAGTGCTTGACCTGCCGCTGTAGAACAGAGTTGAGTATAAACACTTTCACCCCCAAGAGTGTCCCACTGTCATGTTTTTAGTCTCACCAAATCAAAAGTGAACTTGGCCGGGGCTGAAACCCACTGGTAAGATGACTGGCGTAGCTGCACGCCAACCAGGGGCTCTGTAGACTGAAGAACGGAACAGGCGCCCTCACGGGAGGAGGGCTTCAGCGGCTGCCCCTATGGACAGGGAGACACTCGAGCGTCCCCCAGTGGGCATGTGGTCCGAGGTGACTTGCCTCCTAGAGGACTGGGCCCCTCCCCAAGACTGGGGACAAGCGGAGGTGATGCTTGAGGCAGCCGAGTTGGCCCTCACCAAAATAGAGAATTCCTTAAGGAAACAGAGTGCCCGTGAGGTGGAGGGAATCGTGGGCTGGCTTCATCTCGCGGTGGTAAGAAAGGCTGTAAGGGAGAAAGAATGCCTCCTGCAAGAAGCGCGAGAAGAGGCAGCCGAGAACATGAGCTGTGAGGTGCCAAAGAGGAGGTAAAAAATTCGTTGATGACTGAACTGGCATCACTACGAGGTGCTGTGGAAGCGGTGAAGATGGCAACGGGAGCAACAGTTTCGGCAGGCAGCTAAAGCGAGGGCCAAGCAATAGAAGCCAGAGGCGGAGCCCCAGGACTGGCCTGCGTGTCTGCAAGGCTTCCTGCTGGAGGGGCTGCGCAAGCCCTCCGGGGGCCAGAGAAGTGGGCATGTGCCCTATCACCCCGAAGGTCCATCCCCACTAGCGTCTGTGTGGGCTGGGCACCCACCCTAGCAAAACCTGCTGCTTGCTGGGGGTGCAGGGAAAGCACGAGCCATTGGCTCACCCGAGTAGAACTGGTTTGAATACCGCCTGGATGACCACTGGGTGGCAGTGGATCTCCTCAGGCTTAGGGTTATTATTATTTCTTAATTTCTGTTATCCGTATGGTAATTTTTGTTATTTGTATATTATTGTAGCCTCTGCTGTTATTGTGGAATTTGGATACTATGTTCCAGCTTCTCACACTGGGACCATCACGGAAGATTGAGGGTGCATAGATTGTGAGGTGAGACTTCTGGAAGGGTGGAGTGTAGAGAAAATGAAAGTTCCTGTGGCCGGGATTCTCACCACCCCCGCTCGGCTCACTGCACGTGTGTGTGGGCAGTACGCTGTCACCGACTCTATGTGAACAGCTCCGCCGGGTGCCCAGGGCTGCGTGGCTGCAGGGGAGCAGGATTTGGTCTCACTGAATCAACACTGACCGTGCCCAGGGTTGAAACCCACTGGTAAGACACACAGGCAAGTTTGTAGAAGGAAGTGTAACAGATAGTTCTCAAATAAAGTGTTAGCATTTGGGACTCTGTGTCAGTATAAATTGCGCCAATATTCCTGACACCCCCTCTCTCTGCGTACACCCGTTGGGAACTGGCTGCTCAGAACTGTGCCGTCACCTCAGGGGGGCCGAGGCCCAGTGGATGGCCCTGCATCACGCGGCTGTGCTCACCATGAGTTAGTATGGGGTGCAGATGGATTGGAGCCTAGGTCTGAAATTCTGAAGGTCATGCTTGAGATCAACCCAGCGGGTTCCCAGGCTCTCTCCCAGGGGCCCTGAGTGACCCAAGGACAAGGGCGCTCTGCTTGCTTGTTCTGCAGATGGACCTGGGAGTCTACATCATAAAATACCCAAGGGGAACCTACGTTTGGAACCTCTTTTCCCAGGTCTCACCCAGCAAGGCAGCTGCCCATCCTCTCAGAATCCTCCACATCTTGCCCTCCATGGCTGCTGGCTCTCCTCTCAGCTCTGCCACCCGTGTGCCCATCTTGGGTGCCACTGAGCCTGATGCCAAGCCAGCTGCCCGGCTCGGACCCAGTGCTGAGGGTGACAGGCCATGGCAGCAAGTCCACCAGGCAGGAATGGAATGGGGGCTGCATCATGCCTATCTGCGTCCCCTCCTTCTGCTGGCCTCCAGGGCAGGGAGCCCTCCGGCCTTCTTAGGGAACCGAGTCCCCGCTCACATGTCCATGCCGGACGGGCAGTCTGTCATCACCCTGGCTCAGGGTCACGGAGCAGGGACAGCAGAGCTGTGCCAGCAGGACGCCAGATGGAACATGTGACATCTTAGGCCATGGCTGTTGTGCCACAAGCGCCTGCTTCCTGTGGGACCACTGTCCTCGGGAGGAACACGACCTTCTCGCTGTCCAGTCGGCAGGTGGAATGGCGTTTTCCTACGTGGCGCTGGCAGGCAGTCCCAGGACTGCGGGCAGGCTGAGGTGGGAGGCCAGCCGGGGACTATCCACACCACATCTTTACAAAATTGCTATGAGAGTGTATTTTAAAGAGCTCAACAGGTAACTATTTCTAGTCGATAGTAGGAAGGAAGATGTGCCCACAGGGATCTGACACATCCTGGTGACATCGCCACAGAAGGCCGAGGGGCAGACAGGGATGCGTAATCTGGAGACACCGATCTCACCTAAAATCGCGCAATTGTGGGGTGACCTCCTCTCCACCGGTGGGACCCACGCAGTCCTACCACAGCAGCACTGGGAGAAAATAGCTGAACTACTGATGCCTCCAGTGGGTTCCCACACCAAAACCTTACGTGAACACCAGCAATTCCCCAACATGCACTCAACTGTGTTAACACTGTAATACACGTGCTCTGCCCGGACTGGGTTCGAGTCACAGAGGTGGCTCAGTTAAATAAACTGTCGAGTAGATCACAGATATTTCCAGGACATGTCAGAAATTGACATGGAAGCAAATTCAGCATTTCAGGACGCAGCTGATGAGCACAGGAAGGGGCTCAGGGCCCCTGCATTAGTATTTCACATCAGCACACTGAGTATAGCAGGTGCCCTGATGTCCTTGACATGAGTGACAAGACAGTGGGCTCCAATTATCCTACGGTACCTACGGCTGGAGGAAGTGAATCAGAGCCAGGCACAAGAGCAGCAGGTGGACGTGGGTTTTGTGTTTAATGGCTCCGGCCGGCCACTGCCTGCTGTAGTGAACACACCCCTGCCCAGGAGTTTGTCACACTGACAGGGATCGGCTGCCTTCCAGAAGTTTAGGAGAAAATGTACTAGAAAAATTTGGCCTTGAGACTACTTGAAATGTGATCCAGTTTGATGCAGATCATGTAAATTATGCAAAAATATGGAATAACAAACAAAGGATCACTCAATTCTAAGTTCAAAAGTACATTTATTTAAAATGTGGGCAAGATACCAATATAAAAGAAAAGAGTATAAGAAATAAAAATAAAGTACAAAACATTTCAAATCTTTTTAACATCCATAGTTTAGAGATAGAAGGTCTTTATTTACACCATTTTATTTGTAGCTGAAATTCTAAAACAGTGCTTTGAAAACATTTAAAAACCTGGTAAATGAATCATAAAACCTAATGTGGGCTCTTAAATTTGTATAATACAAAATATAATTTAAGTTTCCTCAGAATAAAATTACACATCTTAATAAGATGCAGCATACTTATTATATTTATCTTCCTGCTTTAAAATGCTGTCACCAAAGAAAGCAGCTGGAAAATGGGCATCTGGTGGAAACGCTGGCTGCCATGCAGCCAGACCTGAGCTCTGGGGCTCCGGGCACATGCAGCCGATGCCATCAGGTAAATTTATATGTAGGCTTGTTGAGGAAAACAACTTTCACACACATCACAGAACAGCATCCAATACAGGGCCTTAAATGTAGTTAATTGGCTTCAGGTGCTCTACAGTAAGACCACAACAGCATCATTCTCGTCTGCCTGAGCCAGTCTGGCTGTATATCCAAGGCCACAGGGAACCCAAGAGGGCCCCAACCCTGAGGCAGCCGTGGGCAGGGGCGCCTGCTGACGCTACTCAAGCAGAGACCCAGGCCCGGCCACGTCCTCTCAAGTTGGTGCAGAGCACACCCAACAGGCACCCCCCCCAGGACGCTGACCCCCACCTGCACCTTCCAGAGCACCTGCAGCCCTGGCGGCTCCAAACTGTCCACCTGGGGCAAAATTAATCAGGTTGCTGCAGCTGCAGGTGTGACAAGGCCCCACAGCCACCCAATGGCTAAAAGCACTCTTCTAAGCACAGGCAGCACACGGCAGGTGTTCCTGGACGTCAGGACCAAGGGCAGAGGCAAATCTGGGAAAGATGTTTGAACCCACAGTGTACAAATGCTCACAAAACTTCATCCTTTGTATCGCTAATAGCAATGATCTCCTAATGTGTGGAGATAGGGAATACAGCTCTGATCTAATTAGGAGCGGGTTTCTGCACCAAGCATCTTTCAAAAAGGATATGATTCGTAGTCCAGTGTTTGTGTAAGCACTCCAGTTAAAACAAACTCTGCATTATGAACATCTGTTAAGAAATGAAAACAAAAACCGTCAAACCAGATAAACACACTGTTGTATGTACATCACATGTTTATACACCAGGAGCAGTAAGCCATACCTATTCCTCGGGCAAAATACTCTCGACATAAGTGAAGGTCATTTTCACAGGATATTAAAATTATTTCTGACAAGCTCTGAGGGAAAGAAAATGAGTGTGTATCAGCCACCAAACAGTGGATCTGAGGAACGACAATGACAAATTCAATGGCTGGTTTTCCCTGCGTCTACCTTATTCTGCTTATGTTCCATGAGCTTCCGGAAAGATGGCTGTTTAGATAATACTTTCCCTCCGGCACATTCCACAATCGCTTTCATTGTTGAAAGACTTGGGCAGATTCCAGGTGTGATGTAAAAATATTTTGCCTAAAAAAAAAAAAAAATGAAAACACATTACTGTTTTTAAAATGCTTTGAATTTCTGGAGAACATCATCTTTCACAAATTCTATCCTGAGGTTTAGAACAAACTAATTTTATGAAGTTACAAACACACAGGTCCCTGCTATTTCCCCAGCCTAGGTGGGCCTTCAAAAATCCTGGATAAATTGGGCACAGCTTAAGCATTTGCATACTTATTAGTAAGTCACAATTAGTAAAGTAACCAGAACTGACATTCTACTAGACATGAAGTACTGTGTGACAGAAGGAAGAGTAACATAAGTGTTTCCCACCATTTCCATAAAACTCTTCTAAGCCAGCGTGTTTGTTTGCCGGCCCTCCCCCTTCGTTACCCATAAGCTCTTTGGGCTCGGCAGGAAGTGACTCTGATGGCTGAAATTTAATTTTCTAACACCCCTACCCCTAAGTATACCATAAAACACTATTTTGCTTTAATATGCTCACAGAAAAAAATCACTCAGAAAAATCAGGCTATTTTAAGTAAGGTATATCTTCACTCAGCAGTGCAAATAATGTGATTCCTCAGTTGATTCTTTAAGTAAGTATAAGAAACAGACTATTAATTTACTTAGCCATTCTTGGATACAAAAAGTATTTCAAACTGTTCAAAGTATATCTAACAAATATTTTAAAATCTTCAGTCCTGAATTATTTAAGCACACATTCAAATAATTTTGAATGTTCTCCATTCTCTAGCCAGCTACACATTTAATGAGAGCAGTCATTAAGTAATGGAAGGTTGGTTAAAAGCAGAAAAACCAGCTTACAAGGTCTCTTCCCCGTGAAGTTGCTCATTCACACGCGCCCTACAGACCCCCTTCTGTAACTGGGCCGTGGGCTCCTCGGCACGGCCCGCAGGGCTGACTCCCGGAGGGAGGCCTCGGGTAGGGCCTCCCCGAGGGGCCCGGCCACGGAACCACTGTCCGCCACCTGAGGCCCGCCGACTTGGAGGCCACTCCCTCCCACCTACCTTAAAGAGCGGAGAAACACGCGCCCTTTTCAAGGACTCCTCCAGGCTAAAGGAGAAGAGCACCTCTGCCTCGGCATCTCGGAGAAGGTAGCTCTGCTCGTCTGGAAAACAGAAGACACACCTGCAGAGTGCAGGCCAGGGGTGCCACGGGCACCAGGTGCAGCCCCGCCAGAACGTCCGTGCCAGCTGTGGCGCTCGCCTGTCTGCAAACCTCTGTCACTCCCATTCCAGTACTTTCTCCTCAAAACAGCCAAAGGAGGGCAGGCAGGCATCCCTCCTAGGGCAGCATTTCTTAGCCCTCTGAGGTCATGACTCCTCTGCAAGAGACATGCTGGGGGCTGGGGACCCCCTTCCGTCCTGGCACCCACCCAGAGCCCGCCTGCACGCCACACGCTATTTCCCGGGAGCTCACAGACCCCCTGAGCCATTCCTCCTGGTGGGAACACCAGGCCTTGAGCGACCACATGCCCCGAGGTCACACCTACACGCAAGCAGACTGGCCACAGGACTACAGTCGCTGATAATCCACTGGGTCAATTTCATGGGCTTACCAAGAACGTATTCCTTGTTTGTAAAGTGTGTAATACATTATAAAGGATAGTTTACCAAATTTTGAATACTCCTGAAAATTTTTAATTGACCATGTTCAGTGTTTTTATAAAAGTAACATTTTAAGAAATGTCCAATTTGTCAAAAGGTAAAGATCACAGAATGTTTTAAGCTTATGAATAATGTCTCACACTCAGAAAAGCATTTCTTCTTTGCTTTATAATAACTACGTAGCTTCATAATAACCAGAGAGCTCAAACCTGACAATTCAGTCATCAAAAGCAGGGAGCAGGAATGGGACTATAGGAAGGTTGGCAAATTGGGATCAGTCAGATGACACATACTTTAGAATTTGTGGGCCACATATTTTTTTCTGTTAAAAATCTTTTTAAAACAATGCTTTCAAAATGTAAAAACCATTCTCAGCTCACAGGGCTGTAGTTTGCTGATCCCTGAGCAAGAGCAATCGTATCACTAAAGAAATACTCAAATTTGTTTAACAATTTGCTAGAAACACAAAACCAGCAAATAAATAAGCCTGCAATACTGCTTTAGGTGAAAGAAGACAAGAAGGTAAAAAAATTGGAGAAATAAAAGACAATGAATTAAAAATGAACAAAAAGCAGTGTCACATATGAAATATCTGAAACGTAAGTTTCTACGGCAGAAATGAAGGCTGAAGTGCCTCCTGAAACCTGGTGCAAGATCACCAAGACTGGGTAATGTTTTTGATAGAGAACATGACACTGAAAAATGGTAGAAAGTAGCTGAAACTCCCCATCACAGACGGGACACTGACACTTTGGTTTCCTGAAAGGAGTGACAGGGCCACGTTACCTCGGCAGGCATCCACGGGAAGAGCCAATCTGAAAATTGAAGTTTTCACAGCAGCACACAGGAAATGAGTGTTCTAAAACATGATTTCCTATAAAATTGGGGTCTCAGGTATGTAAATTAAATATAAACACAAAATTCCAAAAAGATGCCCCTACCACATGCTGATCAATTCAGTTCTAAGGTGATCAGGCCACCTTGCCAGAACCCAGGAGGGTGGGGAGGGCAGTCCTCTGGGGTGGCCCAGGACGGAGGGCCGGACCTGGGCAGAGGGCAGTGTGCAGCACAGCAGGATGGGCAGGGCGGCTTGGGCGGGACACCGGAGGCAGACAGGCCAGCGATTCAGGGAAGTATTCTAGGAAGCCGGAAGCCAGGTTTCTCCTTGTTCGGAAGGGATTCACAGACACAGGGCAGGAACGCACGAGATAAGCCCAGAACATTCTTGTGCCGAAAGCTGAGCAACTGCTCCCAGACTGACGGGCCACATCGGAGGGAACCACAAACCAGCTTCAACAGCTCCCACTCATCCCTGGGGCGCAACTGAGCATCAGCGACAGTGACGGTAACAGCCCAGTGAGGAAGATTCAAACGGGGTCCACACACGGCGACAGTGAGTGGTTCAACTGGCAAGGGAGAGCGATGTCTGCGTAGTTTCAAAGTACTGCCCCACGGTTCCTAAGAGCAAGAGGAAGGAGAGAGCACAGCAGAGGTGCCTGGCAGCCATGTCGATAGCAGGACCGATCGGTCAGACCGAGCAGCAGCTGCAGGGCTTGCAGAGCACCGGCTGCAGCAGCCCCTCCCAGACGCCACCCGCGTCCAGTGGGGTCCGGGGGTGGTGGTGGCTCTGAAACCCGGGCTGAGGGGCATCCCATCGAATGACAAGGAGCCTGAGGGAGACTCGAGAGGGATGATGATTCAGTGCGCTGCAGGGATCCAGACCAGGCCCTTCTGCTGTGAAGGACAACATGGGACGGGTGGCAAACCTGAGTGAGGTCTGAGGCCAAGACAGAGACAGTGGCGCTCACACCCCGCTGACTGGTGGCTGGGCTGAGGCCGCCACGCACAGCGCCCATTTGCAGGAAGGCCACACAGACATGTTCCAGGACAGCAGAGCACTGTTTTGGCAATGTACTGATGTTTCAGGGAAAGAAACAATTGCACTAATACTTGCAACTATTTGGTAATCTGGTGACTGCCAAAAAAAGAATGAAAAAGGATTAAAGATGGCAGCATGAGAGGACAGACAGAGGCTTCCTCCTAAAAATGGATACAATTAGAAAATACAGTTGGCGTAACTAATCCTGAGAGAGCAACATGAAAGAGGACTGCGCCAGGCTGCACACACCTGGAGAAAAGAGCAGACCTCACGGAACAGGGTAACGCACCAGAGCTGTGGCCCGGCGGGACCCGAGCCCCTCCCCCACCCCAGCTCACCCGCTGGAGGAAGACAAACGGAGCAGGGAGGGAGTGGAAGGCTTGGGACTGATGAACACCTAGCTCCGGGGACCTGCGCTGGGAGCACAAACCTACATGTCATGGTGCTTTCATGAGACTCGCATGACTACTGGGCTGGAAAGTTAATACAGGCAGAGTTCCTGGGGAGACTGGGATTCTGGCTGCTTGTGGAAAGCAGGGATCCATATCTGGCTGCTCTGGGACAAAACCTTATACCTGTGTGCCCGGCCCACTGGCTCAGGCAGTGGAGACAGGCACAGGAGCCAGGAGGCGGGGAACAGCTCTTCCTCCCCCCAGTACCGCTCCCCTGCGACCCCCGACATTGCTTCAGGGGCTCAGCAGCTCCAGAATAGAGCTTCTGGACACCAGAGGGCGCCATATACAAACACGAAACGCCAAAGGAACCTTGTCCAGAGTAAAATCATTAATACAACTCCTGAGAAAGATTTAAATGACATGGACCTCGTGACTCTTCCTGAAAGGGAGTTCAAAATAAAAATCATTAACATACTAATGGAGGTACAGAAAGACATCCAAGAACTCAGGAATGAATTCAGGCCAGAGATCCAATCATTAAAGAACATGATGGAGGGTATTAAAAGCGGGTTGCATACAGTGGAGGAGACAATAAATGAAATAGAAACTAGAGAAGAGGAATACAAAGAAGCTGAGGCACAGAGAGAAAAAAGGATCTCTAAGAATCAAAGAATATTGAGAGAACTGTGTGACCAATCCAAACGGAACAATATTCGCATTATAGGGATACCAGAAGAAGAAGAGAGAGAGAAAGGGATGGAAAGTGTCTTGGAGGAGGTAGTTGCTGAAAACTTCCCCAATCTGGGGAAGGAGATAGTCTCTCAGGCCATGGAGATCCACAGATCCCCCTACACCAGGGACCCAAGGAAGACAACAGCAAGACACATAGTAATTAAAATGGCAAAGATCAAGGATAAGGACAAACTATTAAAAGCAGCCAGAGAGAGAAATAAGATCACATACAAAGGAAAGCCCATCAGGCTAACATCAGACTTCTCAGCAGAAACCTTACAGGCCAGAAGGGAGTGGCAGGATGTATTTAATGCCATGAAGCAGAAGGGCCTGGAATGAAGATTACTTTATCCGGCAAGATTATCATTTAAATTTGAAGGAGGGATTAAACAATTTCCAGATAAGCAAAGGCTGAGAGAATTTACCTCCCACAAACCATCTCGACAGTCTATTCTGGAAAGACTGCTATAGATGGAAGTGCTAATAAGGTTTAATAGCTGTCACCAGAGGTAATAACCACAGTAAAGAAAGTAGAACAGCTAATTACGAAGCAAATGCAAAATTAAATCAACTATCCCCAAAGTCAATCAAGGGATAGACAAAAAGTACAGAATTTCATATCTAATATATAAAGAATGAAGGAGGAGGAAAAAGGAGGAGAAATAGAAAAGAACCTTTAGATTGTGTTTGTAACAGCATACTAAGTGAGTTAAGTTAGACTCTTAGATAGTAAGGAAAGTAACCTGGAACCTTTGGTAACCACGAATCTAAAGCCTGAAATGGGAATAAGTATATACCTATGGATAATCACCCTAAATGTAAATGGACTGAATGCACCAATCAAAAGACACAGAGTCACTGAATGGATAAAAAAGCAAGACCCATCTATATGCTGCTTACAAGAGACTCACCTCAAACCTAAAGACATGCACAGACTAAAAGTCAAGGGATGGAAAAAGATATTTCATGCAAACAATAGGGAGAAAAAAGCAGGTGTTGCAGTACTAGTATCAGACAAAATAGACTTCAAAACAAAGAAAGTAACAAGAGATAAAGAAGGACATTACATAATGATAAAGGGCTCAGTGCAACAAGAGGATATAACCATTATAAATATATATGTACCCAATACAGGAGCACCAGCATATGTGAAACAAATACTAACAGAACTAAAGGAGGAAATAGAAGGCAATGCTTTCATTTTAGGAGACTTCACAACACACCACTCACTCCAAAGGACAGATCCACCGGGCAGAAAATAAGTAAGGACACAGAGGCACTGAACAACACAGTAGAGCAGATGGACCTAATAGACATCTATAGAACTCTACATCCAAAAGCAACAGGATACACATTCTTCTCAAGTGCACATGGAACATTCTCCAGAATAGACCACATACTAGGCCACAAAAAGAGCCTCAGTAAATCCCAAAAGATTGAAATCCTACCAACCAACTTTTCAGACCACAAAGGCATAAAACTAGAAATAAACTGTACAAAGAAAGCAAAAAGGCTCATAAACACATGGAGGCTTAACAACACGCTCCTACATAGTCAATGGATCAACGACCAAATTAAAATGGAAATCCAGCAATATATGGAAATAAATAACAACAACAACATAAAGCCCCAACTTCTGTGGGACACAGCGAAAGCAGTCTTAAGAGGAAAGTATATGCAATCCAGGCATATTTAAAGAAGGAAGAACAAACCCAAATGAATAGTCAAACATCACAATTATCAAAATTGGAAAAAGAAGAACAAATGAGGCCTAAGGTCAACAGAAGGAGGGACATAATAAAGATCAGAGAAGAAATAAATAAAATTGAGAAGAATAAAACAACAGCAAAAACCAATGAAACCAAGAGCTGGTTCTTTGAGAAAATAAACAAAATAGATAAGCCTCTAGCCAGACTTATTAAGAGAAAAAGAGAATCACCACACATCAACAGAATCAGAAACGAGAATGGAAACATCACGATGGACCCAACAGAAATACAAAGAATTATTAGAGAATACTATGAAAACCTATATGCTAACAAGCTGGAAAACCTAGAAGAAATGGACAACTTCCTAGAAAAATACAACCTCTCAAGACTGACCAAGGAAGAAGGAAGAAACACAAAATCTAAACAAACCAATTACCAGCAAAGAAATTGAAGCGGTAATCAAAAAACTACCCTAGAACAAAACCCCCAGGCCAGATGGATTAAGCTCGGAATTTTATCAGACATACAGGGAAGACATAATACCCATTCTCCTTATAGCTTTCCAAAAAATAGAAGGGGAGGGAATACTCCCAAACTCATTCTATGAAACCAACATCACCCTAATACCAAAACCAGGCAAAGATCCCACCAAAAAAGAAAATTACAGACCAATATCCCTGATGAACATAGATGCAAAAATACTCAACAAAATATTAGCAAACCCAATTCAAAAATACATCAAAAGGATCATATACCATGACCAAGTGGGATTCATCCCAGGGATGCGAGGATGGTACAACATCCGAAAATCCATCATCATCATCCACCACATCAACAAAAAGAAGGACAAAAACCACATGATCATCTCCATAGATGCTGAAAAAACATTCGACAAAATTCAACATCCATTCATGATAAAAACTCTCAACAGAATGGGTACAGAGTGCAGGTACCTCAACATAATAAAGGCCACATATGATAAAACCACAGCCAACATCATACTGAACAATGAAAAGCTGAAAGCTTTTCCTCTGAGATCGGGAACAAGACAGGGATGCCCACTCTCCCCACTGTTATTCAACATAGTACTGGAGGTCCTAGCCATGGCAATTAGACAAAACAAAGAAATACAAGGAATCCAATTGGTAAAAAAGAAGTTAAACTGTCACTATTTGCAGATGACATGATATTGTACATAAAAAACCCTAAAGACTCCACTCCAAAACTACTAGAACTGATATCGGAATACAGCAAAGTTGCAGGATACAACATTAACACACAGAAATCTGTGGCTTTCCTATACACTAACAATGAACTAATAGAAAGAGAAATCAGGAAAACAATTCCATTCACAATTGCAGCAAAAAGAATAAAATACGTAGGAATAAACCTTACCAAGGAAGTGAAAGACCTATACTCTGAAAACCACAAGACACTCTTAAGAGAAATTAAAGAGGACACTAACACATGGAAACTCATCCCATGCTCTTGGCTAGGAAGAATTAATATAATCAAAATGGCCATCCTGCCCAAAGCAATATACAGATATGATGCAATACCTAAATTACCAACAACATTCTTCAATGAACTAGAACAAATAGTTCAAAAATTCATATGGAAATACCAAAGACCCCGAATAGCCAAAGCAATCCTGAGAAGGAAGAATAAAGTGGGGGGGATCTCGCTCCCCAACTTCAAGCTCTACTACAAAGCCACAGTAATCAAGACAGTTTGGTGTTGGCATAAGAACAGAGCCACAGACCAGTGGAACAGAATAGAGACCCCAGATATTAACCCAAACATATATGGTCAATTAATATATGATAAAGGAGCCATGGACATACAATGGGGAAATGACAGTCTCTTCAACAGATGGTGCTGGCAAAACTGGACAGCTACATGTAAGAGAATGAAACTGGATCACTGTCTAACCCCATTCACAAAAGTAAATTCGAAATAGATCAAAGACCTGAATGTAAGTCATGAAACCATAAAACCCTTAGAAAAAAACATAGGCAAAAATCTCTTGGACATAAACATGAGCGACTTCTTCATGAACATATCTCCCCGGGCAAGGGAAACAAAAGCAAAAATGAACAAGTGGGACTACACCAAGCTGAAAAGCTTCTGTACAGCAAAGGACACCATCAATAGAACAAAAAGGTATCCTACAGTATGAGAGAACATATTCATAAATGACAGATCCGATAAAGGATTGACATCCAAAATATATAAAGAGCTCATGCACCTCAACAAACAAAAAGCAAATAATCCAATTAAAAAACGGGCAGAGGAGCTGAACAGATAGTTCTCCAAAGAAGAAATTCAGATGGGCAACAGACACATGAAAAGATGCTCCACATCGCTTGTCATCAGAGAAATGCAAATTAAAACCACAATGAGATATCACCTCACACCAGTAAGGATCACCACCATCCAAAAGACAAACAACAAATGTTGGCGAGGTTGCGGAGAAAGGGGAACCCTCCTACACTGCTGGTGGGAATGCAAATTAGTTCAACCATTGTGGAAAGCAATATGGAGGTTCCTCAAGAAGCTCAAAATAGAAATACCATTTGACCCCAGGAATTCCACTTCTAGGAATTTACCCTAAGAACGCAGCAGCTCAGTTTGAAAAAGACAGATGCACCCCTATGTTTATCGCAGCACTATTTACAATAGCCAAGAAATGGAAGCAACCTAAGTGTCCACCAGTAGATGAATGGATAAAGAAGAGGTGGTACATATACACAGTGGAATGTTATTCAGCCATAAGAAGAAAACAAATCCTACCATTTGCAACAACATGGATGGAGCTAGAGGGTATTATGCTCAGTGAAATAAGCCAGGTGGAGAAAGACAAGTATCAAATGATTTCACTCATATATGGAGTATAAGAACAAAGAAAAAATGAAGGAACAAAACAGCAGCAGACTCACAGAGCCCAAGAATGGACTAACAGTTACCAAAGGGAAAGGGACTGGGCAGGAGGGGTGGGAAGGGAGGGATAAGGGTGGGGAAAAAGAAAGGGGGGCCTTATGATTAGCATGTATAATGTTGGGGGGGGCATAGGGAGGGATGTGCAACACAGAGAAGACAAGTAGGGAGTCTACAGCATCTTACTATGCTTATGGACAGTGACTGTAATAGGGTTTGTGGGGGTGGGGGTGCTTGGTGAAGGGGAAAGTCTAGTAACCATAATGTTCTTCATGTAATTGTAGATTAATGATAAAAAATAATTTAAAAAAAGAATGAAAAAAAGAAAAACTTTTAAAATCCCAAAGCCAAACTGATTTAAAAAACCCATAAAATGCTAAGAGATGGGTAAAATAAAGAAATGAATTAGAAAGCAAAAACTCAAGGACTAATTATTACAAATAATAAAATAAGGTTAATTTTCTTCTTGAGAAATTTCAGAAATAATTCAAAAACACAAACTTTTGGCAGAACGTCTGTAAATAGATATATATATTTCAAAAAGTGGATATAAACAGACTGATTCTACGGTTTACATGATGAGGCAAAAGGCCCAGAGCAGCAACTCAGTACTGAAGAAGAGAAAGTTGGAGGCCTCACACTACCTGGGTTCAGGGCCCACTGTACAGCGGCAGGAATGCGGGGCGGCACCCACAGATCGATGGAACAGAGCAGGGAGCCCAGAAACAGATCCACGGGACACAGTCCCCTGATGTGTCAGAGGAGCAAGGCAGCACCTGGGGCAGAGAGCCTGTTCACAGCTGGACCCCCACATGGACCCAGAGACCCTGCATCCTTCACAGCATTCACTCGGTGTGGATCCGAACATGAAAGACGTGAACTAAACTCTAGGGAGAAAAGCCAGATGGCCCCCACAACACGGAAGGCACGATCCCCGGAGGAGAACCGCCGCTCAGTGAACCAGATTACAATTAACTTCTGCTCCGTGAAAGAGTGTCAAGAGGATGATGTGACAAGCCACAGACTAGGAGGAAATATTTGCAAAAAACCATCTGATAAAGGACTGTTATCTAAAACATACAAAGAATGCTTAAAACAACAATAAGAAACAAGCCAATTAAAAAATGGGCAAAGGAGCTGAGCACACATCGTCCAAGAAGATACACAGATGGAAATAAGCATATGAAGATGTTAACATCATATGTCATTAGGGAATTGCAAATTAAAACAAAACTCAGATACCACAACCCAACTATTATAATGGTGAAAATTTTAAATACTGACACCAAAATGCTGGCAAGGAGGTGGAGCAATAGGAACTCTCATTCTTTGCTGGTGGGAATGCAAAATGATCCAGCTAATTTGGAAGACAGTTTGATGGTTTCTTATAAAACGGAACTTTCTCTTACCGTATGATCCAACAGTCGTGCTCCCTGATATTTAAGCCAAGGAGCTGAAAACACCTCCACACAAAAGCTGCACACAGACGATTAGAGCAGCTTTACTCACAGCTGCCAAAACTTAGAAGCAACCAAGATGCCCTCCAGCAGAGGAGCAGCAGCTCCACAGTGAGATATTACTCAGGACTAAAAAGAAATGAACTATGAAGCCATGAAAAGACATGGAGGGAGCTTAAGTACATGTTACTGAGTGATAGGCAGGGAGGGGGGCACACAGCTGACACAATGTGAGAAGAGCAGAGGGCGGCAGGAAGCTGGCGTGGGCCCTGAAGCAGTTCTTTGACGATAAGGGAGTTAGTTAAGTTTCTGCACCACTGTGGTTGGGGCATAAAGGTCAAACTCAAGAACCAGCTCATTCGCAGGCCAAGGGCCTCTTCTCTGCCATGCACATAAGGGCCAGGTGAGGGCTGAGGATGCAGGTGCAGGGCCGCAGGGGGCTGGGAGCACCTGCACACAGGGGAGCACCATGGCTGCGCACACACACAGGGGCGCAAACCTGTCCTGGCTGCAATGGCTTCTGTGAGGAAAAGATCTTTCAGGGTTTATATTCACTCTAGACTGAGCCAGGTCCTAAAAACACTTAGGTGCACTGACTAATCTAAGAGCAAACCAGTCCTTCCTGCGCTATCACTGAGGGTGACTGCTAACAGGAGTTACTTCTGCTGCCCTGGAGGAGGGAGCTGGCAAGGGAGCCATCTCTCCCTCCGTGACCCTGGCGGCATCAGGACGTGCACGGACACGGCTGTCTCCCCCCTTCACCTGACAGTGGCTGCAAGGGCTGCATGCTATAGCCAGGTTCCAAAATAGATAACACTAGTCAGGGAACAGCAAGGCAGGACACAGAGCTGTTCCCTGAATACTGTCCAAGTTACCAAAAGCTTTGTATTTCACGTTAAAATGCAAAGTGTCAAGCAAATGACTCAGTGAGACATGGAATAAACTTAGGAATTTAAATGGATAATTATCAAATAGTTAAAAATAAAAGCTAGACGTTTGTTAAAATGAAAAAGGAGTTAAATCCAAAAATCTTTTAAGTTTATCTGGCATCCTAACCAAGGCACTGGTGCTGACACTTACCAATAAACTTCTGGCATTTGAAACACTCTTCCAGCCACTCGGGCGTCACGATATGCTTCACCACCGACACAGCCGTCAGGAACTTCACTGTGCGTGTCACCTTGCTGGCGATGAGGTGTGTGCATTTCTGCGCAGACTCAGCAACCTCGCCTCCAAGAATGTAGAGCTTCTGCAGGTGATGAGCACAGACGGGAGGTGAGAGCCATGTCTACAGAGCCGCACAAGCGGCACGGCGAACGCGGCCTAAGACATGAACAGTCTCGGTCATAGAAAACGGCACAGCTGCCAAGCAAAGCAACCAAAGCCACACGGTGCAGGGGGGAAGTGAGAAAGCGATCTGCAGTCATGTTTCTGCAACCCCTTCCTCACAAATCAGGATCAAAATATGAATTCTCCATCAGACACCAGCTGCATATTCTGTAAACAAATAAAAAATGCCCTGAGAACAATGCAGTTCGTGTCATGATTAAATATGCCAGACTTTCTAAGCTGAAACAGAGATAAGGGAGGCACATTAACACATGGTCTCTATTCAAAAATCGAGGGCATACAATTTGACTGAGAAGGCAGGGCCACAAAAAAATTATCTCTTAATAACTACTCTCACTTTAAAAGTAAAAAATTATACTAAACTTATAATAGTAGCATTTATAATCATTTCTTTTCCATACAGAAAAAAAAACCAACAGGAAACAACTACAAGTAAAACGGGAACCCAACGCGATACAGGTCACTTACACCCTCGCTGACCGCAACGAAGACCCCGGGCCCCACAAGCCCGCGCTGCTACTTCAGAAAGTGTTAAAATTTAGCTCCACTTCCCATCTAACTGCGCAAGTGAACTTCCCTTGGGCCCACCCCACCTGGAGAACTGATCCTGAGCAGACGGCGGGTTCGGCCGGAGGCGCCCCAGGAGCGGAAAGGACAAACGTGCGCGGCCCCACAGCGGCTCCAGGTGCGCCCAGCGGAGCCGCCAGCTGCTGCCTAGAGGGCAGGCATCCGACCGCCACGGCAGCACGGACGCGGGGAGGCTCGAGCACAGGGCTGCTTGTTACTGTGAAAATGACTGCTGGCACTTCATCCCCACACACCATAAAAACTGTAAGATATCCTTGGTTAAATGTCGGTCAAATAAACTGCAAGCCTGAAGTACTTATATACAGAAACAGATGCTGCTGAAAATCCTCACACGAGGTGGAATGGAACTTCACCTTAATGTACTGTTGAACTTGGACAGGCTCAAATCCAGTGAAAAGCACAAAAGGGGTCAATTCTGGTGTTAACTTCTTAGTGGGAGGTGGTACATCTTCAATTCTACAAAGTAAACACATACAAAACAATGATTTTATTAGTTACTTATAAATGTTCTTAGGAAAACAAGGGATTTTAATGGCTTCAAAAAGCGTGACAGCTTTCAGAGTGTGTGCGCTTCTTAAAGGGAAGATGCGCGAGGGCCCTACCCCCGGCCCTTGTCCAGTTACAGCCCTCCCCAGAGGTTCCGGCTTCCTTAGAGCCGGAGCCCCCGCTGCATCCTCATCAGCAAACCGCTCCCCATAACATTTTCAAGAAGTCGGCCGACACTGACATCCTCTCCACCTCGCAGGCTCTGCTGACCTGACCGGTTGGGACATGCTGGCCCCCCATCCCCAAGAGCCGTAGGAGGCAGAATGCCCAGGGCTCCCACCCTCTCAGCTCCCACCCTGTCCATCCCTGCCCTACTCACACCACGGGGTAAAAAGCCATCTGACTCAAGCGCACATTTCAGCTAAGCCTCTCGGCCTCTCGTGTTTTCAAATCCTGTTCATAACTTGTATTTAACTGAGACAGTCCAGGAAAAACTTTTTTAAAGTTTATTTGTGGCATTTTGAAGATAGTCTTAGAAAACATAAACCACTAATTAGGATTTTACTAAAAATGTCAATGCTTGGTAGGTTGTGCGGCCATGGAGATGAAGGAGGGAGGGACGAGCAGAAGAGAGACCGGCAGCCACGCAGACCCAGGCGCCACACTGAGTTCTCCGTGCAGACTGGGAACACAGCTTCCCGTGCCACGGATAGAGACAAGCCCTCGGTTTGCTCCCGCACCTGCCTTACTGATCACACAACGGGCAGGACGCCCCCCTGGCCAGCACTGGTCGCCATGCTTTCAGCAGAGGGGCCAGGAAGGGGGACAGGCCAGGCCACAGAGCCCCCTGCTACAGGACGGGCTCTCCCAGGAGCAGAGGACAGAGCCCAAGGACGCACGTCTGGAGGGCTTCCAGTCGCTTACGCCATCCCCTGGCAGCAGCTTGTGTCTTACACAACGAGGGCTTGGGGAAGATTTTACTTAAAAACAGTAATCGGCTGTTTTACCAATAAAGAAGAAATGAAAAATACTGACCTACTCACTGTCTATCTCCAGCAGTAAAATGGACATATCACAATGAGCTCATAAAGCAGCAAGTAAATCCTTTCAAATCCTAGTTACTTGAAATTTTTCAGAAACATTCCAATTGTCACCGTTTTCTAAAACAGACCTGTAAGAGCTAAGCAGCCACAGAAAAGGTGATTACCCCTACCTCGCTCTCTTGGAAGAAGGCTGGATGTTGGTAACTTCATTCTGTTTTAGTTTGGGAGGTAGTCTTACACCCTGTAATTAAAAGATTATTTACTTTGATCAATCTTCCAAGTAATACCATAGCTTCCAAGACATTTATGTGTCAAATATAAAATTATCTCATCATATGTGAAACCCATGCTTCCCACATCGAAACTCGCATTTGCCCAGAAGGAGCCCAAGCAGGGGCGGCCCTCCGCCAGCCTCGCACCGTCTCCAGCTGCTCTGCACCCCCATCCATGGGGCGCCACAGGGTCCCTGAGGGCATCGCCTTCTCTCCCCCCAGCTCATGGCACAGAGGGGGTCCTCCACCCGCAGCTTTTCAGGACAGCTGTAGTTTCAAATATTTGTTCTTGTCTCCCAATTTGGAATTTGGAAAACATACTCATTGCAATTACATTACTCAACAGAAATTTCCCCTACATTTCACAAAAGACGACACATGACAATCAGACCAGCAGCTGGGAAGAGCGAGACAAGGTTCCGACGGCCACATGGTGTCCCTGACGGGCGAATGCCGAACCGGCAAGAGGGGGCGAGGCTGCTCTCGCTGTGACGTGGGCTGCCAGCCAGCTCCTTCATATCTTAACACTGAGCTTCTTCGCGACACACACTGTACTTACTTATGTTTCACTATTTGAAGTAGTATTTCTCCATCTTACTAACTTACTTTAACTAAAACTTGTGTTTCCTAAATATTGCTGCTGTATCAAGACAATCAAAATAAACATAAGCATATCTACAATAAACATCTGAACTCCACTGGCCCTTTCAGACATGGAGACTCAAGCTTTATAATAATTTGCAGGAAGGTTTTAGATGTTTTCTCATCACTGCCTTTAGAAGGAAACAGCCCCTAAACTCTGTTTCCAGCAGCCGTACCTAAATCTCCAAATTACCACTCATTGGGAGCAATGACAGAAACAAATCGTAGGAGGGTAAACTGGCCTCCTTGTCTCTACGTTTTATTTACTGATACAAAGCTGCAGGGGAAATGGACACCTGGAGCTCTAACATCATTTCAGAAAACAAGCCACGCAGCCTGGGAGGGGAAAGACTCTGATGCCCACCTTCTCAGCTTGACCTTAACAGCCACCATAAAATTTCTTTCATCCAAATGAATTCAGAGAGTATTTGCTTTTGCCGGTGTGTCAAGGCTACTCATGTTTTATTAGAATCAAATTACTAGTTTAAGCA
Organism: Manis pentadactyla; assembly: GCF_030020395.1. Classification (NCBI taxonomy): domain Eukaryota; kingdom Metazoa; phylum Chordata; class Mammalia; order Pholidota; family Manidae; genus Manis; species Manis pentadactyla. The sequence continues at coordinate 146,727,387 of NC_080025.1, forward strand.
AAAAAAGCAAAACAAAAACTTATGTGGCCACATTATAATTAGCATGAAGAAAGCAGGCGGCAGCCTATAGGCTGCCTGAAGGACTCCAGATGATTATCAGCCGTTTCCAGGTTAGATTTGGAAATAGTAGGCCAGACCACTAATAATCAGAACCTAGGCTTAGGTGTTACTTGGTAATTCTGACAACATTCTCCTCAGCTGTTTACGGGAGGACAAACCCCAAATTACCTCTGTAACTGAGGGGGATGTGGTGAAAAACAATGGGCACATGGCATAAGTCCATTATTTAAAAATACAGGTTTATGATATGGTAACACATACATAAACCTAAGTCCTTAAACCATATTGCTACCAAGCAACAACAAATCCTGCCATTTTCACAGTGACAGGCAGTCAGACAGCGACAATGAACAGCAGAGAAATTCTACAGTGAAAAGTCACTGAAATTTAATGTGGAAAAGCAGCCAGTTGGAAGAAACAATTAACATCTACCCATCAAACTGGATGGTCGTGCATGCAGATGGCCCCCACTGAGAAGGCACCATACGGGTTTCCTAACGACCGCCCACTGGCGTTCAACCTTCCAGAGCGGCCATCCTGGGAGTACTGTGTTAGCAGCCTCAACCAACGTGGCGTGACCCCACCTGGGACATGTAACCCCGTGTGCCCACCACGAGGTCAGGGCCCCCACATTCTCACCCGCAGCCTACAGGGTGTCACAGGTCTGGGCTCCCAAGGCTACTCTGGGTTCTTGCCCCTCTAACCCCACAGAAACAGGAAGTGGTCTGCCTGTGTTCCGTCCTCCAATCCCATAAGATCCCACAGTTCTCTGATGCAAAGAATGCTGCTACTCACACATATAAATATGAATGACTGGCAGTCCACCGAGTAAGAGAACAAAGCAGCCCTAGTGTATCCTAACATTTTATGACAGGTGAGATGCTATAACCTCCAGTTTGTTATGTTGACAAATCATAAAAGAGTTTCCAATTCGTAAATGCAAATATATCTTTACTGCATTTTTATAATAATAGCCAAAGTATGGTTATTAACTTGACATACCATCAACAACTCTGCTGACACTTTTAATGGAACTCTCCAAGCATCTAAAGAGAAAAATACGTTATTTGTACAATGACACATTGTTTACATACAAAAGCCTGTTTTTAAAAGCCTTTCTGGGGCTAAGGCTAGACACCTAGGTGGCTTAGCTGACACTTAGTAATGCTACATGTAAAGGACTCTACTTAGGGTGAAGGGCAAAGAGGGGCAGCAAGAGCTGCCTGGCAGGGGCTCAAGGGTTCCGTGGCTGCACACCTTCCATGTAAGCAGCAGGAAGGAACACAGCAGCCACACAGTCAACTGGGCCTGAGCCAGGCCCCCTCCAGCTGTGTGTGCCCAGGTAACCATTTCTGGGAGCCACGCAGTCCAGCCCTGGCAAAGCACTTATGCTGCAAGGGGCCCACACCTCGTCGGGAGGGCAAAGCATGCCTCCCACGCGTGGCTGTGCCTCAGGGGCTGGTAGTTAGTCTCCATCACGGTTTCAGAGCTGAAGCCATCTCAACAGGTAGGTCACAGGGAAGCAGACTGTGGCTCAAAATGAAGAGCTTTTATGCTCAAAACCATCCCAAATGGAACTCAATGGGCTTCTCTAACAGACAGCATATTGAAGCAGTCTGGATCGCCCTTTTTTGGGTAACATTCAATTCAGTATGTGCAGTTAAGTGTGTTAATACATGCAAGACAGGACGGTGACGCCTCCAGCAGTTCTGAGCAGCTGAAAGGGGGAGAGATGAGAGTGACACCCCTACCTCTGTGACAGTGGGGCAATCGAGGGCAAGTGACAAGAACTGGACTCTGACCTAGAGGAGGATGGGGGGCGCTTTGTGGGGGTGGCCCTTTGAGGGACAGGCTACTGGCTTGAGGGCCAAGACAGAGAGAGGCTCTGGGAGACAGCGAGCCAAACCCTGGCCAGAGCGGGGAAGGAAGGAAGAGCGTGCAGAGGAAACAGGACGTGAATTAGAAACCGACTCAGTGGCTGGGATAAACAAAAGGCAGGGAACCCACGTCTGGTAACTTCACCAGCAAAACTGAGACCTGTGAGGCTCCACTTACCCAGAAGATTCGAAACGAGATGCTGGGTGGGGGCAAACGGGTCCTGCAGGCTGAAGGCGGTGTAGCGGCTGCACTGGATCAGCCGCAGGGCCTCAAAGTTCCCCAGCAGGATGTCACCCAGCCACTGGGCGTTCACACACGGTATCCGCCACTCTTTGGCTTTTTCATACTTTAAACCAGTGGGTCTTTTTTGGTTTTGTTTTTTAAGGAGAAAGCAGATTTATTAAATATTACAGTTATCTACTGTCCAAATACATATTTATTTTCAACAGAAGCCAATAAAAACACCCTCTTGGGACAGACAGGGCAGGGCTATCTCAGCCCAGCTATGAGACCCCCGTGGCAATTTAATTTTACTTCACGGCTCACACTGGATCACTGGTCATCTGCTAGTCCTTATTCCTGCTCCCCAACCTAATTCAAATCCCACTAAGTCATGTAACACCGCTCAAACGCTGCAGAGCTCTCTCGGCTAACATCGGGAAGGTCACTGCCACTCCTTCAACAGCCTGGTTTTCAGGTTCCCATCACACAGCGGTGATACACTAGGAAATATGGGACTGTTGAAACAGTCACTATGCTGTATGTAAATGGAACTAAAGATGGTGTCAGAACTGCTTACTCTTTACAGATGAGCACTGTGTTGTTGCGGCATAAGTAGCCTGTGTACTTGGCACCTGCCAGGTAAGCCATTAGCTTTAGGTCATCTCTGTCACTGTTGACAAATCCAGTCACAGAAATAATCTAAGGAAAACAAGAGCAAGTAAGGTCAAGACACAAAGACAATGGAGCCCACACACCCTCTTCTCCTCTTAGCTGTTTTTACACACACACAGACCCTTTCATTCTTTCCTTGGCAGCAGGGAGATACCTGCTGGTACCATTACTATGAACGTCAAAACCAGCATGATGCTAATAGTCAAATGGTACACATGCGCTCATCACGGGAGGAAGAAAAAGGAGCGTGAGAAACCAAATGGGAAGTCTTTTTCATGTTAATACAACATTCTTCAGATCCCTTTGACAAAGCGATTTTATTAAGCATATAAATCTCAGTCTTTCATTCTCCCTACAGTCCCAATTTTGAGACTGCTTGTGTGGGACAGTCTACGAGCTATAGATAAAGCTCTGTCCAATGGTGGCTGCTTCTGCTGCAAGATACCTGATTTATTTTAGGATTTCAAACAGTATTGAAGATCTTGGAGAACCAGTTACATCTACTATGTGCAGGAAACTATTCCTGGGGAGTAAAGGCAGTACGTTTACTCTGCTCGGGCACCTGTGAACCAGGCTGGCCAAGGCACTCAGAAGATGTCACTCAGAGGCCGATAAACGACATAGGAAGTCAGCAAGTGATGGCCCAAGGAATGATCTGCCTTACGTGCTGAGAACACGGCTTTCCTCCTGGGGGGAATGCCACCGGGAAATGAAGGGCTCGATGAGGCGGCACCATTTTCTTCTTCTTCAAGACGGTATTTAACCAGTGTGCTGTGATACATCTCTTCCTTTCTCTAATCGCCTACCAAACAGAAAGTTACAAGTTTGTTGCTGTGGGGTATTTTTTTAGCTGTGGGATGAAATACAAAATTGTAAGGCTGTATAACTACAGTACCACCTTTATCGGAACCCCTACCAGAATTTCAGGACACTTCACATTCAGTTTTCTTAAGTAACAAACTACAAGAGCCTAGCAAGTTAATTTTAGCACAAGGTGAAAATATTACTATCTACATATGAACAAGGGCCTGCAACAGGGGATAAAAGGAAACACATTTTATAACAACTTCAAACACAACTTTAATCATGAAATAATGTTTATGATCATCAAAATGAAATTCCCCCATTAAAAATAGAGGGCCCCACATACCACAAGTAATGAAAAAATATAATCGCCCACCTAAAATAGACCATAGAAAAAAACCTCACAAGTATTTCTACATTTTCAGTTGAAAAGTAGATCCAATAAATGGCCATACTCTTTGAGGAGTTCCTTGGAGGTCATTTATCAATACACACTAACTTCATTCTGTCTACAAATAAGAATATTTTTAAGAAAAGAGAGAAAGATCTTCAGGAGAGAGATGAGGCAGCATGAAGGGATGGCGTGTGCCCGTCAGGTCTTCCAGCTCTCACGGTGTTGCCCAGCAGTGGGAATCCTGCCACTATGCCCAGCAGGGGAAATCCTGCCTCCAAGCCCAACAGTGGGAAACCCTGTCACTGCACCCTGCAGGAAATCCTGCCTGCCTCCACACCCAGTGTGGGGTGGGGGTGGAATCCTGCGTCTGCGCCCAGCAGGGGGGAATCCTGCCTGCCTCCGTGCCCAGAGCAGGGGTGGGGGAAATCCTGCCTCCGTGCCTAGCAGTGGGAAATCCTGCCACCATGCCCAGGTGTGGAATCCTGCCTCCACACCCAGCAGTCGGGAAATCCTGCCTCTAAGCCCAGCAGTGGGAAATCCTGCCCGCCTCCATGCCCAACAGGGAAGAAATCCTGACACCAAGCCCAGCAGTGGGAAATCCTGCCCACCTCCATGCCCAACAGGGAAGAAATCCTGATACCAAGCCCAGCAGTGGGAAATCCTGCCCGCCTCCATGCCCAACAGGAAAGAAATCCTGACACCAAGCCCGGTAGTGGGGACTCCTGCCTGCCTCCGTGCCCAGCAGGGGGGAATCATGCCTGCCTCTGAGCCCAGCAGTGGGAAATCCTGCCTGCCTCCATGCCCAACCAGGGGGTGGGGGCAAATCCTGCCTCCGTGCCCAGGAGTGGGTAATCCTGCCACTACGCCTAGCGGTGGGGAATCCTGCCTGCCTCCACACCCAGCAATGGGAAATACTGTCTGCCTCCACACCCAGCAAGAGGAACCCTGCCTCCGCACCCAGCAGTGGGAAATCCTGCCTGCCTCCATGTCCAGCAGGGGGGAAATCCTGCCTGCCTCCGGCCCAACCAGGGGGTGGGGGGCAATCCTGCCACTGTACCCAGCAGTGGGGAATCCTACCACCATGCCCAGGTGGGGAATCCTGCCTCCGCACCCAGCAGTGGGAAATCCTGCCACTGTGCGCAGCGGGAGGGAATCCTGCCTGCCTCCGTGCCCAGCAGTGGGAAATCCTGCCATCATGTTCAGGTGGGGAATCCTGCCTCCACACCCACTCCATCAGTACTGCTCAGCTGGAGTGGAAGGACTGCCTGCCTTTTGCTTACCACCACCTGTAATCTCACTCCCTTTCTCAGGCTCAATGACACAAAAGCCTGGTGTCCACAAACGTATGTATCCCACCAAAGGTCTAAAGTAAGAAGAGATTTCCCTATTTTTAGCAGCAGAGAGGTCCTTTCCAAACACAGTAATCACGAGAATCCTAAGATGGTCCATAACAAGGGCTGGATTTGGTGGCAGGCCTGGGGGAGGTCCTGCACTCACCTGTGCATACATGCCGCTAACCTGGCTCTCACAGAGGAGGTGTGTGCAGCGACTGGAGAGCACGGGATCCACAGCACCGCCATGTGCCTGGATGATCTAGACACACACAAGGCCCAGAGTCCCAATTGGCTTTGTGTACTTTGGACAACAGAGCAGAATTACAATTTCAAGCAAGACAGCTATTAAAGGAATCCATCACATATTTATATTTATAATTTTCCCTGAAGTCCATAGCAATTATATTTAAGGATTTTTCCACCCAGTAGTATGAAATGAAAATGAACTCCAGCACTCATTTAATTTGAATTTCCGGAGGGAAAGAGAATATGGAATACTCTCTAAAACGGGGCTTCTCAACCTGCACTATGGACATTTCAGAGCAGCTTATTCTGAGCTGCAGATGGCAGTCCTGTGCCCTGGAGGGCATCCACAGAGTCCCTGACCTCTACCCACCAGAGACCATAGTACCCCAGCTGTGATACTGCCAAACACTGCCTGGGGACAGAATCACCACTGTTAAAAACCATTATACTAAAAGAGAAAATTGAAGTAGTGAACACCGAAATTTATTTTTTAAAACAAATTCAGTTTTTTGGGTGTGGGAACTGTTCTGTGCCTGATCATGGTGGTTACATTTGTATATTTGTCAAATTCCAATAGTGCATTCAACAAAATATCCAAAACTATGTATGCCAAAAAGGGAAAATTTTACGGTATGTTAAATAAAGGCCTGCCCTACAAAATGATTCTGCTTTACTTTTATATTTTTATTTTATTACAGCAATTCATAAATGCTTTAATAAGCTTATGACAAAAAGAGCAATTTCTCATCCTTTTTTCCATCCCCCAAGCAATCTTGTTCAGCTCTTCAGCTGCTTCTTCAATATTTACTAACACAGTCCCCGATACGTTTTATACTCTCGTGTTCCGAGAGACTATCTACTGACCTCCTACATGGGACACAGCCCCACCCGGCCTTCCTAGCTTGGCTCTGTGGCCAGTAGGCCCAGCCTAGTCTCTGGGGTTTACTACAGTGTAGTTCAGCCCTGGCTGGTGAGGTGGGTCCACCAGAACCACGCGCCTCTCTTGCACGATCCTGCTCTCCTCTCCAAGGCTGATACTGCCTTATTCGCCTCCCGTCTTGTTTCTTATGTGCTTTCACTATTACATTCCCAGATTCTTCAAAGAAGGGTAATGTGGTGTTTTAAAAATATGTCCACAAACTCTCAGACACCCCTTCCTCCAGGCATTAGAGCTTGAGTCTCCAAGCCTTGGGCATGGACTGGACTTCCTGACCCTCTTCTCACCAACAGAACATGGTGGCTCTGACAGCGAGTGACTTCCCAAAGTTGTAAGAGAAACTGGGATTCCCTCCAACCCTGCCTCAGGCCCTGCACGTGGGGGATGCCAGCACCATGCATCCCTGCTGGCAGCCCGCCAGACAGGCTCCAACCCCAGCCTTGCCCAGATGGGGCAGCCCAGCTGCCAGCCACCCAGCCACTGCTAAGCCTCCCCAGGCTTCTAACCCACAAGGAAACTGAGACAACCATATTTGCTGTATGAAGTCCCTTAGTTTTGGGTAAGTTTGTTATACAGCAACAGAGAACTAACTAAAACAGTGCCCCTCTCTTTCCCCATTAAGGCAGATCTAGTCATCGGCAGCACCGTTTCTGCTCTCCTGGGGCTATCTTCCTGCCTGTTCTGGCCAGCTACTCTCTTGCTGCTCACGTCTGTCTGCAGTTTCTCTTTGCCCTCGTCCCCTCCATCTCTGCACCAGAGCCCCGTTCTTGGCCACCTCACCTTCCTCCGTTGGCAGTGTCTTCCAAGAATGAGCACGTGGAAAGTACTTTTTTTGGACTGGAAGTCGGTTAATCTTCATTCCAGTGTCACTTAATTGACAAGGTGGATGTTATTCTAGGTTGGAAATTTCTTTTCCTCAGAATTTTGAAGACACAGCTCAACTGTCTTCTAGCCCCTCCTGACACCCTCCCAATTCCTAATCTCTAAACCTTGCTGCTGAGCTTTGCATGATTCCCCACTTGTACACTCTGAACTTAAACAAGGCTGTCTCACCACGCTTTTCAATCTGGGAAATGTGTCCTTCAGTTCTAAGCTACTTAAAATTTTCATGCGATTATTTAATGTTGGACCTCTTGGACTCATCCTTTAACTTACAAAAAAAAAGTCTTTTATATTTTTGAATTATGTCCTATTTTTTAAAGGAGAGTTTCTTAACATTGTCTTCTAAGACCTCCATGATTTAAAAAAAATTCCTGCTGTTGTGATTCTCAAACAGATCTCTCCCTCTCCCCCCACTGACCACTGTCCAGTTCAGGCAGCTGACATCTCTGGCCAACAACACAGCCATCAACCTGTCCCCCTTAATTCAACATTTCACAATGTAAAATGTACACCTCCCTTTTTCTATATGCTTTAAAGGCTCCATGGAGAGAATGCCAATTTTCACAAAAGGGCGTATAAGGCAGGTCTTAGAAGGCCTGACCTGGCCTCTGTGCCCTGACCTCTCTGCCTCTTGGACATCCTTGAGGGGCATGTGCTTTCCACAAGTCCGGACTGCTCCCTGGGACGTCCTCCTCTGGTTCTTACTCCTCGTCCTGTAAGACTGAATCCAGGAAGCCCGACCTCCAGGAGACTTCCTAGGGCGCCTACTCCCCTTGCCGGACAGCTGCTGGCCTTGCTCACGGCTCTCCTGCCATCCTGTGCCCACTGCCCTCGCTGCATACACAGCATAGAGTAGGGGTTTAAACCCCAGGATGCGTACAGGGAAGCACATCAAGATGTATATGAAGCATATTTAAACTCATTTAAAGAAATAACTGTGACTCAGTTTTGACGTGTAGCTTTGCAAGAAAGTGTTCACTTCTTTAAAGGCTGCCATGCAAAGTAACAAGCAAATGGGCTGCAGCTCCACTAGCCCTGTGGTCTGGGCCCCCTCGCTTTGCCTCTGAAGACAGCAATGATGCCACAAACGTGACAGTCCCTGTCCCACACCACCTGAACCTGACCTCTCTCCCACATCCTCAATTATATGCAATTTGGGCCCCTTAGAATTTCAGAGCTGAGTCTTAAGAATGATAAAGTCCAACATTTTCCCTCAGCTACAAAAACTGAAGCCCAAAACAATGACCCTCCCAAGGTCACAGCAACTGTCACAATACCCGCGATGCACGAGAACGTGTGGGGAGAAGGCAGCCGGCAGCAGCTGGGTCTGCACGCGAGGGAAGAGCCCTCAGATGCAGGGCTCCTCTCCAGGCACAGCCTCACCCTTTTCCAGGTGGCCAGCAGCTGTTTATCAGACATCTGCTCAGGATAATCTGCGACTGCAAACACACATCCCAGTAAGAAGCCGTCTTCTGGAACTAGAAAAGAATTAATTAGACACAGAAAAAGAAAATTAAAACCTCCTGAGTAGTTATGTACAAACACTAAGTAAGTTCATTCTGAGTTCAACCTGCACGGGTTAATGGCTCCCACAGGTGGCCCGCCCACCTGGAGGCCCTGCCCACCCCTGGCACAGCGTTGGTGCAAGTGGGCCAGGGGCCAGGGAGTGCGTCACTCACTCTCCACGGCCGGGTCGTGTCCGAAGAGCGGAAGTGGGAGCTGCAGGGGCCGGTGCGTGTGCTGCAGCTGCTGCTGTGGGTGCTGCTGGTGCTGCTGCTGTGGGTGCGGGTGCTGCTGCTGCTGCTGCGGGTGCAGGTGCTGCTGCTGGGGGTGCAGGTGCTGCTGCTGAGGGTGCAGGCGCTGTGGCTGCTGCAGGGGGTGCTGCTGGTGCTGCAGCTGTGCCTGCATCTGTTGCTGCAGCTGCTGTTGCTGCAGCTGATGCAGCTGCTGCTGCAGAGCCTGCTGCTGCGGGAAGGGGTGCTGATGGGCCTGTGGTGGCGGGAAAGGGTGCGGCTGGGGCTGGGGGTACGGCTGTGGCTGCTGGAGCTGCAGGACCTGCTGGGCTGGGAGGTGCAGCACTGGGGGCTGCGGCTGTGGCTCTGCGGCCACCTTCACCTGGCCGAAGAGAACAGCACTGGCGCTGGTGTGGCCCTGCTGACTGGGCACCACCTGCTGCTCTAGGCTCTTCGTTGGCGCCGAGAGTGACTGCAGGATCTACAAGACAAGCATTGGGCCGCATCACTGCCCACAGTCACTGAGATATCCTGCGTGCATCTGGTTGAGTCAGAGGACATTGTGCCCGTCTCACTGTCCCCTAGAGGGCAGGGAACCGACGCTGCAACCCAACACTTCGCTCCCCTTCTGTACATGTTAAGCATCACCAACCTCAGTGACATCGTAAGTTCATATTTTGAGACCATCAAAATCTGGAACCGAGTAAGGAAAATGGAATAAGCTACTGAATTAAAGCTGGCAGACATACAAGCCCATCTGGACCGTGTGTTTTACAGAGCACAAACAATGCGTTCTGTCTTATTTGCCTCTCAGGCCTTTGAGCACCACCCTGCCACTCGAGTGAGTAGGCAGGGCCTGCTGGAGATACCCTCCTGCCCCCCCAAGGCCCTCCCCAACTAAGGGATGCCCCTGGGAACAATGAGCGGCAAAGGCAGCAGGCGCCAGACTCGGCCTAACCCAGGCCTCCTGTCCACAGCTGCCGTTTTCCACCCAAGAAAGGGCAGCAGCAAGAGGTGAGCACAAAGCCGCCCTCCCAGGTGAAGGCATGGGGCGATGCTGTCCCAGACGGCACACCTCAGTAGAGCCGCCAGCCTGCTGCCATCTGTGGTCGCCCTCAAGTGTCCCAGCATGCTGCACAAGCAGGGCACAGAAAACATACCCATAGGAGGCTCACTTAAATGATAAGCGCTCCCCACCACCAAGAAATCACCAGTGTAACTGCTGAATTAGCCATCCTCAAGAACAGCCTGGGCTCTCAGACAGCAAACATGTTTCAAGTCAGAGAAAATCCTACCAGTCAGACTCTTTCCCTTCTAGCTCATTCTGCTTACAAAGGCAGGAGTAAACTGAGAACTCTGGGTAAGCTGAGGGGTGAGAGGGGACAGGACAGACAACGAGCAGACACCACCAAGCACAGTATCGGACTACAGGCTATTTGAGTGTCCTGCACGGTACTAAATAAAACAAAAGAATGTGTTATGCAATGAATTTTTTCCAATATACTCAAGTAACAAAAATTAGAAATGAACTTTTAATGGTCATGGAAACCAGGAACAATCAAAGAGATTTTTACTAAAACTCAACACAACCAAATCCTATTAAAGGCATACCTGTCATTTAAATAAAACTCTAGAAATTCAATTTTAATGTAAACCAGAGCTAGATGAAAATCTCCAACATGTTCTTAACATATATTCTCCACCTAAACAGACTCCAAAACTTAAAGGTTATATAATTGGCCAGGGTAGCAGACTGGATTTAGTGACAGAACAACTGAGTTTAAAACAAGTCAGTCACACTTCAGAACTTGGCTGCACAAGCCTTTGGAATCGCCTTACTGATAAGACAACTCCATAAGGAGGTTCTTTCAGTACATCACAAACTCTTCAGTTGAGTTCTAAATAGAAAAAAAAAAAACTAAACAAATTTGTAAGGAACAGGGCAACTATTTCTTCTCTTTGCTCAGAAGTATTTTAAAAATGTCCAGTGAAGTGGCAAGGGATGTGAGCCCCACCACGTGCTGCGTCCAAGCAGCAGCAGTGTTTGGGTGCTGCCATTTCAGTAAGAAAGCACGCGGCAGGGAGGGGGCTCAGGCCTGTGCACGCGTACTCGGGACAGTCAGGGACCCCAGGGACCGTGGCCACCTCTGCAGAGGAGGCGGTAGTTGCGAGGGGAGGGCATTCATCACTTTACAGGCTTTTGCCGCACTTGAATTTCATGTTGCACATATACCATTTCTCATACATAGAAGCAAACCACCCATCTAAAGGTGACAGGAGATAAGGCAAAAAACATCTGTCCACCACAATGGGAGAGGCTGCTCCTGCACCCCCACCCAGACAAAGGGGAGCTCAGCTAGAAGGGCCAGCAGGAGCACCTAGAGCCACAGGCTCTTCCTCAGCTCCCATCTCCAGAAGGCCAGGGGGACTAGCTTTGTCCTCTGTCTGGGTGACTGCAATCTGAGCAGGTGAGAAGCCAAGGTGTGACTGGAGGGCAGTTTTGAGCGGACGCAGACTCTAGCCAAGAGCCCTGGCAGGGGAGGAAGACCAAGGCCGGGAAGGAAGGTGGGAGGTGGGGTGGGGGACTGGCAGGCCCGGGTAGGCGGAACCAACTGTACCGAGCCTAGCTGCGACTGGGCCAGCCAGGGAGGCGGCTGTGGGAACACCGCCTGTGTTCTTCCCATGCCTTTTCAACCCTCTGAGCTGCCTCTGGCTGAAAACATACCTTAGTCCTGAAGGATCAAAGGAAAAAAGATCTGTAACTGATCATGTAATTTGCCACATTTGCAAACAACCATTTTTAATGACTGTGAAGTCTGAGTTTCTCTTTCATATTTGCCATGGTCGTTATTTAAATTACTTAACATTGAGTGCCACAATATCTAAAGCATTATGATATTTACCACATGGCTCCTAACTGGGAGATTTTGCAATTCAAACAGGATTTTGGTGCTCAGTGGTTTCCCCAACTCCCTAAGTTAATTTTAAATTAAATCTGTCTTATGTTTCTAACATTTCAAAAATTCATTTTCTTTACATCTAGCAGCAAAATATCCTAATGTTCTTACATTGCTGAAAAACTCTCAGAAACCCCTTTCCCACTATTCTTATTCGTGAACAAGCCCACTCATCACTGGACGGGAGCCTCCCAGCATCCCTCCTCCAGGGCACCCAGCTGAGTGGTCAAGTTCGTCTTCCAAGGATGTCTTACCTGAAGGATGATTTCAAAAGAAGATGTACCCAAACTCCCTGGTGTAACCACTTATTTCCATTCCAAATGGGATTATTTTATCTCTATATCCAAATACAAATCTAGAGAGCTTGGGATTTAAACCAACACCCACTGTATTTTAAAAATATACACTAGAATAGAAATGACCAGTAACTGATCACCAGTGCTTCTTACACTGCAAGTAAATGAGGAGCAGAGAACATTGTCATTCTATTTTAAATGGATGACTTCTGTTCATAACTCGACTAAAGAAAGGAGGAAGTAGCATTTCCTGGGCTGCCAGAGCTTTGCAGGGGCTCATTTAGCTCCCATGACTGTGAGGCAAGCTTTTTCAGGGCCCAGCCTGCATCTCCACCTGCAGGCAGGACAAGGCGCCCACTCGTCCATGTGGCCTCCCTGAAACTGGTGCACTGTGCAGTCCCCCTCAGTGCTCAGTGGCAGGTCCCTCGTCTCATTCCAAGTTTCTTCCCCACTGCCTCTAGACTGTCCCCTGATGCCACCCACCAAAGATCCCCCAAGCCCCCCCCCCCCCACTGCAGCCTTCTGCTGTGCTGGGTTTCACTTCGCGGCATTACCACCCACTCCCCATCCTGGGTGCTGATGCCCATGGACCTCTGAGCCCTGAAAGGCAGGCAAACAGCTCTTTCTTTGCATTGCATCTTCTCCCTTATCTTCAGTGACCCCACTTGAGCACAGACATCACTTGAGGAACCCCGGCCTTGTGCTCTTTGATGCCTTAATCTCAGGAACCTTCCCATCCCCTTAGCCACTCACTCCCAGTCACCTTCCAGACAGCACTTGGTCACAAACTAAAACTCAGCTCCAGGGCACAGGCAGGTCACAGACAAAATGATGGCACAGAGGTAATAAGGCATGGGGTGTGGGAACTGAGCACAAGGGGGGTCATTTTCGCAAAGGGCAGCTGCCACTCAGATACAAGGGCTGGTCCCAGACTTCAAAATACCAACTCAGCGTCTTATCACATTGTCCACTTATCGAGATAGTACACAAATCCCATTTTTATGGAGAATCTCAGGATTTGGGCAAATAAGTTACTGGACCAAACGAAACACGTTGGGCAGAAGGTGACCTCTCGGCTGCTGGTATACAAGCTTGCACTCACTTCCCCACCATCTGTACCTCCAAAGCCACTGGTTCAATACGCCAAGCTCTGACCCAATCTGCTCTTTCTTCCTGGTCACCATCACACCTGGTCCCATCTTCCCTGGCCCCTCTTCCTTCTGCAGGGCTGGGATCGATTCCATCTTATCCACCCTTCGTAATATCCTAAGCTGGGCCACCACCCCAAACTGCGTCCGAGCCAGGCCCAGCAATAGTGTCTTCCCTGCATCTCCTGATCAGTGGCTTTGGAACCTCCCATTCTCCTCAAATCCCTGGCTCCCTCCCCTCTCTTCCCCTACACTCCCCACCTTGCTCAACCTGTCCTCTCTTTCTCCCCTCTAATGTCTGAAGATGAGCTTTGCTCTACCTTGTGCTGGACACCAGCTCCCCCCAGTGTCCCAGGAACCCCGCACGAACGATTATGTATTGCTACATTGACGGAGGGATGAAGGAAAGGGAGAAAACATTTTTTTAAACCACCCCCACTGTCATACTCAATTGTGACAATATGATTTTTAAGAAGAAATACAGGGTACATGGCCACCCTTTCCCAAGCCCAGTGGCTCCGTCAGAGGAGCACGCTTCTCACAGTGGACAGCACAAGCCATGTAGGAAGGCCCCTGAGCATCCGCATCCCCCCGTCTCGCCAGTTCCAGTGTCACGGGCTTGCCTCCCTTGCCCCACAGCAGGCCCACGCCCTTGGCTGGGGCCTCCTACTTGCTGCTCCTGTTGGCTGGAACCCTCAGTCCTTCCCAGGCCTCCCTGCCACAGAACCCTGATGCCAGCACGAGGTCCTCACTGACCACCTGGTCTGAAACAGCTTCCGTCCCCCAGCTGCTATTATACGACGCTTGGTGCTGCCTTTAGAACACCCCAGCCCTCCTGCTCTCCTCCGTCTGTGAGAACACTTACTGTCTACTTTCTCCACCTGCCACAAGCGCCAGGACTTTCTTACTCTCCATTTCATCTCCAGGGCCGGTAAAAATACAAACAGCGGGTAATATGCCAGCTGACTACCTTCTTTCTGTCTTAAATTGAAAAACTTCAAGGAAAACTTGTAAGGCCCATTCTATATCAACAAGCTCCAATCATAATAGTATAAGCTGAGATTAGGGCTTCTTCAGTGAATGAGTCATTTTGTTCATCTATCATGGAGTTCATTATATGCAAATAAGGATCCTTCTCTTTGCTGCCACTGTTGATGTTAAGCCATCTGAGGAAGCCCTCCTTCAGGGGTGAGCACCCCCTCACTGGTATCCTGGTTTCCTCAGCAGCATTAGGCCTTCAACCTGGATTTTGTGGTACCTGCTTTTGTGGTGGAACTATAACACTGAAATACATATACATACAAACAGACATAAAAGGCTGTAAAGCAAGTACGCAAACACTGCTTGTAAGTTAACTATCCTGACAAAGCAGAAAATAAAACCGTATTGGAACAGACTGTAAAATCCAATTCTAAAACCCAGTATTTAAATTTTTGTTTCTAAAGAGTGACTTACATGTGCTACATTTGATTGTCGGTTAATCTGCTGAATGTCAGCATTATTGGTAATATTTCTCAGTGTCCGCACAGCTGGGCTCCAGGTAGCTATCATTTCCGATCTCTCAGAACTTTGGAGATTTTGTCCCGAAGCCATTAAACTGCCCCGGACCTCAGGTGGCAGGACGCTACCCGGGGCGGGCGGCACATTGGCGCATAAGTTAATCAGCCCGGGCTCCTTCCCAGGGGGCAGTCTGCGCTTGGCTGCAGCTATCTGAGGGACTTCGGCGGGCGTCCAGTTCAAATTCCGCTCCTGTTTCTCAGGCGACGAGTCCGAAGAATCATCAAACATCAGTTCCCCTTTGGCTTTTTCAGTGTGTGACTTGGGTGAACACTGCTGGTCACCTGAGGGAGATCCCTCTTGAGAACTGGCAGGGCTTGATTTTTCGTCTGAACTGCCCTCATTGTGGGATTCTTGTTCCTCGTTTTCTGCCTCCTCCTCTTCTTCCTCTTCCTCCTCCTCATAAATAATCAGACGAGGATGATAGCATGCTTCATCCTTTTTGGTTTTCTCAGATACGCAATCCAGGACCCAGTCCGGGGTCACAATCTTTATGCTTATCCGCTTTAAAGCACATTCGTATTTCTCCTGTGAGTAAAGCACACACGCACACAAGAACAACACTGTGAGTTTATCACTGCCTGGAATTATGCACTAAGGAAAGACCTGGAGGACAGGGATGCCGGGACACGTCCAGCACCGGTCATTGCCATTTCACACACAGGATACGCTTCATTCAGCTCCTTTTGGCTTAGGGGCATGAACTAAACTCAACCCTTTATGCGCGATCCAGCGTGGATGGTCACATGCCTGGAAAGTAGTCTTAAAAGACTTTCATAAATGACATTTTACATATAGAAGTCATTCATGGGAGAAGAGACATGAATAAAACAAGAAGCAAAAAGTAAAATGAATGTAATCATGATCACACTGAGGAGAGATTACCACAATTAACATTTTGTGTGTGGTCTTGTTTTTATTATAAACATGAGTATATGTTTAAAAGGTGAAGGGAGGCCCCATTATCACCACAACATACAAACACTTTATAATGTGCTCTTTTCACTTAATGTGAATATAAATGCCAATATGTATACTTCTACATAGTACTTTTGTTTGTAAAATTTTTAATGTCCATTTTTAGACACACTCCAGAGCTGAGCGATGTGGTAAGACACTCCCTGTGCCCATCAACCTGCCTCACTGACTGGCCCCTTTGCAAATCCTGCTTCCTCCACGCCTCTGTGTGTCTCTAACTGCTAAGCCCCCACCACTGACACCCACTCTGGCTGCTGAGTCCACCTCCCACCCGGGACTTCCTCAAATGTCCCTGTGCCAGCCTGCTGCATGGCTGTGCAATGGAGCCAGTCAGGGTTATTATTCAGTTGTTGTTATTATTTTATCATTATAACTATATACGTTATGATACTCCCATTCTAGAGATTTCTAGGGTTTCAGTGTTTTGCTGTCATGATGACCTGGAGTTAAATCTTTACACACATATCCTCAATTGTTTACATATGGAAAGTCTCAGATTCTGGCATGAAGCATGAACAGTAGTGTAAGGCTGTGTATCATCACGCCCCCTTCCAGGAATGCCGTACTACCTGCTCCACAGGACCATGAGGGACCTGGCAGGGGCTCGGCGCAAGCTGGCACTCCACACTGGGAAATGATCTATTTCTATGCAAATCTAAGTACAACACTGAAGGAAACTGCCTATTTTTTCACTTGTTTTCTCTCACTTCTCACAAGTAGCTTTTGTCCCTGAAAGGACAGTCACCAAACAACGATGACCTTAATGCAAAGCAGTGCTAAATGTCTTCGCCTGAGTTAGTTTACCAGCTCGGTTATTCTAATTCTTAAATCCTTAAAACCATGACATTGAACGTCACAGACTCAGAGTCCACAGCGGGATCTGACAGGGGCGGGGGTGTGGGCAGTAGGGGGCCAGGGCTGGGCAGCCTCTGCTTCTCTTCCCACCCTCGCCTCTCACCTCGCTAGGACTTGCACTGCGGACTCTGCAAATGCTACAGACCAGCTCCCAGGAACAAATAAACATACTTTTTCTGGTTTTTTTTTGTTAAATTCCTTCATTCTTCTCAATTTAAATTAAAACTTTTTTAAAATTCAAGAATACAAAAGGTGGTCTCACTATGACCTTTACATGGTTTCTCTGTGACTTCATAAAAATACTCAAAACAATAAATTTAAAGGGATGGCATTTACTTTTGTGTACAGTTTGGTCTGTTTGGCAAATACACTCTATTCATATACTGCTTCTTAAGTTATCATTTGACCCTTTAAAAATATTCACTAGAGTTACAAAAGTTATAGATTTCATTTCCCTTCAAACTAGCCACCTAAAATCAAATGATTTCTTTTTAGCCAAAAATCAATTGTTATAAAAGAACCCTTATCCTATTTAACCAAAGCATACTCTTTGTATCTTAAATTGTCATGCAAAATGTAGTTTTACTTAAATATATTCTAAGAGTCCCATCTTAAAATTTTCAGAGAAAGTTTTTTCTCAGATTGTGTGACTTACAAAGCTATAGCCAAACTCACGGGCTCAAAATTATTTACTTGCTAGGAAACCAGCATGACCAATACCATATACCTAGAGATCGCCTCTGCTTACAAAGTTTCAAAGGGCCTACAGAAGGGACCTTCTCAGCCAGGGAGGTCAGTGTCAGCCTGGCACCCCGAGCAGGCCCCAGCCCCGGGCCACGCACTGTACACTGCCGGAATCTCCCCCTGCAGCGGGTCCTCACACTCAGGCAAACACACAGGCAGGCTCACTCAGGCTGGAGGCAGGCAGAGCGAGTGCGGGGACTGATACGTGGGAAATTAACTGGTCAAAGGGCTCTCCTGCTATAAATATACTATACTTGATCTCAAAGGTACAAATAATTGATTCCCACAGAGCAGTAGTTCCCAAACAGTGGCAGGGTCAGAATCACCAGGGGCCCTGACTTCATGAGATCTGGGCAGGCTGGACAGTCCACATTTCTAACAAGAATGGGGATCAAATTCCCTGAGGCCCCACCCACCAGTACTTAAGAGATAAGAGCCCTGTGATTACCAACATAAATGTAGCTATATATATATTCTAGATTACTGAGAAGGAAATTACATTGAAAACTTCACCAGATGCATGTTTATAATCATACCCAGTACAAGGCCTCTTTAAAAATTGTGAAGAGCACTAAAAAGATGGAATTTCACAAATAAAAATGAACTGAAGCTTTACTGGATTTGAAAGGAAATTCCAGATTCACAAAAGTTTATTTCATAATAACTTGAAATAAACTTGATTATCTTTTTATTTATAAATCAGATCTGGCTCAAAATAAAATTTATAATCAATCACCTCACATCATTTGTGGAATGAAGATGGGCATAAATAATATAAACTAATATAAATTACCTTTTGTAAATGGAATCTAATAATTTTTAAAAACCTCAAAGAAGATATTTGATGACTGGAAATACTTAAATGACATATAAAAAAGAGATGCGTACGAAATGCTTACCCCTTTTGGTTCTGGAACAACCAAATGCGTACATTTCTTGTTGAGGGTCAGCTGGCAGTCCCCCCCATAGAAGGTAAGCAAAGCCCACAGGGCACTTCGATCTCCAGACGACACCTGACAGAAAACCAGAAGCCAGGCTTTTATCACACTTTCCAATCTGCGCATGTCTGTTTATTATAAAAATACATTGTGACATCATAACAATTCTTCTGCTTTATCTATTTTTCTCTTATTAAAGGAAACTAACCCAAGGGTATTAGTGACAAAAATAGATAAGCTTTTAGCTATTTGCTTATTATAACAACTTTATTCCCATCGCAATAGTTTTACAAATGTCCCTTTTCTTGCCTGGTCACCAAATGAATAAAAAAACACTTGTATCCACACTCCAAAGACTGAATGAAGGATTATTTCATGCTGTAACAAAAATGACAGGGAAGAAAAGGTGCACGAAGAACAAGTACACATTCAATCTTCAAATTGTGTCATTTTTAAAAATGCTTAAATACAATAGCAATACCAAAAATTTTAAGGAACTCCTTAATCATTAATAAGTAGTAAATAAATATTAATTATGAAATGGATAAAGAAAAAGGAAAAACGTAGTGATGTGTAAGCTCAGGGGAAAATGTAAATACTATTTAACACAAAAAAAGAAATAAGGCAAACATAAAAGGACTAATTCTCATGTTTGCACAGGAATGAAAACTCCATATGTAACAGCTAATGCTGTAAAACAGGCTTTCACTAAAACAGAAACAGCTACCATTTATTGCCTGCCTACTATGTGCCAGGAACTGTGCCAAGTGCTTTACATACACAGCGAAATCTTAAACTGCCATGTGAAGTAGGAATCATTAGCCCCACTTATCACCAGGGAACAAGTTACAGCTAATAATTAGGAAAACTGGCTTTTAAAACCCAGATCTAACTCCAAGCTGTATTTGCCCACTCTTCTATACCACTTCTCTAAGGGCAATTACTACCAAAAATAATTTCTAAAAAGTAAGATTTTTGAGTCAGAAAGACAAAAGAAACATTTAAGAAAAATGAAAGGTGTGTTAATTCTAAGAGAATCATTTAACTGAGTCAATTTTCTGCATACTTTATTATAGTTAAGGATTATGGCTATTAAGAATTCTGAACTTTGTCTCAAGTTAATTTTTTTTAAGTATTGACAAATAACGTTTTATTTTTCAACCACCATTATTCAGCTTGCCAAAAATCTAACATTCTACATCTACTCTCATTCATTTTACAAATATCTCCAGAAAGTATTTTACACTCCACATTACTCTGTGAACACTAACAAGAACACATTACTTTTATAAAGTCATCTGTAAATACCATTATTTTATATCTCTTTAATTTAGTAAGTCAATGTCACATTTCAGAGACTTGGATCAGAAGACTGTTTTTATTAGAGGCTTTCACAAAAACACATATCCCGCAGCATTTGGAGAGGTGAGATTTAATTACATGACAATACAGATTATGCCAATGAATCATAAAATCTTTATTCAAAGTGAAATTAAAGAACATAACCTAGATATACCTTTACGATAAAGATCTGGCCACACGCCAGAGTAAGTATTAGTCTAGCTTCACTGACTGCAGCGCCCCCGCCCCTATCTGGCCTGGTCACAGGCGTGGGTCTCAGCAGGGAGCACCACGTTGCTGTGGAAAGAACATCAGTTGGGATGAAGGGAGACCTGGAATGGACACAGGATCTCCACAAACCAGCTTACGCAGCTTGGAAAACTTCCACGAACCAGACTCTTCACCGATGTGTGTCAGGGTTAAGTGACTTGGACCACCCATACCAGTGCATTGGATGAATCTGTAGAATTAATAATTAAGAATGCTCTTTCCACACCAAAATGTTAACAATAATTACCTAGGGGGATAGGATTACGGGGACATTTTTATACTTTTCTGTATTTTCCAAATTTTTAACAGCATTAATTTTACAAGTGGGAAAAGTGCTTCTCTTTTTTTAAAGAAATCTTTCTAAACTACAAATCTTATCACCTCAGCTAATAAAGCTTGGATGACTGACTCCTCAATGCCTTAAGGCTAAAATCCCAACTTGGAAGTGGTGTCTCAGGTCCGCCCTGATCTGGCTGCCGCGCCCTCTGCCGCCCACCAGCACTCCTGCCATACCTGCGCTCCCCCTTGCCATGTGGAAGCAGGCCCCTCAACCACGCTAAGCCCTCCGCCTCCAGCCTCACTCACGTCCCTCACTCTCCCTACCATGGGCGCCCCCAGCAGGCTAACGAAAACCTAAATGCTCGTCACAACGGGCCTGCATGTCTACCTGCCCTCCCCACTCTTCTCTAAGCCCTTGGGGCGGAGGATGGCAGCTTCACCTGGTACCCCCCCACCCCTGCGTGAAAGCTTCCCGGTGCACCAACTGGGAGCCCGCCCTTCTCCTACAGGCCTCACACACCTCATGAGACACCCCTTGGGTCTAGCTCATGCGAATTACTCCTTGTCCCGTCTTGACTGAATTCTACTCCCCCTTATTAAAGACTGGAGTCATATTACATAAGACGTACATCTTAAACTTGACATCTTACATAGAACCTAGTACAGTGCAAGGCACATGGGTAGGCAGTCAAGAAATATCTGTTGATTGAGCTACAGAATGGGAAGGGCTTTTTAGTCTTCCAGATTTAAATTATGACCCTGGCCAGGCCCTCCGTCAGACTCCTGACCTATTCCCCAAAACCTACCCAGCACATTACAACAGAGGCCTCAGCCTGCATCAACACCGGTCAGAAGAAGGCAGATGATGTCTGTGCTCCCCAACTTCCGCTGGCAAAGCTCCCTTCCCTACCTCTCCCTGGGAGAGCTCTGGAAGACTCCAACAGAGCTCCAGCCTGGGTCAACACCCTGACGGGAAAAGACAGAAGGTCACTGAGAACCACCAAGCAAACAGTCCTTTCGTAAAGGCAGAGCCCTGCCTGGCGTGTGCACGTAGGCAGGCAGGGGTTCCCGTGTTCAGAAGAAGTGCAGACCCCAGAGCATCTACGTGGTGCCAATGAACCGTGGAGATTGCTCCCTCCTGGCATTATTTCCACACCTTGTACCACTTTCATCTCTGCGCATGTTACATACACACTGTGTTTATTCACACGCCTGTCTCCCTTTCCAGACCAGAAGTCTACCGGCGGGGGGAGGAGGAGACCCGTCTTACTTCGCCTGTACCCCTGGGCACTGTTCAGTCACAAAGGAAGTACCATCAGGTAACGCCCCTCAGCAGCGCACTGTACATGTATTTGTTAGTACATCTTAGAGCAGAGTTCACATTTTTAGCAACCACAAAATATCAGTGTTCCAGTGCACTTCTCTTCCTATGAGCTACTATGGAGTAAAGCCTTCTCCACCCTTATTTGAACGATCTTTTGGAACTTAGAAGCAGGTCTTTTTATTATTTTGCCCATTATACACTGGGGACCCCAATTCATCACCCTAAGGGGTGACTGACAACTGTGGGAAGGGGTCCATAAGATCACAGTGACTCTGGATCCTGGCTTTGGTTACTTAACAAATTTGCTAAAAGGACAAAAAATACTGTCAAGGTCTTGCTATTCACCCTTCTCTCCAAGACAGGGTCAGCCACTCCCCACAATGAGTTTCACACCTGGATAAAACTCCACCGCTGGGCCACTCACAGACCACACACCGAGTGACACCCACTGTGAGCATCGAGATTCCTATGTCTGCCACCACCCTCTCCCCCTGCCCCGTCTCTGCTGACTACACTCGTGTGTTTTAGCCAGGAACCTGAGCTCTGCAAGACTCCTGAGCATGTCTGATGGCCACTGAGCCAACCAGCCATCCTGCGTCACTGTCCACCATCCCACTCTCCTTCTACTCCTGGGTCATAGGCAGGATGGAGGGAACACCCGAAGCTATGCACGCCTACCTGCTACAAATTACTGCCTGGAACATTCAGCTGGGGCATTGCTATTTCCCAGCAATGAAAAGAAAATTGATTAAGTCTGACTTCATTCTTGGTTTCTAAAAATAATACCCTGCTCCTCCCGTATTATCTGTATTTAAGTTTCTTTTCTTCCCACATCACCATAGTGTGCACGTTACCCAAGGCTGCTGCCCTGGTTATCTGCTCATCTACTCTCCTCTGCAAGGAGCTGGTCATTCTCAGCCCTTCTGATCGCCAAGGCCCTACATCTGGAGAGCTGACCAACACGCCAAATGCAGCATGTTTCACACCAGCTTCACCGCCTTCCCTGGGAAACCAGGCTCCTGTTCCCCACCTCTAGCTGTGGTGCTGCCGCATCACCCACGTTCCTGACTGGGAAGGAGGGACTCGCCAGTGACCAATGACCCTCCATGACAGCACTAGCACGGGACCTGGCACTCAGCGCTGCTCCCTGAACTCCCAGGTCACCAAGGCCATTGACTCCCGTTTCCTGGGGTCCAGGCTGCCCATCTATTTACGGGCGCCCACCCCAGACCAACCGTCACTTCACATCTGAAAGACGGCATGTGCCCCCTACCCAAACCCCTGCCCACATGTCATGCTTGCAGCTCCCAGGCCACTTCTACCTAAAGAATCGCCAAGTGATTTCAATTTTGCTTCCTTTTTAGTGTGGGTTTTTTAAATGTTCTAATGCAAACATTCGCAATCCAAAATTAAATATGCAAGAAATAAAGAAGTGAAGCTGCTGCAGGCTCGTCACAAGGCTCAGCTCAGGTGCCGTCACGGCACCTTCTCTCCTCCACACCCAGAGGCATCACTCTGCTCCTTATCACCTCCTCATGCCCACCTGGGGCCTTCCCAAGGCCCCTCCCACCTGGCTCTGTCTGGAATGCCCTGTCCGTGCCTCACATTCACTCCACCCGCCCACTCATCCAGACCCACCGAAGCCCACCTGCCCCATCAAGGCTTCCCCACCGTGCGGTCCCCACTGACACCTTCTGTTCTGGACTCAACACTGACACCTGGGCCACCTGATTCAGCACATCATACAGTATGTGATACATTTACTATAATCTTATAAATTATATGTATTATACAATAATCTACTACATATCCTCTTTGTTAAATGCAAATATTAGCTTTTCTTTTAAAGTGCTCTCTAGTGAACTTTTATTTACTATTTTATAACATCTAATCACCTAATTTAAAACCCTGCAATCATCTTATACTCACATACTTTTGATTTTATTTCCCCACATAAGGTCTGCTAAACACCATGTCACGGCGACCCTGCCCCTGAGCATGCCCTCACCACCCTCTGCCCCCAGCCTTCCTCCTCTCTCCCTTTCTCCTTCAGTTTGAACCCTCTGGGTGTGGCTTCTGAATTTCCAAACCCAGAAATCCAATCAATACAAATATAATTAAATGCAAAATTCACAGTTTTGCCAAAGTACACTGTTTATGCATAAAGAATAGTAATAAAATGCTTTCATTTAAAAAACCTTTCTGATATTTATTGTAAATTTGGAACATACAGAAAAGTATAAGGAAGACCATAAAAATTACATGTAACCATAGTTCCCACCATTGAAAGGTTCTCATTTTAGTCAACTTTCAAGATCATCATGTAAATACACATTCATAGCACAGATAGGAAAAACACTGAAAAATACAAATACCAACAACATTCCTGTTCTTAAGAAGAAAAAAAGCCAACTTTTTCAAAGATCTGTATCAAACTGATGTAGCAAAGCTTGAAAAAGACAGGATTTTATAATTTTACAGAACTTCCAGAGTTTACAAGAGATACAAACAGGAACACAATAACCATAATTAAACTTAGAGAGAAGGGATCAAATTCAGACTGGAGACTGGTGGTACTGTTGGCATGAAAAGCTGAGTCTGCTAATATTGTTGCACAAAATATTGTCTGGTCCCATAATCCTCTATGACAAGGGCTTAAGAAAGCAAGGGCATAACCAAATTCCTTTTCATCTCACCTAGCACCTGACATGCTGGTCCAGGCACTGAACAGCTTCTCAAAAACAGCACGGTAGGAGCCCAGAATTACAGAACGGGGCTAGACCCGCGAGCTCAAGCACCACAGGGGCCCTCAAAGCTGCACTCTGCCTGTCCAGTGACCTCTAGTCTTAACAAATTATTCTACATAGCTTAAAATGAGCTTTCACAATACCACCCTTTTTGTAGTTTTTAGCTGGGGCTTGAGAGGACAGGTTACAATAAAACCACTGAATATTCGCTTCTCTCACTGCCCAGAATTAACTACTGCTAGTATTCTGGTCCCTCCTTCCAGATATTTCTTATGTATTTTATTTGGTTGTTGTAATACTTTACATACCTATGTTGCAGTTCATTCTGGTTTTTTTCCAACTTAAAACATTCCCCAGTCTCTACGTATTTTCATAAAAAATAACTCATGTAGCTAGACTCTTGAGTATGTACAGAATAGGTTTCTGATCCATTTCCAAAGAGTGGATGATTTGATTATTTCAAATTTTATGTTAAGCTGTGCTGAACACCTTTATGCATCACTCTGTCCTTATTCCTATCAATTTGGGGTAATACTCTAGAGGTCAGAGACCTGCGGAAAAAGGCCCGACATTTCCCAGTCTGCCCAGCACATGGCCATGCTGACGTGCATGCTTGCATGCTGCCCACGGTGAGAAGAGGCAGCGTGTGACCCCAACACTCAATGAGCTGCCACAAACTCGACAAGCAGAGGTTACCCCAGTGCTATTGAAGTGTTCACCCAGATTGTAAAGTGTATCTGGTATTTTATTATACTCATTATTTGTAATTCCTCTTTACACAAAGTTGTAAATTCATTTTCTGCCTCATCTACTGACGTCTTATTTTTTCCTTATTGATCTACACTGGGACTTTATTTATTAAGAAAATTCTTTGCCTTTATTTCTGACTGAATTTTCCTTGTTATCTTATATAACTTCACTCTATTTTTTCATATTGAAATTTTAAATGTGCAATTCCTAAGAATAGAAAGATGATTTTCATCCATTAAAACTTTAAATATTAAAGCTAAGCATGAATATTTAATCATGTGTCATAAGGTCATAATGAATGTGCAGTCTAATAAATAGCTTCTCTAAAACTGGTTTACAAATAGGCCATAAATCCAATCATGTAAAAACTCAGAATGTTAAGTGTAAATAACAACTTAAGACTCATTGTAACCATGCTTACCTGGGAGAGGCAGGCAGTGATTCCAAAAAAAATTTGACATGACTCTGGAGAAAAACCGTTTACGCTGTGTTACAGTTATTAAGATTCCAATGCATTGAGATTAGCACAGCCTGTATTTCACTACAGATAAATCCTATTTTCCCATCTGGATACGACCCACCTCCCCCACCCCCTCAACCAACCTAGGAAAGAGACCGACTTAAGTTAACTGAGAACAGTGCAGGGCAGACTGGAACAAAGAGAAGCTGAGAGCGTGCAAAGAGCCAGAGGTCTTCTGTAAAGAGTTTTCTAATCCAATCTCTCCACTTGCATCATCAGTTAAATGGGCATATATTCCCAGGGGGAAACATCGGACCTCTGGCAGCCAGCTAACTACACACACACACACACACACACACACACAATGTATACACATATATATACATACAGCATAGCAAGTATTCTAAAAGCAAATTAAAAGTCTTAAGTTAGTTTTAGAATAAACAATGTGATTACTTATTATGAAGTAGAGAAAATCTTTCATAAAATAACTGTGTTATGGTTTTATTACCACCAATAACTTCATGAATTTGGGCAAGACAGCTCTGAGCTTCAGTCTTCTTTGATAAAACAGGAATTAGAATGTGTAATTCCCAGATCGATCTTTCCCAGTTCTAAAGCTCTAATTTTTAAATTCATTCAAAATCTTTACTGAGGGCTTACTGCGTGCCAGACGCCAGGCACATGGCCATCCTAAGCATACATGACCCCAGGTGGCTGCACTTTTCTGTCTATTTACGGCAAACACCATGACTGTTTTGAAGAATTTGCAGTGCCTCAAATTCAAATGGGCTAAAGAATGACTTCTTTCCCTACAGGCAACGCATGCCTATTGAGACAAGCGAATTAGGTATAACAGGTCAGACTGAAAATTCTACTGCCGAGGGAAGTCCCCTGCACTGGGCTCCTGAGAAACCTCATGGAGCCAGGAGCCTGCCTGACGGCAGGAAGCTCTACAGACCCCAACACCATGCCCGCAGCCCTATCATCCAGGATGTTTCCATCCTCCTATCTTAGCTTAGGGACTCCCTATTTCTAGAGGTTTGAGGGAACATGAACAAAGGCAAATGTTGAGTGTGTTGTCCAACAGTCTCTGTTCTGTTAAGCTTCTCTGGGATAGGCAAGAGCTCAAAGAAGAGGACTACCTCTTTCGGGATTCCTGTGTGGAGAGCAAATGATCCAGGTCAGGAAGAACCGAGCTCTAATCTCCAAAAACATCCCTCCTACCCCAATCTGTGCTGCGCTTACAAAGAAGACAATCAAAACAAAGTCCCCCAAAAAACAAAAAACAAAGCAAAACAGAGCAGAAACTGATCGTGGATGAGACATCTTAGAATTTTTGGAGCTAAAGTTCTGCACATCCTCCAAGAACCACTTATAAAGGGATGTTTTCTGTTTATTTGAGGTCCCCATAAATATTTAATGTAAAACTCCTCCACCTACGTGGATTCAGGAAGCAATAAATGTGTTTGCAGGAAGTGCCTGGCGTAGCTGCAAAACAAAATAGGGTCAATGACATCGTCTCTTGCCCAGGTCTTAAACTTTAGTTTCTTAATGGTATGGTATGTCAAGTACCCTTTAAAGAAGTCAATTTCCAAAACCAGGCTATGCTTGGAGGGCCCTCCAGTGAAGCTCATCCATTAGAGCACTAAACAGTGGCCCACACGCAGACTGCAGCCCGAGTCCCTCTCAAGAAACAGTGACCCAGCGAGGAGGCTCCTTGAGGGCAGAAACGGGGCCTGGTCGAGCCTTCTAGTTTCAGCACGCAGCCCAGAGCACGTCAGAAGTCCCAAGTCAAGAAACCTTCCACCCAACATGATTAAAAAGAGTAACAATGCACATCCTAAAACTAACGATATCCTGAGGCGCTCTTTCCCAATCTATTCTTCAAATAATGTATGATTTGGACTTTAGAAATTCAGAATTTTTTAAGTATTCCATCTAACTAGACACTACACAAACAATCTGTTTCAGAGGTAAGAAAACTGAGGTGGGGAGAAGCAGGCTGCCCCAGCCACCCAGAGCCGCAGGCAGAGGCGGCCCCTCTCCCTGGTAACGATCAGGTACATGTAACTGGATAGAGGCTGGGAGACAGCAGAGACAGGCAGGGCACACAACACGACCTGCTCCAGCTAACGGATCCACTTTTCACTCAGTACTGACCATTTCAGTCTTCAACACAGAATTACCCTTCCCCCCGGCCTTTCCCCAAAAAGGATACGGCAGGAGAGCTCCACACTGAACGGACAAAATCACCCAAGACGGCTGAAAGAGAAAATATTGACTCAAATCAGAAAGTATTTTCAATTTATACTCAAAATGACCTTATTGTACTAGGGCTGCTCCTAGAAACGAAAGGCCCTATTGTGACTGAGACGAAGCATCCAGACTGCTGGATGAGTTATGAGTATTCAAAGTGGAGAAACACCAGAGTCAAAGGTTAGTTTTTAATGCCCAAGGTGAAAAGCCCAGTTATAGAATGAAACACTACCAGATCTTTAAAAAATTTTTATGTATAGAAATTTAAATTCTAGGTTTACACCCTCACTACTGTTTCAGACCCCGGGCTGGCTAGAAACTGTCTCACAGCTGGAAGGACAGGGGTCTGACTGCCCTCCCTACCCCCTCCCATCCAGCCAGACAGACACAATGTTTATAAACCACAAAATAGTATTTCTGTCTAGTAATCTTTTTATGAATTCCAAAACAGACTAATAATAAAACCTTAGATGAATTACTACTGTTTGGGTAATTTTTTATTTTTGAAAAATTACCTTATATTTCTGTATTTAATTTCTAAAATCACATTAATCATCCTGATAGCTCCACTTCACAAAACTCCTATGTAAAAATATACTAATGCTCCATTTAGCTGACAGGCAGAAAGTTCAGCCAACTAAATCATACGTAACACTCGCTACTCATCAATTCATTCATCAGATATTTATTCTGCACATCAGAATCTATTTTGTACCAGAGATGGAGCAAGGCTCTAGGAACCTAACAAAGAAATGTAGTCTTTGCTCTCACACAGGGGATATTCCACGGTAATGACCTTCAGGCCATCCGTGTCACATACACCTTAAGAGAAATTTAGAAAACGGTTTTTCATCCTCATCATTTTTCAGGTGACATCAACAAATTTTCAGCATAAGTATACAAAAGTGAATCATCTGCAAACATATTATAAAATAAAGATATTTTATCTATTTGGGATAATCATTTCATGATGAATTTGGTCATTTTACCAAATGTTCTAACTCACTCACTGGATAAAGTGCACCGAGCTCACAGAAAGCACTTAATGCTTCCACCATGCACTTTCTCTAAGGTATCTTCACATTTTTTGATAGTCCAGGAAAATCCCAGTTAAATTTAAGGGAACTAACTGGCCAGCATCAGTAACCAATACTGGCTGTGAGCCCTCTGCACTCAGAACACTGCTAGCGGGCCAAGCGCGGTCACCACCACAGCACCAGTTCTTGGCTGCACACTAGGCGCGGGGGCAGCTTTTCTGAAACCAGTATTTGCAGTTAGCCCTTCGTGCTGAGGAGGATTTTCAGAGCCTCGGGCAATGTACTGACGTGACCTGGCTGGCAAAGGGGGGCCCTCTCTCTGCACGGGGTGGCCGACCGGACCAGAGGAGTGTCCTCAGGCTGCTTCAGGAGGGACCCTGGAGAAGCCGGCACGCTGGAAAACTGCCCCTAAGACTATCCATGCAGCACACACACTGAGAAGTCATCCCTCCGGTGCGTGGGGGAGAGCTAAGTATGGGTCCCCTTGGGAGACTGCGGGGCTAGCTACCAGCAAGGCGGCGCACAGCAGAATCACCCACAGATCCTCTTTCAGTGAAGTCTAGACAAAAAATGCAAAGTTAAGCTGCATGATATGTTAATAATAATAAAGCAGAAATGGAGACTAGAAAAAGCATAGTAATAAGGAGCTATTTATCTCAAAGGCAAGTAACAATATGTAAAAATAGTCAGCATAATAAACATTTCCAATGATGTCCCAAGGCCGCTGAGGAAAATATTTCCATTAAAAAACGTAGATGAAAAGTTTTGGTGCCTAAAAAGCAAATTTTAACCACCTATAAAACTCAAATATGTAAATGCTGGATAAACTGTCACTGTTCATAAAGATGCCTCATTTTAAAAACACATTTCTCAAATTTCATAGTAAGGTGACGGCCAAGGAACAGGCACTTAGGGAAGCAGGGCTCGGCCTCCCCAGCAGGCGGCAGACGGAGAACTTCAGGGTCCACCAGCAGGAGCATGACAGGAACACAGACCGCCGGGCCAGCTCTGAAAGAGTCTATTGTCCTGGAATGTACACGGCATCCCTGCACAGCACCAGTGCAGCCACACGCTACAAGCAGGCTGGAATGCTGAGCACGACAGAACGTTAGCATGCTGGGTTTCACTGTGAAATACTTCAGCAAAGGGGGAAAAGCAGGACGGGAAGCCAGTCCTGATGTTTCCCGGATACCACTTCTGTGTAAAGTGAAGAGACTGTTACTTAGATGTGAATCTGAGCAAGGATGATCACATTCTGAAATGCGCCCTCACAGCTGCACCTCCAGTGGGACCCCCGCTTCGCACCATCACACGCGCCACGTTCCAGAGCCTCTGACTTCATCCTGTCCTCTGGCTCAGGTGTGCCCAAGTATTTACATACTGAGATGCACATTATTTACTTTCCTTTTTGGCCTCCATTTCAATTTGGGCAGTTTACATATAAATGTATGTGTATGTGTATATATGCACTTCATCTTCCGAGTGAATTTCATTTCAGGATAATAAAGGAGGTGCTATAAAGCATTTGTTACAAAGCAGGATCTGGGGTCACCAGATTCAAGAACCACTGCTGTAAGTGATCTGGCAACAATGCCCTATGCCCCCAAAATTTGTTAGTAAGATTGCCCTTTTAAGGTTCAGTATAAAATATACACAATATATGTGAAGTCACTTTGTGAAGAAAGGGGAAAGGAGATAAAGCCCCTGAAGCCACAGAAGAATGGAAGCAAACCAGAGACAAAACAGGACCCATGGGAGGGGATGCCAAGCCAAGTGCCTAGGGCAGTGTGTCTCTCTCTTACAGAGTGGCGGTGCCCTGGCCAGGTGGCCAGGCGACCTGCTGAGTTCCATCTTCACAAGTGTGCATGCAGACTGAGCCCAAGCTGGCCAGGCGGAAACCAGCGCTTCAGTGCAGAACGTGACCACTGGATTTCATGGCTGCAAATTAATAGCCATTCTAACTTGCACAGCCATCTCTTGAGATTTGGCTTATGAGAACCTTCTCATGAGACAGATCTGCTTTCAGGTGCATTTTCAAAAATCAGGTTTCTAAGCCTGCCAGGCAGGGTTTCAGGCCCTGGATCCTGATGAAGTTCAGACTTCCCAGCAGCCAGCTGGCTTCTCTGCCTGCCCGCCTGAGTTAATGGCAAACTTTCCTAACCCAGTTTCCTAATTTTAATGACCTCTTGTTATTAAACCACAGTAACTTTTATATTGAGTTTTTTTTAAGACAAAGCATTTAATAGCATGAAGAGGGGAAAAATGGTTGTGGAATAAGTCTATTTTAAAACAAATATGTAATAGAGAAGATTAGAAAAAAATTGAAGGATTAAAATTACAAAATTAAAATTAACAGCAGTCAACTCATCTACTGGCAGCAAGAGCAGCACAGTACGTGGACTAACGTCTGAACAATCACCTACCAGCTGGGGCCCCCACTTTCCAGAATAAACTACTAAAAAAGCTAAAATAAGCTCAAACTGGACAGTGGTACAAGTGGCCACAGGTGGACAGGATGACAAGCGGTCACTGTGACCCTGGTTGGAGAGCAAACAGCATAGCAGATGGGGGACAGGGCTTCCGTCAACTTGGCCAGCTGGCCATGAGGGCCAAATGCCACAACAGGGATGGAGAGTAACCCTGCCCCAGGAGTTCTCTTGACAGGATTCAGGCCACTTCTGCAAGCAAATCCACTCTCTCCTGCAGTTCTCCAATGCCCTCTGCTTCACGGCAACACAGCCCTTGCTACAATGCACTGCCTTGGTTCAGAGCGCTTTGGGGCAGTGATAAAACGAGGCCGCCCCACAGCAGGCAGTGTCCATCTGGAGCCACTCATCCCTTATAGAACCCTTACTACAGCGTGATTTAACTCACAGGGCCATTAGCTGAGGCAGGCTACAGAGATGCCAACAGGTGTCACGCGGATCACCCCCACAAGGCTGTCCTGCAGCAAGCGCTCGGATAAGTTACATTAGGACTACAGTGCATTGCTTCTAAGACAGATGAAATGTCTAAAATTAATGAGATTTACTACTGACCTTTACGACAGGCAAATCGAAGACTTCCCGAGCCTCTCCAACCTCTGGATTGTCCCCATCTTCTGAAATTATGTGGGAGGCTAGTGCATTGTAGGACACTTCCTTAGCTTTCCCAGCTTTTAGAAGCTGAATAACCTTTAAAAAACACACACACACAAATTAATATGAGAAATACATTTCATTCTTTATATAAATTAATGCAAACAATTGAAATTCTAATGAAAACACACCATGTTCTCCACACAGGATTAATAACTCTTACCCCAAGTCATCTACAATGAAAGAATTTGGGGACAATTAAAAGCAGCAAATCTCAGTTCACTGACCATATGGAGATATGGAGGCTACTGTGAGACAAATTCTAGGTCCTGCCTCTGTCCTGAATACAGGACTGACGGACAACTAGAACGCAGCACCATGAGTGCTGAGACTGGCCTAGCACACAATGCTTCTGGGTCTCAAAACTGAAGGCTTGGGGATGGGCAGTTTCACTGCAAACGGTACAGTTTCAGGAAGAGAAGCTATGTGAGCAGAATCTTTATGACTATAAAGGCAGGTTAGCCAAGCAAAAACATGCACTGTGGCAACACACTGGCCAGGTGAATAAAGATCAGCCCATAGATGGCCTGCCCTACGCGCCATGCAAAACATCTGTACTTTATTCTGAAATAAAATTCGGAAGTGTCCTCTGGAGAAACACCACTGGGTTTAGGCAGGGCCCGGCATGATCGGATTTTACAGGAAGACTGCTGTCAGGGTAAGCAGAGCAGACTGGGTGGGCTACTGGAGTGGAGCCAGGAGCCTGTTAAGAAACATCTGCTACAATCAGGTGAAAGAGGCAGGTAAGTGAGCTAAGGAACGCCTTCAAGGACAGGAAGAAAGGTGGGAGAGCATCAGCAAGACAGTGCAGGAAGGGGTGTAAGGACAGGGGAAAAGAGGCAACGGGGGACAATAGTCCCACGCCGAGGGATGGGTAACAAGGGACGGAAAGCAAAACAGTGTTTTGGTAAGGGGACATTCTCTGGGCGCCATGAGGAGGGCAGGAAAAGACATCCAGGCTATGGGGGAAAAGCCTTGGGTCCCACCTGACAGAGAACCACCCGCATCTTAATGAAATGTAGCCATGGCTCTGAGAGAGAAGGAAGGAGAATCCTAGACACAGTGGGAAGTAAACCAGAGGCTACTTGCCCACCTGCCAGAGACGTCAGGGACAGGTGGCAGCAAGAGCAGTATGGAGGTGAGGCAGTGCCACAAGCTAGTCACCCCCAAGTTAGATGAGCTTTTTATTTTACTTACCATCCACACAGATCTGGAGCCAGTGCTAACATTTTATTTAATAAATGAAAAGGCAATGGTCATTAGCCAACAAGCCACCTCAACTGTTTTGTTCCTTGACCTCTAGGCATCTTTAGCTTCCACAGCCATTCCATCCCTCAGGAAAAGGCACCCTCCTTGCATCTATCTACCCTCCAGTCTGGGTTCTGATCCTACTGCCTTTCTTAGGAGTTGAGATGTCAGTCTCTCCTCTTCTGCCTATGAATGAGGCCTCCCATCCTCTTGTCTACATGCACATGCGCATGTACACACGGACCCAGGCCCAGCCCTGTCTCTGCTTCCTTTTAGTGACAAATGTCTTGACACGGCCCAGCCGCACTCACTCCCCACTACTGCCTCTTCTTCCACACTCTACGGAGGACGCCAACAGCACTCGCCGCTTTTCAGTCTCTACACTTCGGCATCTCTACCTTAGGAGACTTTGCTCACGTCACTCCAGGTATGCTGGTGGTCCTGATATACCCCCAGTATATGAATGCGGGCAGTCCTCAGCACACACTCGCCTGAAGGAAGCCATCTTCCACCTCTTCTGCTTACTCTAACACCCAACTGCAATGACGCCTACTTTGAAGAAGCACAAAGGTGCCTTTTCCTAGGCTCCCAAGCGGAGAAATCCGTTCTTCGAGCACCTACCACCCTACAGGGTGTTCCCTGCCCCCCAACAAGGCCTCAAAGACAGGTATCAGGTCCTGATCATCTTTACATCACACTCGCTCTCCAGCCCAGTGCCTGATATGTACTAGATGCTCAGCACATGAAATTTCTGAACCCAGGTTTATAAGAGTCAGAGAATTTCATGTTCTGGCATTAAACATTTTAGAAAATATACTGTTTCAGATCAAAGTGCTTTGCCCAGCACATTTTTAAGCTCTCAGATTTGATTCACAGTTGAACAAATATATTTCCAGTTCAGCGTGTTTCAGGTTTTAAGTAACATTTGGTTCACGTCCTTGTAAGAGCCAAAGTCCTAAAATGAAATAGGGAGGGCAGGCAGGAGAGCGCCGAGACGGGCGTGTAAAAAAGAGGGCTTATCCACTGGAAAAAGCTGTGCCTGCTCCAGCCTCTCCTTCTGATCACTCTGGCTTCAACACCTTTAAACGCATCTTTAAATGTAAAGTCAAGTCTCCTCGCCAGTTACAGCAGAAAGAGGATCCACCCTGGAGGTCACCAAGGGAGTTTAGCTACTAAGGCACATCCGTACACGCCTCTCCAAGGCCAAGGCCAAGGCCAAGGTCAGCCTTCCACGCCTCCTTCCACACCAGCTGGGCTGGCGGACAGCACTGTCTCACTCTTGGAGGCTGGGTTCTGGCACGGGCCTGCACACCCCTCTCCTCCAGGTAGCACCCACCGATAAGGATACACCTGGGCCATACGACTGCACAGCTGAACTCCAAGGAGGGGCCTGTGAAGGGTCGACCTGAAGAGGAGGTTCAGCTCAGACTCTCCCAGCACTGAAGGACACTCTGACGGTTACAGGTATTACTTAGAAAAAACTTAGGAAAAGCCATGGTATCCTTTGGCGTAAGCACACACTACAAAACTTTAATGTTTACTGTGATGGTGTTACCAGGTTATTTTCCACAAGACTGTGTAATTCACCCAATTATGAAATCGAGGGACACGGATTTGTTCGTGGTCGACGGAGAGAATCAGGGAAACCGTGAGCTCAGGAGCTGGCCACACGAAGACGGCCACCTGCCCCCACTGCGGCTGGCAACCGGGGCCCCTGCGCGAGCCCTACGGGCCAAGGATCCCTTCCCGCCCGTCACCGACCACCGTCTCCTGCGGCAGGAGGATGCTCCCTGCCTGAATCCGCCCCAGGCAGCCGAATGCAAGGCGGGCGGAGGGGACGGGCTCGCGGCCACGTGGCCACGTGACAAGACGCCGGCGCCTCACCAGGCGGGGACGGTGACAATCGGCGCCAGGCCCCGGAGGAGACCCCTACCCACGTCCCCTCCTCTCCTCTGCACATCCCATCCCGGGTCCCACCACGCTCACCTCCGGACGGTCTCCCCGCGGCTGGTCCCAGCAGAGCCCCCCGGGCCCCCTGCCATCCCTCCTGACGGTCTCGCAGACGCCCCCACCGCGTCGCCTTCCGCGGTCCTGCAGACACCCCCTCCGACCCCTGCCGAAGCGCCCCCAGAACCCCCTTCTCAGGTCCCCCCGAACTCTCCCCAGGGTCCCGCAGACCCTGCCCCTGCCGCTCCCCGCCCGCGGCTCCCCTCCCGCCTCTGGCTCCAGCTGCGGGCCCGCTCGGCGCCCGACGGCCCAGCCCGGCCGGCAGGCCCCACGGGGACCCGGCCGCTGGGCCCGGAGGTTCTGCGACCGGGCGCGCGCCCGCGGCGGGAGCGGGGACGGGCCAGGCAGCTGCGGGAGGGGGCGGAGCGGTACCTGCGGGTCGATGTCGCCCACCGCGTAGTACTTGACCTCCCTGAACATCTCCTCGGGAACTTTGGGCGCCGGGTCCGACATGGTCGCGGCGGCTCCCGCCCCGCCCCGCGGGGCCCGCTCCCCAACCGCGCCGCCCGGCCGCGTCCTGCGAGTCGGACCCGCTCCCCCACCCGCCCGGGCGGCCGAAGCGCGGGAGCCGCGCGCGCCCTGCGGGACGCACCATCCCGCCCGCGGCCGAGGGGGAGCGCCGAGCAGCCGGCCGCCCGCCGGCGCCTCCCAGCGCCTCGGCCGCATCCCGCGGCCCCAAGGGCACGGGGACCTCCTAGCCCGCTCCGCGGACGGGGAGTCCCGCGGCCGCCGCTCCCTTCCCAGGGAACTCCGGGGCCGCTCGGGAGCGCGCTCCCCCCCGTGGGCCGGAGTGGGCCGGCCCCAGGAAAGGGAAAAACAGCGAGGCCCCTCCCGGCAGCACGCGCGGCCTCTCCGGGGGCGCATGCGCGAGGCGAGGGGCGGGGCTATCGCTGGCTGGCGGCGGCGGCGGCGGCGGCGGCGACGTTCGTGGGAGCGGGTCCCGGCCTCCGTCCGGTCCGCCGGTCCGCCGGCCCGCAGGCGCTGAGCGGCTCGGGCTGCCGCCCGACGGGACCCGAGCTAACGCCTCAGGCCCTGCGGCCGACGGGGCGGGCCTCTCCCACAACCCGCCGGCCGCACTTACAGCCGCGTCCTCCGCCGGGATCCCTGCCGAGAGCCGTTTTCACGTAAATGCTAGTGAAACAGGTGCAGAAAAAGAAACCTTCCGAAATTCCGTGGCAGCGCGTCAGTGATTCCCTGTGCGGCGGCTTTGAGCCCCTCGTCTGGCCTCTGGTCGGGAGAGCGCGCCTGGAGGCAGGTGGGCGCGCCGGGCCGTCGCGGGCTGCGCTGGGACGCGGGCCCCTTGGCCGGGTGAACGGGCTGTGTCCCCTGGTCCACGTGCGACGAGGGCCGCGCGCCCGGAAGCCACACCTCTTGTGCTGACATCCTTCAGTACCTGCGGACGGCCTGAAACTGCCCTATTCTGAGGCTAATAAACTTTTTCAATTAATAAAAATGTTGAGTGCTTGCTGAATGAGTAAGAATTGACCATCCTTCCTTTGAACGCTCAAGAATATATTTGGTATTGACCATTTAAAGTTAAGAAAATGTCAGTGTAATGAATTAGTTGTAAATACCAAACCAGCATTAGCATGCCCTTTTATTGACCTGTGTGAGAGGACTTGGTTAGCCTTTTTTTTCCCCATGGTTAATCACAAACTAAGCATGTAATTTTATATTAAAAGACTTAAAACACACCTCAGTTGGGTATTTTATTTTGTAAGTTAAAAAACTTGTAACATTTAGAACAAGTTTACCCTACTGTGACTTCTTAGAGTCAGTAAGACAGATTGTGTAGCTAAGAAATTTGCTGTTTAAAATCTTCACAGAAGGTCCATTTCTGTAAGATGTCCATATGCAAAGTTATAGGAAAAAACATGTTGAGGCTGCTGTATTATATTCACAAATAGGTATTTCTTACTGATTTTTGTGGCCCTTAGAAGATGACCCACTTTAGGGTAATAACTATCAGTTACTTAAACAAGCCTTGCATTTCATTAACTTTGACGCATGTACTTCTCCCAGATAGGACACTGAATGTTAATATTTTTATACTTAACCCAGCAAACTTCTAAATACCAAATATGGTCATTTTGTTCATAATCAACCTTGAAAGAAAAAAGTCTGTTTAGCACTCATTTGATAAACAGGGTAATATATTTTTCATCTCCTTTGCAAAATTAGATAACCTGAGGCAAGAAAAAATAAAAGGTGTGAAATTAGAAAAAGTAGATGTGCCTACTCGTGGGAGCTTGAGGCAGTTATTTAGACAAATATTTCCAAATGGCATTTCAAAAAGCACATCTCCATGTTGTATGCAACAGTCTCGGTCATGTTCTCACGTCTGTTCAGGTCAACAAGTCACACACCCCTTCAAGTTAGATGTTACCAGTGTTCAGTACACCTTTTAGTTGGGTTTATAGACTACAACATTTAACTTTTTCATGAAAGGGAACACTTAAGTTAGAGGTACCAACAGTCCAGAGTTTTTCTGTGGCAGAACCCAGGAACCTGAAGGGTGTTGTTTCTTACAGGGGCAGTTCAGTGCCATCCCACAGCACACAGTTGCCACCACAGTCATCTAATTATTTAACGTAGAAATACTAGAAAACACAAGTAGGGGGAAAAAATTAATTACCCCAATTCTATCCCCAAAAGCAACACTCGAAATCCTTCCATTGTCATAAAATTTTTTTTCTTAAAAATTATACCCCACATACCCTTCTGTTGCTGCTTAAAAAAAGAAGAATGTGTCCTTCTAAGTACATAACAGATCTACATCATTTAATGGATACATACTACTAGGTTCTTTAATGTACCTTAATGTGTTTAATCCTATATTGTTGCCCATTTGTTTCCAATTTAACAGTGCTGCCATGAAACAGTCGTCCTAAAATCCACATACATGTATAATGTATTACACTGTTCCACACTCCTAAGGTCAGATGCCAAGCCCATACCTATCCCGCAGCTCTGTGAGCATTGCTGAGGACACAGCATTAGTGAAGAGGACTTAGATTAGTGGTTCTCAACTCTGGGCAGTTTTGCCCTCCAAGGAACATTCGGCAATGTCTGAAGACATTTTTGATTGTCACGACCAGAGCAGAGAGAGGGTACTTATGAAACAGTGATAGAAGCCTGGAGGTGCTAAACCTGATGCACAGATCAGCCCCCACAGGGGAGAGTAAGCCTGTGCGAAACATCAATAGTACAGCCTTTGAGAAACCTTGTTTCAGATGATGTAACAAAAAAATTTCATTGGATTAAGACATTGAAAGCTTCTTGCAAACAACTTAGTGGCTTGTTTGGACAGCTTTCCTCCAGATGGGCACTCAGGGCTTTGCTATCTGAGAGCCATTTGCTTCCGACCACACAGAGGGGGAGAAGGAGCCATGCAGGAGGTTCTGCGGACAGGCCTAGGAAGAGCAGCATACCTCCCCTCCAGCCACTCCACTGGCCAGAACCTAGTCTTGCGACCAAGTAAACTGCAAGGGAGGCTGGGAAATGCAGCTTTCCATGTATCCAGGAAAGGGAAGTGGGACAGATGGCCTCTTGTCAATTTCTGCCATTTTTAGTTTTCAAAAAAATTCTACAAATTAAGATTAGAGAATGTAATATAAAAAAACA
This sequence comes from Manis pentadactyla, assembly GCF_030020395.1. Classification (NCBI taxonomy): domain Eukaryota; kingdom Metazoa; phylum Chordata; class Mammalia; order Pholidota; family Manidae; genus Manis; species Manis pentadactyla. Next base: position 146,766,505 of record NC_080025.1, read on the forward strand.
AAAAATTCCTACATAATTTCAGAAAGATCCATGGTTGCATGTAGCTACTCAATAGGTATTTGTTGAACTGGGGGATTTTGGCTGCTATGGAAAGGACTGACCATGTTCTTTTAAAAGAGCAATTAGATATTCATTCAGGGTGGACGTGCTGGGTACCTAATGCCCTGCCCCTCCTTCCCACGCCCAAGCTACACCCATCCTTGCCCTTCCAATTTCCTGGTGCTCTGAGCAGGATTTGGTAAGTGGGGAGTCCCAGTAGAGTTGAGAGGGGAGGGAGGCAAGCAGGATTAGGGTGCTCAGTCCCAGGCTCCTTGCCAGGTGGCCCTGAGCTGGGAGAGCCGCCTATTCTACACAGCTACATCCTTCAAGGTCTGCTCTTCTTTCTTTCCTCTCACTGCTTTGGACCTAGCTTCCTTCACTGCCCACACATCCCATCTATAATTTGTAAGCAGTCCCTTTAAGGACAGCTTTCTCAGACAGTCCTAATTTGAGTGACAGAATAACATGAAAACCTGATGGAGACATTAAGACTTCTTTTTTCTTTCAACTGAAAATATGTCTGCCCTCAAAAAACCAATACTCTCACATGAAAAGATGCCCCACATCGCTAATCATCAGAGAAATGCAAATTAAAACCACAATGAGGTATCACCTCACACCAGTAAGGATCGCCACCATCCAAAAGACAACAAATGCTGGTGGAGAAAGAGGAACCCTCCTACACTGCTGGTGGGAATGTAAACTAGTTCAACCATTGTGGAAAGCAGTATGGAGGTTCCTCAAAAAACTAAAAATAGAAATACCATTTGACCCAGGAATCTCACTCCTAGGAATTTACCCTAAGAATGCAGCAGCCCAGTTTGAAAAAGACAGATGCACCCCTATGTTTATCGCAGCACTATTTACAATAGCCAAGATATGGAAGCAACCTAAGTGTCCATCAGTAGATGAATGGATAAAGAAGATGTGGTACATACACACAATGGAATATTATTCAGCCATAAGAAGAAAACAGATCCTACCATTTGCAACAACATGGATGGAGCTAGAGGGTATTATGCTCAGTGAAATAAGCCAGGTGGATAAAGACAAGTACCAAATGATTTCACTCATCTGTGAAGTATAAGAACAAAGCAAAACTGAAGGAACAAACAGCAGCAGACTCACAGAACCCAAGAATGGACTAACAGTTACCAAAGGGAAAGGGACTGGGGGGGATGGGTGGGAAGGGAGGGATAAGAGGGAAAACGGGACATTACAATTAGCACACACAATGTAGGTGGGGGGTGGCGGGGGGAGGGACATGGGGAAGGCAGTATATACAGAGAAGACAAGTAATGACTCTATAGCATATTACTATGCTGATGGACAGTGACTGTAATGGAGTATGTGGGGGAGACTTGTTAATAGGGGGAGTCTAGTAACCATAATGTTGTTCAAGTAATTGTACATTAATGATACCAAAATAAAATAATAAAACAATACCCATCTGTACAAGCCTAACACTAGTGGAGTTAATCATAAGTGCAACAGAGATTTAAATGAGGTCCTTGTGTGCAGGAAAACTGGGGAAAACTTGGACAAGTGGCTAAGAAGGGAGTCATTCTCATAGGGTAGGAAAAAAGGTAAAATTTTGGGGGTCAGAATACTGGCATTGCTAAAGAAGAAGTTGCACATTTTAGGTAGTAAGTGATTATTTTCTATAAGGGAGAAAATGGGAAATAATATAAAATAAATAGGCTATGTCCAGTACATGTAGATCCTAGAGTCCCTCCAAAAGCAGGTTCTTAAATTTGAGGTATAGAAAATTCCCAAAGCTGTGGTAACTGGAGAAAAGAAAACAGCTTACTAACTATTTAAAGTTAAGTACTTTGTGACAGGCCCACTATGGGGGCAGTTATTGCTTCATTTATACCCTTTGAAGTGTGGGAAATAGAACTGTCATTGTGAGTCGCACTGACCATGTTGTAAAGCACCCAACAGCATTGATATGCCAAGAAATTGGAACACATTTGTTCATTGTAATTAAAATGAATGAGTTAAGCGTTCATATTTGGGGGAAGAAATTGTGTCCCATTAGCTAGCTGCTAGGGCGCTCCATACAGCCTTGGCCAGATGGGCTGCACTTCCCTTCTGTCTGTTCACAGGCCCCGGGTATAGGAACTGTATATTGAAGCAAGAGAGGCCTGAAATTTGGGAGCTTTCCCCACAAATTGGAGCTATTCACCTTCCTGTAGGTGAGATCAAGGGTATGTCAAAGATCTCTGTCAGAATGATTTTTGGTGCTGGCTTGAATGTATGGACGCTCACCTCCCCAGCGTGGGTCCCACAGAAGGGCCTGGGTCACAGCACCCCCTTGCCAATTGCATGTGGGGTAAGAACAAAGTGAAAGAGGTGGAGTTCAAAAACTTGTAGCCGGCTGCTTGCTGAGGTATTCTCAAGCTCCGAAACCCCACTGCCCACAGCACCAGGAGCCACAGCCTTATCCTCCGTCTGTCATTCTGAGACCTTTCCCAGGGGCTAGAAATTGGTGCCCAAAGGTAATGTTGACAGGTGTGACAGTTGGGGTTCTTGGCAAAATACAGCCTTAATCTTATCTCAGACAACTGGTCAATGAATCAATGACAAACTAGGCCAGGACCTGACTCTTTCCTGTATCACCCTGAAAAGATGTTAGCGCCTTCCCCAGCTCTGGCTGCTTGATCTGTTCCCCCTATTTAGATCTATTTCCATCTCCAAGATGCAGTGAGCCCATCTCACTTCTTACAGGACATGTTGAGAATGAGAAAGTTGGGGTCCAGAGAACCTAAGTGACTTATTCATGATCAGTCACTACCAGATTTTGGGGTTACACCCAGTTTTTTGGACTTACTGTAATTCACTCTTTAAAAATATTAGAAGAACAAGATTCATATGTAACAAGTAGAAAAAAAGCTAAGCTCCCTAAAAACAATATTTATAGTGTGGAAAACTTCATATTGGTTGAAAATGGTCCCCTGATTTATATTTTTGTAACTAATAGAGATTCCTCTTTTGGAATTGGTTGAAATGAAGAGAGGATTGTTAGATCTAAGTTCAGAACTCCCTGATTTTAATGTCTTGTGTCAGTTTTAATTTTCTGATTTAATTAGTTTCCTAATTAGAAGGGGTTAAATTAATTAACCTCATTATTTACTATATATTTAATGATTTCTCCTCTACAGGGAGTTACTTAATTTTCAATAATTGGAAAGCTTATGACAAGAGGGAATTTTGCTAAGTTTTATACTTACTGCATATGATCAGTGTCCTAATAGAACAGATTGAAGGGAATTTTAGGTGAGATTTCAGATGTATGCAAAGGCTATTTCCCACTTGTCATGAAACATGGTGCATGTAAATACTTGGGTTGAGATTCAATAATTTCTCTCATATTAGAACTCAATTGATATATCCTTTATCTAAGGCTAAAAGATATCCTAGAACATAGGATTTTATAAGAAATAGCCCTTCCACATGATCCTAGTTACAATCAAATAATCATGAAACATTGAATAATGTTAGATAATTATAACGAAAAGGAGATTTTCTGAAATCATCATCTGGTATAAATGGCATACAAAAGCATTCGGTCCTTCCTCAGACTTGTCAGTAGGCTACATAGATGGCATTTGGGGAGAAACAGTAAAATCAGAAAGCTGATGATGTCTGTAGGGCTTGTGGAAATCAGATAGGTCTTGTTCTTTCACGTTATATATGTAAAAATGTGAACCATGTGAATAACTATGCTTTAATGTAGTATATACAGAAAGATTAAACAATTACTTTTTAGAGAAAAGAAATGCGGCAGTAACTACAAGATGGCTTTTTTCTTTTTCCCACTTTTGAAGAATGTTGTAACATAAATTTGAGCAGCTCATCCTTGGCAGGGCAGACCTGACAGCCAGGACACGGCTGCTCATTTTCCCCTGTCTCTTGGTGCCTCTGCTGTCCCAGGGAGCCCAGATTCATGGGAGGTTATTGAGGAAAGCTTGATGGTTGGCACAGTTTTAAACACAGATCTAACATACTGGTTAACTGACGTGTTCTGGTTATGGGAAATCCACCTCTGTTGGACACTATTGAGCACGTGGGTGCATGGCACATGGGCCTCGCTTAGCAGTCACGATGCACATGGAGTGACCAGTGCCCTGGTGCAACTAGTGCCTTCGGTGGCTGGGAGGTGCCATGGGCTGGGGATGACGGGGCCTCTTCTCTGGGGGCAAGCCTGAGGGGGCTCTGGAAGACAACAGGAGAAGGGGACACCCTTCCCTGTTTAGAGGAGAAGCCTGAGCAGAGGCCTGGGCCTTGGAGTTCATGCAGAGCAGCAGGGCCAGGAATGGACGCCTGACCAGGGAGGCGACGTGGCTGGGGCTGCAGACACACAGGCGAAGGAGCGTGCTGAGGACCCACAGGGCAAAGCTGTGGCTGGAGAAACAACCACCGCCCCGATTTCTCATGGACAAGAACCTGTGATTATAAATTCCTACCAGAAAATATAAGGGCTGAAATTGAGATGGCAGAAGGCAGTCTTCGATCTGATGCCATCTGGAGAATGCCCGCCCTGGTTCAGTTCACAGCAGGCAAAGCAGAATGTCTCGTGCCAGAGCACTTGGAAAAGCACTAGCCAGGCCGCGTGTAGGTTGCTTCTCGGAGCTCTCAGAGCCCAGTTCAAGCCCCTGGCCTGCTGCAGTGAGCTTCCTGAGCTCCTACTACTCCCCCGACCTCTGCTCCAGAACCCAGCACCCGGGCCCACCCCTGCCACCCCCTTTATTCATGCTCCCTCCCCACCAGACTGGACTAGACTTCCTTCAAAGCCGCCCAGAACCTTCTCACCTACAAGGCCTTGTGCAGACAGTCAAGCTCTCCGTCTGTAACGACTTCCCCACTGGAATGCCTCTGCGAATCTCGCCTCTTCTTCCTACGGCCGAGCTCCAGTGCTCCATTTCATGAAACGTCTCTGATGCCTGGAGACAGAATGTCTTTGGTCCTCCCTGTCTATACGTAAAGTATATAACTGGAGGCTCTTCGGCATGGATCAAGGCTGACAAGCCAACCGAGTATGAGCAGGTTCACCTCAACCCTGTGTGATGGCTGCTGTGATTCGTCGCTGAGCCTTTCTCTGGGCAAGGAATACAAACAGGAAGGGGAACCTGAAATGCGGGAGCTTGCCTTCATCCTAAGGTATTTGAAATGCCAGGAAGACTGCTACACCCTCACATAATCCCTCCACCACTAACCAAAACCAGTCTTAGTTCCCTTAACAAGCATTCCCCCTGCTGCTTAGTATGATGCCTGATGTCAAGTGGATGAGGGATCAATATATAAAGAGTGGATGTAGGCATTTTGAATGAATCGGTATCACTGCTTTTCACCTTGCTTTTAAGGCACATCAAAGACAGTCATCAGTGTGCAAATTTAAGACTTACTCTCCCAATTAAGTTGCTGTGTTCTTGACTATTGCCATTTTATTTTACAGATGGAGAAACCAGCTCAGAAAGGTTAGGTGGATGAGCAAACTTTCTATAAAAAGCCAGACAGAAAATGTTTCAGGCCCTATGGGCCATACCCTCCCTTTGACTTCTTAGCTCGGCCGACGCTCTATGGAAGCAGCCGGAGGCAGTGTGTGTACCAGTGAGCGAGGCTGTGCTCCAGGACTTCATTCACAAAGCAGGCAGCAGGCCAGCCTGTGGGCCTTGATTTGCCGACTCTGCCTTGGGGCCTCCAGGGTCACAAACTCACAAGTGGAAGAAACAAAGACTGACACCAACAGGTGCTGACTGACGCGCAGGCCTCCCGCGCCCGCTGCCGCTCTACCGGCTTCACGGTGGTCGCCGCGGTCTCGGGAGGTCCGTCTGCATGCTTGACCATCAGGAAAACGGGAATTAGGGCTAATTAATTAGCCCAGACTTTGAAATCCGGAGAGAAAAGGGCCTCATATTAAATGCAAACCATCATCCTAAGTAATATATTTGTGGCACTTTCATTAAATTTTCTCTCAAATCTTGAAAAATATGTATCTCCTGGCTGCCAACATTTTCATCTTGGTATAATTATGAGGCCTCCCCAAATAATCATTTTCCAGTTTGCGATGCTCTGTGGGGCACACCAGCTGCTGAGACTTGATGGGGCTGTTTAATTTGAGACTCATTAGCACAGCACAGGTGAAAATGAAGAAAGTCTTAGAGAAATTTGTTCACAGTGTATCAGATTAAATGCCTATTGTGCAGTGACGCTAAAAGAAATAGCATCTAAAAGAAGTTAAAATCAGTGTCTATCAAGATAAATATAGGGATTTTAGGGATAATTTCCCAAGATATTAATAAAAACCATTTTTATTACAAAAAAGGGCAGACATTTGAACATGCAATAATTTGTATGATCAGCATGCTCACAAAGAAAAAATGGTCACAAAATTAGATATGTGGCTCCTTAAATGAGTCAAAATAAACCCTCCCCACACTTTTTTTTTCATTTTCTAACATGAACAAGTAAAGTATTTTGAGCTTTAAGCTTAGAACAAATTTAGGAATTATGAATCTAAACACTCATATGACTCTAGAACAAATTTAGGAACTGTGAATCTAAGCTATTTATAAACATTCTATTCCCAGTGAACTCCAAAGACACGTTTTCTAAAATATAAAAACCCAATTCTATACAAGTGCTAATATTGTATTTCCCGAATGGGGTTCACGGGTAATTGTTTCCTCAGCTGTAAATCAGTTCATTTTCTTCTTAAAAACAAGGTACTCAAACAAACAAACAAACAAACAAACAAACATGGTACTACTTCAAAAAACAAAGGCAATAGAAAGTGTACTGCTCAGGAATACGGAGGCTGTAGGGTGAATCAAAGAAAATCACAGGAGAGAAACAGCTGGTATACTCTGATCGGGCCGCTTTGACTTTCTGCTGTTTCCAGTGTGATATAAGAAAAACCCGTCAGGGTGAATGTGAGGGACTGGTGTTCACCTTGCTTCTGTGCCCCTCACACCCTCGCGGAGAAGAGCTTGCTCCGCACCTGCAGAGAGGAAGGCAGCCCACGCGAAGGGCAAAGAGTGACGTCAAGGAACACAGAAGCAATTTATTTTTAGATTGCTTTGCCCAGGCAACCATTTCAGTGATTAAATGATTTAATAGAGTTCTGGATCATTCTAACATTTCTAAGTGGGAGAATTTACTCATCTGTTCTCCTTCGTAGGGCAGCTGTGAGAACTTTCACAGAAGCATAAAAAGTCAGAGGGATGTGCAGGTAGTCCTGAGTTCTCTGTTCCATTCCTACAAAAAATCTTCAGTGCATCGGAGGATCTGTGCATAGTAGCATCAAAAAAAAAAACTGAGCTCTTCCATTTTATTTCAGGCTTTGTCATTCATGTGTTTTCTTCTGTTTTCTACAGCATGGTTATTAGAATCAGAAAGCAGCCTGTTTGTACTGAGTTTAGCAGTGGCTGTTTACACAACGGTTCACCGGCGGTGAGCAGCCCTGAAACTCCACCCACCCATGTCTGCCAGTGTTATTCCAGATGGTCCGTCCTCCCTGGGAACCCACCCTGGGGGCAGTGCTCATATCCTGAATCAGGCACTCTTCAGATACAAAGCTACGAACTGCAGCCCTCTTAATGTTGAACGGAGATCCCAAACTGCTTATGAACGTGAGAGACTTTGTCAGAGGCTTGAGCTGACCTGTGCCAAGGGTTCCCTTTCCACACTTCTTTGCGGTTTTCTGCCTGGCCCTCTCTCTCTCCTCCCCGCTCCCATCTGCTGGACTCAGTGTCTTCCTCTTCATTCCTTTAGTGCTGAGAGACCTTAGCACTGGAGAAGCTGGAGTTGGTAAGAGAAAACATACTAGAGGAAGGTGTAAATCAGGAGAATCTGATGTGGAAACACGACTGTTTTCATTGTGCATCTTGCAGTAATAATGTGTTTCATGACAATTAAACATTTGTTAAGATAATCGTTCTTATTGGCAAAAAAAATTCTTGCTTATCTGCACTGTCTCTAGGCACCTTGATGGGCATCTATTACCTCTGTTACCTCACATCGACTCCCAGACCTGTTTTTCTCTTACTCTATCCAGTAATAATTTGGGGCTGTCCACTGCTGCCTTGCAGCAGACTGTGTATCTCTCTTCTCACAAACCCACATTTCCGTCTGGGGTGCAGGGGACTCAGCACACCCGTGCCCTGTGATTAAAGCCGATGGGAAGCCAGAACAACCCTTGAGCAAAGGGCAAAGGAATTATGGGAGGGACAGTGGGAGAAAGTAGCCGTGAATCCCAGCTATGCCCACATGACCATTGCAGAAACAAAGGCTATAATATTTCTTCCTTATTTTGATGTGAATGTATTTATGCACTTATTAACCAACAATTGTTTTCTTCCTTCCATCCTCCTACTACCTCACATAAGATGTACAGAGCGGTTGACCTCACATCTCAGTGTCTAGATTACAGGATATGAAAGGTCAAATGTGACGCAGAAGACGGACCATCATCACCTGAAGCTGAAGAGATGGTCTTTGCCCCCCGTTCTGGGGAGAGGATCAGCATGGTTTCAGTCGTGTGAAGGATAATCTGTTTATGCGAAGATGGAAGCATGTTTTGTTCCTGTCCTTACTTAGAAGGTGAATGTGGAGAAAAGTGGTGTCTATGTATTCCAGGGTGGCAAAGAGTGGACTGCGTAGGATTGTATCATGTCCATTTAGCTAAGTAAGAACCACATTTCCCAGAATTCTCTTCCCTGCATAGTTTGGCATTAGCATCGGCCCCAAGAGAAACTTGCTCAAGGTTTGGGAGGCAAAAGCGAACAGCGTCATTTTCTTTTTCCTTCCATTAGGCCTGAGGACCTGCTGCTGCTCACTTGTACTGCAGCGAGTCTCCTGGGTCAGTGGGTCAGCCTGGGTGACAGCTGGGCTCCTGCTGGGTCCTCCAGCTTCTCAACCTCCCAGGCCAGGGCCACATTAAAGTCTTGCAACATCCCCTCGAGGCCACCCCTCAGTGAGGGACTCGTGATCGTCCAGCCCAGGGCACATGGTCCAGTGTTCCCCAGCCTCCCCACCTCCTCCCTCACTGACTGCCTGCCCTCCAACATCAGATGCCAGCCCCAGATGCAGACACGGCAGCCTCACCGCAGCTGTTTAATGAGCTCCACAACTGTGTGAGGGTCTGTCACTATCCTGCAGTCCTTATGTATCTCCTAGCTGCTCGGCTTCTCTGGTTAGGCCTAGATTCAGGGTCCGTGATACACAAATCCACCTGCTTATGCAACTTCCTGTCCTCACCTCAGCCCATGTACCTCTTAAATAAGCTCATGCTTTTAAACATTTCCATTTTATAAAGTCCAAACTCTCTCTAGCCTGGATCCCTAGGCAACCCCAAGGAGCAGTTCATAGTGGAAAGGGCACGTGCGTTAGAACAGGCTGTCAGCCACAGAGATCCCAGGTGCTGCTGTGGTGGGCTCCAGCTATACATGCAAGGCTGGACAGACCAGCCTGGGAAGGGACAAGAATAAAGCCAGCCCTCCATAGGGGAGGGGAAGCCCTGGGGACAGGTCCTGCCAGCATCCAAGCATGCAGCCACCAGAGAGAGCATCAGGTGTCTCGGACCCAGTGCCTGTCCCCTCACTGTCCCAGGTGTGTGAGGGGGAGGCTCAGTCTTTCAGCATCTCTAGTGCAGGTGCAGGTGTCTGGACTTCCACCCACCCTGGAGGATGGCGCCACCCCTTGTAGCAGGTTTTCTCTCAGGAGGGAAAGTGTTTTCTGCGGCCAAGGCAGCAGCAAACTGATTGGTGTATCTTCCACACCTCCTCTCCACTTACACACAACCGTGAAGACCTCGGGCACCTTTCACTTTGAAATTACTGTTCTACAACTGCTCCCACACAGTGTATCATGGCCTGCGACCAAGTCAGATGGGACTTCCTAACCTTAAACATTTCCTGCCATCCATACAGTGGTTCTGCCATAACTAACTGAACCGTGGCCAGAATGCCCACGTACAGAGATCCCACCTTTTGGCCACCACAGACAGCACTACAATGAATGGCTCTGTATGACAGATGAGAACTGGTGTTCTTATTTCCGCAAGACCAAACTCCAGCCCTCAGAGAAGGACTGTGGAGTCACAGAGCATACACATTAGTTAATGTCAACATATCCCTCTAGATTATTTCCTCCCAAAGTTAATCTATATTTCCACTGGTAATTTTCATTACTATGAGCAATGTGTAAGATAGCTCACTTCCCTACACTCTCCTCAGCATTGGATGTCACACTGTTTTTCACCCATCAAATTAGAAAAATGAAAAAGATACAGAAAGAGTAAACTACAGCACTTCCCTACTGCAAGTGAGGTTGAGCACCTTTTCATGTCTTGATTTGCTTTCTGCACAACAGTTATCCTAATCTTTAATTCATGCCCTATATCAGGAATGTCTCACAAAGTCAATGCTCTTAAGATGTCTTTGGTGGCAAGTGTGTGTGTGTGTGTGTGTGTGTGTGTGTGAGTGAAATATATAAACATATATATATTCATGCATATATATGCAACTGTGTGTATGAGACAATGTAGCAAAACATTTACACTTGATGGATCTAGGTTATGATAGACATGTTCTCAGTCTTTCAACTTTTCTGGAAGGATGAACATTTTTCAAATAAATTGTGGGAGAAAGGTGGTCCCTCCAGTTGCAAATGTCTTGTACCTTGTGTCTCTGAGTTTTCTAAGGCTCAGACGCGTCACCTGATTTCATTGTCCATCACTCTCTGTGTCCCCTGATTTTTCAGCTTCTGGCCTTCCGGGCCCAGGATCCCTGCGGGTCTCAGCTGTTGGTGTTCACCTGCGTCTCCCAGTGCCACACACGAGCTAAATTCAAGTGGCGTCCAAAGCTTAGCCTGTCTTCTCCAGGAATCAGGCCCTTCTTTACGACTTGTTTAGGAGAGTCGGGCAAAGCCGAGACAAGTATGGGTTATAGTTGTTGAGCATAAGCTCCGAGGTGACAATCCAGTATGCTGGAGATTGTCCTGGTTTGGGCAAGGAAAACCCCTCTGGCCAGGGCAAATTCACAGGGTCAGTCCCTAACAACTGCCTGCTCAACCTCTGTTAAAAAAAAAATTATTCTGTCACGTGTTAAAAATGGGAAGGAAATAACATGGGTGGACCTAGAGGGTATTATACAAAGTTAAATAAACTGGAGAGAGAACAGCAGACACAGTATGATTCCACTTATATGTGAATTCCTAAATTAAAAAATGGTAAGGAAGACTTTATTGAAGACTATTGCAATAGGGAAGAGAGATGGGGCTCAACACCAAAGACGGCTGGGGATTTGCCAACGGGCCGAGTGAGGGGCCAGAGACTGGAGGATGACTAGGAGGAGGCCTCAAGGATGAGAGACTCTTGCTAAAATGACCTAATAGGATCCTTGCTGAAGACGGTCCAACACTTAGACATGAAAAGGAGGAGGGGGGGACTCGAACAGATTTCGAGGGTTGGGGAATGACCTAGCAGGACTCTTGCTAAGACCGGCCAGGCCAGAGACAGGACTCGTCAGAAAGAGGGCCCCTGGTGCCAGGCTAAAGCTTGGCAGAGCTGAGTGTCTATTGGCTCCACGTTGCTGAAAGAGCAGCCAATCAAAATTCGTAGCTGAGCAGGTGGCCTGGGAGTCCTTGCTGCCGTCCTAAAGCGGGGTGGTGGTTTCAGAGTGGGACAGACGGCTCCCGCCGTGCACAGAGCAGGCATACGGAGCCCGCCCCTGCTGCCCTGCTCCAAGCGCAACTCTAGTTGCACTAGAAGGTCATTCATCACAACATGGTTAATCCATTTTCCTTAAAACTTAACTATTTAATCTACTAGGGCTATTGCATAGATGTCACTGAGGCCCCAAGTGTTGAGTGGCCCCTCCAAGTTTTCTTGGCAGCCTGACAGCAGAGCCCAGAAGAGAACCAAGGCCAGCCTTGCACCAAAACCGCCAGATCTCACCGTCTGGATAGAATGTTAGGAAGTGGTCCTCATGAATGTGTCAGTTAACCAAAGTGGGCATCAGATCTTTAAAGGGATATTTATACATCTGGCTCTTCACATCTAAGGGAAGAGCCATTCAAAGGGAAGTTTTATGACTTGAGAATGACTTAAAACAAGGATTTTTACTTAATGTGTCATGGGCTTCAAAAAAATGCTTTTACAGAAAAATCTACTTTCATTTTCACCTTAAAAAGCTCAGTAGCTATTCCTCCAAAGCTCTCATTGTGGTAACTACCTGGACATTAACATGACTAAATCCAAATGGGTGCAGGCAGATAGCTTTAGATCAAACATCTGTGTCAGCAGTGACACATGGTGGGAGCCGCAGCAGACTCCAGTGTGATGCACCCACCGGTTGGTTAAAATCAAACACACGGGGTTTGCTGGGTGCAGAGAGGGCTGGGACGCCGAGGCAGCGACGCCGAAGGAGGCGGCAGCCGTGACATTCCAGCACGACACTGGGTCTGGGCTCCTCAACGCAGACTACGGCGGGAAGCTGGTGCCTGAAGCTGACGACGCTAAGCTGCATCTTCAGCTCTCAGGGAAGCTGCCACTTGGCTCATCTGCAGGGCAGATGCCATCTTGAAAATCAAACGGTAATTCTTCTTTGGTGACTCTGAGGGAGGGGCTGCCGTCCCCTGAAATACAGAGCTCACCTTGCCGGGACCACTTCTGGGATCTCCGTGCTAATGTTACACTGTAACATTAAATTTTTAAAAAGGGAAAATAACATGTTACAGTGGCAATCACTGCCAGTTGGCTGACTTAACTGTCATTCTCAACTCTGTCCCCTCCTTTCTCTACTATACAGGTCAGAAAGCTAAATTTTAAATTCTCTAGCTTCGTTGGTAGCAAGCATTGGCCATGTGCAATTTTTGCCAATGAAATGGAGGTAGAAGACTACCGAGGAGGCGTGCTGGGGGGAGATGCACATTCTGATCTCTGGAGGCTGCCGGCAGAGCTGGGTGGAACGCTGCCCTCCTTTGTCACTTTTCTCTTTGTTCTTGTAAATGGCTGAGGTGCTCAGACGTGCAGCAGCAGCCAACGTGCAACCGTGAGGTGGCAAGCCAGCCTTCAAAGGACAGGTGACCGCAAAGACAGAGCCGAGCCCTTGGTGACATTGCTAGGTCCCTGCTCTGACCCTAGACCACAGTCATGTCATCGCCCAGTTTGGAGTCACTGCTCAGCAGGCATTCTGTTACTTGCAGCCAACTGCTTTCTTGGTTCCCCTGTGTTAACTTAAAAATGACTGAGAAATAGTATGTGAAACAATAGACGGTTATCTTAGGCATATGGCATCATGATTTTTAAATTGTATTATTATAACCTGAAGCAGGTAAAATTCAATATTGCTGGGGAGAGTACAGTATATGACATTCTTAATACTTCTAAATAAATGGTTTCATGACAATCATGAGCTCTCCATCCTGCGGGATGGCTGTTGCTGCAGGGGGTAATTAATCTGAAAGAGACCAGTTTACACTGGAAGATACTCAGCTGCTCTTGTTGTTGAAGTTTGATGTACATAGTACTAAATATATATTATTTATAGAGAGAACATATAGTTGTATACAGAGCATAACGCATCGTGATGCATGCTAGCCACAAGTGTACAGCTCCGAGAAGTCACCAGGCAGATGCACCCACTAGGACCTCGCCCCTTCTAGTCACGGTCCCCCAGTGCCTGGCTAACTGCCTGATTTCTGCTCCTTCGAGTCATTTTTCTGTTATTAAGTTTATATAAGCAGAATCACATATTAGGTAGTATTCTGTGTCTGTCGTCTTTTACTCAAAATCATGTCTTCTAGCCCCACCCACACTGTTGCACACCCTGCTGTCTCTTTTGTGTGCTGTTCCACAGGGAATGTGCCAGTTTGTTCATCCACGTGACCGTGGGAGGGCAGTTAGGCAATTTCCAGTTTTCCACTATTACAGAGTTGCCGTCGGGGTTGCCGTGCGTGTCTTCCTGTTGGGCCGTGTCATCTGGCTGCGGAGCTGCTGCGATGAAGGGCATGCACCTTCGGTTGTGGCGGATGCGGCCAAAGCCGGCCTGGTGGAGGGGCAGGGGTACAGCATGGCGGTTTTAACTTGTGTTTCCTGACTAATGAGGTTGAGGACTTTGTCATATGTTTGTTAACCATTTGAATATTTTTGTATATGAAGTGGCTGTGTGTTTTTACTTGATTACAAAATTATCTCTCTCTTTCCCCCTCCTTCCCTCTCTTCCTCTCTCTCTTTTGTAGCTTCATGACTTTGGGATGGGCTTGTCTTTTCTGGAACGAACCAGGCTCTCTCCCTGGGAGTCCCACTCTGGCCGCTGCTGCCCAAGTCTTCTGTGTCTGCTGTCTTCCATGGAATCTTTACTGTGACTGACAAGTTCTCTTAGAATGCTGGTGTCTATTTTGGGACTCTGGGATGCATAGCCTTAATTACTGAGAATACATCAGCAGTTGGTTCAGAACTATTATTCCCCATAGAACATTTCGGTTAAAGTTGTTAAAAGTTAGTTTTAGATACGTCTGTACTGATTTCTGATCAAATATAATTTTGGTGAATCATACTTTTTATGCAAAGTATTTCCCCCCTTTTATAAGTAATTGCAGTGTAAAACTATTAGGGAAAACATGAAGCATTTGAAATTTAAAACTTTGAGACGTCATGTTCTAAATAGTAATGCTATCTCTTTTATTTACATAGATTTTCTTTTCTGGTCAAAGTACATTAAATATGTGACTACAAAGCAACTACGGAAGCCTTAAGGGTTTTACCTGTGAAAAGTGATTTTTGTAATGCTAATGTGAGCAGAAATACATTAGTTCTGTTGACTTTGGAGAATCTAAACCCAAAAACCTCAAAATATAATTCCTCAAATATTGTATGCATATCTGCACAGACTATGTAGACATGTAAATACACTCAAAACAAGTCCAGCACTTAGCTACACCAGTAGGCCCTTTGCCTGAATGACTGAGCCTCACCATGGAGAAATCTCTTAAGTGCCATGGGTAGAATATAAGGTCCTGCCCCACTTTTGTGGTTTCTCCTCATTCTAGCTGAGCACACCTGAACCCTGATCAATCCAATCACCGTTTACTACGTGTCTCCTGTAACACAATCCAGAAAGTATTCTTAGCAAAATTCTGAACTTGAATCTGATCAAGCCTCTAGATTTGATTAATAATTTACAAGAAATACCTGAGACAGAGAAACATGTTAATGATACAATTCAAGATGCATTCAGCTAAATCAACAATGTGGAACTTTTCAACCTTGCTATTTAAAGTGTGATCAGTGGGCTAGCAGCATGGCTAGACATGCTAATTCTCAGGCACACCCCGGACTTACCCAATCAAAACCTGTATTTTTAAAAGATTCCCCAGGTGATTTGCCTACACTATAAAGTTTGAGATGCACTGTTGTATAAGACAAATGACAAGCTTCTTCAATAAAGGTAAGAATAAAAAGAGAGGGACAAGTTGGACTAAAGAGGTACAGAGTAAAATATTTAAGGGACATATCAACCAAATACGATATGTGGACCCTGTTTAGATCTTGATTTCAACAACCCAACTATTTAAAAGTTGCCACATTTGAACACTGCCTGGAGATTTGATAATAGTAAGGAATTACTGTTTCTCTTTTTAGGTGTGATAATGCACATGGTGACATTTTTTTAGAGCCCTTATCTTTGAGATAAATGTTAGAATAATTATGGATGTAATAATATGACAGGGTTTGCTTCAAACTACGTCAGTGAGTGTGTGGGGCTCAGGAGGCATGGGTGGAGATGGGGGAAGGCTGGTCATGGACTGGTTCACTGAAGTTGACTGATGGGTGGTGGGAGTTTGTTACAATAGACTCTATAATGTTATGTATGTTGGAAAGTTTCCCTGATAGAAACGTTTTTAAAACTCAGAAATGCACTGTTAAAGGGAGTGTAGACATTGTTCTATACTCTGTGGAGGCTGGAACTCTCCTCTGTGAGAAAGAGAGGACACACGGAGAGCGCCACACTGGAGCCCCTGCTTTGAATGGAACCGTGGGAGCCCAGAAGGGAAGTACTGGTGGTCAGAGGTGTGACTGACAACATTTATACAATTGGCCATAAGGACAGACAGATCATCCAGTGCTTTGCCCCACAGGACCCCAGGTGGTGGCTGATCAATCATGGGGATCCTAGGAGTAAATACAAGGGCTACGTAATAAGGTGATCCTTGCATCAGGAAAAAGAGCCTGGATCTGCTGGGCAGAGATTTGACTCAGATTGCCACAGAGAGGTCTCAGAGCCCCTCATCCAGTTCCCAGATGCACACCTGCGCACAGACCTGGAGCCTCTTGCTGGAGAGCAGGCTATCCACGCTCTCTGCAGTGCGGAGACTGTAGACTTGCACTGCATGCGTATATGATGGGTATACAGTGAATCTCCCTTCAAGGGACCTGTGGCCCCGTGCCAGCTGCAGGACCAGCCAGACCCACAGGAAGGCCGGCTGTTGAGAAGCTCTTGTTGCATGTGCTGCACCCCTGGGATCAGCTGGGATTTGAGCTGCAGCACTGAGCTTCTGCCCCAGAGCTTCCTTCACAACCGTGGGGATAACTTAGCCTGCACCAGAAGCCTGCCCAGAGGAGGGCACGGGGGTCAAGCTGACAGCGGAGCATGTCTCAGCCAGTGGGGCATCAGAGTCCATGGATGACTGCTTCACCTCTGTCACTCTGGGAGCACACCCTGAAGGGCGCGCTCCATCCAGTCTCTAGGTGGGTGGAGCCCCAGCTGTCTGCAGAAGCCGGCTCCGGAACGCTGTGTTCGGCTCCCCTTTCCGCCTGCTCCCCCATTTCTGCTTTCTGACATCATCTTCCAAATCGCTGCAGGCACCCAAGTCCCTGCCTTAGCTTTGTTGGGGGCACCCACGCAAACAAGAACCTGTATCTGTACTGATGTGCATCTCTGGCTTTGGGCTAGTGAGTAACTTCATACAGCAGGAAAAAAAGTATCATAATTTTTCTTCTTCAGAAAATTTTCTACCCTCAACTTTTGTATTTTATGATCATTGAAGCATTGCATTTCGCACACCACAGTCTACCAGCCAGAATGGGTGTTGTGGGCGTTAGGTGATAAATTCTTAGCCCGAGGCCATCAGACCTTGGGTCACGGAGCGCGCAGACACAAGTGTGGTTACTCTCCAGTATCTGGATGCTCAGTCGGAATCGAGACACAGAACAAGTTGCAGAATGTCCGCATCAACAACCTGATCCATGAAGTGAAACCAGGACCAAAAGGAAGGGCCATGCGCCAGCCTCTGCCCCGCCTCCGGCCCCGCCCCCCGCCCCGCCCCTGACCCTGACCCGCCACCCTGGGGGATAACAGAGATCAGTGCGGGAGAAGACATGAACAATGCTGTCTGCAAGCTCTGGGCTTGGCCGATTCTCAAAAACCACTGTCCTTTTCTTTGCAGGAGAGGGCTGTGTTAAAGAATGTGTTTCTCTCCATGGATTTTCCTCAAATGTGTACTCCGTTGTTTGAGTTTCAGGGCCGCTTCCAAAAGCCAGATGGCTCTAGTAACGGAAAACAGATTTGACCTCACAAAATGACAGTCACTTACTGCTTTTCCACCACTACTCGACAGAAAATGCCCATTTTTAAAGTAGCTTTCTCAAATCTGCCCAGTCACCCAATGAAGCAGTTTGCTGCCTGTACAGGCAGGAGGAAGAGGACATGGGCTATTTCCCACCCTCTCCCAATGCGCTCTATTTCTCCGACTTTTATTCAGATACTGGAGGAATGAAGAAGGTGAAAAAACAAACTGAGAATAAACTGTATTTTCTGTTCTAAGAGTAAAAGAGACTCACATGCCTCAACACCCAAAAAGCAAATAACCCAATTAAAAATGGGCAGAGGATATGAACAGACACTTCTCCAAAGAAGAAATTTAGATGGCCAACAGGCACATGAAAAGATGCTCCACATCACTAATTATCAGGGAAATGAAAATTAAAACCACAATGAGATATCACCTCACACCAGTCAGGATGGCCAACATAGTAAAGACCAGGAACAACAAATGCTGGCAAGGATGCAGAGAAAGGGGAACCCTCCCACACTGCTGGTGGGAATATAAACTAGTTCAACCATTGTGGAAAGCAGGATGGAGGTGCCTCAAAAAACTAAAAATAGGAATCCCACTCCTAGGAATTTACCCTAAGAATGCAGCATCCCAGATTCAAAAAGACATATGTACCCCTATGTTCATTGCAGCACTATTTACAATAGCCAAGAAATGGAAGCAACCTAAGTGTCCATCAGTAGATGAATGGATAGAGAAGATGTGGTACATATACACAATGAAATATTATTCAGCCATAAGAAGAAAACAAATCCTACCATTTGCAACAACATGGAAGGAGCTAGAGGGTATTATGCTCAGTAAAATAAGCCAGACGGAGAAAGACAAGTACCAAATGACTTCACTCATCTGTGGAGTGTAACAACAAAGCAAAAGCTGAAGGAACAAAACAGCAGCAGACTCACAGAACCCAAGAAGGGACTAACAGTTACTAAAGGCAAAGGGACTGGGGAGGGTGGGTGGGAAGGGAGAGAGAAGGGGAATAAGGGGCATTACGATTCGTACACATAATGTAGAGGGTGGGGGGCACGGGGAAGGTGGTATAGCACCGAGAAGACAAGTAGTGATTCTACAGCATCTTACTACACTGATGGACAGTGACCGTAATGGGGTATGTGGTGGGGACTTGACAATGGAAGGAATCTAGTAACCACAATGTTGCTCATGTAATTGTATATTAATGATACCAAATATTTTAAAAAGAGTAAAAGAGACTCATTCATTTGCAGGAATATTACTTATTCACCTGTTAGAGACCCCCCCAGTATAATCTAATGCAATGACAACTTGAGTACTCATGTTTAACCCCTCATATCATAGGGAATTTCAAATCTGAAGGAAACAAGAACTATTTTTCTACCACAAGATGTTTCAAAAAGTCTCACCTCAATTAATAATCTCATTTAATAATTGGCTTTAGGCTAGTGAATAACTTCATCCAGCAGGGAAAAAAAAGTATCATGATTTTTCTTCTCAAAAAATTATCTGTCCTAAGTTTTTCTATTTTATGTGCATCTGAGTATTTGCATTTGCCAAGTACTGTAATAGCTATCGACTGTGTTAGGGCCCATCTATCCCTGTACACTTCCTTCCATCCTTCCTTCAAGGAACTTAGGGTGAAGTGTTGCTCTTACACTGTGACCCATGGTTATTAGTACAATAAAGCATGCTGCTTGAGAGTACAGGCTGGAAGTCACACTCAAGGTCAAATCCCATGTGATCTGGGGCAAGTTCCTTTGCCTCCAAGACTCGGTTTCCTCAATTATAAAATAGGGATAACAATTCCTAACAAAATACTTTGAAGTATGATCACACAGGGACACTAATTTAATGCCTGGTATATAATACAGATTTTATCCAATAGGAATGACTTTTTAATGATTTGTTGATTTCATAAAAGTATGGTGGTTAGGCTAGGCAGGAAAAATCCTACCCATCAGATCCTTTCAAGTGGGTAGAATAAGGTTATGTTCTGCATTTTCCATTTTTTTCTCCCTTGCAAACTTGTAATTAAGAATCCCAACTAGTCAAGATCTTAACTAGTTAAATGAAATACATGAACACCTTCCCACTACAAGAGTTATAAAGCATTTTTCTATATGCCAATGACATAGCTTAACGACAAACTGCAAGAAACTTCAATAGACAATAGAAGGACGTGGGTAGGGGTGGCTAGAAGAACGTTTCAAGGAAATTTCCGCGGTAAACTTGTTCCACGCAGGAAACCGGGCTCTGGGAGACGCGGCAGCACCGCGGACAGCACCGAACTGCGCGCTCAGGCGCAGACGCGGCAGCACCGCGGACAGCGCCAGCGCCGCGCGCCGGGGCCCGGAGGCGGGGAGAGGCGACTCGTCAGCTGATGCCTCACGTAGGCTGGATCCCCAGTTGGATGAGGCGGGGGAGGGGGGTGCGGGGGACGCCCGCGTTCGGGGTGAGGCTGGCGGGGGCAGAACAGAAGGCAGGTCCCTGCCCGGCTTCCAGCGAGGAGCTGAGGCTGCAGCCCGCTGCCTGGAGAGGGGGGCTGGTGGGGAGGCCACGGCGGGACCGCGGCGCTGACGCACCAGCCCTCGCCTGGCCTCCGCACGCTCCGGGCCGCCCGGCCTCTCCCTAGACTGCTGTCCCCGCCGGGGGAAGAACCGGGGCATGTGACCGCTCAGGCGGGCCCTGGCTCCCAGCCGCAGCCCCGCGCCCTCCTCTCCGCCGCGCCGCCTCCCACGGCTGCTCCCGGCGGGAGACTGGGGCCAGTTTCACACGCACTCCCGAAACCCCGCCACTGCCCGGAGGTTGCAGACATCCGGAGTGGCTCCCCCTACGTCCTCCTGAACCCCCTTCTGCACGCACCCTGGGCCGGTCTCTGACCCAGGGATGGAGGCGCCCGAAAACCTAACCTACTTTGCCCTCTCCAGCCCCGCCCCTTGGGAGACCAACCGCAGCCTCGGCGCGCGAGACCCGCGCCCCAGCCCGCCCCCCCTCTCCGTCTTCGGTGTGCTTGTTCTGACCTTGCTGGGCGTTCTGGTGGCAGCGACGTTCGCCTGGAACCTGCTGGTGCTGGCGACCATTCTCCGTGTGCGCACCTTCCACCGCGTTCCGCATAACCTGGTGGCGTCCATGGCCATCTCGGACGTGCTGGTGGCCGCCCTGGTCATGCCGCTAAGCCTGGTGCATGAGCTGTCCGGGCGCCGCTGGCAGCTGGGCCGGCGGCTGTGCCAGCTGTGGATCGCGTGCGACGTGCTCTGCTGCACGGCCAGCATCTGGAATGTGACGGCCATCGCGCTGGACCGCTACTGGTCCATCACCCGCCACCTGGAATACACGCTCCGCGCCCGCAAGCTCGTCTCCAACCTTATGATCGCGCTCACATGGGCGCTCTCCGCGGTCATCTCCCTGGCGCCTCTGCTCTTCGGCTGGGGGGAGACCTACTCGGAGGGCAGCGAGGAGTGCCAGGTGAGCCGTGAGCCCTCCTACACCGTGTTCTCCACCGTGGGCGCCTTCTACCTGCCCCTCTGCGTGGTGCTCTTCGTGTACTGGAAGATCTACAAGGCCGCCAAGTTCCGCGTGGGCTCCAGGAAGCCCAACAGCGTCTCGCCGGAATCCGGAGCTGTGGAGGTGGGTGTTAGAGGGAGCCTTCCCTTGCATTGGTACAGCCTCTCTCCCCAGTACCCCTCCCTGCGAGTCTATAGACGGTGGAACTGTTTTGTTTTGGGGGAGAGGAGAGAAGGGAGGGGGCAGGTGGGGAGGGTGGAGGGAAAGCCCCCAGACTGCTCTGACAGGCTCAGTGGCACAGACTCGTAATGTCCTGCACTTCCTCTGATGGATTGTTTCAAATATAAAAGGGGCGGTTTGGACCAAGTTTACAGGCTCCCGCTTGGCTCTGCGATTCTGTGGACCTGTGACACCCTTACCAAGGTGGGAAGAGCTGGTGTTTGGGCCGCACTAGATGAACTGTGGCTGCACTTGGAATGGGACGTTTGCACAGGAGGGGAGGGCCAGCTGGTAACGGACTTGGCAGGTAGACTGCCAGACATCAGGCAAAGCAGATTAGAATTTCAACCCAGTCTGTTTTTCATTGCAAATTAAGGCAACTGATATTGCAAAATACAGTACCTCCTGGATTACTGCATTCTGCCCAGCGCCGTCTCCTCAGGCGAGGTTGAAGTGTCTGCACCTGTCAGCCTGTGCCTACTGTCTGCTACCACCGCCTCAGGTGTCACTGTCTGGGTCCAGCCCTGCAGCTCCGGTCGGCTGTGGTGCTGCTGAAGACATCAGCTCGTTTGTCTCCCAGAATAGGGATGAAGCTGCAGGAGGAAATGGGAAGTCTATGCAGACCCTGAACCAGCTCTTTACAAGCGGCATTTCATGTAAGACAACCACTTCAGCGGCTGTGAGGCGCCTTCCCCATCTCTCCACCGCACCTTCTTACTCTTTGTTAACTCTTAATAATCTGACCCTAGAATCCAAGATCTGGGGGTTATGTGGGGGATGAATCCATTGGATGTGGAGACTGGCCCCCCCCCCCAACTCATTGCCAAGGATGATACCTTGAACCTAGTTCACATATTTAAGTTAGATCAAAAACCTACACCCCCATTTTCTGTTATTGGCTCTGGGACAAGAAAGTAAATTCAATGAAGCACACACCATGGGCTTGGTACAAGGGGAAAAGAATGCCACTGACATCATCTTTGCCCCTGAGGAGTTCAGTCTGATGAGGGGAGAGACACCTCCCATGAGCTCTGAGATATGATCGTGTTTTCCAGAGTCAGGAGCTAATTCCAGCCATAATCAGTCACTCAAGCTTAGGGGAGCCACAGGTGTAGAAGAGGAGAAGGGAGGCCAGCATTCTAGAAGAAAGAGGAAAAGAGGGTCAGAGGCTCCCGTGCAATTATCTACAACAATAGTCTCAGGTGGGGCTGATTCGGCCCCAGGGAACACTTGGAGCATCTGGAGACACTCTGGTCATCAAGACTCACGGGGAGGGTGCTAATTGTGTCCAGTGGGTAGGGCCCAAGGGCACTGCTCAATATGGTGCAATGCACAGGAGAGCCTCCCACAGCCAAGAGTAACTCAAACCAAAGGTTAGGAGGGCCAAATTTGGGAAACCCTGACCTATTAGATTTCTGAATGGAGCAGAGTGCTGCTGGGTAAGAGCATCAGGGCCACCAAAGTGCCTGGAGCTTCCACATGAGCATCCACCCCAGGTCTGGGTCAGGAACAAGAGGACCGGCCACCTTCAAGGGGCCTTGCTACACAGACCCTCTTCTGCCAGGATGCTTATGCAGGTACATGCGTTTTACAGTCAAGGCCAAGCACAGCTTTAAAGGGAAAAGCAATCACAACACTGTCTCAGGGGGCTTATTGCAAAAAGATGAGGGCTCCCACTTTTCTGCTCTGTGGATTGCAGAGGCCAAGCCTTGTGACATCTTTTGTGCTTTTATACACCCTTTTACACTGTCTTGTTTTCTGCCAGATATCTTATCAAAATGGAAGGTCCTTGGCTTTGCAAGGCCTCTAGATGATCCAGGCCTCTGCGTATAACAAGGGGCTGCCTCCATCTTCATGTTGCTGTGAAGGGTTAATTATAAACCAAGTCTTCCGATTCCTCCATGGCAGCAGGTGTTAAAGTTTCTAAATACAGTCCTACCACCTACTAGCTGTGCTAACTACAGAAATTCAACACATCTTCCCTGCTTCTTTACCTGCTAAGTTTTCTTTAAATATATACTAAAAGCCTAACCTATGTCAGACTCTGGGATAGGAAACGGCCACACAAGCGACAGGCTTTGCCCTGGTCGAAGGGCGGTGAAACCACTACAAAGGATCTGATATAACAAGACAAAGCTGAAGGCATCGTGTACTAGAGAGCTGGAGAGCTACGCTGGCTGGCGCGGTCTCTGAGCAAAGCAGAAAACTCACCTTAAATGGAATTTTTGGGAAGTGTGGAGTTTAAGGATTGGTGGACTTTCCAAGGTCTCAGCGGCTTGGCTTCATCTGTGTGAGCAGGTTTGTTGATTCGTTGTTATTGCAACAGGAGTTTATTGGAGTGAGTCCATCCCTGGAGGCCTGTCTTTCAGAAATGAGAGACTGATACCGACAGGTCGGCTTGCAAAAGCTGGTCCTCTGAGATGAGTTGTCCCAGATCGGTAGAGTAAGTGTAACTGGGTTCTGGGCTGTGGGATGCTCAGTCTTGCCAATAAGTTTGTGGGAACACTTAGTTCCCCATCCCCTACTCTTGGTCCTCATTCACACGAAGCTTCAAGAGAGACCATCAAGGAGTTTTGAGATCTTTACCACAATTGCTGGTTCTTCTGAAAGGCAAAGTTTCATCTGTGATCTGAAGTTCAGATCGCCCACTGATCCACATGGTTTTAAATAACTTGTCAGGACAGTGCTGTGCAGAAGCATGTAAAGCATTGACTAGCTCTGGGGCAAAGGAGCATAACTAGAAATATAAGAAGGGACTGGAAAATCTTCCAAATTATGACCCAAGATTTTCCTCAAGAATGCAAGTCTCAAATTTTCTGTGTCTGAGGTAGCTAGATTCCTTTTCTTTTAGCTTAACAAATAGTTTTACCTTACCTAGAGTGCAGCATGGAGTGTCAGCAGTGGCCCAGGCACATCTAAGGTAATTTTATTACTCAGGACTCCTTGGGTTAAGGCATTTCACCTGGTTTGTTTCCCCCCAGAGCTTAGGTGTATAATCTACTGTCAGCCAATGCAGACATTACTTAATATGGTAACCTTTTTTTTTTTCTTAATGAAAACCTCAGGTTGTCTCACTCTTGTAGGTGGGGTCACTCTCCTCCAGAATCTTTCCCCTGAGACAGTTTTGTCCCATTGGATTCTTTGTAAGATGATGTCGGCCATTGAGGGCACTGCAGAGTCAGTGCTGGGAGTGACCTCACCAGCGGCCCACTGAGTGATCCCTCTGGGTCTGAATCGACATTAAAAAGCTTGATTTCAGCACAGGTTAAAGAACCGGGGGCTGTACAAGAGATGTGATCTGCGTTAGGGAAGTTGCAGGTATACTGTCTGCTTCATGAGATCAGCGGCTTGTTCCTAGGTTCTTGGCTTAGCAGGCAACATCCACACCTCTGCTTCTGGACCTTCTCTGAAGAACCTCAGCGCAGGACTGTTTCAGACAGCTCTAAGTCATCAAGTCATTCACACATGGTGTTCATTTTTAAACAATACCGGAAGAAGATGTTTCTATGGCAAGTTAAAGAAGTGAATGATTCAGAAAGCATGCCACTTATAAACCTTCTCTTCTATTTTAGAACATTTATATTTATAGGTCATGTTTCAGTCATTGAATAATTTGGCTTCTGTTAAGAAATTGGAATATATGAGAGACCAGACTACTTATTGTATATCAAATCAGGTATTGTCCTTTTTTATATTTAGTTTAATGCCCACCAACGAACAACATTAAGTTAGAATTTGGCAGTAGAGTGTAGAAGTTCTGTTGGGAGCAAGGACACTTTTTCAATTATAGAAACACAATCGTGAGATTTTTCCTTCATTGGCTGAGGATTATACAGTTGCTGGATTGTGAGTGTTAAACCAGTGGGTAGTAATAGGAGAAAATGACAATGAATCCTAATTAATCAATCAGTAGAAAAATGTTGGGGGTTTTGGTTAGCAATAGGGATATACTATGTATGCTAACATAAGTTTAAAGGCTTATCATATGTTCTGAAGATGTGTCGATCAATTTGATTGATGTGTGTAATGTCTCTGAGGCAAGGAGGCAAAGCCGTGATTACTGAATTAAAGGGTGGGCTCAGCAGGCAATAGTTTTTGATAAGTGCCACATTGTAGTGTTGATGCACCTAGAACGTGGTCCAGCAGTTTCATATTTGTACAAAACGGCAATTATGATAACCTAGGAAGAATCAATATGGATTCTTAGGCATTCTACTCCAATTAATCTTTCTCCTTGTGATGTCTTTTGTCCCTAAGGACTTCAGGGCCATTGCTATTTCTTTAGTAATGTCTTAAATTATACACAGAATAGGTATTTCCATGTATAGATCATTTACAATCTGATCATGTATACAGGCTGCCGTACATTTCATCCAGAGGCAGACCCTGCACATTAAATTTGTAGATGTCTTGCAGAAGCTAAAGAAGTATTCTGATAATGACCCTGAAATCTTAGTTATAAACTGGCAAACAGGATTATTAATGGTTTCCATTATTGGAATTTTTCCATTAAATAAAATTTACTTCCCTTCAGGCCTTTTAAAACTTACTGTATAGCCACAAATTTTTCTTTCATTATTTTCTTTTATCATCCAGTTTGTAAAATCAACCATGTTTGTAAAGAAATTTCTTTTAATGTATTATAAGTCAAATTGTTTGTTTCCTTTTCAGACTTTAAAACTTTAAGCTGAAGGCTCTATTGCTCAAAATTGTGAAGATAATGGTATTGATAGTGATCCCATATAAACAAGAAAGCTATATTGCTGGTGCCTGTAACTATAGACTATTCCCTTGGAGGTTCAGAAGGACAGGGATGTTTGGGTGATAATATTTCCCTTGGAGTGACTTCCCTGGACAAATTTTAGATAGTTGTCATTTGATTTTTAGCCAATATGGGACCTGGATTCTTCCAAGGGATTTTCTGCTGGCAATATTTACAAAGGTCATTATTTAGGCCCCCAAATCTTTGAAAATAGGGTACTTTTGGAAACTTTACCTAGAAAGCCATATCTTGCATTGATTTCTAGCTTATTTGCTTTCTAATGATATCTGGATAGCCTCACAGAGGATATTTTCTAAATTGGCAATTTCACATTTCAATTTATTTTTTATTAAATTTCCTAATTTAGTCTTGAGCCCATTTACAGGAAAACAGTACAAAACTCAAGCTTCAGCTGTTGGGTTTATACCAGAATACTACTTGAAAGTTTTCATATTTGGTTTTTTATCTTTATTTATTTTATAATTTTGTACCTTCAATCTTCCCTTAAAAGAAAGGCTTCTGAAATTGCTTTACATAATGTATTTTATATTTTTTTATATTTTAAATGTTCAAAGCTGGTTTGTGTAGCTCTTCTCTTTTCTATACTTCTACTTTTAAGGATTTGTTTTTCCCTATTTGAGGGGATTTCATTTAACTAGTTGGCACAGATCTGTAGTCCAGAACAATAAGATTTTGCTCCATACTCTCAAAAAATTCTTAATTCTGTAATAAGGTTTTTTCCCTTTTCCCTAAATTTTAGGAAAATTCTTATTTATAGCCCTTAAGCCTAGACCAGGGTTTTAGTTGAAATTCTATATATTTTACTTCTTATCTGGCAATTTTACAACATGATTTTGTTTTACTTGAAAAAATCCTGAAGAAAGAATAGTTAATTTAGGAAATCAGGGTAAGCTGAATAGAAATAGGATATTCAAGGCCAGCAGTTTGGGAAGGTTACAAAGTCTTGGAGATTATTTTAGAGTTAGAATTGTGTTTAAGACCTTAGCATGCCAATCAAAGAAGCTGGCTGTTAACTGTTTGGTGTTTGTCTCCTATTTAACTTCTCTTAAATATGTTAATTTATTGATTTTTGACTTGTCAGAAGTTCCTCATCAAGTGAAAGCATATATATTTTGGCATGTGTGAAGAAAAGTTCAAGAACTCGGATTATAGTACATTTTTAAAAAGGGGAATAGAAATTCTCAAAGGAGGTATTTGAGACTTTGACTTAGACAAACCATGACACACAAGAAAGAGGCCACCACCATCGGCCAACAGTTTGTGCCTGGGACAGAGTGTCAGGGTCCCCAACTAGAGGCCAGGGAGGGGCCACACAGCCATCAGCCCAACCATCGTTAAGCTGGCATATCACTACACAAAGTGACATTCTTTCACAAATGGCAAGGCAAGGAGGGCCCTCACATGAATTTCACAAAGGACCCAAAGCAAAGTTTATCGATTTCTTTTCACAAATTGGTCATAAGTCTAACAGACCTCAAATCATTAGCCTTCAGGTCTGGCTGGGAATGGATTAGAAGCTTATTAAGCCAATGCTTTACAGAGCACTTCTTTTTGCATTAACTAGGAAAAAATTTCAGGACAAAAACAATTCTATGAAACAAGACTTTGCACATATAAAGAACAGCAAAAGCAAAGCAAGTAGCAGCAGACTAAGTAGGTTAATAGCATAAAAATATTTACCAACTGGTACGTCTGAGATCAAGAGCTCTAATAACCTTACACAAAGATCTGAGCCAATTACCAAATGGTACACCTCTCAGTCAAAAGTCGAGTTCCCTGATACAGAGAGCTAAGCCTAATGACCTCATACAGAGACAATTTTGGTTACAAATCCTAGAATATGAAAATACATAGAGCAAGAAGAGCTCAGTGCAGCTCGTTGGAACTCAACTGGCTGTTGAGACTGATGTGGTTGGCTGCAGATCCAACTGGAGTCTGGGGCTTGGTGGATGTACCTGTGGTCCAAGCGTTCTGTGGACTCTCCAGAACTGTCCAACAGCAATACCACCACCACCTAGTGTCTGAAATGGAAGGACAAAGCCCATCTTTCTGCTCATGTTAGTAGGAGAGATCTCTACTTGTCAGTCACCGTCTCCCTGAGCAGAGGAGAACGCACTTATCATTTTGGGGAGTAGAGACAGCATGGAGTTCAGGACACAGGATGCCCAGAGGCACAGTGAGCTGACGCCTTCCACAGAGTGCAGTTGCTCTGGGAGACGATCGGTGCTCGGAGGTGCACTGATGCCCTAACCGGCCGCCGTTCAGAAGTGAGGCCTGACACCAACTGGTTGTTTTATTCACAGAAGTGTATGTTCACAGAACTTCATTGTCCTTGATTAACTGAAGAGGGTTAATAAGCAACGGGGCTCCTTGTTACCATAGCTATGGAACAACCGGCCTTTTCCTAAGTTTGCAGGAAGGTCTTTATTCCATGCCCTCCCCTTTATTCTCCCTTGGTGTGTAAGACCATTTCTACCTTGAACACCTGATCCATCCATCCATCTCCCATTCTGACAGTGTCCTGGTCCAACCTGCATATCAGCTGAAACCATACTTCCAAGGTAAGATCTCCATCCCTTAATTTCAACACCCTCTTCTGGGTGGTAAGCTATTGATGGTCTGTGATATCCACAGGGAGGTGAAGAAGAATGGTTAGAAGAAATAGAAGAACATATTAGATTCATGATAAACAGTAAGTAGTTGCTTGACACATAACCATTTGGCAAGAATGTGAAGTCTATAATGTGGATACATGTCCCCAAAATAACTCACTTATTTGGAGAGAGGAAGCTAATTGTTCATTTATAAATTTTGTGTACATAAACCTTAATTGTGGGGTATGTGCTCTGAATGATAGCATTAACAAAGATTACTAGGAAAAGGCTAATTTAGCTTGAATTTTTTATGCCTTTTTTGAAACCTACTAGTTCTTTTACTGTGAATCTACTAATAAACAAGTTGAGTAATTGATAGAGTAATTAATAGAGCACTACAGGACTTTGTAAAGTACTTGACTGCAACCACTGATTAGCAGAGAGCAAGGAGCTCAGGGGCCCAGAAGTCAGAAGGCCACAGGGCAGGGACCCAACTCTACTTATGGTTTGAAGACACTCGATGCTGGAAACTCCCCAAACTGCAAAGATCCTCCTCAGAGCTGAAGTCTCTGCCTTGGGAACCTTCTTTAAATCAGCAACACCCTTTCTTCTGTCAGTGATCTGGTGTCGAATGCCAACATTTCACGACAAGATCATGAAAAATGTACATTCTGAGAAGCACAGAGCTCCATGACCAACCCATAAAAATTCCTGACTCAAAGCAAACCACAAAAAGAAAGTATTCAGAAAAATAAAAACATCTAATTTGAATTCAAAGTAGAGTCCTAAGGAGGCTTGGAAGAGGAGCCCATGGAACATGAAGAGAATTGTTAAAACGTGGATTTTGAACCTTTGTGGAAAGGGCCTTATGGATGCGGGCTCCCACCTGCTGTGCTTGGTAGGTGAATATAATGCCCCCGAGGGAACATAAAGTTGAAACACCTGTTGACGTGGAGAAACTGTTGTAAAGACAAACTTAAGAATAAAATAATGGGAAATCTTTAAGGCTATACTTTACTCAACATTAGAACTACCACACAGTGGAAATGTGTGTGATGAAGATAGTACTACTGAACATATATCACAGATGGGAATACCTCATCCTTCATGAGAACCTAGGTGCAACTCCGGGGGTAAATATGTTCCCAGCCCAGGGAAAATTACCTCTGAAGCTGAAATCAGTCAAAGGGAGAAATAAAGTGGGAGAAACTTGTTTATTGTCTACAAGCAGTCATCCACTTTTGCTCACCTGTGTCTCCCACGACCCAGCTGCAAAAGGGACCCCACCCAGTGTCTCTGGTCCAGATATGCCCCTGCTCCCCCTTGTAATCACCTATTGATATGGAGATAGACTACATCTCTCCCCCCCCTTGGAAACATCTGTTGCTATGGAGATGCACTAAGGCCAGGCTAGAGATTCTGGAAATACTGCAATTTTATCCACACTAGGTAAATTTAAATTATACTGGGAGAATCCAGGGTTGTATACAACAACCACCCAAGACCCTTGCAAGCAGGTCTGCACTAAAGGGGCTTAACATTGCTTTACAGGGACCTTGATTTGAAGGGATGGGTTTCTATGAAACTGTTTTATAATACGTGGGCTCCCTTTCCTAATACTAATTCTTATAAAGTTTCTCCCACTTTATTATACAAATATTCAGCTCCTGTCTTAGCCATGGCAGGCAGACAACACAAAGAAATAAAAGGAATCCAGATTGGCAAGGAAGAAGTCAAACTGTCCCTGTTTGCAGATGACATGATATTGTACATAAAAAACCCTAAAGAATCCACCCCTAAACTACTAGATCTAATATCTGAATTCATCAAAGTTGTGGGATACAAAATTAATATACAGAAATCTGTTGCGTTCCTATACACTAACGATGAACTAGCAGAAAGAGAAATCAGGAAAACAATTACATTCATAATTGCATCAAAAAGAATAAAATACCTAGGAATAAAACTAATCAAGGAAGTGAAAGACCTATACCCTGAAAGCTACAAGACACTCTTAAGAGAATTTAAGAGGACACTAGTAAATGAAAATTCACCCCATACTCTTGGCTAGGAAGAATTAATATTGTCAAAATGACCATCCTGCCTAAAGCAATCTACAGATTCAAGACAATCCCTATCAAAATACCAACAGCATTCTTCAATGAACTAGAGAAAATAGTTCTAAAATTCATACGGAAAGACAAAAGACCCCAAATAGCCAAAGCAATCCTGAGAAGGAAGAATAAAGCACGGGGAATTACACTCCCTGACTTCAAGCTCTACTACAAAGCCACAGTAATCAAGACAATTTGCTACTGGCACAAGAACAGACCCATAGACCAGTGGAACAGAATAGAGTCCAGATATAAACCCAGGCATATATGGTCAATTAATATACGAAAAAGGAGCCATGGACATACAATGGGGAAATGACAGCCTCTTCAACAGCTGGTGTTGGCAAAACTGGACAGCTACATGTAAGAGAATGAAACTGGGTTATTGTCTAACCCCATACACAAAAATAAACTCAAAATAGATCAAAGATCTGAATGTAAGTCATGAAACCATAAAACTCTTAGAAAAAAATATAGGCAAAAATCTCTTGGACATAAACATGAGCAACCTCTTCATGAATGTATCTCTCTGGGCAAGGAAAATAAAGGAAAAATGAACAAGTGGGACTATATCAACATAAAAAGCTTCTGTACAGCAAAGGACACCATCAGTAGAACAAAAAGACATCCTACAGTATGGGAGAATATATTCATAAATGACATATCTGATAAGGGGTTGACATCAAAATTATATAAAGAGCTCACACACCTCAACAAACAAAAAGCAAATAATCCAATTAACAAATGGGCAGAGGAGCTGAACAGACAGTTCTGCAAAGAAGAAATTCAGATGGCCAACAGACACATGAAAAGATGCTCCACATTGCTAATCATCAGAGAAATGCAAATTAAAACCACAATGAGATATCACCTCACACCAGTAAGGAATGCCACCATCCAAAAGACAAACAACAACAAATGTTGGCGAGGCTGTGGAGAAAGGGGAACCCTCCTACACTGTTGGTGGGAATGTAAACTAGTTCAACCATTGTGGAAAGCAGTATGGAGGTTCCTCAAAATGCTCAAAATAGAAATACCATTTGACCCAGGAATCTCACTCCTAGGAATTTACCCTAAGAATGCAGCAGCCCAGTTTGAAAAAGACAGATGCACCCCTATGTTTATCGCAGCACTATTTACAATAGCCAAGATATGGAAGCAACCTAAGTGTCCATCAGGAGATGAATGGATAAAGAAGATGTGGTATATATACACAATGGAATATCATTCATCCATAAGAAGAAAACAGATCCTACCATTTGCAACAACATGGATGGAGCTAGAGGGCATTATGCTCAGTGAAATAAGCCAGGTGGAGAAAGACAAGTATCAGATGATTTCACTCATGTGTGGAGTATAACAACAAAGAAAAAACTGAAGGAACAAAACAGCAACAGACTCACAGAACCCAAGAATGGACTAACAGTTGCCAAAGGGAAAGGGATTGGGGAGGATGGGTGGGAAGGGAGGGAGAAGGGGGAAAACGGGGCATTACGATTCGCACACATAATGTAGCGGGTGGGGGGAGGACACAGGAAAGGCAATACATACAG
The DNA here is from genome assembly GCF_030020395.1 of Manis pentadactyla. Classification (NCBI taxonomy): domain Eukaryota; kingdom Metazoa; phylum Chordata; class Mammalia; order Pholidota; family Manidae; genus Manis; species Manis pentadactyla. The sequence goes on from NC_080025.1 coordinate 146,798,909, forward strand.
AGAAGACAAGTAATGATTCTATAGCATCTTCCTAAGCTGAAAAGACAGTGACTCTAATGGAGTATGTGGGGGGGACTTGATAATAGGGGGAGTCTAGTAATCTTAATGTTGTTCAAGTAATTGTACATTAATGATATCAAAAAAACAAAAACAACAACAACAACAAAGAAATATTCAGCTCCTGCATTTAAATGTAGATCATACAGCTGAATAACAAAACAGCAGTGTAACCCTGTGTGTCAGATGAATGATGAGTCATTCACGATGGGCTACATTGGATGGCGGCCCTATTGGATGGAGGTCAGGACTGGATCTGAGTGTATGGGCAGAGTCTCAAAAGGTCCAGACATTTTCCACATCAATCTCTTGGAAATAAGGTGGCTTCCCAGAATGAAACCTTATAACTTTTACTAGTACACAATAGAAAACTCCCACAAATAGAATGTGCAACACTGTGGGGTATATCTCATCCTTTAGAGAAGGTTGGTCTTACACTGGGGTTCATTGTTGCATCTTGCAACTGAAATTGAGTATATAAAGGACTCTGAATGGCTTCTGGAGTCAATCTGAAGAGGCTGCTGACCATGGGGAAGACAGGGGACAGTGAGGATGGGTGGCCAGCTGGTTCCCAACAGTGTGCTACATCTCAAAAGCCAGAATACCTCGTTGTGTTTTGTGTATTTATTTCTACTGTTATCCCAGAGCGTTTTATAAAGTCTGGTGTAGATGGTTTCCCTTTGTACCAGCTGTGCTACAGAGAATTAAGAGTTGGTCGGAGGGAGTCACACCCCTGAGTGGCCAGTGTTGAACAAGTGTTGAGAGGAAAGAGAATTTCTGGGGTGCTTAGGAGTCAGGACCAGAATTCCCCTTCCACTGCCATCTTTGGAAAAAATAGTTTCCCTGATGCTCTTTTGGGATTGAGTTTTATTAAGGAAACTGGTAGCTTTCCCTGTTTTCTTTATGCTGAGAAATGAAGCGAAATGAATTCCATGCAATGCACTTCCAGATATGCACCAATAAAGTAAGAAAGGTCAGCGTTCCATCTGGGAGGGAGATTGGGGACAGAAGGGATTTTTCACTTTTTATTTTATGTTTTTTTAAGAGTTGCAATAATATGGACTATGTTGCAATATTTACAATGTTTTTGACTGCACAATAATTGGCATGTCACTGTTTTTCAGGTAAATTGACAGGAAGGCCATCACACGAATTTAGTGATTCACATGTCAACTAACATTGCCTTAACCATAGTGTTCCTGCTTACACCTCAGGTATTCTTTATGAGATAAGTCAGCTCCTCTTGGCTCTAACTTATAAATATGACCGTAAACTGGTTAACTGGCTTAGATTAATGAGACAGATCTAACCCAGCTGATGGCCTAAAAGGCGGTGCGTGTCTTGAGAGCAGTTTGTCAGATGCACTGGGGTCACAGAACCCCAGTGCTGGGAACAGGATTTCCCATCAACATAGACTCCCCTACCCTCCATTGATGACTGATGGGAATTCCAATAGGACCAATTGATTTGCTAATTCAGCGAATTCATCCACTGTGATTTCTACCTGTTTAGGCCGCCTCATCACCAGACACTCCTTATTTCAGTCCCCTAAGATCTAAAAAAAGGGACCAGGATGGAGGGAAGAGCTTCCTTTCCTGGAATCCCACTTCCTTAAAAAAGGGACCTGAACATGGAGGGCCCAGCTTTGCGGGAACCTGCCCTACAGAGGTCGTGGGAACATCTACGGGTCTCTGTTTCCCACAGATGTAGAGGGAGGGGGAGGAACACAGATAAACCCAGAGATAGATAAACATCCTAGTGATGAACTGTGGAAAACAGTAGAGTACCTTCCAGAAGTACAACTCCAGAAGAAAAGTTCTAGAAAATTCTAACATTTTAGAGGGAGTCACATGCACACAGAAAGTTATAAAGGTTGGACACTCTGGTCCTAAGTGTGCAAGGCTTTGATGAGCCTTCAGCACACATTGGATTACTTGTGTGCCTTTGTTACTGAAGTGTTACTGCATGACATGTTTATTCATGTTTTCCCCTGTTGGACAGAGATAGGGAATCCATCTTTGACACATTCATTATGGACACGACCCTTTTCCTTCCATTTCTAAGACATAAGCAGAGACTCGAGCTTTGTCACATTTTCACAGCTGAGGTTGAGCCGCCCAGGCTGCCAGATTCCCACCCCTGAACATCCAGGACTCGCTCCTGAAGTGCGAGAGGCGGGCACTGGCGTCCGGGCTCTGCCTACCCACATGTGGCATGTGGCAGGCAGGCAGGAAGAGGTGGCTCTTCATGAAGCTTCTGCTTGTCTTTTCCAGGTGAAGGCCGCTGCTCAGCAGCCCCAGATGGTGTTCACTGTCCGCCACACCACTGTCACCTTCCAGACAGAAGGGGACACGTGGAGGGAACAGAAAGATCAGAAAGCCGCCCTGATGGTGGGTATCCTCATCGGGGTGTTTGTCCTCTGCTGGATCCCCTTCTTCACCACAGAGCTCATCAGCCCACTCTGCTCCTGTGACCTCCCCGCCCTCTGGAAGGGCATCTTCCTCTGGCTTGGCTACTCCAACTCCTTCTTCAACCCCCTGATCTACACGGCGTTCAACAAGAACTACAACAGTGCCTTCAAGAACTTCTTTTCTAGGCAACACTGAGCATGAGACGCAGGGACAAGAGGGAGTTATTCCCGTAACTCAGTGAAATTTCCAACCTCATTGATTCCCCACCCCCACCCAGCACCACGTGGGAGAGGCAGATCCCTAAAGGTCTCCAGGCCGGTGCTCAGAACAGAACCTCACTTCCGCACTCCTGAGTAGGGACGTGTGTCTTCACAGGAAGTGCTGGTGACCTTATTTACCTAATTTACCTACTATTCCTCACTCCTATCCCAAAGTCCACTCCTAACAGACACAGACTTTTTCTGCAAAATGTCCTCTTCTCTCCAAAATCCTCTCCAGCATGGTATTGTCCAATCCCAGAGAAGTCAAACAATATACACCGGTGGAGAATGAACAGAAAACAATGAACAAAGGTCACAACAGGGACATCTTGGGGATAGGAAACCATAATTCCAAGCTTTCTGGAATAGTCCCCATTTCAACTATTCTGGTAATTCCTTCAAATGGTCCTGGTAGGTATATCCTAATACTTATTGTATAAGTCCCAAATTTGTGCACAAAAATATTGTCTCTAAACAACCACATCAGCAAGTCCAGTAAAAACTGGCTTTAAAGTCTTGTTTGTGGCAACCACAGACACATACAACTATGGAGGAGGCAAACGCCCAGCTGGCTGGCTTATTCTAAAAGGGAGCCCATCAAGTCGGAGCAGGAGCCAAAAGTCAAGTCAAATACCTCCTTCTGTTCTGAAGCAACTGTTCACAAATAGAAAAACCTACTAGCTTCGTAGAATCTGTTCAATCTGCTTATTTGTTCTGGGTTTCATTTGTTTGGAACTAATTCAAATGTTGCTGGACAAAGAACTTTATCCTTGGATCATGAGAGTAGAGGAAAACAGCTGTCACGCAGGTGGTGACCTCTTAAATATAGCTGCATAATCGAGGGCGATGCAGGAACATTCACCAAACACATGCCCTTTAAAGAGATAGTTGATTAACTGCTATTCTTTTATTGGTATGTGAATGTTTGCTCTGAGGCCAGTGCTAGTAACTAATGAGAAAGGCAGAATATGGCAAATGTGGTCTCAGTCCTGTGCAAGCTGGCACATCTGTGTCACTGGTGAGCCAGGACCAATTAAGGGAGGATGTGGTGTTTATAAAATCATAGGAAACCCAAGTCATTACATAAAATTTTGGAAAGATCTTAGACAATAAAACTGCCTGTGATCTGCTCTGTCCCTGATTTTTTTTGAGTGCATGAATTAAAAAATTACATATTCTAATAATCTTTGAATTATTATAATACATATAATTATACATATGCATACTTTGTATATAATGTATCAACTAAGATTTCAAAAATAGGAAATTTGTATTCATTTGTAGTCTTGGTTTAAAGATTAATCTTGCATTTATCGCAAAGATAATCTTTATTCAAAGAGTGTGAAAGAAAAGAAAATGTTACACACCTGTGGGGTGATGACTGATTGTGCCAAATGCAGACCCCTTGTGTATATACACTGACGTGAAATCATTGAAGAATTTACTTGGAAATATCCTTAGAATTTCCTTCTTCCAGTACATATCGCTTTAAGTGCTAAACCCATGAATATTTTAATGTACAGACTGTTCACTTACTCAAGTTAGCTTCCCCACCATTAGTAGGAAGCAAAGAGACCACCAGATTGCTACTATATTCTTATGTTTTAATATGGGAATTGCTCCCCAAATGTCCTTAAGTGCCCACAGCAGAGAGGGCTCAGCTCAGACACAAGGGACCTGGAGAAGGAAGGGTAGAAAATCTTAAACTCTATTCTGTCTGCAGGCCCATGTGAAAGTGTTCATTCTACTCCATAATTTCAGGGTTTGTCTTAGGGTTAAAAAAAAAGGTTTATTTTCTTCAACCTTTTCAGTAAAGTGAAGCTTAAGGAGATGTGGCACATTCACCTGGTGGCTTCAAACACCCATTGACTCCCCAGGATTCTGTACACCTTTTTGGGGAAATACGCTATTGTAAAACGACTGAATCTCCTACTAAGGTTATTATTAGTATAAGATGAGTAAGTATTGTCACTTTAATACTCAGTATGTATCCAACACCTTCGAGATGTCACTTAAAATTTACATTGTATAAAACACCCTCTCCTGGAATAGGAAACACTACAAGAAGGAACAGTGTATTGATGCAAAAATTGATGGTTTTCACCTTTTAATATTAATCAAGCACCTGCATTCAACTAGTTAAATCAAGTTAAAGGTTGTCCTAAGTACCCCGTTGCCCTTTGCTTTGTTCCAACAGCCCTAGCTGGGGGTCATGTGAACACTGGACCCCATGAAGGCCTAGAAACATTTCCCTCACGTGACCAGACTGACAGCAGACCTGTGACTGTGTTTAATGATCGGAGCGGATGTGCGGGAAGCCACCCTCTGTTCTGTTGGTTGCAAGAGTGTAGGTGTCTGAGAGGAATCGTGCTAAAGGTGCTGAAAGGGAAGGTAGTTTTCAAAAGGAAAAGCTTTGAGGAATTAAGGTTTTACTTTTGTCATAGACATAAGGGAAATTCTACCAAAAGCATGTGAGTGGCTGCCGTGCTAGGTATTAATAAAATTAAAAGCTACAATCCTTCCATCCATGAAGAGAGAATAAAGTCAGCCCCTTCTTTGAGAAGAGTAAGCAGATTGAAACATGGCCCTTCTCCCGAGGAAGGGAATGACCTCTGACCAAGGAAAGCAGCGAAGCCAGGCCCCCAGCCCGAAGGTGCTGAAGAGGCAGAACTCACGACCTAGTGAACCAAGCACTCAGTTCGAAGCAAAGGCCCGAAGGCACGTCGACGCAGCCAGGCTCAGAGCCCCCGCACTCCCGGGCCCGCAGCCTTCCTCGCCTGCAAAGCCAGGCATGTGCGTCCCTCCAACCTTCCTCCAAGGTCACCCCCTCCCGACTCCTCTGCCTCCCTCTGCCACTGTTAAGGATCCACGGGTCACCTCGCGCCTAAGCAGGTGACCCAGGTCGTCTCCCCAGACACTGATGAGCGACCTCCCCAGCCCAGCAGCGGGAGACGCGGGCTCCCCGGGGAAGCACCACAGCAGGAGGGGGCCCTGCGGGCGGGACGTGGGCTGGGCGCAGGCCTGGGGGACCGTGGACCGCTCACGGTACTGAGCTCCGGCAGAGGACGGACTGACCTCGGGCCAAGCAAATTAGCTCGGAGCTGGGGGCGATCCCGGTGCTGCTTCTGGGAGGCACTTCAAACTCCCCAGGCCTTGGTGGTCACTGTCCAGGCAGTTAGCATGGGCTCCCACACGCGGCTCCACGGCGCACAGGCCAGGCTGAGCTCATTTGGGGGGGCTGCAGGCTAAGCCCCGGTGAGGAGACGCCGGCGCAGCCGTTGCCAGCCGCTGCGAAGGCTCGGCGCCCGGATCGCCGGGAGGGGCCACGACGCCTCTGCGCTGACCGTGCCCGGAGCGCCGGCCTCAGGTTTCCTTCGGGCGCAACGGGCCAGCGGGTGTGGGGATTCACGCTGGGAGACTGCCTGGCACAAGTCTTCCTCCGGCTCTGGGAGGTCAATGGAGCCTCAAGGCTCGAGGGGGAGCTTCCCAGAAAGGCCTGGGGGCGCAGGAGCAGAGCCTCGCTCGTTGCACAGCGGCAAGGGGCCCCCCCGCCACGGCACCCTGGGGTCAGCCGGCCGCGATGCGAAGGGAGCGCCAAGAACCAGTTCAAGGAAACCCTTCACGTGGCCCACGGTCCCGCCGCAGCCTCTCTGGAAGTCCAGGCAGAGTAAGAAGCGGAGGACAGTCCAGTGGGGGGAGCACCCTCGCCGGGGCAGGGGGCCACTAGCCCAGGACTGGCCTCCTGGGACCCTTGGCGGCGCGCACGTCCTCTGGAGCTCCCGGCAGTGGAACCGGCCACCGCGCAAATGGTTTCCCCTCGCTTTGCTGGGGAACGAGGGGCGGCGGGTGTGCTGGCCGGTCGTGCCCCACAGACACCAGCTGCGTTCTCTGCTCCGGCGCCAGCCTCCCGGACTTCCTAAGGGGACGAGGGTCTGAGGCTGCCCCTCTCCCGTCTCCGAATACAAAACGAAGTGGCTTTTTGACATAAATGCCCTGGGAAGGCGAGAACTAGCCTGAACTGGTATTTTCTCCCTGCTGTAAACTGACAAGTCAAAAAAAATGATAAACATCTCTCATCCACCACGTCCCATCCTGGCTGTGTCACTGTACCTTAATTGCAGTGTTAAGTTTATGACAAAATTCTTATTTCCCTCCTTGGCCTTTGGAAGATTTCGCTGTCACTTATAAGAAAACCAGACAATAAAATGATGGTGATGAAGGCTAAAGCACCTCGGAAAACTTGTCGGCATGTCCAGGAGGAGTAAGCGCTCCTCGGGAAGTGTGACGGTGCTCGCCGGCAGAGCTGCTTTTCTCCACAAGTTCTGGGAAGCCTGGTCACTCATCCCCACACCGCAAAGTACAAAGGGAATGAAGTTAGAGGCATAAAACGGCCCCAGGGGGCAACCAGCGTCGCTTCCAGCCAAGCCATTCCGAGAGCACCACCACCAGCTCGTGGGTAATGTGGCAGCGCTGGCCCTCAGACCGGGCGGCATCGGGACGAGCGGGTCCAGCACATCCTTACGGGTCTTCAACTATGATTTCATATCCTTACGAGGATGGGAAGCCAGTCGTCAGGTCTGGTATGGATACAGTGAGCTAACCGACTTCTCAGTAGTGGTTGGCGCCAAATCCCTCCTACCTTCTGAGTGTCCTCCTGCAGGCCCGTGGGCAGCAATCAGTACGACAAGTGTGTATGCCCAAAGCACTGGACCTTAGATTATTTTCTCCAAAAATGGAAAGCATACTTCTCAGCGGAGGCCCTAATTAGAGACACGACATGGCTCGCAGATCTATTGTTAGAACAAAGAGCTCACCAGTGTGTCCATTCACGGAGTCTGCAGAGCTAACGGGACTTCAGCTGATAGAATCTTTGGTTTTAAAATGACGGGTTTGCTGCTTTTGAATTGGTCACATCTGTGCATTTAAAACAAAATAAACTGACTTTAAACAAAACCTTGAAAACCTTCTCTGAAATATCAACAACAAATTGGAAGATACTTTCTGTGGCGGTCATTGGGGCTATTTCCAAGGAAGGACAGAACCAGATCTCACCGACTGCACCTTTCCCTCCATCTCACCTCTATTTGCATCTTCTAGCCTGTATGAGTTTTCTTCTTAAATGTTTCTCCAAGGTGCAAACCCCCTTGTTATGGACAAAATGTTGGCCACCCACCCTCACCCAAATTCACATGTTGAACCCTAACCCCCAAGGTGACAGTATTTGGAAACAGGACCTTGCAGCGGTGATGAGGATTAGAGGAGGTCATGGGGGCGTGGTCCCCAGGGTGGGATCAGTGTCCTCCTAAGAAGAGACACCAGGGAGCTTGTTCTCTCTGTCACCATTTGCACACACAGAAGAGGCCATGTGAGCACATGATGGGAAGGCAGCTGGCCGCACACCAGGAGGGGAACCCTCACCAGTCACAGGGTCAGTCGGAACCTCGGTCTTGGGCTTCCGGCCTTCGGAACCATGAGAAAATAAACTTCTGGTGCATATGCCACCCGGTCCATGGTATTTGTCACAGCATCCCGAGACTAATACACCAGTATCACTTACTCAGAATGAAAATGCCAGTGTAATAGATATACTTTTTTTTTTTTTAATTATTATTTTTTATTGAAGGGTAGTTGACGCACAGTATTACATTACATTAGTTTCAAGTGTACAACACAGTGGTAGAACATTTATATACATAATTCGAGGTTCCAGCTATCACCCTACCAAGCTATTACATTATCTTGACTATATTCCTTATGCTATACATTACATCCCGGTTACTTATTTATTTTACCATTGGAAGTCTGTCTTTTTTTTTTTTTTTTTTTTTTTGTGAGGGCATCTCTCATATTTATTGATCAAATGATTGTTAACGACAATAAAATTCTGTATAGGGGAGTCAATGCTCAATGCACAATCATTAATCCACCCCAAGCCAAATTTTCATCAGTCTCCAATCTTCTGAGGCATAACAAACAAGTTCTTACATGGAGAACAAATTCTTACATAATGAATGAGTTACATAGTGAACAGTACAAGGGCAGTCATCACAGAAACTTTCGGTTTTGCTCATGCATTATGAACTATAAACAGTCAGTTCAAATATGAATACTCATTTGGTTTTTATACTTGATTTATATGCGGATACCACATTTCTCTCTTTATTATTATTATTTTTAATAAAATGCTGAAGTGGTAGGTAGATACAAGATAAAGGTAGAAAACATAGTTTAGTGTTGTAAGAGAGCAAATGTAGATGATCAGGTGTGTGCCTGTAGACTATGTGTTAATCCAAGCTAGACAAGGGCAATAAAACATCCACGTATGCAGAAGATTTCTCTCAGAATGGGGGGGTGAGGTTCTAAGCCTCACCTCTGTTGATCCCCAATTTCTCACCTGATGGCCCCCCTGCGACTGTGCCTGTCTTAGGTTGTTCCTCCCTTGAGGAATCTTACCCATCTCTGGCTAACCAGTCATCTTCCGGGGCCATACAGGGAAATGTGAAGTTGGTAAGTGAGAGAGAAGCCTTATTGTTTGAAAAGGTTAGCTTTTTACATCTTTGCATATTTATGCCCTGTGGCTTCTATGCCCAGCATTTGTCTTGAGGTATCTTTACCACTTGGAAGATTTATGATACTCGGTAAATTTGATATGAGGCACGAATTCTATTTAAGGGTTATAATTAGGAAGGAAGAAGAAAAGCTATAGAAGTAGCAGGCGGCAGAAAACATGGGAAGATTGATTATTTCTTTGACATATCTTCTTGTAGAGTAACTTCAGCATGTATAGGTTTTAAACTACTACTTAAATTGCGCACACACATTAACATAATAGGAGTATAGTTACATAACCAAAGCATATCTGTAATTACCAGCCATCTCCAGTGAAACCAAGAAAACCAGTTAGGCACCTTAGGCATTTGTGAAAACTTATCTATGACATGGTGGATATTGTCCAACTGAACTTGAACAGTCTGAGAGAAATCAGACAAATTAAAACAAATTAAAACAACCCATTCCTGGGGACTGTTCACATGCCATATGTTCTTTTAACAGTAAATAGTCTGTAGTTGTAAGACTTTGGAGCGCTACAATTTGCACTTCTCCAAATTCTTGGTTGAGTTCCAACAGTATAGATCCAGTCAAATTTGTTGTTTTACTGTATGCACAGGCCAGCTTAGATATCTCCTTCCTCATTCCCATGGCAAGTCCAGGGACGGGTGGGATGAGTGCATCTACAGCTGTAGCAGTGCGTGGATCTTTGTTGGGGTTTTTTGATGATCATCTTCTGGCATGAGTCTTCCAGCGAGTGCTGATGTTGGAAGTTCTTTTTCATATCGTATCTTAGTTCATTTTCGGGGTAGCCCAATTAGGCTTTGATCCTCTGTATAAACACAAACAGACCCTTTGCCTACACTTTTATATGCCCTTTTTACCCTTGTGTAGAACTCGTTGGAGGTTACCACACAGGAACTGCCCTTTTTTTTTTTTCTTTGTTTTTGGTATCACTAATCTACACTTACATGATGAATATTATGCTTACTAGGCTCTCCCTATACCAGGTCTCCCCTATAAACCCCTTTACAGTCATTGTCCATCAGCATAGCAAAATGTTGTAGAATCACTACTTGCCTTCTCTGTGTTGTACAGCCCTCCCTTTTCTCCTACCCCCCCCATGCATGTTAATCATAATACCCCCCTACTTCTCCCCCCCTTATCCCTCCCTACCCACCCATCCTCCCCAGTCCCTTTCCCTTTGGTACCTGTTAGACCATTCTTGAGTTCTGTGATTCTGCTGCTGTTTTGTTCCTTCAGTTTTTCCTTTGTTCTTATATTCCACAGATAAGTGAAATCATTTGGTATTTCTCTTTCTCCGCTTGGCTTGTTTCACTGAGCATAATACCCTCCAGCTCCATCCATGTTGCTGCAAATGATTGGATTTGCCCTTTTCTTATGGCTGAGTAGTATTCCATTGTGTATATGTACCACATCTTCTTTATCCATTCATCTATTGATGGACATTTAGGTTGCTTCCAATTCTTGGCTATTGTAAATAGTGCTGCAATAAACATAGGGGTGCATCTGTCTTTCTCAAACTTGATTGCTGCGTTCTTAGGGTAAATTCCTAGGAGTGCAATTCCTGGGTCAAATGGTAAGTCTGTTTTGAGCATTTTGATGTACCTCCATACTGCTTTCCACAATGGTTGAACTAACTTACATTCCCACCAGCAGTGTAGGAGGGTTCCCCTTTCTCCACAGCCTCGCCAACATTTGTTGTTGTTTGTCTTTTGGATGGCAGCCATCCTTACTGGTGTGAGGTGATACCTCATTGTAGTTTTAATTTGCATTTCTCTGATAATTAGCGATGTGGAGCATCTTTTCATGTGTCTGTTGGCCATCTGTATTTCTTTTTTGGAGAACTGTGTGTTCAGTTCCTCTGCCCATTTTTTAATTGGGTTATTTGTTTTTTGTTTGTTGAGGCGTGTGAGCTCCTTATATATTCTGGACGTCAAGCCTTTATCGGATGTGTCATTTTCAAATATATTCTCCCATACTGTAGGGATCCTTCTTGTTCTATTGATGGTGTCTTTTGCTGTACAGAAGCTTTTCAGCTTAATATAGTCCCACTTACTCATTTTTGCTGTTGTTTTCCTTGCCCAGGGAGATATGTTCAAGAAGAGGTCACTCATGTTTATGTCTAAGAGGTTTTTGCCTATGTTTTCTTCCAGGAGTTTAATGGTTTCATGGCTTACATTCAGGTCTTTGATCCATTTTGAGTTTACTTTTGTATATGGGGTTAGACAATGGTCCAGTTTCATTCTCCTACATGTAGCTGTCCAGTTTTGCCAGCACCACCTGTTGAAGAGACTGTCATTTCGCCATTGTATGTCCATGGCTCCTTTATCAAATATTAATTGACCATATATGTCTGGGTTAATGTCTGGATTCTCTAGTCTGTTCCATTGGTCTGTGGCTCTGCTCTTGTGCCAGTACCAAATTGTCTTGATTACTATGGCTTTATAGTAGAGCTTGAAGTTGGGGAGTGAGATCCCCCCTACTTTATTCTTCTTTCTCAGGATTGCTTTGGCTATTCGGGGTCTTTTGTGTTTCCAAATGAATTTTTGAATTATTTGTTCCAGTGCATTGAAGAATGTTGCTGGTAGTTTCATAGGGATTGCATCAAATCTGTATATTGCTTTGGGCAGGATGGCCATTTTGACGATATTAATTCTTCCTAGCCACGAGCATGGGATGAGTTTCCATCTGTTAGTGTCCCCTTTAATTTCTCTTAAGAGTGACTTGTAGTTTTCAGAGTATAAGTCTTTCACTTCTTTGGTTAGGTTTATTCCTAGGTATTTTATTTTTTTTGATGCAATTGTGAATGGAGTTGTTTTCCTGATTTCTCTTTCTGTTGGTTCATTTTTAGTATACAGGAAAGCCACAGATTTCTGTGTGTTGATTTTGTATCCTGCAACTTTGCTGTATTCCGATATCAGTTCTAGTAGTTCTGGGGTGGAGTCTTTAGGGTTTTTTATGTACAGTATCATGTCATCTGCAAATAGTGACAGTTTAACTTCTTCTTTACCAATCTGGATTCCTTGTATTTCTTTATTTTGTCTGATTGCCGTGGCTAGGACCTCCAGTACTATGTTAAATAACAGTGGAGAGAGTGGGCATCCCTGTCTAGTTCCCGATCTCAGAGGAAATGCTTTCAGCTTCTCGCTGTTCAATATAATGTTGGCTGTGGGTTTATCATAGATGGCCTTTATTATGTTGAGGTACTTGCCCTCTATTCCCATTTTGATGAGAGTTTTTAACATGAATGGATGTTGAACTTTGTCAAATGCTTTTTCAGCATCTATGGAGATGATCATGTGGTTTTTGTCTTTCTTTTTGTTGATGTGGTGGATGATGTTGATGGACTTTCGAATGTTGTACCATCCTTGCATCCCTGGAATGAATCCCACTTGGTCATGGTGTATGATCCTTTTGATGTATTTTTGAATTCGGTTTGCTAATATTTTGTTGAGTATTTTTGCATCTACATTAATCAGGGATATTGGTCTGTAGTTTTCTTTTTTGGTGGGGTCTTTGCCTGGTCTTGGTATTAGGGTGATGCTGGCTTCATAGAATGAGTTTGGGAGTATTCCCTCCTCTTCTATTTTTTGGAAAACTTTAAGGAGAATGGGTATTATGTCTTCCCTGTATGTCTGATAAAATTCCGAGGTAAATCCATCTGGCCCGGGGGTTTTGTTCTTTGGTAGTTTTTTGATTACCGCTTCAATTTCGTTGCTGGTAATTGGTCTGTTTAGATTTTCTGTTTCTTCCTGGGTCAGTCTTGGAAGGTTATATTTTTTTAGGAAGTTGTCCATTTCTCCTAGGTTTCCCAGCTTGTTAGCATATAGGTTTTCATAGTATTCTCCAATAATTCTTTGTATTTCTGTGGGGTCCGTCGTGATTTTTCCTTTCTCGTTTCTGATACTGTTGATTTGTGTTGACTCTCTTTTCTTCTTAATAAGTCTGGCTAGAGGCTTATCTATTTTGTTTATTTTCTCGAATAACCAGCTCTTGGTTTCATTGTTTTTTGCTATTGTTTTGTTCTTCTCAATTTTATTTATTTCTTCTCTGATCTTTATTATGTCCCTCTTTCTGCTGACCTTAGGCCTCATCTGTTCTTCTTTTTCCAATTTTGATAATTGTGACATTAGACCATTCATTTGGGATTGCTCTTCCTTTTTTAAATATGCTTGGATTGCTATATACTTTCCTCTTAAGACTGCTTTTGCTGTGTCCCATAGAAGTTGGGGCTTAGTGTTGTTGTTGTCATTTGTTTCCATATATTGCTGGATCTCCATTTTGATTTGGTCATTGATCCATTGATTATTTAGGAGCGTGTTGTTAAGCCTCCATGTGTTTGTGAGCCTCTTTGCTTTCTTTGTACAGTTTATTTCTAGTTTTATGCCTTTGTGGTCTGAAAAGTTGGTTGGTAGGATTTCAATCTTTTGGAATTTTCTGAGGCTCTTTTTGTGGCCTAGTATGTGGTCTATTCTGGAGAATGTTCCATGTGCACTTGAGAAGAATGTATATCCTGTTGCTTTTGGACATAGAGTTCTATAGATGTCTATTAGGTCCATCTGCTCTACTGTGTTGTTCAGTGCTTCCGTGTCCTTACTTATTTTCTACCCAGTGGATCTATCCTTTGGGGTGAGTGGTGTGTTGAAGTCTCCTAGAATGAATGCATTGCAGTCTATTTCCCCCTTTAGTTCTGTTAGTATTTGTTTCACATATGCTGGTGCTCCTGTGTTGGGTGCATATATATTTAGAATGGTTATATCCTCTTGTTTGACTGAGCCCTTTATCATTATGTAGTGTCCTTCTTTATCTCTTGTTACTTTCTTTGTTTTGAAGTCTATTTTGTCTGATATTAGTACTGCAACCCCTGCTTTCTTCTCACTGTTGTTTGCTAGAAATATGTTTTTCCATCCCTTGACTTTTAGTCTGTACATGTCTTTGGGTTTGAGGTGAGTTTCTTGTAAGCAGCATATAGATGGGTCTTGCTTTTTTATGCATTCTGTTACTCTGTGTCTTTTGATTGGTGCATTCAACCCATTAACATTTAGGGTGACTATTGAAAGATATGTACTTATTGCCATTGCAGGCTTTAAATTCGTGGTTACCAAAGGTTCAAGGTTATCCTCTTTAGTATCTTACTGCCTAACTTAGCTCACTTATTGAGCTGTTATATGCACTGTCTGGAGATTCTTTTCTTCTCTCCCTTCTTGTTCCTCCTCCTCGATTCTTCATATGTTGGGTGTTTTGTGCTGTGCTCTTTCTAGGAGTGCTCCCATCTAGAGCAGTCCCTGTAAGATGTTCTGTAGAGGTGGTTTGTGGAAAGCAAATTCCATCAGCTTTTGTTTGTCTGGGAATTGTTTAATCCCACCGTCATATTTGAATGATAGTCGTGCTGGATACAGTATCCTTGATTCAAGGCCCTTGTGTTTCATTGTATTAAATATATCATGCCATTCTCTTCTGGCCTGTAGGGTTTCTGTTGAGAAATCTGACGTTAGCCTGATGGGTTTCCCTTTATAGGTGACCTTTTTCTCTCTAGCTGCCTTTAACACTCTTTCCTTGTCCTTGATCTTTGCCATTTTAATTATTATGTGTCTTGGTGTTGCCCTTCTTGGATCCTTTCTGTTGGGGGTTCTGTGTATTTCCGTGGTCTGTTTGATTACTTCCTCCCCCAGTGTGGGGAAGTTTTCAGCAATTATTTCTTCTAAGATACTTTCCATCTCTTTTCCTCTCTCTTCTTCTTCTGGGACCCCTATAATACGGATATTGTTCCTTTTAGATTGGTCACACAGTTTTCTTAATATTGTTTCATTCCTGGAGATCCTTTTGTCTCTCTCTATGTCAGCTTCTATGCGTTCCTGTTCTCTGATTTCAATTCCATCAATGGCCTCTTGCATTCTATCCATTCTGCTTATAAACCCTTCCAGAGTTTGTTTCATTTCTGCGATCTCCTTTCTGGCATCTGTGATCTCCCTCCGGACTTCATCCCATTTCTCTTGCGTATTTCTCTGCATCTCTGCCAGCATGTTTATGATTCTTATTTTGAATTCTTTGTCAGGAAGACTGGTTAGGTCTGTCTCCTTCTCTGGTGTTGTCTCTGTGATCTTTGTCTGCCTGTAGCTTTGCCTTTTCATGGTGATAGGAATAGTCTGCAGAACTGGGACGAGTGACGGCTGGAAGGACTTCCCTTCGTGTTGGTTTGTGGCCCTCCTCTCCTGGGAGAACAGCGGCCTCTAGTGGCTTGTGCTGCGCAGCTGGGTGCAGACAGGGCTTCTGCTTCCTGCCCGGCTGCTATGGAGTTAATCTCCGCTGTTGCTGTGGGCGTGGCCTGGCTCGGGCAGCTGCTCCAAAATGGTGGAGTCGCGTTGGAGCAGGAGCTGCTGGGAGGCTATTTATCTCCGTAAGGGGCCTCCCTGCTCCCTGCAGCCCAGGGGTTAGGGTGCCCAGAGATCCTGGATTCCCTACCTCTGGATTAAGTGACCCGCCCTGCCCCTTTAAGACTTCCAAAAAGCACCCGCCAAAACAAAACAACGACCACCAAAAAAAAATAAGAAAAAAAAATTTTTTAATTAAAAAAAAAAAAAAAAGTTTTTAATAAAAAAAAAAAAAAAAAAGGGGGTGGTCGTTCATTTTTCTTTATTCTCCGGTGCCAGCCTCAGGCCTCTGCTCACCGGTCTTTCTGCCCTGTTTCCCTAGTATTGGGGTCCCTGTCCCTTTAAGACTTCCAAAAAGCGCTCGCCAAAACAAAACAGCAAAAAAGCAAAAAAAAAAAAATGGTCGCGCGCTTTTCTTATGTCCTCTGTCGCCCAGCCTCCAGTGCCTGCTCACTGTTCTTGCTGCCCTGTTTTCCCAGTATCGAGGGCCCTGCACTCTGGCCCGGATGGCTGGGGCTGGGTGCTCGGCAGCCCTGGGCTCCGTCTCCCTCCCACTCTGCCTGCTCTTCTCCCCCCGGGAGCTGGGGGGAGGGGCGCTCGGCTCCCGCGGGGCCGGGGCTTGTATCTCACCCCCTTCGCGAGGCGCTGGGTTCTCTCAGGTGCGGATGTGGTCTGGATATTGTCCTGTGTCCTCTGGTCTTTATTCTAGGAAGGGTTGTCTTTGTTATATTTTCATAGATATATGTTGTTTTGGGAGGAGATTTCTGCTGCTCTACTCATGCCGCCATCTTCCGCCCCTCCTCTAGATATACTTCTTAAAGGAATATATTCATGGGCCTTTCTCTCATGCAT
This sequence comes from Manis pentadactyla, assembly GCF_030020395.1. NCBI lineage: Eukaryota > Metazoa > Chordata > Mammalia > Pholidota > Manidae > Manis > Manis pentadactyla. Next base: position 146,815,433 of record NC_080025.1, read on the forward strand.
TTCCAGGCAAACAGCCTTCTCCTGAGTCACCAGAGGTGTCCATCTGCCAGGACTGGAAGTTAAGACTGTTGCAAGAAGGAATGGATAGATTCTTTGAGCTTTGAAAATACAGTATCAATCCTGAAAGCTTGGAGAGAATTTTCTAAATTCCTGTAACTCCCTTGATAGAAGTACTAGAAACTGGGTCTGGGGTTCTCTGATGCCCTCTTTTGCATAGAGAGGCTGCATTAGTCAGGGTTCTCCAGAGAAACGGTACCACAGGCTTTGTGCATGTGTGTGCCCACATGTATGGGGAGAGAGAGAGATTTTAAGGCACTGGGTCCTGGGACTGTGGAGACTGAAAGTCTAAAATCTGCAGAGTGGGCTGGCAGGCTGGAAACCCAGGGACGAGCTGACATTGCAGCTGGGGTCCTTGTGTCATAACTATTAGCTCGGCCATGATAGCACAACACCAGCCACAGACAACACAAAAAATCAGCAAAAGTAGTTGTGTCCTAACAAAACTTCATGAGTCCTGAAATTTGGACTCCACATAATTTTCCTGTCATGAAGTAAAATACTTTTGATTTTTTTCCATCCAAAAACATTCTTAGCCAGTGAGTCACACAAAAATAGGTGGCAGATTTGGCACAAAGGCAAATTTTTCTGAACCTGATCTGATCTTTAAAATCTTTAAATGTCTTTCTTCCTGAAGAACAGTCATCTCAAACTGCTCTCTTGTTGCAAACTTTTAATAAAGCCTTGCTTTCTCCCCTTAACTTGCTTGAAATGTTACTCTTTTGTTCCTTCCTCTGTATGTTGCTGTCAAAGTCTGATGCCAACCTAATGTTCCTTACAATGTAAGTGACCTGGCTCTTTGTCCAGGAGGCCTATGGGTCTTCTCATCTTCAACATTTTTGTTTTACTAGGTTCCATTTCACACTGGACATACCAATTTTTCTCAGGTACACAGTGGGACCTTTCATTGTGTAAAGTTACTCCATCTTTTATTTCAGAAGAACTTCTTTGAATTAAATTCTAAATAGTCTTTTCCATTGTGTCATTTTTCCATTTAATTTTGGGCCACATTTATTTGTATGTTGGATCTTCTCTGCTAGTATTGTACATCATGAGTCTCTCTTTTCTTCTTTCGTTTTTATTTTCTTTATTCCCTGTCATTTGTTATGTCTCTCCTCTTCGTTCAATATTTTGCTTTTGGTTGTAACTCCTTTTGGTTGTTTTTGTAATTTACTATTTATTTTTACTTAACTTTGTCTTTTTCTTCCATTTCTTTCCTGAGCTTGATCCATCCCACTTCATACCATAACATTGCTCTGATTCTATTCTAAGTTTCCAAGTTTGAGTTTCTGACTCATGGGGATCTTATTTTCTCATTTAATTCCATGTACATTACATTAGGTTATCATTTTCACATGTATTCATTAAATGTATTACAGAAGAGAAATAGCCAAATAGAGAACTAAGCTGAGAATGTAAGCAGGCAACTCATAAAATGGTACATATCACCAATAATAATATAAATATTATCTATTATAAATAATGGTAAATACAATTGAAAAATAATGCTCATTATTTTAATTAAGAAAAGAATCACTGATGGGCAAAGCCAAGATGGCGGCATGAATACAGCAGTGGAAATCTCCTCCCAAAACCACATATATTTTTTGAAAATACAATAAATACAACTCTTCCTAAAAGAGAGACCACAACACACAGGAAAACATCCAGACCACACCCACACCTGCGAGAACCCAGCGCCTCGCGAAGGGGGTGAGATACAAGCCCTGGCCCGGCGGGAGCCGAGCGCCCCTCACCCCAGCTCCCGGCGGGAGAAGAGCAGGCAGAGCGGGAGGGAGACGGAGCCCAGGACTGCCGAGCACCCAGCCCCCGCCATCCGGGCCAGAGCACAGACACAGCGCATGCGCGGGGGGCCCTGGATACTAGGGAAACAGGGCAGCAAGAACAGTGAGCGGGTACCGGAGGACGGTGCCCCTGTGATAAAGAAAAGCGAGTGCTTTTTGAAAGTCTTAAAGGGACAGGGACGCCACAGCCGGACGGAAGCATCCCGGAACACTTAGCCCAGCAGCTGGGAATCCGGGGATCTCTGGGCACCCTAACCCCTGGGCTGCAGGGAGCAGGGAGGCCCCTTACGGAGATAAATAGCCTCCCAGCAGCTCCTGCTCCAACGCGACTCCACCACTTTGGAGCAGCTGCCCGAGCCAGGCCATGCCCACAGCAACAGCGGAGATTAACTCCATAGCAGCCGGGCAGGAAGCAGAAGCCCTGTCTGCGCGCAGCTGCGCAGCACAAGCCACTAGAGGCCGCTGTTCTCCCAGGAGAGGAGGGCCACAAACCAACAAGAAGGGAAGTTCTTCCAGCTGTCACTTGTGCCAGCTTCACAAACTATCTCTATTTCCATGAAAAAGCAGAAAAATTTGATACAGAGCAAAATCACAACCCCTGAGAAGGAGATAGACCTAACCAATCTTGCTGAAAAAAAATTCAAAATAAAAATCATAAACATGCTGATGGAGATGCAGAGAAATATACAAGAGCTAAGGGATGACGGCTGGAGGGAGATCACAGATACCAGAAAGGAGATTACAGAAGTGAAACAATCTCTGGAAGGATTTATAAGCAGAATGGATAAGATGCAAGAGGCCATTGATTGAATAGAAACCAGAGAACAGGAAGGCATAGAAGCTGATGCAGAGAGAGATAAAAGGATCTCCAGGAATGGGACAATATTAAGAGAACTGTGTGACCAATCCAAAAGGAACAATATCCGCATTATAGGGGTACCAGAAGAAGAAGAAGAGAGAAAAAGGGAAAGAAAGTGTCTTTGAAGAAATAATTGCTGAGAACTTCCCCAAACTGGGGGAGGAAATAGTTGCTCAGACTACGGAAGCACACAGAAATCCCAACAGAAGGGACCCAAAGAGGACAACACCAAGACACATAATAATTAAAATGGCAAAGATCAAGGACAAGGACAGAGTATTAAAGGCAGCCAGAGAGAGAAAAAAGGTCACCTACAAAGGAAAACCCATCAGGTATCATCAGACTTCTCAACAGAAACCTTACAGGCCAGAGAGAATGGCATGATATATGTAATGCAATGAAACAGAAGGATCTTGAACCAAGGATACTGTATCCAGCACAATTATCATTTAAATATGAAGGAGGTATTAAACAATTCCCAGACAAGCAAAAGTTGAGGGAATTTGCCTCTCACAAACCACCTCTACAGGGTATTTTAGAGGGACTGCTCTAGATGGGAGCACTCCTAAAATGAGGATATAACAAAACACCCAACATATGAAGGATGGAGGAGGAGGAATAAGAAGGGAGATAAATAATCATCAGACTGTGTTTATAATAGCTCAAAAAGTGAGTTAAGTTAGACAGTAAGGTAGTAAAAAAGCTAACCTTGAACCTTTGGTAACCATGAATCTAAAGCCTGAAATGGCAATAAGTACATACCTATGGATAATCACCCTAAATGTAAATGGACTGAATGCACCAATCAAAAGACACAGAGTCACTGAATGGATAAAAAAGCAAGACCCGTCTATATGCTGCTTACAGGAGACTCACCTCAAACCCAAAGACATGCACAGATTAAAAGTCAAGAGATGGAAAAAGATATTTCATGCAAACAACAGGGAGAAAAAAAGCAGGTGTTGCAATACTAGTATCAGACAAAATAGACTTCAAAACAAAGAAAGTAACAAGAGATAAAGAAGGACACTACATAAAGATAAAGGGCTCAGTCCAACAAGAAGACATAACCATTATAAATATATATGCACCCAACACAGGAGCACCAATATACGTGAAACAAATACAAATGGAATTAAAGGAGGAAATAGAATGCAATGCATTCATTATGGGAGATTTTAACACACCACTCACTCCAAAGGACAGATCCACCGGGCAGAAAATAAGTAAGGACACAGAAGCACTGAACAACACACTAGAACAGATGGACCTAATAGACATCTATAGAACTCTACATCCAAAAGCAACAGGATACACATTCTTCTCAAGTCCACATGGAACATTCTCCAGAATAGACCACATACTAGGCCACAAAAAGAGCCTCAGTAAATTCCAAAAGATTGAAATCCTACCAACCAGCAAACTTGCAGGATACAAAATTAACACACAGAAATCTGTGGCTTTCCGATACACTAACAATGAACTAATAGAAAGAGAAATCAGGAAAAAAATTCCATTCACAATAGCATCAAAGAGAATAAATACCTAGGAATAAACCTAACCAAGAAAGTGAAAGACCTATACCCTGAAAACTATAAGACACTCTTAAGAGAAATTAAAGAGGTCACTAACAAATGGAAACTCATCCCATGCTCCTGGCTAGGAAGAATTAATATCATCAAAATGGCCATCCTGCCCAAAGCAATATACAGATTCGATGCAATCCCTATCAAATTACCAGCAACATTCTTCAATGAACTGGAACAAATAATTCAAAAATTCATATGGAACCACCAAAGACCCCGAATAGCCAAAGCAATCCTGAGAAAGAAGAATAAAGTAGGGGGGATCTCGCTCCCCAACTTCAAGCTCTACTACAAAGCCACAGTAATCAAGACAATTTGCTACTGGCACAAGAACAGAGCCACAGACCAGTGAAACAGAATAGAGACTCCAGACATTAACCCAAACATATATGGCCAATTAATATACGATAAAGGAGCCATGGACATACAATGGGGAAATGACAGTCTCTTCAACAGATGGTGCTGGCGAAACTGGACAGCTACATGTAGGAGAATGAAACTGGATCACTGTCTAATCCCATACACAAAAGTAAATTCAAAATGGATCAAAGACCTGAATGTAAGTCATGAAACCATAAAACTCTTAGAAAAAAACAAGGCAAAAATCTCTTGGACATAAACATGAGTGACTTCTTCATGAACATATCTCCCCAGGCAAGGGAAATAAAAGCAAAAATGAACAAGTGGGACTATATCAAGCTGAAAAGCTTCTGTACAGCAAAGGACACCATCAATAGAACAAAAAGGTACCCTACAGTATGGGAGAATATATTCATAAATGACAGATCCAATAAAGGGTTGACATCCAAAATATATAAAGAGCTCACACACCTCAACAAACAAAAAGCAAATAGTCCAATTAAAAAATAGACAGAGGAGCTGAATAGACAGTTCTCTAAAGAAGAAATCCAGATGGCCAACAGACACATGAAAAGATGCTCCACATCGCTAATTATCAGAGAAATGCAAATTAAAACCACGATGAGGAATCACCTCACACCAGTAAGGATGGCTACCATCCAAAAGACAAACAACAACAAATGTTGGCGAGGATGTGGAGAAAGGGGAACCCTCCTACACTGCTGGTGGGAATGTAAATTAGTTCAACCATTGTGGAAAGCAGTATGGAGGTACATCAAAATGCTCAAAACAGACTTACCATTTGACCCAGGAATTGCACTCCTAGGAATTTACCCTAAGAATGCAGCAGCCCAATTTGAAAAAGACAGATGCACCCCTATGTTTATCGCAGCACTATTTACAATAGCCAAGAAATGGAAGCAACCTAAGTGTCCATCAGTAGATGAATGGATAAAGAAGAGGTGGTACATACACACAATGGAATACTACTCAGCCATAAGAAAAAAACAGATCCTATCATTTGCAACAACATGGATGGAGCTGGAGGGTATTATGCTCAGTGAAATAAGCCAGGTGGAGAAAGACAATTATTAAATGATTTCACTTGTATGTGGAGTATAAAAATAAAGAAAAACTGAAGGAACAAAACAGCAGCAGAATCACAGAACCCAAGAATGGACTAATAGTTACCAAAGGGAAAGGGACTAGGGAGGATGGGGGGGGGGTAAGGGAGGGATAAAGGGATTAAGGGGCATTATGATTATCACACATAATGTATGGGGGGCACACGGGGAAGGCAGTATAGCACAGAGAAGACAAGTATTGACTCTATAGCATCTTACTATGCTGATGGACAGTGAGACTATAATGGGGTATGTGGTGGGGACCTGATAATGGGGGGAATTTAATAACCACAGTGCTGCTCGTGTGATTGTATATTAATGATACCATAACAAAAAACAAAATAAAACTAAAAAAAAAAGAAAAAACAAGAAAAGAATCACCGAGTTTAAAACACTCTAAGAGAGCTGCACAGCAGGAGGAAACAGCTTGGGGCAGCAGGCGACGCGCTCTTCCGGGGTATGTGGGGCCCTCTCTGCCTCTGTTGCTGTTTCTCTGACACCCTCGGTGTTACAAGTCCTTGAGCAAACTATTTGGATCAGCTTCAGAAAAGCTCTCGAATCACCAGTTCAAGAATTCCTGTCACAGAGACTCTCTGAGCTCCCTGCAGGGTGATTCAGCGACTAACTTCCCAGTTGGTCCTTTGAGCAGGACACCAAGCCCACAGGGAGTCTGTGTGGGCGTGGACAGTCTGCTGTCCGTTCTTACTGCTTCTGTCCCTGTGTCTTAACAACGGGGGGAGAAAACACAAGCGTGAGGTAGAATGATCAAAGACATCATCAACAGCGGCTCCGCGTTCACTCAATGGTGGTACGACAAGGTCAGCTCTAGGGACACACGGCAGGAATCAGGCGGGGGGACAGAGGGAGAGAAGAAAATCAGTCACAAGACATGGCAATGCAAGAGTGCTCACTGCAGCAATTTTTTAATAATAGAAAAAGGTAGAAGCAACATTAACATTAATCAGGAGGGATTTTAACAAAAGGTCATAGAATAATATATACAATGGATAAGCACAAAGCCATTATATACTGTGTGTAAGGTATAGGAAATGCAGGTGACAATATATTTCTACTGAAAGACATTTTTAAGAATGTATAGTATAATACTACTTTTGTTTTAAAATACATATTTATATGCATACTTTTGTATATCCTAGAAGGATATAAAGTGAGACATAAATGATGCTCATCTCTATGGGTTAGGATTACAGGTGACTTTTTCTTTTAACTTTTGAAATATTTTCTGACATTCTTTCAACGAATATAATTTATAATCAGAAACAAAGGTGTTTGTCACTTGGAGAGGTGTGAGTAGGAGACAAAGCTACTTGTATGAGGCAAACAGCTTCCTTGTGTATTTGAAATAGAAGCACTTAGCAGTAGTAGGTGGCCCCATAATGTCAAAAGAAGCCAAATGTTCCTCTTAGATGTTGGCTGGTAAAGCAATGCTTTTTCCTCGTGATTGCCGCCTGTGATTTATTAAAGTAATAAAGGCTTGTTGTAGAAAATTCCAACAAAGTGTGTCTTACTGTCCTTCACAGGGTGATCCAAACAAGGCGTGTGGCTCCCCATCTGTCTGCTTCGGGTTCAGGGCCTTCCAGGGCGTGCAGGGGGAGGGGGCATTGCTGTTCCTTCTCTTTGCCCGCTGCACAGCCCTGCTTGATGGGTAGGCATTCCTCTGTGTGATGAATTATTAATGGCAGACGCTGGGAGACCATAAATATTCAAGGGGATACATCTGGTTACCCTGATGCTTTATGTAAGGCAGAAAAAAGTACATTTTACTGAGTAGAACAACTCGTCAGCCCCTAATCTCTTCTTGCCTGGACTTAAGCTCTACAAGGAGAAAAAAGAATCTTCTGACACCTCACTGAAAAGTCCAGCCGAGACACATGGGTGTGCTGAGCACATGTGCCGAGCTTCGCCTTAGTAAAGACGAGGCTGTTCATGGGGTTGGGGAGGGAAATCTCCCCGAAGCATCTTTACACAGGTGGAATATGGCCTTTAGGACCCCAGCCAAAGCCTTAGAAGAGGAAAAAGGAGAAGGAGGCACCCCACAGTCTGCAGTTAGAGCGTTGGGGTGCAAGGTCGGGGGTCAGGGTCCCACTAGGACCTCCGCAGACGACTTGCTCCACAGTCCCCAGGAAAATAGTGAAACCGCCTAGAGGTCTGTCCCCGACTGCGGGACATCTCTGCTTTAACACTCGCCGGCACAGGTAGATGAGCGGGAGGAAGTGTTTACAGGAAAGCAAGCGCAGAGCAGGCCAGGCGTGCGCCTGCACCCGCGGCTCCGCAAGCCCTCCCGGCAGCCTCCACGGAACATGGAAAGTGCCATTCATCAGCAGGGCCCTTGCAGCTGGGGTATTTCTCAAACCAGCCCTTTTCAGGGGGTGTTTATGAAACCCGAATTCCAAGGAATATTAATAGATATTATGTAACATAAGGGTTCCATAGCCAAATAAGTTTGGGAGATACTGAGTAAAATGGCCTTTTAAAGTCTCTGAGAAAACCAATGGAAACGTACAGCGAATCTCTAAGACTCCCTAAGGGGATGCCCCTCAAGGGGACATTGGGAATATCTGGTGCCAGCGTTTGCTGTTAAAAGTGGGGGCTGAGTGGGGAGAGGTGCTCTGCTGACACCCAGCGGGTGGGGTCTGGAGATGCACCTACCATCCTACAGCAGGCAGGGCCGCCCCCCACAAGGACTTAGGGGCCCAAAGGCCAATAGTGCTGAGGTAGGGCAAGACTGGCCCAAGTGTACTGACACATGGCCCCCCACCCCAGCCCCTCTGTGAACCGCTTGGCACTCTCAGATGCACAGGCGAGCAACACAGCCCCTGGGCTCTGCCCAGGTGATGAGAACACACTAGGCCAGCAGGGAAGACGCTGGCAGTGTCCGCCAGAGCACTGGGAGTCATCTGCTCAGGAAGGACCAGGGCGCCCCACATGCGATCCTCTGGGGGACCACCCTCCATGCTCCCAAACGTGGGAGAGCCTCTTGGAGCCCTAATCTCACTAGACCAAGAGCTTCCAAGAGAGGCGCCCTCTGCTCCCTGCCTCTGCCCTCTGCCCTCTGCTCCCTGCCTCTGCCCTCTGCCCTCTGCTCCCTGCCTCCGCCTCTGCCCTCTGCCCTCTGCCCTCTGCTCCCTGCCTCTGCCCTCTGCCCTCTGCTCCCTGCCTCTGCCCTCTGCTCCCTGCATCGTCTACCATCCAGAGACGACTCGTCTTCAAACATCTGAATGGGGATATGAGCCTTGAAGGATTTGGAGAAAGCATAGCAATGAAGTCCACTGAAACCTAACAAATGTTTAGGCAGACATTATTGGTTGTAGGACACAAGAGCTTAAAAATCAACACTCCACACCCTCAAAAAAAACCCCAACAACCTGGAGGTAGATGCTGGCAACTGGCGAAGAGGGGTTTCTGTATCTGGAAGGGATTGCAAAGGAGAGGGTGAGGTGAGGTTTACTCCAGGGTCCCAGAGTGAGGGGCGCCTCCCAGGGGCAGAGGGGTGAGGAGACGGGCCTCACCCCAGAGCAGCCCACGGCGCACCTGCCGCAGGCTGCAGAGGAGTGGTAGTAGATAAAATCGGGGAAGAAAACATCCGAGAACAGGTACTTAGCTCTAGTTGATTGTAAACTATTTTTGGTCAAGTCTTTTAAACACTGCAGTAGGCATGACTCAGGAGTAGAAAAAAGGGTCAGTAAGACTCCCGCTTACAAGACTGGCCTGTCCCATGGAGCAGCCCTGAACTTGGGGACGTAAGTCTAGGCCGTGGGGCTTTAATCCACAGCTTCCCTCCCAGGTTACTTTGAAGCTCATTAATTATAGAAACATGAACTCTGCTGAGAGTCTAAAAAAGCAGCCGTTTCCCTGACCACTGAGAGGCAGTGGCGTCTGCGCTCAGTCACTGGATTGCGCCTGGAATCTTCGTTCTACGCCCTTCCCTCTGCTCTCTGTCGGTTCACTTGAAATCAGAGGCAAAACTGTCAAGGGAACTCATGCACCGTCAGTGACCTACAGCTGCCCACTGGGCAAAGCCTGGGAAAAACATGCCAATGAATATTCCTAAAGTTACCAAAAAAATGACAGTTCTGTTCCAGGACAAAAATGCTTAAAGGTGGCTACCAAATGCCTGACTAAAGAAGAAAACTTATTAATGAATGACAGGGTCTTGCCTGAGGGTTTCAGCCCGGGACAAGTTCACTGTGGATTCAGTGGGACGGAAACATGACAACGGGACGTTCTTGGGGTCCAAGGGTTTACACCCGGCTTTATTCTCATGGCGGCAGGTCGAGCACTAGAATCCCATCTGCATCCAGCTGTCTGCGGGTCCGTGGTCCACCCCCATCTCTGCCTCCCCCAGAGCACTGGGCAGAGCTCTTTATATAGTGACTCAGTCACAATAGCCCATGGCCTGCGGGTGTGGGAGCAGTAACCCAGCAGCAGGCCAGTTACATCATCACGTAGTTCAGGGGCAAGTGAGGATCCTGGCCCTAGGACCCCCATTTTCCCCATAGCCACATTGCAAATGGTTTTGATCGACTCACTTTGTCTCTGGCACAGCCCCAATCACGCCTGATACTTTCCCTCCCTTCCTTCCTCCTCCTCGTCTACCTGTTCTTCTCTTTCTTCTTTCATCTAGGGTAACAAATCTCACCACATTCTAGACAGCCTTGGGCAGTCATCAGCACACTGTGAGTAACAGAGACGCAGGTACCAATGGCTCACTGGTAGACATGAGGCCCCAAGGGGAGGCAGAGCTTATAACTGCTTCCCTGTGGCAGCCAGGCCAGCCCTCGGGGAGTCCCTGTGTCCGTGTCAGCTACGAGGGGAGTCTCTGTGTCCCAGCCAGTCATGCAGGGAGTCCACATGTCTGTGTCAGCCACGAGGGGAGTCCGTGTGTCCCAGCCAGCCACGTGGGGAGTCCAAGTGTCCATGCATCCACAAGGGGAGTCCCTGTGTCCCAGCCAGTCACGCGGAGAGTCCACATGCCCATGTCAGCCATGCAGGGAGTCCACGTGTCCGTGTCAGCCACGAGGGGAGTCCCTGTGTCCCAGCCAGCCACGCGGGAGTCCATGTGTCTGTGTCAACCATGAGGGGAGTCTCTGTGTCCCAGCCAGTCATGCAGGGAGTCCACATGTCTGTGTCAGCCACGACGGGAGTCTGTGTGTCCCAGCCAGCCACATGGGGAGTCCAAGTGTCCATGTCATCCACAAGGGGAGTCCCTGTGTCCCAGCCAGTCACGCGGAGAGTCCACATGCCCATGTCAGCCATGCGGGGAGTCCACACGCCCGTGTCAGCCATGAGGGGAGTCAGGAAATAATAACGTGGTAGGGGAAATAGCAGGGAGAGTGATCTGCACATAGGCCACGCACGTCCCCCCTTTTCCAACAGCCCAGAAAACAACGAAGAATGGAAGGAGGGAGGCCCCGTCGTGCGGCAGCTGGGGTGGCTCACTGCTCAGAGGCAGCTGCCGCCAAGCGGCTGGCATCAGCCTGGGGTCTCTTACCCAGTCACCAGCAAACGTGCCTGGAGACGCTTCCCCCTGACTGAGTGCTTGGCGCTTCATGGCGCACCGGGACGCGGCTCCACCGTCCCCAGGAGCTCCTCAGTCCCTGCGGCTGACGGCTGCGGCCTTCCCCTTGCTGTGGCAGTGTGCCCGCCGGGCGCTTTCAGGAAGCTCGGGTCTGGCTGAGCCGCGGGCCCAGGCTTGTGGAGTGCTGGTCTGGGGCTGAGTTCTGTTTCCCATGGCCCCGTCCCTGCTCTGGTCCCTGTCTCCTCGGACAGCCCCTTCCCTGCCCATCCTACAGCTGCCCAGGACACCGGCGCTGGCACAGCCCGGCAGCTGCAGCTCCGAGCACGCGCCTGGAGCTGAGCGCGTCTGGGTTTGCGTTCTGGCTCTGCGGCCCACGGGTTCGGATCCCGGCCTAAGTAAGCGCCGCCCCCCGGCCCTGTCTCCCCACTTGCAGGGTGGGATCAGTGTGACTACAGAGTTCCGGGGAGTATGGGGTGCTTTCACTGGGAGTGTTTGTGGCCAGAAGATGCTATTCAGAAGTCTATCTTTAAAAAAATCAGTATTTCATGTATTAAATTAACAAATTAAATCTAGCTCTTTCTTTTAGTTCAACTTGCAAATGTTTGTTTGCTGTGTAAGTTTAGCAAATTATAGCAATTGCTCAATGGACTTTTGAATAACAGTAACCTCATAAAATCTTAGTTAACTCCTTTAAACATTGCAAACCACATCTGTAAGGTTTATATTTTCCTTTTCCCAATTATAAAAGTAATTCCTATAAGTTTATTAAATCATAAATATGGTTTCTAAAATGTTTCAATACTGTTTTAAATATAAGACTTCAACTTAACATCTGGTATATAAACCAGTTACTCCCTTATACTTTTTAAATTACGAGTGACCAGTATTCTTTTTAAATTTGTTTCCAGTTTTACTGAGATTAAATTGACACATAAACTCGTGTAAATTTAACTTGACCATGTTGATTTGCTACACTTTTATATTACAAATGATCTCCACCACAGCATTAGCCAATACCTCCATCCTGTCACATAATTACCATTTTTGTGTGTGTGGTGAGAACACTTAAGATCTACTCTCTTGGTGACTTTCAAGTTTATAATAAATATGCATTGTGAATTATAGTCACCGTGCTGTAGATCGGACCCTCAGAACTAATTCATTTTATAACTGGAAGTTTTGCCTTCGACACTTCTCCCCACTTTCCCCCCCACCCCCAGCCCCTGGCCATAGGTTAGAGAAGGGCTGGAGACCACTACTCAAAATGTGGTACCCACTTTCTGGCAGGGGGGCCCTCAGAGCAGGCTGCTGTCACCAGGGCTGTGAGCCAAGAATGACGCTCACCTCGTCAATGTCCACATTTGAAACGGTTCTGGAGGTACCTACGCGACAGCCGCAACTCGCCTCTTAGTCCACACAGCCTGTACTACTTACTCTCTGGCCCTTTAGAAAAAGTCTGAATTAGCCACGGATTGATCTGTAAGATCACACGGTGTCACGTGATGTCTACGGCTGCACATGCACCACAGTTCCTCCCACGCCCTCGTCTCAGCAGGACTTGTGCAGGAGGCCTGGCAGGTGCCGTTCCATTCGCAGAAGGGAAATGGGGCTCCGACCCCTCGCTAGGCCTGGACTCCAGCCCTGGGCCCTTCCTGCTCTGTGGCTGCTAGAGCCTGGAGGAGGCCTGGGAAAGTGCGCTGGGCCCAGAGCAGCCACCAACCCGAGTGGTAGTGCGCTTGGAGGAGGGCAAGCAGCTCGGATGCGACACACCTTTCCAGCCTGCAAAAGTGGCACCTGACTTCTGCCAGTGGAGGCTTTCTTTTCCATGCCCAGATGAGACCCGAACTAAAAGGCTCTCCTTGTTTTGCAGCCAAGATGTCCCCACTGCCTGCCGCGTCCTCTGTGTGTGACCTGCTGCTCAGACACCATGCCCCATGCTGCCAGCGCCGTCAGCGTCGGCATTTACACTGAAGCTGAACCTTGAGCTCTGGATGCGTGTTCCAAGTTCTCCACCCAGCGCCGCTTCGAGGGAGGGACTGCGGACGGCATTTATGACCACCCAGCCTCCCGTCTGCTTCTTTGGGCTCCTGGGCCTGGGAACCTGTCTATTTTTGCTCAAGAATAAAGGGCTTCCGTCACTGCAGGGAGGTAAATCAACAGGACCAGTTGTTCCTTTGGCCGCTTGGGACGCAACGACATTTCTGGGGGCTGCCGCTCAGTCCTCAGGGAGCAATTAGAATTCCAGAGGGGCACCCACCTGTGCTGGAGAGGCTGAAACAGGTGCCCCGTTCTCTCAGGGGAAGTGCCACCCCACCGGGCCAGGGCAGGGAGCAAGCACGTGTGGGGTGCGGTCAGGGGCCTGGGGGAGGCTCTGTGCAGCGGCCTCACTGTGAGCTCCAAGTGCGGCCACTTTGTACAGCGCTGCCCACTTCAGGGAGAGGCCTCGCCTGCTGCCCTCCGCCCTGCAGGGCCTGGTTTCCAGGGCCCACCCCGCACATGCCCACACACTCAGCTCATCCTAGAGTCTGGTCCCAAGACCCCGAGGGGCACCGCCCATGACATGTAAACGTGCCTGTATGTGAGGCAGCAAAGACCCATGCCCCTGCACACAAGACCCTTGCTTCACCTGGCAACAATGAGACACCGGGAAAACCTGACTGGTGACAGGGGACTGGACGCACACGTTGTGGGACAGTCGTACAAGAGGACACCTCACAGCGAGCCAAACACGTGGACTCATTCTGTTGGATAATGCGACTAAACCTTACAGTGTTGAGGGGACACAAGTTGCAGGAAGTTACTCTCGTGTTTATAGGAATTAAGACACAAAACTAGCCCCTGCGTTACTAGAACATAAATATTTATTAAGAACATCTGGAGCAAATATAGTAGAATCATAACATTTCTTAAATCTGGGTAGCTGAAGTCCTTGCAAGGTACATGATGCTTGTTTTACATTATTATTATTAGTTAGTTATTATTAGCTTTTTTGGCTTAGAGCCCAGACATCTTATGTAGTTCCAAATGTTGGGGGTGCTGTTCAGCCATCACCCACACTGCTTGCTGCCGAGAGGCTCAGCTTTGGGGCACCTGTGCTCCTCGGCATCTGTCCCAGGCTTCAGGATTCTGCAGTGAGCCCGGGGCCAGCTCCCTGGGCACTGCTCAGACGGCCCGCGGCAGCTGTCCTGTCACCGAGGACCCACTGCCTCCGGTCTGCGCTGAGCTGCGGGCATGTCCTGGGCCGCTCTCCAGGGCACAGGCAGGCAGCAGGGAGCAGCAACTGTGCTGTGGGGAGGCGCACGGGGCTCCGGCTCCCTGTGCAGAGGGCTGCGGACAGATTCTCACCGAGCTGAGGCTGCCGGGTTGCAGAAGGATGGTGGTCCAGGCCATGGGGGGTCCTCATACCCATGTGGCCACCGGCCCACGCCAGGGGCTGCCAGGAGCTGCTCACTCCCACATGGTGCCTCCAGATCACTGAGTTTAATAACAGGCACTCTTTAAAGGGGAAACACTTCAAGGAACCCCCTGCTCATCCCGGAGCATATACTGGCGGTGCCGTGGGGGCTGAGAGGCAGCATGTTGGGAAGTGACTCGGGAGCCCCCAAGCCTTGCCTCTAGACCCGCGCTGGCACCAGGGTGCCCGTATCGCTGTGTCTGTGAGCTTTCCTTTTCCTGCTGAGTCATGGGTTTCTCTTTGTACCACTCGTGTTCCATCAGTACCAGGGACAGAGAACCTCAACCAGTTAACAACTCAACCAACACTGCCTGAACTGCACAACAATGTGCCTAGTCCTGCCCCCACGACGGCTCTGACCTGAGCCCACATCAATGGCTCAGGACTCCCGCAGGGCTTGGCGGGCAGCTGTTTCATCTGGGGCCAACGGCCGGGTGAGACCGCCAAGGAAATGGGGTGAGAAGCGTGGCTCCAACCGTCTGGGGCCCGACCCCATGCACAGCTGGCCCCCATCCACCCGGGCTGCCTGATGGCAGCGCGACAGCTGCCCTGGCTGGGGCTCTCTGGGGTGGCGTGCGGTGGCCGAGGCCACCTCCCCGCACAGGTCAGGGCCGCCACATCTTTGCGGCCGTGTTCCTTCACTCTCGGCCCTTGTCTTTGTTTAGCAGCACATGATCCGCACAAATATCAGGTAAGTGGTGCCCACTGAGCCACGGCATTCAGCATTGACAGTGAGAAATTGTTCCTGGAGGAGCCGCTTGTCTAGGAACAGAAGTGATGCAGGCAGGAGTAGTGTTTTGCAGACACGGAAGGGGACAGGGACACTTACTCTTGATAAAAGCGAGCTAACTTTCAGATGCGTACACACCTGCAGGGTCATGCCCTTGGCACCGACGTCCCTCACTTACCCCATCACCAAAATGGCTGCTTTATACTGATGCGCGCCTTCCCTTTCCCCCTTTCCCTTACTCTACGTGGTGCTTGTTTACTCCATCTCCATGTGCGTGTGAGGTATTCCAAAGGCAAGCTCTTCATTCTGCTGAGGGATCGATATGCCACAAGGTGGATCTATGATTCCTAGAAGGATCTACAATTCTTAGGTCAGAGCGCACGACCCCCAGGGAGTTGCACCCATTTCCACAAGAAAACACCCGACAGCTCCATGCGCTGGTTCCCGTAGGAAGAGGGGGTCACAGACTGAGAGCACCAGAGACGCGTCTGCTCCCACCCCGTGACTGTTCTAAGGGACCCCCTGTGTTTCCCTAGAAGCCACATTGAGGGCCTCCACCCCTGCATGTGCTTCCCCCTGGCTTCCCCTCCACTGTGGAATTTAGACCCCTGACCAAAAAAAGCTATGTGAGGTGACAGGCGTGTTAATCAACTTGGTGGTGGGGTCCTGTCAAGGCGCACGTGTGCATCAAGTCACCCTGGTGTACACTGCAGCATGTTACAGTTGCATTTGTCAGTTTCACCTCAATAAAGCTGAAAAAGAAAATATGATGGGCTGGGTTGTTGGGTAGAAGAGTTTCTCCTGCCAGGACGAATGATCAGTGCAGCAGTCCGCATGCTCTGAAACCCGACTCGGCCCTGCAGTGACCAGTCAGTGCCCCTCAAACTGATCTAGACATTCCAGTACCCACCGATCTAGACATAGGAAGATGCCTCCTTTACATGGGGAAAAATATATCACTCCCCGTAAGGTGCTAAAATGGATATCTGAGTTTCCATGACAACAGTCCGAGATGGACAGCTGCACGGCCCAGGGCTGAGTGAGGCGAGGGTGCACAGGCTTGTCTCCCAAGGGTCAGGATGCGTCAGGTGTCAAGAGAGCCAGGAACCTAGGGGAAGCCGACCCGGCCGGGACAGCCCCCACGTGCTGCCGGCTTTTCCAAATGCCCTGCACGGCTCGTCCCGGTCTCACTTTAATGACCTGTGATGACACCCACACAAGAATCCCTGAACTGTGAAAAAAACACTCCTCACTCAGAACTGCAAGGCCAGTTTCTGAACAAATGGGAAAAAATGGTTTACACTGCACAGCCGCAGAAGGAAGGCGTCTCCTCCGAGGCTTACACCATGTTCCACCAAGGATCCACCACGTCAGTTTTCTTGATCAGCACAGGGTCTTGCAATGCTTTTTGAGCTAACACGCACTCTCTGGATGGAGAGACTTCTAGCACAGAGCAGGAAGATCAGAAATAATTTAGCAAGTTTCTACAAGGGTGACACCCTCAGCACCCTTACCTGAGCTGACTTCCTATGATGTCAACCTAAGCTGACTTCCTATGATGTCAGCACACATGCTTCTTCACACACCTTTGCTTAGGAAATGAAACTTGATAGACTTGAGATTTATCTACTTTTCTTACGGTAGTAATGACTAATATGAAGAATGCAAAAACAGGCAGAGAACACCTCTGGCCAAGCCCCTGTGTAACTGTGGGCCAGCAGCCTGTGATTTAAATGGGACAGATGCAGCATGAACATCCCCCGGTCTCTGTCTGGTGAACACTGAGCACACATTGAGCGTGGCCCCTGTCCACCCCACTCTCCCTCGCTTTGAGACTTTGAATGACTTGAGGACTTATTAGCTCATCTTCCTGAGGCTGAGATGATGAGTCTACAAATTATCACCTTTAGCCACAGGAATTTAAGGAACAGTCACAGAACAAAACACCCCACTCTCATTTACAGAGAATGCAGCAGTTTCTACAACAGATTAAAAAACCCAGATATAATTTTCCTTGGTGAACTGATTGCATAAAGTGCCTGTTTTCCAAAGCGAGGACCTAAAATTCCATGGTTTCCCTTCTAAGACTCCTTCTGCAGCAGATGACAAGACACTGGCCAAGTCCCTACTAGGGCTTGGTGAGCAGAAATAACCTATGGTCCCACCTGGGGATGGCGGTCACTGTGGCTTTATGCGTCTGTCACACAGGCCCGCCTCTGCGTGCTCCCCTTCCCAGAACCACTACCCTTTATTTTTCCCTCATTGCAATAATACAGTTTCCTGTTTATTGTAATATTTTATAAAAACATAAAAGTCCCTTCAGCTCTAAAGCGATAAGATCGTTAACATTTATATTTCTCTTTTAGAGTACATATTGACTTATTTCAGTCAGTCTCAAGTTACAAGATGTTTCATTTCAGTCTTCCAGTGGAAAAATGCATGAGAAATGGCAGCTTGTGGGCAACTCAGATGGGTGCCACCGAATGACAAAGTGTGGAGGACCACCCTAGCCCCATGACTGGCTCTGTAAGAGACTGTCCTCAGGCGAAACAGTGGCCGCAGGTCCTGTTAGTGGGGTCAAGCACCTGACACGTTCTTGGCCGCTAGAGAACTCTGTGGTATCAAGTACCATTCCAGTAGGTGGAAATCTCCCTTCCTCGGGCTGTTGGCAAAACCGAGCATCTGTGCGAGGACCACCAGCAGCATCCTAGTGTGCAGAAAGGAGGCGGCCTCGCCCCGGTCTGGGTTCCCGGGTCCGAGGATTTGGGGTGGTTCTTCCAGGGGCCAGCCTCCTCACCGGCACAGCGAGCCTGCCTGGGGATCAACCACAGCTGGCAGGGCCCAGCTGTGAGCTACCGTGACCCTGCTGAGCCCAGGCACCACCTGCCTGAGGCCGGCCGCCCTCAGGCCTCCAGGTGTGAGCCAAAGAGTCTTTCTTGCTGGAGTTACTTTGGGTTCAGCCTCTCATCTGCCACCTAAACAGTCCCCACTTACATACTGGAGACACTCCTACCAGTCCCCAGCCGGCCCTGTGGAGGCGACTGCATCTATGGGCACATGGGGCGACTGGGCCTCTGCCCAGCAGCTGAGAGCCTTCCGTGACTTGACTCGGTTCTCAGGGTGCCCTCAGTTCTCCTTCCGACCCCCCTTCCCAGGCTGGAGCGGCATTGCCTAGCACAGGGCAGCTGGCCATGCAGCCGCACCCCACCATCCCGCCTGTCCCCCACCATCAGACCTGCGCACTGCCATCTGGCTAAGACCCTCCATCAGACCCCTGCCCCACCATCCAGCCCACATCCCACCGTCTAGGCACAGCACACAGGGCACAGGCAGCTGGCCAGCCCCAGGGCCCCGGGCACCCCCTGCCCCAGCCGGCTGAGCACCACACACCTTCTGCCCCCTGGAGCACCTGCTCTGGTGAGGAAGTAGCTGCCAAGGACGGGATCTCCTCTTCCAGCACAGAAGCCCCAGTGCCTTCCCCTCCCGAGGCGGCCCTGCGGGCAGCAGGCGCCCAAGCGGGGCACTGTGGGCATAAAGAGCTGGCTGGTCTCTGCCGCCTGCCCCACCCCTCACGCTGGGCCTGGCATGTGCACCCTCAGCCCCATCCCTGGATCAGAGTGACTGTGCTGCCCCAGTGATCTGCACTGTCTGGGGTGGTGACAGATGATGCCGCAGTTGCTGAGAAAATTAAGTCATCGACTCCCAGGCTCCCCTGACATCACCAGATGTGTCCGGGCTGGGGAGCCACAGGCCCTCAGCCTATTGTTGGAGATAATGGGCAAAGGGCTGGCAATTATGTGTTGACACTAGGCCGGGCCACTGTGACGGGGCGGGGAGTTGTGATTTCTGTCTGTGGGTCATATCAGCATTTGGAACCAGAACCCAATGTGAAATAGCATAAACCAAAAGAACTGATTAACGCAGGTGGCATTTGGAGTGCATCTCTCTGAAGTGCCCACCCATCCCTGCAGGTTATAATGGAATGTGCAGCGACTGCCCCGGCTTCCAGGGGCCGTGCAGAGGGGCTGAAGAACAGGCGGCCATCACTGCCAGCCCTGTCTGGACCTGCCCTCCTACCAGCAAGACCTCGTATTTCCCTGTCCTTTCAACACTTAGGCATCATGCAAGCCACGGCCGTGGGTACAGCACAGCAGGCGGCCCTGGATAGTGAAGGCAGATGATCACATCCAGAGGCGCCCCTTGAGCCCCCCAGAGGCATGTCATGGGGAAGGCAGGACAGCTCTGGCTCCGGGGGACCCCAAACTCCCGGGCAGGGCAGATGTGGTGGACAATACAGGGAGAGAAGGGTGATGCAGGTGTGGTGGACAATACAGGGAGAGAAGGGTGACACGCCAGGCCCTCGGGCCCCTCAGGGCTCAGGCCGGTCCAGCCCGAAAGCAGAGAGGACAAGGGTCAGGGCAGAGCCAGCTGGCCTCCCAGGGCCACTGAGTGCCTTCCCTGCACAGCTGGGAGGAGTGGCGGGTGTTTGTGTATTTCCCTGATTTCAGTTGTTGAGAATTTCCACCTGCGCAGAGAGCCCTTCCCCAGCCGGAAGCCTAGATCTCCACATTTGGCTTCCCTTGTCACACCTGTCCTTCCCCTGTGACCCCCCCCCTCCCGCCCCAGGCTATTCTCCCCACTCTGCATCGGGGGTCTAGACAGGGCAGGAGCCTCCTGAAGGTCCCAGGGCACAGAGGACACCGGCTGAGCAGGGAACACGAGGACCTGTATGGCCCAGGCCCATCGGCAGCCCAGCGTCACCTTCCTGTACCTCCACGACATTGCCACAAAACCCCAGGAACACACGCATCTAGCCTTCTCTTGTTCCTCCCCCCGCTTCCCCCCGCCGTTGCTGCAGAGACTCTCCTATTCATTTACTTGTTCAAGAAATGCTAACCAAATCTGACGCTGTGCCCCTTACCTGGCCTTCTGGACACGGTGGTGAGCGGCCCTCACGGGGCTGACATCTGGTCCAGGGAAGACAACAATAAATAAGACGACAAACATAGAAATGGCAGCTCATTGCAGTGACTCACGATACACTGCATGTGGGAGTGGGGCAGAATGATGGAATCAGGTGCTACTTAGGGCATATGGGTAATACTAATCGATACTAATAGCAGAACACATTCATGTATGACTGTTTTGTCCTTTCTGTTATATGTCAGTGCAGAAACATAGGCATTTATATGTTTCCCTCTGTTGAAGCAAGAAATGAACACTGGGAATTGCGTGTGAATCGCTCCCAGAGAAGGTGACCACCAGCCACGGAAAGGAGAATGGGCCGGCTCTGGAGGGAAGGTCCCATGGGGCGCCCCGGAGGCCAGCCAAGGAGGAGCACTGCCAGGAAAGGACAGAGACGTGGCTTCCCTGAATGTTGATGCAGGAAAACAGGGCGGTGGTCAAGTGACCCTACTCACAACGAAGAAGAAGAAAGAGATAGAAAGAAAAAAGAGAGAGAGAGAGAGAGAGAAGGAAAAAGATTGAAAAATACATTCTCGAGAACAACAGCAAGCCTCAAAAAATAAATAAAAATAAAACAAATGTGAAACAAAGAGGCTTTAAAAAGATCCAAGATAAAACCAGAAAAAGCAGTATAGGCGGCAGCAGGCGGCTGGCGGCTCGGCTTGGAATCCCGTGGACTGCAGGACACGTGTGGCTGCACGGACGGCCCATGTCCAGTAAAACTACACGAGGGAGAGCAGAGGTGAGGTCCCTGCCACAGAGTCACCAGGAAGCCCACGGGGGCAGCAAGCGGACTGGACGGGGCTGGGAGCCGGCGTTTGGCACCGTGACACTTACATCTGATCTGGTACATTCATAATTTCAAAATCGTGGAAAATGTATGGATAGTTTAAGAATGAGAAGTGACAAAGTACTATTAAAGATTCTAAGTATGTTTTCTTTACAAAACAGAACAGAATGAGTGATAAACAGCTAAATAAATCTTTGATATTTTACAGCCTAATGGCAGCTCTTACTGATACTCAATGTATATGCACACAGCTTTTCAAACTAAGCCACTATCCCGTAACTAAATATAACATTTATCCTCAGAGCGTGACGATGAGATGCCTGCTATTACAGAAACGTAGGACTTGAGGTCCAGAGCCACTATTGTGTAAAGTATGTTAAAAATTTGTAAAACTGATTTTTGAGACAGTAGTGGCTGCCTTCTGGGGAGAGGCCAAGCGAAGCAGGGGCTGACCTCTCTGGTGTGGGTGGCAGAGAGGGGGCATGGGCAGCAAACGGTCTGGGCAGGTAAGAGGGCAAGAGGGCCACTGCTAGGAAACCTGGAGCTGCGATCTGGAATTGGGGCTGCAGCCCGTGGGGTTCTCAGAACTCGCTTCCTAACTGCATTCTGGGGCATTGCCACACACTGCTGAGCAGGTGTTCCTTACTGGGAACTGGCGTCCACCAGGAGCATCATGGCGTAACCACGGCAACCGAGGAGGGGGTCCACGCGAGCAGCTGGTTCCAAACCGACTTTCCTGGGGAGGAGACAGATCTAGGCCCCTCCCTGTCTGGGCCTCCTTGTCCTTCAACTTGTCCTGTCTCTCTCCCACCTGCGGCAGCTTGAAGTAAAAATCGAGAGAGCCACTCACTGGCCCCGCAGAGATCCTGACGTACACAGAGTGCTGAGACCCCTCTTCACCGCCGAGTCTGACAGGGTCGCCGCCTCAGCACACACCGGTCAGGAGATTGATGCCTGGCCATCCTGCAGGCTCGAGAAGGCAAACCTCTGCCTCCTGGGCAGCATCATGGGGGCCTTGTGGGATTCGTCGGGAACCAGTGCCCGGCTGCAAGACAGACCAACCCTCCAGCCCCCAGAGCACAGGTGCTGGCCTGCAGCTGGCATCACCACCCTTGGCAACACAACTGTGGTCTGGGACAAGCCTGCCATGCTGGGGTCCCCTTCCTGTCCTTCCTTAAGGCCCATGGTCTGGGCTGACCCCCGCTGGAGGTCTGAACCTGGCGCCTGCCTCCTGGTCCAGCATGGTCTCGGGTCCAGCTCTGCTGACCTCTTAATCTAAAACCACCTGGCAAAGGCTCAGTCCTACCAAGGGGTGGGAGGTGCAAGGCCGGTGCCCCACAGAGAAGCTGAGGTACCTGGAAAGGTGGCTGATGTTTATGTACCTCAGATTTACATCTAAAGCTAAGGAAAGGTCGGTCAGAGGGTGCCCGTAATGGGCCAAGTCTTGTTGGGGAAGTTGGGCTTGAGCCAGATTTTGAAGGAAATCTAGAACACGGGAGGTAAAAATACCTTCTGGACAGCATGTGAAATTGCATTAGCTTATGCCTGCAGTAACCTTCACAGCCTCTCCACAGTGTGGCACAGCGGGAAAGCATGCATTTTTGAGGCAGATGGACCTGATTTAAAGTTTGCACACATCCATTTGGACACGTTTCTTAACCCCACAAACCATGCCGAGCACAGCCTCCTGTCCACGCATCCACTCACCACCCTGCCTCACAGACATCCAAACCACCATTACCACTCTTCTGAATCATCTGCACCAGATGACATTTCTGACATGCAACCATTTGACCCCAAAATGGCAATTTCATAAGGTTCACACAAATAATAAAAATGTGGCAATTTTCCCAGTAAGTACCTCTCAGGCCATGGGTCCCCAGGTCAGGTGCCCAGGAAGATGGATGTTGGAGGCATGAAATCTGTGCCGCCACAGCGCAGGCGTGACTGGGCTGTTTCAGCCCCCGAGGCTGCCCGTGCTTTGCAGCCAGCCCGGTTTCCTCGCTAAGAGCAGGCTGGTGGCCTGTGTGGCCCCTTTCTGCTCAAGGCCAGGGTCATCTAGACTGTACTTTGGGACCTCTGTGTCTTGGTCACAGACAGTATTGGTGTGCAGGGAAAGAGCCAGGTCCTTAACCCTAATTCTGTCACACCCCTGATTAGCCACGTGCCCCTAGATGTCTCTGAGCCGACAGGACCTCACCTTTGGCGCACGGCACATCCATGGCAATCACCCCGTGTGGTCTTGCTCTGAGCTCCTGTGCCCTGTCCCCCATTGACCCAGGTCTCTCCTCCACTTGGCCTCCGTGATTGTCAACAACCAGCACATTAGCACCCCTTCTTGGGAAGAAAATGAGCCTGCCCGGGCGCTGAAGTCACCATATGGCCAAAGCTGCTGGAGCCAACAGATGGAAAATGAAAAATAGACTGGGGCCCAGGGATTGCAGGGATGACGTGACCCCCTGGGGCCAGGGGCCTATAGCTCGCTCAGCAGCAGGTCGGAGACAGTCTGGTTCCAGCCCCAGATGTCCCCTCACTCTCACGGTGACCTTGAGCGAGTCACTTACCCACTCTGGGACTTGGTTCTGTGTCTGCAAAATACCAGCCAACACCGGTCCTTCCTCCAAGGTGTCTGAGAGAATAAACGAGCAGAAACGCACATGGCCATGCAGCCTGCAGGGCCCCGTCACATGCCGTCCTCCCGGTGGGTCCCTCCTTTGGAATGGACCCAAGCTGTGACAAAGGACTGTGCTCTGCCTGAATTCCTGACCTGCATGACTATGGGCGTTTGTAGCTCTATGGCCGACCACGGAAACACGTCTGCCCTGGACCGGCGTTCACACTTCTCACGCAGCAGCCGCTGCCCCTAGTGGGAAGGCTGAGCTGCCGGGTGCCTCAGTGCTGGGCCCAGCACAGCTCGCCACCACATTCTGCTGCCCAGAGAGTCCATAGGCCTGCCAGGACTCAAGGAGAGGCAAGAGGAGAAGCCATTGCCCCTCCTGGAGGGTGGGATACCAGACACGAAGGGCAACTATCATGCAAGGCTGCCACAGACATGCACATATATGGTCACCTGTTTGTGGTGACGGGGACACCACAGCGCAGCGGAGACAGACGCGTCTTTTCAATAAATGATGCTAAGCAGGCATCCAAACAAAGACCAAAATGAACCCTGATGCCTACGTTACACAGTGCACACTCAAAAAATCAATTCTAGGAGGACTGTACATCTAAGTACAAATGGTTAAATAACAGGTATTTAGAAGAATCCTAGAAAAAGACCTTCAGGTTGGGATAGGCAAACATATCTTAAACAGGGCCCGCGAAGCACAAACCATGAAGGAAAAGATGATGGCGACTGAACTACCTTAAAACTAGGAACGTCTAGTCACAAAATGATACCATTAAAAGAAATAAAGCAAGTCACAGACTGGGTGAAGATATCTGCAATACATAGAGGACTGACATCAGGAAAAAATTATTTTTAACAGCTTATCTATCAATAAGGAAATAACAGACAAACCAATAAAAAGTGGAAAAGAAGCAACTTCACAAAAAGAGTTTATCCAAATGGCCAATACACATATGAAAAGGGGCTCGACTTCATTAGTTATCAGAGAAATGCAAATTAAAGCCAGAATGAGATACCATTTCACACCCAGCAGAATGAGAATGGAAGTCAGACAACACAACCATTTGCAGAGACGTGGAGAATTCAGAACACGCATACTTTGCAAAGTGGTACAATCGCTTTGGAAAATTGGCAGGACATACCTATGCCCTCTCTCCTGGCAGGTTCACCCCTAGGCATAAGCCGGACAGAAAAATACATGCCTATTCACCAAAACACATGGCTGAGGGTTCACGAGCAGCCCTGGTCCCCACAGCCCAGCAGTGTGTGCTCAAACAGGACACGCATCAGCATTTACCGCAGAAGAATGGCTGCATCAGTGGTCATATGCAGCAGCACAAACACATGCATGGGGGTTCCCACCAGTGCAGGGGGAGGGCCGCCTGACGCCAAAGGGGGCGCATGCTGCACCCCACCAGGCAACACCAAGCTCTGCCGCTGGGAGGAGCACAACCTGCCCTGGGGAGGGGGGGGAGGCTGCTGGGGTGCCCCTAACTCCGGTCCTGGGTCTGGGAGCTGGCGACACAACTGTCCCCCTTACAAAATCCACTGAGCTGTACACTTAGGGTTTGCGTGCTTCTCTGTTATCCTTTCATTAAATTCGATAAACAAAAGGGAAAATCTACTTCCTCAGCTATCTGCTGACTCAAATTTCTCCACTTTTCATAATTAACTACCAATCAGGAGAGAGAAAAGGGGGGAGACTGGTATGTGAGTTCAATCAAAAGAGGAGGAAAAATTCCAGAAATCAGTGTTTTTTACTGAAAACAGTAATGTCGCCCCGAGACACACAAAGAGAAGGAAGCCGAGTCCCGTCCTCGGTTGTCCCGGCGACACAGTCAAGGTTTTGCCATGAGAATGTCTCCTTTTCATTCAGGTTTGTACGGGGCATGAAGTCACCCTTCCAGGACGGGGCGGGAAGCAGATCGGGATGATTTCTAGTTCTCGTAAGGGCTCTGACTTCAAACAGAACAAAATGCTAAATGTAATGAATGATTCCTCCAACCACTGAGCTAGAAATCAATTTTTTGACTCATTTATTGTGCCATCGCCCGCTCACCAGTAGACGCTGCGTGTCGTCCCAGGAAACTGAAGCCGTGAGCTGGGAGAGCTCTGATCTTCCGCGCAGGCTGGGCCAGTCTATTTCCTGAGAAAAGTAAGTGTGTCTATGAGAAAAGAAAATCTCTCCCTAGGAATAAATTAAGAAATCGAAATGTAAAGCTACATCATGGATTAAAACTGATTCCCCCAGAGAAAAACTGAAACTGGACCCCTGCCTGACCCTGCCTGTGAGGGTCGGCGCAGTGACAGCCACGGGTGAGAGCGGGGGCCACAGCGCACAGCGGAAAATTCAGGAGCGGGTCTCGGGGACCTTGAAGGTAGGGAAGGACTTGCTCAACAGAACTTCTAAGCCCCCACGGCGCGCACACACCACGTGTGCTCAGGCACATCACACGCAAGACGCCGTCCGAGAGCGAAGCACCGCCCGGCCGGAGCACTCGGCGACGGGCACCGGAGAGGATTCCTGCACCGAGAAAAAGACAGCAGTGCCCCCAGGAAAACGGGTAAAGGATCTGAACAGACTGACGCACAGAAAGGAAACCCAAAGAGGCCTCTAGCAAACGAGGAAAGGTTGAGAGAAACACACATGAGAACGCTGGGCTGTCACTTTGCACCCAGGCCTGGGAACGCGGCCGTGCAGGACCCCAGCACTGCTGCCGGGAGCGCGGCTGGAGGGGCCCTTCTGGGGAGTTCTGGCCCACTCAGCGGCCGGCTGGGGGCCCCTCCTCCCTCCCCTGCAGCGAACCCTGTCTCCCTGGAGCCTTGGGGCCCTTCCGCGGGGTGCCCCACCTGACTCGGGCTCGTGCAGGTGACTTGCTGTGGCCTGTGGAACATGGGGGACAGGACAAGCACAGGGCCCCGGCCATGCCCGTGCACTGCATCTCACCCTGAGCTCCCACCGCCCATCAGGCGGCCGTGCCCGGGACAGACACGGGCCCCAGGAAAACACGGGGGTGTGGGGGGCAGACCTGGGCAGACCCGAGCCCACCCCCCGGCCAGGCACCCTGCGATCCACCCCCCCCTGACGGCACACCTGTGGCAGAGATGCAGGCCCGGGCTCGCAGCACTGCGCTGAGGGGTGACCGGGGCGCAGCGGACCCACGGCGGGGACCGGGTTTCACCGCAGCGCCCTTCCTGCCGCCCGCTGCGGGTAGAACGGCGTCCCCCGAAAGATACGTCCGCCCGGAACCTTTGCTCGTGTCCTTATTTGGGAAAAGGGCCTTTGCCCTTTCTAGTGAGGGAGGATAACGAGGTGAGAGCGCCCTGGGTCGGGCCGGGCCCTCGACCCATTGCCAAGAGCCCCTTAGAGGAGCCGAGGACAGAGGAAGACGCAGGAGGCGGAGTGATGGCGGGGGCGGGGCCGGAGAGGCGCAACTACGTGCCGCGGCAGCCGCCGGGAAGGACGGGAGAGGCCTGGACGGGCGCCCCCCCAGGGCCGCCGGGGAGCCGGGCCCGCCGAACCGACTCCGGACTCCCGGGCTGCGGATGGGGGAGCACGTTCCTGCCGCTCTGGGCCCCTGGTTCGTGGCGCTGGGCTCCGTCGGCTGGGACCTGACCCGGGATGGGGTGGGGGGGGCATAAGGGAAACCCCGCCGTCTGTCGTCAGCCCGGGAACCCCGGCCCCGGCCTTCAGGCCCCACCCCTCAGCTGGCAGGCCCCTCCCACGGAGAGGGGCACGGAGGCCCCACCTGGGCCCAGGCGGACGACAGATGCGGTGAAACGGCGACGTCTGCACAGGCAAAGGGTGGAAAGGGTCAGCGATCCATACCTCGCCCGGGAGGGTGGACCCCTGGGACCACACTGTCCCCCATGAGGCCCCCCGTGTTCCAGCTCTTACATGTTAGGAATAATGGGGCCTTTTCAAAGCTCTGCCACATGGAAACTGCCCCTCACGGTTTCTGAAGCCGTGGAGACCTCCACTCGGGCAGTCCTGAGGGCTGGAGGGCCTGGCGCCACTTCAGCCCGTCCTGAACCCTGGGGGCTGAGATGCCCAAGCTGGCCAGAAACAGCACATTCACTCATGTCTTAGTCATGATTCACAGTATGAATTAAGGATTGCTGATAATTCCGAATTCTCAAATAGACTTGATAGCGTGGGTCAAAAAAAGCCTGACTTTGTAAAGAGAGACTGGGCAGGGAGGTGAAAGGGGAGGTCCCAGTGGTGTGTAAGGAACAGAGATTCATAGCCAACCAAGAACACCCAGTTGGACATGACTGGGTAACTTCCTGCAGGGCCTAAAACCACTTTGGGGTACCTCCCCTCCCAGGCTTGAAACGGTACCAGTCTACCAGTGCGTGCAGGTTAACCCAACCTGTAAACTCTGGGCACTTCTATGGGCTGTAGGTGTTTAATCAGACGTACGGCAACAATAAAGGCACGCCCGGTGGAAGGGGGGACGAGGCTGACCGGTGGACAGCAAGGCCCTGTGTTCACGCAGAAAACACTCGCCGTGGTGTCCAAAATGGGAAACTTGAACAATGAAGCAATTGTTTTCCCCAAGTTGGGGGTGATTTGCCCTCCTCCCTCCTTTGTACTGGCCTTTTAAAGGGCAAAGAACACCCCCCATCTGCTTCCAGGGAGCTCAGCGCATGGGACACAGTGCAGACAAGCATGTTGTGCAGGTGAAAAGGGTATTTGCTTTCTTAATGGAAAGTCACACACTTTTCTAAAACAAAGAGAAATGTGACTTCAGCTTTACAATTCATGTCTCTGAAAAGGATAAAATGGTCCAAATACATAAGATCAACCTTCTTCCTTGAACCCCCAACCTCCCTCTTTTCTGGCTTCTCTCTTACCTGAGCATCTATGTCTGAAGCTACTAGACACTCAGTTCACATCATTTTCAAGTGCTGACTCTAGTTGCCTCAACAACTTTCTGTCGATGACTTGGGCCTGCCTTTGGGGGGGGCTGGTTTCTGCAGGAAGCCTTTGAGTATTCTGCTATTTCTCATTTTAGTGTAATACATTCACTGGCATGGGGTCTGATACATCTGTCTCACCTGTTTGGCTAATGTGAGCCGGGCCTAAGAGACAAGCACCTCCCTAGCACTGAGGCCGCAGGTCTGACCCGACAGGGGCATTTTCCCAGGGAGCCAAGGACTTGCCAGGGGGCCCACATCGGCTCCTTGGAGCACCACAGCCCAGGACAGGATGCCACATACATTGCTACAGGACGTTCCTCACTTATTAGTGCTCAGCTACAACCCGGAGGGGCCCCAGTGAAGGTAAGGACCCTGTGGCAGCTCAGTGGGAGAAATGGGTGAGATCTCTGGGGAGGCCGTTTACAACCTTCAGTGTGCCTCAGTATCCCCCTGGTGGCTGGTTCACCCATGATTACTGGGCTGGCCTCGAGGCTAACTCAGTAGCTCGGGGGTGAGGTCTGAATATTCGCATGCTGAATGAGGTCTGCTCTACCTATTCTAGGATTTATTTTATTGCAAGGCAAGCAATTATAACTGGTGTCAAAGCAACTCAGTGTTCCTTTCCTATCAGTTCGTATTGTGATCAAAACAGTAAACTTGACACTTTGCTCCTGAGTCTGAGGGAGAAGAGACCCGCTTGCAAGGAGAGAGGGGGACTGATGTGGAGAAGCAGAGCCGCAAAGGGGCGATGCCGGGGGCGGGCAGACCAGGGGAGAAGAGGCTGTGAGCCCTGGCCGCGGCGGGAGCACACAGCCGGAAGGTGTCTGCAAAGAAGGCAGGCTTCGCCAGGACCAACCCTTATGGCACCTTGATCTTGGACATCCAGCATCCTGGACAGCAGGGAGGAAAGTCTGCTGTTGAAGCCAGTCAGTCCATGGTATTTTATGGCTGCTGGGCCACCTAACAGCTGTGAGCTCTGCAATTCTACTGCTGGGTTCAGGTACAGGGCAGGCTTGGGGCCTCCTAGGTATTAGCAGATCAGTTACTGTAAGCAGGTGGCTGAAGAGCCACAATAGCCCTGCAAAGACTGCAGAGATTTGGAGAACTGGATCTGATTACGCACTGCAACCCTCACCTTCCCCTTCTCTACGCATCTCTCCCCTCCCCCAGAAATATTCACAGAAATGCAAGCAGCAGTCAAGCCCTGGTTTCCGGAAGGTTTCAAACCCCAGGCAGGACCCTGCACTACCAGGCAGGGCCACTGGGTGGCAGGCCAACACGCGGCTCAGCCCCTCGGTTGGTTGAGGCGGCGCCGGGACAGAGGTTAGTTAGCAAGGCTGCACCTAATTCGTTTTAACCAATTCATCCTGAAAGGCAGAGGCAGCTTAAGTTATTTTTGCTTTACTGCACCTTTATTGTCCTGGTAGGCCTACATTTCCACTTAATGGTTGGAAATTTAGCATCCAAATTGAGATGTGCTATAACTGTAAAATACACCCCCGATTTTGAAGGCTTAGTACCCAAAGTACAGTAGTCATTAATGCATTTTTATACCGACTACACACTGCAATCATATTTGGTTACACTGAATTAAAGGAGACGTTATTAATTCCCCCCCTTTCTCATCTTTTCTTCATGTGGCTACACTGCGTTTCTATGGGAACATTACCCCAGGCCTGGGGACCCTCTTGGTGCTACAGGAGAAAACAGGTCCACATGCCCAGGCAGGGTCCGCCTTCTGCCAGCCTGCTAAGACTCCACTGAACCTTGGGCCTAAGGAGCTGAGAGGGAAGAGGGGTAGAGGGGAGGAGGGGGGAAGAGAGGGAGGGGAAGGACCAGGGGAGAGACGGAGGCAGACATTTACCTTAAGATGCTGGCTCCCCTGATCCGGGCGGCTATCGAGTCTGTAATCTGCCCGCCGGGAGGCCGGCAGCCCAGGGAGGTGCAGAGGCCGAAGGGTGTCTGCTGGCAGAACTCCCCCCTCCTAGGGGCCCTCAGTCTTTTTCTCTTAAGGCCTCTGACCACTGGATGAGGCGCACCCACACTGTGGAGGGCAACCTGCTTTATCCAGAGGCTACAGATTTGAATGTTAACCTTAACTAGATACACCCTCACAGAAACCTCTAGACTGGTGTTTGACCAATTATCTGGGTCACACACAAGTCACCGTCACACTGCCCCACCATCCAGGAAATGAAGGGCCGACACAGCTGCCTCTGGCTGTGGGTGAGTCCTTCCTGGCTGGCGGGTGCTCCCCGCCGGGTGTCTTTTTCAGGAATACCAGGTCTGGGTTAGGGCCCCGGTAGGTGTCCTCTGGCCCCCACCCCATTCTGCCTTCCTGAATGCTGCTCCTCAGATGTCAGCTCCAGTTCTCCTCCCCCAGGAGACCTCCTGAGACGCCCAGCCCCACTGTCACCCCCTCCTCTGAATTCTAAGCTCTGTCTTCCTGCGCCACTGACTCAAACCGTTCACCTCGTTTCTGAAACATATTTTGCATGGCTTAGTTTGGGGTGTTGCTTCTGTGGGCACAGCTTAATCACACGGCCCTTGAAATAAGAGCCGTGTCCCTCGTAAGGACTGCACTGAGCCCACTGCAGGCACCAAGTGCTGCCCCGACTCCTGGCACTGTTCAAAGAAAGATTTCCTTTTTCTCTCCTCTTCATAGACTTTCCGCTGCAGGAGGTTCATGCTTCTCACCTGGGAGTGAGCCCAGGCTCACGTCTCCGATGCTCTCTGTGATGCACGTAGACTCTCCTCATAGCCTCCATCCTTCTGGATGGAGAAGGGCTGCTAGTTCACCCCCACCCCCTTCTGCCTGTCCCCTCGAGCTGGCCCCTTCCCTGCGAGCCTGCAGGCGTACGTTCCCCAGGGACTAAACTCAAGCTCATCCGGGGTCACTTTTCCCAGACTCAGGAAACTACCTGAACCAGTCTCATGGCCAAGTGTATCAAGAGTTAAACATTAGACTCTTGTACAAATATGTGATGAACACATACCAAAGATTTGTTGAGCTCAGCTTGGGAACCAACAGTGATAAAGGTGTTCAACGAGCACCGGAGGGGCACGGTTTATGTCGTGAGGCTAGGTGGCCTCACTAAATCGGGGGCAAAAGTGATCACTGTCCTACAGAGACATGAAATTATGACCTTCGGGGTCATCTTCTAGGCCACAGAAATCATTTGCATCTCTCCTAACAAAAAAATCCACAAACACGTGCTTTCACAACCAGTGATGAATAGCAAGTCAAGTTGGGGTGCCTTCCCCTGGATAATTACGCAAGCCTTGGGCTCTCGGCTCAGCAAAAGGACAAATGGAGACTGAACGTGCTTGTTTCACCCGGAACCTTCTCTGTGGTGATTTGCTGCAGTGGCCTCGGGACACTCATACGCTCACTCACGTGCCTGGGAATCGGTGGGTCGCTGGCTGCATACGCCCCTCTTTCCGTGGGGCTAGCTCGGCTTCCTGCCAGCATGGCGGTCTAGGGGGTAATCAGACTTCCCGCCCAGGTGCGGGTCTCCAAGAGGGGATTCCCAGCGCGGGAAACAGCTCCAGTCATTGGCCGAGGAGGCTGCGGACGCCCCTCCCACCCCAGAGCGGGCTCCAGGCCAGCCCAGGCTCGCTGGAGGGGAGGCTCTTGCTCTCGTGGGAAGAGGGTGGCGAAGGGCTGTGTGGCCGCTCTCAGCCTGCCAGCCGGCCCACCAGCAGTCACATCACACTGTCCTGCGGCCTTCCAGCCGGCCCTCTGTCGTCCTCAATTCTAAAACCACGAGCTGAGTCTCAGAGCCCAGGTCTCTTTAAGAGCACAGCTGTAGGGAACAAGCTATAAGCCAAGGACGGGGTAACAAGTATGTAAAATTATATTCTTTCAGGGATTTTTTCCCTTTAATATACAACTATTAATTTCTGGAGAAGGAAATGAAAGATTGGCAACGATACTGCATCCACAGAAAGAATCCAAAAATTGAGCAAGGAAACAGACTCGTAAAGGGAAGGTGTCAGACCAGAGTGCCGCTCCCAGGCCCTGCCTCCTGACAGTGGGTCACTCCACAGCTGGGCACAGAGGTCGTGGTCCCTCCCTCTTTTTAACCACATCATCTTGGCTTATAAAGAGTTTTGCTGTTGGTGTGACATTGTGAGGTAGAATCATACAGCACCAAGAATTCGTTTTCACGCACTTCCTCTGACTTGCGCGCTCACAGAAGCTAAGTTCCTGCTGGAGCAACGCACCGTCGGTCCGAAAGCCTGGGGACCCTTTCTGAGGACTGACTCCGGAGCCAAGAGTGGAGCTGCATTGTCCACGCAGAAGCTTCGTGTTTGCTCAGAGCTTCACAATCCAGTAAGAGACCAGCTTACCTGGCTTGTTCTTCAGCACCAGCTTAAAGGCACAGAAGCCCAGCTCCAAAGAGGTTGACTGGGTTATTCTCAGCTGGAAACAGTTTGTAGAGCTGTCTCCACGTCTCCTGGAGAAACAAATAGGACCCAGAGGTTGGGGCTGCAAGAGCCGAGCAATTTGTCCGTGCTCCCAAGTCTGCTCTGCACCACCCCCCTGGGCTGACGTCTGGACAACGCTGTATGTGTTAGAACGATTTCATACCTGGTATCTTCTCTGATCGCCTGGGATTGAGCAAGCCAGCTGCCCTCGCTCCCCGCCTGACGGGGTCAGGAGTGATGGGCAGATGAGGCGGCGCTGCGCAGGCAGCAGCTGGAATTTAACAAGATGTTTGATGGGCCACGATGGCCTGGTAGAAAGCGTGGAACCACCGGGACATCATGACGTTAATACCAGGAGGAGGAGGAGACGGGACCGCAAATCTTACCCCAGCAGCCGTTTAACCACAGAAACAGTGTGGTGCCGGCACTGCTCAGGTCCATGGATCCGAACCAGGGATTCTGTTCCTCTGGGGACGTTTGGCCATGACTGGAGGCATTTCGGGTGGTCACCTGGGTTGGGCGGTGGGCAGCGGGGACGCTGCTGGCCTTTTGAGGTGGAGAAGGCGGAGCTGGGGCTCCTCCAGAGGGGCCAGCCCACCCCCAAGGACCACCCACCCCAGGTGTCCAGGGTGCTGAGCTCAGATGGCTGCTTTACCCACGTGAGCAGACACTGGGATTGACCTTAATTCACCTCCAGGTCACACACAAAGCAAGTGCCTTGCCAATGAGTTTCAGCCCCAGGCAAGTTCACTATAGATGCCGTGTGACCAGAGACATGACCGTAGAACATTTTTGGGATAAAAGGGTTTTTCCCAACTTTATTCCCACGGTGGCAGGTCAATCACTAGAATCCCATCCACTCAGAGCGAGTCTGCAGGCAGCAAGCCAGTCTCTGCCTCTGGGCCCCTCGACCTGCACAGCCGTCTCAGTCTCTGTCCTCTGCTCTGCTCTCCTGCAGCCTTGCGGCCCTGCCACCATGTGGTGCCCAGGGCACTGGGCGGAGCTCTTTAATAGAGTCAATAGTAACGTATTGCCCACACGTGTGTAGTGAGCTAGCGGACCAGGGCCAGGTGAGAATCCTGCCCACAGGAACTTTCATTTTATCCACACGAGTGTCACGTTTACAGGAGGGAACTTACCAGAAAAGCCGGCAGGTAGGTGTGGAAGGCAGCAGAATCAACTAGGCTGGCTTGTATTAGGTTGAAAGACTGTGACCCAAGTGGGAAGAACAGGCTCGGGTAAGTGACAGCTGCCAATTCACAGAGATGGCTCCGTCGTTCAGCGCTCTGTCCTGGGCCCTAACGTTGCTAGAATTTTATCAATAACCTGGACACAGATTCAGTAGCAAAGTCAGTGAGATTTTCAAATTGAAGACGTCTTGGAGAGATACCTAAAACAGACGAAGACCAACAAGGTGGGAATTTGCAGGGATGAACGTGAAACTCTGCCTTTGGAGCAGGACCCCACCCCCGCCCCAGGCTCACCGTGCAGCCTCCTGATTGCTGAGTGGAGAAACCTGAGAATTCTGAACGTGGCTGTGTGTGCGCAGCAGCTCTGTCTGCTGTCTGACTCTGGCACGGCACTTAACAGTGTTTTCTCATACGTCAGCTTATCTGATCAAGCCTAGAATCTGTGCAAGAAGCTACCAGAGATACTTTTAGATGCATTTTATAGACAGGGCTCAGAGAAGCCATGTGACTCCTAAAATTATAGTGAGCTGTTTTGGAAACTGGGTGTTTTATCCCAAATACTATGTTCATCCCACTCTGCTCAGAGCCCAAGGAGGGGTTGTGCACCATGGGCCGAGGGCAGAGCCTTAGCCTGGGCTCTAAATACCAGGGGCAATCCTTTAGGCACCCAGATAAAAAGTTAAGGGAAAGAAAAACAGACTTTGTCACTTCAGTAGCACAGTACAGTGGGCGGAGTGTTTTCCATCCAGTCCAGTGGTCTTTATGCATAAAGGTAACAAATAGTTTTGGAAATGAAGAGCTGCAGGGA
Source organism: Manis pentadactyla (assembly GCF_030020395.1). NCBI lineage: Eukaryota > Metazoa > Chordata > Mammalia > Pholidota > Manidae > Manis > Manis pentadactyla. Next base: position 146,850,683 of record NC_080025.1, read on the forward strand.
ATACTTTTCATATGAATCCTTGAGGAAAATGGGAGAGGATGAGCTATAACCAAGCATAGGGTGACTTAGGAAACCTGGGCAGTGGCTCGGCCATGAACATAGTTGAGAAAACTGGACCAAAACTGAGAGGTTGACACGGAAGACTAGCTGTCAAGCTAACAAAATATCCATCTCACAATAAATGTTAGAAGACTTAACTCATCCATTAGGATAAAAAGGAATTTCAAATTGGACTACTGCATTAAACATCTATTGCTGGGTAACACATCACCCCAGCTTAGTGGCTGAAAACAGTAACTACGTATCAGTAACAGTAACACTTTCTGTGGGGCAGGCATGCAGCACATGAGGGTCCTGCTCAGGCTCTCACGAGGTTGCACAGGGTATTAGCTGACCCTGAAGCCCCGCTGGGCCTGGAGGGTCCACGTCCAAGGCGGCACCCTCACACCCGGGCAAGCTTGTCTTTCTCCCCGGTAGCCTCTCCACAGCTGTACTCCAGGGTCCTCACTGACGTGGCATCTTTCTCTCCAGAGCAAGCAATCCGGAGCCCCAGGCAGAAGCCACAGTGGCTTTTATAACCTAGCCTTGGGAGGCACACAGTAAGTATCCTTCCTGCCATCATCTACTGGGTACATGGCCCAGCTCAGGCCGGGTGGGGGGACCTCACTGGGGCCACCATGGAGGCTGGCTGCCACCATCAGGATACACACCCAACTCTATAGCTGTGTTCAAGACACCCAAAACAGTTACTTTTTGTGTACACACACACACACACACAAAGAAAGAAAAGGCAGAGGTCATAGCCTTAATACAAGACAAGGTAGTGTTTCAGCCAAAAACCTTAAATGGGATAAACAAACTAAAGCAATTTGACCCTGGAGCATTATAATTGACATTTAAGACGTAACAGTAATGATATTAAAACACTAAATATTATAAAAGAAACTTTGAAAAAGCAGAAATTACAGAACATACAAGCAAATAGGCAGACACGTGATTTAGAGATTTTGTTTGTTCTCTCTGGTTGTATTAACCCTTCTTTGGGTTATTTGAAAAGACTTTTCAGTGTCCCATTTTAAATGATCTTTTATCTTTCTGGCTGTACCTCTTTACATAATTTTCCTAGCAGTTTCTCTAGGGATTACAATAGACTTACCAATATTTCAGTCTACTTAGAGTTAACATGTTACCATTTCAAACTGTAGCAGCCTTACAGCCACGCTGGCCCCTCTGTCCTCTCTTGCTCCTGTTACAGTCACCACATTTATTACATCTACAGGGTTAACAAGCCCAGAACGTGTCATAGTATTTGCTTTCAACAGTCATACATATTTCAAAGAATTTAAGAGGAGAAATGGAGTCTGTTATATTAACCCAGGTATTGACTATTTCTGTTGCTCTAACTTCATTCACAAAAATTCACAAAAGTTACAAAGTACACAGTAACTTCAATTAATTTCAAAAAGGAGAAATAATGTAGAAACACTTTCTAATCATAATTAATCAAACTAGAAACTGATAAAATCACGGAACCAAAAAAGGCCTTCACATAGAATCAATTCCCTATCAATCAATGTTTGAGTCACAGAGGGAAACAACAAAAATGAAAATGCTAGATAGAATTCATGGAATACAAACAAAGCATGCTCATAGACTTGAGTATTTACATCAATAAAAAAGAAATTAATTCAAAAAGTTGGAAAAAGAGCAGTAAACTGAAGCAAAGCAGAAAAAAGCTGTGAAGATAATAGAAAAAATGTTCTGACACAGAATAACAGCTGAATTTAAGAAAAAAAATAAGTGGTTAATTCCTAATCAAAGAAAAATGAGAAAATTAAAAAACCCAACTGTGGATAAAATGAAGGTTCCTATGACCAGGATTCTCACCTGGCCCGGGTCGGCCAGCTCACTACACACGTGTGGTCAGTATGTTGCTATTGACTCTATATAAAGAGCTCTGCACTACAGTGTTCTGGGTGACCCAGTAGCATGGCTGCAAGGACACAGAGGCTGGAGTGGTGGCAGCACCGAGGACAGAGGCCCAGAGGACGTCTGCGTGAGCCAAGGGGCCCAGAGGCAGATACCGGCTTGCTGCCTGCAGACTTGCTCTGAGTGGGTGGGATTCTACTGATTGACCTGCCACCATGGGAATAAAGTTGGGTACAACCCTTTCACCCCAAGAACATTCTACTGTCATTTCTTTGGTCTCATTGAATCCATAGTGAACTTGCCCAGGGCTGAAACCCATTGGCAGGACACCAACCCAAGAAGTGGTAAAGGTGCTGTGACCCCGGCACTGTGCTCAGAGCTCCCCACATACCAGCACACTGACCTCTGTGACCATCCCAGACTAGCAGCTGCTGTTGTTGCTGTAATTATATCCATCTCCACTCTATAAGTGAGACAATCAAGTTCAAAGAACTGACTCAAGTTCTTCTCCTGCTGCAGCTGTGGTGTGACTGGACCATGAGCCCGCACTGCCTGCCGACACTTGAGTGTGACACTACTGTCTCCCATCTGATGACAGTGATGGACTGGCTGTCAGCGCAGATGCCAGGCCACTTTGATCTGAGGACACTGGAGGCACTGATTCAATAGGTGGGGGCCCCGGCATCTGCCCCTCACAGCTCCAGGGGCACCTGCTGTACAGCACCACACAAGAGCTTGGAGCCTGGTGAGCATGTCGGGATGGGACCCCAGTGTGGATAAACTGAGAGTTCCTGTGGCCAGGATTCTCACCTGGCCCTGGTTGACTAGCTCACTGCACACCTGTGGGCAATACAGGGCTGTTGACTCTATATAAAGAGCTCCGCCCAGTGCTCTGGGTGTGATATGGTGGCAGGGCTGCAAGCCTGCAGGAGAGCAGAGGCTGGAGTGGTGGCAGCACCGCGGACAGAGGCCTAGAGGACAGCAGTGCAGGATGACTGTGCAGAGAGGCCCAGAGGACAGCTGTGTGGAATGACTGTGCAGAGAGGCCCCCAGGACGGCTGTGCAGACAGAGGGGCCCAGAGGTAAAGACTGACTTGCTGCCTGCAGACTTGCTCTGAGTGAACGGGATTTTAGTGACTGACCTGCCACCTGGAAATAAAGTTGGGTATAACTCTTTCACCCCAAGAACGTTTTGCTGTTGATTTCTGTGGTCACACTGAGAATCCATAGCAAACTTGTCTGGGGCTGAAACCCATAGGCAAGACACCCAGTCGCAGGAATCAGATGTGCACAGGATGGCCCCAGTCACAGCCAACTTCTGCACGGCAGTGGTGGCTACCATTTGTGGAGCACCCTCTCTGAACAAGCCTGTGCAGAGGGCCTCAATTCCGTTATCCTATCACAAATGTACAAAGGCAGGACGTGTCAGAACTCACTCCCAGCTGGGTGGGGCATCTGCATTTTTTGACCATCTTCAGCTGACTCAGGTGTCGCCAGGTGGGAGTCACTGCGCTGGTGGAAAGCATCCTAGAGCGGGATGCCGTGGCCTTGAGTGCAGAGTCCTCATCTGTCCGTGAGGGGTGGGGTGGGGCAGAGTGGGCAGGAGGTCCTGGCAGACTGGCCAGGGGCCCAACCCTTCAAAACTGAGTAAGGTCAGCTTTTCCCAAACCACAGGGGAGGTTCACGGGCAGAACTGCCCGACTTTCACATTTGCTTTCTTTTCCTTGATCATCTTCCCTTCAGCCTTGACACCTGAGCAGACAATCGCTACCACCATGGTGCCAGCAGACGCTCGGTCCCTGTGCTGGAGCCTCCCAGGGCCGCAGGGCCAGGGTCACGCTTCGCACACTGCAAAGTGCTGAGCCCGTGTAGATGGCTCGGTGGGCACTTGGTGCCTTTCTGGCTGGAATTTTACTTTCTCTCAGGTGCACCCCCAGCAAAGGGCATAAGCAATTCATTTCCTGGCTTAATCCGCACTGCTTACGGCTTTCAAATTCTGACCCTCATGGTTATGCTAACGCTGTCTTGGTGATTTAAAACTTCCTGCCGGCACTCGGTCTGGGTTCCTCTGGAAACCTAATGCCACCAGGCCTGCCAGTTTTAGTGCATCACTGCACTGGCCAGACTCTCCTAATGAAGATGTTGGCAGTCCATACTGGTGTTTAAGCACACATATCCTAACTTCAACTTCAGGCTATATTGTCCCTTGAGGTAAATATTGATTTGGTATTTAAGTTCCATCAATATTTACCTCTTAAGTCAATGAAGCCTGATGCTTATCTCAACTGACACTGATATCTGTTCAGAGCTTATTCTCATGTCCGACCTTTAATCAAGCAGCCTGGGGAAGGGAGTGGGTTTGGTGGGAGGGACGGATGCACAGGCCCGCTGGGTTGTGGTTTAATTTCTCCTCCTCGGGCCTTGGTGTCCTGCCTGGTTTGGAGGTCCCTTCATCCCTGACACTTGACAGCTCCATGATGGCTTGCTTAGAAGGACAGCGTAGGTCAGGTGCCTCGGCTGTGTGGGTGGCAAAGCCTGGAAAGTAAAAGGGTTGTTCCATGTGGATGGACTAAAAACACACACCTGGCGCCCATCTCGGTGGGAACTGCTGGGAACCAGATTTCTGGGGAAGTTATGCAAACAGATGGTCTTAAACCCAGGACCCCAGGACCAAGGAAGTGAAGATCCTGGAGGGAGCTGGAAGGCCCTGCAGTGCCTCCCAGAGGGAAGGGGCTCTCTACCCAGCCCTGTACCAGCCCTGCCCGGGCCAGCACCCACCCTGCCTCCTGGGAAGTACTGGAGGTCAGCCTCGTGGGACTGAGCTGGAAGATGGAGGTGGGTACTGGGCCTGTGCCTGCCTCCTAGGAGGGCAACGCTTCCTTAGCACCGTGCTGGACCAGCCATCAGATGCCAAGCACACCCTCCCAGATCCTGGGAAAGGGAGATGTGAGCAGCCTTCACCAGGCATGATGGATAACTGGACATGTCCACTTGGCTGGCCAGGGGTGCCCAGACATTTGGGGTGACACTACTGGGGTTATGTCTGTGAAGGTGTTTCTGGCTGGGACGAGTATTTGAATCTGTAGACTGAGTGTGGGCCCCTGTGGGTGGGCCTCATTCAAGCTGACAGAGCCCTGAAAAGAACAGAAGTGGGTGCGGGAGGACTTGCCCTCTGCCCCGCTGTCTTCCAGCTGGGACGTCCACCTCCTGCTCAGGACGGACCCCAGGCTGCCAGCTCTCCTGGGGTCCAGCTCGGGGATGGAGCTGATCTGGGGACCTGTCAGCCCCCTCAGCAGTGAGCCGATTCCTTACGAGGCGCGTTCACTTCTGCGTCTTCCCTCGCTTCTGTCCCTGGAGGCCCTGGCTGACCCCCAGGCCGTGCAGCAGGCCCCCAGGTGAGCTCTGGCTGCGCTCTTAGGCTGAAACTCTCAGCTCCTGTGGCCTCTGACCCTGGCTCTGCCAAAGCCGCGACAGTGACATCTCCTGGCCACCGAAAGGACTGACCAGCATGCGCTTCAGGTTCCAGACCGCAGGACTGCATCTAGGGCACTGGTGGAAACAGCGAACGTTCCACAGCGTTTGCTCAGCTGGGAGCAGGGAACGTTCCTGCCAGGACTTCAAGCTGCAGGGGAGACCCGCACGGCCCAGGGCCAGCATGTGCCAGTGTGGGGAAACCCAGGCTGCTCAGGGACCTGGCTAGGGGTGTGGGCAGAGTGGGAAGAGCCCAGTGTGGGGTCAGGTGGGCCCGGATCAAATCCCTGCTTTGCCCCTTGACAGCGGAGTCCAGGTGGGCGCCCCCTCTCAAGAGCTCCTGGGGTGTCAGCATGCCTCCCTCCTGGACGGCTGTGGGCACTCAGGGACAGGGTGCTTGAGCAACTTGGCGTGTATAGGTGCAGCCCCGATGCTTCCCGAGGGCGTCACCTGCTTTCACTGGCTCCAGTGCTGGGCCAGGACCAGGGACAATGGTGGGGTCCAGACTTTGGGGACATGGGAGCCTAAAGCTGACTCTCAGGGTGAGAAGAGCCTGAGGTAGAGGGTGGGGGGAGCCAGGGGCAGTGCGTGAGGGTGGGCGAGGGCGGCAAGCACACAGGCCTGGAGCACCTTTCTCAATTCCACCCACAGCTCCAGCAGCCAGCAGAGCCCTGTGAAGGCTGAGGTGGAACTTTCCAGAGTGCTGTGAGGACTGCCTGTTGGTGCGATCGGCACTCAGAGTCAGGTTTAAATGGTCACAGAGGGGACAGTGCATGCAGCCGCGCGTGTGCCCAAGGATAGCCACCTGCCCCTGCGGCTGAACCAGCAGAGGGCTCCGAGCTGACGGGCGTCTTCATGAGGACACGGGCATGCTGAGCCCTCCCCCCACCCCAGCAGCTTTGTCTGGGGTCAGAGACACTGCAGGGACCCAAACCCACCACCTTGGGGTGGCCCAGCAGCAAGTCAGTAAGTGAGCAATGTCAAATAGGGCAGCATCGTGTCGGAGAGGTGACCCCCCTAACTCAGGGTCCCGGGAAGCAGTCCAGGCAGGGACATCAGCCAGGACAAGGGCACCAAGATGAGAGTGGCTCTGGGTCTCCGGACTGCAGCCAGGAGCCCGGGGTGGGATGGGCTCCCGGGTGGGTGTCCTCAGGCTGGCAGGGCAGATGCACCTGTCCCCCACCGCAGGCCTCCATGCTGCCACCAGAGGTATTTCCCGAAGTCTGGGTTGCCTCTGCTGACACAGCACTCCAGTGACAGTGTGGCAGGCACCCTCCCTGGCCCACCTGGGCATACCTGGGGGCCTCTTGACCCTTAACTCCTAGGGACCTGGTGGCTACCCTGGCAGAACCCCTCCCAGGCCATCACCTCCTCAGCCCACTGCCCTTCACTCCGTGCCCTGAGCCTCTGCTGAGCACTTGGAGACCCACCTCCCCAAGGCCCAGGGGGGCTCCCAGGGGCCCACGGAGTCCCTCCTTACCAGCTCTGTGTCTGTGTGCAGCAAGTTTCTTTACCTTCTTCAACCAAAACTACACATCACAACAGGTGGGTGCAGAAGCAGACAGGAAAATCCAGCACCTCCTACTTGGCCAGGCAGTAAAGAGATTTGCAAAAATGTAAATGTGGCTGTGTCATAAAATACATTTTAAAATATAAAGGATTTATTTTTTAAATAATAAACATTTTTTATGTTCTGGTTTACTTTCTCTATGGTAAATCTCTAGCTGGTAATTTCTGATAGGCTGTAAACATCAGTGGGTCCCCAGGCCCCCAGTAACTTCCAGGAGGGTGAAGAGGTCCTTACGCTGAATGCGCAGTGCCCAGGGCCACTGCACTGAGCCCCCTCCAGCAGACCAGCGTCTTGTGTTCCGTGTCACCTGTCACCTGGGCCTCTCAGGTGAGGCTGAGTGGCAAACACATCGTGTTCTCCATTTTCCAGGCGCTGTTCGAGGCCTTCTGCAAATATTAACGCATTTGATCTCCATGTAATACCATGCGGTAAGCACCACGCTGTCCCACCCCTGCCACCGCCGCTTACAGAGGGAGCCCAGAAAGGTTAAGACCGCTTGTGGTCACACAGTGCTGAGCCTAAACCCAACCCAGCAGCCTGGCTCCAGAGCCGGAGTCCGGGCTCTTTCCCCCTGGACTGGACTGCCCCGCACACCGGATTTTTAGTTACCGGTACTCACTAGCCATGTCCTCTCAAACTACTGCACTTTAATAGCAGTCTTTGATGTCCTGACCCTGTGGTTTTTAAGTCACTGGTGGCACCACCTCCTGTGGCTTACAGAAGTATGGTGTGTGGGTACAGCGTGTGTCTGAACGGGTTCGCCAGGGCTGCTGTGACAAACACTGCAGATCTGGCGGCTTAAGCAAGACATTCACTCCCTCCCGGTCCTGAGGATGGCAAGTCCAGGATCCCGCTGGGGCAGGGCTGTCCTGGGCCTCTCTAGGGGGCGTGCGGATGGCAGCATCACCTGCACAGGGCGTTCTCATGTGCACGTCTGGGGCACACTTCCCCCTCCGTAAGGACCCCAGACACCGGTGTGGGCCCACTCTGCTCCCTCATGCGTCATCTTAACTAATTACATCTGCAATGACCCTGTTTCCAAATAAGGTCATACTCTGTGGGGCTCAGATTAGGACATCATATGAAAAGGGGCAGAGCCACAGGTAGGTTTTTGTATTTTTTTAAAAGCGTCACTGAATGTACTAGGAAGTCTCTAAGGGCTGGCCCTGCGGAGAACCGTCGGGAAGGTGGGCGACCGCCGCCCAGGTGGTCCGGTCCGGAGGGGCACCGGGCTCGCTCTGCTGCAGTCTGTCACTTCTTGCCCGGGTCCAGTCTGTTTGGGCCACAGGGTCACAGAGGTGCTGGCCTGCTGGCGCAGCTTCTTCCAGCGTGACACATTATTATTTGAATACAGTCAGTTCATGATTCCAACATGCTTTGGCAAATATGGTTAAAATAAATGTTAGTCATAAGTCCTTTGTGGATCAGCGAGGTTATTCATTCTCCTTGCTGAACTTGGATGCTCTGAAGGCAGATCATTCTCCTACTCATATTCGTTTCTTGACCACCTCTTGCAACCCTGTTGTAGAGCAGGTGCTTAGTCAATATTTACTAAACCCAACTGTTGACCCTAAAGAGTTTTGCAAAACTATTTGCAAAATCCATCCAAACACCAACATAAACAATCTGACCATATATTCACAGACACAGTACCTAAAGAGGAAGCGTTGTGGATGACCCAGACGTATGAACAGGTGACGAGGGACTCATGACCCAGCACTGCCCTGCCACACCGGGAGCGGGGCACAGCTGCTCTTCCCCCCGTCCAGCCCCCATCACCCCCAGGACAGAACCACCAGAACTGGCTTTCCCTGAGTCCTTGGGTGCGTTCAGCTCCATCCCCTGGACCTTCCTGTCCCTCACATCCCCAGGGCCACTCACACACACTCACACATCCAGCTGTTCACACGATGACTGCTGTCGAGACCGGCTGGGGATCTGGGAACCGGGAAAGCTCCCAGGAGGCAGAGCCAGGCTCCGGGATGTCTGCACGGAATGGCACGGGACGAGTTTGGATGGAGTGGCCAAAGATATGCAAACCCTCTGAGGGTTGGGAAAAGCCACCCAGTGCCCTAGGAGGAGGGGAAATGCTCAGGGGCCATGCTGGCGAGGTCCCGCTCTCAGCAGAGAGTGAGTGTGTGCCGAGGTTCTGGCAGGGAGGTCAGGATGCAGGAGCGGAAGGCACCCCACGAGCGCCTCTCTCCAAGTCGGTCTGGGCCAGCGCCGCGCCGTGCAGGGCTGTGGCCCAGGAGCCTGCCCAGGTAAGCGTGGTGGGAGCAGGATGGCTGGACTGGAGTTACTTTTTGCCTCCAGGATTTGGTGCCTGACTGAACGTCGAGGACAAGAAGAGTGGTCATCCCCGTCACAGAGCACCTGGGGTTTCTAGCTGAATCACCAGGAGGCTGAGGGACAATGATGCCATTTACTCAGGTACCAAGGGTCTCGGGGAAGGTGCATATCTGACAAGTGGCATGAGCTCAGTTTGGGAAGGAAACTACTGTTTAGAATAGGAGTGATTGGGAGGAAATGGAACACGACTTCAGACCTGGCATGACACGCGATCTAGTTGGAAAGCTGGAATGTGCACATATGAAGCGTCTAAAATGAGTCATAAAGGGATTCATCTGTCCGTGCAGAATAACTGAATCTGAACTGACTGTGTAAGGGCTGAGAGGAATGTTGGCAGAGCCACCCAAGAAGTGTGAGAACATCGGGAGGCCTTCCTGCAGGCGGTGAGGGTCAAGCCTGGTTTTACAGGTTGTGGATAGGTGAACAGAATATTAAAAAATCAGGAGCAGTGTGGATAAAATGAGAGTTCCTGTGGCCGGGATTCTCACCTGGCCCTGGTCGGCTAGCTCACTGCACACCTGTGGGCAATACGTTGCTATTGACTCTATACAAAGAGCCCTGCCCAGTGCTCTGGGCAACACGGTGGCATGGCTGCAAGGCTGCAAGAGAGCAGAGCGGAGGCTGGGGTGGTGGCAGTGCTGAGGACAGAGGCCCAGAGGACGGCTGTGCAGAGAGGGGCCCGGAGGCAGAGACCGGCTTGCTGCCTGCAGACTCGCTCTGAGTGAATGGGATTCTAGTGACTGACCTGCCACCATGGGAATAAAGTTGGGTATAAACCCTCTCACCGCAGGAACATTCTGCTGTCATTTCTTTGGCCACACTGGATCCATAGCGAACTTGCCCGGGGCTGGAACCCACTGGCAGGACACGCAGCATGAGCCAATGCTCCAGAACAGAGGCCTTTGTGCAGAAGTTTTGTTTTAAGAGAAAATACTGAGGTGGGGAGCCGGGAGGGGGGAGAGAGGCAGAGGCAGAGAAGAGAGGGCAGCCTGTCATCCTGCTTGGGGAAAGAGCACCTAGGAGAACGGATCTGAGTGAGACCTTTTCCAGGAAGGCCCTCCTGCTTTGTTCCACTTCTCTCTAAATGAATGATGTGACCTCGGGTCAAGATGTCTGCCCAGCCATAGCAGTTGAGGCAGGTTTATTTAATTGGAGCCATGATTTCAGGCTGCCGTTAGGAGTCGGTGAGACCCTCATGCCGCAGCCCTCCGGCCCCGGGCCCATTCACCTTGCGACCCTGGAGGCTATTTTTACCCGCTTGATGTCAGAGGCATTAGTAAAGGCAATGAAGCAGTCAGACGGAGCTCGGGGCCACGTGCCTCTAGAGGCTCTCTAACAGCCCTGGGAGGGTTCACAGAAGGAAACCTGGAAGAAATGAGTGGCAGTGAATAAACAGCACCTGAAAAATGATAGACGACCTCATTTTGCCTCCAGGAGAATGTTCAGGAAACCTCAGGAGCAGAAGTGCCTCTGGGAAGGCGACCCGCCTGCTGCGAGGGGAAGGGCCCTGTGTCTGGGAGGGGAGGAGCCTCCTGGCTGAGAGGGAGGGTCCTGCTGGCTGGGAGGGGAGGAGCCTCCTGGCTGGGAGGGGAGGGGCCTCCTGGCTGGGAGGGTGGGGAGGCAGGGGGGCCTGCTGGCTGGGAGGGGAGGAGCCTCCTGGCTGGGAGGGGAGGAGCCTCCTGGCTGAGAGGGAGGGGCCTCCTGGCTGGGAGGGGAGGGGCCCTGTGTCTGGGAGGGGAGGAGCTTCCCGGCTGGGAGGGAGGGGCCTGCTGGCTGGGAGGGGAGGGGCTTGCTGGCTGGGAGGGGAGGGGCCTGCTGGCTGGGAGGGGAGGGGCCTCCTGGCTGGGAGGGAGGGGCCTGCTTTCACTGCAGCTTTCCCAGGTTGTCTACTTGCATATACCTATGAAGACGTTAAATGTTTTAATGTTTAATAAAACACCTCATTCTTCTGCCTTAATTCAGTGTGAAATGCTGAGAATCTGCTTTTCTGCAGCAGTAAATTGAAGGTGCTGGCAGAAGGGCCCCCAAGACCCACCCTCTATTTTGTGACTCTTTTTAAATACAAAGTGCTATGCTTTTTTTTTTTCCTTAGTTGTTTCTGAAACATAAGGACCAGCCATTATTTACAGCTACGCACCAGGTGAACTTACTGTGCCCACTGAACCTCCCCGGTGTGGGGGCGACAAGGATCTCAGAGTTGAAGGCCTTCCTGCAGCGGGGAAACAGGACAGAAAGGGCCCGGCCCCACGCAGCCCGGCCCGCTGGCCCCATCACTCTCTGGATGAGGGTGAGCGCCGGGCACCCGGCCGGCGGCCAAGGAGGGCCGGGGAGGCCTCTCTCCACGCTTTTCAACACAGCAGGGCCGAGCGTCCTGCAAGGAGGAAGGGGCGGTGGGGGTCCAGGACAGGAGTGGGGGCTCACGGGACGCTGCGCGGGGCAGGGGCTCTGACGCCCGCAAGCAGGACGGAGAGGCCCCGCCGGCCGCATCACCCTGGGCCCTGGGCCGGCCGGCCGCGGACGGAGCGTGGACACTGGCCGCAGGCCACGCCCTGCCTGGAAGACCACCCCAAGCCGGCAGGTTCAGGCTCTGAGGACTCCGTGCTGGGGAGGCCGCTGCATGGCAGGTGGCAGCCTGGCAGAGGGAGGGGCCTGCGGAGCTCAGAGGGAGGCGGCAGAGACGGGGACAGAGACGGGGACAGAAGGATGGCAGGAGGAGGAAGGAGGCAGAGATTGAGGAAAGGAAGGGGGTGCTTCCCAGGCCCGGCCACGCACAGGCCTGTCTCCTGCTAGGCTCCAGGGAGCCCTCTCCCTTACACCAGTTTCTACCTGGGCTGTCTGGGGAGACCGCTCTGTTGGGGACAGGTTTTTACTGATATGGTAAATGCCCACGAACTTTATGCGAAAAGGTTAGAAAAACTTACCTGCTAGCGAAAGAAAGAGACCCCGCAGACTGAGAGGCTGTCTGGGAAGGGGAGGGGCTTCTGGAAGGCGGTCAGTCCTTGCTGGCGGCACGAATAGCTGATCCCAGCCAGCCCCTCCTTACCAAAACCACACTGAGGGTCCAGTATCTGCGGATCACCGCGCACCATGGTCTCTTACATTGATTTCATACTGGCCTTAATCCAAGGGTCAGCCAAGTTCCCCCCTTACCCCAAGCCTGTGTTTTGCCCGGAGAGGTGGTGACGGCATATCCAAGTACGCTTTTTGAAGGAGGGGGACCAGCAAACACAGCCTCCCGGGTTTCCTGCGCTCCCTGTTTACATGCAGCTCCCCCAGCCCCACCAGCTGGAGCCCCCGGTTCTGCGGTGCTGACACCCTGAGGATGAGATACTCATGGCCCAGCATGTGCTCCACAGGACACTGCTGGGAGGCTCAGCCAGATGCCCCCAGAGCAGGCAGGTGCCTCTCAGTGTGAGCGCACCCCACCCTAGCAACCACTCTTCTGGGGAGCCACAGCCCCACCTTGGGTGTCCATCACTAGGGCTGCGTGATGAACCTCGTTGGCTCAGATGTGGGTGGAGCAAAGATGAACTGACATCACCCACTAAAAGCAGGTAATAGCCTGAGATTTAACAACAGGCGAGGCCCTGGGGATGCCTCCGGAGCAAGAGGCTTAGTGTTAAGGACAGACACTGGCACTGGGGCTCTTGGCTGGCCACTGCCGCTGCTTTGGCAAAGCCACAAGGTGTTTCTGTCTCAACGAATCACGAAAGGTTGCTCCCTGTGGTTGGCGGGATAATGCCCCCTGAAGTCATCCACGTCCTGATTTCTGGAACCTGTGAATATCTTAGGTAACGTGGTAAAAGAGAATAGACGACACAGATGGAATTAAGGTTGCCAATCAGATGACCTGAGGAACGGAGCCTGGTGAGGGCCCTTCAGAGGGCAGGGGGAGCAGGAGAATCCAAGAAAGGCGTGCTGGGAGCAGGCTGGGGGGCGCTGCTGCAGGCTCTGGAGGCCCGCGGGTCGGGAGTGTGGCCAACAGCCGGCTGACACGTCAATTTTAACCCAGGGAGGTCTGCGTCCTGGACTACAGAACCATGAGATGACGCGTGCTGCTTGAAGGTGTCAAAATTGTGAAAATACATCAACGCAGGAGGACGAAACTCATACAGCCCTCTGCACACACACACACCCCCTTTGGGACTGAGTCGTTGAGGCAGAGAGGGATGCAGGTAAGGACCCCTATTTCTTGTGTTCAGTCCTATCCTTTGCAATCTGTTTGCTTCTTGCCAATTTTATATCAACTCAGCACAATAGCGCCATTTATATTACTGCTGGCAGAAATGGGCAATGCCCTTCCGCACTTGCCCAGAGCTGACGGAATTCCTGGAGGTGGTGTTGAAGCACAGGTGGTATCTTTAAACACTGACACTGGGCGCCTTTGAAGTAAGTGCCCTCCCACCTGGCAGGTGAGCAAACACCAGGGAGGGATCAGGTGACCAGGGGGCCCCGGCTGCCACACAGGCTGCCCCAGTTCTTCCGCTTTGTCAGCCATACCCAAGGCCTGTGGGGGCCTTTAATCGGTGGACATTCCTGCTGGGACACTTCAACATTGTTTTTAAAGGACTTGGAAACACATTGTCTGCCAGATAATTTAGATATTTTCTTGGCAAATCTTGAATCTTTGAAAGTGAGAAATTCAAGCTTAAATCAGTTGGTGTCTGAATTATCACAAATTCTGAAATTCACTCAGTGTAAAGAAACTAGCCTAATAAAAGCAATTCCAGATGTGTAACCCTGAGGCTTGTCTAGACTTTCCAGTAAGAAGGACTTCGCTGCTGACACAGTGACTTCCTACTGGGTTTTTCAGCCTGTCCACCAAACACTGCCTTGACATTTCATCAAATGAAAAAATAAAGCTTTACGCCACTTTACCCTAGACACATCCAAGTTCATTGGCTTCTGCTCTAAAACTCTCTCAGGAATGTCACTGCTATTTAGCCCCAACAATTTTTATGTTCTTTCCATCACCAAGAAAATAGGAACTGTTAGCAAGGACTCTACCTGGTCGGCAAGCAGGGCAAGTTTCTGGCCTGCAGACAGAGCCCCAAACCAAGTTTACAAATAAAAGCCTTGCTTGGTCCTCTGAGACGTGGGCTTTCATGTCAAGATAGGCTGCCAAGAAGACTCTGGGTGGAGCTCGATCATGGATAATTAGAGGGAATGTCCAACCCAGGAATGAGGCCAGGAGAGGCAGGTGTCAGGAGACTGGTTTCTCAGCCTCCGTGAACTCCCAGCCTGTCATTTAACCCCTACCTGTTCCAGATGCCTGGCCTCTTACACATCAGGGAAATGTGTATTAAAGCAGATGCAGCGCCACCACACACCCACCTGGTGCCCAAGTCACCTCCCTGTCATATGGTAGGTCACTGAAGTAAAATTTAAACACAGGAAAGCACAGCCCCACTCACAAACACTGGTATGATGATCATGGAAAAAGAGCCCTTGCCTGGGCAGCCTTCTAACTTGCCCAGGCACCTGATTTCTGCAACCCCAGGGTATCTGTGGGGTGGGCATCTTTAGTGCCATCTGAGGGCACTGGATAGCAATGAACCTGGGCTCCAGCCTGAATCCTCCCAGCAACACAGCTGTAAGGAGAAAACGCTAGAAGGCAGGAAACATCGTTCTTTCCCTTAACCTCTGGATTTCACACCTTCTCATCATAAAACGTGTGTGTGACCTATAGTTATGTCTGTCTTCCACAGCCACAGAAGAAAACTGCTTCTCGGACATAATACCTATTTGTTCAAAATTCAACATCACTGACCCTACACGCTGCGGTTCTGATGACTATATCTGAGACGGAACCCAGAATCCACACTTTCAGTGAGACTCCTCAGCGCTTCTGGTGCAGGTGGCCATCGGCCACACCGGGACCTTTGGGGAGCAACAGGGACGCGGTTATCAATCAGGCTGAGACCGCAGCTTACTCCGGGACTGAGGGGCGCAAGTGGAGGTGCACGGGGCACAGCGCCGGACCACGCTCCTTAGGACATGGCGAGGAACGGCGTTAGCGGCTCACCAGGGGTCTGACTCGGGCCCTGCCCATCATGCACATCGGCAGAGGGTTTGCAGCCAGCTGACGGTTCAAAGGCAAAGAGCAGTCACTGAAGTGTTGTCCTGCTTTCACAGGCATGGGAATTATTTTCCAGCATGTGAACCGGCTCCAGCTCCGGGCTGCTCTCCCACCCCGAGGCGCCTCCCCTACCCCTCTACCTGTGTCGGTGTCCAGCACCTCCTCGCCCTAGAAGGCCATTTCTGTCCTTATCTCCAAGAAGCATGGCTGACCCAGAGAGTATCCCAGGCCCCCATCACCCCTGCAAGGGGCAGGCGAGCCGTGGCCCATCCTGGGCTTTGTCTGTCAGCATACAGTCATCACTGCCCTCTGGGGTGAGGCCTTGGGGGAATCTGGCATCGCGAGTTCCTACCAGCTGGACCCCAAGCAGGGGCCTCTAACACTGGCTGAAGCGGTGAGAGGGCAGGGGCCACACTCCACCATCGCTCCTTTCTCGCAGGTAAGTCACAGATGAACCCTGCAAGCCTAAGGGCCATGGAGTGGGCCAGGAGTCTCCTCAGAAGGGTGGATCTTTCTCATGTGACTTAAAAGAAATTTACTAGCTTCAAAGACTGAATGTGCTCCTAAAACTTAAAAGCCCACCTTGATAATGAGTGTTAAGAAAGCACATTAAGTTGTAAGTCCAAAGGTGGTGGCCTGGACAATAAGAATCTAACTTAAAAGATCTCTGGGCAGTGCTCTTCTGAAAGACTTAAAAGGGAACAATGTTATTAGCATTTCATGTGCATTTAACAAGCATTTTTTGGGCCCTTAGCATTTGCCAGGCACGGAGGGCTCTGAGGGCAGGCTCCTGACTCACCACGTGGATCTGCCCGACGACGGGAGGTGGCCTCCACTCTTTCCCAAAGTGTCTGCAAGGTGCTCCGTGTCCGAAGCATCCTCCCAGGAATGTGGGCAGACACCAGCCCTTCTGTCCGAGAGTTTGCACTCGTGGAGGAAGTAAAGCAGTTAAAGTCAGGTCAGCTCAGCCAGCCAGTGCCACAGGTGCCATGGGGACCAGTGACGTGAAGGGACAGAGCAGGTGGGTGGGTGGGGAGCGGCCAGTGGGCCCTGCCCCCACAGCAAGGGCCTCGGGGTCTACCCTGAGGGGCAGGGGCTGGGCTTCAGGAAGGCCAGTGTCAGGATCTGACAGGTTTAGGAGCTCACCCTGGCCTCTATGTGCAAAGTTGAGGGTCTCAAAGCACCAGAGCAGGGAGCCCCTTAGCAGGCTGCCGCTCCAAACGGATGAACCAAGACAGCAGTAGGGCTGGGGTGTTTGAAGAGAGAGACAGCCTTGGCCACATGGTGCCATGCAGGTGAGGGGAAGGGCAGAGTGGGCTTGGTTCCCAGGTGGCAGCTGGGCAAAGCGTGGGTGTGAGAACCCAGGGAAGGTGTGGATTTGGGGGGAATCTAGATCCCGTTTAGCACACATGAAGCATGAGGCGCGCTGTTAGGCTGGCGGTGACCTACACCTGAGGTCAAGTGAAAAAACCCGCGAGAAGGCAGGCGGTGCCATGCCCAGAGCCACCCTGAGCTCAGCACTGTTGGCGTGACTCTGTGCAACCACTTGTTTCCAACCAGTAATCCACACATGTCTTCTGTTCACTGCTAATCGCCGCATGGCTGTGTCCGCCTGAGCCCCAGGCACTGCGTCCTCACGGGCTGCGGGGAACAGCCAGGTCTCAGTTGGCTTTGCCCCGGGGCCTCCCAGCCAACCCCAAGACTGGCAGCGCTTTGCCTTCCTCCTCCTTGGAGTTGGTTCTGGAGAACCGCCCTGCCTTAAGCAGAGCCGAAACAATGGGCAAAACGTCAGCCCTGTCCGCAGGCGGCATGGGGGCAGTACGGGGATCGGGGACTGAGCGAAGTGGTCTTCAGTCTGCAAGAGCCATGCACAGGTTTCACCTCCTCCCACAGGGGGTGCAGTCACCACAGGCAGGGGTACACAGAAGAACCCTCGCAGCCCGCGGCTTCCAGGCCCCCACCTTGCCCTGCCTTTTCCCTCCTGCCACTCACAGAGGCAGATGATCCCTCTTTTCCCAAGACTTTCTGCTACCCTGGCTCAGTCTGAGACCACCCAGGCACAAGGGGCAAACAGGTCAGAGGTCACAGTTCACACATGCTTGGGGCCCCCTCGGCCCTCTGGGTCCCGGGACATCATCACCTGCGTGCTAGTAGCACATGCTGCACAGTGTTCAGCGGAGGGGACGCTATTGGTCTTGTAACAGCTGGTGGAGGGACTAAGGTACCACCTGGAAGCGGGCAGGAGCCAAGGGACAGACCAGGAGCATAAAATGTGATCCCAGTGATTCCGAGGTGGCCCCAGAGGCCAGGCTCTTCCGTCTGCCAATGACTGCAGCCACAATTAACACATAATGTAAACTTGGTCAACTGTCTCATTTACAGCAACACACACTTGAGTCTCGCCAGGTGAGAGGCCTGGACAGGTCCTACCTCCAGCCCAGAAGGAAGCGGCCTGGACCCCCAGTCTCCAGAAGGGGGGTGATAACCAGCCGTGTTTAAGCCGCCCTGTCGCCTTTGGTAAGGCCGCCTAGCAAATGCATACAGCTCCCACAGCAAGTGTCCCAACTCTGCCGGGGCCTCATTTGTGATGGGATCTAAGAGGCTGGAAAACAACCTCTCCCCCGCCCCCCTCCCTGGGTTCCCGGAGGTACAGAGTGTGAAGGAGGAGCAGATGGGCTGCTCGCAGTAGGAGGATTGTGAAAGTCCATACAAGTGGGATGTACAAGGCAAGGACCAAGGCTTCAGACAACATAGGGGAGGCGACAGGAGTCACAAGTACCGAAAAAAGAAAATGAGGGACCCCAGATGCCAGGAGGCTCAGCCAACGTCCATGTGGCCTCAGGGCAGAGCCCAGGTGAACTGCTCGAATCAACAGCCCACAGTCCCACGAAGGTGGCGGCGGCCCGGAGCCCCTCCCTGCCCCTCCCCCTGGCGCTCTGCAGTCACCCTGGAGGTGCAGGGCTGGGAGCGTGGAGCCAGCCGTTTCTTTTCTCCGGGTCAGCCGAGTCTCATGACAAATGGTGTGACTTAGCAAGTTTCCCACTTCCAGATGGGGTGGCACCACTTTGCACTGGATGACTTCCAAGTTTCCAAAAAACATTCTGTTTCCACACTTGGCTCGCCAGAGTAGGGAGCATTTCACAATTGCAAGCAGATAGGAGTAAGCTGGGTGCACTCAGCACAGGGGCCACTACGTGGCAATCAGGGCTCACAAAAGGGCGAGGGGCTTGAAATGGGCATTGGGCACATTTTTAAATGATCTGTGCATCTCTCCTATCATAGGACAAACACCCATGGCTCGGAAGGCTGGCTGCACCCTCCTCTTGTTTCAAGAGCAGCTATGAGGCGAAGGCACATGTGCACAGGAAGAAAGATTCACCATGTCAGCTCTGCAAATAAGGGTTGAAAAACAAAAGGCTGGGACCCAGAAATCACGGGAGGTGACCACGCGCGGGCGGGTGGGCTTGCACTGCATTCAGTGGGCTTCAGTAGGGGATCCTACAGATGGAGCAAATTCCCATGGGGGGAGGAAAAGAGGATTTTGCAATACTGCCCCAAAAATGTGCACTCTTACATAAATACACAATGTCAACACCAGCCCTGAAGAGCAATGGCACCTCGGTGCTTTGGGCCCCAACCTTCACCCTGACTGTCATGTATCAGTTCACAGCAGCCATGGCGTCAGCCAGGAACAGGCTTTAACAAAGCTGTCACAGCAAACCCAGGCGCAGTAGCAGAATCAATTTTTCTTTCATTAATAATATCCCAATCTGCATGATTCATATGTTATAGTCAACACACACGACTACCAATAAAATCACTGAACAAAAATGCCACCTGCCGAGCAAAAAGAACAAGATGAATAAGTGACTTGACACAGCTAAATGAGCAGGAGACACTCTGTCTCCCCCAAACGATGTCCAAAATGCTTGCCATATCACCATTATTGGGACAAGGGGCTAAGGAAGGCAGAGACAAGCATTCCAGACTGCTCCGCGGAAGGATGAGCTCCAGGGTATTTGTGACTCTGGCAGGTCACCACAGGACGCTTCCCCGAATCCCAGGCAGGGATTGCTGGCTGCTCATCAGGTACCCTCCTCACTCTGCCCTCCTTCCTGGACAGCCCCAGGCCCCGGGGCAGAACATTCAGGCCACAGTGGTGCCACCGTCAGACCAGGTCCTTGTCTTCCTCCAAGCCTCACTGATTTCTGGCCAGAAGTGAAGGCGGGACTGTTCCCAAGGGCGCCAGAGACCGCAGGAGCAGAGCCTCGGCGGGGCTGGCCAGCCCCTGCATGGACGCTGGCCCAGGGATGCCCCAGTGTCAGGAGCTGGGGTGAAGGTCACACCTGGGACCTGGGTACAGAGCAGCCCTGGACCCGGAAGGCAGAGCAGCCGTGGTGGAGGGCGCCCTGACCAACCGAATTTTCTGTGGTGACAGGAACATTCTAGAACTACAATGTCCAGGGTGGCAGCCACCCATGGGCCACATGTGAATGAAGCCCCTGAAATGTGGCCATGTGATTCAGGAATGAAATTGCCTACTTCATTCCATTTTAATGAATGTATATCTAAAGAGCCCTGTGTGGCTGGTGGCCACTGCTTCCAACAGGGCCCGGGAGGCATCCCACACCAGGAATAAAGGCAGTGTGGGTCCCTCTGCCCTTTCCTGGCTGTGTGACCTTGGGTGACACATGTCACCTCTGGATTTCTTTGTCTGAGGCATGGGGCATTGGATTAGCAGATCCCTGGGTCCACTTTCTGCATCCTCACTTAAATATCTGAGCCACCCGCTCTGTTCATATTTGCCATCTTTCCAAAATCTTAGCTGGCTCTACACCGCTTACCAAACACGGCTTCTGGGTGTGACTGGAGACCTTCACAGCCTGCACCCCTGCATCTGCCACAGGACGCTGGTCACACCTCCCGTGGCCCTGTGGTTCCCTGTTACTCTCACCCAATCCCAGAGGAGACCTGCTCGGTGGCAGGGAGGGGCTCCGGGGGCTCCTCAGACCCACTCGGTGGGGGCTGCAGCTCCAGCTTATCTATCCCTCCTTGTTGTTTATGTGCAGGGACGTTGCGCTGTCATGGCAACAGCAGGGCAGCGCAGCTCCCACTCGGGGCTCGCAGGCAGCGAGGGGAGACAGAGGCCTGGGAGTCCCGTCCCTGCCACCGAGCCATGGTGTGGCCTCGGGAGGCCCTGACCTGGACGTGACGATGGTGACTCCCCGCCGCAGGTCGGTGGGAGCCTGACCCAAGCCATTGCATAGGCCGTGCGAGCCTCCCTCTCATCCCCAGGGACAGGCCACTCCTCCGCTCGCACCGGCTCCCAGCAGATGGTGAGAATCTGATGCCAGTTATGGGGCAACATCTCAAGTGGCTTTATCTTCACCTCACTTACTTAACCGGCCCCAAGTTCTGGAGAATAAAATTGTAAAATTGTAAGGATGCCTCCCTGCTATCCCACTTCTGTTCTGGATTATCTCTGCCCAGTCCCCTTTGTTGAGTTTTCTCATCTTCTTCGTTGTAAAAAAAGGAGGTGGAGGAGGAAGAACAGAAGCAAAATGGAGTAGGTGCTCTGGAGTCGTTTGTGTCCCACCGGCTGTAAAGGGCAATAAAACCAGGGGCAGTGGGATGACTGTGACCCCTGACCCCTTCTCCCAGGCCCCAGGCTCAGAACTGAGGTTTGTCTGCATCCTGACAGAACAGCACGGCCACAGTGAAGGCTGAGAAATGGGGGGACCAGAGGCCAGCACCCCATAGCCTTTGACTCCCTTCCCTTTATTTCTGTGCTAAGATCTATAGGCAGCTCCATTAGTAAGTTGACAGAATTCTCCACCTTCAGGGACCACATTTATCACCAGTTGTGTTGTTTCGTCACTGCAGTGATGACTTCTGCTTTCTCGGTCGTCGTCACAACAAACCACCTTGCAGACACTGTGCTGACAGAAGCCAGGTGAACGGGGAAGGCTGCATCTCCGGGCCCCACAAATCGGGTGTCACTGCTGCACCCTGCGGCCGGCAGGGTGCCACCCAGGCCCCTCCCTGGTCCCTTCTCCTCACTCCTCCTGCCCCTCCCATTTGCCCAGCACCATTCAGTAGAAACCCATCACCAGCCACATGCATGAGGTTAAATTTTCTCATAGAGACATTTAAAGAATAGGTGAAATCGATTTTAATATTATGTGCTTTTAATGTAATAGATCCAAAATAGTATCATCTCAACATGCAATAAAAAAAATTATGTCTTTGGGTTACTTACAGCATATTTCACATGATTGTTTTTTCATACTAAGGTTTTGAAATCCAGTGTAGATTGTACACTCTACAGCACATCTCAGTTTGGACTGGCCACCTTTCAAGGGCCCAGAAGCCGTAGTAGGCAGCTCTAGTCCATTCGGTTGTTGTGAGCTGAATGTCTGTGTCCCCCCAAGTTCATATGTGGAAGCCCCAACCCCTGGCGTGATGGCCTCTGGAGGTGGGGCCTCTGGGGTATGACCCTAGAGGTTGTGAGGGTCGGTTTAGTGTCCATGAGGACTAGTGTCCTTATAAGAAGGGCTCTGTCTCTCTCCCTGCCTCACTCATCCTGCCACAGGAGGCCACAAAAAGGACATGGCCAGCCACAAGCCGGGAAGAGTGTCCGCACCAGAACCAGCCTCCCTGGCACCCTGATCCCAGGCTTCCCGCCTCCAGACTGGGAGAGAGAAGCACCTGTTCTGTGAGCCGCCCCGTCTGCCGGGCTCCGCGCTGCTCAGCCGCCTGAGCTGACTGAGAGTTTCTGCAGACAAAAGCCCCTGAAAGGTCAGCAAGCCCGAACTGTCCCAGAGGGCCAGGCGGGGGCGGGGGTGACAGGGTGGGGGGCTCCGCACATCCTCACCGTGCATCTCGGTGCTCCACTTGGCCATGTGTGCAGAGAGTTAAATGTCCAGTTTCTAAATTCACGAGGCTTCCCTGTTCAGTGGGGGCGACAGGATAGTGAGACTCCTCCACGTCGTGCTTCACTACTGAACCCACTGCATATCTGGGGAAAGGGACAGAAGACCCACAACCAATACATGTGTAACTGAGGGGGGGAAATGGTGCGGGGTGAGGGGGGATCCGGGTGGAAGTGGGATAATCTGGGGACCAGTCAGGAGGAACCCACAACTTCTACTACCTACTGTTGGCGATCTAAGAGGTTACACTTGTCGTCGTCAAAAGACCACCGACCAACACAAACAACAACGGTGTCCGTGGCAAGGGCCATGCTGGCATTCGATGTGGCATCTAATGTGACTCCCCCTCTTCCCATTGTTTCAAGCTGTCCCTGGGCCGCATATTAATTTGTTCCATATATTTTCAGATGCTACCTTTTCCAACTGATCACACATAAAAGAATCAAAGGAAAAAGTGAAGATGCAAGACCTGGGAACCATTAAAAAATTAATTGCTCAGATTTATCTAAGTGACAGAAAAGTCCCAAACTTTCTCAAGGTCAGGATTTTAAGTGTTTGAAAAGGGAGACATGGAGAAGTTAGAAAACACTTGCCTCAAATTGCCATCACCAGCCATCGTCATACCAGCGGCTCCTACAGACCAGGTTAAGCCACATCAAGGGACTCCCACACTCCTAGATTCACAGAAGTGTAAGAAAGTGATTAAACAAAATAATTAGAAATGACTGGCAAGTACCAGAAAGAGTCCTTGAGTAAAAAGATAGGATCCTGGGATCAATCTGAGAACAACCTGAAATATCTGACATACAGTCTCTGTATTTTCATTGGCACAGGAGGCAGAGAACTTGAACCCCCACCCTTGGCTGTGACAACAGAGTGTAGTCCAGTACGGCCAGCCTAACCCTTACCAGCCTGACAAGGCTTACAACCATCTCTGAAACTTTGGAGAAGGCAGGCATCAGCTGATTTGAGCAGAGTGGACAAGAGGAAGTTTAGAAGAGGAACAATATTATAAATTGTGCAAAAGGTCCCCTGGAGAAAGGCAAGAAATTGCACCGATAGGAACCAAACCAGGAAGAGCTGCCGAGGGGCCGAAACACAGAAAATTAACGTGATCACAGGGCCAGGGCCAGGCTGGAAGAACACGCTGAGGGGCTCAGCGACAGTGTGGCCACAGAACACTCCAGCCCCGCTGCTCAAGGACAGCCCACCGCCTTCCCCCAAAAGCTCCTACCAATGCTGCCCGGACTGCACAGACGCTGCGCAGATGGGGACCCACAAGGACAGATGTCCTGCTGTTGCCCGAGGGGTCACATGGCTGCAGCAGGGGCAGGTGTCCCCACCACAGAGGGCTCTCCCTCGAGGTGCATATGGACTTGAGTCTCATGAGAGCGATAACTATCTTTTCTCAAGATATATGGCATCTGTTCCCATTCCATAATCTTATTAAAAGGCACTGGCTGCAAGACCTGAGCCACAGAGTTCACCTGGCCTGCCAGCTGGGACAATGGGGTCCCGCAGCTGCCCCACCCAGCATAGCTTTGGGCTTCTTTTGCAAAAAGTGTCTCCCCAAGTCCTAGGGTACACTCATTGACTGAGGAATTTTTCATTAACATTTCCTGGCCCTAAAGGCCCTTCCCAGACCTAAAGGACATGTCATGAGGTGTTTTTAAGGTGATGGAGTGACCCAGTGACCATGTCCACAGGCCATGCCCGGGTTCCCTGCATCCTCCCCCCCCCACCCTTCCAGACTCTAGCCCCTGCCGATCAGATGGAGAGCAAGGCAGGCCCTGTGCAGAGGAGAGACCAGCTGCCAACTGTTGCTCAAAAGAAGCACATGATGAGCCTCGGAGGCATGACATGGAGGCAGCTCGTATCTCAGGAGGGTTAATCCGGAGGGGACTGCCTGCTTATTACATTGGGGTTGACATGTACCGATTCAGGGACAGGCTAGTGTCGTAGCTACCGGGGAGGCTTGGCATGTGTTTGGCCGTCCACCCAGACTCCTAGCACATCGGTGTGTCCACCCAACACACCCTTTCCGGCCGCAGGAACTCAGGCACAGCAGCGCCCTGGGTGGTACCGCAAAGCCCTGGGTGGCCAGGCAGGAAGCCCTGTCACCGCCCCTTCTGCCAATCCCTGTCTGTTAGAAATCGAGCTCTAGGAAACCAGGCCCTGACAGAACTTGGGGCTTCTGTAGTGCTTGTGAGCATCTTTCTCAAATCAAGTGTCTGGCTTTGGACCCACCAGGAGCAAAGCATTACACTTGGCCTAACAGGTAAAAGAGGGAAGGAGAGCCTGGTTGCATGGGGCCTTGGGCACTGGCGGAAAAGGCAACAAAAGCAAGTGAGTTGGGATCAGGGGGACTCAATATCCAGTACAAGCGTTACTGCCTGGCGGCCCCTCTTGCAATGTACATGGAGAGGAGTGCCACCCACAGGGGCCTCACCAGGACACAGGACAGAGCTGCTGGAAGGCCAGCAGAGCTGATGGCGTTCCCTGCTGCCACAGGTCCTAGGCTCTCTGCTGCAGGATGGGCCCCCTCCACGTGCACGACTCTGCAGGCAGGAAGCCTGCTGAAGAGCCGGCCCCGGGGGACCAGCTTAGCCTTCAAGGAACAGGAAGAGTGACTCAGGACAGCTCAGCCACTGGCGGGGTGGCCTCTGCTGCCAGGAGACGGAGGGCACAGGGGCAAACCCCTGGAGCCTAACGCAACTTGCCCTGTGGGGCTTCATAACCACTTTATTCCTGCCAGTGTCTCCTTTCAGGGTGGGAATGCCCTCTTCCAGCAGCCGCCCCTTCTCCCCCTCACACCCACCGCATCACAGGATCCAGTTCAGCCATCCATGAGCAGCAAGGGGGTGAGCTCCCTGCAGGCCAAGGCGACAGCTGGTTCAGTGTGCATTTCCCCCAGGGCACCTGCACAAAGTGGCAGACGGACAATCCCTGCTAACTTGATGGAGAAGCAAAAACATTGTGCACCAGTTTCTGCTCTTGCTTCTGTATTACAGTAAAATCTCACAGTGCCTCTTGAAGCTTTGCTTTAAATAATGCTCCTTTTGATAGATTCTGAATGCAAATAGTCTCCCCGCCAGATTACTTGGAATAATAAGGAGATATCGTATAAAGTTCTCTTTGTAAAATCCAGTTAGATCGTTAAAGATCATAAATTGTTCTTCATTTTGCAAATCTTTGTGGTGTCTAGTACAGTAACCACAAACACAAGCACTGTTTCTTGTGTTCATTCATTGATTTATAGTTTATTAATCACTTCCTCCAAGCAGGCTTGTTACATTTTTCAATTCTTAGACCCTGACGGCTGGCCTAACACTGGGGAACTTCCCTGGGGATTGATGGCTTCCTGTGTTACAGCCTTAAGAGGAAAAACTACAGGCCTATTTCTGGCCAATGAGATGTAAGTGGAATTCTGCTGGTAGGGTTTCCAGGAAACAAAGGGCCAAATACAATTCACACAGGCCTTTGTCTACTTCCTTCCCCTAGTTACCTCTGGCTGGAAGGTCTGTATGATGCTTGGAATTCTGCAGCCCTGTTGAAACCATGAGGTGACTGACAAGTAGCAGGTAGAAAGCTCACAATCTAAGGACAGGAGAGGGCTGGATGTGCTCCTTTGCCCTTCTAGGTCCACTGCCCACTCACCCCCACCCCCTCAGCACTGTCCCCAGATGCTGGCCTCTATGGGCTGCATGGGCTTCTTCATCCTCTGGCTTCTAGCGGGGTTTATGCAAGGGGGAAGGTGGGAGGCACCAATGACTGTGGAGGAAAAGGAAGTCAGTCTCTTGCTCCTCCCTGTCCTGCTGACAGCGGTTCGTCCCTCCTCTGAAAGCCACAGCTCTTATCCAGCAGGCCCCTGATGGCTGCAGGCCGGCAGCAGCTCTCCCCAGATGCTGCCCATGGCTCCTCGCTTTGCCCTGTCAGGCTGCTGGTGGGAAGAGCTCCCTGGGAGCTTATCCATCCCAGGCTGGTTTCCCTGAACTACTCCACCCCTTTTTAAATGATAAATCCCCACCACCACTTTTTAATGCTCCTAAGCCACCTACTGGAGCGTGCCGTCCTCTTCTCACTGGAACCCTGAGAGCAGCTCAGGAAGAACGAGAGGGGGCCCCAGCAGTGTTGCTGAGCAATGGGAGGGGCACCTCCCTGCCGACCTCATGTCATCTGATAGATAAGTAATCGGCACTGGTTGTCACTGGAGGGCACCTTGCTCACACGTGCACTGAACTCATTCCCCCCAGCTGATTCACTAACAGATCCATGAGATGGAAGTTCTGTCCTCAGTGAGACAGCCTTTCGGGAACTGGAGACACATAAATACATGCATAAGAAATAAAGCTACATTTAAAAAATAATAGTTCTAAAACCGAAAGTTTCTGTGATGGCTGCCCTTGCACTGTTCACCATGTAACTTATTCACTATGTAAGAATTTGTACTCCATGTAAGAATTTGTTCGTTATGCATCAGAAGATTGGAGACTGACGAAAATTAGGCTTGGGGTGGATTAATGATTGTGCATTGAGCATTGACTCCCCTATACAGAAATTTAATGTTGTTAACAACTATTTGATCAATAAATATGAGAGATGCCCTCACAAAAAAAATATACATATATATATAAACACACTTCCAATTGTAAAATAAATAAGTAACCGGGATGTAATGTATAGCATAAGGAATATAGTCAAAATATTGTAACAACTTGGTATGGTGATAGCTGGGACCTAGAATTATCATGTATATAAATGTTGAATCACTGTGTTGTACACCTGAAACTAATGTAATGTAATACTGTTGTCAACTACCCTTCAATTAAAAAAAAAAAAATAGTTCTATTAAGAGCTAAGTGACAGATGCATGGAGGATGCTGAGGAGAGAAATATCCTAGCAGAGATGCCAGGTTGGAGAGTCTCCATAGAGAGGCACCCCAGGTAGGGCACAGAGCTAGGAGGCAGGCAGGGCTCCCATAAACCACCTGTGAGAAAGTCCTAACACTTAAAGCCTGAGTGGATGGTGTCTGGGGGAGTCGGGGTGGGGCGTGCATGCTGAGCAGCAAGGCTGGAGACAGGGCCTTCCTAGGGTGACAAGCCCCAGCCAAAAGGGGTCCCAGAGCAGATGCATCTCCATGGGTATGGACAGAAATATCTGGGTGGGGTGGGGAATGGATAAAAGGCTGCATCTCCCATATTCATGGTCAAGGTCTGCTATTTGCAAGTGAAAAAAATAATGATGCCACCCTGGAGAAGCTGTGGGTTAACACTTGGGTTTCTTAGATAATCGGCCTCAGTATAGTATTTCATTGAAAACAGATTTCCTGAACTTATTATTTTTTTAATCTAAACCCTTGGCTAAGATATTTCTTACAGGAAATGTATAGATTCAGCCCTGAGAAGAACCTTGGGTTGGCTGGAAGTAAAAAGAGAAAAGGAAAAAAAAAAAAAGACTGGAAAACTGGAGCAGCACACTTGAAATCTGGGAGATTGTCTTTCCCTCCCAGACAGTTTCAAGTTTAGAAGTGAATGTTTTCCATATTGGTTTTTCCCCCTCTCTGCTTTCTAATCAGTGAAAGTCAACCTGCACCAGCAAATAGGTTCTGGAATGGCCAAAGCTTTTGGAAATCAATCGGTAGTTTGTTTCTCTCAAGGTTAAGAAGAGAGTTCACATGTCAATAGCACACCTGTGTTGCAACTCCCTCACTGCCAGCCCACACCACAGCAGGGGTCCCCATGTTTCCAACCCAACTCAGTGGGAGCTGCCTGGCCTGCACCACCTGCCCCAAGACACAGACCTCTGTCCCCCAGGAAGGCCATCTACTGACTCCCCGGTAATTCGAAGGAACACTGATGTTTGAACAGCGTTTTTCAAAAGCTTCAACTTACCAGTAAAGCAACAAGAAGCTGTGGGAAGCACAGACACTCCCCCACCCCCCACCTGCCCCCACAGAGGGAGGCCCCGAGGTCATTCAAGCAGGAGATGGTGGAGACTGAGCTGGGATCGCCAAGAAGAGGCCCTCGGTGTCAAACTCCAGGAAGCAGTCCGGTCTTTGACTTGATGTGCCAAAGGTCTCTGAGGTCGGGAAAGAGCCACCCCAGGATCAATCAATAACCCGAACCAAACATACACTCTGACGCAGGCATCACAGGTCATGACCAGAGGGAGAGAGGGCAGGAAAGGTAACATCTGCTAGAGGCACACACGGTGCCCGACCTCCAGCTCTGCTCTGAGCCATCAGGTGCCCACAGAGCAGTCCTGTTCGACATCATGTATCTGCTTGGTTGTGTTAGAGGCGCTTTTATTTCTGCAGCTACATTTTACTTTGAGAGAAGGCACAGTGGGTGGTGGGGGCTGCAGCAGGTGGCAGGGATGGGGCTGACAGCTGGGGGTACCGAGCTTGCCCAGGGCCCCCAGACCGTGCACACATTCTGTACACCCCCTTCCCGGGCGCAAGACCCTTCTGAGACAGCAAAGAGTTCTCCCAACTCTGAGTCCTGCTCGATGAACTCACTTGCCCGACTGCACACGCCGGTGAGTGCAGGAGCGGGATTTGTATATTTGTACTGGCATCTGTTCAATGTGGTTAAAGCAATTCCCTGAAAAGAACGGGGGATGGATAATGCAGCCCTGGAACCCAGTACTGCAGACATGAAATCCCACACGAGGACTGACAGTATTTATTGCTCAAACACAGGTCAGAAAGTACTTCTAACCTTATTTAAAATTTTTCAGTACTTTAATTATATATATATTCGTATCTTTTTCCAGGAGTTTATGCAAATATGCTTGAAACACACAAAGTGAAGAATGGGAGAAAGAATGGTAAGAAAATGGGACTCAGAGCTGCGAACGGCCTTCAGCACTGCCTGATGGTCCCTGATTGTCTGCTGATTCTTGAGGAAACTGAACTTCAAAGAAGGTTATGACTTATTCCAGGTCACATGATGAGTTGCTAAGTCAGAACTGGAACACAGAACCTCTGATTCAGAGGCCAATTGCCTCATAACACTCTGCCTTTAAAATCAAATAAATACACTTCCTTGGTTATGGACACATGGAATATTCTCGTAAGAATGACACACTAAAGATGGCTCTTAAGACATATTTGAGGGAGCAGCTGCATGGAGATAGGTCTTGCTCTTTCTATGTCCTGCTCTGTGAAAAGGGGAAGTGGGGGGTACTCTAAATACGTCACTCTATTTCTTCTGCGAGCATCTCACATCTGAAACACATTAATAAAATAATATTTAGAAGTGCTGTGGAAATAGTAATATTTTAAGTAAAGTAGCAGTACAAGCCTTAATATAGTATTCACAAATCAAACAGCATCTGGAGCCCACAGGTAGGCGATTACAATATAATCATGCAAAGTGCCCCTTAAGATACCACTCCTGAATGAATTGGTCTAAAACAGTGGTTCTCAAAGCATGGTCCCAGGTATCAGCATCTTCTGGGACTTCTCAAAATGCAAATGTAAAATGCAAAATACAGCCCCCCTGATCAGACAGGCTGAGGGCAGGACCAGCAGCCTTCACTGCCCACCCCACCTCCCCAGTGGTGTTCCAGTGTGGTCTCATGTTTGAAAACCTCTGGCCTGCCACAAATGAGGTTTCTGACTTTCTGTTGATGGGAGGTCTAAGATAAACACTGCTTCCGTTGATCACCTATCTTACATACCCTGTGGTTAGATGATTGCCTTTTAACTGGCATTTATAATCAACCATTTTCACCCCCACAAGAACCACAGACTTCTCTTTGGTTAAGATCGTTGTTATGCAGGTCAGTGATGAATCTTTAATAACAAAATCAAGCTGAAATAACTTTCTATCAACATGATTTATCATCAGTATTATGCCCTGAAAAAAACGATTAAGTATATAACAAATCCAGTTAGGAAATGTTGCCTCACTCCCTACCAAGGGTCAAAAACTAAGGCCCTAATAATAAAAAGCACTTGGAAAATCCTCAGTGTTCCCAAGTAGATGGGGAATGGTTTAATGTGCCAGCAGCCAAACATCTGCTGCCAGGTTCCTGCCAGGTAACCCTGGATCCGTGGGCCCCACCCAGACTCAGACCTCGGAATCTGCATTTTAACAAACTCCCTGGGAATTTGTATTCACTAGCATTTGAGAAGAAATGAGTTAGATGAGACGTGATGAATATTTGGTGAAGATACAGAATTTCCTACTCTTGCTTTTTCTACACAATGAAAACCCAACTGCTGTCAAAATAGGTATATTATTATCCATAATGACACTACTGAGCAACTATTAAGTGCTTTCTGTAAGCATGACATTGGACGAGTCATTTTTTTTTTAAAAGAGGACCTCATTTTTTATCCTTCCTAAAAAGACTAATTTGAATTAAAGTAATAACTGGCCACTTACTCAGTTTTGAAATTTTGAAAAGTCTCTTGAAGAAAGAAGCCTTCACAAAATTTCTTTCGGTTAGAGAAAATTTGAAATTTAGGAACCAATGGAAAAAGAGATTTGGAAGTAAAAGAAAGAGAGGTTACCGGAAAAATAAGTATCTCAGGAGCAGCATGATGGAGTCCTGATAGCCCTTGCCCTGCAGAACTGGGGTGTGGAGAAAAGCAGAGTGGGGAGTTAGAAAGCCGGGACAATACTTGGGTGGTAGGTGGCCTCAGGAGGTCACGTCAGGGTAAGATCATTTGCCCAGGAAATGGGAAGTGAACTGCTGTGGTTAATTCAATAACAGACCCCACTACGCTGGGGTGCGGGCTGAGCTGCCCGGCAAG
The DNA here is from genome assembly GCF_030020395.1 of Manis pentadactyla. NCBI lineage: Eukaryota > Metazoa > Chordata > Mammalia > Pholidota > Manidae > Manis > Manis pentadactyla. The sequence continues at coordinate 146,881,778 of NC_080025.1, forward strand.
CAGGCATCTGGAGAAGACCCTGGCATAGACTGTGCTTCTCCTGGCCCTGCTGTTACCCAGGAGGAAGAGCCCAGAAGGCCAATGGCTTTACAAAAGGTACAAATCCATCTTTCATGTTGAAAGCACTCAAACAGTCCTGCCTCGGGGCCTGGCATTCTCTGCTGGGAGGGTGGACCCTACTCATAGTAAATGCATCTACAATATTCTCTTTAGTGGGAAAAATGCCCTCACCGTCTGCTCCATTATTAATGGCTCTCCTAGGTGCTGGCCTGGTATTCTGACACGTCCAATAGTTTCATCTTTTCATTTGCTTGCAGGTTGCTGTTTTCTGTTTTCTGACATAACTCCTAGAACACAAGCCACCTCCTTAACATCTTGCTGGTGAATCAAAGGCATGCGTATCTCTGGTTAAAGAATAAAATGTATTGACTGCAAGAATATAAAATCATTCTCCAGCCTTATAAATAATGTTCCCTTTCAAACACTTTTCTCATAGCACATGTATTTCAGATCAACCCTGGATCAACTACATCACTTGCAAAGACAAGTTTCACAAACACTGTTTGACGGGGAAGCAGGCCCCTCTCTGCATGCCCTTCTGGCTGTGCCCTGACAGTGAGGTCATCACAGATGCCGTACGAGATCCACCAGCCCTGACTACAGCGTCCAGGGCACCAGGTGCAAGTCCTGCCTCCAGCTAAAGATGAGAGGCTGAGCGTCACGGTGCAGCCAGGCACACCCCAGGGAGGGGCTTGGTGCGTGCCAAGGATGAGCGTGCTTCCTCCTCTTTGTAACACAGGTAGTTGTTTGAAAACTATAACTTTATGGGCTTTATATCCATGTAACACACATGGCAGCTGTGGCACAGGTAAAGTGTAGCAAACAGATTTTTTTACAGGTGCATAGTGTTTACATTTATGTGAAGTGATGCAATATTAACTCTAAGGACACAGTGACAAGTGAAGGACGTATATTGTAATCCCTACAGTAACCACTAAAAAAAAATACAAGAAGAGAGACAGTTTCAAAAGACAACCGATAAAATGGGGTTCTAAAAACTAACCAACTCTGAGGACAGGAAAAGAAGACAAATGGCAAAACGGTAGACCTCAAATCATTTCCATACAATAAATATAGAGGATTAAACCCTCCAAAGAAAAGGCAGGGATCCTCAGACGGGATTTTTTAAAAGGGAGGCTCAATGATATGCTGGCTACAAGACACCCATTTTAAATATAAACACAGATAAGCTGAAGGTAAGAGGTCACGATCACCCACCATGCAAAGGGAAGGCATGTGGAGTGGCTCGGGTAACATCAGACCGAAGACGGCAAGACAGAGAGTACTACCAGGAATGAGGAGGGGCATTTCATGGCAATAAAAGGGTCAGCTCATCACGAAGGAGCAACAATCCTAACGGTGTATGGACCTGGAGCAGAGCTTCAAAACACAGGCGGCAAGACCCGAGTGCCTAGGCGTGCCCCTCACCTGCAAACGCACAGCTCCCCGCCGGCAGCCAGCCACACATTCCCTACGGAATCACCTGCACTTCAAGAGAAAAGCCCCGGCTCCCGCTGGGGTCAGAGATCCTGGCCGGCTGGGGAGAAGCCAGCACGCCAGAGGACCCTCTCCCCACTCCCACCCATGCTTCCTACTAGAAGTAGCACTTGCAGGTGGCTTAGTGGTAAGTTTGGCTGTAAAAGGTCCTGCTGTCTCTGGCTGCTGAACAGGCCTTGCAGGTAAGCTGGCCACTCTGACGGCAGCCCGGTGTCCCTTAGCGAGGGGTCATCTGCTGCTTCTCCTAGAGCTGCTTTCCCCTGAGGGTGGGACCTCTGGTCAGAGAAGAGCAGGGACCCTGAGTATGGGGAAGGGGGAGGCTTATTTCTTTTCTCAACTGCTAAAATATAGAGATTTTATACCAAACACCCCTGAATCTGAGGAAGAAATTAGTCTAATACTTAATTACAATTACTAAATTATAATTTGTAGAATTTGACTTAACTGCAAAAAGGAAAAAGGAGCCCATAGCTAGATTCTATGGTTTGTCATCCAGCAAAATTAAATACGTAACAAAAGCAAACTGGTACTAACACCAGTGAAATGCACGTACCTTGTTCATCAATGGCCGTGAGCTTTAGACGCTGTTGTAAAACTGCAGCTGAATATTTAAAAGTATAAGCAGTTTACGGATTTCCTGTTAAATCAGATTGAAGCTCTGCTCTGATTTTTAAAATATAGGGAAACAGGAAGTCACTGTGAATGAAAAGCAGAACAAGCAAGAGCCATTTGTCCCCCAAGTAACTGACAGGAGATGAAGATGAGGGGTGAGATTATCATTAATTGCACCTTGCTTCCATCTGAGGGCCAGCAGGAGCGCCACACCAGAGATAGAACTGATAAGGAATATTCATTCCAGGGTCAGAAATCAGATGGAATATACGTGATCAAGAACTGCACACATTTGCTGGGCACAGCTGAACCTCCATCTCATCCCCCATCTCTGGCCGAGCCCCCGCCTGCAGGCAGCTAGCAAGGGGGTCTGGAGACGCAGGCAGCCGCAGGGGCCAGACAGGGCTGAGACCGGGCACACGGGCGGGACCCAGTCCAGGGGACTCGGGGAATCATCCTTAGAGAGCCGACCCAGGGCACCGCCCAAAGGAGGCTCAGAATCCCCAGGTGCCCCCTTTGGGCAAATGTTAACGTCAGTGGGCAAAGATAATGAAAACAGAGAAGTCAAGCATTGGGAGACCATGGAAGAGAGACCAATGAACATTAAGAGAAGAAATTCAAAAAGGAAAATGAAACTTAACAAAGGCTGGGCACCAGCCTCGCCCTCCTTCCTTCTCAGCCGTGCTGGCCCAACCCAGTGGGCAACAGGACGGGTGCAGGTACAGTCGGGTGGGGAAGCAAGAACCAGCTGTGTCTGCCTTCATCCACCTGTTGCCCCACATTTACTACTGTAGCTAAATATACATAACCCATGATTTACCTTTCTAGCTACTGTTAAACACACAGCTCTGTGGCCTCCAGCACATTCACACTGCTCTGCAGTGGTCGCCATCACCATCTCCAAAGATGTTCGTCTCTGCAGACTGCCTCTGTGCCCGTTAAGTTCTAACTCCCCACCTACCCTGCCCCTCACAGCCCTGTAACCCACCACTCCACTTTCTGTCCCTGTGACTGTGTCTCCTCTTGGGACACCTCACAGAGTGGCTCCACACAGTCTTAGTCTTGTCGTGGCTGGCTTATCTCACTTAGCATAGTGCCCTTGAGGTCCATCCCTGTTGCTGCAAATGGCACGATTTTGGTATTTCTTTGGCTGCATAATACTCCATTATATACACATATTTCTTTATCCCTGCATCTGTCCGTGGACACGTGGGTTGCTCCCTACCTCTTGGCTTCTGTGAATAATGCTGTGAACGTCGGTGTGCAAACATCTGTTCAAAAGTTTACCTGCCTTTGCTTCCTTCAGGTACATGCCCAGATGTGGCACCTCACGGATCCCTGTCCAAGGTTTCCTCATCACTTCTGCCCTCACGCCCTCTCCCCAAGCCACCACCACACCTGCTTTTCCTCCAGGACCCACGATTGTGAGCTCGATGGCAGCTGGGAACCTCCCCTCTTCCTGCCGCCTCCCCAGGGAATCCCAGCCCCTGCTGCTGTGATGCGACTGGCCCTGCCTCATATCCCAGGAGGTCTCTTACCCTCTCTCTCTACTGCCACCATCGCTTTATCCCTTAGGGTCTCCCCTGTCCACACCCCCCACCCCAAGCCTGGCTACAAAACAGGATGTGGCTTTTCCACATTCCCTCTCTCTTGTGAATCTCAAGCAAGGGTACACAATGAATACCCTTCTTTTGTTTCAAAGATTTTGTGGCCAATAACCACCGGGAAACCGACAAGGGACTGAAAACAGCAAAGAGAAGTTACAGGCACTCCACAGTCCTCCAAGATTCTCAGAGGCGCTGTTCCCAGCCTCTGGCCCTCAGCTGCCTCCTTAGGTGGCTGGTGCGTAGAGCCAGGGATTTCTACCTTCAGTACTGGGAACTGGGCTCTGTGCCCCCAGCCCAGCCCCTGGGCTCAGCCACGTAGACAACACGATGAACTGTGTGATGCCATTTCTCCCTCACAGATCCTGCACTGCAGACGCTCTAGGTCGCAGGGCTCATCCCAGCCAGTCCCAGCCCCCGTCAGCCAGCGCCCGTCGTCTTGCGACCAAGGCGAGAGACAGCACGGCCAGCCACCGCACTCCACATTAGAGCTGCCAGGCCAAGGCCACCTTCGATCCTACAACACGAGCCATCATCACACTGCGGCCTGTCTCCCGGACGGTTAACAGCAGCCCACCCAGATGCCCAGCTGGCGGCTGGTCGTTTTCCAAAGCAAACAATGTCCACTGGGCTCCTGAGCTCATGGCACCAGGCACCCAGGGCTGGGCAAAGTGTCTCTAGAAGAGAAATTCAGTTCTGCTGACACTGTCATATAGGTTACAATGGCACCTCTGCCGGCCAGACTTCCAGCTGCAGGCATTGTCCACATGGGGTGCAGGCACGTGGCCTCAGCACCCCACTGTGTCCTATCTCAGTCCAGCTGCTCAACTGCAGCTCCTCAAGCAGCCCAAAGAGCAGCCTGACTTAAATATTGCTTTATAATCCTTGTAATTCTTATACTTACATAATTATAACAAGATCTTATAATTCTATAAGGAGACAGGGAGTGGCCATGAAAACATTTTCGCCCATGCAGAACCCGTCTATCTCATGTCAAAGGACTTTAAGAAAACTACAGAACTTGAACACATTTATCAGGCACAACCAGAGCTGCTGCAACAGGAGATGAAATAAGCGGTGACTGAGACAGCTCAGCTCTCTGCTGCCACGGCCCGAGGAGCGTGACTTGGGCTGTCGTCCTGAGCTCTGTCTTGTGGAGTGGGGCACTGTCTTGCCCATATGGTGGCAGCTGGCTCACCTTCCTGCCCACGCTCCCTGGTGCACGAATAGACAGATTCCAGGAAAGTGTTTTGTGCTTAGAGATGAGCCAGGAGGTGCCCATGGCACTAGCGTGCACATCCCATCGGCCCAGATGTAGGCCCATGACCACACCTGACTGCAATGGAGCCTGGCAAATGTGGTCTCTAGCTGGTGGCCGTGCATCCAGTCAAATCTCAGGGGGGCTGTTACTAAACTTCCACTTCTTATGCATCTCTTAATACACACAAGGTAGTATGGTGACATGTATACAACTTATAAACGTTAATATACTTTAGGGGTGAACATAAATTGTATGTGTATTGTACAATTTGTAAACATTAATATACTTATTTAGAGGTGCAGGGTGAATACAGTTTAATGAACAGGAACATGAGATCCAAAAAAGATTTGGAGCCCTCACCCCGCAGGACAGAGGCTAAGCTTTTGGCACGGCCCTCCCTCAGGATCGGCCCGCCTGTTCTCTCCCACCTCTCTGGACACACAGCGACATCTCCAGCCATGCTCAGTGTGCTGAGGGCCTCGCACCGTTCCGCCCTCCCCACTCCACAAGACAGAGCTCAGATGTCACATCTTCTGAGCAGCACTGCTGATCATGGCTCTTTGGTTCTCATAACGTTCCATGGACTTCAGTGAGAAGGTCTCTGCCTTGTGCCCTGAAGTGGTGTTTGCACGTGTCTGGGGGCAGAAGGACAGAGCTCCTCCCTTTTGTCCATGCTCTAGTCCCTGGAACCTGTGACCATGTCACCCCACATGGTGTATACATGTGCCCAAGTGATTAAGTCAAGGATCTTGAGACCAGAGATTCCCTGGGTCACCCAGGGGGGTCCTGTGTGAGCACAGAGACCTTGGAAGTGGAAGAGGCACATGACAGAGAGATGTAAGGACAGGAGCAGAGGGGACTGATACCCTGGGGGGAGCCACATGCCCAGGAAGGGAGCTGCGGGCTGGGGGTGGGGGTGGGGGGATTGTCAAGACACAGGATTGGTAGGGAAAGGGATTCTTCCCTGGAGCCTCCAGAGGGAGCTCAGGTGCAGACACCTTGGTTTTCGCACACTGGATCCGCTGCAACTTCCAACCTCCAGAACCAAAGATAATAAACATGTTGTTTCGAGCCCCTAAGTTTGTGACAATTTGCTACCAGCTCCAGGAAACCCCGGTGTTCTTCTTGACCCACACGTGAGCTCCCTCTGTGTCTAGCACAGGGCACACAGCGGACGCTCAGCGAGGGTTTGCAGAATGAAAAGCAATTGGGGGACAGAAGCAGCTTTGGACCCAGACCTGAATTTGAATCCCTCCTCTGACACCTGCTATGCGCGACTGCTTGGAGCAAACGTCTTCAGGACGTGGCTTCTTCACCTGCTAGGTAACCACGGACACCTCTTCCAGCTGTGAAGATTCAGTCACAGAGGCCACGCAGGCAGCCGTGCACACGGGCAGGCCTCTCTCCCGCAGGCCTCAGCGTCTGTCTGTGCCTGTGTCCTGGTGCTGCCTTCACAAAGCACCACATGCTCGGGGCTTAACACAGCAGACAAGAGTCCCCCAGCTCAGAGGGCCAGGAGCCCAAACTCTCAGCGTCAGAGCCATGCTCCTTCTGGGGGCTCTAAGGCACAATCCCCCCTTGCCCCTCAGCCTCGGGGTTCCTGGCTGCCTGTGGCCTCCCTTGGCCTGCAGCTGTCCCACTCACCTATGTGTGCCCCATCGGTGCGCAGCCTTCAGGGGTACCAGTCACTGGAGAGGGCACCAGGGCTGCTGCAGCCTCATCTTGACTAATCAGATATGCAATGACCCTGTTTCCAAGTAAGGTTTATTTTGAGGTCCCAGAAAGGACGTGCATCTGAGGGGAGCCATCCAACCCAGTGCACCCTCTTCGCTACAGCCACCCACCAGTCTCCGAGTCCGTCTTCATTCCTCGGGCACTTGGGACCTGGCACACGGTCCATCTCCACAACCCGGACCAGCTATCAGCCAGAGCAACTTGGTCCTCCTCGAGCCCGACCCATGCAAACCCCGGCCTCTCTATCCCCAGACCTCCACCGCCCTGTGGCTCTGTCCACACCTCTCCAGCCACCAATCCCAGGGCCACTCTGCGGACTTTGTCATCATCTGCAGCTGGTGTCCCTCTGAAGCCATCACTCACAAAATGTCCTGTGTGACTGTCTTCTCCTCCCCATCGCACAGCCAGTAACAGACCCGAAGGTGCTTGTGTTAAGTCAGCTGGCCAAACAAGCCCCTGTGTCAGCAGAGCCAGCCTGCAGAGCGTGCACGGGGCTGCCTGCCCTCTGAGGCTTCCTGCTGGGCACCGCCAGGAGGGCAGCTGCCTCCCCATCGGCCTCCTGTTCTACTGCGAGGATTCCACGACTCCACCAACCCCAAGTCAGCATCCAAAACATCCTCGTCCCCCAACCTTCCTTTGTTCTGCCTGGAAAAGCCCGAGCAGGGTCCCCCACACCACCCCGAGGATGGCACAAAGGAACAGCCACACCCCTGCAGGCCCGGTGGAATTGGCATAAGCCTTAGCCAGGCCTCAACTGCGAAACTTGTGATCAGTGTCCCCCTCACTTTTTGCCTCTCCTTCCAAACAAAATCCATACCACCTGGGCATTGCCCTCGGGCCCACCCACCGCTTCCAGGCCTTTCCACCCAGCGTTACACTAAACCCCTACGTGGCCTCTCATCCTTAATTCCCACCCAGCCTCACAGGCTCTGAGGGAATCACCCACATGTTCCACCTTTTTCAGTCTCTACTGGAATCTTCTACCATCACTTAAATGTGCTCATGTCTCTCCCCTTTTTAAAACAAAGGGACTCCCTACAGATGGCATCCTTCTTCACCTTCCACCCTCACCCCTCCTTGTGCACACTCACGTAGCACTGTCCTCTCACATCACCTTACGTGCAGCAGCCTTGCTTCTCTGCACTGCTCGACTCCATGAGGTTCCCACAGCCTGTCACCATGCCCTGTGGACAGGGGTCATGTGCCCCTGCTCGCCCTCCCTCCTGGCCCACACTCCCCTGGATTTCTGAATTGCACACCTACTTCCCAGCACTTGGCAGCCTCTCTTCCTCTCCACCTCCAGGGGTGCCTAAGGCTCATTGATACCTCAGCCTACTACTAAAAAAACAAAATTTAACCAAGTCAATTTGAAGATCTAATTGGCTTTATTACGTGATTTGGGCAGCAATCCACCCAGCAAGAAGAGATCTGAAGCAATTGTACAAAATGGGAGGTTTTATAGGAAGGAGGTGGGGGTGGGCAAGGAAATTATTAGCAAAAGCAAAGAAAGGACGGTGTCGGGCCAGGTCACCCGCTTAGGGGAAGTGCATTGTCAGCATGAAGTGACCTCATCTTCTGGGGATGAACAGGGCCCACGTGACAGAGTACCTGATTGGTGCTGTCGAGAAAATTCCAGATTGATTGTTAAAAGGTCACATTCCCAGGACAGGTTTGCAATTGTAAGTAAGCCTTGTCTGGGGGGCAAATTCCTCCATTTGGGGCTTGTCTTTTTCTCCACACTGCACTCTGCCTGGTCCATCTCCCAGAGGTTGTGGCGCCACGTGCAATGGCTTCTGCAGCTGCTCCACCTTGGAGGGCTGGTGTCCTGGCTAGTCATGACCCCTCAACTCCCCCTCCCAGGGACGGAGGTAGGAAGGACAGTTTGGCCCCACCAGACCTTACAGAAGCAGCTCTGAATTCTTCTATTTCACTGATGCGCCTGCTGTCGGCTGTGGAGTCCGGCTGCCCCGAAGCTGCACTGAGGGGCTGAGCCCCAGAACCAAGAGAGCAGAGGAGTTAAAGACTGTGGGGCATTGACCAGACAGGAGCTGGAGACAGAGAGCTAACAGGCAAATTTTTTTCTTTTTCCCAAAGAACTGTTCTTGTAAGGCCTGGTGGCCCTCCACATCCTGCACGGAAGACACACTGATGGCCAGGCGACTGGGCGTTCCCCTGCACAGCGGCACTGGCTCGGTGAGGCCCCACCCACAGCTCGCTTTCCTTCTTCACCGGCTCACCTCTTTCCCCCTCTTGTTGGGCTGACACTCAGCAATAAAGCCTTAGCAAGCGAGCTAAGACTCCCCAGCACACGGGAATACCACCCTGCTGTCAACAGGATGATGTGACACCTCGTACCCACTGGGATAAAAGACTCCAGGAGTCAAGTAATAACAGGGATGGACAAGGGCGTTGAGAAATCAGAACCCTCGTGCCCTGCTGGTGGGGTTTTAAAATAGTGCAGCTGCTCTGGGAAACGGCCCAGCAGGGCTGCGGATGATCAAAGAGAGTTACCCAGGCCCGGCTGCACTGTTAGCAGCCCCAACCAAGAGCAGGAGAAACACAAGTCTCCGCAGAACTTCCACATAAGCATCTACAGAAGCACCATTCATCACAGCCACAGACAGAAGACAACACAGTGGTCCCATCAACTGGCCAAGGAATAAACAAAACCCAGTATTTCCATATAATGGGACACAGTTCAGCCCTAAAGGAATGAAATATTGATACAAGATACAATGTGGATGAACCTGAAAATACTATGCTAACTGAAAGAAACCACTCACAAAAGACCATGTATTGTCTAATTCCATTCACATGAAACTCCCTAACAGCAAGACCTAAAGAAAGAAAGCAGATCAGTGGCTGGAGACAGGAGGATGGTGGGGATGGGCAATGATAATGGGTAAAGCATGTGGGAGTTTCTTTCTGGGGTGATAAAAATGTTCTAAAATGAGACTGCTGATGGATGGATGCACAGCTCTGTGAATGCATTAAAAGCCAATGAATTGTACACTTTACATGGGTGAATTGCTCAGTATGTGAAGTTTATCTTAATAAAGCCATTAAAAATGATGACATAAGGAGGCTCACTCTCCCCACTTTTATTCAACATAGTACTGGAGGTTCTAGCCATGGCAATCAGACAACACAAAGAAATAAAAGGCATCCAGACTGGCAAGGAAGAAGTTACACTGTCCCTGTTTGCAGATGACATGATATTGTACATAAAAACCCTAAAGAATCCACTCCAAAACTACTAGACCTAATATATGAATTCAGCAAAGTTGCAGGACACAAAATTAACACACAGAAATCTGTTGCTTTCCTATTCTCTAACAATGAACTAGCAGAAAGAGAAATCAGGAAAACAATTCCATTCACAATTGCATCAAAAAGAATAAAATACCTAGGAATAAACCTAACCAAGAAAGTGAAAGACCTATACTCTGAAAAATACAAGACACTCATGAGAGAAATTAAAGAAGGTATCAATAAGTGGAAACACATCCCATGCTCATGGATACAAAGAATGAATATAGTCAAAATGGCCATGCTGCCTAAAGCAATCTATAGATTCAATGCAATCCCCATCAAAATACCAACAGCATTCTTCAATGAACTGGAGCAAATAGTTCTAAAATTCATATGGAACCACAAAAGACCCCAAATAGCCAAAGCAATCCTGAGAAGGAAGAATAAAGCTGGGGGGATTATGCTCCCCAACTTCAAGCTCTACTACAAAGCCACAGTAATCAAGACAATTTGGTACTGGCACAAGACCAGACCCACAGACCAATGGAACAGACTAGAGAGCCCAGATATAAACCCAAGCATATATGGTCAATTAATATACGATAAAGGAGCCATGGACATACAATGGGGAAATGACAGCCTCTTCAGCAACTGGTGTTGGCAAAACTAGACAGCTACACGTAAGAGAATGAAACTGGATTATTGTCTAACCCTATACACAAAAGTAAATTCAAAATAGACCAAAGACCTGAATGTAAATCATGAAACAATAAAACTCTTAAAAGAAAACATAGGCAAAAATCTCTGGAATATAAACATGAGCAACTTTTTCCTGAACGCATCTCCTTGGGCAAGGGAAACAAAATAAAAAGTGAACAAATGGGACTACATCAAGCTAAAAAACTTATGTACAGCAAAAGACAGCATCAGCAGAACAAAAGGGCATCCTACAGTATGGGAGAATATATTTGTAAATGATATATCCGACAAGGGATTAACATCCAAAATATATAAAGAACTCACACGCCTCAACACCCAAAAAGCAAATAACCCCATTAAAAAATGGGCAGAGGATATGAACAGACAATTCTCCAAAGAAGAAATTCAGATGGCCAATAGGCACATGAAAAGATGCTCCACATCGCTAATTATCAGGGAAACGCAAATAAAAACCACAATGAGATATCACCTCACACCAGTAAGGATGGCCAACATAGAAAAGACAAGGAACAACAAATGCTGGCGAGGATGCAGAGAAAGGGGAACCCTCCTACACTGCTGGTGGGAATGTAAACTAGTTCAACCACTGTGGAAAGCAATATGGAGGTTTCTCAAATAACTAAAAACAGAAATACCATTTGACCCAGGAATTCTGCTTGTGGGAATCGACCCAAAGAAAACAACTTCTCAGATTCTATGCACCCCTACGTTTATCGCAGCACTATTTATAATAGCCAAGATAGGGAAGCAACCTAAGTGTCCATCAGTAGATGAATGGGTAAAGAAGATGTGGTACATATACACAATGGAATACTATTCAGCCATAAGAAACAAATCCTACCATTTGCAACAACATGGATGGAGCTGGAGGATATTATGCTCAGTGAAATAAGTCAGGCGGAGAAAGACAAATACCAAATGATTTCTCTCATTTGTGGAGTATAACAACGAAGCAAAACTGAAGGAATAGAATAGCAGCAGACTCACAGACTCCAAGAAAGGACTAGTGGTTACCAAAGAGGAGGGGTGGGAGAGGGCAGGTGGGGAGGGAGAGAGAAGGGGATTTTGGGGTATCATTATTGGTGCACATGGTATGTGTGGGGTCATGGGGAAGACAGTGTAGCTCAAAGAAGACAAATAGGAACTCTGTGGCATCTGACTACACTGATTGTTAGTGACTGCAATGGGATATGGGGAGGGGACTCGATAATAAGGGTGAATGTAAATAACCACATTGTTTTGTTTGTGAAACCTTCATAAGAGCATATATCAATGATATCTTAATTTTTAAAAATGATGACAATCTATACTGATTGACTCTGAAAGATACTCTTGACCTCTGAAGAACTGGTTCATTCTATTGACAGCAGGATGTGAAGTCTGATCCTATTTATGTTTTTTTTAAAAAAACATGCATTTATGCATAGGAAAAATATCTGAAAAATACCTCAAAATGCTGCAGTGAGCAGCCTCAGAGACTCCAAGAATGAATTAGTGGTTACCAAAGGGGTGGGGTTTGGGAGGGTGGTGGGGGGAGGGAGAAGGGGATTGAGGGGTATTATGTTTAGGACACATGGTGTGGGGATCACGGGGAGAACAGTGTAGCCCAGAGAAGGGACATAGTGGATCTGTGGCATCTTGCTGCACTGATGGACAGTGACTGCATTGGGGTATGGGGGGGACTTGATAATATAGGTAAATGTAGTAACCACATTATTTTTTCATGTGAAACCTTCATAAGAGTGTATATCAATCATACCTTAATAAAAAAATGCTGCAGTGAGTATCTCTTTGTGGTGGAATGATGGATGCTTTTAAAAATATTTTTCCATATTTTCTGAATGTTTTACAATGAGCACATGATGTTTTGCTATTAAAAATAATATACCTAGTCACATATCCCATTTTAAAAATTATTATAAATGGTTATTAATGTTATAATAAGAACATAGCAGGAATACGGACTAGGGGAGTAGATGGCTCACGGCATGACATCTCAAAGTTTTTAGACCATCAGCCATGATCCTTGTGTCCAAAAAAGCTACAGAAGCCTTGCGTCTGCAGGGATTTGGGGAGTAAATACCATACGAAGGTGCATAAGAAATAGCAGACTTCCTTGCATCATAGCAGGCGATGACGAATATAAAGTGGTGCAATTAAGAACTAAATTGTACCTCATGTACATTTCCCTGAATACTTAATGCAGAGTAACTTCCTGGGGCTGCACAGACTAGATCCCATGATATTCAACACTTACTAGAGAAATTACACCAGTAACAGCTTCCCCAGGGATAAGGGAGTTTCAGTTTCTCAAAATATTTGAATATGGTTTCAGACATCAAGGCTGCAGTTTCCAAGACGGTAAATTCAGATTCTTCCATCTTCATTCTCCAGACTGACTTTATTCATGGGACCAGACTCCAAAGACATTTAGGCAAACCATATACCCTGGGGCTGCAGTGACAAACTCTACCTAAGACTGAGACCATACTGATAACCGTCCGTGGGGACCCAAGGAACTCAGCCCACATGAGTTCCTCCCACTTTCCCATATGCCCAAAGGTCCCCTCTGGTGCTCCAGGAGGCCCCCTGGTTCACAAAGTTCCAGTAGAAAAACAAGAAGACATGGAAAGTCAGAGGCACTGGGCTGTATTATAGTATCAGATGAGGAGAGAAAAAATGGTAACCAAGTGAACAGACCTTACACCAATTAGTGAACGGAACTGCTAGCCCCTTTCCACACGGGAGACAAACAACACAGAAACCCACAAAATATTTTATACAGCATGTACTTGTCCATGAAGCGATGTGACAACAGAAAGACATCGGCCAATATGCACAGCCAAGCAGCAGAGAGGAAGAAAGATCAGGAAAACCAAATATACCTGCAGTCACGAGGACACACTGATTTCTGTGCCATGAGGACTCCACATACACAGCAGCTCTAGGTAAGCAAAAAACTGTGACCTCTGCTTATTGGACCTCATGTACCTGAAAAACAGTTTTTGAAAGCTGATATGCTAAAAAGAAGCTTCCTGCCTTTGCTGATGTTTCCTAACTAAATCCATGACATGCCTACACTTCAGGGTCAAGACTGTGATGTAGATGCGTCTCCATGATAGCTTGATTTCCATCAGTGCTTCTCAACCTGAGTATGTGAGACTTGAGGCTGACGGCGGCATAGGGGACAGTACAGGCTTCTGATGGTTGGGAAAGGGCTGACTCTCAATTATACGACATCCCACTGTAGAAGTGCAGTCATTTATCCAACTATTTGCCTATCGGTGGATAGTTGGACAGTTGGACAGCTTTTGTTTTTGTTTTGCTTTTGTTATTACAAAGTTCCCATGTTACTGTGATGGTGTATCTTCATACACACATACGGTGGAGGGGGGGTAATGGCCAAGACCCAGGTTATAGTATTTCTTGGAGTCTAACTGCTTTGAACCTTTGGGGACAAATTATATAGGGATGACCAGGGCTTAGAGAGGAATAGAGAGTGAGGTCTGATGCATCCGTTCACTCCCACTTCAGGTCACGCTAAATGAATGAATACTGGTCACATTATTAGCAAATGCTACTTCTTGATTGAGCACAAGGGTTCAAGAACAATTTTCAGTTGTAATCCAGGGTGACACTTTTTACTTATGCTCTCAGAGAAATAGAAAAGATTAAGTCAAATTGATGCCAGGCTGTCCACAGCATAACTGGGCTGTCTGGCCCGTCAGTTAGAGGTGGCAGAAAAGAGAAACCAGTACTGACCCTGGGCAACAGTACCAAGCTAATGAATGGCAATGCCCTTACAGAGAGCTTCTCAAAACTTTCCTAATGCAACATTCCTTAAAGCCAAGGGGTGTGAACACAGCCACTGCAAGCACTTTTCCTTGAAATCTCTGGTCCTATCATTTAAAATTCATGTGAATCCCCCTCCCCTCAAAATAAGTTTTGAGAAATATCAATACCTCAGGAAAATGTTTTCTTTTAAATGTTCTGGCATATAGCCACAAACCTGGATGTTGAAGACTCCACGGGGCGGTCTTCCAAATGCCTAAGCCTGTAAGAGGATTTGCTATTTAGGGCACAAATTTCCTCTTTCAATCTATGCTCATCCACAGGTAGTTATAAAAGACCACTGACTCTCACTGTTGTTGCTGAAGAACACCGTGAATACTATGATCTTGCTCAAAAAGATGTGGGTTTTTAACTAGCATGGGGCCTGCCCTCATACTTAGATGGTGTGACACAGGGTGGCAAACAGGATATAAATACATCATTACACATCAACAAAAAAATCTGTTTCGTAGAAAGAGTTTAAGAGTTCGTATTTTTCTTGAACGATTTTGATGGTTTGCTTTTTCCAAATGTCAGGAAGACAATTAGAAACTGGGAGCAATGTCTGAGTGAAATTTTTTTCATTTACGTTTCGTGAAGGGCTTTCTATCAGGAAGTTTCTGAACCGCCCTGGCAGCTGGGGAACATGAATGCACTTCGCTCACACACACACTTGCACACGGAACTCGTACCTTGGCGCCCTCCCTCACTGTGTGCCCGGCGCCTTCGGGTCCCTGCAAGCATCAGCGCATTTCACAGGGGCAGGCGTGGCGCCCATCAAGAGCCCTAGGACGCGGGACACGAAACAGGGTCGCGGCATCACCCGGTGGCACCGCAGGTGCGGAGTGACCACCTACTGGCGACCAGGCGGAGGGGACCCGGTTGGAAGGGGAAGCGTATCCGTGGGCCGCGGCTGGGGGAGGATTTAGGCCAGCTGTTCAACCTCGGAACACCGAGGGGAGGGCGACTGCTGCGGGCTACGCGCTCTGGACATCGCTTTCCCGCCCTCGCGTCGGGTCTGCGCGCCGCCTCCCTCGGCGGACAGCCCGGAGCTGCACCCAGGATGGGGGAGGCGCCGCTCTCGGCCGGCCCGGCCCTCCCTGCAGGCCCCCCAACCAGGCCCGTCCGTCCGTACCCACAGACCCGCCTGCCCGGTCCAGCCCGATCCATCCGCACAACCCCAGCCGCCCGCCCCCCAACAGTCCCCGGGCCATCCGTCCGTCCGCGCTCCCGGGCCCGCGCGCCGGGAGCAAGGCGGCGGTGGCGTGTGATGACGTCATATGGGCCGCCCGCCCCGATTGGCCGCGGCCACCTCACCAGACCGCGGGCGGACGGGCGCGCGGGCGGGGCGGGGCGCGCAGAGACCACGCCCCCAGTCGGGCGCGTCGCATCACGTGACCTGGCGCCGCCGCCCGCCTTATAAGCTGCGCCGCGCTCCCGGCGCCGCGGGCCTCACTCCAGGCTGTACCGGCCGCGACGTGTTTGCTGGCGAACCCCGCGGGCGCTCCTGGACAGGTACGCTGGCCGGGCGGGGGGCGGCGCCTCCACACCCACATCCCGCGCCGCGCCGCCCCGCGTCTGTCCGGGTCGCGACGAGGCGGGCGGCCCTGCCTCTGGCTGCGGTACCGACCCGAAGCCAGCCTGGAGCGGGGTCTGTGCGCCTGACCCCGGTGGGCCAGGCAGGGGACCCCATCTGGGCCCCGGTACTTGTCCTGGGGCGGCCTTTCCCCGGCTGGGCTCTGCCTGCAGCCATCGAGCGGGGTATGGAAAACTTTGGACGGGCGGGCACTCGGAGCTTATGCAGAGGGCACTTGCGGGCCGGCAGCCGGGAGGGCTCGGCCCCGGTTCGGGGCAGCGCCCAGGTGTACCGAACATGTGGCTGCCGCTGCAGGCGCTCCGTGCATCCCAGGTGTGCCGTGTAGGCACGTTCCGGGCAGTCCTTGCCAGTCCCTGCCCCGTAGGACCAGCGGCGTGGGACGTCGTGTCTGGCCGACTACCCCAGGGACCTACCTGGAGGGTGGCAGGGCCTTCCTGGACCTGCCCTGTTTCTTGGAAGTGAATTTGATCAAGGTTCCCCCGCACCCCTTTTCCTTATAGGGAAGCCTGTCAGACTCTGGAGGCTGATGCCCAGACTGGACCGGCACTTCTGGAGCTGTTCCTGCACCAGGCACAGAAGCCACCCGAGAGCCTGCGCCGGAGGGCTGGCAGCCAGAGTGGGAGAAATGATCAGCTCCTCAGCGTCCCGCTCCTCGCGCCTGGGAGCCCCCAGCGGCCCCGTCAACGAGCCCTCCCCGCGGCCTCGGAGCACTGGTGTCGGGGGCCATAGTGGCAGCTGGCATCACCACCTGGTGCAAAGAAGCCTGGTGCTTTTCTCTGTGGGGGTCGTCCTGGCGCTGGTGCTCAACCTGCTGCAGGTCCAGAGGAACGTCACCCTGTTTCCCGAGGAAGTTATTGCCACCATCTTCTCCTCAGCCTGGTGGGTCCCTCCGTGCTGTGGGACAGCAGCTGGTGAGCATAAGTTAAAGATGTCTGTTTGGTTAAAAACGTTTTCAGCCCATCAGAAGCATTTATTTAAAAATGGGACCAGCCTCACTTTTCCAGCATTTGTATTTAGGAAAGGAGGCGGGTGGGCAAGGAGGATACAAGAACCCTGGGTGCTGGTGTCGGGAGGCTGGAGGAAGCCGGTTGAAGGCGGTGGGTGGGGAGATGATGGGCTGCGCCCAGCCGACGGGCTGCTTCCCGCTCACTGACCTGGCCCTGAGGACAGTGTGGAGGGGAGCCCCGCAGCTGTCATCGCGAGCGAGCAGCGCCCCGATTGGCTGCCTGCAGAACTGGTGAGCGGCGGGCTTGGAGTGCGATTGGCTGCCCCCTCGAACATGCTACACTGCTGGGTCACTGAAAACAAACCCATCACATGGGCAGAGGCGGTGCCCGCAGCCGGCTCCCACTTCCTTTTGCAGGGCGGCCTAGTGAACGTGGCTGAAGGCAGGCCCTTCCCCGCAGAACTCTTAGGGCTCAGATGAAACACGTGAGCACAGGGTCAGGCTGCATTGTGGACAGGTGGGCTGTGTAGAATGTCTTGACTATTTAGCTGGTTTTGTAACAATGCTGAATCGATCTTGGCCCAGATGATCACTTAGTACTTCCCTGGTCTCATGGCATCTGTTGATCAACGGACGTTTCCCAGGTGCTCCCGGCAGCCTGAGCCGCTCCAGCTGTTGAAATACAGAATGAGCGGACAGCCCAGGTCCTAAGCATTCCCTGGTCTGGAGGGCACAACAGACATGTGTCACGGCGAGGACAGAGCCATGGGAGGACTGCCCTTGTGTCTGCCCTGTGGCTGATGTTCGTGGGCTGCTTACTTGGCGCTTTGTACGCCTGGTCCAGTTACTTCTCACAGCAGTACTGTGCTGTGGCTCCATTGCACAGGTGTGGAAACAGAAGCCAGAGGTAAAGCAGCTGCCGCCAAGGGGAAACAGTAAGTGGCAGGGCCACCGTTCATCCATTCAGAACTGCATATGCCTCCCCGGAGCCCGGGGTGCCCTCTGCTCCGTGAAAGTACCTCACCTTTTCAGCAGGCTCCCTTCAAGGAGCAGGAAGATAGGAGGCTTGGAATGGAGAGCCGTGTGTTCCAGCCAGGACACAGGCTGGCAGGGATACTGGAATTCTAGGCAAAGGTAGAATGTTTTCATCTTTGTTCTCGGAGAGATAGGACCCTATTTTGTTTTTCTAAGCCCTTTAAGTATATGGCTATGCTATTTAAAATCCTTCTTCAGAAATAGATCTAGATATAAAATTCCATTTTTTTATACACATTCAGTGCAGTAGTTTTTTTCTTTGAAACAAAAATTTGATCTTATGAATGAAACATTTTAGATTAGGACTTATTTGCAATTGAAGCATCCAGGAGTTCCAGGAATATCTGAAACGGTTTCTCATGCCTTACCTTTTTCTTTTTATCTGTCAGGCAAGAGAATAAGGGGAAACTCCCTGGTACATTTTTACCTATTTAGTTTTTAACCTTAAAAGGTAAGCTTAAGTTATAGTGAAGTAAGTTATAGAATTGTTTGGGTTCCATTTTTCAGAACTCCAAAATTAGAACTTGATAAAATGTAATGTGAAATTGAAACTGAAAGTCTTTCATTGAATGTTTGTTTAAAACTGTGTTTCTTGTTTCCCTGTTCAAAAACCTAAAACTGTTACTTCTTTCACAGGACACCAGGGTGGAACCCTGCAGGCTTCAAGCCTCAGTACTTGGGGAACTTTACGGGGGCACCTCGTGTCCCATAGTCGGGAACCCTAGGCCTGGATCCCTACTGGTCACCATGCACCCTGTCTTCTCCTGCCCTTAATTCCTCCATTTTTCTTCTGTCCTGGAATGCCAGCCTTCCGCCTGGCTAATCCTCTTTGTACTCCCTTATGCTTTAAAGTTCTGTCTGTAAAAACTTCCCAACTCACCCAGGCCACAGTAAGCCCTTCCTCCTGTGCCTTCAGGTTACATAATCCTCATCATTTTACACATGAAGAAACAAACAGGAGGAGACAGGTCCCATCAGAGCCAGCTGGGAGTAGAGGCCCTGCTTTCTGTGCCCGGACCCATGCTCTTCCCACATTCAGGGCCTGGACTGGGCCAGCAGCTCCGTCACATGGGAATGGTCGTGCTCGGGGTCTCCGACAGAAAATGCTGGAGCCCCTTAACAATGCAGTCCACTGCCATCCTCTGGGCAAATGGTCTTTATAATCCAGGTGTCAAAGTCAGATCCATGTACATGTGCCCAGAATCATGCTGGTCCACCAGAGGAACATCAGAACCTATTGTACAACTTGTGGTCTCAAGGTGCTTATAAAAGCTTATCTTCATTATAAAATGGAAACGATAGCGATGAAAATGAAAGGCTAATGAGCAGGCATTTAGGTATTTTGTACTTTAGGCCTATATGGATATTAAACCCCTGCTCGATTCACTTGTGTTAAAACAGCAGTTTTATTTTAAATCTCTCAAAACAGCATGATTTGTGTTTGTACAAAAATATGAAATTAGTTTTAAAAACTGTATTACAGCAGATAGATCCTCTAGTTAAAGGGCCATTTGAAGAAATATTAAGAGTTGCCCCATGGAGATCATACAATTTTAAGCCGCTAGATTCTAACACCTCTCTTTTCTGTAACAGCTGTTGTTGGCTTGCTGTACCCCTGCATCGACAGCCACCTTGGAGAGCCCCACAAGTTCAAGAGAGAGTGGGCCAGCGTGATGCGCTGTGTGGCGGTTTTTGTTGGCATTAACCACGCCAGTGCTGTATCCTTCAGGGGCTGTGCTGTGTGCCAGTGTTTTCTCAGGTTATATGTTGACGCATTCTGTTACTTTTAATGAGTATGTTCTCTCCGAGGTTAGTTGCACAATTTTCTTCCAAGTATTTTATCATAAAGCATATTGCTTGGTTTACACTTAGCAGGAGATTTCGAAATGGTTCCTGGAGTCCTTTCAGTTAATTTCTGGAAACATTACCAGAGCTAGAATGGACTTATTTATTCTCTCCTTTGCTAGACTATGGCTTGGTTCCCCAGAGTTTGTTTGGTGATTCCCCGTCTGCATTTCCACCCTTATCCTTGCATGAGAGGACCTGGGTCCTCTTACCCAGTAAGAAGTGGCCAGAGGGTCATTCTTCCTGGGCTCACTTCTTCCGGAGGTTGAGGAGAAGCCTGTCTCTGCTCCTGGCTGTGACTGTGGGAGCTCCAGGGCCAGTCAAAAGTGGTGTCCTCTGGAACGGAAGGCATTACACAGAATATGTGGGTATCTGGACAGAGGTGCATTTTCTGGGAAGATGGGCTGTCATTTACCAGGTCACCAAAGACTTAGGGTTTCTTTAGCACAACTTGATTATATTTTACTATCTTAAAGACATTTTTAGAGTTACTGATTCTTATATCTGCTCTCCCCCTATTTTAATGGTGACAGTGTGAAAGTAGCATATTATAAGATTTCTTAGCTCTGACGGATCTGTTTTTTCACCAGGTGATAGGCAGTGTTGTGAGGAAAGCCATCTGCGTCTGCCAGCTGTAGGGGTGTGACACTGAGTGCCTTTCTGATGAGGTGTCTTCAGCAGACGTGGAGAGAAGAGTGTTTGCTCAGTTCAAATTACTAATAAAAGCAAACAAGAATGGGACTGCAGGTGGCTTACTAGCAAACTATGTTTTGTGGTCACAACACCAGCAGAATTTTATGTATAGCTCAGAAAATTTACTTTCAAAGTTAAGTTTTTGATGCAGTGATCCCAGAATAGTCTCAGATCATCTTGATCACAGTAATCTTGTGTCTAGCAAGTTGTTTCTGCAGCTCACTGGGCAGTTTTATGGATGGCCAATAATAAAAACATCCTAGGGTTTTTTATTTGTTTTTGATTATATCAAAAATGTTCAACTTTTCCTTAAGTGTGCATCACCAGAAATTGGATTTTGCCAATAACATTCAGCTCTCCTTGACGTTAGCGGCCCTGTCTTTGGGACTTTGGTGGACATTTGACCGTTCAAGAAGTGGCCTTGGGCTTGGAGTCACCATTGCCTTCCTCGCCACTCTGATCACTCAGCTGCTGGTGTACAACGGAGTCTATCAGTAAGCGTGAGCTCTCAACGACCAACTCCATCCTGAAGCTGTTATTTAGCTTTTACTAAAAACATCCATGAAGCTGAGATGTTTCACCAATACGCATGTGACATTGATTTAGGCCTGCTGCTTGTTGTGGGTTCACATGTTAAAAATGCACCATCAGTAATTTAATATAGAGGAAAAGCAGGCCGGAGCAGTGGACATCTCATGCAGGTGTTCGCGTCCCACAGCCTCGTGTGCTGGCTGGCGTCAATATGCATCCACATTTAAGAAAAGCTCACCTGGCTGCCCATTAACCTTGGTGGTTCTGATCGCTCAGGCACCTTCTCCTTCCTTTTTCTCCAGGTACACGTCTCCAGATTTTCTCTACATTCGTTCCTGGCTGCCATGTATATTTTTCTCAGGAGGGGTAACCGTAGGAAACATAGGACGGCAGCTGGCTATGGTACGTGACTGTCCCATTGGCTCCTTACACTAGGGTCAGACGACGGAATTGCTTAGCACAGCACGTTATGATTGTGTTGTTAAGTGTCTAGTTAAGACTCAAGGACAGTAATTATTGAGAAAAGTTTATGTTTTAAAAAAATGGGCGCCAATACCCAGGTAATTCTGTGCTAAATTATGCAGATTTGAGGGTCTGTGCATGCGCGGTGAGAGCTGGGAGGCAGGCCGAGGTCTAGCGCGGCCTCCCCTTACAGATGCAGCCAACAGGTTTCCTGAGCTCACGACTGCTCGAGCGCCTGGCAGGGGAAAAGCCACTGAAGTGGCTGACGAGTGGTTTCCTCCCCTTCACGGGGGCGCAGGGAGTCCGGGGCCACAGGCTGAACTGCAGAGACCCTGTGCCCGGCGGGCCTGGGTCAGAGCATGTCATCAAGGGCAGCGGGCTGGCACCCTCAGGGTGCGCTCAGCATTGGGTAGATGCCGCCCCCACCCGCTGCACAGCCATTTCCTGAGAGCTGAAAAGGCAAAAGAAGTTGGTAATTTCAGCAGTTCTCTTCATTAGTTCTCAGAACTGGCACTTGAATCCTCTAATAAAAGAAAACCAAGTGCAGACACCTGTTACTTCCAGTCGCCTTCAATTCAAGGTCTTGAGCAAAATGAACTGGAGAAAAAAAGCTATATAGTTTCCTGAGGGCTATTGCTCAGAGATTAATTCTGGGGCTTTCCTAGAAAACGTATCTTGGTGCTGCAGGCTATTTTTAAAACAGACATTTATTTGTGCCAGCTAGTACTCGTGAGCTGAACTTGAAGGCTGCTTGGCTGTCTCACAAAAGCAGAAGTCATTTCAAAACGATAGAATGTGGAAGGTGTTCCACTGGTTCCGAAGTCCGAGCCATCCTTTCTTTCCACTCCTTTTAATTCCCTGTGGCTCTGCCACCAAAACACATCTGTTGAGAAAACTTTCTCACGTCCCCTGGCGAGAATCTAAGGACCGTGCTCTTCTCACACTGGCAGTGTGGTCGGTCACCGAATGCCTGTGCTCCGTCTTCCGTTCATGAGCTCCGCACCTGGGGTGCCAGTGTACAGCTGGGCAGGGCCTCGATGGCCCATCACTTTGCTACAGCAGTGCCCTGCCGAGAATTCTTGATAAGGCTTCCATGACAAAAGTGGCCTCAACCAAGGCGACTTCATAAAATCAAAGTGCAAATAACATTCAACCAGTTGGTTATTATTTTGGGATGGTGGGCTGACACTGTTAAGTAATGTGATGGTTTTTTTAACTAGTTTTAGGAAGCATTTTTTTTGCACAAGATTTGCCATCTAGAAATGGTTGGAGGGAAGCTGTTTTAAGAGTTGTACAGATCGTGCCGTTTGCAGACGCTGCCCCTGGAGGCGGCTGTAGTGAGTGGCCCTGGCGGTGCTCCCTTGATGCTTGTAGCAAAGGCCCCACAGGTGACTTAGTGGGAGATGGTTGGCATAGCCCTCCTCAGGGAAGCTCGCGCTCCTGTTTGCTCTTTACAGCCGGGGGAACTTAAAGTAGGGTGTTGTTATGTCTTTAAACTGGAGGAGAGCAACTGTCCCTTGCCCTCCCAGGTCCTCAAGACGACAAACTTTCAGATCTCTAAGCACAACCCCACCTACCATGTTTTCCATCGGGAAGACTTAACTCCTTACCCATGGGTCCCAGCTAAAGGGCAGTTGGCAGACACAGACCCAGGAGGCTTAGTTCCCTTCGAGCAGGCCGAAGCCCAGGATTCCACCGGGCTCGTCCGTGACGGGAACTGGTGACACTGAGCGGCTGCTGCAGGCTGCTCCAGGGAGGAGGGTGGTGAGGCCTGTCTCCAGGTTTCAGACCCAGCACAGTGCACAGCAGCTGGAGTAAGCAAGTGCAAAGCTGTTGCTGGTTCTGCGCCCAGCCGTATTTCCATGGGAAGTCAGCAAGAGCATGGCGGGCCGGGGCTCCTGGTGTGGCCACAGCACGGTTCTGGAGGCCCGGGAGGAAGGCTGCAGGTAGCCACAGTGGAGGCGGAGAGCTCGGCCTGGTGAGCAGAGGGGGGCGGGAGGGGGGCCAGGAGCAGAAGGGAAGAGCAGGTGGCTCTCTGGGAAGTAGGACTGCAGCTCATGGAGGATTTTGTTGTGTTTTTCTATTCTGCATGAAAAAAGTTTACTACGAAAACTGTGCTTTTCTAATGAAACGCACAAGCATGATAGAAGCCCGTCACTGCCCATGTGGCTGCCTGCACCCGGCTGGGGCCGTGAGGCAGGCAGAGAGTGTCGCCTCGTGGCCCACCCAGGCCGTCTTGTCCTCTGCCTTCTCCACACCCAAGACCAGCTCCGCTCCCCAGAGGTGGCGACTCAGTGCCCCCCGGCCCCATCGGCTTGCCCCCCTCAGGCTGTCCAGCTGGTCTCTGCCTTCCTTTCTCTTGGCTTTGCCCCTGGAAATGTCTCTACGTGACTCTCCCCTGAGAGCAGGAGAGTCTTAGAAAAGTCATGCGCTGGGGAAGCGCGTGATCTCTGTGGGACGGACCGGCCTTCATGTGCCGACTCTGATGGCCTTGGAACCTCACAGCCTGCTCCTCTAAGCAAATCCTCCGTCCACTTTGAAGTAAGGACACTGCCTTCCATGCCATTTCTGTGGGTTGACAGTCTTTCTAAAATTCATGCCACTGCAGCAACAAAAAGATAAGTGTGTGAAGCCAGAATTGTATTTTTCAGGAGAACAGAGTGTAGGAAATTGTATCTGCACAGATCGTGTCTGGGCTGAACAAAGAGAAATACATTCTCAGGAAGATTTGCCTTAGGAATCTGGGACCTGCCTGACTACAGCTTTTATAGGACATTTTGTTTGGGGGGCTTTCCCCCATGAGCAGCACCCAGAGGTGGTGGTGATGGGCTGGGGCGGGGCATCACCCTCCAGGCACGTGCCCGCAGCCCTCAGCTCTGGCTGTCCAGGGCCCCATTCTCAAGACGGCCCCAGCTGCCGCAGCTCTGTCATCTGAGCCCACAAGCCTTCAACCAATAAACTGGGGAAAGTGCGTCTGTACTGCGAGCTTTGTATGTGTCCCAGAATCGTGGACCTAGAAAATATTGGTTGTGCTGCACTCCTGCACGGGCTCGGAAGCATAAGGTGCACCTGCCAGAACCTTCCTCATCCCCAAGACATGACTCCAGCAACATCTCCAAAAAAAAGCAAGTGAGGTATTTTCTTTGCAGAGAGGGAGTCAAGACACCTAGGCCTATAACCATCATTGTCTTCTTTCTTCAAAGAAATGAAAAAGTAAAGCAGCTTTCTCATTTGTAACAACAGGCTTAGTCTGTGCTCAGAATCCGAAAGCTCATTTCCAGGTGTAAGCCTACGAGCTTGCCCAATGTCCTAAGAGACAAGCTGCGCCCGCCAGCCCCTTCCCTGGCTGTGCCACCGCACAGTGAGGTTGGAGGTGCGTCTCCCCGACACCTGCCTGCAGTCCTTGGCCCTCAGACTGCTTCGACAGGCACTGGAACTGCCTTGGTGTTTTAGGGGTTACCTTTAGGAATGAAGTCCTGGTTTAAAATTGATACCTTTGCCAAGTAAGGCTTTTGTGACAGGGCATGGCAACAGGGAAGATGGAAATCTGAAGGCACAGAGGTTCCAAGGAGGGTGCTTGGGTCGGCACTGTGACCCGTGCTGCTGAAGGCAGGGCACCTCCAGGTTGGTGTTTGTTGCTGACGGCTCTTCCCAGGCCCCCGGCGCTCTGCCCCCTCATTCCGTCTCAGTTCTCCTGACATGCCTGTTTCACCCTGCCTGTGGGTTCCTTTCTTAAAAAAATGAAATTACTCGCAAGGACAGCGTTGCCCAAGAGCTATACAAGTTGGCTTTGCTTACAGTTAAATGGTTTTATGTGGTACTTGTCAGCCTCTGTGTTGAAAAGAAAATGAGTCTGTAGCATCATTTTATAGAACTTGTATTTGTTGCTATTTGTAGCTTAAAGTATTTTCTCAAGAAAAGTTCCAGCTCTCAGCTGGCTCGGTGATAGGGTGGCTCTGCTTCGCGTCACCCAGGGCCCTGGACGCCCAGCAGCCACACTTCCCGAAGCACAGAACCTAATCTGCCCTTCCTGTTTGTGACTGAGCCAGTCCAGCTGCTAACGATGGTAACAACATTCTCATTTTTGAGGGCTAACAGCTAGCACATGCTGCACATGAGGCTTGGTGCTAAGCAGTTTCATCATTAGCTAATTTAGTCCCCGATGAAGCAGTTTGAAGCAGGAAATGTTACTCGCCCACTTTAAAGATGGGGAGGTTGAAGCTCAGAAGACTTAAATGCCTGGTGGGCACGTAGAGGGAGCTGGAACCAGGCTTCTCCAGAGCGTTCTGCAGGCCCTTGAACACGGCATCCACCACCACCCACCCTCTGAGTCCTCAGGTCGTGCTGGCGCCCTGTGTCTGCCGCACGATACCGTCTTGCCACTTAAAATACGTTGCTTTCAGGCAGCAGTAACAGCAGCATTGTGCCAACTGTGCCATCTCGGGGCTAATCACTACCACGTGTGTCTGGTTTTCTGTGTTCTTATACTAATGCCAAGCCTAATTGAGGCTCCTGTGGACCATGAATTCCCATGTCCTGCTCTCAGCAGTCATAGTGCCACGCTGCTCATGAGTGCCTTCTCCCCATTTTCTTTGGTTAATGTTTGTTTAGGACCTTTGCTCGCTCACTTAACAGCTTGTAATGGCTTGAAGTCACCTGTTCTGAAGTTTGTGTCCCTGGAGCAGGACCCTGGTGACTGCATGCTGTCTGTGGTCCTGCATATGAGAATTCTTAAGGTTCAGCTCCTTTGTCTTACAGAATGGCTGCTGAAATGGGGGAGGTGGCTGGGAGGTGTTCCGCGAGTTCCTCTGTGCCCTCTAGGAGCTTTAGGACTCAGGAAAGTCATGGGGCCTGTATATCTGCTCTTTCGAGATGAAACGAAAGTCCTTGTTGAGTGGACGGCAGGTTGGTTGTGCCTCACAGAGTCTTCCTGAGGGTCAGACGGGGGCGCAGTGTAGAAGGGTTTCTAGCTGCGCAGCTCACTGTCGGAGGCAGTCATTCTGTGCTGCAATGTGAGACCCATTTCCAACTCCTGTCTCACCAAACCGCTGGAAGGGCAGTCACAGTGGAGAAGCCAGGTGTTCGTAAAGGCTGATGGCAGAAACTTCCCTTTCCTCAGGTAAACTGATTTTTGCATAAGTGTGCGTCCTCAAAGTGCAGTGCGCAGGAGCTGCTGTCACGCTGCCACCGCACTGACGGCAGCAGGGTCCCTTCCTGTGGACGTGGTTTCAGTCACGCTTCCAGCGCAGCCTGCTCACCCATCCGGTGCGAGCAGGCCTCTTAGAAGGCTTCACGCCCCATTTCACCGAGAGTGACCTGACTTCCCAGGAGGCGGCTGGCCCCAGAGGCGGTCACCGCGGGACTGCGGGTCATGTCTGCTGGCCCAGTTTTGGCACATTTTGTCTCCATCCTCTTACCCGACCCTTCTTCATCCTTCCCCTTGTAGGGTCTGCTTAGTTGGACCTAATTAAGATTTGTCTACATTTTGTGCTAATTTTATCTATTTTCTCTTTTTACACATAGGGTGTTCCTGAAAAGCCACATAGTGATTGAATCTTCAAACCTACTGACTCTGAAGAACAGCAAGATTTGGGAAGAAAATCTGTGATAATGGGTTGTGACAAAGATTATCTTTTTTCCTCAATAATCTGTTTAGATTGGGCTGATTGTACTGAGTGACTCCTGGAAAAAAAAAAATCACCTATTTTAGAATAACAAATTGGAAAGAAAAACTACGTATCCTGAAACGTCACCTGGCCTGCCTCGCCTGTGCTGTGTCTGCTCGGAGACCCAGGGTCCTGGGCCGAGAGTAAGAGTCCAAGCAGGTGAAGTTTCTCCAAGTATTCGATTTCCTTTCTGTCATTAAAAGCGAGCTGCCATATGTCCAAGCCTTGAACCTCAAGCCTACCACCGGCTCTTGGTTGTACACCAATGCCCACAAGAGACAGCTCAGTGGTGCTTAACAAAGGGGAAGTGCGGTCAAATAGGAATAATGTGTCTCCTAAGATTTCTTAAATAGGGTTGTGCAAAAGGCGAGGAGCAGCGGCAGCGGTGAGCACAGGGCGGCCTGTCTCGCGTGTCACCGTCACCGCTGTGCTTTTCATACCCCCAGGGGACTGTGTGCAGACAATCTTACTGAGAGCAAAAGGCAGCGGGAAGCCATAGTTCTGCACTGTGGCTTCTTGGACTTCTCACCTTAGTACCGGTGAAGTTGTACCCAAAATCCCTCACGGTCCGGGCGTTCCCGTCCGCCATGCGTTTCAGTCTCAGTGAGCCAACACTGTTTTCATTTCTTTGATGCTCCAGAACTGAGATGACGGTTTTTTTTTTCCTACAGCCCTATGGAATTTGCAATCTGTGATTGCCTTGTAAAAGAAGAGCGCTTATGTCACCACATTAAACATTTGGTGTTTCTAAATACTCAAAAGATATTGGTGAGCACAATGTATTCATTTAATGGCAGAGACCATACTGGACCCAATTTGCAAGTATTGGGTCCTAAACTTCAAGTGCAATGTATATGAAAACCAATCTGAGCCTTGTATTCTCTTAAATATTTATTTTTTTTAATGTAAGAGATGTTAAAGAGGGGTTCTCCGTTCATTTCAGCACTGCATGGAGGCAGAATCCAGCAATAATTTCTTTGAATTGTGAAGTTACCTGGCTGTGACCCCACTGAGCCCTTGTCCTCTGAAATACTCCAACTTCGTGGATCTAGAATTTTTACTTACAAATTTACCTTTTTGTATTTCGCAATTTAAATGTTTTGGGTGTGTTTTAAGTTCTGTGAAAGCAGCTCGATTGAAGGACTCCTTTTGACCAGAAGCGGCAGTGGGCGGACGGGTCTCGGGCCCTGCCTGTGGCCACAGCACCACGCCCTCTTTGTGGGCTCATCCGTCCCTGTTGCAGTCGTTGCGTTTTGTTTTGAGGAAAATATATAAGTAAATTTTAGGTTACTGTAGCTAATTTGTTTTAGAGGAATTTTGTTTAAAAGAAAGTGGGATTATTCTGAACTTTGCAGTGACCCCTTACACATTTTCTGAACATGAAAACAAATGACTAGCTATGTGAAAAGATTTTTCAATATCAGCATTTTATGAAAAACCAGAAGTTATTAGATGAAAGCAGTGACTGACTCTTTTAAAATACACTTGATCATGCACAAATGAGTATTTTTTCCTCCTAAACTGGAAGTATATATCTGTTAGAAGTAACATAGCCAAAAAATGTGAATCTGAAGAATTTTTTTGCCAATACTTTGCAGCAAGTATATGAACCAAAGTGATTTGAGTTTGTAAAAATGTAACATAGTATGAACAAAATTTGCACTATCCCAGATTTGAACATCTAGTGAGGTTCACATTCATACTGAGTTTTCAGCATTGTGTTCTTTTTGCATTCATTTTTTACTTTTATTAAAGGTTCAAAACCAACCAATGTATTTAAGAGTTTTTCTTTAAAAAGGAGGGCTGGGGGTTCTTCGGTGTAGAATGTTGGTATTTGGAATGGAAAAATATTTTATAGCTCTTAAAACTTTACTGAATCTCAGTATCCTCTTGGGAAAATGCCACCTGAGTGTATCTTTTTGTAATGGTAGAAGGATGGTGGATTTTTTTCCGTTAATGGTGGAATGGAGTAGTGACATTTAACCTCCCTCCTGTCCCCGCCCCACTGGCCCTGAGAGTCAGGGCCCACCCTGACCTCCAAATGCTGTCCTCTGTCTTGAAGTGAAAATGCCCTTTCTCTGTTCTAGATATGTTTTGGGGGCCACTGGGCTCCCAGCAAAAATGGCCCAGGGAAAGGGTGGGGCATCCTGGACAAGGAGTAGCCGGTGGGGGGCCCTGGGGCTAGCTGATGTGGGGGACGGACATGGAGCTCTCCTCGTTCCCCCATGCCTGCTGGGTGGCATGTGGGCTAGGACCTGGTGCATGGCATAGAGCCCCTTTGGGGCCCTGCACCTGGGAGGTGGGGGCTGGATGCAGGGGGCCCTGCCATGGTGTCTGGTGGTTCAGGCTTGGAGCCCCTGCAGATGCCATGCCGGGTGAGTATGTGCAAGGAGGCCAGCACCACATTCTCAGGAAGGCCTGCTGAGTGTCAATGGGGCACCTTGGAGAGCCTGGCACAGACTAGGTAGGTGCCTGTCACCTAAGGTGCAGACAGACCTGGAGTGCCAGGGCACCTCCCCTGTGAAGGTGACAGGGATGCTGAGGGATGCTGGCCGCAGGAGGGCAGCAGTGCGGCTGATGGCAGGACTGGAGGGGTGGCAGAGCTGTGCCCAGGCTGTCACACTGCCCTCTGTGGTTCCCGGGAGGCCAGCCTGCCTCCCCCAGAACCTAGACTCTCCAAGAGCCCCCACAGCGCTCGTGCCACATACCCAGGCTCCGGGAAAATGTATTTCAAGTTGTGAAATAGCATCTCAGTGACAGTAGAAAAAGGACTGACATTATTATACTCCACCCAGTACATTTTATGATACAGTCCAAACCAACAGGCTCTTGGGACATTTAACACAAAACATCCGTGGATGGGAAGCCTGGCAGAGCTGGTGACACTCATTTGCATCATCTCAGACGCACAAAGGTTTTGCTGAGATGAATCCGATATGTGGATCTGACAGAGTAATGTCCATTTTGGACCAGTCTAAGTCTGTGTTTTAGAGGACATTTAGGAAGTGGGACATTTCCTGGAATTTTTCTGGTCTGTAAGCAAGTAATTGAATCGCCCTATTACATTAAAAGGTAAGGTATGTACTTCACAGATTTTCCTGCTTTTCAGCTGCATGAGCAAAGCTGAGTAAACAGGAACTCAGGATGGACACAGGGTGCTGTGTTTACTTAGCTGGTTTTCAGTCACCTCCAAATTTACCTAATGTTAGTGTAAAGACTCAAATGAGATAAACCAAGTCACTCGAGGCCCTGGCCTCTCCCCCCTTTGAATTACAGACATTCCATCTCAGTGGTAAAAAAGAGACAACGGAAGGAACCGAGCTTAAACCTAACTTGTCTTCTCTACTTCACGTGTTAAAATAGACCTTTTGCTAAGAATGTTCACTTTCTGGGAGTTTCAGATTAGCTCAATAGTGCAACTAGCAGATAAGGCCTTAGAGTAGGGACATACCCTTTGAAAAGCACTGATGCTGTAAAACATTAATAAAGATTTGGAAATTCGGCTTCAATGCATAGTATCTTATGCAATGAGGTGCTGGCCTGAGACCCACTGATCTACTATCAGGCTGCTCTTGGAGAGGCGACAGGCTGGTGAGCCACAGGAGGAATTTTGTATTGATCTCTGAATGTGGCCAACATACAAAAAGAGAGATGTGTGAAATACACCCAAGTCCTAACAACCAGACTGTGGATTTTCTGTCTCTGTCTTCCTAAGATTTGCAGTAGAATTCTTACCTGAGCATGTATAAAATCACCTAAGAGGATAAAGGGGGGTGGTGAGGAAGAAAGGGGGCATTATGACTAGCATGTATAATGTGGGGGTGGGGCACAGGGAGGGCTGTGCAACACAGAGAAGACAAGTAGTGATTCTACAACATCTTACTACGCTGATGGACAGTGACTGTAATGGGGTGTGTGGGGGGAACTTGGTGATTGGGGGAGTCTAGTAAACGTAATGTTCCTCATGTAATTGTAGATTAATGATACTAAAATAAAAAATAAAAATAAATAAAAATCACCTAAGAGTGCCAGGCATAAGGCAGGCCCCTCCTTGCTCCCCAGCATGCTCTGGACAGGTGAATGGGCTGAGATACGGTGTGGGTGCAGCTTAGATTTGGGACTTCAAAGTCCAACAGCACAACATGAAAAGTGGCTCCTTGTCTCTGTGTCCACGTATTAGACATGGATTCCTCTCAGGGTTAACACCTCCCTCACTAGCCATTCTCTGCAGCTTGGGCTCCCTGGAATGCACATTCTCAAGTTCAGGAGCACAGGCAGGTGGTGAAGGAAGATGCAGTTTGAAGCCACAGCTCCGTCCCTGGAGGCATTTTTTCAGTAGAACCTGGCTCTTCATGTTTGTTCTGTGTCTTCTCTCAGGCAAATCCCCTTTTAAAACTGCACAGTTCTTAGTTCTACCATTGTGGAAAGCAGTATGGAGGTGCCTCAAAAAACTAAAAATAGAAATATCATTTGACCCAGGAATTCCACTCCTAGGAATTTACCCTAAGAACGCAGGAGCCCAGTTTGAAAGAGACAGATGCACCCCTATGTTGATCGCAGCACTATTTACAATAGCCAAGAAATGGAAGCAACCTAAGTGTCCATCAGTAGATGAGTGGATAAAGAAGAGGTAGTACATATAGACAATGGAATATTATTCAGCCATAAGAAGAAAACAAATCCTACCATTTGCAACAACATGGATGGAGCTGGAGGGTATTATGCTCAGTGAAGTAAGCCAGGCAGAGAAAGACAAGTATCAAATGATTTCACTCATATGTGGAGTATAAGAACAAAGCAAAACTGAAGGAACAAAACAGCAGCAGACTCACGGAACCCAAGAATGGACTAACAGTTACCACAGGGAAAGGGACTGGGGAGGATGGGTGGGAAGGGAGGGATAAGGGGGGGTAAAAGGAAGGGGGCATTATGATTAGCATGTATAGTGCGTGGGGGTCACGGGGAGGGCTGTGCAACACAGAGAAGACAAGTAGTGACTCTATAGCATCTTACTACGCTGATGGACAGTGACTGTAATGGGGTATGTCGGGGGGATTTGGTGATGGGGGGAGTCTAGTAACCATAATGTTGCTCATGTAACTGTAGATTAATGATACCAAAATTTAAAAAAAACAGTACAGTTCATTCTTATTCATCCTTCAGACCTCAGCCAAAGTGTCGTTTTCTTGCTCTCTGCATCACGTTGAACTTCCCCAACGGTCCTAGGGCTGCAGGGCCGCTCCAGGGAGGACCGAGTCACTGTCCTCCAGCCGCGCACCCTTGGGTGGAAGGCTGGTTCTTGCTTGCCATCCAGTCCCAGTGCCTGGCCTCGGGGTCTGGCCCCTGACCCATCAAGGCCCACCCAGCCGCCCAGCAGCTGTTCAGCAAATGCTTGCGGGCCTGTTGTCCGTAGGAGGGCAATGCCACTGTGGCGTTACTGGGGTTGGTTTTCCCAGGCACAGGTTTGGGGTGTGTCGGGCCATCCTTGCCCCTGCCTCTGGTGTGGCTGTGCTAGCCTGTGCTGGCTGGGCTGTAGGGCTCAAGCCCTGGCCAGCACGGGCTGCTAACTGTGACTACAGTCAGAGCCCTGGCCAGCCCCGGGCACGTCTACACCCTCAGAATTTGTCTTTTTAAGGCAAAAGTGCCCATTGACCTGTGACAGACCTGCTGCCTTCAAATTGTGTCTCATTTGCCTTCAGACTACCTTGATCTCTTTCATGCCCAGGGCCCACTGACCCTTGCCAATTTGAACAGTGGGCATCACCCTTTCCCCTGATTTCTCATCAGTCATATTAGTCACAAAGACCCACTTAGGGCCTGGGACGTGCGAACCCCAACGCTCTGAGAGAGGTTCCAGGCTGAGGAGGCAGCTCGGCAGGACCCCCGAGTTGGCTAATGAACAGCTTCCTGCCTCCAGGCCCTTGCCCAGGAGAGGCGTGTGAGCCTGCACTCAGAGGCGCCTGTCCAGTCAATGTCCGGCCACGACTGCCGCGGTGGGCTGGGTCTGGGGCCTACCTCCTCCTGTGGGAGCCCCTGTCTTCCTGAAACGTCCAGCCAGCTGCAGAGGCAGTCTGAAAAAAGGTCAACATGCCAACGATACACTTGAAAGATCGTTTCAAAGTCCCACACATCCGAAAGGAGGGAGGTGTGCACTTCATTACACGGTATAGGATTTGACACAAGCATCAGGGCCTTTTATACATCTAGGTGCATGGAGAAACCTGCTGAAGGTTTCCCACAAATGCAATTTGCTATATTTCCTAAGTGCATATGCAGGTATTTGCAATTGTACAATTCGTCATTTAAAAACATTAGAAAACATGTTACTGAGCACTCAGTGTGCCAGAAGTTGCTTTGTGCGCACCGGGAGCAACAGATTCCCAGCCTGACAGTGGCTGTTAGGGGGCCTGTGCCCACAAGGAGATCTCGTTTACACTTTGGGAGGCGTTAGCTCCCTGGGGGACACTCTCTCTGTTCATCTCAGAAACCTCATTCCCACTCCACAATCGGTGTTCCGAAGACATTTAAGAAAGACGGAGGAGGGAAGGAGAGGGGAGAGAAGACAGGTAGGTAGGCAGGCTGTCACCCATCCAGGTGCCGACATTATGAAACCTATTTTTAACTTAAAATAGCCGACAGTTTTAGATCATCTATTAAGAGCCTCAGATAAACACTACCTTGGCTGTCCACAAAGGAAGAAGGAAGAAAAGTAGAGAAAAGCTTCCGTTTCCCAAATAGTATGCCCTCCTAATTTTAATCCGCATGGAGACATTTCCCCCGGCAGCCCGTTGTCCTCCACCGTGTGTCAGGGGCTAAGAAGACAAGTGGAAGGCCCCCACCCCTACACCTCAGGAAGTGACCTTCCTCGGGAAGAGGGCCTTTGCAGATGTAACCAAGGTAAGATGAGGTCCCTAGGGTGGGTCCTGATACATTAGGACTGACGTCCGTGCCAAAGGGGGAAACGCAGACAGACACGCCAGGGGAAGACACACAGAAGCTGCCACGCGCGGGTGAGGACGGGAGCGATGCGCCCACACGCCAGGGTGTGCCGGAGGCGGCCAGAAGCAGGAGCGAGCCTGGGACGCGTCCTCCCTGTGCTCCAGAGGGTGCGGGCCTGGGGCAGCTCGGCTTTGGGGTTCCTGGTCCCCAGAACCGGGAGAGGGTAAATCCCTGTCCGCTGTTTCACTGTTCCGGGATCAGAAGAGAGCGGCGGCTCTGTGCTTTTCGCCCATTTTATCTGAACTTCCGCAGTTTCTAGAAACGCCAGACCCCTTTCCTTCCCTGCACAGGTATTTTGAAACCTGATCCACAGCGTCCACGCCAGCCTCAGGTAGGGCGTCTGTGTCATGGTGGGTGGCTGAAAATGACAGTGCATATTTACTACAGAATCCGTTACTTTAGATTTCTGTCAGGTAGGGGGAGAGAGATGAAGTGTCCCTCCCTCCTGGGAAAGTACTTAACGCAAAGCAACCAGGAGGCAGAGCAGCACCTGGAAGCGGCATCCTGAGACGCTCTGAGTCAACAAAGAGAATTTGCTGCTCCGTGTGAACATTATTGGCTCAGATTAAAATCAGCACTAACCAGGTAGAATTTCAACACCGAGGGTGCCGTTCTCCTGCTGAGCTTAGTTAATCTCCTCTCTGCCGCTGGCCCTGGGGGCAACTGACTCCAGAAAACAAATGACATAGCGGCCCCCGGAGGCAGAGCACCTTCCCCAGCTCAACCAGGCCCAGCCCAGGCTGGCGGCCAAGTGGGCTGTCCTTGGCCCTAGCTCTCCCTAGAAGGGAGGCCCAAAGACCTCATGGCCACAGTGGCTCGAATTCTTTCTATTACTGGGAACACAATCACACGAGAGCTGCGAATGTCGTAGGAGGCGTCCACATCCACCCCTTCCCCACCTCCACTTCACGAGTGAGGAGCTGACCGCCCAGGAGGGCCCCAGACATGTTGATCCCTGTGGCCACGCCCCGCTCCTGTGTCCACCTGGGCAGCGCCTCCTGCTGGGGGACCCCAGCACCCAGCTCTGGGCAGGGCTCCAGACCAGGCCCTAATTCACATCACTGGGGCCCCTTACCCCCAGCCTGAGGTGCCCTGGAGCAGAGCCCTGCCCCAGGAGCCGGAGCTCCGGCCTTACGGGTGGCAGAAACCTGTGATCAGAGGGAGGCCCATGCCCTTCCTACCACCTTGCTCGGTTCTGAGGTCTTCCCCAGGAGTTTCCTGGTGCTGAGCCCGAGCCCATCCCCTGGTACAGGCCACGGTCTGCTCCACCTGCCTGAAGGTGTCCATGTCCCATAGGCTCTGCTTTGCTTTTCCCAACTGACTTCTACTCTCTCTGTAACAGACCCTTTAGTGGAGACGAGAAAAGGCAGACCGGGACATCGGTTCCTAAGACAAGGCTCATGTCCAGGGCTCCACCCCTTTATAGCTACTTGGCTGATGACTTCTCGGTGTCCCATTTTCCTTACCTGTACAGTGAGCTGAGTAACAGTACCTACACCCTAGGGTTGTGATTACCTGGCGAGGGTATGAGCTCAATTCATGTTAACTATCATCACCACCATAGTCACCACCACCACCATCATCTCTCTAGTCCTTTTACTTGGTCTACCTTGCTTGCTTTGCTTCTATGTCAATCCACAGGGAATCTCAGCAGGAGAATTTTATGGCCCATTTTACAAGGCCCTACTTCCAATTTCTAGGAATACTATCTTGAGGCCTAAGAGCATGTATTGGGCTCCTAGAGAAGTAAAAACGACAATCCTTCTCAAGATGGAGAAGTGGACTGAGCCTCAGCATCCATAAGCATGCATTTATTTTTAATTAGTTAGCTAACTAGCTACCATCTATCTCCCTACCTATTGAAACTGTTTAAATGTTAAATCTTATTTTTTGTGGTTTTAAAAATTGCAATAATAATATGCTTTCCTTCTAAAAATGCCAAGTTATATCCACCCAAAAGCAGCAGGATACACATTCTTCTCAAGTGCTCATTGAACATTTTTCAGAATAGACCACATACTAGGCCACAAAAGGAACCTCAGTAAATTAAAAAAGATTGAAATCCTACCAACCAACTTCTCAGATCACAAGGGTATAAAACTAGAAATAAATTGTACAAAGAAAACAAAAAGGCTCACAAACACATGGAGGCTTAACAACAAGGTCCTAAATAATCAATGGATCAATGACCAAATTAAAACAGAGATTAAGCAAAATACAGAGACAAATGTAAACCACAGCACAACACCCCAAATTCTGTGGGACGCAGGGAAGGCAGTTCTAAGAGGGAAGTATATAGCAACCCAGGCCTATTTAAAGAAGGAAGAACAATCCCAAATGAATAGTCTAAATTCACAATTATTGAAACAGGTAAAAGAAGAACAAATGAGGCCCAAAGTCAGTAGAAGGAGGGACATAATAAATATTAGAGAAGAAATCAATAAAATTGAGAAAAATAAAACAATAAAAAAAATTAATGAAACCAAGAGCTGGCTCTTTGAGAAAATAAACAAAATAGATAAATCCCTAGCCAGACTTACCAAGAAAAAAAGAGAATTTACACACATAAGCAGAATCAGAAATGAGAAAGGAAAAATCACTATAGACACTACAGAAATACAAAGAATTATTAGAGAATACTATGAAAAATTATATGCTAACAAACTGGATAACCTAGAAGAAATGGACAACTTTCTAGAAACATAAAACCTCCTTCCAAGACTGACCCAGGAAGAAACAGAAAATCAAACAGACCAATTATCAGCAATGAAATTGAATCTGCAATCAAAAAACTACCAAAGAACAAAATTACCGGACCAGATGGCTTCACTGCTGAATTTTATCAGACATTTAGAGAAGACCTAGTACCCATTCTCCTTAAAGTTTTCCAAAAAATAGAAGAGGAGGAAATACTTCCAAACTCATCCTATGAAGCCAGCATTACTCTAATATGAAAACCAAGCAAAGACACCACAAAAAAAGAAAACTACAGACCACAATCCCTGATGAACATAGATGCAAAAATACTCAACAAAATATTAGCAAACTGAATTCTAAAATACATCAAGAGGATCATACACCATGATCAAGTGGAATTCATCCCAGGGATACAAGGATGGTACATCATTTGAATATCCATCAACATTATCCACTATATCAATAAGAAGAAGGGCAAAAAAAAAAAAAGCCAAATAATATAGAAATTAACAAAACATAAAAATTGAGGTCCTCTCCTTCCATTTCCCAGAAGAAAATACAATGTGGTGTGTATATTTGCAGTTATTTTTGATACATGCAAATAAGAATAATACAAACAGTAAAATGGTAGAAAGATTTCAAAAACTATTCTTTAATTTTTATTGCAGTGAAGATCACCTGTCATAAACTTTACCACCTTAAACATTTTAAGCACCCAGTTCACAGGGACCTTATTCAGCAGGAATGTCAGGTTCACTCATGCTGCTGTGCAGCCACCCCCAGCACCCATCCCCAGAACTTCTCCATCTTCCCAAACAGTAACTCCATCCCCCTCAAACAACTCCCCACTCCCTGTCCCCTGTACCCTAACAACCATGCTTCTACTTTTTGTCTCTATAAATGTGACCACTCTAGGTACCTCACATGAGTGGAATCATAGTATCTGTCTTTTTGCAACTGGCTTATTTCACAGCATGATGTCCTCAAGGTTCTTCCATGTTGTAGCATGTGGCAAAAGTTTCTTCCTTTTCAAGGCTGAATAATATTCCATTGTTCGTACATACCACATTTCATTTATCCATTCATCCCTCAATGGACATCTGGGTTGCTTCCACCTGTTGGCTGTCGTGAATAATGCTGCTATGACATGGTGTGCACATATCTCTTTAAGACCCTGCTTTCAATTCTTTTGGGTATATATCCAAAGGTGGGATTCCTAGGTCATATGATAGTTTTATTTAAAAATTTCTTGAGATACCACTATACTGTTATCCATAGTAGTCATACCATTCAATAATCCCACCAACAGTGCACAAGGGTTCTAACTTCTCCACAACCTTACCAACACTTATTTTCTGTTTTTCAATAGAACCCATCCTAATAGACGTGAGTGACAGCTCACTGTGGTTTTGATTTGCATTTCTCTGATTTTATTTATGTTAAGCATCTCTTCATAGGCTTGTTGGCCATTGCATATTATCTTTGGAGAAATGTCTATTCAAGTCCTTTGACCATTTTTTAATCGGGTCAATTTTTTTGTTGTTGAACTGTAAGAGCTCTTTATATATTCTGAGTAGTAGCCCCTTATCAGATATATGATTTGCAAATGTTTTCTCCCATTTTTAGATTGCCTTTTCATTGTTGATTGTGTTCTCTTATGTACAGAAGTTTTTAAGTTTTATATAGTCCTATCTGTCTATTTTTGTTTTTGCTGCCTGTGTTTTTAGAGTCATAGAAAAGAAACCTTTGCCAAGTCCAATGTCACGAAGCTTTTATCCCTTTTCTTTTGGGGTTTTATCATCTGGGGTCTTATGTTTAGGTCTTTAATCCATTATGTTAATTTTTGTATATGATGTAAGGTCCAACTT
The DNA here is from genome assembly GCF_030020395.1 of Manis pentadactyla. Taxonomy (NCBI): domain Eukaryota; kingdom Metazoa; phylum Chordata; class Mammalia; order Pholidota; family Manidae; genus Manis; species Manis pentadactyla. Next base: position 146,920,688 of record NC_080025.1, read on the forward strand.
CATTCTTTGGCATTCAGTTTTCCAAGACCACTTGTTGAAGAGACTGTTCTTTCCCCATTGAGTGGTCTTGGTGCCCTTGTATGAAGGTCGTTTGGCCACACACACAAGGGTGTATTTCTGGACTCTATTCTGTTGTTCCCTTTGTCTGTCTTTATGCCACGAACACACTGTGTTGACTAATATAACTTTGTAAAATGTTTGACATCGGAAGTGTGAGTATTCCAACATTTTCTTTTTGAAAATTATTTTGGCTATTTGGGATCCCTTGAGATTCCATTTAGATTTTAGGATAGTGTTTTTCAATTTCTGCAAAAAAATGTTATTGGGATTTTGACAGAGATTGAGTTGAATCTGTAAATAACTTTGAATAGTGTTGACATCTTAAGTCTTCCAATCCACGAACACAGGAGGTTGAAAATGATGTTTTTTCACTCAATAATGTATCATGAATATCTTTTCATGTCAATCATACGGATTCATTCATCTATTTATTCAACAGGTATTTTCTAGGTGCCTACCATGTTCCAGGCACTTGCAATGTATTGATGAGCAGAACAGAGACCCGTTTCCTTGAAGTGCCTTCTCTACCCAGGAGCAGACACTAAATGTTAGCAAACAGGTAGATGATACAGTATATTGGGAGATGGTAAGTGCTATGGGGGAAAAAAGGCGGAGCAGAGTAAGGAAAATTAGAGGGGAGGGTGGGGAGGTGGGTTGCAATTTTAAGTAGGATGGTTGAAATAGAAACCTCATTGAGAAGGTGGCTCCATCCACGCTCCCCAGAAAACAAAACCCAAGGCAGGTAAGTGTTCATGCCTCCTCAGGTGGGCGACCCTGGGCAAGAGTACTGAGAACAGAAGGGAGGCAGGGCAGAGGCAGGAATCTGGAGGGCTGACCGGCCCGTGTGGGCCTGACCATGCTTCACTGCCGCTGTGCAGGTGCACTGCAGCCATTCCCCTCCAGGCAGGCTGCATGGAAAAGCCATGCCTGCGGAGGCCCATTGGAGAGAGTGGGAGGGCAGCAACCCAGCTGCCTGTGCTCTGCCGCCTGCATCGCCGGCTGCTCCGGGGGTGTGCCTGTCTCTGGGCTTTGTCCCTCGGGCACTTTGGGAGCTGCTGTAGGAACCAGCGCCCAGGTCCTTGGCCTTGGGATTCATCTGAGCCCAGAAAGGGAGGGAGAACCATAGACAGTGGGTGTGGCCAGCCAGCCTCAGACAGGGGGGCCCCTGGCCAGGTGAGTCAGTCTCCCTGCAGAAGCCGGCAAGTGGTGGCGGGTCTGACAGCAGGTGGGGCTGAGGGAGGCCCGGAGGTGTGTCTGATGCACCCCTCTTAGGCCTGTCTGCCACAGCCGCCTGCTCTTGCAGAGAACACGCTTTGAGCTGGTGAAGCGTTCCACGCTGACCGTCACAACCAGCACACAGCAGCCACCCTCGTCCACTCGGCTTGTCACCTTGCCCCGAGTATTTCTACCGCCAGAGCTCCAGCAGGAAAACTTCCCGATCCATAGCATATGCATACCCAGCTTTTGAGTAGATGCTGTGAAGCCTCCCTTCACACACATTGCACCAACTCACACTCCCGCGAGGGAGGGCCTCACACCTGCCCCTGCTGAGCCGTGCCTTTCAGTGTTTGCCACCTACTCCCTCGCATTTCTATGATCACCAGTAAGACTGGGAATCTTTTGGTATGCCTTTTGTATCTCTCTTCTGAAGTCTCTGAGCAGCTCCCCGACCCACTTTTCGGCAGGGCTGTTTGCTCTTCGTTGCCGTCCCTGCACTTCTGGCCTCTGCGTACCGGGAGTGTCAGATCTTTGTTGTTTCTGCATGGGGTGACCGCATGTCCTGGCTTGCCAGGGCCACTCCCAGCTCCTGCCTGTTACTTAGCAGGATTATGAATAACTGCCCCCTGCATCTCTAAAGGGTCTGGGTTGCAGCCGTAAGGGGTGTCTACTGCAGCTCCCTGGCGACCTCTGGCTCTCTTGGGGCTCCGGAGTCTCATTTTCAAAGGCCAAGTATAAGAAAGATAATACAGAATAGACTGTCTAAAAGTTTCACAAAGATGTCTGTCTTTGGAGGTAAACATTTCGATTATTTTGAGGAGACTGTTCTTAGTTTTAAGAAAAATCACCGTTTTTTTCACGTGAGAAAAGATGCATAAAAAGTAATTTATATTCAACCATATAAAGACAACACATTGCTATATGACTTAGCATAGACATTCAGTAAGTGTTTGCCGAGTCAATGGACAAATAATGGGGGGACCAAGCAATAGTACGTTCCTGTTGGGGTAAGTTTCTCGTCAAAAGTGGAATGATGGAAACAAACCAACAAAACCGGATCTGAACCAAAAGCTTTGGATCAGGCAGAACAAACCTCCATCTAGTGGTCTCCCGGGTGCCCCTTTCCTGAAGTTCTCAGGGATGGAACCTCATGGCCCACCCTGCGCTGTGACCTCAGGCAGGTGCTCTGTGACGTGATCAACGATCTCAGAGAAAGCGGAGAAAAGGCCGCTGAGTACATGGAAGCCTCCTGGTCACCACTGAGCACCCAGAAAACATTGCTATTCATCCTAGAGCCTGAGAGATAAACCCACTGAAGGTACTGGTGATGAACGCCTCATCTGAAGCCACAGGCGATTCCAAGTGATCCCTGTGGCCAGCTCGGAGGCCAGAGCACCCAGACAAGCCCCCGACACCGAGCATGGTAATCAGAATCCCAGCCGTGGCCATTCGCTGAGGCCTTGGGGTGTCAGACACTCTTTGGTCACTTCCTCTGTAATACGCACTTAATCCTCATAATAACCTGATGAAGTAGGCGTCGTTCCCATTTTGAGAGAGGACATGGGGCACAGAGAGGTTGAGTAACTTGCCGGAGGTAACACAGCAAACGGCAGAGCAGGGATTAGAATCCAGGCAGCTTGAGTCTTGACCATAGGTCAGTTATGTGCCTCAACAGATTTTCAACATAGAATTAAAATCCAGGGGACCCTCTGGAACAAATAGAGCTGAGGGGACAAGGGAGTCCCTGAGTCAAAGCAAAGGATTGGCTTTAAGTCATATTAACTTAAAAAACAGCTCAGAACCCAGACCAACCCAAGGAAAGGGTCCCTGTGTCCCAGAGCTCAGGAGCCAGTAATCAAGGCGGGATGTCTGGCCAGCTCACCCACTATATAAACAGAGAAAAGACGTATAAAAAGCAAAAACAAACACTCACCAGCCACCTGTGCCAGGTTTGGGATGACAGCCAGAGTTGAGTGCCGGTCCTCAGGCCCCGGGGATTTCCAGCCACCTGACTACACGAGAATAAAATCAACCTCATCATCCCCGATTCACTCAGAACTTATCTGGAGGAGGGTTTTTTAAATTTGTTTTTTAGGTTCACCATCATCACATGACATCCCAAGGTGACTTCTGCCCTTGCTTTGAAAACCATGAAAGTCAAGTTCTGGAGAACCGAGATGGGGGCCGGTGAGGGAGCTGTACCCAGAACCGGGCCGGGGCGCGAACACCACAGCCCTGATGACCGCCCGGGACCTCCTTCTCCGCTGCGGCACAGCACCTGGCTGTCAAGCCAGCTGGGGGCCAATTTCCTGGCATGGTAACAGGTTTTTATAATTAAATCATACATCTCTTTCAGAATACTTTTAAATTTTTGTGTTGTGTAGAAGCTTATTTTTTTTAAGTGTTACTATTTCTAGTTTAGTAACCCCATGCTGGTTTCCTCTACTTACCTTGTCTTTGAACAATAGCTCTGCCCAGGCCCCATACTGGCCACTGACTCAGGCAGCTCCGGGCGGTTTCCCCTTTCGTAGTCCCCCACCAATGGGGACGCCCGCCCGTCCTGCTCCCCAGCTTGCTCACCCCACCAGGGCCCTGGCATAAAGTGGGCACCTGTAAGTGCTTGGGGAGTGAGTGGGGATGGAGTCCTGAGGATGGCAGGATACCTGGCTGCTGGAGTGTCCCAGAGCTGAGGGGAGAGGGAGCTACGCCCCCACTGGCCAGGACCTGCATCTGCACGCATCCTCCGGTGCCCCCAGCCCCTGGGGACCCGCTGCCAGAGCAGCCCTTCCTTAGCTGTGTCCCTCTAGGCGGTGTGGGGAAAATGAGAGGTCCTATGGTCAGGATTCTCACCTGCCCCTAAACTACGTGATGATGTAACTGGCCTCCTGCTAGGCTACTGCTCCCACACCTGTAGGCAATGAGCTATTATGACTGAGTCACTCTCTGAAGAGCTCTGCCCAGTGCTCTGCGTGGAGGCAGAGATGGGGTGGATTATAGACCTGCAGACTGCTGGGCACAGTGTGATTCTAGTGCTCGACCTACGGCTAGGAGAATAAAGCTGGGTATGAACCCTTTGACACCAAGAACGTCCGTTGTCATTTCTCAGTCTCACGGAATCCATAGTGTACTTGCCCACAGCTGAAACCCTCAGGCAGGACAGCGGGGCCTGCCAACCTCAGCACCAGTGACGTTTGACCCAGAGCATTGCTGTGGGGCTGCCCTGTGCATGCAGGCTGCTCGCAGCACCCCTGGCCTCTCCCACAAGATGCCAGTGGCACCTCCTCTTCCCTACCAAAAATGTCCCCAGACATGCCCAATGTCCCCTGGGGCAAAGTTGCAGGGACTGGAGAGCAGGGCCCCTGCCTCACGCACCTACCTGCCTGGCATGGCCGGTCCCATGGCCAGCGGTGCCCTACCCCGACTCTCACCTGCCTGCCCCGGTCCGGCCAGACACCCGGGGAAGGGAGGGCAGCCTGCCTGACCCAGGATTCCGCAGACCCACTGGCGTCCGAGCCCCTCTCCTAACGAGCAGGCGCACATAGCTGACAGGTCAGGACCCCACCCAGGAAACCCACCTCGGCTTCACTGCTCTAAAACCCCTTCTCGCACTGTGAGGACGTGGCAGGGAGGAGCTGGACCCTGTTTCTGAACATTCCGGAGGCCGCCGGGAAGCTCCCTGACTTGGGGTTTGGTCTGTTTTTCCAAGGCTTTCTTGTATCTGCACGTGGCTGTATCCAAGGACGCTCCCGTCCCGGCATCCTCTGCATCACTTTCGCCGCATCTACAGGGACAGCTCTGAGCCGGGCGAGCAGGCCAGCACCTTCCACAGACGCAGGTTCCCCACAGTTGGGGGCACGCTGCATCGGTGGGCAGCAAGGTCCTGCTGAAGCTGCGGCGGGGCCCTTTGTGCGACCGGCTCCGCTTCCAGGACGGGCTCTCGGACTGTAGCTGCGCGGCGCCCGCGCCCCCTGGTGGCCACCGCAGCACCTGCGTCCCCGCAGCCCCACTCAGAAGAGGTCCACTGGGGGGTGGCAGACATTTTTTTAGAGCAAATCTCAGGGGGAGTTTTGACACTGAAAAAATGTTACATGCAATTTTCTTTCTTAAGCTGCATACAAGCTGGATGGAGATTTTGGCAATTTATTCATTGAGGTTCCAGGGACGGGGACTTGTTTCCCAGATGGCAGAAAAATCAGAGTTTTAGAATGGGTGACACACACGTGGCCAACACGAACAACCGGAGGCAGGGTTAATAACGCTGTAGAAGCAGCCACGGGACGGCCATCCCACCCTAGCCGCTGCGCAGGCCGCTGGCTTTTTAAACTAGCCGCTCAGACTCCATTATAAGCTGCTTCTCCTGCACTCCCGGCTGGGTTTCCAGGAACCCTGGGACCCGTGAAAACAGTGCTCAGGTGCCCCCAGAGCTCCAGGGGGAAAGTGGATTCCTGCCTACGCCCCGGACTGAGGGCTCCAGCCCGGAGGGACCCATGCAGTGGGCACTGTCAGCCTTCAGATTCAGGGAGAAGTGGTACCAGGGCTCTAGTGGGGGCATCCCTGCCTGCGGGTTCCTCGGGCTGCCAAACCCGGAGGACTGGCCTGGTGGGCAGAGGTGCCTCCATCCGCCCCGGCTGCTCCCACCTGCCGTGGAACCTGGGAAAGGAAGGAGGGTGCTCATGTGTGGCCACCTGAAACCCCCAATGAGGAGCTTCCTGGGCCGGGTAAAATGAAGCAGACGCTGCAGCCACTGCCAGAATGACTTTTTTTTAAGTGAGTCACTTCGGTTGCAGACTTTCATGAGGAAAAATACACTTTTTTTTCATTCACAGGGGCAAACAGCTGGAGATCAGCTAGTGAGGGGGAAAGATGGAAAAGGCTGGCTGGGCGTTCTTCCCTGAGCACCTGAGGGAGATGATGGCAGAGCCCCGTCCCTCCCACAGTGCCCTGTCACTGCACGCCTGTGCCCCTTGTATCCAAGGGCAGACCGAGGCTGGGCAGCGCCAGGGCCTGCTGAGCCTGCCGTGACAGGACGGGCCACAGAAACCGTGGGCAGAGGGGAGAGCTCTCTGAGAGACGGAAAAAGGGTCCTCCTAGGCTGCGTCAGGCCCTGTCACCTCAAGCAGGCCCTGCTGCCGCCCGTGTCCCTCGCCTTAGGCACAGCCAGGCCCTGGAAAGGCCAGCACTCCACACATGCCTCCTGAAGGGTCCAGGATGGCTTTCTGGAGGTATAGGCAGTGCCTCGAGGCCCAGAGCCCCAGCAGTGGGTTTGTGGCTGAATCAAGAGCCAAGCTAAGACGTAGAAGCTGGGAGAGACGCTCTCAGTGTGGTACCAGGGCATCTGCCCCAGACATCTCCACGCCAGCCCCAGCAGGCCGGCCAGCCACCCCGTCCCTTCCCTGAGTGGGGCCTCCCTCGGGGACACACTGCCGGCTGAGCCAGGCAAGCAGCGGGTCTCAAGCACAGGCGAGGAGCCTGCGGCCGGTGTCCCGACTCGGCACCTGGCCCCCACCCACGGCAGAAGGACCCACCCGAAGCGCAGGGCTCCCTGTGAGGCCGGAACCTGCGCCGATCCTCCCCGTCCCAGCGGAGCTGCACCCACAGGCACCAGGCTCTGACACACACACCTTATTCAAATTTTCAAAGGTTCCAAGGATTTTCTCTCTTATTTTACCAAAACACTAGTCTTAAAAGTTCAGGCTGGCCTGACTTACGTGCAGAGGAGCAGAGCCCCTCCCGCCACAGGTGCCCCGTCCGCAGCCCCCCGCTCCCCCTTGCCGGTTGCTGGAGAGTCCCCCTCCCGTGGATAAATAACCTGACTGCGTTTCCCCCCGTGTAAACCAGCGACCAGCTCCCGCACACGCCCCCTCCTTCCACTGCTCTCTGCCCCTTCCTTCCAGCCTGTCCCGTCATAACTTTCCTTAAACGGGCACCAAGCGCTTACAACATGACAACGCTTACTTTCCTGCACCTTTTTCCTCCCTGACGCTGACAGCTGCCGTCCCACTCGCTGGGCTGTCACGCGGACCGTCATTGGTTTCCTCCCACTCAGGACCACACGCTCCCCACCCCGCTGATCACAGACAGCCGGGTTCACCCTCCCCCGCCCCTGGGGGGTGGGCCTCTCTCCTGGGCCCAGCGGGCCGCCCCACCCCCCGCCCCGCCACCTAGCCGCCTCCCCAGGGGGCCTGGCCCCGCAGCTCTCCTGCCAGCTGTCTCCACCGGTGGGCAGCTCGGGTGCACAGGCTGGGCTCTGCTCTGCCCTTACCATCATTTCTCTGTCCTGGCGCCTGGGTCACACCTGTTCCACTGTGCACCACGTTAGGACAAATACAAACACAGAGTATTAAATAGGCACATGCTGAACCCCCCATGGGATGCAGTGAACCCCCCGTGGGTGCCTCTCCTGCTCACCTCTCCCCACCTCCTCCTCCCTGGAACGACTCTTGTTGTGGGTTGAACTGCCTCCCCCAAAACCGACAAGCTGCTGTCTAACCCCAGCACCGCAGAGTGTGACCGCATCTGCCAAGAGGATCACTGCAGAAGTGACTGGCTGGGTCAGAATGAGGCCCGTGGGGGCGGAGGACTCGAGTGCCGCAGCCACACGCCAACAGACGGCCAGACACAGGGCCCGGGCCAGGGACACGCCCTTCCCCGTGCCCCCTGGGCTGCCCAGCCTGCCCGCACCTGATCTCAGTCCTTCACTGCAGTCGTGAGGCCGTGGCCCCCATTGTCTGGGCCGACCTAGTCGTGGTCCTTTGCTCCGTGGCCCAAGGCTACTGCCCGCCCTCAGCCCAAGCTGGGCGCATAGCCCTTGCCCACATCCCGTCGGTTTCCCCCATCCTCAGGAGCTACGGCGGGAACCTGCCCAGGCAGGGAGGCCTCCCCGTCCTGCCGGCGCTCCCACAGCTGCGTCCCCGCCCCACACCCAGGACCCTGGAAGCTCGGGGCTGGGCTGAGGCCCACAGCAGCAGTGACCCTCCGAGGAGCTGGCGGGCGGGCGGCTTCTCTCCGGGCCCACTCTGTTCAGTGGAACTGCCTGGGGCCGCGGTGGCTGTGGAAGACCCTCCTTGCCTCCGGAAGTCTTTCTTCCCTTGGGAAGCTTCTGGAACACCTGGGCTGCACTGGGGACATTCTGCAGAAGACCTCACTCCCCTGCCTCCCTGCAGCCAGCCAGGTGGAACCGGTGAGCAAATGTGGGGAGGCAGTGATGTGAAGCTTCCGTGCTACCAGGAGGGGGGACATGGACACGGTGAGGTGAGCTGACCCCTCAGTGCAAGCCAGACCCCCTGCGAGCCGCAGCAAGCAGTGTCATCACCTGAGCCAGCGAGGGAGCCTCCGAAGGGCAGCAGCTTGGCGACTTCAGCTGACTGCAGCCCTCGGGGCAGGGCAGGGAGGGGGGCCAGCGCTCCGCTGGTGGGGGGTTTATTTTCAACCTGAAGCACTGTGAGGAAAGCTTCCAACACGGCAGAAAGGCAAAGCCATTCATTGTTTTTTCATTAAGAATCTAAATTACAGATGGGAGCAGGAGCAACATTATCACTTCATTTGTCTCTATTCCGGATTTTTAGGCCACACGGGCTCTCCTGAGCCCTGGGAGGAGCTGGCTGGAAGCAGTCAAGCCACTGGTCATTGGTGCCTTTAACAGTCTAAAAGCAACGAGCTAGCAGAAACACTTTACCACCAAGAACATGGGCGCAGTTCATCCCCTGGAAAGACGTCATGGAATGACCTGGTGTTTTAGACTCAAATGCAGATTCTGCCTCAAAAGAACACTGCTACAAAAATGATTTTCTCCCAGAGCAAATGCAGTCTTGCCCAGAGATGTTAGGGTGTAAATGTGAGTCCTCACCTTTGGAAATGACCAGCATGCCGGCCACCTGGGGACGCCCCTGCCGAGTTTCTGCTCGACTGGCCAGGCACTAGGCTAGTACAGGGGCCCCATGGGAGCCTGGGGGACAACTGGCTGTCCCCTGATCCTAACCAAACTTTTGGTTAAAAAGATCGTCAGCTGCTCTCAGAGGAGATGGGGTGAAAACTGTGGGGCCCCAGGAGGTGGGATCCTCACCCTTGGAGGCAGGTGTAGACCTCCCCAGTGAGAGGAAGGGGCACTGGCACCCTGGGTGCCTCACCTGGGAGAGGAGGTGGGACGCCTGGAGAGGGTGAGCAGGGGCACCCTAAGGAAGCAGCCAGACACCCTCTGGGATTTCCCCATCTTGGGTCATATACGTGTATTTCAGGTGGATGGCAACCCGCACCTTTTATTAGATTTTAATCAAGAATGACCCTGTTAAATATTTAAGATTGCCTTTTGAGGATGATATTTTTAAAGAGGTACGAGATGAAGAGAAGAACATGGGAAGCATAAATTTTTAAAATACATTCCCTCCATATAGTCATTCCACAGGGCCCTCCTGCTGCTCAGAGGGGAGGACCATTCGCAAGTATCCTTCCTGTGGCTGATTACCCCGTCCGTCCGTCTCGGTCCCGCGACCCCCGTCCCAATAGCCAATCTCAGCTCTGTTCACGTAGTTCACGTAAACTAACACCGTAGGACTAACTAGCAAGGTGACGCAGATCAAAAACATGCAATGACTTTTTGTAGACCCACTAAATCAGTCGTTTCTCTGGCTGAATCAGATTCTCTCTCGCCAAAGGAAAGCCCTGTCAGACACGCACGCTCGCCTTCCTGCGCTCGATGCTTCCTATCGCACCCACACCGCCTCCTCGGAGACCACGCAGGGCACTCAGGCCGGAGGCGCAGGAATCTTTGCTCCTGTGGAGCCCACGTGGGGACACCGGGCAGCCCCCAGCTTCCCCTCTCCTACAGGGAAGGCAGGGACTCCAGCGCCCCTCTGACCTACCACCTGCTGCCACAGAGGCACAAAGCAAAGACAGCTGCAAGAGTTGGGAAGTACCCGGGCTACGCCCCCCTCGGCCCCACCTTCCCTGCAGGGCTCTTCCTGCACCACCGTGCCCCACCCCCTGCCGCTGGGCGATGTCCCCGCCACCGAGTCCCTGCCAGGTGTGAGCGGGTACCTAGGACGTCAGCTGAGGCTGATTGGGGTGGGTTCCCCAGAATGAGCAGGGATTCAACCAGTTGTATTTGTCTCCCAAGGACGCATTGAGGTTGGTGGTGACCGGGCTCTGCTTCCCGAGGCTGCCTGGTGCTGGCGCCCCACCGAGCACCCTGCCCCATCCGGGCCCACTCGGCCTGACCGAGGGCCAGGAAGGCCTCTCCTACGAGCACCCGCGCCTTCACAGACCGCAGCCTCAGGGAAGGCGACTACATCCCGGGGGGGACAGTGACTGCCTCCACCACAGGCACAGGAACCCCCACGGGCTTCCTGCTCTGCTGCCACCACACCAGGGACACAGCTGAGAAAACCTCCTGAGGCCCGTCTGTGCTGGCCTGAGACTCAGAGAGGGAAAACCTCCAGGTCCCCCACACACCAGGTGATGGAGTCACTTCTGGGGTCAGGGAGCTGCCTGTGGCCACAGGGCCAACCCCGAAAAGGGAGGGGCCCTGGTGGACATGCGGGAGCTGCACCCCAGGCCATCCTCTCACAGCCGGGCTCCCAGCCCCCAGATGAAGGAGGTTTTGCTCCCCAGCTGGGCTGGGCTACCTGCAGGGCCCTGAGAGGCATGGGCAGGGCAGAGGACAGAGGGAAGGTCTTCACGGAGGGTTTGGATGTGCAGAGGTCACTGGAGACGCCCCTGCCCTGCCCAGGACAGGTGGCTGCCAGACCCCCTTCCCTCTCCCTGGGGAAGAACCAGAGGTGCCACACACGGTTCACAGCCACCCAGCAGAAGGCTCAAAGGCCCAGGATGATTGATGAGCAGGTTATTTGGATTAAAAACTGTTTTCTAAACTGCTGTACCAGGATTCTCCAGAGCAACACGCAGTAGGGTGTGTGTGTGTGTGTGTGTGTGTGTGTGTGTGTGTGTGTGTGTGTGTGTGTGTGTGTGTGTGTGTGTGTGTGTGTGTGTGTGTGTGTGTGTTTGTACTTGCATGCACACACACACACACACACACACACACACACACACACACACACACACATACGCACACACACAGGATTTATTTCAGGAATTGGCTCTCCTGACTGTGGGAACTGGCGAGCCAGAAAGCCCAGCGCAGGATCAAAGTTCAGGTAAAGGCTGATGCGGACCTGAGCCCAGGTTCCAAGGGGCAGCAGGCTGGGGACTCAGCAGGGCTCCTGTGTCAGTCTTTGCTTTTAAGGTCTTTACCCGACTGCACGAGGCCCAGCACGTTAGGGAGGGTGGTCTGCTTACTCAAGGTCTGATTCCCCGTTAAGCACACCCATACGGTGCCTTCAGAGCAACAGCAGACTGATGTCCGACGGAACACCGCGGCACCAGGGTGTGGACACATGACACTCACCATCACAAGTGCCGTCAGAAACCTCCCTCCTTCCCCTGCACTTCCACCAATACTTTCTACATTTTCATTTTGTTCTGCTTTGAAGGAAATCAGAAACTTTCTCTAGGAACAGTGCCTCTGATGGGCTGGCTTGCAGCCTCCAGCCGGGGGGTCTGGGCCACAGGGGACCCAGGGCGAGCAGCTATGGTTCTTCCCTCTCTAAGGGCTTCAAGGAGCCAAGGGGGATGCCCGGGCAGAGGCCATTTACCTTACTTATCACCTGGGCCTGTGCGGAGGTTTGCCCGCCCGGGTCTAAGCATCTCTAAGTTTTCTGTCTGCCGGACTCTCTCTTCACACCCTAGCAGCCACCATTTTCTTGACATTCATTTCTTACTAGCCTAAAATGACTCTCTGGTAAGATTAAATGTATTTCATTTCTCTATTTTGTTTTTTCCTATCTCCCCCACTCAAACCTAAGCCCCAGGGGCCTTGTGTGCCTTGCTCACCACTGTATGTCCCTCCCTAGAACAGGACCCAGTCACCTCATATCAGGTGCTTAATAATGCTTGTTGAATAAATGAATGACCCCATAAACAGATAACACCTCTAACCAACATTCAAGTCTTTGAAATTCTATACTTAGCACAGCTTTTACTTAAAACAAATAGGTGGTCCTCTGCTGAAAGGCAAACATCCCAGGGCATGCAGGTGGTGAGCACCTTCCCTGGGGCAGCTACAAACTGTGTATGGCACCTCTGGCATTACTCTTACCAGGATAAAGGAAGGAAAGTCTCTTCACAGTAAGGGAAGGGGCAGGCAGCTGCCTGTCCTAGGCGAGGGTATCTCCAGTGACTTCCTGCTCATACTGAATTTAAGGGTTATCAGCTGGTTTAGTCATTTATACATTAGTGTAAACAAGCTTTCCATTCTAGTCATGAAAGATAATTTCAGGCAGAGCAAAGATGGGCACAATCAGAACACCAGGTGTTTGCGCAGGTTGAGGAGAGGGAGCCCTGACCCGGAGGATGTGGGTGAAAAGGGAAGACCGTAGGCATCGAAGGCAAACCGTCTACTTTATCCTTCCCTGGAGTTGTTGGCCCACCCGACTGCTTTTCAAACTTCAGTGGGCAAAGACTGCTTGGTTATTAGCTCTCATAAATGGAAACCATATGCACTGTTGATCTGCTTCCCAGACCACTTCCCTTCAGTGTTGCCAAGCAGTGTTCCCAAAGCCCCTGGTGCTGACATATCTGTAGGTGGGACATGGAAAAAGATCCCATAGGGCAAGCCGGGTTCAGTGAGACCCCACGGGCTCCGTACGTCAGGACTTCCCGGGGCTTACGCTTACAGGAGCCTCTTGGCCTCCAGGAGGGGCCACAGATGGGAGTGTGCCCCAGCTGTTTCCTCCGTGCCCCTTCCTGTCTGCACGCCATGCAATACTGACATCCAGAGAAGATAATATTCCAAGGAACACCATTTGGGAAGCACATGACACCGAGGTTCAGACCAAGCACAAGTTCCCTGGTGCTCTGAGAGTGGCCTCGGGGCCGGGGTTGGTCAAGCACAACCCTGGCTGGCTAAGGGAGACCTTAGTGTGTCGGCTCTGAGTGACAGCTCCAGCCGTGTCTATAACGACACACGAAAGGTAAAAGTGCCACACTTGGTCAGACTTGTCCCTGTGCGCAGCTCCGGCCTCCCAAGGCAAAAGGAGGAGAGAGAAGTTGTGGCTGAAGGGGAGGAAGGAGGTTGCAAGGAAAGGGGGGTGGCTCCAACCTGCACCCCTCTACACCCCTAAAAAGACACGCCTTCCTCCTCCCCGGCCCTTGGCCTCCTGTCCCTCCTAAGGGTCAGCGGTCAGGCCATGGGGGGCCAGGGCTGGGACAGAGTACGCACGGTCCTCTTCTCCGGGCCTCAAGGCCATGCTGCCACTATGTAGACAGCAGCTGCTTTCATCCGCGCACTTCGAGCCAGATGTGCAGCCACATGCTGGCTGCCCCGGGAACGGAGCCCAGCACGCTGCAAGGCTGGGCTCTCCTTCCAAGGTCACAGGCCCGGCTCTTCCCTGCTCTAAGCCAGCCAACAGAGCGCCGGAGGAGGGCTGAGCAGCGGGCACCAGCAGATGGGCAGCAATGTGGTGTCCTCAGGTGCCAGGTGACATGCGAGGACCCCCTGGTCCCTGGACCATGGGCATGGAGTACTCCCGTGAAGCTGTGATACTTACCTGCACACAGAGCTTTGCAAATACAGCAAAAGTCCCCGACGCCACTCACATGCGCCGGCTCGTGCCTGCATTCCCTCTCCGTGCCCTGGGCGTCCCTCAGAGCTCGTCCTGGGCGGGTGGGCACTCCCTCCTCCACCGGGAGGCAGAGCTCCCCAAGTCCAGAGGCCCAACCTGTGGATGCCAGGCACCGCCGGTGGGGGGCAGCTGTGCGGCCCTGCTCAAATGCTGGTCTTGGCAAGAGTAAGAACGGACGTTCAAGAACTGTGCAGTGTACGTGTATGTTTTCTGTGTATTACGGTGTTTGACATCTTGGAAACCTTTCTGGCTAGGGAGGGGAGACTGCCGTCCTTAGGGTAGCCTTTCTCAGAGACAGCAAAGGGCCAGCAGGGGACCTCTGATGTGCAGCCAAGAGGGGGCTCATCCTCGGCTTCCCGCACTCCTGTCTCAGCCGGCCCGGGGCCAGGCACTCGGGACCACCTGTAGCCTGAAGCCTGCTGTGCTAGCGGCTCACTGCGCTGCCTCTCCCTGGCCCCGCGGGCCTGTGCTTTTTGCTTGTGCTGGCGCCCGCCAGGGCCTCCCCGGTCCCCGAGGCGTGTGAGTCCCCTCCCTGGGCCCCATGAGAGCCCCGTCCGGATGCCAGCAGCAGCTCAGTGAGTGTTCATGGCACAGAGACGCGACGGGGAGGAACAAGCACATAGCTGAAGGGTAGGGGTCCCCCCGAATGAGAAGCGCTCATGGGACACGGTGGTGAAGCTGCCCAGCGCCCCTCACTCGGCTGCACAGCAGGACGGCCTGGTGGGGAACTGCCTGCATGGTGGGCAGCCCCCCCACACTCACAGGGCGCCATGCGACGCAGAAAGTGGCTCCAGCCTTCAGGAAAGGGGGCCAGTCAGCAAAGGCCTGCTTTCTTCCACCCTCCTCTCCTCAGTCTTTGCTGTTCCCCTCTGACTGCTGTTCTCTCCAAGTGCCTGGGATCAGTGGGACGGGGGGTGGTACCCACCAGAGCACACCCCAGGATGCCCGTGGAAATCAGACGCTTCCCGAGGCACCCTGAGAGCACCTTCTCCTCGCGGCCCCGAGAGCGCCCCAGCCGCTGGCAGGAGGTGTGGAGAGTCTTGGGGAGGGGTGGGGATGCGCACTCATCCCAAGTCCCTCCGAACCGTCCAAAGTGGGAAAAGCAAAGCAATTCGCACACAAACGGCCCAGGTGTCACACTAGGGCTGTGCTCCTCCCATCCATGCCTCATCAGACGTGACCGAGAGCCGCCCTGCCCTCAGGAGACACCCAGTTCCACAGTCACTGCAAGAGGAGGCTGTGGGGGCGAGGCTGCTGGGTGCATAGCCCCCAGGCCCCCTGCAGACCCCCAGGGGCACCTCCAGGGCCTCAAGACAAACTGCATTGACAGACCATGTTGCCATGTAAACAGCCTCACAGGACGTGAGTGGAGGGTGTAGTCAGCACGTTCCTGCACAAAGCCACCCACTGGGCCTTCTGTTGTGGGGACACTTGGGGTGCAGGTGGGCACCTGACGTGTGTGTGAGCTGGGCAGGGTCTCCCCACTCCTGTAACCGCTTCACCCGCACTTTGCTAACTGGGGACCTGGCAGACCAGACTTCCGCACTTGGTCCTCATCTTCTCTCGTTAGACACCCTCTCGTGGGATTTGATTTCCTGTGAATGAAAATCCATTTGCCACCTGCGAGGTGACAAGGGGCTGAGCTCCCAAACTTCACAGGCTCCCTGCCTCCCCAGATCCCAGCCCCGCGGACATCTTCCCCTTGACAGCAAGAGCTTGGCCCTTTTTAATTTAAACTTTAATTTTGCAACTCTAGATGAAGCCAATGTCAAGAGAGGTTTTTTTTTTCCCCAGGAAAGGTCACTGGAGGCTGGGTGACAGGGACCCGAGGAGCAGGAAAGCTGGGGAGACCCCAGAGGTGTTCATACCTCCTCGAGGACAGTGAGACTTCCCAGAGTCCACAGGCAGGGAGCGGGCGAGGCGGGTTGTGTGGGCGCCCAGCCCCGCGTCACCACGGAGATGCTGGGTGGGTCCCCTGCAGCTCCTGGAGAGGGTCTGCAAAGAGGCGCTTGAAAGGGAAATCCAAACCCACCCTTTCGCCACCTGTCACATGGCCCACTGTCCGCCCAGAGGGCACTACGTGAAGGCCACAGCGGGTTCTCCCAAACCAGGGACCTTTGTTTCTCCCGTCATGCCATGTCTCACTACGCGCCCCCCTGCCTGTCTCCTGTCCTCCCTCACCTGCACCCTGGCCCAGGCATCCAGACCCGACAGCACAGGCATCACTGAGCCCTTGGTCCTGCCGGAGCCTAAGGAGTGGCCCGAGAAGCAGGGTCGTGACAGGTATTGCGTCTTATTTAGGTTCCTCATGCATCGACACAGAGCCCTCCTGTGGCTGTTTCTGCTCCACTTGGAGGCAAGAGAACAAGGCTCAGAGAGGTCAGGAGATGCATGCAAGGCCACACAGCTGGTGAGCAGGAGGGCTGCACTCAAGCCAGATCTGCCAGGCTCCAGGCTTCCACCAGCCAGGCTCCTCAGACCCCACTGGTTGTCATTTGGGTTAGAGTCTTGGAATGAACTATAGCAAAACGTTTTTTTTTTCTTAGGATGCTAAGTTTTCTAGATATCTGATAAGAAAGCATCTCAGCTTGTAATATTTTACCCGCTTTGGAGGAAGGAATCTCATCTGTTATTAAACACACCTCCTGATGTATCACTGTGGTGTATTAAATATGCTTGGCTTTTTCTTGAAGGCTTGGGGGACATTCACATAGGGGGTCAGTGACAGCCTCACTCCAGCCGCGTTTGTGCTGCACAGTGGGAATGCAGGAGGTTTCAGGAATAAGAGTTGCTGTTGGGAACAGGTGTTTAGGCCAAAAAATCCCAAATCGGCTGGGCTGCTGCCCTGGTAGTGGGCGGAAACAGACGGACAGAGGCCAGGCCAGCAGGAGAGATTAAGCCTCATTAGATCAAAGCTCAGGGTGAAGGGAGCGGGTGGGGTCAGCATCTGCAATCCCTCCCGGCAGGGGTTGTGGGGCGAGTGACATGTCGGGCCGCCGGGAGGATTTATCTGGGAGGATTTATCTGGGAGGATTCGCAGTGTCCTTCAGGAGGTGGCCCTCAGGCACAGGGGTGGGAGGCTCTAGGGATGAAAGGCAGGTGCAGGCGGCCAGGTGGGTGGCTGGACCTCCCTTCATCTCTTCCCTTGTCTCTCATCTACTCACACTGGATGGCGGAATCCCCCCTCCAGACAGACGTCTCTTTGTGAGAAGTGGTGCTGTGAAGGGCCAGATGTCAGATGCCAAGTCAAGACCCCACCACTCACGCTGGGCACGCCACCAAGCCCCACAATGCCGGGGTCTTCTCATCTGTAAAATGGGAGGAGGACTGAGACTAGAGCCCACCTTCCAGGCCTGTTTTGGGCGCTGCATTCATAAAGGGCGAGAAAGGCTGGACACGTGGTGAATATACTCAGGTTCCAGGCGCCCCTCCCCCAGGCCCTCTGCGGACGTCCTACTAGGTGATGAGTGACCTTGCCCGGGTCTTCCTTCCCAGTTTCGAAAGTGGAGATGTGCGTACAGGCAGCTTCTGCTCCAAAGCAAGGCCCTGGGAAGGTACAGTGTTGGCTCCACTGGCTCTGCCCCCATTTCTGCCAACATCCACCCTAGCGAGGCTTTCTACAAGTGGTGGGTGAAGAGACACCTGTTTCCCAGGCCAGAGACGGCCTCTGTGGGTCAGTGGATGTGGTCCTGAGGGGTCAGGGCTCAGGGACAGGGGTGTGTAGGGCTGGAGGCGAATCCATGCCAGGAACCTGAGAGGCTCACTAGGCAGCACAGTTCTCAGATCCCAGAAGGCTTGTGAAGCCTCAGTCTTCCATGGAATGTTCCAGAAAGGATTGCCTTATGCACATATATCCAATCTGCATGCCCCAGGGCTTCCGTCCCCCACCTGTCACTCACACAGGGCCCACTGCAGCCCAGCCCCACACATTTACAGAGGTGTCCTCACATTCCAGGCCCTGGAGCTTGAAGATGGGAGAAACCTCCACTGGGAGCTGATGCAAAAATGTGGTAGTTGTGAGACAAGCAGGTTTCTCACTTAGTGTAAAAGGTTCTAAATGGGCCTGTTAGTGCTCCATTTACCTCTCTGTTTATTCAAGCCTCAAGCTGTGCTTGAGGGCAGCTTCTCTGTGCAAGGGGCACCCACACTGGAGCAAGCTTTGTGCCAAACATCTGCATGGCCCCAGTGCGCCCAAGGTGGTATTTGGCCCATAGGAGGTGCTTAATAAAATATGTTGATTGCTGATAATGAGAAACCTCTGATTCCAGCATAATTTCTCCTGGAGGGCTCTGTCTCACCTCCCTCCAGTCACCCCAGCTCCCTCACTCATCAACTAACTCTGGGTCTCCAACACACATTCTTTGACCACTTCAACAGCTTAAATTCACAAACTGCAAAGTGCTATCCAGTTAGTGGCCCCACCTCTCCCAAGGGCAGGACCACAGCAGAGGCTACCAGCACGCACGGCCACTGAAGCCAGTGAGGCTGCGTGATGGGCAAGGAAGCAAAACCTGCCCTGCTGGACCCCATTTGAGCAAACCTCTCAGCTGAGATGGTCACACTCTGCAGGGTGCTCTGTCTTGCCTTTTTCTGCTGGGCTTCGCTCCACCTGCAGCAAGCAGGGTCGGCTGATCATCTTCATTGACCAGGCAGCTATCTGAGACCACAGGCACAGAGCAGGCTCCACTGGGGGTCTGCAGGGTGGGCATACAAACGTGGACAGTCGTAGTAGGTTTAAAGGCAGATCTTGGTCTAATTCCACTTCCTAGCTGAGTGACTTTGAGCAGTTATTTGACTTCTGTGCCTCAGTTTCCTCTTAGGTACTATGGTGATAATAAATGTACCTGAGTCATTGAGTGGTTGGAAGGACTAATTAAAAAAAAAACCAGGTAGAATCCTGAAAGGCCACCTGGCCTGCATGAGCATTCAGTGCCCGCGGCCTGGTTGCACAGCTCTTCTCCGGGCATCCTGCGCCTGGCGGCTGGGAAGCAACACCCTCCCGTGATCACGGGGATGATTCCCGGACCCCCCAACCTCCGCGGGAGGCCCTCTTCTGCATAGACAGGGTATTTTTTCTAGGATGCTGCAAGGATTCGGGCAGGCTCAAGGGACCGGTCCGGGGCCCCAAAAGAACACAGTAAAGATCCGGGGATGTGCCCCTTACCCGACCTCAAGGGTTCAGCCCAGCAGCCCGGAAACCTGCGGAGGGCACGCGGGACCCCATCCCACCTGCAAGGATCCAGCCGGCGAGCTTTCCAGTCTTTGTCAGCGAACAAAGGCGGCTGAGCTCGGAAACTGGACCCCAGCGCGGAGGCGGCGAAGGAAGGGCGCCACGACGAAACGTAATCGCCCCGCGGTCGGCGGCCGAGCGTTGAGAACAAACTCCGCCTGTGTCTTCCAGCTCGGCGGTGTGCGAGGAGGGCAACGCTCTCCGGGGGAATAGGGAGACAATTTGGGGGCTGCTCTGCCACCTCACTCCGCTCCCCGGGGCAAGCCGTGGGCGCTGCGCGGGTCGGCCTGGCGCGCCCTGCCCTGGGGCGTGGAGGCCGGCCAAGGGGGGCAGCAGGGCGGCCTGGGGCGCGAGCTGGGCGCGGGCCCCTCTTTCCTGGTTGCCGTCGAAGGCATCAAGGCCTCCCCCGCCGCGAAGCCAACCGCCCCGCGGCCCCTCGGAGCTTCTGGGAAAGTCTGCGCCCCTGTGCCCCGGCCTCCCCAAGCTGGAGGGGCCTCTCTGTGGGCTCCACGCAACCCCTGAGCCCGTCCTGGAGGGCGAGAAGGGTCAGACTGGCTGGGGCAGCAGCGTCAGAGTCCCGCAGGGCGCCCTGGGCACCCCAAGCGTCCGCCTCGCCTCTCCTCCACCCCCACTCCCACGTACTCCAGCGTTACCGGTGGAGGCCTGGGCACGGTGGACTCGGCACTTGTTCCGGATGTATTCCAGAACATTCTAGGGGGAAGGCACATCCGCCTCGGCACTCGACCAAGAGTTCAGAGCGGGAGTGGCGGCGGGTGGGAGAGCCCCGGGAAGGTGTCCGGAAAGAACTAGGGTGCGCGTCGCACAGGCGCCCAGACGAAGCCAGCGAGCGCTCTTTCCTGCGAGGCAGGCACAGCACGGGCCCCGGGCCGCCCCGCGCTTCTCCACGACCCGCCCTCTTAACCGGGGCTCCCGGAGTGCGCTTCCCAGCCCGGGGAGGTGTCCCGCGGGGCAGGTGCCCACGCGGCCGGCACGGGCCGGCTCGTGGGGTGCCTTCTCCGGGGGAGAGAAGCCCGGGGCTCTCCCCCCAACAGCAGCCCCTGGCAGGCTGGCCGGAGGGGGGCGGTGAGGGCGTCCCCGCGCGCCCCCTGCCGACCGCACGCGGTGGGGGCAGAGCCCCGGTTCCCGTTACAGAGAGAGCAGCACGTGTACGTTACCAGAGATAATCTAGTTTAGGAACGAAATCTCCCGAACTGAGCAAAAACACGATCTGGAGGGAGCCAACTGGGGTCAGTATTTCCCTCTGAGTAATGTTTGGAGGCGAAAATACGAGGGCTGCTGCCCGGGCCGCCGTCCCCGGCAAAGCGGGGATCCCTCTTTGCTCACCCCCTCCTACCCACCGCGTTCGGCACGAATCAGGCCTCCAGTCTACCGTCCAGACCAAACTTTCGGACGGGGCATTGGAACGCAAAAAGCTGCAATAATAGCGGAAGCAGAAACTGGATTTTAGAGGCCACATCGGTCCCACCTACCGACACCACAAGGCTCCCTAAAACAGGCCCGAGTGCCCGGGCAAACAGACTGGAGTTAGTAACTTGGGGAGGCCTCTCCGCCTCCGGCTACGGTACGAATCCACCAACGTGTCATTCCTTAACTCGAGGCACCAAACGAGAACGGGCCCCACCCCGGGTTTTTGCAAACGGCGTTTGCTGGCTCCCCCCACCGTTCTTTCTGAAGAGACCGGTTCGGGCCGAGTCTCCCCCAGACCGCCGCTCCTCCCTGCGCCCCATCCTGCCTGCCTACCCCACACACCCCTTCCTGGGGGTAACTCAGGCAACACCAACACCCGGGCTCAGCTGCCTCCTTTGTTCTGAGTCCCCCCCGAATGACCTCGAGCCCAAACTGCCTGTCCGGCCCCTCGGAGGACGATGCAAATCCCGCGGCCACGACGCTCTGGGCTCGAGGCGGACTCGGATGGCAGCGAGGCCTGAGCTCAACTGCCCAGGCTTCCTCGCGGGCGTTTCAACACTCCGAATACACAGATGCATTTATTTCTGTTTTTTAATGTAGTAAATGGGCAGCTAAATGAATTGCAATTTGTAATTTTTATGGTTAATTTGAAATCCAGCTCTTGTGGTCTAATCCTGTTAGTTGGTGGCAAAACAAGGACAGACTCGTGTTGCACTGGACTAATTCTAATAGGCATTTTATGTTAAATTACGGCCACCGGCCAGAACAAAAGGCGCAGCCGGACTTCCAGGCCCAGCGGCCTCAGCGCGGCCGCGCCGCCTGCGGAGACACAGCGAACCGACTCCGGGTCCCGGGGCTCCACGCGTCCCAGCCACAGCCGCCCGACTGACTTTGAAATTAAGAAGCCCAGTTTAGCACCCCGATTACGGTTGTGACCGTCCCTCGGTCCCCAGATCCGCGCCCCTGGGTCTCCGAGCGTCCTGGTTTTGCCGAGGTGCGGGGCGTCTGGAGCGCGGAGATGCGACCGCGGGACGCGCGCCAGGCCCGCCCCCGCCTCCTGCGCCTTGTCTCCCTGCTTTCCCGTCTCCCTCTCCGCCTCTCCACGCGAGGCCAACGAGGGGACGCGGCGGTTAGGGGGTGACGTCCCCTTTCCCCTTTCCCGGGACGCCCGTCCCCGGCTCCGCAAAGGAGAGCGGCCCGGCCGGCTTGTTCCGGAGCCGCCTAGGTTGCAGCAAGGGGCGGGAGCCGGGCTGGCCCTGAGTCTCGGGTGCGACCCTGCGGGCCCCGGCGCTCGGCGCCTGACGCGGGCCGGGTGGGAGGGTCCCCGAGGGCAGAGCGCGCGTGGGTGCGGGCGGCGGGGCGCGCGGCGCGGCTTGTTCGCATGCTGCCGCCCGCGCCGTCCTTCTTGTCCCCGGCGCCTGCTCGGTGCCATCCCAGGGACTTTGATTGAAATGCGCCTGCGAGAAGGTGTGGAGCTGGGAACGCGGTGCGCAACGCGGGAGGGGCGAGGAAGGAGGCCCGGAGAGCGGAGAGGATCTGCGGAGGGAAGGAAGGGGGCGCGCAGAGGAAGGGGGCGCGCCGCGGGAAGGGGACCCGGGGAGCAGAGGGGGCCCGCGCAGGGAGAGAGCCACAACGGGGCGGCGCCGCCGGGACTGCTATTTTGAAAACGGGCGGCCGGCCCTCCGGGGCGCAGGATGCGAGGGTCAAGGGTCACTTCCTCTGGCAGTCAATCTCCAATATTCCTTGTAATGTTTCTAAATGGACGAATTCATTACGCGGGGACGCGTGAATAGGAAGAGGCCGCCAGCGCCCTGGGTCAACAGCGTCCACTAATGGTTCATTTTGCACGGAGAGCGCGCTCCGTGGAGCCGAAGCCAGAACCTAATCGATACCGTTGACTTCCTCGCGTAAAGGCCACTTAGGGAAGGTGGGGAGGCGCACCCGACAACCCCTGATTGTCCCTCGTCTTTCCCTCAGACCGGTTTCCCTTTCGACCTCCCCGCCCTCGGCCGGAGGGGGCTGCTCGCGGCGCGGAGCCAGGTCTCTTCCAGAGAAGGCACAAGTCCCGGGACACACGCGTCCCGTGCACACACGACACGCCCACCCCGGGGTCCCCGCGCGGGCCGCAAATGTAGCTGGATTCGGCCCCATCTCAGGGCCGAGTTTCAGACACTTATGGGGACGCGGCCGTGGGGGAGGTGGTAAGGTTGTTTTTTAAAATACTGGGTGCTTTTGGTTTAAGGGACTGGCTCTGCAGGGGTGGGGAACTAATAGGGAAAATCCATGCCCACTGTTCGCAAGAGGACTCACAAGCAAAATTAAAGGGGAAATAACCCCTTGTCCCTTCCCAGTGGGTGGCTCTTTCTGTCTGTAACTCCACCAGGACAGGAGTGGGGTGCTTGCTGCGTCTCCAGGACAGAAGCTGGCAAATCCGGGGGAGGAAATCCAAAATGACCAGAAAAGGCAACTTCCAGAGATGGGAGCCTGCCCCGGCCAGTAGAAGTGAGGGCTTCCCCATGGGGGTCCTGGAGCTCAGAGAGAGGGAAGAAGGTGGAGATGCATCTGGGAAGTTTCTCCAGGTAGATTTAAAATGGTCTTTGCTACAGATTACCTGGTGGTACCTGCTGACCTGCTAAATCTCTTGAGTTTTGTGAAAGGAAATGACTTGTGCCCCCTGCCCACCTAAAAAAGCAGAAAACTGTGCCCCTTTTTCCTTTTCTTCCAAGGGTTTCCACAGGAAGGAGGTGGCGGAGGAGGTCCAGGGAGTCAAGCTGCCAGCGGACATCAAATGGTTGTATTTGACCCACAGAAACCCATGTAGCTCTGGTTATAGCCGGCCGCCATCCACACACGCGTCCCATGCAGGAGGCGTGTGGATGCTGCAAAGGGCAAACGTCATACAAACCCTACTTGGCTGAAAAGAGATGGCAGCAGGTCACATCTCTGGGAAATGCAGTGAGCATTTACTCAGGAGATCTACCCCCACCTTTAGGGGAAAAGAGGGTCCTTGGTGTGCATTCCACGAGCAGCAGAAGCGAGCTGCCCTCTCTTCACCTGTGCTGGTGGCTGCTGGGGACCCAAGCGTAGGAAGGAGGCACTGTTGTTTCTTTTAGCTACTGGAGGGTGATGCGGGGAGGATGTAAAGGGCACAGTGGTTAAGACATAACTTGGTTGTTGTGGTGTTACCCGTTTCTTATCTCCCCAAGTTTTAGACATTTCTGTTCCCCCCAAGTGTGCTTTTTAAAAAAAAAGTCAGATGTGAGGATGGTTGGCACACTGATTCTTTGTAATGGATCCCATCTCGGTTTATGGTCAGATGGTTCATTTTCACCATCATACAAGAGTCTTCGTTTAAGCAGGTATTTTAAACTGCAATCTGATTTCCTTGGAAATACACATCCCAGAGAAGGTGTGGTTTTCTCCTTTCTATTGTCCACGGCTGTACAGGTTATGTGCCAGGCTATTTCCAAACCTATTCGTATGTTGTCATTAAGCTGCCCTCAGCAAAGCGCTATTTGCTCATTTAAGGAAGTGGCATGGATAAATAGGTAAATGCAAGAAAACTAAAATATTTGGCAAATTAAACCTGGAAATTCTTCATAAAGTTCCAAATTTGAAGTTATCTGTTCTATCTCAGTTATAATGTTAAAAAGGACATTAAGGAGGCTTTCGTGGCCATATTTTCTGTAAAGCAAGTTCTTTTACAATTTCCCACAATAATATATTCTTTTACTTAAAATGGTTTATAATCAAGCCATTCAAATAATAATATGAATGCTGTGTCCTAATTCTCCTGCCTCCTAGAAGCTCTGTACCAAAACACTCAGGTAAAGCACTTGCTTTTTATTTGTACATATTAATATTTCTTCTAAGAATGGTTTCCAAACACAACGTGTCAGCACAAGGAAGCAAATGTTGTTTTAGGGGGAGGTTCTAATAACAACTCCATTTATGCAAGCACATTAGAGCAGAAAGAATCATTTCTGTTAGTTAACATTTTTAAACCAGAAAATTAAAAACAAATATTTAACTTCCCAATTTGGAATTGGGGCTGGCATTTGCAAAACTTTTACAATGCATACTCAATGAGTTAAACACAATCTATACTAGCCAAATAAAACTGCCTTCATGTGATTCAAAAATAAGTTTAAATAAACTGAAGAATAAATAAAATGCATGGGGATGCCCAGGGAGGGAGCTGATATGTGTGAATTTGGCCAAGAGACAGCCTTTGGACTGTGCTCAATTGAGGGGTTTTAAGACATCTAATGTAGCTATATTTAGAGAGGACCAATATTAAATAAATACATGTGCTTGCGCACACTAACAATTTTTGCTTTGCTCTCTTCACAAGCTGCTTCAAACAGCCTGTTGGAGATGAACTTGCCTTTCTCCATGTCTCATCACTGATGTGGAGAGGTTCCAGAGCATCCCACTTCTCCCTTTCTGTTTGGGGTCCCCCACCTGGTGGAGGGGTTTGTGACTGCGTGGATTTTATCTCCTTTCTCCTGAACAGACTAGCAGTGGAAAGCAGGAATCGCGATCGCATGGTCCACTGGCAGCCTGAGCCTCTGTTATGCCCAGTGCCCACCCTACAACCTCACAAAGGAACTTTCTAATGTGGGAGCCACCCCCAAAGTGTCAACCCTGAAGACTGACCATGATGTTCTTTTTGTCCCAACACACACTTGTCTGGGCCTCCCTAAAATCTGGCTGAGCTGCCCTGCTTGGCCCTGGGACTGAATTCTTGCCAAGTGTCTCCTAACATTTCCCCTAAGCTCCACCAGCAAGCTTCACATCTCCAAATACCCTCTCGAAACAAAAACAAAACCATGACACCTTAGAGTGAGCAGCTCAGCTCAAGCTGGATCCAGGGCATGGGAGCAGGGCCACCCCGCGTGGGCCTGTGTGACCCCTGGTCCTTGGATAATCAGCATGCACTGAGAGCCCATGCAGCTCGCGCTTACCCCGCTGCGGTGTTGCCCGGGTCTGCTCTGGACCCCGGGGCCTGAATCCTTGGAGCTTGGGCCCCAAGTGCAGACAGCCAATGCTGCAGCTGGAGGCTGCCAGTCCCGAGGCCCACAAAGGCATAAGTACGGTAGCTGAAGCCCACCCGCCTCTGCGGTGATGGTGATTATCACTGGCATGTCTGTGGGTTGCAGATGGGGGGCAGGGGTGGTGACTAAATGGCCTGAAGGAGAAGGTCCAGCCTCTGGGGCTCTCCTGCGTTCCCTGGAGTTACTGAGGAAAATACCACTCCCTTCCTCCCACTGCCCAGCCTAGGAATGCCCGCAGAGGACAGAGCTGCCAAGCCTTTGTGCTCTGCTCCATGGCTGTCAGCATGTCCTCGTTTGCCTGGGAGGACGGCTCACCTTTCCTTTTAGTTTCTAGCCGCAGGAGCGATGCTCTTACCAGGGATAAGGATGGTGTCCCTCTAACAAGTATGCCTGCTAGTGAGCAACAAGCCTGGGAGTCAGCAGGGGGATGTACATCCCAGCCCAAATAAAAGTGTGCAAGCAGGTGTACATTATGTTTTTTACACATTCGACCAACTCCCAGCTATTGTAAATTCCCTTCCCCGTGGCTGGCTCTTCTGTCCTTCTCTTCCACTGAGACATTTGTTCAACACACTGCAGCCTGGGGACCCCCTCCGAATCCCGTTAAGTTCAGAGTTCCAGCAAAGTGAACCAGAGGAAAAGGGCAAGGCATCAGTGGGGGAACCAGGCGACTCGGCTCATACTCCCCTGTCACATGGCATCTGTCCTCTGAGTTTCAGGTGCTGATGCAGGGCACGTGAGGGAATGAAATGCTCACTGGTAGATATAGGCTCAAGGAAAGGAAAATGCCAAGATTTTATGGCTTAAAGATGGGGAGAGAAGGGGGCAAAAAGAGTCAGCCTATCCAGGCCTTTGGCACTGTCCCCTCTGTCGTGGAAATAAATCATTGTAATGGTCTTTGTACTGAGTAACCAAGCACAGGTGAGACTGAAGAGGCCACGGGTCTCATCCCACCTAAGAAAAAATAACAGGTCCTGGAGCTCTGAGCCTTAGCAATGAGCTGGATCATTGATTAGTTTTTAAAGAGGCACGAATTCTCAAACCAAGTGATTAAAACATGGAATCGGTGAGGTTTGGCCTAGCAGAAGTCCATTACTTCTTACACACACGCATATCTACAGTAACTATGGAAAAGAGGATACATCTTTTGAATAAACAAAACCCTGATCCTCCACTTACCAGATTAATCAAAAGGTAATCATATACTTCTTGAGTTCACCTAAACGAACTCCCACAGGGCGCGCTCTAGAGGTGTCCCGGGCAGGCACATTCAGCCTGGCCGCAGGCAGCCCCCAGACAGCAGGCAAACAATGTGGGCAAAGCCAGCGCTCGGAGGAAGCAAACTTCTCTTTCCGTTCCTGCAGCAGGAAGAAACAATGCGCCTCCATGAGCGGACAGAAGCTCTCAGACTCGCGTCTGCCAACTTTCCCTGAGTTCTGACCCTGCACCGTCCTCGTGGGGCACCTGTCTCTTCCTATGGAAACTGGTGTTACAGGTCTGTGCTCAGCCACCTACTATACACAGAATCTGAAATGGAAGCCACAATCCCGTGGCCGTCCTCTATTCCAGCCCTTCCCCCAAGGGGGAAAATTTGATCAAGCATAACTTTCTTTTCCTTTGGCCCTGAGCTTCTGCGACTGTGCATTTCAGAACCTCAAAAACCCTTTGCATAGATTCTGTCCCCTCGGCTTTCTGTCTGCAGTTCATCCTGAGAAGGACCTTCAGGAATGCCACAGACGATCAGATTCAATGGCTTCCCAAAGGTTCATGAACCACCAGCCTTGGCAACCAGGGGAACTGCAGCCCTCTGCCCCCAAAGTTCATTGCTAAACAATTTGCAAACTTAAACGAGTATAAATGCTCCCTTGCCTCACCCCAAAGAAATTATGTTGATTTATGACACACACACAACAAGCTGATAACAAATCTAGACTTAATTTGCATGTGGCAAAATGTAATACAGATACACATTTTTTTCAATAATATGAACAAAAGGTTTTTGCCATTAAACTCTTTCCACCCACGATTTAATGAACTACGATCTCTGTTCATATGTTTTTAAACACCGACTTCAGGTATTTAAAAAATGAATCGACTGGCAGTCATCTCCCTGCTCGCCGGTGGGAAAGAAGCCCCTTGGCAGAACGTCTGCAGCAGCGCGGGTGTCCTTCCATCAAAGCAACGCCAGGGGGCAAGAGCATCAACAAAGAACAGGCGGCGACACGCCGCCTTTATCTGCCGGTGCATGTCACACTTTACAGGGCAAAATGTCGTTTTGCAAGGTTATACATTTCCAATTCCACACAGAGCCTTATCGCTCATCATTTAACTCTTGGGCACAAACAAACAGCCTCTTTAAATAAAACCAGGGAAGGGAAACAGACACCTTTGTACAATTAAAAATTGCACCAGAATGCCAAAATAAATTGAACCTTGCCGTTAATCCGACTTACCTTGCTGATACTTTGGCCTAATCCTATTTTCGCCTCGCATTTGAATGATTCTGCAAGGCCATGTTTTGTTCTTCGAGGACGGTTTACCTGGCCGATGGGCTGAAGGGAGCGAGGCCCCCAGGCACCTAGGCAGCCGGCCCGGCCCAGCGTGCTGGAGGTCCCAGGGCAGAGCCTGCTTGGCGAGACAGAAAGCAAACGAAATCACTCAAGGGAAACTTGGCTGGAGACAAAACACATTCAATTTCCTGAGTCCTCCGCTCTCTCTCTCGAATTATTTGCTTTTTCAGAGGCACATTAAACAAATTAAACACTGAAAATGAAGCCTCCTTTGCTCCCTGGCTCCAGAAATAGTGTTTTTTTTTTTAAGGATATGGTAACAATAAAAATGAAAGAAAATAGTAAGACCCTAGCTCTTTAAAATAAACTCGTTTTTTCACCTAACGTCCTTTCGGCAAATCCCTATCTAGCCGGGCAGCGCAGACAATGGGAGCTTGTCCTACGAGCTAGCAGCGCTCTGCTAATTTCCTGGAGGCCTCCGTTGCTCATTTGAGCATCTTTTCACACCTACACCTTGCAAAGGGCAGGCCCTGGTGACCCCGACTTCATCGGCCCAGCTCCCCCACCCAGAGATGTCCTGAGAAAGGGACCTGGTCTGAATGGGTGCGATGGGGTTGCTGACCGGCACCGTGGGGAAAGAGTAGAATATTGTCATCTCGGTGTTTTAGGATTTTGCTTCTCCTGCGCACCCTCCCCCTCCCTTCTCCCCAGTATCATTTCTCTTTGAAATGTCATGAACTTGGCGCTTTCACACCAAACCGCCGGCTCGGGCCCCAGACAATGGGATTGTCAGAAGGCCAGCGCTGGGCTTTTTCTGCGTGTTCACCGAGCGTTAAGCCTTTATCCCACAAAACGGCTCTGTCTGACCGGGTTCACAAAAGCCAACTTCCATCTTCCGCCTGGGAGGGGATCTGCGCAAAGCCCGGCCTCCGACGCTGCGCGGCCCCTGGGGCGCCCGGGCCGCCCCCGCCTCACCCTGACGCCCGCGGGCAAATCCGGCCCGGCGGGCCCTGCCCCCGCCCCGCGAGCGCCCTCCTGCTGGCCCTCCCCCGGCCGCGGTGGCCCCAGGCCGCCCCCATCCGCTCCAGGGCCTTCCGCCCGAGCCCATCCCTTCGGGGCCCCTGGCGTCACTGGACACGGCTCTGCGGACCCGCGGAGCCCCCTGCGGGCGGTGAGGGGCCTCCGGGGCCCTTGCAGGGCGGCCGGGCGCGCGAGAGCGTGTGCGTGTGCATCGTGTGCATGAGCGTGTGTGCAAGGGCGGGCGGCGAGCCCGGCGGATGGCTGGCTGCCTGCCCGACGCCCAGAGGAGAAAAGCCCGCCCTGGTTCCGGAAAGACCGTGATCGGAATCCCGGCGCGATCGTGGCGGGGGACCGCGGCACCGTGCGGGTGAGTGTCCGGGGGGGCATTTCAGTCCTGCAGCGCCTTTCCCGCGCGGGTGTCCTGCAGGACCGGGGGGCTGCGGGCCGGCCTACGTCCGCTGAGCGCGCCCACTGCGCCCCCCCAGAGGGGCTCCCGCCCTCGGGTGCTCAGAGTTGCTCTTGGTCCCCATCGCGGTCAAGGGCGGCCGAGTGGAGTGTGCGGGGCGGGGGGGGGGACCGGGAGTCCGACGGGGAGAGGGGGGGCGCGCGCCGGGGGGGCAGGCGGGGACCTCAGGCGGCGGGCGGGAGGCCCCAGGCAGGCTCCGGGGGACGGTGAGCCTGTGCAGGGCGTGCGGAGGCAGGGATTTGGGCTTCGGCGTGCACCCTGCAACTGAGTCTCCGTGATGGGCAGGGGCGGGCTGGAGGGAGGAAGGGGCGGTGAGCCCGGAATGCCGCCCCCACCCCCGCCGCGAACAGTGGCAGATGCCGGCCGGCTCCCCAAAGCAGGGTCTGCAGCACCAAGTCGGGGATGGAGCGCGGGCGCACAGGCGGTCACGGCAAGAGGGTGGGTGCTGGGCCCAGGCTGGACCCTGGCGGGGGCTTGGGAGACCCATTCTCCATCCCAGGGCACTCCTGGAGTGGTGGGGGTCTCCGGAGCGGAGCGGGTTGGGGTCCCCAGGGCTAGAGTAGGAAGCTGGGTGGGAGGCCCTGAGGTCGCTGGAGAAGGAACAGGGAGAAGGGCCGAGGGAGGAGGCGCAGCGCCGCCCTGCCGCCACCTGGGTCACCAACCACCTTGTGGCCCGGAGCAAGGCGTCTGGGCTCTTCTGCTTATCTGTGAGGAAGCTGTGTGGATGGCGGGGTCTCCAGTTGCTTCGGGCTAGAACACGCTTTCTGTGCAAAGTCCCCCCAGTGTCTGCTGCAAACTCTCCGTGTCAAGCCCGCGCGCGGCCCTGCGTCTTCCCTGGGACCTGCCTCCCTCTTGCTGGGGGCTGGGGGACATGGAAAATGGCCTTGTGTGTGGAGAGCCACTGATTTAAGAAATGATCAGGTGAAGCTAAATTAGAACAGAAATGTTTTTCCAAATGAAAACAACTGGGGACAGTCAGACTGGAAGGGCAGAGGGCAGGCTGGAGAGGAGACAGAGGGCAGGGTGAGCTCAGTAGGCCCGGGGCAGGGCTGGACCAGGCAGATGGATCGTAGGGCTTCATGAAAATAAAAACATACTTGGCCTGAGAAGCTCCTTCCTCCCTGCAGAGGCCACGGCCCTCCCCCTCCTGGCCGAGCAGTCGGACACCTTGGCAGGCAGCACCCGGTGCTGTTCCAAATCTCGCAGGCTTGGGCTTCAGACCGTTCTCGGAGGCTGGGTATGCTGCCCGCCCACCACTCTCCGCCGGGACTAGGAAGGGGGCCTTGTGTGGGGGCTGGCCAGTCTAGGGACAGCAAAGTGCCACCGAGGTATTCGGACACCCTCTGTGTCCCAGAGACCAGTCAGGGCTTGGGAGGCCAGGGTGAGCAGGCACATCTTCTGAGGGGCTCACCGCCCCTGCTTCTCAGGCGGGACCCCCAGGTGTGGGCTTGGCCCCAGCCCTGGTCCTGGCCCTCTCTGGGGGCCCTGTCGGTCTGCGGGATGGCTGCAGGTGGACTGGACAGTCTTCCCTGGCCTTGAGGCCCCGCCCTCCTGGCACGGAAAGCCGCCCACTTGTCATGTCCCCCATCTCTGACAGTGTCTAGGGGCTGCTGTGACGCAGTCCCCCAGACCTGGGGGCGTAAGAGAACAGTCCTGGAGGCTGGAGTCTCAGTTCAAGGTGGAGGTGGCCCACGGCCCTGGCACTCCTCGGCTTGCAGATGCAGCACCCCGAGGCCTGTCCCCATCATCACATGGCTGCTTTGTCACGGGTCTCCTCCTGTCCCCGTTCCACAGTGTACATGCCTCTGCTTGGCTCTGGCCTAAAGAGGGCCTTGGGCAGCTGGAGAGGTGACCCCGGGTGCTGGCAGCCCATGCGGCCACCAGGGGAGAGCAGAAGCAGAATAGCAACAAGGCTTGGGGAGTCCTGGCACATCCCCTCCCTGCTCCTGAGGAGCAGGGGCTCGGGGGCGACGTGGGAGCTGCACTGGCGTCCTCTCCCCCCAGAACCGCCCGCCCTGGGATGCCTTCAGGGCGCTTGCCCCTCTGGGCCTTACCCCATCCCCACACCCTTTCTGAGCCGGAGTCCAGGTGGAGCCAAGACTAAGCACGGCAGCTTGACATTTGCAGTTCCCATGAAGGGCTTGTGACAAAACAGCTCATCCCCAGAATACTCAGGGCTCTCTGGCCCCTGGAAAGTGAGGGGTTCCAGGGAACCCGAAAATGCGCACTTGGCAGCAGCCCCACTGAGTTTCTGGCTCAAGGGGGTCTGTGCCCAGCTGGGACCTTGGGCCAGTGGAGTAGCAGGCCCTGGGCTTGCAGACTTGGCTCCGTGCCTCCCCTGCCACCTCTACATTTGGCCACTTGGCCTTGTGAATTGGCTTCCTCCTCCATGAAATGGGAAAACCGTCCTCCGCCCCAAGCACCCAGTGGGGCTGCCAGTCAAACAAGGCACAGGAGATAGAGTTCAGGGGCTCTCAGCCCTGGCTGCAGGTGCAAGCCACCTTGGGAGCTTTTTGAAGCTCTTTGCGGGAGGGGCTTCAAAGCAGCATCACGGTAGAGACCTGCTGGCTTGGCTTTGGGGTCTCTGCCACCTGACGCCTATCCCTACTAGCTGGTTCCTTCCAGGACGACCCAGGCAACCAACTTCCCTCGAAGGCCCTGGGGACAGGAGCACCCTTGGTGGGCCCAGCCACCTAGGGACCAGGTGGGTTGCTCTGGCCCTTCCTCCTGAGCCCCTGTTGGTTTTTTGTATTTTGTGTGTGCACGACAGCTCTGAGTGGCAGGTCCTGTGGTTTGAAGGGTCTGGGGAGCTGCAGTATAAGCAGAAGCTAGCTCCGCCCAGACGACCCGTCCTTGCTGCCACTCCCCTGGCTCCTGGCTGGGAAGTGCCCCTCTGGATTCCTGCGGCTCCCAGCACCGAGGTCTGTACAGCACGTGACCCTTTGTGCCGTGAGGTTGTTCCTGGTCTGGCCTTGTGAGTGTGAAATCCTGACGCTGTTTCTGTATCCTCAGGCTGACAGGGCCTTTCATAGGCCTATGTGCAATCGGTGCTTAATTAATGGATGTGAACGCATCTCTGGCCACCTCTCCCTTGGCAGCAATAAAGGGGACACTCTACTGATTTAGGCCCCTTTGCCTGGAAATTGTGTCCCAAGAAGCCACAACTATGGTAGCATCAATGCAAACATGTTTTCCACCCTGAACTCTGCATCTTGAGAAGTCTTACTGCAGTGGGAGGAGGAGGTGGGGACTAAAACCTGGACAAGTGACCCCCAACCAGAGAATTCAGGATGCAGCCTGTGTGTGCCTGGGTGCCAGCCTGCCCCAGGAGGGGTGGGACAGGTCGGCACCCCTGTGCACCACACTGCTGCCCCCTGATGCGTGAGCCCCGGGGTCAGGAGCTGGAGGTCCCCTGTGAGCCAGCCCCAGATGATGCCCCGGGCCGTGGTAACATTCTGCCCTCCGAAGGGGCACTTCTGCTTCCCAGAGAGTTTGCTGCTCCCTGGAGCCTGAGGAGGAGGCAGACAGCCTTCCCTGCTAGCACCCCAGTGCTCACAGGTTCCCTGACCTGGAAAGTGACTTAACTGTAGTGATGATGCGGTTTGTATCTGCAGTGCTGAGTGAATGCACGTCTGGATAGATGATAGATGCTGTAATTCAGGTTCCAGGCAACAGGCCCTCTTCGGCACACGTTACATATATTAACTCATTTAATCCTCATGACCAGCCCCAGGGCGGTGTTTTCACTCTCCTGCCTTCTGGGCGAGGGAACAGATGCAGGGAGTGGTGGTCAGGTCAGGTCAGCGCACGGGAGTGCTGGCGGCTCTGCTCTTGTGGGCGAGGGGCTCTCTCCAGCCAAGGCCAAGGCTTTGGTCCGTGGGTAGACGGCTCAGCCTGAGTCAGGGTCCGTCTCTGCTGCCCGCCCCCCCACCAGGGGGATGTGCACTGCAGGTCCTTTGGGGGACAATCGGCATTGTTGTGAATGGATTAAGGCAAATCTACCATCACCAGCATGGGGTGTCTCCAAGAACTCGGAATGCTGTGTGTGAAGGAGCCTAGGACTGGACGAGGGTCCCTCGTTGGAGTATCAAATAGGTCTGGAAGGCTCGGGCAGCTCCCCTC
This sequence comes from Manis pentadactyla, assembly GCF_030020395.1. Classification (NCBI taxonomy): domain Eukaryota; kingdom Metazoa; phylum Chordata; class Mammalia; order Pholidota; family Manidae; genus Manis; species Manis pentadactyla. Next base: position 146,954,473 of record NC_080025.1, read on the forward strand.
TGTCAATGTGATCTCCTGGGCGGGCCGTTTCCTCATCTGCAGAATGAGGCTGCCAAAGACATCTCCGTGGGTCAACGAGACCATCCTAAGAAGAACATCAAGCAGTGTACAGAGGCAGCCCTCTGCTGTCAGGGCAGTGGGCCGTCTTCCAGGGCAACAACCCTGTGCAGGTTCTGGTCACTTGTACCAGAGCGCACACAGCCTTTCTGCCACACAGAGGAGAGGAAACAGACTGGGCGTCAGACCATCTGGGTTCCAGTCTGTCAAAGCCTTCTAAGTTTTCTGGCTTATCGAAGAGTGTCTTAAATTGTTTTAAGATCCTCTTAGCTCAAAATATTTGACATCTTATATTTGAAGACGGGGCAGTAGATATACCCTCAGCACAGTGTGACTTCTGTGGACTGTAGGGCTAGAAAGGGTCAGTTTAACTGACCCATCTGCGCTCTTTCATTCAGACCCCATGTCTGAAAAGCAGTGTTTTCATACCGGGGATACAGAGCCCCCAGATTTTCCTGGAGCCATGTGGCCATTGGAAGGGGATGTGCTAGGGAAAACCCATTTGAACTGTAAGATAGAACAAGATGAAAAGCGGATAGGCAGCCCTGGGAAGGGAGAAACTCTGATCAGAGGGACACAAGGCCCGCAGTGGGGTGCCTCTGCATTGCCCCAGCAATAACAAATCGGACACTCCTCCAACCACATTGTTTACAAAAGAAGATGCTGAGGTTCTCAGTGGTCCACTGAGTTACCCAATACCCTGGCCTATTCATTTCAGTTTGTCTCTCCCACACTTACTGATAACACCAGCCCCCCAAGTTTGTGCTAATGAGTCCTGCCTGAGAATTTGACAGTCTGCTCAGGAAAACAAAACCAGCCCACAGGAAAGAGAACAGTTGGGGCGAGCGTGTAACCGTGAGGACTGTGGTTCATGTGCTCGAGTTCTGGAAGGCAGGGAGGCTTTGCAGAGCCAGGGTGGTCCTGAGGGCTGGTTGGATGGCCAGGCACCCACCGGGGCAAACTCCTGTGTGCCAGCCCCACACCCTGCTGCCCAGGACACCGGGCTTCCCTGCTGGGGCCCGGGGTGACCCCATGCGGACAGGCTGCCCGTGCCCCTCCTCCAGCCGCTGCCATCACCTTCCAGGGGAGCCCACGGTCTCCAGCATCAGTGCCCCTGCGATTCAGACGTGCCATACGTAGTCTGCAGCCGTGACCCAGGATCGCCCCTGCCCCCAGGCTATGCACTGCCCGGGGCTGCACGCGAGCTCTCCAGGCGGCTGTTAGCTGCTGCAGCACTCCAGCCAAGAGAAGGGCAGAGTCTCCCGGGATCAGGGGTTGGGGAGGTGGGGCGAGTGGCAGTGCTGTGCAGGGGGCCTGGATCAAGTGGGAACAGGGCGGGGGCATCAGGTCGCCCTCACAACACTGGGGTAACTCCCCTTTGCGGTGAGGAAACTGAGCCCCAAGAGGGCAGATCATTGATTGAGGGTCACCAGCCAGTAAGGCATGGAGGCAGAATTGAAATCTGATTTCCTGTTGTCAAGACCTACCAACCCCCCCACTTTATGGCACGTCAACCCTCAGTCCAGGAGCTGCCCCCGGCACAGAGGGCGCTCTGGACAGCCCTTCTCCTTAATAGAACAAGCCATCGCCCATAAGAAGAGGGGTCTCCAGAAGCAAGCCAATGCGTGGGGTGCCCCACCCCAGCACCACAGCCCTGAGCTGTATGTGCTGTGGGAGTGGGGAGGGGGCTTGTTCCAAGGAGTGCGACCTGGGAGGCTGGGAGACTGAGCAAGCATCGGCCTGGTCTGGCTGCAACACGTGTGAGCTGCGCTTTGGGTCATTAAAGGAGCCATCTGGGGAACGCAGGGCGAAGGTGGAGGGCCCATTCCAGCAAAGAAGTGGCCCGGGCCAGGCTGGGAGGAGACAGGGCCTGGCCCGTGGGCGCCCCCTGGGGACATCCATCCTGGCTTGAAGACCATGTCTGTTGAGGATTGTTTGGGAAAGCAAGACCTGGAACAGATTTGGGGCTTACCCTAAAGACAGGGAATTACCCGTGAGTGACTAAGTTAACGAGCAGCTCGCTGTAAAGTGAGGTGCCTTGTTATGTCAGTTCCCAAGAGAGGGGAGGTGGCCCACCGAAATGGGCAGGTGCAAGGGGGTGTCACATGTGGGCAGGCTTAGGGAGCACGGGCCAAGCGCAGGCTCCTGGGCTGGCACTGGCAGGAGCGGCCACCACCCCAGGGCCTGTGGGGGCAGTGCCTGAGCCCAGAGGGAGGGAGAAAAGGAAAAGCAGCCTGCACACATGACCTTGCTCCCTATAGCAGGGGACAGGGAAATGCCGCCCCACTGTCCTCCCCACTGGGATTGCCAGGGCGCTGGTCTCTGCCCTGCAAACCCAACGAGAGCCAAAGGGCAGGGAGCCCACTGGTTGTGCCCACAGGATTCCTTCCAGGCCCAGGGCCCGTGACAATGATTCAGCCCCGAGGCAGCAGGCGAGGCCTTTCCTCTCCCCGTGATGAGGAAGCCCCGCCACCACGGCCCCTTTACGCATTGCCGGAGGTAAGTCGGAATGAATTTTCTTCCAAAACAGTCCTTTGGTGCGAAAGCGAACAGTCCTTTGCACCGGCCCACGTGAGGGGCTCTGTGCACACGAGTCTGTCCACCCGACCTTGCCTCGTTGCTCTCGTTACCCCGTTACCTCCGTCGCCCACAGGGCCGGCTTACACAGGATGCTGGGTGGGGCTAGCTCACGGGCAGCATGTCACCCAGGACCGCACGGTCCCTGCCCCAGTTCTGAGACGTTCAGGTGACGTGCTCAGCCTCCTCCCCTAGTCAGGAGGAGGGCTCAAAGATAAAGGTGCATTTGTTAAGCATAAGTAGCCCCAGTATCCTAGGATTGTCACGTGGGAAGTCATCACCCTTTCCCATGTCAGTGGCTGAACCGACCTAGTTTCTGAAGGAAGCAAGGGGGACCCACACTCTGTAATTTACATGTCTTCAGCTGTGGTCTTACTGGGACGTAGGAAGGAAGACCTGCAGAAACACCTTGGCCCAAAGCTTAGGAAGCCGTGGTGGAGCCGACACCGTCCTCAGCACTGACTGTGAGATACAAAGGTGGCTGGACAGATAGACACACATAAACTCACTAAAATCAGAGCCAGCTGCACATCACGTACAGGGTTGGGGGGCCAGGGTTTCCTTATCAATGGTAGTGACATTCAAGTCACAACAAACTTACTTCTTGACAACAGTGAGCGTATCTTCACAAATTGTGTCTGAGTGGGAAAATCATTAAATACAAAAACTCACAGTATGGTATCTCTTGGAAAATATTGCAAAATGAAAAGCATAAAGCACATATTTTCCAATTTCATTAAAATATGAGTGTGACACCCCCTGTGTGAGAGGGTAATGTGCTGAGCTCACAGCGCCCACCCGGCGCTCGAAATCCTGCCTTCTGTGCAGGGCCCCAGGCCGCCAGAGTCCCTAAAATGTGGGAGGGCAACGTTTGACATGAGCAGCGTGGGAGGCAGGACAGGGCAGCCTCCCTCACAGTCACAGGCTCTAAGGCTGCAGAGGAAAGGCAGCCAATGAGGCCCGAGGAGCCTGCAGCCCACAGCCTGGAGTCAGACGTTTGCAGGGTGAACGGGAGGGGTGGTGCCCTGGGAAAATCTGCAGGTCACTCGGAAACCCAAATGTCCCTCCATCTCCATTTTCACATTAGACCTGGTGGCAACATGATGTGGTTAAAGAAGCTTGATGTTTTTAGGTAGGACCCAAGCATTCGTTTACATGCAGAGGTCTGGGAGCCCCTGGGGGCCCATCGCAGGCTCTGGCCTGATCATGGCTGAAATGGTGCCGCAGAGAGCCCGTTCCTGTGGGGCAGGGACACCTTTTCCGGGAAGGAGCAGGCTCAGGTGAGTAGACGGGACAGGGAGGGGGCAGAGGGTCGGCACGCCAGGCGTCCTCCAGGGCTGAGGAGGAACTCAGAACAGAAAGCTCAGGGCTAGTGGGGTTTGACAGCCTGCTTTCAAAAGGGCTCTCAAAATGGGAAGTCGGGGCACTATATAATTCTCTAAGGTTTTTGGAATTACCATCCCAAACCTTGGAAAGAAATGGAAAAATACAAAAATATTTAAAAAATAAACAAATGTAGAAAGTAGGGGGTAAGAAGAACCCATTCACCACTACACAGAGAATTAAGTATAATGCAAATGCACTCGCTTTCCACAGAAAGCTTGAAAAACCATGCCTTTCCTTCAGGAATTGGGCTGGAGTTGGAAAGCTGCTAAAAACAATTCAAAGTTCCATTTTAAATGAGCAATGCTTTCTGTGGCATCTCCATCTTGTGCCTGGTGCCCTGGCAGTACAAGATCATGTTTTGCTTAGTATCAAGTGGATTGCTTACTCAGAAACCCCTAAGTCACCACGGAGGGCAGGCCTCCCCACCCCATGACCCCATGGCTCCAGCCCCAAGAAGAGATGCTTCCTCCCAGGGCTGTTCAGCAGTGTAGCTAGGACAGCACAGTACAACTTCCGTACCGACTGGACTTGAAACACCTTTCCCGTGCTTGCTTTTGGAAAGGCACAGGTTTGCTTCAGATGCTCTCCAGGCGGTCTTGGGATTGCAACGGTGAAGCAGGCCCCAGGGGTCTCTCCGGTGACAGAAGGCAAGCACCACGGCTGGGACCCTGTCTAATTCTGCTTTCCCCCCATGGGACAGGATGCTGATCCGTGTGGCTAGCGGACCTCCTGCCAGGCCCTCACGCCAGAACCGAGCCTGTTTGGTCTCTGTGTAGCTATTTGCTTCTCTAGGAGCCCAGGCAAAGCCATGAGAGGCCGGGCAGAGGGGCGGCAGGCTGGCAGCTGGGGCCACCCGCCCAGGGTGTGGCTCTGCTGTGCAGGTGGCCCAACCCGAGGTTGTCCTCTGGACACACTGGCACACAGGTGCCTCTCCACGTGCCTGGCATGCCATGGTCCAGGGGGGTTCGGGCAGGTGCCAGGAGCTGGCATTACCCTCAGCAGCCTCTGAACCCCTCTGAGAGGTTTGGCCCCAGCACCTGTGAGCGCTCGACGTTCCCACCTCGACACCAGCTCCAGAGCCCTCGTCTGGGTGTGGACAAGGAGGACGGGCTGGCACAGCCTTCCCAAGGGCGCGGAGAGTTTCCCAGTCTCCCCTTTCTCCCAGACACCGCAGTCCGCTTCTCTGCACCCCTTTGTTCCCCCGGCTGCTGTCCCAGGTCCACAGTATTCAGTTCTGAAGAGCAGAATGATTCCTGCCTAGGGGTGCTTTGACGATGGCGTGCAGAGGGCCACCGTCCTTATGCAGCAAAAAGCCTGTGCGATGGCCCAGGGGGCCAGCATGGTGGGCGGAAACCCTCCTGCAGGGGACCCCCCCTTGGCTTGGCTTTCAGTATGAATCTTAATGCAGTGATGCTTTTAATATACAATGTTAATACACAAAGGGCACTGCAGTCAGTGCCGCCAGCTTCCTCAGCTCAGTCCGTGACTACAGGCCACCCAGCTCCCCGAGGCCAGCAGGGTGCTGTCATAAGGCAGTGCTCTCCTCACCCGCTGAGGAGGCTTGGGTGAATCGCGGGGCGACATTGTGGCATGCAGAACAAGGGAAACACAGACCTCTTACCCTTACCCCTTCTGACTCCTCACCCATGCGCAACCCCATTCCTTCCATCTAAAATAAAGGCCATCTTTACATGGGGAAAGGGACACTAGTCTGTGAGCCAGAGCTCTTATCGCTTCATTCTGACACTGTCTTTGAGCCCAGAGGCTGCTCTATTTGGGGGCCTGGCAGCTTCTAAGTGCACACAGGGCAAGGTTGGGCCAGCTAGGGGAGATGATGCATGTGCACAGCTTTGGCCAGACTGAACTGGAATCCTGCCACTTACTGGCTGTGAGGCAGGAAACTTATTTAATCTTTCTGCATTTTCATTTCCTAATCTGTAGACCACGGTCACACATAGTGGGCATTGTAACTATCAGATGAGGCCATGATTCCCAAGCCCGCACAAAACAGTGGACACGCTGCATCTGTGTGATGCACCTGTGGCCCCATCCGGAGTTCTGGTTTCGGGTGCCACTCACAGTGCAGCATATTCACTGAGCGCCTACTGTGCACAAGCCGCTGAGCGTGGAGGGCTGGTGGCCCTGTAGAGAGAGACCACTTGTGGTTCTGCCCTGGTAAAGCTCACAGATCATACAGATTTAAGGACAAACAGGTTACTGGCTGCTTGACAAGTGCTGGGCAGAGTGCATGGGCCCCAGGTGGACGGGAATGCTGTGCCGAGGAGTGGCCTTTTCAGCCAGATCTGTAAGGGTGAGCCGGAGCTTGGAGAGGTGGTCAGGCTAAGGAAGGGTATTTCATCAGAAGGAGTTGCAATGATGAATGCACAGGGTCATGGAAATCCTGGTATGTTCTGCCACTAGGAGGTCGGAGGTGGCAGCCTCGGTGGGAGCAGGGGCTCAGAGAGGTGCTGTGGGTGGGCGGCCATGGCTGGAGTCTTACTCTGTGGGCTGGGGGACACCAGAGAGGTTTCTGATCAGGCAGATGAGTGTCAGCATTTTGCTTTAGGAAGATCATTCTGCCAAGAACGTTTGCGTGGATGGAGGTGGGCGGCAGCCTGGGGGACAGCCGTCCAGAGGAAGGTGGAAGGCACTGGGCTGAGGAGCACAGAGGCTGCCCGAGAACCGAGGGGCCGGTGAGGAGAGGGAGCAGGCGACAGTGGAGCCCCAGCCGGTGGCGCTCAGGAGGTGAGAGGGGTATCGGGCCGAGAGAGGGCCTTCCCATCAGGGTCGGCTGTTTTCAAAGTACTCTGCCATGGCTGATTTCATCACAGCAGCCAGGTGGGGTCGGCTGGTCAATTGGTCATTTATTTATTTATTTATTTATTTAGGTATCATTAATCTACAATTACATGAAAGACATTATGTTTACTAGGCTCCCCCCTTCACCAAGTCCCCCCCACATACCCCTTCACAGTCACTGTCCATCTGCGTAGTAAGATGCTGTAAAATCACTACTTGTCTTCTCTGTGTTGCGCAGCCCTCCCTGTGCCCCCCCCACACACATTATACATGCTAATCGTAATGTCCCCTTTCTTTTTCCCCACCCTTATCCCCCACTTCCCACCCGTCCTCCCCAGTCCCTTTCCCTTTGGTAACTGTTAGTCCATTCTTGGGTTCTGTGCTTCTGCTGCTGTTTTGTTCCTTCAGTTTTCCTTTTTTCTTATACTCCACATATGAGTGAAATCATTTGGTATTTGTCTTTCTCTTCCCACTGAGCATAATACCCTCTAGCTCCATCCATGTTGCTGCAAATGGTAGGATTTGTTTCTTTCTTATGGCTGAATAGTATTCCATTGTGTATATGTACCACATCTTCTTTATCCATTCATCTACTGATGGACACTTGGGTTGCTTCCATTTCTTGGCTATTGTAAGTAGTGCTGCGATAAACATAGGGGCGCATCTGTCTTTTTCTAACTGGAGCACTGCATTCTTAGGGTAAATTCCTAGAAGTGGAATTCCTGGGTCAATGGTCAATTGTTATTATACCTATTTTACAGATGTGGCAACAGAGGCTTGAACAATTGAGTGATTTGTCGACGGCCACAGCTGGCAAGAGCTGAAACCAGAACGAGGCTTCCGACGCCAAGTCTAGTGACCCAGTGTCTGACCCCCAGAGCCCCAAAGGTTTCAGAACAAGTGGGTCCCGACCACTCCCTCTGGGGCCCCCCTTCCTCCATCTCTGGTGCCCAGGGGCCCAGTGAGGACTGGCTGGCCAGCTGCACATGCTCGTGCACACACGCTGCCCAGTGGACAGGCCGGGGGCGCCTCTGCTTCCAGCTGAAACAACTCCCCCTGGTACCAGTGGTTATCTTGGTCTGCCCAGCAGCTCGGGTTGACATCGTTGGTGACAAGTGACAAGTAATTTCTACTTCAATAATGCAGCCTCTTTGTTAGAGGAACTATTTCAACAGCAAAAACTGGCTGGGGAGGTAATTGTTAAAAGGTAGTCAGCCTGGGAGCGGAAGGATGCAGGGCCGTTCCTCCCCACGCACCTGCCTGCCACGCCGCCCTGGGGCTCCTGGCTTGCGACCGACACTTAGTGACAGGCTGCCAGACAGGCCGGGGGCACTCAGTAGGAACCCCGTTTTCCCAGCTGTGAGCACTTCTTGGAGGACCAGCCTTCTTAAGTCTCCTGTTACTGTTGTCGGTCTCTGTTCCCACATGCCGAGCACCCACATGCTGAGTACCCATATGCCAAACACCCTGCCTCAGACATAGTATTTGCTGGATAAATGCAGGAGTGGGTCTCCCCTGAGCAGGGTGGGGAGGGAGAGAGGGAGTGGGGACCACCTGGGCAGTTTCTTTCAATCAAACGCCCTCCACCTGTACTTGCACAAGATGATGACACAGGGAGGTCTTGATGCATCCACAGAGGAGGGGCTGCTGGTCATGAAGGGGCCCCAAGGACACGGTGGGAGTGGCCCCGGGGACAGCACAGGCTGGTGAAGGTCCTGGGCACGTCTCTTAATAGCTCCTTGTCCAGTCTTCGGTTTTGAGGCTTGAAATTGGCCACGATAGGCGCACTCCCACCATGGAAATCGGCAAACAGCTGGAGCCAGGGCCGCCCCAGGTGGGCTGGCTGGCATTGGGCAGCACACCCCTGCCGAGAGCTCTCTGATGCCCGGACATGTGCCTCCCGGAGGATTTACTGTGCTGCCCTGGGAGGCAGTGAACATAGGCTGTGAGGGTCTCCTCTTTTTTTTTTAACCCTGGACATACAACGAGGTCTTAGTCCACATTTGCCCAAGATGCTTTGGACTCTGCGGCCTGGGACGGGCCGTTCCTCTAGTCCTACCTTCCCGTAATTGAGGGCAGCATCTCACACGACTTTTCTTATCGGCACTTAGTCCACGCAGGCCGTGGAGCAAAGGGTCATGCCTGTGTTCATTGTTTAACCAATCCAAAACCCTATGGGACAGGTAGAGTTTCCACACTTTAAATTTGAGTGAACTGAGTCCCCAAAAAGATAGGCTGCGGTCCTAACCCCAGGACCTCAGAACATGACCTCCGGAAATGGGGCCATTGCAGATGGAATGAGTCGAGGCCAAGCTGGAGTGCAGTGACCCTGATCCAGCGTGACTGGCACCCTTTCAGGGAGAGGTACATCGGATCCAGCACGCGAGGAGATGCGCCAGAAGCCGGAGGCGGAGGCCAGAGCCCCGAGATAGCAGCAGCCCCTAAAGCGGAAAAGCCTGGGACCCTGTCCCTCGCAGCCTCGGAAGCAGCCAGCCTGCTGACACCGGATCTCGGGACCCTGGCATCCAGAGCAAGTGTCTGGAGTTAGCGATGCTTTGTCACATGGCCAGGGGACCGAACACACGGAGCCTCGGAGAGGCTGGGAGACTGAAGCCAGGCAAAGATTGGGAGAGGCATGGAGGGGGCCAGAAGGGGCCAGCCCTCACATCGCAGACATCCTAGGGGACAGGATCACAGCTGCGAGGGCTCCTGGGGACCTTCCAGAGCTAGGATCTAGCACCGTCATTCACAGATGAGGAAACTGAGGCTTGGGGAGGTCGGACCCCTCCAGTGGCACGTGGCTGCTGGACCCAGCCAGGGCCAGTGGCTCTCCTGAGTCCCCACGCCCTCCTGGGATGCAGCACATCTGTCCTGCTGCTTCCGGTGCCACCTCTGTGCCCGCCCCTGCCAGCCTGCCGGCCCCAGCACACCTCCTGGGCTGTGTCCTTTCAGGTGGCGTCTGAGGACTCGAGTTTTCCAGGAAAAGAGAAACACCATTTCCCTCCATGTTGCCAGCTTCCTTGTCTCCACTCGTCTCTCTGCACCCGGAGAGGACTAGACCTTAGGCTCCGACCTCTGACACCTTCCCTTTCAGGCAGCAGGAGGCTACCAGCAAAGGCTGAGGTGGGGCAGGGCTGGTGGGGCCGGTGGGAGTACACAGCTCATGGGCCCCGCAGGAGGCGCTGGGCAGCTCCCCTTCCCCCGAGGCTTCCCCGCCCTCTCGCCTTGGTATCCTGAGGCTGGCACTCAACCGTGCTTAGTGAGGGTTTGCCCTGTGGCTGGGCCCTGAGCCCCGGCTCCAGTCCTGCTTCTGCCACGGAGCTGTGCCCTCAGGCAGGCTGTCAGACGTGGGCGAGTCTGTTTCCTCCCTGCCGGGTGCTGTGGGGTGGGAGCCCATGTCACAGCCCCGAGGTAGGGAGCCGCGGTGACCCCACGAGCGCATCTGCCCAGGGCTGGGCACTCAGCTACAGGAGCACCGCCCTCCCGCCGGCGGGGCCAGCCAGGGCCCAGCGGGTCCCGCGGGGGTGCAGGCAGCAGAAGCCCAGGCCCCCTCTGCCTTGCTGCCCTGCAGGCCTCGCCCTGGCCCTCGGCCTTGCTCCAGGCAGCAAGCAGGAGGAAGAGGGCAGTGGGGGCAAGCAGCTGCCCACGCCCTGCTCCGCCCTCGCCGGCAGCCCTGGCCCAGCGTCCAGGGGCCACTTGGTGAGTTTCTATTACTGAAAGAAAGGAGGGGAGACTGGGTCCTGGGGACAGTAGCCAGCTTGGCCACGCAGTGTAACGTACAAAAACGCCGCCATCTTGAAAGCAAGGCATGCGTGTGGGCGAACCAGAGCCGAGGCACCGTGGGCTCGTCCCCCTGGCACCGCGCCTGCCCCGGCGGGCCTCTGCATGAGCACATCACACTTCCCACTTCGTCTCGTAGGCGGGGCCCCATCCCTGCCGACTCACCCATCACACAGCCCTCCTGCAGGGTGTCTCAGCAAGTTCTCCCTTTAGGGCTCAAAACCCAGGGGGGCCTTGGGCCCATTTTCTAGCTGGGACATTTTCACAGCAGGGGGCAATTAGTTTACCTTCACAGTGTGCACTTTGTGCAGCTGGGGTTTGAACCCAGGCCTAACTTCACCCTCTGGGCTCCTGGGCTCCCTGGGCTTGTGCGTAAGAGGAGCATGAACACGTTCGGCTGGTTGATGGCGAACAAGCATGACTCGTGGCAGACGGGCTGAGGCTTTCAGCAGGAGCCACGATGCTCTCTTCGAGCAGCCCTGGACCTTTCAACACCACCGTTAGGGGCCTGATCATATTAGAGGTGATCTAACCGACTTCCCTTTCAAAAATGCAAGTCACATGGGGAAGTCTGGAAAATGCTGAAGGCTCCTCGTGTGAGCCGTAAAGAATCAGAGTTTGCTGACTCTGGCAGCTCAGCCCAGTGCACTGACAGGTGCCAGCTCATGGCATTTGTGTCAGAAGCCCAGCTGGCATGCAAGTGGGCTTTTAATCCAGCCTGGAGTGGCCTCCCGCATTCAGAAATGCTTTGTGTGACCGCAGAAGTTTAAAGCAGGCTTCGCCTTCCCTGGAGCTAGAGGAGAGGAATGAGAAGCCTCTGAGGAAAGCCAGCACCACTCTGGGAGTCAGATCGACACTCCACATCGGGGGTGGAGGCCGGCCAGCCCAGCTCTGCCCTGCACTGCCCCCCCTGCCCAGAAGCCAAGGGTCCCACCCCTCATGGCTGGAAAGGGCCGCTTCGAGGAGGGGAGGAATGCAACTTGTGATTTCAGCCCGGTGTTAAAGCCAAAGAGGAAACATCTTTGCAGAAAGAGCAGGAATCTGCGACCAGGATTTTCTGCCTCCGTTTGTCTCCCTCGGTACCGTTCTAGCTTCCGGAGCCTGGCAGAGTGAGGCCCCCCTCAAACACCCTCAGCCATTCCCCAATGCCTGTGGAATAAAGTCCAAATGCTTTTGCTTGATTCTTTCCTTCATCAAAAAAACCCAAAACGTTTTAAAACTAATGATGATGATGATGGTTATCTGGGCCTGCAGGCTCCTACCCTGGGTCCCCTGCTACTTCAGGCCCTGGACAGGCATTGGGCTGGAGCATCAGTTGGGACCCATCTGTGTGGGGGAGGGGCGCCCCAGCCCACACACCAGGCCCCGGCCAGTGTCCCTGAAGGACAGTTGACCATGGGTCACATTCTGTGACCCAGGAGGGGCTGCTTTGGGTCACAGCTCTCTCCAATCTATTACTGGGGTCCCAGCATCATGGCAGCTAAATCACAAAGTTCTCTGTGTGCCCCACAGCGTAGAGTCCAGTCCTGGGCAGCACCCACAGCCGGCTGAGACCATCCCGGACACCCTCTGAGCCCATCTCTGCGGTCCTCACCCACAGGCCCCTGGGCACCAGCAGTTCCCTTCCGTCAAGGACGCTGCCCTTGGCCCTCTACCTGCACAGACCCGAGGGTCCAGATAAGATGCCACTTCTTCTGAGAAGGCTTCCTGCTTCCACGGCCACAAACCGTTTTTCTGGGGCCTCCATGGGCATAGCACAAGGGGGTACGGGTGTGCACTGTCCTGCGACTGCCTATCCGTGCTCTGGGCACCGGTCACAGCCTAGCAGGTTTAAGTCCCTGGAAGAGAAGGCACCTTTGTCACTTGTGTCCCCCTGCCTGATGCTATGCACATAATTCATTGTCCTCACAGGGTAGAGAAAGCTCTGAGGGATGAGTTATGGGTGCCTTATGTCCCCAGATTCCTATGAAAAGCCCTGACCCTCAGGACCTCAGGACGTGGCAGTATTTGGAGATGGGCCTTTAGATAGGTGATAAGGTAAAATAGGGCTGTTAGGGTGGTGCTGACCCAGGGTGGCTGGTGCCCTTATAAGAGATCAGCACACGGACGCACAGAGGGATAGCCATTGAGGACACAGGGAGCACGGTGTCCAGATGTCCAGGAGAGAAGCCACCTGCCAACCCCTCCATCTGCCTCCAACCGTCTTTTCCACCCCTTTCCCCCCAGCAAAGACCCTCTTCTGACTTGAGGGGACAGGGAGCCTGTAGGAGGCATCCTTGTCCTCCTTCGTGCCCTCGAGGACACAGGGGGAACCCCTGGAGCGCCTGCTCTGAGGTCAGAGGGCACAGCCCTCTCTGGCCACCCCACGGCTCTGAGAAATGAAGGGTCCTTCTCCTGGGCCCCTAAGGAGCCCCTGACCTGCTCTTATGCCAGAGCCACTAGCACTCAGAAAGGGACAGTGGGGCCCGAGGAGAAGGGGGACAAAGGGAAGGGGAGGCCGCCCCCCAAAACCCCCCCGCCAGGTGGAGTGGCCCTGGACGTGACCGGTGCGCTGCCCTGGTCCTTCATGGCCGCCGCGTTTGCGCCTCGGCCACAGCCCTGCAGGGAAGCTACCACCACCGACGGCGGGAACAGGGATTGGAAGCCGCGCCGGTTTGGTGTCGGCACACGGGTGGGTCTGAAGCGGGGCTGGAGGCTGCGGTCCGCTGCTGGAGCACATGACCTCATACAGCTCGGGGCGGCTCCGGGCAGGCGGAGGGGCAGCGAGAGGGCGCTGCCGGGTGCCTGAGCCCCGCCAAGGCTCTGCACGCAGAGGGTCGCTGGTCCTGGCAGGCGGGCGGGGCATCACCCCTGCCCACACCCCGGGCGCCTAGCCAAGGCACTGCGGTGCGTTGTTCTCTGGGGCTTCCCCAGAACACTCTGCAAAGGCGGCCTTACCGTCTCCACCAGGCGGTTGAGCAGACAACCCCAGAGCCCAGCCCGGACGTGCGGGAGCCGGGGTGGGCCTCCGGGAGCACGGGGAGAAGGGCCAGAGGCTGGGGATGGGGTGCCATCTCAGCGCTGACCGGGGCTGGGGGCGGCGCTAGGACAGGGTGTGAGGGGGCATGGGGGGGTTCTCGCTCAGCCACAGCGGCAGGTGTCCTGCTAGGGGTCGTCTCTGCATTTGGGGGGCATTTTCACACCTGCTGTCATGGTGCATATCCTCCCACGTGTCCCTGCCTGAGCCCCCCTTCCTCCCTAAGTTTAATTCCTGCTCCTCAGAGACCACCAGGGCTCCCAAGTCCTGTGCCCCTCCCAGTTGCACAAATTGCACAAATAGAAAAAAAAGATGTGAGGAAAATGTATCAAAATGCCTTGATTATGTTACAGAACTGGCATTTGCTTGATCTTATTCAGCAAATATGCATATGGCACTCACCATATACCAAGCACTGTGTTGAGTGGTTAACAAATCTAACTTATTTAATCCTCAAAACAGCCCTGCAAGGTGGGTCCTTCTTACTAGAAGGATGGGGACAGTGAGGCATAGAGAAGTGAAGACACCCACTCAAGGTCACACAGCTAAACGCAGCGAGGTGGATTCCAATGCAAGCACTCTAACGCCAGAGTCCATCATCTAAGCACTCTTTGCTACAGGAGCAACTCTACATATTTTTTACCTTTTCTAACTGTAAATACCTGTACGTTAATGTGTTACCACAATGTCTGTGCATTGCTTTTAGGAAGGGGCCCCACTGAGCTCCCCATGCAGCCAGCCTGGGGAGGGAGGTGGAAGTGGGCCGGTCAGAGCTGGAGAGGTTTGCTTTGGGCTCCTCTCTCTCCTCTCAGCTTTTCCTGTCCCTTTCAGGACCGCCCACTGCCTCCCTGCCTCTGCCCATCTCCCTGCAGGCCCCCACAGCTGTTAACACCTTGGTGTAGATGCTCCTGGGCTACTAAACCTCCCAGGAGGAAACGAAAGCTCAGCCCCAAAGAATTAGCCTCTAATAGTGAAATTCCAGGTGCAATGGCCCCTTAATAGGACATTATTTGAGGTGGGGAGGATTCCCCCACTGCTCCTCACTCAAACCCTGGCAGACGGCTAGCCACTGTGTTCGAGGACCCCGATCCAGAATGGCGTGCGGCACACAAGTCAGGCTCCTGGCAATGCTGGGTGGGCACGGGCTGCAGAGGCAGAGGGCCCCACACCTCCGGCGACAGCCGCATCAGCTGCGGCAGTAAATGGGCACACGTGATGGCCATCCCGTGGTGCACCCAGGCATGTCCCAGTTAGGGTCTCATGTCATTCCTCCCTCAGGCCCTGCTGGTGGCCTTGCTAATGGAGGCTGAGGGCTGCACCAGGTGCCAGGTGGGAATCAGATTCCTAAGGACGTAGGTGAAAATACCCAAAGAAACCCAGGCCAACTGTGTGACTCGCAGCCTGAGCTCCTGAATGAAGGAGGCTCAGTGGTTTGCAATGGCTCAGGATGGGTGTGTGAGTGTGAGTGCACAAGCATGTGCACATGGTGATTCTTGTCCTAAGCACATCCTCCTATAACTAGGATTTCCTGTCCTCCAGTTGAATCCTGGGAGCTGGTCTTCTGGAAAAACCAGGGGAGCCACTGAGATTTGCTCCGCTCTGCTGGTCTCCTGCCCCAAATCTCTTTAAGTCCCAGGCAGCTGAGACACACTGGCCTCCCTTGGTTTGGCCACACTTTCAGATGACTGTCACTGTCTTGTCAATGGGTTTCAGCCCTGGGCAAGTTCACTATGAACTCAGTGAGAACAAAGAAATAACAGTAAAACATTCTTGGGGTGAAATGGTTATACCCAACTTTATTCCCACAGTGGCAGGTCAGTCCCTAAAATCCCACCCACTCAGAGCGAGTCTGCAGACAGCAGGCCAGTCTCTGCCTCTGGGCCTCTGTCCTCGGCACTGCCACCACTCCAGCCTCTGCTCTGCTCTCCTGCAGCCTTGCAGCCATGCCCCCATGTCACTGTGCAGGGCTCTTTATATAGAGTTAACAACAACGTATTGCCCACACCTGTGTAATGAGCTAGCCGACCAGGGCCAGGTGAGAATCCTGAACACAAGAACTCTCATTTTATCCACACTCCACCCCTCCAAGATTCTCGCCTCTCCATCTATGTGCCCTCAATCCTCCACAACGGTCCCTGTGCGAGAAAGCTGGAGCATTGTAACCAAATTCCATAACAACAACAGAGGCTACAACAATATACAAATTAAAATTATGACAAATTATAATAACCCTCAGACCTGAGGAGACCCATTGCCACCAGGTGGTCATCCCGGCTGTACTCAAACCTGTTCTGCTCAAAGGAGTTGACCAAAAGGACCACGGGTGGGCCTCACAACACCCACCTTCTCCCGCCTCTCCAGCAGGAAGTCCTGCAGACACACAGGCCGATCTTGTGACTTTGTCTCTGCCTCTGCTATGTCCTCAGCAGCCGGAACCGCTGCTCCGGTCTCAGTTGCTGCCACAGCTCCAGTCCAGTTTCTCCCCGTCTGCTCCAGCCTCTGAACCAGCCCACATCTGGGTCCTCGCCACCCTCATGGGGCCCTTTAAATTCTTCCTCTGAGAAGCAGACAGTATTTCCTTTTGTGCTTGAGCCCCAGGATAGAAGCAGAGCCTGGAGCGCTCCACGACCTGGGGAGGGGGCTGCGCCTCTCCTGGGGGAACCCGCGGTCACCAAGTCCTTCTGGCTCTCCACCCGTTTTCAGCCAGGTGGGGTCTCAACCGAGGAAGGGCTGACGCCTCTGGCCCTGGCAGGACCTCCACCCCCGCCCGTTCGTCACACCTCCGCTCCTCCGTTTCTGGGCTGACGGCTCCACGACACACTCCACCTGCCCCGCAGCACCTGGCAGCCTGCACTCCCGTACTGCTGCTCGGGCCGCTCCCTCTCATGCTGCTTCCTCTTGGGCCGCAGCACTTGGTAGTGATGCCATTTCAGTCAGCTTTCTCTTGGCCTCGACCCCAGTCCTCCCCCCCCTCCCAGTACCGCATGTCCACAGGGGACACCCCAGTGCCTCCCCATCCACAGGTGCAGCCCGCTGAAGCACCCCTCCCAGGAGGGCAGCCTGCTCTTTTTCCTTGGTCACCAGTGAACCCTGCTGACTGTTGCCAATTGTCTTGCCAGTGGGTTCCAGCCCCGGGCAAGTTCTCTATGGATTCAGTGTGACCAAAGAAATGACAGTAGAATGTTCTTGGAGTGAAAGGGTGATACCCAACTTTATTCCCACGGTGGCAGGTCAGTCACTAAAATCCCACCCATTCAGAGTGAGTCTGCAAGGCAGCAAGCTGGTCTCGGCCTCTGGGCCTCTGCCCTCGGCCCTGCCACCACTCCAGCCTCTGCTCTGCTCTCCCGCAGCCTTGCAGCCATGCCACTGTGTTGCCCAGAGCACTGGGCAGAGCTCTTTATAGAGTCAATAATGACATATTGCCCACATGTGTGTAGTGAGCTAGCCAACCAGGGCCAGGTGAGAATCCTGCCCACAGGAACCTTCACTTTATCCACAGTCACCTGCATCTCATCAGCCTCGTCTCCACACACAAGTGCCCTCAGGGGTTGTCAAGGCTCTGCATCCAATCCAGTGAACCTACCGTGCATGACCCCTGGGGGCCTACGGGCTGCACTTGGCCTGCACTTGGGCCTCCCCCCAGCCCTGTGAGGTTGGGCGGTGGCTCCATCCTAGGGGCCCGTGGAGAACGCATGACCTGCTGACGTCACAGAGTCCCTCCAGCCCTGTCACCTGGCCAGTGAGTCACCAGGCCTGCACATGCAGGGGTAATCGCTCCAACAGCATCTTGCCTTGAGCCAATGCCCAGGACTGGGGGCTGGAGCAACGTGAATGGGTAGCCCAGCGACCTGCACTCCCCTTTCCGAGGAAGGCCCTGAACTGCTGCAAGCTGCATTACCTTAGCGGAGACAAATGCTCTCACCCGACCCCTTCCTCCTGCTGGAATGACAAGTAGTAATGCCACACCCTCCAAGCCTCGGCAGCCTGGGCACAATGTGAAGCAAACAGTTTCGGGCATCAGGCCTTTTCCTTAGCATATTAGTTTCTTGTTCATGCTGTAATGCATTTTCACAGACTTAGTGACTTGACTCAACATGGATTTATTTAGTCAGTTCTGTATGTCTGAATCCATGGGCACCACGGGCCGAAGTCTCAGGTGGCAGGTGGGCTCCTTCTGGGGCTCCGGGGCAGAAGCCACTCCTCGCCTCCCCCAGCTCCTTGGGGCGCCTGCAGTCCTTGCACACAGCCCTTCCTCTGTCTCTCACAGCCAGCAGCGTCCTCCCTGGCACCCTGTCCCTCTGGCTGCAGCCAGGGGAGGCTCTGCACCTGAGGGTGGTGAGACTGGGGCCCCTAGGGAATCCAGGGTACTGTTCACCAAGTCTTTAATCACATCTGTGATGTCCCCTTTGTCAAGTAAGGTAACATAGCCACAGAGCCTGGGGTTGGCCATGGATATCTTTGGGGGGTGACCATACCCAGTCATGGGGATCCCAGAGGCCCCCATGTCTCCAGCCAGGGGTCCCCATGAGCTCTCCACCTCTTCAGTCATGACCATGGAACTGGCCTGGCTCCTGGGCCCGTGCCTGCTCCTGCACTGGGACCCCCGCCAGTGCCGCCCTGGGCCTGCCCGCCGCTCTGACCCTTCCTGAGTCGGACCCCGCCAGGGCTGTGCCATGGCCCTGCCAGTCCCAGCCCCTCTCTGAGGGACTCAGATGAGCCTCCCAGGGAAGGACTGTGAAGGAGGACCTCAGGGAGCCCCGCACAGCTTTGCACCCAGAAGTGGACCTGCCACCCTGCCAGGGCCCTGACTTCTTGGTGCTCCCCAATCCCAGGCCCTCAGCCAGAGATATGGGGGCATCCTTCCCCTTCTGGGAAGCATCAAACATGTACCCTGAAACCCAGCCACCTGGCCCCAAGATTGCCCTATCCACTGAAAGTGCAGCACCACATGCAGAGTATGACTGGGAGAGTGAGTCTCTCCAGGCCTCTGTTTACCTACCTGTGAAATGGGGGTGAGGGTGACAGAATCACCTTATAAGGCTCCTGTGAGGACTAAAGTGGGACAGTAGGGGCGTCAGTGTGGCCCCACGCTCAGTAAAGGCTGCCATCAGCAGTAGCATCCCCACCACATCCCCCCGGATCGTTTCAGGAGCACCGGTGAGCGCCCGGAGGCGACCGCACGCAGGGGAGGTGGAGGAGCCTGGCTCCCCATCCGATTCTGCTGCCAAGTCCTGGAATTTGACCAAAAGCCACTTGTCCCTTCTGGACCCTCCCTGCCCTGCAAAGGGGTGATGACACCTGCCCCTGTGGCCGGGGCGAGAAGCAAATGCATGAGGCCCATGGTTTTGAGAAGCTACAAGGGTACCGTGAGCACTTTCTGGAACAAGGTGGGGCATCAAGCAAAGGCAGGTCTCCACACGCCCGATTCAATCCTTGTTGCCAAGTCCCAGACGTGAGAGGCCCAGGGCCCAGGAGCGACCTGCTTCCCAAAGCAGCCGCATCTCCAGGCAAGGTTGCAAGAAAGAAGCCCCAGGTGTGCCCTGGGCACCCTGTACATTCTCCTGGGTGCTGGGGTCGCCTACCAGTGAGCTCTGCCCGACTGAATTAGGGGATCCTAACTTGGGTTTAGAACATGTGCTCTTTCCTCAGGGAGCTGGCGAGTGCCCAGTGCATGCCGGCCCTGCGTGGGGTGCAGGGTGCATTCTCCCTCGCGCTGTTCTGGAATGGATGAACGGCTGGACGACTCAGCGTTACACTTTTTAAAGGGTTCGGTCTTGTTAATGTATTTGGAATCCGTTTGTTCCTCATTCATTCCTACCATGTTTCCTGGGACCTGCTCTATTCTGAGCACAGTGGATACAGCAGCGAATAAGACAGACAAAAACCTGTCCTGGAGCTCGGATTCCCGGGGCCACGGTGGGTAACAAAGGCCAGCGTTCTCTCGGTGGTTCTCTTTCACGGCAAGCCCAGGTACTAATCTATGCCTGGCTTGGAAATGAAAAGACCGGGACCGTATTAACTGCCTAATTAGTTCTGGAGAATAACCAGCCAATCATGGGTGAAGTCAGGTCTGAAACTAGACATTAATGTTTAGAAATAAAGGGAGATATAGCACCTTCTTCCTCCTTCCTAAATGTTTGTGTTTCTCAAGACACTGAAACATTTTCAATTACAAAATTTTGATGTCAGTGTTTAGCACATGGTGGTTCTATGCTGTGTCTGGGTCTTTAGTCTCATAAAGTGATTTCAAGAACTTATGCACAGGGACGATTTTGTAATGAGATGTCACAGTGTCCTATTAAAGTACATGAGCAAAGCAGGAAGTCGAGCGATGGCTGTCCCAGAAGTGCAGGTGTGCATCTGCACCTGGGCCTTCACCCCTCCCAGGGAGGGCGCCGTTCCTGGGCAGGCTGGGGACATGGCCTGGGGACCCGTTCCAGCAGGCAAGGACATCCAGGCTTCTGGACTCTGTTGGGATGCAGGGACGCCAAGGCCAGGAGGAGGGAGACTGTCCTGAGATCTGAGGGTGGAACCTCATGCCACCCAAGCCTGTGACCTGGAGATCCCCCCTGGAACTACCAGAAATGTCCTTCTTTACTGAAAGACAAAATATGATCGTTTTCTTACCAAATCAAAGTGTCTTGGTCCTAGAACAACTAGTAGAGATTCACTTTATATCTGAAAGGAGCATCAACAAAGGAAATGAAATATTTGAGCTTTTTCTCCAAATTTCTGCTTCCTATACCCAATTACATGGCATTTTTTTAAAAAGCAGTTCTGTGCAGAATGCCTGGAAGTTTAGTCTTAGTTGAACCCAGTCTCCCTATACCTGGTCCAGAATCCTCTTCCTTTATGTTGCTCTTTTTTTTTTAATTCTCAGACAATTGTCACTTGGTGCTTCAGGTGACAAAGTGATGCATGGCTGGTGTGCAGCCCAAATGGAAAACTAGCTGACGCTTCCCTTACCCACCCCCACCTCGGGTGGCAGCATTAGGAGCCCCGTTTGCAGCCTGCCGCACGCTCTCCACCCGCCCCACCCAGCACACCCACCCACCCACACACACACGTATGCACACACGCTGGAGGGGAATTTTCTGTTATTTGTTTTTCTAGGAATGGGGTTAGTGTATCAGTTTCCCAGAGCTGCCATGACCAAGGACCGCGGACCAGGCAGCTTAGACAGCAGGTGTGTACTTCCTCTTGGGTCCCCGGGGCCGGTCCAGGACCCCGTGGTGAGCAGGGCTCCTCCTGAGCCTGTCCTGGACACGTGGACGCCGCCTCTCCTGTGTCCTCACGTGGTCATCTCTCTATGTGTCTGTGTCCTGATCTCTGCATGAAGACACCAATCACACTGGATTAGGGTCCTCTTTAAAGACCTCATTGTGACTTAATTCATGTCGTTAAAGGCTGTACTTCCAAATACAGTCACATGCTGAGGTGCTGGCAGTCAGACCCTAGCATGGATCTGGGGGGACGATTCTGCCCAAAGCAGTGGGGGGTCGCATTACAGCCTGCCCTCTGACTGGCCCACACACCGCACATCCCTCCATCCGTCCTGCACACTGGGTGGGTGAGGGTCCGTCCGGGTGGGCCGCCGTGCCTGCACACCCCGCCAGGCCTCCTGCTGTGTTGTCTTTGGACAGCTAGGCCTCTGTTTCATAGGGTAAGTTGCCTGCGGTGGGATTCTGCCTCAGAGGGCAAGTCTGGTTTACTTATATTGCTAAAATTGCCGGACCACTTTTCCAGTCCTCAAGTCATGTGCCCCAGACAGTATGAGGGAACATTCTCTACATTCTCAGCAGACACACATGGGGCTTCTTTTTCTTTTTTTTAAGCTCTTACCAAGGAAAATCTCAAATATACACCCAAGTCCAGAGACTAGAAAAATGAACCAAAATATGCTCACCACCCAGCTTTAGCTATTAACTTTTTTACTAATTGAATTCCATTCATCTCTGCAGTCACTTTTTTGTTAGAATATATTTAGAACAAATACCAGACATTAAGAAATTTTAAACCTACATGTCCCTGTGCATCCCCAGCAGACATTCAGCAGTGTCACTACCGTCCTGCCATCGTGTCTAACAAGCTAACGTCCCTCCCCTCGAGGCAGCAGATGCAGTGTGCTCCCTCGGGGGTTAGCAGTCGGGCGGGTGGGAACCCGCATGTCCTCGTCAGGGGGCCGTGTCTACCATGTGGGCACCTTCCGCACCTGCTGTGGCCCAGCTTCCCCTCGTGGGCCATCACCTGCGCACATCCTTTCCTCAGGTTCTCCTGTCGGTTGTTTGTTTTCCTCCTGTTGCTACCTGGACTCTTTGCAGTGAAGGCCCATTAAGATGCCCACATGCTCAGTAAGGGAAGACTTCTTTCTGGTGATTCTGCCTCCAGCCCCTGCTCTGGGCTCCCCACCTCACTGCGTGGTGCCCAGGCTTCTCGCACTGACCGACGTGGGGCTCAACAGGGGTACCTGTCTGTCGATGCTGTCAGCAGGTGCCCAGTGGCCAAAGGGCACCACCTCATTACCAACTGCTTATTCAGCCTATTGCAGGCCACGTTTCCCGAAGCCAAGCCCTCTCCGACAGCTCACGGGCACCTGGCAGCAGGCCCTCTCCGCGCTGCCCAGGAACAAGAGTTATAATGGGCCCCAGCTCTCTGCTGCGACCAGCCCTGTGTTTGTCTCTATCAATGCAGCTTCTTCAGCTAGAGTCCTGGCCCCTCGGCTGACGTGCTGGGATGGAGTTTGCAGGACAAGACACTTACTAGGGTCCAGTGGGGGATGGATGTTAGAAGTGGGGCCAGGAGGGAGGAGGCACAGAACTGAGATGCAGCCTGACCAAGCCTGGCTGCCCGTGGGGTGGGTCTGGGTGTCTCAGAGGTGCCATGGGTGGGCCTCTATACCTGCCACAGTCAGTCGCCACAGGAGGGGCACGCAGCTCGGACCCACCTGGAGGTGGTGACTGCTGAAGGCGTCTGCCGGCTGCCCTCCCCACCGCCGGGCAGCAGGTCCTTCCTCGAAGGCATCTCTTTGCCTCACACGCCTGGACCAGCCCCTTTCTGTCTTTGAGGGCCCCAGGGACTAGCGCACTCTCCCTGTCCCACCTCGCCTGCAGGGCCCGGGCTGTCTCATGAGTCTTCTGTGCTGAGCTCTCTCCCCTAGGCAGTAAGCCAGGGGCCCTGAGCACCCCGGAATCACCTGGGACCCTTGGCTCCCCCTAGCAAACTCTCTTCATTAGGGCTTGCGAACTGCTCCAAATTTTATGTTAAATAGGTGCTGTGCTCAAAACTGGTAATGGCTTGAGACTTTGTTCTCCAAACTCTGCCAGAGAGCGCTAAGCCTTGTGGCCCAGGCAGTCCCGTGATCTGGGCAGTGTGGGCTTCCTCCTCTGAGCTAGAGAGGTCCGTTCAGCTACCCAGAGGGATGTTCACGCTTCTCCACTGTTGGAGAAGGAAGCACCCGTGCTCCAAAGCACTGAATCAGCAATGGGATCGTCTCATTTTGCACCTGGCTGGTAGGGGAGGCCTGGGGAGGGCTGTCTGCAAAGCCCCAGGCCATCTGAAGGATGGAGGCTCTTCCACCAGCTTCCAAGACCCGCTCTGGAGCAAGGCAGGCAGAACGCACACTGAGGCAGGAGGTGCAATCCCTCCTCACATGTTGCCCATCTTGGTACAGGGCCAGCCTCCAGCTCTGCTTGCGCGTAGAGTGGGGTGGGCATGTCTGTTTCCATGTGGCCACGTGGCCATGTGCCTCCCTATTCCTTAGCACTCCTCTGGCCCATGTGAGCAGGTCTCTACCCGGTGACGGGGATGCACGAGGGTGGCGTTGCGCCCATGCCCAAGGGTGAATGCTCAACACCCATGCACATACACATGTGCAACTCACACACACACACACACACATGTACACAGGCATCCACGCACACACACAAGCCAAGAAATGCCAAGCTCCAAACAAGCAAAGTAACCCGGCAGGAAGCATGTGACATGTTTCAGAGGGACCTGGGGTCTCCGTGGTGAGCCGCAGGCAGGACTCGCTGCCCCGGGGTGACTTAGCTGGGCTCTACCAGTTCAGTAAACCGGGACAGGGGTTATTTTTAAAGGAATTTTATTGCACTTTTTAAAAGATACCTTTTTCTTGTGGTGACCTCTAATGAGTTCTACACAATGATATAAAGGGCATATAAAAGTGTAGGCAAAGGGTCTGTTTGTGTTTATACAGAGGATCAAAGCCTAATTGGGCTACCCCAAAAATGAACTAAGATACGATATGAAAAAGAACTTCCAACATCAGCACTCTCTGGAAGACTCATGACAGAAGATGATCATCAAAAAACCCCAACAAAGATCCACGCACTGCTACAGCTGTAGATGCACTCATCCCACCAGTTCCTGGACTTGCCATGGGAATGAAGGAGATATCTAAGCTGGCCTGTGCATACGGTAAAACAACAAATTTGACTGGATCTATACTGTTGGAACTCAACCAAGAATTAGGAGAAGTGCAAATTGTAGCGCTCCAAAGTCTTACAACTACAGACTATTTACTGTTAAAAGAACATAAGAGATGTGAACATTCCCCAGGAATGGGTTGTTTTAATTTGTCTGATTTCTCTCAGACTGTTCAAGTTCAGTTGGACAATATCCACCATATCATAGATAAGTTTTCACAAATGCCTAAGGTGCCTAACTGGTTTTCTTGGTTTCACTGGAGATGGCTGGTAATTACAGATATGCTTTGGTTATGTAACTATACTCCTATTATGTTAATGTGTGTGTGCAATTTAAGTAGTAGCTTAAAACCTATACATGCTGAAGTTACTCTACAAGAAGTTATGTCAAAGAAATAATCAATCTTCCCATGTTTTCTTCCGCCTGCTACTTCTATAGCTTTTCTTCTTCCTTCCTAATTACAACCCTTAAATAGAATTCGTGCCTCATATCAAATTTACCGAGTATCATAACTCCTCCAAGTGGTAAAGATACCTCAAGACAAATGCTGGGCATAGAAGCCACAGGACATAAATATGCAAAGAAGTAAAAAGCTAACCTTTTCAAACAATAAGGCTTCTCTCTCACTTACCAACTTTACATTTCCCTGTATGGCCCCGGAAGATGACTGGTTAGCCAGAGACGGGTAAGATTCCTCAAGGGAGGAACAACCTAAGACAGGCACAGTCGCAGGGGGGCCATCAGCTGAGAAATTGGGGATCAACAGAGGTGAGGCTTAGAACCTCACCCCCCCTGTTCTGAGAGAAATCTTCTGCATCCGTGGATGTTTTATTGCCCTGGTCTAGCTTGGATTAACACATAGTCTACAGGCACACACCTGATCATCTACATTTGCTCTCTTACAACACTAAACTATGTTTTCTACCTTTATCTTGTATCTACCTACCACTTCAGCATTTTATTAAAAAAAATAATAATAGAGAAATGTGGTATCCACATATAAATCAAGTTTAAAAATCAAATGAATATTCATATTTGAACTGTGTATAGTTCATAATGCATGAACAAAACCGAAAGTTTCTGTGATGGCTGCCCTTGCACTGTTCACCATGTAACTTATTCACTATGTAAGAATTTGTTCTCCATGTAAGAATTTGTTCGTTATGCATCAGAAGATTGGAGACTGACGAAAATTAGGCTTGGGGTGGATTAATGATTGTGCATTGAGCATTGACCCCCCTATACAGAAATTTATTGTTGTTAACTATTTGATCAATAAATATGAGAGATGCCCTCACAAAATATATATATATATATATATATATATATAAACACACTTCCAATTGTAAAATAAATAAGTAACCGGGATGTAATGTATAGCATAAGGAATATAGTCAAAATATTGTAACAACTTGGTATGGTGATAGCTGGTACCTAGAATTATCATGTATATAAATGTTGAATCACTGTGTTGTACACCTGAAACTAATGTAATGTAATACTGTTGTCAACTACCCTTCAATAAAAAAAAAAAAAAAAAAAAAGATACCTTTTTCTGTAAGGCCTCCAGTTTAATAAATATCCAGGGCTTCCCTTAAATTCACTGGGGCTCAGCACTAAGGAATTGATGGGAGATTTGCCATTCATCTGAGCAGTGGCCTGAATCCCTCTGGCAGAGCTGATGGGTTTATCAAGGCTGCTCATTGGGTCCCCAGCAGGAGGGGAGCTCTGAGAAGCCAGGAGAAGAGACAGGAGGGAGAGGTTTGGGAGAATTAGCTGCTGAGACAGCAGCCGCCTTTCAGGAAAACGGGCCAAGGAAGGGTTCAGAACAAAACCTTAGGGATGGAACGCGTCTCCAGGTACAGTGGAGATGCACAAAGCCTGTGCTCAGCTTCTACAGAGGCGACTGGCAGGCCAAGTTACCCGTGGCTGGGATTGGGTGCTCTCCCCCCATGACCTCAGACCTGCTTCGGGTAAGAACACATCCGATTCCAGGACCCCAAAGTAAGCGTCCCCCAAAGGGCCCCTCGCCCTGAGTCAGCACTGCAGGGCCTGGCAAGTGGGGAGAGCCACTGCGTGCCCATGTCCCCTGCATGCTCCATAGCTGCCACCATGGAGATCCTCTCTCTCCTCCCCATGACAGTGACATCTGTGCTTTACACAGAGCTTTCTCGGGTGGCATCTCGGAGCCACTCACTGAGGGCACTTCACAGTGAAAAAAATCGAGGCTTGTGGGCCTTGCAAGTGGTGGGAACACAGAGCCCAGCCCTGGGTTCTCTGCCAGCTCCTCCCCAGGGGTGTCCACACGCTCTGACTCCTGCTCGTGATCTCAGCCTCTCTGCCCACGTCTGCTGCCAGCCCTGCCAGCCCATTCCCTTGGGTTGAAGCCATGACATTCTTGATCTCCTTTCCCCCAACCCCAGATCCCATCTGCTATGGTCTGAAGGTTCACAGCCCCCAGTATTCTTAGGCTGAAACCTAACTCCCAGTGTGATGGCATCAGAGGTGGGGTCTCTGGGAGGTGACTAGGTCCCAAGATAGGTGCCCACATGAGTGGACCATGTGCCCTTATAAAAGGGACCGAGAGCATTCCCCGCCCTTCCACCAGTGAGGACACAGCAAGAAGGTGGCCTCTGTGACCCCTAGGAGGGCCTTCAACAGAACCCAGCCCCATGGGCGCCCATATCCCAGGCTCCCAGCCTCCAGAGCTGTGGGAGGCGACGGCCTGCTGTTTGTAAGCCCCCGTCCACGGCGCTGCGAGAGCAAAGGGTGAGGCGGCGGTGTCCCTGCCTCCTGCACTCTCGGTGGCCCTTCTCCAAGGCCCCTGCCACACCCATGGCATCCCAGGGCTCTGGGGCAGGACAGAGGGTGGGGTCAGGCGTGGGAAGTGCAGGGGGACTTCTCTCTGGTGCAGGGAGGTTAGTCCCGGGTTTAGGCTCCAAGCAGCATTGAGGTGGACGGCGGTGGGAGTGGGGATTCACAGCCCTCACTACTCGCAGCTCTGCAGCCAGGAGGACCTCCCGGGACCTCCTCTCCCTGGTTGTGCACGTCGCCATGTCAGTTACAACGGCCTTGTTTTTAATTGAGAACAACAGGGGCAGTCATGAGGCTCACATGCTTTATGTAACGTGCTGTTGTACAAGCGATGCTCAGCTCCTGTCACCCATTAGAATCGTTACCATCCCCAAACCACAGACAAAATCAGACAAGCCCGTTCCTACCAGGGTGTGGCTACTCTGTCTGACCACACTCAGTTTTGCCTACTACTTTTTTTTATTTTTAATTTTTTATTAAGGTATGATTGATATACACTCTTATGAAGGTTTCACGTGAAAAAACAATGTGGTTCCTACATTTACCCGTATTATCAAGGCTCCACCCACACCCCAATACAGTCACTGTCCATCAATGCAGCAAGATGCCACAGATCCACTATGTGCCCTCTCTGTGCCACAGTGTTCTCCCCGTGACCCCCCACACCATACTAAACATAGTGCCCCTCAGTCCCCTTCTCCCTCCCTCCCCACCTGCCCTCCCACACCCCTCCACTTTGGTAACCACTAGTTCATTCTTGGAGTCTCTGAGTCTGCTGCTATTTTGTTCCTCATTGTTATACTCCACAAATGAGGGAAATCATTTGGCATTTGTCTTTCTCCGCCTGGCTTATTTCACTGAGCACAATGTCTTCCAGCTCCATCTAACAGTTTTGTCTGTTCTTATGGCAGGATCTGCTACCGGGGTTCCACTGTCTGGTTTGGGGGATCCACCCAGAGACCTGGTGTAGAGCAGGGATGTAGGCATCAACCGCGCTTCCAGGTCATTGGATACGTGCTTGGTCTTCGGCCACTGCCTATGGCTGCTTTTGTCTGAATCAGAGGGCACTGCCGGTTGCCTGAGTGGGGCTGTGATAGCCCAGGGTCCCTGCTGTCCTACATGTCCTCAGCCACAGCACACAGGATGTTCGGAAGTCCAGGTGTTGAGGTGTCCAGCCGTGTGCATGTCAGCATCGTGCTGATGTGCAGGACTGCCAGGGGGAAAAGCAAGCCACTGCAGGCTGGGGCCACATCAGCCACGTCAGCAAGCCCTGGAAGCTGCCACCCCCCCGGGGCCCACCACCAGCAGCCCCAGGCACTCCACACCGGGTCTTCCCTGTCCTGCTTTGCTCCAGAGAGCCCAGCTGGGGGAGGGCTGGTGATCCGGCTGGAGAGAACTGCTGAGGCTCTGGGGACGTGGTCAGGTCACGGGCCTGCAGCTCTGGGCCACTCTGCTCAGCAGATGCCAGGGACGGAAAGAACCTCGGTGCAGACCTGAGCTCAAGGTGACCTTGTGCCCCTTCACCATCTGAGCCTGAGCGTCCTCCTCTGTATCTGGGTAGGGGGGGCCCCCAGAAGCTGGCCCAGAGGCAAGGAGTTGTGTGCAGATGACCAGGTCTGGAGGTGAGCCCAGAGACAATAGGTCAGGGAGGGGGTGCGCAGCAGGAGGGAAGGGGCTGGGCACAGCAGCCCAGCCACACCAGGCTGACGCCTCAGCGCACCCCCAGCTGAGCAAAGGAGGTGGCATTTATGCCAGACTCTGCGGGAGGAAGGTCAGCCACCAGGGGTCTCCAGTCTCAGTGTCTGCAGGCCGGAGGCTCCCAACTGCCCCAGTGTTGATGTTGGGAAGGGGCTGGGGGCCCACACAACAGCTGGAAGGCATCTGATGGGCAGGGGGCACCGACCTCGCCTGGCACTCAGGGGCGTGGTCCCCAGCTAGGACTGTGGAGAGGGCTGAGGTCAGGGTAGCGTGCCCCAAACGGTTTGGGCACCTGGCTGCCCCCCCGGGAGTTTCCTTCCCCTGCCAGGACACCTTCATTTCAACCTGATTGCACCTGATCAGCAGGAACAGAGCATGTGGAAGGCACTGGGCAAACCAGCCTGGCCAAACAATTTTAATCCTCGGAGCATCCGCACAGCCCGCCTGCTCGCGGCCACGAGACGTGGTGGACCCTCAGGTAGGTGTGGTGCCGCCCCACTCCCTCGGGAACACGGCCCCCCATCCAGCCTGCATTCAGGCGCTGGGAGGCTCAGGTGGGGAATAGCTCTGCTCCCCAGCCCTTGAGGCCTGCTGGAAAAGCCCTGAAGTACCTCCTGGCCCCTGGCTTGGTTGAGGCGCAGTGCAAGGACGGGCCAGCTGCTGTTCCGCTCCCGTGTGGGAGACAGGTTTCTAAACTGTGGATCAGCATGTGGCCCTGACAGGGCATGTGCCAGGCGGACCCCTGCCTCCTGCATAGCCACACCCGATGTACTGGGTGTGCGGCCGCTGTGGGGAGGATGTCTGGATTCAGAGCCCAAACTCTGGGGTTCCAGTCCCAGCCCCTGAGGTCATGAGCTGGAAAATGAGGGAAAGGCCGAGAGAAGCAGACACCTCACACTCCACGCCCCCCGGTCAGGCCCGACCACCGCACGATCCTGCTGCCCAGGGGCTCCAGCTCAGTCGGGTGCATTCAGCCACCTTGGGGTCAACCCAGAGCCCTTCTAGGATGCTGCAAACCCACCAGTGATGTGAAGTTGGCAAAAAATTCAAAATTATAAGACTTGCCCCGAATCCTTGCCATTTGTCACTGGGCCCGTTGGTGGCCTTGTCCAACCCCCAGGCTGCAGATGAGGAACCTGGCCCACCAGATGGAGCGCTGTCCCCAGGGACCCGGCACCTGGTGTACAGAAAGCCTGGTGACCTGGCGCCCAAGGGCTGCCACGCCATCTCCCCTTCCAGCCTGCCCATCGATGTCCCACTGAGCACTCTCACACCTGGAGTGCCACGCGTGACATTGCAGGTGGTCCAGCCTCGTGGCCCTCGGCCTAAACCAGCATCTCTTGAACCTGGGCGGATGGCTTGCCCCGTGAGCACAAGGGTTTCCCCTTTTCTGGGGCAGGGTCAGAGCTGAACCTGGAGTCAGGTGAGAACAGCTCCGCGTGACCCCTATCAGGCGGGGGTCGCTCAGAACTGCTACAGGGGAGCGACGGTGCAGCACGAGGTCACCTCAGCCGTGCCTGGCCCTGGCGAGGCGAGCGTGTCCCAGGGAGCGATGCGCCTGAGACCCCGGGCAGTAGCTCTTTCACTGTTAGCTGTTACCACACACGGAGTTTTCTTAGGCTTTGCTGGAAAACCCTTCCTCCCACTCCAGCCCCCATGCTGGGTCAGATGTCTTTCCAACGTGCCCCCAAGGTCCCCATGACTCACCGTGGCCGTTCAATGGGTGGATATCTGTTGATGAATATCAAATAATAAGATAAAAATATATAAAAAATACATAGGTGAGTGCCTTTCATTTTACAGCAGAAATGCTTACACTCCAAAGCTGTCACAGGCTGAATCATGTCCCCCAAAAGATGTAATGAAGCCCCAACCTCGGGTCCCTGCAAGTGTGACCTTACTGGGGGGCAGATGCTCGTAGTTAAGGTGAGGCCACATGGAGAGTGAGGGCCCTCACCCCATGGGCCTGTGGCCTGGGGACAAGTGCCCCAGGACGTTCGAAGGCCATGGGCCAATGCAAGCAGACTAGAGGGACGCAGCTGCAGGCCGAGGACACCAAGGACCGTCTGCATCCACCAGGAGCTGGAAGGGGTGAGGAAGGGGCCCCCATGCCAGCCGCAGAGGAGCATGGCCCGGCCCACACCTTGACATCAGAGCCCTGGCCTCCAGGCGGTGAGACAGCACACTTCTGTTTCCAGCCACCAAGTGTGTGACGCTCTGTGATGGCAGCCCAGGATCGTCGAACGCCCAGGAGCACATTCACAGTGTGGACGCCCAGGCCTGGCCCAGCACCGGCTTTCCTAGCTTCGGGGGCGGGGGACGGGCCGTGGTGACTGCAGCAGAAGAGCCCGGTTGATGGCACAGAAGCAGGTAGACGCTGTGCCCTGCCTGCAGACCAGCGGCTCCCAGGACGGAACACAGTGGTCCTGCTGGGAGCTGCAGCCCCAGCCGCTGTTTCCTGCTCAGTCCACCATCTTCCCTCGGCTCTGACCACACAGCCCGGCCCTGCCCGCGGCCCCGGCGCCTCTCACTCCTAGGGACCGTCCTGTGCCTCTTTTGTCTGTGTACTTGCGATGCCTACTTGAGCCAGATCACAGGGAACCAGTAGGTGCCTCTGTGCCCAAGACGGAAATTAATTAAATTTAAGGCTTTAGGTGATGTGAAATAAATTAGGTCTCAGCTTCATCAATTTCCGACCTCAAACGTCAGCGCTCAGTTCACTTAGGATGTAGTATCTCCGAGTAAAATAACACACACCTTCACAGACGGAAACCGAGTGCATACAGAGATTCCAGGGATGGATCCGACTTTAGGAACTAGGTCACAAGCGAGGTTTTACCCCATGCACGGCAGGGCCAGTGGCAGTTGAATTATTCATGCTATGTGCGCTCCACTGTTTTAAACTAGACAATTGAACGCTGGTTTGGAAGGTCATTAACACCAGGAAAAATGCAAATGGTTTCTCCATCTTTTTAATTGTCATGGCGTGAGACTCACCACCACACGGAAATGAGATGGAAGCAGGTCCCCTCCCTGGTGGGGGGCGGCCCCCGCCTGCCAGGCTCCTCTTGGATGAGAGTAGAGGGGCTCCTGTGGGCGACTGCTTCTCCGCAGAGACCCTGGCTCGGTGGGTGGGGAAGCAGATTGAGATGCTATTTAAAGCCTTGCTCTCATACGTGAGTAATCAAAAGCCTTTTTCTCAGAGAGGGTAGGATTGGGGGCAATGCTCAATTAGCCTAGAAAATGTCCCCCCTGCCCAGCCCCCCGTGGAAGGGAGGGTCCCGGCTGGAATCACAGCCCCAAAGCGGGCTCTTCCCACACCTTCACGCTAGAAGGCCCCGGAGGAGTGGGGGGTTCGCCAAGAGCTGCTCAGCTACCTGATGACGGTCGGAACCAGAACTCCCTCTGGTCCCCAGCCCAGTGCCCTCTGCACCCCACCTGTTCCTGGGGAGGCGCAGGTGGGAGGGGTGCACAGGCAGGGCATTTAATGTCTGTAAGGGCAGCTTGAATGAACAGCGGGTTTCTGCTTGGCTTTTCCGTCTTGAGGAGGTTCTCTTTACAGATCACAGGGCTTGTTTACAGAATCCCCTCAGGTCGGCTGGAGAGAGTTGTGGGAGCCCCAGGCTGGACACCGTCTCATGGTACAGCCAGGGGGCTGGGGTGTCCCTCTGTCGGGACCTCCCAGCCCCTGCAGCAGTGGCCATGTGGGAAACCTATAGTCTAGTTGGGGAGACAAGTGAAGCACACAGGTAGGTGGGCAAGAAAGGGGTGCACGCGCTGGGGCCTCGGCAAGCAAGCAGAGGTGGTCAGGGGCCTCATTGCGGCTGACTCCTAGTGTGCTGGTCAACCACCACTCGGGTTTTTTTTTTTTTTGTCTGGAAGCAAGATGATCTAACCTTAGTATGCGTGAAAATGACCAAAAGCACTTGTTAGTTAAAAACGCGAATTCCCAAGTCACCGCCCGGACCTGGAAGTGGAGCTTCTGCCTGGGTAGGTCTTGATGAGACCAAGAGTCTATG
Source organism: Manis pentadactyla (assembly GCF_030020395.1). Lineage (NCBI taxonomy): Eukaryota > Metazoa > Chordata > Mammalia > Pholidota > Manidae > Manis > Manis pentadactyla. The sequence goes on from NC_080025.1 coordinate 146,987,065, forward strand.
TTTTAGACCAGCACCCAGACGATCCTTGTAATGTGAGGACACCAGTTTGGAGAAAGGTCAGCCTAATGCCAGATGGAGGACAAATTAGACGCTGGTTACCAGGCCCCCCAGGTGGTCCCTGTAAGAGAGGGGAGAGGTGGAGTTCTCAGAATCCTCACTGGCCCCCTGCTGTGGCAGACAGGGCAGTGGACCCCAAAGATGTCCATGTCCAGATCCCCAGCACCCACAAATGTGTTACTGCTATAGACGGAGCGTTCGTGAACTCCTGGATTATGTGCTGAAACCTGGCCTTCAGTGTGGTGGCGTTAGGACGCCGGGCTCTCTGTTAGGGCAGTGTGAGTGGACTGAGACAGCTGCCACATGGCGAAGGGACTCACAGATGTGACTAAAATCTTGGGGTGGGGAGATATCCTGGATTATCTGGGCAGCCACTGGACTCGTGAGGGTCTCCAAGAGGAAGACAAGAGGTCAAAGCCAGAACGAGGAGCCGAGTGCTGGGGGCAGAGTCTGGCGCGATGGGCCTGGCAGGGGGCGGTGGTGGGAGGGTCAGAGCCAAGCCGTGCGGTGGCTGGAGAAGTCGGACAAGACAAATAACAGGCTGTCCCCTGGGGCCTGCGGAAGGAAGCAGCTGGGCCAGCACCTTGATTTCAGCCCAGGGAGACCCACGTGGCCTTCTGACCTCCGGAAACACAGTGGGTAGGCGAGCGCTGCTTCAAGCCCTAGCTTCGCAGGCGGGAATGGCTCTCAGCAGTGAGTCACAGCAGCCGGAGGGCACGTGCAGCCCCTGGCAAGAGAAGCCAGAGGGGGCGACTCCCTCAGCAGACACACTGAGCCCGCCGCTCCAATTCGACCTCACCCTGCTTTGTTCGTGGCCGAGGGGCTGCCTGGCCTCCAAGAGGGCCTGCCGGCTCTCCGGCCCTGTGCTGCCTTCTACGCGAGAGGAAAGGAACTCTGCGACTCATCTGGGCTTCTGTGCCTGGCAGGGGGACCCGAGTGCTAACTGACAGGGTGACACAGGGCACATGCACTTTCTACGGTGCTTCTCACAAGGTAGATGCACGTTTAGGAAGGGGATCAAGAGAAGTTTGGAGCATCTTGTTGGGAGACAGGGTCCACATACCCAGTTGCAGGTCAAGGCACTTCCTAACTGGGGAAGGAGCCTGAAGCAGGCAGCATGAGGAGGTGGTGCAGGAGCCAGCGTGAGCCTGACCCACGTGCTAGCGATGTCATGGGCCAGCCTCCTGGGCAGCAGGGCTGCCAGCACCTGCCATTGCCGCCCCCCCTGGCTCCCATCTGAGCAGGCGTTGTGTCACTTCTCTTGGCAAACAGGCAGGGGAGCAGCCCCACCTCTCAGGGCTGCGTGGTCCTAGGAGGAAAGCCAGGGCACCAGGAAGGGGGCCAGGAGACAGAGCTGCTCTCACAGCAGGTGGGCACTGGAGGAGGGGGCAGGCAAATACACCACACGGTGGGGGTCCTCTGGGCAGGCGCCCCCAGCAGTTCTCCCCCCTCTGGGACAGTCTCATCTGTTTCTCAGACATGTCACCAGACTCGTGTCAGGTGTGGGCACCACAGATGAAGCCCCGTGCACCTCGGGAAGTGGCTGATGCCTTTGGGCCGTTTTTGCAGGGATGTGGCAGGCGGTGCCCTTCCTGGGTGCTGTGGACACCCAGGACCCCTCCCTTGGAGCCCACGCTAGGTACCCACCCCCTTCCTTCGGACTCAGCTCGTCACCCTGTTCTGCCCTTGCCTCCCACAGGCGCCGTCGGGCATGGGTTTCAGCAAGGAGGCCTTTTCTGCCGTGCCCTGGGGTGAGGACTGACTGCGGGGCAGAGGTGTCTGATTCCAGTCGGATTAAATGCTTCCCTTCTCACTTCCCTCACCAGCGTGCGGGGCTGTGGTCTCCTGGGTGTGCACAGCCTTCTCTGACAAAGGGAAGTACGGCAAACCCGGCTGTGCCACGGTGGAGTGCAGGCTGGGGCGAGGGGCAAGGGGGCTCTGAGTTACTCCTGCCCCACCCCCAGGACAGGGACCCTGGCCCAGCTCAAGGCCCCGCTGTCCCCTTAGGACTGAATGAGAGGCGCTGGGGAGCCAGCGAGGGGAGGGTGTGGGGACAGAGTAGAGGATCCTTCCAAGACCCCGGATCCACAAGCTCTCAGCTACTCACCCTTCCTAAGACCAGCCTGATGACCAGGGTCAGCCCTTTGGGTTAAGCTGTTAACTCTTCCTTGTGAAACGGAGAACATGGTGGGGTGGGGGTTGGGGGAGGCAAATTATCCAGGCATCTGCCCTTAGCTTGGATTCACTTCCTGGGTCAGAATGAAGAAGCGCGGCTGAGGTGGCTGAGCACGGAGGTTGGGGCAGGACCACGGGTTGGGGGCAGTCCCAGGGGACCAGGCGTGGCGGCGGCCCTCAGTGAATGCTGACGCTTCTCCTTCTGCCTCAGGCTGGCATGACCAGCACCTAGTAGATAAGAGACGTGTCGACCTGTCTGGAACCTCCAGGCCACAGTGGGGCGCTTTTGGGGTGTGTTCGTCATACACCCACAAAGTCCGTTGGGAGGATTTGCCAGCCCGTTCATGGAAATCAAAACAGAACCAAACATAAAGGGCCATGGTGGTTGCCCAGTTATCTGCCCTAGGGGATGGGGGGGCCCTGGGAAAGAGCCACGTCCTCTGCAGCCAGCCCCTGGGGTAAGTGTGACATGCTCGCCAGATTGTCATCAGTTTCTGTAAACAAACCTCCCAGTGTGGCCGCAGACAGCAGGCCCTGGGCGGGGGAGGGCAGCCCCAGTCTGGTCGCACCCGGCCCTGTAGCTCATGCCCCAAAGCCTCAAAGTGAACATGGACCCAGCCCAGCGCCGGCCCTGTGCACGTCCCCTCTGGCCCCACGAAGCATTCTGGTGAGTCTGCCGCAGAGGTTGGGTGTTCCTGCTCCACCAACGGCCAGAGCCGCAGCAGGCGCTGTTCTGGGAAGAAGTCTAGGATTGTAAAGCCTGTGCTGGACACAGGGAAATGCCCCTTGTTTCTGCCTTCAGCAATCCCCCAAGCACGTCCTGGCCCAGCCTGCAGGGATGCAGGCAAGAGGACCCCCAGGCAATGATCCCCAGCGGCTTGCCCACAATGGCCATTCAGGGACCTGCTGCTCGGCGTGGTCCGTGGAGAGACCAGGGCCAGGCTTTCCTCACCGCACAGGGAGTCAGGGGACACGTTCCTCCCCATTCCAAAGCACTTTGAGGGTGACAGTGCAGTGAGCATGTGGTTTGTATCCTCTGCCCACCCCAGGCCCACCCGCATCACTATCTGAGACATGCCCATGGTTAATTACAGCAGGTGCATCCAGAAGAGACCAGGTTTGCACAGGGGCTCCACCCCTATTCTAAAGCCTTTGCCCAGCACTACAGGCCCCAGATCCTGGGCTCCCATCATGGGGGGTGTTAGTTAAATGAAGGTTTCCAGTTTTCTCGCTTGGAAAGTCAGGCCCAGCAGGTCAGGGGAGGGGCCCAGGAGCCTGCACTTCAACCCCTTCCTTCAGATCTGATCACACCTTGAGCCTGAAGGGTCGGTTTCTGCAGCCACATGGCAGGGCTTCTGTGCCCAGGCTGGAGGCTGAGGCCCGGTGGCCACAGCAAGGGGATGTGACGGATACCATCCACAGGCAGTCGGCTGTAAGGAAAGGAGGTCACCCTCCATAATGTAGGTGGGTCTCATCCAAGCAGCTGAAGGCCTTTGAGCAACAATGGGAGGATCCCAGAGTAGAAGGCACCCTGCCTCTGGCCTGCTGGCTGACCTTAGGAGTTTAGACTTGCCAGCCCCAAATAGAGTCAATTCTTTAAAACAAATCTCCAAAGACACACCTCCCGTTGGCTGTCTGGGGAGCCCTGCCTTGTTCTGTAGCCCCTGGACTGCCGTGCGTCGGAGTGGGTCATTCCACGTGAAGTTTCTAGAACAGAGCCTGGGACGCAGTGAGCACTCATCAGATGTGACCTGTCATTGCTGCTCCTGGGAAGTCAGTGAACCTGAGCACAGGCCGGGGCCAGGGGGAGAGTGGGCAGCAGCGGGGGTGAGTCGGGGACACATGCCAGCAGGCTGGAGCTGGCACCAGGACCCCCCTCGGAAAGGATGAGGTCAGGGTCTGCCCGCCAGGCCTGCCTCCAACCTGCTGACGCCCACCCCTGCCTTCCCACTCTCCCTGACCTACCGCGACCCCCCCCCCCCCGCCCCTTCTTCCCTCCTGGCGCTCCTCCCCACCGCCTGCCAGCAACTGCTGCTCTGTCCTGCGCCAAGGCCCCGCGGCTACCGTGTCCCTGCTCCCAGGGAACCCGCGCAGCCCGGAGGGCCAGCTCCACGCAGCAGACCTCCTGGACGGCGACCATGTCCCACTGTCAGCCCCACCCCACGCGTGCACCCTGTCTTGATCTATCGGGCTCCTGTAACAACACCTCAGACGGGTGACCCAAGCAGCAGAACGTCCCGGGCCAGGCGCCAGCAGCTGTGGTGCCTGGTGGGAGCCATCCTCCCGCTGCATCTGCATGTGGCGGCGAGCTCCCAGGGTCTGTGTTGCCAAGGCACTGATGCCATCATGGGGCTCCACCCTCAGGACCTAAGCCCCGAGGGGTAGGGTAACGGCGGGTGACCTGGAGGACACGCTCTGCCTGCGGCACCCCGCCCGCAGTCTTCTCTCTGTGTGAAGCATGCTGACCTCACTCATGCCCAAGTGCACCCCCGCCCTCGGCCTCCCGCCCCTGCCCTCTCCCCCATCGGGCTTGGTGGGAGCGGGTCCCACCTTTGTGGGGCTCCTCCTCTGCCTCTTGGTGTTCCCACAACACTGGCCCCAGTACACTGCGGATTCCTGGCCACATGTTCGCTTGATACGTGGCTGGTGAGCCGGAGGAGGCTGATTGGTTATAATTTTACATTTAATTAACCAAAACATGGACAGCCACCCAGAGTCAGGGCTCCGAAGCTGGACGTGCGGTTCTAGGACTGGCCCCACCTCCGGGTTACTCACCTCTCCAGTCCCAGAAAACTCCATGGCTTCTGCTTTTTGGAGAAATATCAACACGGACACACAACCTCTCTACAGCACCTACTGTGCTCCAGGCGTTGTTCTAAGGGCCCAGACCCACTTGATTGCATCCACACTATGAGGTAAGTTCCAATGTTATCCTCAGCTTACAAACGAGGGCCCTGAGGGACAGGGGGGTGAGGGGCGTGCCACAAGGCCAGATGCCCTACGGGCCTTAGAGGACTGCTGGAGTCCGGACCCTGCCTACCCCCCTTGTGGGTCAAATTCTCCTCCCCAGAGGATGTGTTGACATCACAGGCCCAGGCGCTATGAACATGACCTCGTCTGGAAGTGTGGTCTTTGCAGAAGGGACCACAGCAAGACGAGTCAGAGGAACAGAGTGGGCCTGACCCAGTGGGACCGTGTCCCTGTAGGAAGGGGAAAAGCAGGACAGGCATGGGGAGGACGGCCCTGCAGGTAGAAGCAGAAGGGCAGTGCCATGGCTACAGGCCCCCTGCCGCTGTCTACACTTTGGCTAGTTAAACATAAGCGACAGGACTGCGGGGGCCCAGAAGGTGCGAGAGGCGGGGAAGGTTGCCCACAGGGGTTCGGAGGGAGCGTGATCTTGGACTCTGGGGCCCAGAACTGGGAGAGAATACATTTCAGCTGCTCGGGGCCCCCAGATCGTGGGGTTTTGCTCTGCAGCGCCGGTACTGATATAGTCTTGAAGCCACTCCCCACACCCACCTGCGTCCCTGCTCTGAGGCTCGGAAGTCCCCAACCGGCCGCCCCGCCCCCCACCCCCACCCCCACCCTGTAGCCTCTCTCCCCCTGCCCCACTCACGCTCACTCACGCTCACGACTGTTGCCTGTGAGTTTACTATTTTCTTCCCACTTCCCCGCCCCCCGTGGACTCGGACGCGTGCCTCCAGAGCAGCGCGGCCCAGTAGGAGTGAAACGTGGCCACATGTGTGTCTTGGGTTTCCCAGTAGCCAATGGACAAAACTGAAAAAGGAACAGGTAAGATTAATTTTAATAATACATTTTGTTAGCCTGATATATCCAAAATATTATTTCAACATGTAATCCACATAAAAGTCAATGAGATCTTTTACCTCCAGGCTTTTTGTATTAAGCCTTCAAATTCCAGGAGCATTTTACACCTGCAGCATATCTCAAACCTGCAACGATTTGCACTTAGAGCAGATCTCGATTTTCACTGGGAACACCTGACGTGCATTTAGCATTTATAAAGTCTGCACTGAAAGTGGGTTCATATACTGACTTGAAAATTGAATTTACATTTCAGTTAAATTTAAAAAAATTCAGTTCTTCAGTCACACTTGCCAAATTTTAAGTGCTCAATGCCACATATGGCTGGGGAGAGGGCAGTCCTAGACCCACTTCCAGTGTCACCATCCCTAACATGGTCCCCAGCCATTCCTCCCACCATCTGCTCCCCCAGCAAGGCCCAATGACAGAGGCATGGAGGCCCTGCCCACTGCAGCTGGCCCTGCTGTGACCTCACCTAGCAGCATGTCCCTCCCTGGAGGGTGGCCCACGAGGCTGGGGCTATATAAGCACAGGTGAAGGAACAGGGACTCTGTTGGGGGGTTGGGGGAGGCAGGACAGACTCCAAAAGGGAGGTGGGTCCTGAGCTGGGCAGCTGAGAATTTCCTCAGGTAGGTGGGACAGAGTGAGGGGTAATTCTAGGTGAAAGGATCTCTCTATTCAGAAGTTGACATCACTTCTCACCCATTGCGATGGCTACTGTCAACAAAACAGAAAATAGTGTCAATGAGGACGTGGAGAAATTGGACCCCTTGTGCACTGCTGGTGGGAGCCTGAAATGGTGCGGCCCCTGTGGGTAACAGGATGACAGTGCCTCCGAAATTTTAAATATAATTACCATGTGATCCAGCAACCCCACTTTGGGGTGTATATTCAAATGAATTGAAAACAGGACTCCAAGGAGGTATTTGCACACCGAGGTTCAGAGCAGCGCTGCTCGCAAGAGCTGAGAGGTTGAAGCAGCCCAGGTGTCACTGGTGGATAAATGGATAAAGAACATTCGTGAACATTACTCAACATTAGGCAGGAAGGAAACCCTGACACAGGCTACCTCATGGATGACCTTGAGGACACGATGCTCAGTGAAATAAACCAGTTGCAAAAGGACAAACGCTGTGATTCCACTTACGTAAGGTACCCAGAGCTATCAAATGAATAGAGACAGAGAGAAGGGTGGATGCCAGTGGGTTGGGGGAGGCAGGGAATGGGGGGTCATTGTTTAATGGGGACAGTTTCAGTTCAAAGATGACTGACTTCTGGGGATGGTGACAGTTGCACAACAAAGTGAATGTACTAAATGCCACAGAACTGTTTCTTTAAAAATGGTTAAGATGGTAAATTTTACATTTCTTTCACAATTAAAAACATTAACCTCATTTCCATAACATGAAATCAAATTTTAGATCAGACACACACAATGGTTTTCATGATTTAATATTTTCCCTAGCTGCATTATTAAATTTATACTTCTTCACATTTTGAGAAGAGTAACTATTTTCCAAGCAATAGTAGTCATCCAGAACTCAAATTTGCCAAACGGCAGAATTTCCTTTTCAGCTGTAGGTTTTACCCTGGTGGAGCTCCGATTCTACTGAAAGAAAGAAAAAATCGTCTGGAAGGTGGAAAGCGCCTGGTGTCCTCAGGAATCCAACAGCCCTGAGTGGCTGGAGTTCAGAACATGCAGGACCCATGAAGCTAGAGAGGGTGGGAAGGAAGCCCAGGGCTGGCCATGGACGGCCTCGAGCCTCCCTAGACCTTGACAACAGGCTAGGCCCCCACCGGTGTTAGGAGGGTGGGTTACCCAGGGCAGACACAGCAGGCCCTGGGCTCAGCTGCTGCCGCCCTGCCCACTCCTTCCCCCCCAGGGGGCCTCGGGAACCTTCTGCTCCCAGCTGCACTCTTGTGCTGTGGAGATAATGGTAGAGTCTACAGCTCCAAAATCCAAACGCTTCCACAACTGAAAGTCACTTAGGCACTATGTTTGGTGGCCAAACTTGGTCTGAATGGACACAAGGCTTCTTATGGCTGCTGTCCCACCAATGGGCCCCCTCCCCTCCTACTGAGGAAATAAAGAGTGTGCTTGATTCCGGTGCTGTCAGCACCCGCCAGGCCAGGTCTTACAGAGTAACACACTGTTACCTTTCTACAGTCAAAGAAGTTATGAAATGCATCTCATGCCGAGAGCTCTGGGTAAGGGGCAGTGGACCTGTAATATCCATCTTGGAAGACTGTAGAAAAATCCACTTGTTCACTTATGGAATTCTCATGGGCTGCAGGGTCCCTGCGAGTTCCCAAGACCCTTTCAGAGCTGAGCGCCCACATTCAACTCTGTTTATAGCTACGAAGTCATTGCTCACTTTTGTCACCATGCAGACACGGACCCTGGTGTGTCGCATGCCAGGGGTCAGAATGGCTGGTGCTCAGCAGAACCACACTCCCTCTGCACTGATGGCCAGTGTGTGCTTCACAGCCTCGCACTGACAATTTTTTATTTTTATTGAACTTCAGCCCTTAAGTACATGTCTTTTTACCATCTCAGGTGAAGAAGTGGGAAGTTCGCACCCAGAGCCCTTTGTCACAGGACTCCATTTGACATGCACACCTGATACACCATGATTACCCAGACTTGAGTACTTCACAGACACTTGCTCAAAAATGAATTGAGACTGTTATGTCAAGGAAAATAAGAGTTATTGCCAAATATCAAATTTTGAGTTTTCAAGTGAAAAGTACAATTTTGGAAAACTCATATCTAATATGGTGAGACAGTCAACTTCCCGATGTTTAAAGACTTTTCTGATGAGCTCAGAAATGACACTAATAAATGTGATTTTGTGATATTGTGTAATGCAAGGTGTCAACATTTGGAAGATCTGCATAACTCAGAGAACCAATATTTTCCCAACAACCAGAACGATGCCACAAAATCTTTCGCAGGTAAAAGATCCAAAGTACAAAATACTCAATGGGATCTAGCATAATAGAGTATGAAATCATTGTTGATATGGTTTCAGATTCCATGCCACAACTGACCTTTCCATAACTACCATTTGTTGAATTTTCGTGTAATATTTAGGAAGAACGTCCACAATTATCTGACAAGGCTAATAAACCAATCCTCCCTTTTCCAACTGCCTATCTCTGGGAGGCTGAATTTTCTTCAGATAGTCAAACCAAAATAACGGATTGCACAACAGAGTCCAGATCCTTTTATTAAGCCAGACATTAAAGAAGTGTGCAAAACTGTAAAACACTACTCTTCTAATTTTGTTTTGTACAACGTCAAGCAGCCATACGTGCCAGCAAAATACAGCTGAGCTGTCTGTATCCAAGGATCTGGACTAAGAATGTTCCAGACAGAAAGGAGAACAAGGACAGAGGAAAGAGAGCCCCCTGAGGTGGAAATGGCTGGGGCGGCAGAATTAGGGTGGGAGGTGTGCAGAGGGGGGTAGCTGTGTATTGCTGGTCAAGGAGGTGGCAGGACTGGTCACACAGGGCCTTGAAGGATTGTTTCAGAGCTGTGCCTATTCCCAGAATTCTTGGAAACCACCAGTACAGACCACGGATATAAGGGTGTCTGATTTGCCCTCTAAAGTCTCACTCTGTTGGTGGTGTGGAAAGAGAATAGACTGCCAGGACCAGCAGAGGTGGAAAGACCGGTTAGAAGGATTCTACAATGCCCAGGCGGTAGTGGAAGAGGTGGAAGTGGGCAACTGGGGAGGCCCAGACGGAGGCAGGCGCCAGGACCATCTGGGGGCTCAGCCGGAGCCCCTGGACCAACGGGAAAGCTAGGGAGCAGGCTGGGGGCTGGGCAGGACCCCGTTACATTTGAGATGCCCATTGCTCCACGAATGGAGGAGGCTGCCGGGCGGGGGTGTCACACTGGGAGCGGGACAGGAAGTCAGGTTGCGCTCTCCGCAGTGTGGGCAGGGAGGGCCCAGCCTTCACAGCTGGTGGGAGGTGGGGTGGGGGCGCACGGGGGCGGGGAGGGTTCCGAGGAGAAGGAAATACCACACTCATGGTTTCTGTTTACTCTTGGATGCCAGAGCTTAGAGAAGCCTCCCAAATTCAGGGCCCCTCTCTGGGCTGGGCAGCTCACCCCCTGAGGGAATTTCCTACCTGGAATCTGCGGAGGGAAAGCAGAGGGGGGCTTCCCAGCCTCTTCCCAGGCGGGGGGTGGGGGTGGGGGGCAGGAGGGCCAGGCGGGCCTTGGGGAACCGGCGCCAGGGTGGACCCTCCCCGCTCCCTAGGGGGAGCTTCGCGGGGAGCTCAGACCTGCGCAGCCACCGAGGGCCCCCGGGGGGCACTGCCCCTCTTCTCCTCGAGCCTGGGCCTCCTCAGCCGTGCGGCCCTCCATCCCGTGGTCTCTAAGCGCTCTTCCATTTCGGGCCTTTCCGTCATTTAGACTTTAATGCATCCTCGCCGCACCAAAGCCCTCCCCCTAAATCGGTGTTTGAAAAGATGTCAGAACCCCCCGCTTCCGTGATTCCTTCCCTGAGCCACTGAGGATGAGGGTCACTGAGCCGTAATCCTGCCTAACCTCTGACCTCTCTCTCTCCTTGCCTGTAAGCGATCTCCCTACACCCCCTCCCACCGCCCAGCCTCCCCAGCCGCACGCCGGGCTCTGCGGGACGACAGCGCTCGCAGGACCAGGTGGCAGGGGAGGCCCTGCGGGCCGAGACCTCGCGGGACTGCAGTTCTTGAAGGTGCGCGCCTCTGAAACGCAGTCGCGACCTGCCTAGCCCGGGAGAGGGGTGGGCGGTGGCGCGCAGATGGATTTCCTTCCAGAGGGGGCTCCCTGGCCCCACCACCCGCGAGGGGACAGGCCGTGCTGCTCCGCGGGGTACACACAGGGCTGCCCGCCCTCCCCGCCCCGCCCCGCCCCCAACATCGGGAAACCGGGAAAGCAACGAAGACTACATTGTAAAGGTGGAGAGCAGAGGGGGAGTTTCCTGAATGACACGGCTGCTTAGGGAAGCCAGTCCCGCCAGGCCCGAGCGCGAGGCCACGGGGACCCGCGCAGCGACAGATCGGGGTTCGGTTCCCGGGGGCGTGAAGGAGGCGCGGGAAGCTCGGGGTACCTGCTGGAGGGACCGTCAGGAGCGTTCTGGTGGGTCAGTGGGGTGTGTGGGGAAATGCCGCGTCAGACCGCCCCCCATCCCCGGGGGCGCCACCCTCTCCCTGAATCCGGATGAGCAGCTGTGAAGTCGCGTCCTGGGCCTGGCCCCGCCCTCCCGGCTCCGTGCGGAACCGCCGAGTCCGGGCCTGCCCCTGCTTTGTAGCTCAGCGCTTACTGCAGCGGCTCATCGGACCAAGTCGGCGGGGCCACCGCAGCCCTCTGATCTGTGGGCTGCGAAGAGCTCAGCGGCTCATTCACAAATCCGCGCCCGGGGCCGCCCGAGCGCGCCCTGCCGCGCCCTTCGCCTCCTCTCCGGGCTCAGACGTAGGGAGCCCGGGGGCACCGGCTTTCGGCTCGGAGGAGAAGTCCCCGGCCGGGAAGTCCGCCTCGTGAGGCCGGGCTCTGACCCCTTGGGCCTCGCCGTCCAGCCAAGGCTGGGCTGGGGCCCCTCCTCGCCCAGAGGCAGGAGTGCGGCGACAGGGTGCATCCCAGGGGCCTGATTCGATCAAGAGGGAGTGGTGTAGACCCTCGGCGCCTCCTCGAGCAGGAAGGGCTCGGGAGCCACAGCGCCCCCTCCCTCCCTCTCAGGGCTTAGCGGGGTGCCCAGCGAGCCACTAGGAAGCACCCCAAAACCTCATTCCCCCGGTGATTCGCAGCTGACTCAGACGCACAGCGGGGAGGGAGGCCCTGGGAGGAAACCTCGCACTCGGAGCTCCATGGAGGGACCCCTCACCCAACAGGCTGCGGCAGCCAGGTGGGGGGGCGAGTTCGGAGAGGGGTGGAGGGGCCGCGCCCCGGGCGGAAGCTGCCAAATCTGGAAGAAAGAGACTGGGTCACACCCGAGTGAGCAAAGGCCCGCTCCCCACTCATCCACCCCGCAGCTCACGGCCGGATCGGGCCCCGCGTTGGCGCTCAGCCAGGGGGGCGCGCGAAGGGGAACACCCAGCGTGGGGCTCCCTACCCCGCCGCAGCCACGGGGACCGCTGCCCAGGACGGAGGATGCTGCACCCTGCGCGCGCCCGAGACGCCTCCGCGCCGTTCCTGGGTGACGAGGAGAGCGCGGGGCGCCTTCCCTCTCCGCTCAGCGGAACTGCGGGGCCGCCCTGTGTGTGCGGAAGACGCTCCGGACGCCGACCCGTCCGCGAGCCTGCAAGTGCGGGTTGCCGCGTTTCCCGGAGAGGGAGGCTTTCCGGAGCTCGGCGCAGACAGGCATCACCGCTTTCCTTTTGCTGTATTTTGTGTCTTCCAGGAGGTGTTTCCATTGCGGAAAGGAAATTCTCGGGCAGAAAGTCTGCAAGCCTGCCTCGGGCCCAGTCTCCGACCCTGGCAGACGCTCAGCCCTGGGGATCTTCTTGATCGGAAATCCATTCCGGTCGCCGACTGTGGAGAAACCCTGGAGCGAGGTTTCCAAACGACGGAGATTTGGGTTCACATTCTCTCGTCAAGGCTAAGCTTTTCCTGGCTGCTTTGCACGCGGCGCAGCTGAACTTGTATCTGCAAAGAAGACAGAAAACCTAATTGTTGCCCAAAGTGGTTGTTTTGGGGACCTCACACTTTGCCCTCCAAGCATGGCCGCCAGGCTATCAAACCTTTCAGGACCACAACAGCCTCAGACCCCTGGCTCCGAGGTGAGGGCCCCTGATATCTGTAACCGAGGCTGCTCTGCAGCCAAACTCAGCCCTGGCCCAAGCACTGAGCTGAAAGTAGGCAGTTAATTAGCAAGCCCCAGCTTCCGGCTCCCGGTAGGTGGGGAGGTGTAAATCCTGAGGAATTTAAGGACATTAGCTACATCTGCGGGAAATCCTCAGGCATATCCCATTTATCTCTCTTGGCCTGTGTTAATACAACAAATGGTCTACAGTTTCTCAACTTTGCCACCATCACACAGGCTGATGTGTCTTAGGGGATTAACTGATGCAA